>NC_135714.1:193667203-194867203 GCF_964656455.1 Halichoerus grypus
AAAACCTTCCTATATAAAGAGAAGGGTGTGTGTGCGCATGTGTGTGTGTGTGCATGTGTGTGTGCACGTGTGTGTGCGTGTGTGCACGTGTGCGTGTGTGCATGTGTGTGCGCATGTGCGTGCGTGTGTGTGTGTGTGTGTGTGTGTGTGTGTAGGCAATAGGAACCCACTGATGTTTTTTTCTACGGAAGAAGAGCCAGAAAGAAAAAAGTTTTAAGAAGGATACCTCGCAGTGGTGTATAAATACACTGAAATGGCATAGAGATTATTTTTTAACTTATTTTTTTATTTTAATTCCATTAATTAACATATAATGTATTATTGGTTTCAGAGGTAGAGGTCTGTGATTCATCAGTCTTATATAATACCCAGTACTCATTACATCACAATCAAATGGCATAGAGATTAAAGTACAAATTATTTCCATTAATTATGCAGCCATGAAAAATTATGACAATTATATTTATAGATGTGGAAAAGCAATCATATAGGTTAAATATAAAAAGTAGGCTACAAAACCATATAGGTGATGGAATCGCAATTTTTAAGATATTTTTATCATTTTTATATATGAGAATACTTAGATAACTAGGAGGGAAAACCTCAGAGTGTTAACAGAGATATTATCTGAGCGGTGAAACAGGTGACTTTTCCCTTCCTTCTTCCCATCCTTCTTTCTTTCCTTCTCTCTCTTTGCTTATCTGTATTTTCCAAATTTCTTTCTCCCATGAACATGAACCACTTGGGTAATTTTTGTAAATCTCCTCTGAGTAAGTAAATAGCCCGTTTATAAATATTAAACAGTGCAGGAAGGAGTTGGCGAGGATTTGGCCCCAGGCGGTGGCCATGGGAATTGAGAAGGAAGCAGAGCTAAGAGCAACTGGGGAGAAGAGCTGACAGATGTGGGCGCCTGACTGGATGATGAATTTAAGGGCGATCAGAAATCCAATGTGACTTCCAGGTTTTCAGCCCACGTGGAGGAAATGCTGGTTATGCTGCCAGGAATGGGGCCAGCAACGAGGGCAGTGAGTTTGGACGAGCAGATCATTCCCCCTTTGGGGAGGGGGTGGGGGGATGGGTTAGCCCGGTGATGGGTATTAAGGAGGGCACGTACTACATGGAGCACTGGGTGTTATACGCAAACAATGAATCATGGAACACTACATCAAAAGCTAATGATGTAATGTATGGTGATTAACATAACATAATAAAATAAAATAAAAAAAAAAAAGAAATCAGCAAATCCGCAAAAAAAAAAAAAAAAGATCATTCCCCTTGCCATGTCTGCTTGAAGTAAGGACAGGTCATCCAAGAGGGACTAAAGTTCAAGACCAGGGGCGGGGGGCGGGGGGAGTAAGGTGGCCGTAGATTTAGGAGTCACGCCCAGCCCCAGCTCAGAGTAAGCGCCCCTCCATGATGCCCACAGGAGCCGGACTCCTCCAGCCGGGCAGCCCTTGGGCTGTGCCCAGACGAGCCGTCTTCTAGTCTCCCTTCCTCACTAGACCTTGGACTCCGGGAGGCAGGGCCCAGCTGACGCGTCAGGTCCCCCTCAATGCCTAGGTCAATGCCTGGGGCAGAACAGGTGCCCGAGGAGTGTGGCGGACTGCTGAATCCTCCGCAGTGACCGCTGAAGCAGGGAGAGTGGATGAAATGTCTGAGAGGAGGAGGAGCTGAACGGACAGACACTTGGGAAATACAAGAAGCGTGGGAGGGACAGTACTGCCACCCAAACAGATGCAGATCAAGGACAACGCAGCTTCCCAGAAACCCCCGGAGGGGAGCTGCAAAGCCAACAAGGAGACCAACAAGGACCCGCAGAGGTGAGGGTCCAGGGGGACAGGACGGGAAAGGTCACCAGTGACAAGGTTACTGGTGATTCAAGAGAGAATGGTGTCAGGGACAAAATCCGATGAATGAAAGCAGAACCCGCTCCGAAGCTGTGTAGTGAGGAGGTGAAACAATGCAGCTCTCGGAGAAGCTGAGTCAGGGCCGCCTTGTCCAGAATCCAAGCGGGGGACCTGCACAGGCAGCAGTCGGAGGCAGAAGGAAGAGGAAAACCCGTGTGATCGCCCCATGCTCTGACCGCCCGCGGCACTCCCAGTGCACACCACGCAACTGAGCTCTAATTACACGCTCACATCATTCGCGGAAGCTGCTTCTGTCCTCTCCTCTCATTTAGATGGCCCACCAAACCGTGGGGTAAACTCCCATAGTAAATTCCTCGATGAGATTTGGTAGTTGATGGTTTGGCCCCCCTGGGATCAGGGCCAAAGAGAACACAGCCACAGACATAAATACACGGGCACTAACTTTTAAACACACACTACAACAACAACAACAAAAAAAGGCTATTTTTAAAGTAGCACCTTGACATCTTCCTTCCCTTTTTCCCTAACAGCAACACACCCCATTGTACTCGAGCAGGGGAGTTATCATCCCCCACCATGCGTGCTGGCTAATTGCAAGGTGACGTTCCTATGGGCCGCGCTATCAGCCGCGAGTCCGCGGGGGACGGGGGGTGACAACAGCGGCAGCCTCGGTCAAGGCGTCTGCGGGCAGATCCCCGTGCTTGCTTCGCAGCCCTCAGAAGGCGCGCTCAGGGCGGTTCGATGAGAGGTACATCTCTGCAGGAAGACTTTCCAGAAGCCGGTCAGGGAGCTCCCGGCAAGGCCGGGAATGAAGCCCGAGACCGGAAGCTGACTCAGAACAGACCTGCTCAGGCAGATGGAGGTGAAGCGCTCACATTTGCCCCCCATTCACACGCTTCCAGACAAGCCATTAACATTCCTCCATGCGTCATTCCAGCCATACCTTCTGCTGAACAAAACTTCGTGGCTTGCTCACATGTATTTTTGCAATCGGAAAAAATCAACTCTGCCCGTTCAAGCACTTTTTTTTCCTTAAGCTTGAAGATGCTTACATACACATAAAAAAGCGTATGATAAACATATCCATAATAAACTTTACCGAAGATTTTCCCACACGGAGATATTTGCAAAATGTACGCTAAACAGATGAACCGTTGGTTTCTCTTCAATAATGAGCTTGGTTCTTTCCAAGCTACTCTTGCTATAAGTTACACTTTCCAGCGAGAAAAAGTGAACATGTGGAAATTACATGAACGTTTTCAGGACGCTGGGGCCCATTTAATATACTGAAGCAACAATTTATCAAATAGGACCCAAGAGTCCAGCCTCACGGCCCCTTTCACATATGCTAAACGACTCCCCCAAGACTAGTCTATAGACTAAGAATCTGCATCATTAATTAAAGAACTGGAACGGTCTGTACTAACCTGGGAGCACCCTGCTGTAGGAGAGACTCGAACGTACGCCGTAATTGCAAAGTGAACAGTTGGGATGAGGAGTTTTCAGAATTAAGCACTTAAAACTAATGTGTGTGATTCCACTTCCTTGCTAACCTAGTGTACAACAGGTGTGGGAATTAATTCTGTGTTATTTACACTCCCCCTCATTTTAACTTGGCCAAATGTTCCATATTGAATTATTCTGTGGGTTTTAGATTAATCACCAAAGGAAAAAGAAAACCAGGGTGAAGAGTTTCTTGTTAAACACTAAGGTTTCAGGGCTTGTCAGGAAAGAACAAATCTATCCACGGAACATTTCATATCCAGGAGACTTTGTTGAGTCTCAAAGATTTGAGATTTCAGTGTTGCCAAACTAGCCAAGAATTGCCAAGTATTATACTAAATTCATATGCACATTAAAAAAATACTCCCTGTTTATAAACAATCTTCCATATGCGTTGGACAGAAAAGCGCTAAGTTACGATTCACTGGCTGACTTCTGCAATCTGTCATTAATTGCTATTTTCAAGTAAAAATTATCCCATTAAATTTATTTCCAGGGCTCTCTTTCAAACCCGTTTATAAGCAAGCTTCTATTTCCCAATGAGATGTCAAATAATCTACCTAATGGTTCCATTTATATAGGATTTAACTTTTTATGTAAACATTTCAGAAAAGCGGGCCTCTCTTGTGCACTGCTTATTATTTTAAAACATACGTTCACTTTGTATAAAAAAGAACAAATTCAACTCTCCCCTTCCCGACCCCTCCCGGCCTCCCATGAATCTAGTTTTTTTCAAGGGCCAGAGTTTGTAAGTTTTGGTCAAAGCTCTCAGAACAAATAGAAATCCTGATGAAAGCACATGCATTTCTACACGCACCATCTACAGCTTCTGTGTTTTATGTCTTGGTCTCCACGTAGCTCTCAGCTGTAGGGAATCTTGCTATTGGCTCAAATTGCAACGTCAATCAAACACGGGGCAAAGAAAGCTCATCTAAAGATATTTCCTGCGGGCTCATCCAAAGGTACCTTCTTTTGGCTAATAAATAGGAAAGTCCAAGCTAGGTGATCTATGACAGCGATGAACCAATTCATTCTCCCAAACCCTTAAATGTGTTTCACGATGACCTTTCCACAAGTGTCTGGAAAGAACACGAAAACGCATTTATGAGAACCATCTGAACGCGGAGAGCAATTGACAAATAATTCTCCATTTACGGAGAAATCATGAAAGCAGGAGGGCCTGGTGGAGTACAAGTTTATAGCGATCGTATCCCCCACGCAAGACACACAAATAAACCTCCTGGTGTTCCAGGTTTTGGACAAATGAACTATTAGTGCCCATGTCACCAGACCAAAAAAAAAAAAAAGAAAGAAAGAAAAGAAACCTGTCAGGTCTTATGAAGTATTGTATTTTAAAAATTCAGACCAATTCCTGAGTTTCCTCCATCTAGAAACATACCCCCGAGTTCAATATACTTACTCTCCAGTGTGGGTCCTGGCTTCTTGGTTTTGCGAGCAGTCTGTAAAATGTACAGATGGTAATCATCTGCGGCTTCCTTCAAATCCTGACGACTTCTGCTTTATTCTCTTGATTTCCTTTGGTGCCAGAGACGCTGTTCTGTGCCGGGGTTACCGCATGTGAAGTGAAGCTGCAGTCAGCATTTTACTACATTCAGCATTTCAGGTTTCCCGATAGCTAACTCCAACATTAAAGATAGCCATGCTCTGGATATTTTTCAATCTCCTTATTCTCTTTTTCCCCTTCCATGGGAGGGTGCTGGGTCCTCTTGCAGCGGCACAGAGCTTTAAAGTTTCCAGACCGCATGAAAATAAATACTAATGCAATTCATTTCTACCTTCCGACATGCCTTTCCTTCCCCGGTGGCTTTGGCGGCGTTAATTTTCCCTCACTCTCCTGCAATGGTGAAGGGCTTGTCTGGGCAAGCGAGATAGCACTTGGGCAGGAGATTAAAAGCCCACACTGAAGTCATTAAGTACCTGCGGGGCCGGGCCCTGAATGCACTCAACACAGTCTCCAAACGCTGTCACCTAGACTTGAAAAGCAACCGGAAAAGCGTTAACAACTAAGACGATCTCATTTGGGCATTTCCAGGCCCTCGAACCACCTGTGTTTTATATCACAAAACAGTGCTTCAGCTTGGAGACCGGGACAAGGAGGAAATGCCTTACTTGCATTTCATTGCACCCTGAAGTATGTGAACAGTGAACCCCGACAGAGGTCTAGAACTAAGGTGACCAAAGTCTCATGCAGCCCAGGACAGTCCCCAGTGTGGAACCATCCCCGACACTGCCTTCCACCCTCAACACTGTCCTGCTTTCATCACCACTTGGTTACCCCATCTGTAGCTTTTGACCTCAGTTCTGGAAAGTTCTTTTTTTTTTTTTTTAAAGATTTTATTTATTTATTTGAGAGAGAGAGAATGAGAGACAGAGAGCATGAGAGAGAAGAGGGTCAGAGGGAGAAGCAGACTCCCTGCTGAGCAGGGAGCCTGATGCGGGACTCGATCCCGGGACTCCGGGATCATGACCTGAGCCGAAGGCAGTCAGTCGCTTAACCAACTGAGCCACCCAGGCGCCCCTGGAAAGTTCTTTACATTTACCGTGTGCGTCTGAGAAACTAGCTGACACTCTACCCCTGAAATCACAGGTTCAAGTAACTATTTAGCCATTCCGACAGTTAAGAATTGACACCTTTCTCCCACCTGTTACTTACACTGAGGCACCCTTCTGTCAACTTATTTTATTAGCTTGGTTTAAGTATTTTTCTTTTTCCTTATTAAGATAAATCCTTAAAAACCCACCTCTAACTTACACAGAAGAATCCTTCATGCCTTAAAGGAATATTCCTCCCAAGGTACAAGGTGTGGTCAGATCATCCAATCTAGAATAATTTTGATGTGGGTGTGACACAAAGCAGCATCCTCCTTTCTCCCATTTGCTGCCTGATTAAAGCATGAAGGAGAAAGTTGCAACATAGTCTTCTTTTGACATTTTTAAAAGAAATCTCGCTACAGAATCTTGGGGATGACCCATAAATAACAATTATTATAAATAGAAATCATAAAGAATAATAAACAAAAATCTCATCTGGGGGTTGGGAAAGATGATATTCTCCAATTTTTTTTTTTTTTTTTTTTGGTCCTTTAAGAATCTGAATAAACCTTTCAATAAGAAAATGCAGATATTTGGGGAAATCGGGTATAACTGAAAACATTAGGGAAGAAAAATCCATCAGAAATCTGAGGGATCTGGAAAAAGAATTCATGGGGCAGTAAAACGAACAGGAAAGAAACACCGCCGTTTGTGGGAAGGGCTTCTCCTTTGTGGCACATAAATAGAACAGCGTGCTGAACTCTCCCCATGCCTTCCCCCGATCCAATCCTACCCCGTCATTATCTTGATGTGGATGACTCCAGCCTTTATTTTACTCTGTCTCCCAAGTTCTAGTCTCACATGGCCAATTACGGACAGCCCCACCTAGGTGCCCTATGGCTCAGACTCAAGGGGCTTGTTACTGCCTCCACATTCCATTTTTTTTGATAAGCCCAGCCACCTACTCTCCAGGGCAAGCACCATCTACCTCTTGCAAAGTCCTATAAACACTCTCTCCAAAATATTTCTTGTGTCTATCCCCTCTGAAGCTACATCCTCTTTTCCATCGCCAGGTGGGACGAGCGGACCTCCATGGGCAGTAGGCTTGGCCTACTCTTCCATTCCCACGACCAATCCCACCCTGGGGCAGGAGACCTTAAATTTAACCGGAGCCAGCTCCACCCTGGAGTCCGACAGCAGGGAGCACCGACCGACAGTCCCTCTCGAAAGTCCCACTTTTAATCAAAGAGCTCCCATTTCCCTGATCCCAGCCTGCCTCCAACCCTCAAATAACAGGGCTTCCCCTCTAGGCCTTGTTCCCAAGCTCCTGTTTTGGGGATTGCCCAAAACATCGGGCTCCTCCTGGGTCTGGGACTCCTGCCAGTTTCCCAACTTGGCCCTGACAAACCTTTCTTCCGTCTCCAGTTCAATACTTGGAATCTGCTAGCCCCTGCCACACCATGTTCCTCCCCGGAGTTAACTAGTAGTCGGAGGGCCTAGAGATCGCCACACCTGTCAGAAACCGCTTGCCGGCTCTCAGCGCAGTGTGAACTCCCACCAAGCAAAGACCGGAGCCCGAAACCAAGTGCTCAGCAGAACTCTATGTGCTCCATCTGGGCCCTGACATGGGCTCCGGCATCCTGTTCCAGCTTTGGACACACCACTGGCTTTGGCTTATTTTGGTTCTGAATCGACATTTCTGGTTTTACCCGTTATATGGCTGCCTGGACATTCTGTGTTTCTGATCCTCATTCCTAACCTTCCACTTCCCCTGTAACTATGACAGCTTGCGCCCATTTGGGCATGGTCTAGAACAAAGCAGCCAGCTACTATTCTTCCAAGCAGCCACCTCCCACCCGCCTCGGCCAACTCTCCTAGTTTCTGCCTATGACCACCACTGTCCATTGCCTACTGAATAGTTAGCCTCCTTCTTTCTTCCTGGCTTACGGGACCTTGGTCCATTGACCTCTTGACAGACAGGCCTTGCTTGGGCCCTAAGGAAAGGGTCATGGTAAATCTCATTCCTTTTGTCCAGTGACTGATCGGAGACGGTGTCCGACTTATTTTTGGCTAATTCAATATAAGAAGTTGTCTGAGAAGGATTTCTGTCCTGATATTTTTAAAAAATCACCAGGAAAAGGCCTTGCGCCAATCCTAGGCCTTGAATGCACAGGAAATATCTGGAGCTACTGCAGCCACCTTGCGATTAAAAGGCAACAACAGAGGACATAGGTGACAATATTCTAATGACGCTAGAAGAGAAAGACAGATGGGGCCTGAATTCTTGACAGCGTCATTGGGTTACTTCTCTAGCTCTTGACTGTCCATTCCAGGTTTCTTTTATGTGAATCAAATAAATTCCTATCTGTCTGAGCTAGTATTAGCCAGGTTTTCTGTGACAGGTGACCAAACACCTTTCCCCTAATAGAAGAGACTCATGAACTGCATTACTTGCCAGGAAGACTGCTGAGTTTTGGGGCCCTGGGTTGGGGTGGTCAATAACCCCCCATTTCCTTCCCCCTTCTTCTCATTCAATCACTCTCCTCCCCAATTTGTTCTATACCCAAGGTAGTAGTAAGGCACCATTTTGTACTTAGCTCATACGTACATTTTCTTTGAGATGTACAATACTTTTAAGGCACATGAGTGACATCCCCGAAAACAGTGGAGTGGGGAACATGGGCTAGATCCTCCACAAACAGCTAATAAAAACTGTCAGAATCAACTTCATCCTAAATCTGGAAACCAGTTAAATGTTTACAGCAACGAGGTGAACACACAATCAAGAAAAAGGTGGCTAAATATCAGTAGGAGACATTTGTGGCATTTTAACTTACCCTAGCCCCATGTCCCCAACCTAGATCAGTGGTGGTCCTGAAGACACAACCCACTTGCCTGGTGTGGGTGCCTGGTGCTGGAAGGAGCAGTGCAGACCTTCTTCCCAAATAATTATGGTTATTTGTTTTTGGATCTGTCTGATGGCTCCCTGAAGGGCTGGTGCAAAGGGCTTCTCTTTATTTCACCTAATTCAGAGCTCTCCCTGGGTGAAGAAGTGAGTACCCAAGAGGCATTTATCAAACATGTTAAAGGCAAATGAATTTTCTGCCACCACTAGGGGCAAGGGATACTCTTTAGAACAAATAACAGACAAACCAAAAAGCCTGCGAGAAAAGGCTGGGAAGGAGATACTTCAGGAAATAAGGACTTTGAAAAGCTCCCACATATCGCTGGGAATCTAATAGCTCCTACACATGTCCAGAGCAGGGTATGCTCAGAAAAGACCTGAGAAGGCCTTGATCTCTCACTTCCACCTGACTTTCAGGCTAAGGTAGAGTCATAAACTGCATGGCTGAGTGTTGAAGGCATGCCCCAACACACACAGCCTATTATGTGGTTTTATTTTCTTTTTAAAATTTCTTTCTTCTCCTTCTCCTTTTCCTCCTCCTACTTCTTCTTCTTCTTCTTATTATTATTACTATTATTACTTTCTGTCTGTTTGAGATGTTTAAGGAAATCTCTGTCAAATTGCTAGTTGATCACTAAGCTAAGACTTCAATGATCTTACATGACAGAGAATACAAACTCCACAAAACCAGTTCAGAAAAGTCACTAAACCACAAAAAGCAAGAACAATCTGTGAAGCAAAAATCTGATTTCCAAAGTAGCCACATTACAGTATTCAAAACATCAGTTTTCAACAAAAAATTACAAGGCATGCAAAGATACAAGAAAGGATGGCCCATACATAGGGAAAAAAAGAAATTAATAGAAACTGTCTCTGAGGAAGCCCAGATATTGAACTCACTAGACATACTTTAAATCAATTATTTTAAATATGCTCAAAAATCTAAAGAAACCATATACAAAAAACTAAAGGAAACCAAGAAAACAGTGTCTCACCAAATAGAACATATCAATAAATAAATATTACATATATATATACATATATGTGTGTATATATATGCACACACATGAGAGAGAGAGAGGGAGGGAGGAGGAGAGAGAGAGGGAGAAAGAAGGAGGGAAAAAGAGAAAATTCTGGAGTTGAGAAGTATAATAATTGGAAGAGAGGAGTTCAATAACAGATGTGAGCAAACAGAAGAAAGAACTAGTGAATTTGAAGATAAATTAATTTTAATTACCCAATCTTAGGAGCAGAAAAAGAATGCAGAAGAATGAACAGTCTGAGAAATTCAAGGGACACCACAAGCATACGAACATATGCATAATAGGAGACCCAGAAAGAAAGGAGGAAAAGAAGTAGAAAGAACACGTGAAGAAATAATGACCATAACATTAATCTACATATTCAAGAAGCTCAATGGACTCCAAGTATGATAAACTCAGAGGTCTACACTGAGACACACTGTAATCAAAGTACCTAAAAACAGAGAGAATCTCAAAAGTGGAAAGCGAGAAAAGACTTGTCACACACAAAGGATCCACTATAAGATTAACAGCTGATTTCTAGTTAGAAACCACAGAAACCAGAAGGCAACTGGATGACATCTAGGTGCTAAAAGATACTATCAACTAAGAATTCTATATTCAGCAAAACTATCCTTCAAAACTGACAAAGAAATTGACATTCCCAGATAAACAAAAACTGCTAGTAAACTACCCTACAAGAAATGCTACAGAATCCCTCATGCTGAAATGAATGGAGACTGGGAATAACCTGATCTGCATGAAGAAATAAAAACACTAGCAGAGGTAACTACATAGGTAAATATAAAAATCAGTATTAATGTATATGTACTTATTTCCTTTTTCTGTGTATGACCTAAAAGACAACTACATAAAACAATAATTACAATCTATGTCGAGAAGCACACGTGGTATAAAGATGCAATTTGTGACAATAAAGCACATATGCACAAGAGAACAATAAATCCGCGTTAGGGTGAGAGGTTGGGTTCCTAAAGCAATGAATGACAACGATCCCCAATTGAAGACATCCTCTTCTTTTTCCACATCCTCTCCACTTCACTTGTTACCTGCTTGGCATTTAGAGGCATTTGAGTTTGCAACTCCTGTGTTTGAAACTCCTCCTAGATTAATCACACTTCTGCTTAGAGACCCCAAATGGTTCTTCATTTCCTAGGAAATAAAATTAAAACTTCTTGATCTGCCATTAAAGACTTGGAATATGTGTCTCTCTTCCATCTTTTTGGCTTCAACTCTAAAAACTCTGTGTGGCACATTCTGTACTCTAGATAAATGGAACTGCTGACTACTCCTATTTCCAATCTTCCCATGCTCATTTCCTACCCGGCTTAAGCTTCACTGAAGCTTTTCCAGGGCTGGATGGAAAGAGCTTCCCCAGCTCTGTAAGGGTAAAGTCCATCTAGCCGGATTCCGGCGGTATTCCTTTGTCCATCCCCTGCCCAGAAGCCAACTCTCCCTCTTCTAGTCTCTTGCACCTCTTCTGCTGTACTTCCCTCATTGTATGTATTACTTTCTATTTTGTATTTAGCTGTGGTGGACATGTTTTTATTGTTCTTTTTAGATTGTCAGAGAGTCCTCTCTGTAGCTTACAAAGATCACCTGATTGGTAATCTAAGGAACTGCATTAGAGACAGCCTTGGGGAGGCTATTATGTTTTCTGTGTTTCCACTTCATCGTTAAAATAAGTGAAACAACATCTGTTTTATGAAATTCTTGTGAGAATTTAATGATGTTATTTGTAATGTGTAGTTCATTTTACAAATGAACTTTATCTGTGAAGTTAACATTTTATCCCAGGGTCAGAGTCCATATTTCAGTCACATTAATGTCCAATAAAATACTCAACATATAGTAGGTGAGGGGCCCAATAAATTTTTGTGGAATGAACGAGCATGCTAACTCTGTGGTGAGATGAAATTGAGTAATTTAAAATAATTTAGAGGCATTTTTATTAATGATTTTAGCATCCAATCCATAATCTCTACCAGAGGTAATCAGTACAAGAATTTTTTTTAATAGATGCAGTTAAATGACTCACCTTGACTTTTAACACAAGCAACGACTTACTTTACTACCAACATGACTTTTTTTTTTTTTTGGTATCCCTCAAGGTAAAAATTTTCTGAACCCAGGGCTGTTTTTCACAATTCAATAATGAAGTTGTCAAACGAAAATAAGAGAAGAAAAACTGACTGCATTAGGTATAGTGAAAGTACACCCAGTTTTATTTTTCAAAAAAAGACTTTAAATACAAGAAGATTAAGTGAGTAAAACTGATTTTATAGTAAAATAAAGCAATTGTTCACCTTGGTTTCACTCACCTACAAATCTCAGGCAACCTAAAAAGAGAAATGAGTTCACAGGTTGGTTTTTCTAAGAAATCCACTGTTGCTTTCCTGAAGACATTTTTCAGCAGAAAATATTCAACTGGACCATGGGAACTCCCTGGACAGGTTCAGAGAGAAAGAAGGAGAAAAAAAAAAAAGACTGCCATCCTAATAACTACTTGTGATGGTGTGTCTCTTTTTCAGAGACTGATATTCCAGAGTACTCAACAAATGTAAATTCACCAAATTGAATAATGGTTTTGTTTTTATAAAAATATCTATTAGACTTTTTAGGGAAGAAATTGGAACTGGAGGGTTCCTGGATGGCTCAATTGGTTAAGCATCTGGCTTCGGCTCAGGTCATGATCCGGAAGTCCTGGGATCGAGCCCCACAAAGGGCTCCCTGCTCAGCAGGGAGTCTGCTGCTTCTCCCTCAGCCCCCCCTCCCCTTGCTTGTGCTCGCTCTCTCTCTCTCTCTCTCTCTCTGTCTCTTTCTGAAATAAATAAATAAAATTTATTTGAGAGAGAGTGAGTGAGCACAAGCAGGGGGAGGGGCAGAGGGACAAGCAGACTCCCCAATGAGTGGGGAGCCTGACATGGGACCTGAACTCAGGACCCTGAGACCATGACCTGAGCCGAAGTCAGCGGCTCAACCGACTGAGCCACCCAGGTGCCCTTCAACATATATTTATTTTATATCTATAATATATATTATATTTTTATATAACATGTAAACACACATAAATATATATTAATATATGTTGATATATACTGAGGAAAAACAAATGTACAGAACTATGAGTCAACTATAATTACAATTATCAGAAAATATACCGGCATATGAGGAATGTGGAATGAATCGATTATGAAATAATGGATGGATTTTTTTTCTTTTCAAAAATTTCTCTCGAGCTGTTACCCTTATAGTAATTAAAATTCAGACAAGAAAATTTAGGGTTTTTTGTTTTGGGGGGATTTTTTTTTTTTTTTT
Source organism: Halichoerus grypus (assembly GCF_964656455.1). Lineage (NCBI taxonomy): Eukaryota > Metazoa > Chordata > Mammalia > Carnivora > Phocidae > Halichoerus > Halichoerus grypus. Next base: position 193,680,394 of record NC_135714.1, read on the forward strand.
TGCTATAACAAAACAAAACAAAACACTTCTAAGCACTCAAGCTAGTGCATTCAGTGGTCTCTAATTTTGAATACAAAAAAATAACAGAAATATATTATAGGGGACCTTTAGGAAAATTACTTTTTTTCTGCTAATGTTATACATAGTTCTTAGTTTATTTGCATTGTTATTCTCTCAATTGTCTCTAAAACTTAAATTTAAGAAGTGTTAAAATAACTGACAAATTATGGTATTTTTTAATTTGGAACAGAAAAATTCCTTAGCACCAAGTTTAGAAACCACCAAGAATTCTTGGGTTTGAAGTAAAACTCCAAATAAAACATTGGGTGATTAATCATCTTCTTTTTAATACTGGTGCTTTTCTATTTAAGGAAAGGACTATAAGTTGGGGTTGCATTTTTTTAATATCCCTCTCTGAGAAGCAACTGCTTTTTATATATACAAGAGAAACATGTGTACCGATGATTTTAACATGTTTATTTGGTTTTCAGGTAGACAATTGTCACTAAATGTCTTTCCTCTCATTTGCTTATGTGTTTCTGCTCCCTCACTATCCTCAAGAAATCATGAAAGTGAGAGTGATTTAGCCCCTGGACCACATTAATGCCCTATAATGTTTCTTTGTGTCACTTAACGTTTAGTGGTTTAAGATATATCTTTACTCTAACAGCTAAACATATAAAAGAAATGGCTAAAGTTTTCACATACATTTTTCAGATACATTTTTTTTTTAACTATGAAAATCACTCAAGACCTTCCTGGTCAATGGATGACACATTTCCACATCACTGATATTTACATACTTTGTCCATGTATATACTTAGCTATGGCTATTGGCTGTCAAATTCTATTTATTTTCCACATGAAATGAAGTATTTAAAAATATCTGTTAGTAATTTTGAAAGAATTCTGGAATACTAAGACGGAGAGAGAGAAAGTTCTACAATGCTGCTAACTAGTGGACATCAAAAGGGTATTAACATGTTGAATTGGAATTCACTTTTATATCTACTTTTTTCTTAAAATCTTCACCTTCCCCAAATTTTATATACTTGAAAATCCACTGAGACTTCAGCCAAATGAGTTGCTTATGCTTTCGTAAGCAATGATTTCACCTTGTTGATGAGACTGTAGAAAAACATTAGAAATACCACACAATAATACAAGTTCCATGAAAGCAAGAACTTTGGCAATTCTGTTCATTACTATGTCTCACAGTACCACGCCTGGGATACAACTGACACTCAATAAATGTCTGTCACGTATTTGTTGAATTTGTAGAACTAAATCACAAAAAAAGACTGAATTCAGTGGTCCAAGAATTGCAAATGGAAATGTAATCAATTTTGCTGTCGACAACCACAAAAATTATTTTTCATGACTACTTTCTAAAGTTGAATCTCTTAAATTCCGAGCCTCTTATAGAACCAGATAGAGCATTATTTTAATCAATGTGGGCTAGCTCACCTTTGCTGACATGCAGGGGTTGCTACAAAGCACAACTCAGGTAGCAGGATCCATTTCGTAAACTGTCATTTAACTACATTTAATGACAACCTATTCACCTGTAGGAATGCAGGCCACTCCAACAGGCAAACAATAGCTCACTCCACCTTGGTCGAAACAGACTCGGTACATTTGAGCCTTTTAACAACCTTTCTATGTATAATTAGGAGCACTCATACTACCGCCGTGTCATTAGATTTTATAAATATAAATGCACCTCCTGTGCCTTTCTTTTTAGTCTCTGCACTTATTATTTGCAACTCCCATTTTAAAGTCCTAAGACTTTTGCTCAGTCCTGAAAGTCTTCAGATGGCTCCAGGAAACGGTATCACCCGGTATTGTAGATTCGCTGCCCCTGACCCCAGCAGAGCACAGACGGAACTCATTCACCTTCCTTCCCCTGAAGTTATTCTCTGGGGTTGATCTGGCTATCTAAAGAAAAATAACGGGCGTCTATCTGGAGTAAAATTTAAACAAAATGCATGAGGAAATCTAATGTAATGTTGAGTAGAATAACTCTTCGTCACCCTCACCCTTTTTGCACGACCTGTGGCTAGTGTCACTCCTTGGTCCTCACTAACCCTTGCCCAGCACCCTCCCGAGGGACCCACCTCAAAGGGGCTCCCTCCATGACATGGATACAGACCGCAGACTCCTTTTCCGCACACGTCTCCCAGGCTGGGAGGCCACTTTCCCCTCCTCCAGCTGCCCTGAGCTTCCCACCCCTGGAGTATAAACCTTTCATCTCCAGTCCCAGGGTCTCCCCTATCTGCTCCAGCCGCTGGAATCCTCGGCTTTGAACTCCCATAGCACTTACTCCTGGGCGAGGAGGGGCTCCTTACTCTAGCTTCAACCCAAACATCCCTCTGCTTGTTTGTTTTCTATGTTGGGCTCCAGGTAGGTGTTAATTTGAAGAAGGGATTCTGTCATTAAAAAAATAAATACAAGCATAAAATCCAGAAACCATTGGTCTACAGTGCTAAGTTTGGTAAACATCAAGTTACTGGATTATTTCATGTTTAGTCCTGTCTTGCAAACCAAATAAGGAGGCTTCTGAAGGGCAGAATGTACCTTATTTTTGGTAGGTATCTGTTGGAACATAGCATAATGCTGTGTACATGGTAAGTGTTCTAGAAAATAAAGCTGAGTAAATGAATTTTACTGTTAGAATATATAACACAGACACCTCCCTCTAAAAATGAACCTTAGGGAATGCCAGGAATTTCTATATCTCAATTTGATTGGCTGTTCCGTGGTATGTATGTGCGTGTATATATGCACTAATATATATATATATATATATATATATATATATATATATATAGTGAAAGTGTGTCTATTTATAAAATCATTGAGCTGTATACTTAAGGTTAATGCACCTTATGTGTTTCACTGTATTATGTTAGCCCTCAATTTTTAAGTAAATAAACACAACTTCAAAGTAAGAAAAAAACATATTTACTCCACAGGCATTAATCGAATCCATACTGTATTCTGGCCAAGGCACAATGTTCCACACTCATCCCCCAGGCAGTCACTCTTACGACTACATACAAGGCACTCAACATGCATGACTGAGATGAACGCGGTCCTTACCCTCACCAGGTTTACAGTCACATGAGGAGGATAAACTATTAAACACGCAATTGTAGTCAGGAATGATGAACATGCACTGAACCGACAATGCCCAGACAGAAGCAACAGAAACATCTGATTTTATAACTGGGAGACAATTGGGGTGCCTGGGTGGCTCAGTCAGTTAAGCGGCTGCCTTTGGCTCAGGTCATGATCCCAGGGTCCTGCGTCAGGCTCCCTACTCAGCAGGCAGCCTGCTTCTCCCTCTGCCTGTGGCTCCCCCTGCTTGTGCTCTCTCTCTCTCTCTGACAAATAAATAAATAAAATCTTTTTTAAAAAAAAAATAACAGGGAGTCATTGAAAAGCCAGTTTCTGCAAGGTCAATGGAGAAGCCCAGATCCAGATCCAGCCAGTCACATAGTTCTGTGGCAGGTTTCCTGCCTGTCTGGTGACATCACAGGTCCCTCCAATTCAGAAAGTTTAAGCAACTCTTGGAGACCCATGTCAACCCTTTTTTAGGAGCCTAGAAGACTGAGGAGGCTGCTCCCAGACTAGTCTCCCAGCTCATGAAAATCAAGGAGACCAACATTTCCCTGTGTTTTTTCCCATAACAAACTGAGTTGCTGGGGCACCTGGGTGGCTCAGTCAGTTAAGTGTCTGCCTTCGGTTCAGGTCATGATCCCAGGGTCCTGGGATTGAGCCCCATGTTGGGCTCCCTGCTCAGTGGGAGTCGCTTCTCTCTACCCCTTCCCCTCTCCCTGCTCATGTGCACTCTCTCTTTCTCTCTCTCTCTCAAATAAATAAAATCTTAAAAAAAAAAAAAAAAACTGAGTTGCAAGGCCAAGTGGCCACTCCAGGGTCCAGGCACCTATATTCCAAGCTTTCATGAGATAAATATACTTGACCTGAAGAATGTAGTTCTACAAAAGCAATTCCCAAACTCTAAACACTGTAAGAAGCTGCAGCTTAGAAAAATAATGTCATTTCATAAATGGGAAGATACTCTCGAGATGTAAGCCTCAAAAGAGAACTGAATACTTATCCTGATATTTTCAAGGATCAGAAAATGACTTCTTTATGTCTTCCTTTTTTAAAAATTGTTTTCTATCAGCCATTCTTTCTTTACTCTCCTACACAAGTCTCTGCCTCAAACAGCATCCCAAGAAAGCAAAATTTAAATTTTAAAATGCATTGGCCAGTGCACTGAAGAATTAGTTTTAATTTCCTAACCAGTATAAGCTTGTCCCTAACATCCTACAGAATTTAACATTAAATGACGGGCAAAGAATGGTGACACTTCCCTAGAGGAAGGAAAAAGAATTTACCCCCTAAAATTTCCCCAACACTTAAACTAAAACACAAAATAGCTAGATCAAATATGACAGAGCTGGCGGGACATGGAAGCTGAAACAGGAAACTCTTATCCAGCCTCAGAGATAAGGTTTAGACAAGTGCTTTTCAACTATCCAGGGGGTTGTAGGAAGTAGCAAGATGTGACAATTACACAGGACTTGAGTATCAGGCCTGGTTCAATCTCAGCTCTGTCACTAACTTGTGATGTGATCTTGAGCAAGTCTGCCCAACTGCCCACACTTCTGGTCCTGATCACTATGGGGGGTGGGGCAGCATCATATCATAACACTAGCCAACACCGAACAGCAAAGAACATAGCAGTTATCTCACACACACACACACACACACACACACACTATTACCGCCAAACATCATTACCATCATGGGAATATAGCTGTGCTTGGGGTGGTTGGATAGGACGAATAGGTGACAAGTCATAAGATGCAAATTTCTGCATGGGTATTTACCGACAGAAGTAAATTTCAACCTGCATATCAACTGGTTGAGCTATTCCCCTTGCTTCTGTGTCTTCTCCTTTTCAATCCTTCTTCCTGTCTTTAAAACCTGCTGCTCAGCTCAGAGAGAAACTCTGGTTGGGATTTGCCTTTTTGGTGACAACAATGTGGGATCTTGACAAGAGCAAATACAGGAACTCACTAAACCTCTGAGAGTATTAATTTCCATTTTGCTCTTCTATAAAAACGGACACAAAGAAATTTGAGAGTGCTATGGCCTGAATGTTTGTGTCTCCCCCCACCAAAAAAATTCCTGTGTTGAAGATCTAACTCCCAATGTAATGGTATTTGGAGGTGATTAGGTTTAGATGGGGTCATGAGGGTGGGGCCCCCATGAGGGGATGAGTGTCCTTATAACAACAGGAAGAGAGACCAGGGCTGGCTCTCTGTCCTCCATATGAAGACACAGCAAGAGGGCAGACGTTTGCAAGCCAGCGCGAGAGCCCTCACCCAGAACCAACTGTGCCCACAGCTTGATCTTGGCCTTCCCAGCCTCCAGAACAGTGGGAAATAAATTCCTGTTGTTTAAGCCACACAGTCAATGGTATTCTGCTATGCAGCCCACGCAGACTAATACACAGATGATGCAAAAAACAAAAAAATAGTAATAAAAATGATTTAAGTAGCCATCGTTAACAGGAAAGATTCAAAGGGGAGGGGTCTGGCATTTACAGATGGCCAAGGACAGGCCACGTGCAGCTCCTCCTCTCTACCTGCCACTCAGGGAGCACTTACAAAGGGCATTGCCAATATCCTCTCATTTAATCCTCCCAGCTGTTCTATGAAATGCTGTTCCTGTCCCCACACGACAGGTGAAGGACCCGATGAGCTGGGTCCCAATAGAGAGCTCAGGGTCTTGCCGGAGCTGAGCTGCAGGGATCTGGGCCCACCTCTGCCTGGGGGAGGAAAGGGGGAAATGTCTACCCTATGCCACCATCTTTGCAAACCTCACAAAACTCAGGAGACGGGTACTTGCCCTGCTACCGCATTATAGGTAAGGCATGGAGACACAAAGAGGAGACTCACATGGAAGTCGAGCCTGACAGTCTTCCTCTCCACCCCACACCCACCTTCTGGCTCCTTCCTTCTCTGTACCTCCACAGCTCACTTAGAATGGCCACCAACTCTTGGTGGACGCTGTAACCGCTGCCTCGCTGGTCTCTCCATCTGCTCTCGAGCCCATCGCTTTCTCAGACGATACAACCAGAGCCATCTTTATAAAACGCATACAAATGGAGGTGTCGGCCCTGATGTAGAAGTTCTTAACTGTTCCCCAGAGCCATGAAGAGAAGATTCAGATTCGTTGCAATGCAAGACACGAGGCCATGTTCACCAACCTGGCATCCTCCTGATCCTTTGTGAGTCATCACATCGATTTCATTGGTTGGCATGGGTGATGAGAAAAAAAAGGAGGAAGAAAATGGAATATCAAATATCAGGGTAGCCTGCAAGTACTAAGAGCATTATTCTTGTTTTCAGCTGTAAAGGTCCTAGCGCATGCGTGCACGGGCTCACAGAGCCTGTGTGTGTGTGTGTGCGGATCCACGGTGCATGGTGTTTTTCCTTCTCGTCTTGCACTTTTCCAACTCTTCCACACTCAGGTTGAGATCGGAACAGGTGCAGCCCGGGTGAGAAACTTAGGAGACCGACCATACATTTCTCTAGCCTGAGTTTTAAATCTATTCCTGAGAAAATGTCTATTAAGAAGGAAACAGAAGACACTGGGAAGAAAGCAAATACTAAATCGAAAATAAGAACTTTTTAATTTTACACCCAGCAGCTTAGCTATTTTGTAACCCAGGTCGATGGCCTACCACCCCGGCCTAAATTTAACTGCCTCTTAGCCACATACGCAAGAGAACATTTGTATCAGGAATTAGCAGCCTCTGAGACATAAAGCAGACATCTACAGTAGTCTCAGAACAGGGAAAGGAGGTTGTCAGAAAAGCTGAAATAAACTACAAACGCCTTTATCTGAACTTCAGCTAAACACATATAACTTCCTCTTTTTTTTTCTCCCAAAAATATCTATAGAACAACTAAAGCAAGAACCAGTGAACTATGACCCACACACCAAATCCAGCTCCGTGGCCCATGATCCAAGACTTGTTTGTCCATCTTCAAATGGTTGGAAAAAATCGAAACCATAATATTTCATAGTGTGTAAAAATCACTTGGACTTCAAATTTCGGTGTCCGTAAGTACAGCCTTCCCGCACAGCCATGCTCACCAATCATGTAGGTCTGTGGCGGCCGTGGAATTACAGTGGCAGGACCAAGAAGCTGTGACACAGACCATATGGCCCCCAAAGCTGAAAATATTTACTCTCTGGCCCTTTATAGAACAAGTTTGTCAATCCCTGAACTAACGTTCATGCCCACGAAGGCCCAGAAATGCATACGTGACTGAGCAATACGCGGCACTTAAAGGCAAAAACAACTTAATCTTCTATTTCAGTGTTTTTCACGCTGGGTTCCGAGGAGTCCTCTAGATCAGGGTGATGCCTCTTTGGGAGACATGTGGACAAGCTTCTGAAGCTTCTGAGACTCTTATCCCTCTTCCCTGAAAGGGTGCTTTTGCTTTCATCCTTATATATTGGGATACCATGCATCATTCTATTTGAAAAGGGGTTTTCTTGGGGGGAAAAGAAAAGGAGTTTGGAACTCACTGTGACCTATTTTGTCTCTGAGAAATGACTGCAAACTGAGGCCAGTTGCAAAGGCCATGAATGAAAGAAACCATCACGCATCTAAAACCCCACAAACCAGGACAGCAAGCCAATTAGCCTTGTCTGCTGCGTGCAGGTCACGAGCCACAGTGTGGGCAGCCAACACGGTGTGTTACAGGAAGCCGTGATTTGCGTCCTAAAGCACTTTCTTCCACCTCAGCTTAACCCCATGGGTTTATACTACGGCCCTATAGTATACTTTATTAAATATATAAAATTACAAAACAATTTGGTTCACATGTCCATATTTTTGCCACTCGCCCATTTTCCAAAACTTTAAAGAAACTACAAACAGGGCTGCAGAGTACCTATAATTTGTTTTTATAAGTAATGCATCATTAACAGGTACTTCAGGAGGTAATTAAAGGTAAATTGATCGCAGTTAACCATAAGGCTTGGAGTTTTCGTGTTTGCTTTTGTAGGAAACCAATAGTCTTCCATACGCTATTCAAAGCATCTGAAAAATTAGTTTAGTCATGTAGTAGGGAACCAGTAAACTGATATGGGCTAGGTTCCATCTAAAAAAGCAGTTCTAGTACATTCTTACAAAGACGGAGTCTCGAAGAAGGCCGAGGGGCCGTCAAATCCAAGGTGGGCTTCTTAAACACTCTAATCATTGAAGGCAGGAAGAACTACTAGGGAAACGGGGAATTACCTGTGTGTTATATTTTAATGACTGTATGCTGTAATGAGCATGAAAAGATCAGGTGACTTCATTACCCATCTAGTTGTTGTTATTGTTTTGTGTTTTTTTTTTACAGGGATTATAGGAGGAAATTAATTACAGAAGCCACACACCGGCAAGAACGGAGCATTTGCGGAAAGCGATGCCAATATTCATAGCTCCACGGTTACGTTTTTTTCCATATGAAGGACTCTCTGAAATTGTTATGCCTTCGTGGGAAACTAGATGGCCTGACAGACATGTTTATCTTGTCCATGATTTTTCAAAATCTTGATTAATGCAAGATCAACTCGAGTATTTGTTTTCACTGCTCATCCAGTAATAACTTCTTAAAACACAGTTGTTCTCCACCAGCCTCCGGTATGTAGTTCGGAACGCCTTAATGAGCTGTTTATTTTTCTTGCTCCTGTTTTCGAAACCTCTTACCTGTTCTAAAAAGTTGGGGTACGCTTCGCACCATGTGTATCGTCAAATCGTTACGCTGTACTCCGACTTGCGCGGGGCTGTATGTCAATGATATCTCCCTAAAACTGGAGCTAAATAAATACATGAATAAAATGTTGTTCCAGCTGTTCCAAAATAGTGAGGGAAGCAACTTCCAAGTGAACCTTGCTTTAAAATAAGAAAGAGGGAGCACCTGGGTGGCTCAGTTGGTTGAGCGTCTGCCTTCGGCTCAGGTCATGATCTCAGGGTCCTGGGATCTAGTCCCGCATCGGGCTTCTTGCTCAGCGGGGAGTCTGCTTCTCCCTCTCCCCCTCCCCTCCCCACTCTTGCTTGTGCTCTCTCTCTCTCTCACACACACACTAAATAAATAAAATCTTTTTTAAAAAAATAAAATAAACTGAGAAACAGGTTGGGCAGTTAGAGAGGCTGGGGAGGGACCAGTGAGGGACAGGGCGTTCTGATGATTAGTGATGTTGCGTTAAAAACTCTCTCCCACAGATCTACCGTATGCAATGTCTCTAAGAACATACTGCGATCACATTCCTAAGCATTTCTTGTAGCCAGATGAATAGATTAAGACCAAATCTCAGGGCACGAAAGCAGGGTTCTGGCAAGGTTGAAATATGCAGCTTAGACAAGCCCCACAGCGCTAGAATTTCCACCGAAACTGCTAACTGTATTACAATCATTTTTTTAAAAATTGTTTAAGTTTTATTTAAGTAATCTCTACACCTAGAATGGGGCTCGAACTCACAGCCCTGAGATCAAGAGTCGCACGCACTCTTCCGACTGGGCCAGCCAGCACCCCTACATTACAATCATTTTTAAAGGACTTCTAAGAAGCCAAGTGAAAACTGAGGCAATTTTATACAGTCAAAATACAGCAAATAATGCCCCCCACACCTGCCACCCACACACTCACACATAAAACTTCACACCTGTGCTAGGAAAGCATCTCTGTGGGGCCTGTTCAGGGTCAGACTGACTGCTTTTCTTCGCTTGCCCCCTGGTGGGGAAACCAAACATGAGCCTGCCCGCTGAAGGGGAAACAAAAATAGCCAAGAAAATCCATCCTTCAGATAACAAGATTCCGCTCTACAAGGACAAGGACAAAGCAAAGACATTTGAGACAAACACAGAGTTTTCCAAATAGGGTAGGAATCATTATTTTCAATCACCCATCCATTCTCAAAAAATTCCACCTTTCATACGCAACGCCTACCTCTAACAAGAAAGATATTAGAACATTCCAATCTAGGTACCAAGGATTTGATTCCAAAAAGTAAAATTATTTTTTGGCATCCTCCCTTCCCCTAAACTCCCCCACCCCTAAGACAGACACACACACACACACACACACACACACACCCCAGGAAAAAGAAAGGAATCTTTGTGTGTTGAGTCTTCCTGTGCCTCAAACCCCCTCTGTTCCTTGAAAAGTATTATTTTTTTAAAAAGAAAAATAAGCAAAACCCTTAGAGTATTCACCAAAACTAGCTATGGAATCAATACCAACACAATCAGGGTATCCTGAAAGTCTATCATTTCATAATTCATACCAAAAAGTTATATGGATTCTATACTCATATAATCTGCATAACATATATGTGCCATTTCATCATATGTAACGTATTTATATTTCAAATTATTTCCACTTAATTATTAATTATCATTAATTATCCATTTATATTCATTATTAGGCAATTAATAGAAATTTTTAGAATGGCATGAGATGTAAAGTCAAAAAGCGACAGTTCTATCTCTAGCCGCCATCACTAATTGACTCTAACCTTGCAGTGAAACTTTCAGGCAGTGAAAGTAACTTTCTCAGCTGTAAAGGTAAGGAAAAGTAGAGAAGAAAAGTAGGGAAAAGGAGAGAAATCCCCTAGGGCTTCCTGCACCGCCCAAGTTGATTGTTGTAAAAGAAAACAGCAGATGAGCCACATCTTCCGTTTCCCTAGTTCACAGTGCCCTCCAGTGGCTCCAGGGAAAAATCAAGTAATTTTTAAATATTTTTTTGCATATTCGTCGAAGACCATTAAATTCAGTGGTACCCAAATGTTTCAGATCAGCGTGATGGTGTCCACTTGGCTAGGGGATGGTCAAACACCAGTCTAGATGTCCACGTGATGGCACTTCTTAGATGAGATTGCTAGCACTCACTAACCTCGGGACTCAGGGAAGGCTACACTCCCTAGATCCCACCCCACTGGACGCAGCCAGGAGTCGGGGCTCACCAATGGCTTATGAACAGAACAGATGTCTATCACTTCTGGGCTGAGGCCATGAACAGTCCTTGAACAACTTCCTAGTCGTTCCCCTTCATGGAAAGCTGAGTAGAGCCGTAAGACTGGGTCATGGACTTTGTATGAGAATGATGTAAGGCTTAAGACTTTTAGCCCCTGAGATATTGGGACTGTTTGTCACATCATCAAAAACAGCCGACTGACCGACACAGACACTCTGCCTATGCTGATTTCCGCCTCTGCTGACCTCAGGTACCACTGCTGCTGGGGGCCCCCATATCACCACCATATTCACCACCTTAAAGAACAGGACCTGCCATGCAGCCCCAGAGGATAAAAACCAGTCCCAACAATAAATATTAAAAGTCACTGGATCTCAAAACAGACAAAAGATCTGAACCGACATTTGTCCAAAGATGGCATATAACTGACCAATAAGCCCACGGAAAGACACTCAGCATCGTTAGTTGTCAGGGAAACGCAAATCAAAATCACCATGAGATGCCGTTTCACACCCTCTACGATGGCTAAAACAAGAAGGATGCACGATAACAAGTGTTGGTGAGAATGCAGAGAAATGAGAACACATAAGCCCCGCTGGGGAGAATGTGAGATGGAAAACAATCTGGCAGCCCCTCAAAATGTTCAACACGGAGCTACCGTACGACCCAGCGCTTCCTCTCCTCAATATCTACCCACGAGCCACGAAGACCTACGTCCACACAAACATCTGTCCGTAAGTGTTCACGGCAGCACTACTCATTCCAGCCAGAGAGTGGAAAGAGCCCCGATCGGTTCTTCTCCCCTGGATCCCATACAGGGTCTGCGGGCGGGCACGACCAGATCACACCCCAGGAGTTGCACCGCGGCAGAGAGATGGCAGTTTGCAGGGCAAAGCCAGGACGTCCAATCCACCAACTGCAGTGCTCTTTCTACCACAGTAATGTTCCTCCAGTAACAACATGAAGGGCGGTAAGAGGAAAGAAGTGGGAACAAAGGGACACTAACCAATTAATTTTCTTTCTTTCTTTTTTTAAAGATTTTATTTATTTATTTGACAGAGAGAGAGAGAGAGCACAAGCAGGGGGAACAGCAGAGGGAGAGGGAGAAGCAGGCTCCCCGCTGAGCAGGGAGCCCGATGCAGGACTAGATCCCAGGACCCCAGGATCATGACCTGAGCCAAAGGCAGATGCTTAACTGACTGAGCCACCCAGGTGCCCCTAACCAATTAATTTTCAATTAATACATTAAAAACCTATTGGCTGCCAAACACCGTGCTATGGTCTTTAGACATTATCATCTTTTTTGCCTATTTTCAGATGAAAAGGCTGAGGTTCAAGGAAGGAAAGAACAAAGGGAGGGAGGAAGGGAGGAAGGGAAGAGGGAGGGAGGGAGGGAGGGAGGGAAACTTGCCTGAGGGGCACACAGGTGTTACAAGGAGCTGAAATTCAGTCAGCCGTGCTCTGCTTTAAGACACGTCTCCTCTCCACGCCACAGTGTTGCACCCAACTCTACAGATCATTTGCTCTGTACCTGCTTCCCATCCACCCCAGCCCTGTCAGGAGAAGATTCGTGGTTCATCCACTGCCTCTTCCACCAGAAACGTAAAGCTCCTTGGGGCGGAGCGCTCAGGCGCTCGCACAATGCCCGACATAGGCAAGTGCTTACATGGGTTTGTTGAATGACCAAATGAACGCCTCCCACTGAAATTCAAAACAAGCAGCTAATGCTCAAGAGCCTGTGTGTTCTCCTTGCCTTAGAGTAGCATCATCGGGAGACAAAAAGAACGAGAGATAGAGGCAGGATCTTCATGACTATTCTGATACACAGTGGAAGACTGTAAGGGATTCTAGAGCCCCCCGGCCTTCATTCCCGAGTGCACGGCAGAGACCCCAGCTCCAATACCTCCCCCGGCTCCGCGCTGCCTTGTGCCCCTGCAGACGGCAGGAAGGGTGCCAGCCCCTCAGCTCAGGGATTCCCCGCTGACCCCAGCTGCACCGGGTCCAGAGGGAACAAACTGCCAACCAACACAGGCCCGGGTTGGCCAACAGCTCAACAGCTTTCCCCGTGTCAAACCTCAGAGATCCAAACTGGCTCAAATGAAACGGGTGAAGCCTTCAGAAACCCACGGAATTCAATACTACAGTAGTTCGGGATCCTTCGAGGCTGTGACAAGGAACTAACACAAAGGCTGGTGAACGCTTTCCTGCGTAGGAGGTGCTTCTCTCCCGGGAAGCAAATAACGCTCTTGTACCCATTCTACAGACGGGAAAGTTGAGACTGGACCAGATCAAATGGCTTGTGTGAAGAAGCTCCCCTGGTCCTAAAGTGGAGGATCTTGTGATGACACATTCTCCCATCCTTCCGACCTGCTTGGGTGAAACTGTTGTACGCCTGGGGTGGGGAAAAAAAAATCCAGCAGAAAATACAAAGGTCCTCTTCTGCCTACGGCACTTTGTTGAGTTCCGTCTCCACCCCTGACCTGCTGCTCCTCTGGTGGGACGACCTGGGACAACTGTTCCTGGGCTAGCATGGTCTGTGCTTGGATGTCTTCGGGATATTCTCTCCGTGACCTGATGGCGTTAAAGGAAGGAACGCTTGACAAACGATCTTCTTCTGCGGCACTTACCTGGGGAAACCACTTTGTGAGAGTGATTCAGCAACTCCCCACCAGCGGCATCATCACGAAATACAGTCGGACAGTGTTGGAGGATTCTGGACCCGAGTGTTCTGCTGAGGAACCCTGAACAGAGTCCTGACACGTCACACAAACATGGATCCGGCTGCAAAGCACAAAAGCTCCCATAAAATCGGAAAGAGATTTTGAACCTTTAGTCCGGACCTAATGTTTTGTAGGCGGTTATTAGGTGCAGCAAAATGAACTTTAGCTAAATTTTAAAAGATTTATTAAGAACTAAACTCATCAATGCTAAAGCTTACTGAACCATATCCGCCACAAGGGAGAAATTTTAGGGACACAGTCGCCCTGGATAATCTAAATCTGGTAACAAATTAGCAAAATAGTCTTAATAACGGACTGATCTTCCAAAGTCATTTCAGATGAAAAAGAGACAGTATGGCATAGCAGAAAGTTTTAAAGTAACGAAAACTGTAGTGTCTGCTCTTGCAGAGTGTCAAGTAAGAGGAGGTATTATTATCCCTTAAGCATGAGCACTGGTATTAGGCATGAAGGTGACCTTGCCTTCATTTTCATTAAGGAAAGATTCGGAGGGGGGAATATAATGACAATAAACGTAAGAATCAAGTAATGGGCTGGTAAAGACCTGCAGAATCTAGTTTTCTGGAGTTTTAAAAAATTGCATGAATTCTTACACGCCTTAGATTGTTTCAATAGGGTATTCTCCGGCAGGTGACGAAAGACGATTAAATGTCAGAATGGATGACAGGAATAGGTAAAGCCATTGTTCTGGAAAGCAAACAGAAATCGACAGCTCCAGAAGTGCTAGAGTTGGCTCTGAGAGAGGACTGGGGGCCAGGGAGTATGTGGGCAGAGTAATAAGGAAACGGGCAGAGCACAGACTCAGAGGTGGGGACAGAATGCTCTACATCAAAAACTAATGATGTAATCATGGTACACTATATCTAAAACTAATGATGTAATGTATGGGGATTAACATAACAATAAAAAAATTTAAAAAAAATTAAAAAAAAAAGAAACCAACAGTGCACAGGAAAAAAAAAAAACTAATGATGTAATGTATGGTGATTAACATAACATAATAAAAGAAAAAAAAAAAGTGACAAAGAGCTGGGTTAACAAAATCCATTCAACGTTCCTCTGATTTACCACACAGTACAGTTTTCACAGGATAGTAGATTCATTCTTCACTGCACCACCAGATTCCAACAATATGACAATACACCTAACAATATATTTCTAGACCACCCTTTTCCCTGTGATTTAAGTCTGGGATATTCACAAAACATTCACCCATTTCTAAATTTTCCATCGGGGTCCTCAAACGCTAACACTCATGATCCACACAATTATTGGCATTTTCAGGAACCACATGTGACCACCTGTTTCCTGACAGGGGCTGGAATTTGGCAACGCAAGCAAAGCGAGGTTCCAAGTTCAAGGCAGGACGGGGGCAGGGGGCAGAAATGAGTGCCGGCAAAGGAGCCAAGCTTCTGTCCTGTCAAATTTTTCCTTACGTTTGTACAATTGTGGGTGTGTTTTTCACAGGACAACCTTTTTAACCTTCTATATCCTGCGTCTCCTGGAGACCTCGGGCAGCAAACAACTCCCACTAAAATCCTCCACCGCCCACCCCTCCCCCCAGAAAGAAGCCAACCTCCAACCCAGCTGCTCAGGCCGAAAGTTCAGCCCAGCGTTTGGGCATCTTCACTCAGAGCGCCTGACCCAGAATCCCACGACCCTCCTAAGGCTGGCCTAAGTGTGATGGAAACAGGAGAAGGTACAGTTTTTAAACCGAGAATAATTTAATTACATGCAGCTGACAACAACAAAATAGTATTTTCTAAAACCACAGACCTGCCTGTGACAAGAACCTTCTAAAACATTCTGCACAGCTTTCTTATTCAATAGCCCCCTATCACCGTGACTTTCCCAAATGTGTTCATGGTGGATCAGGCGACGCTGAAACCATGACAAATTCCCCAGGCTCAGAGGCAGACCCTTAATGATTGCTTTTCAGGTGTAAGTGAAGCTCATGACTAATTTCTTTTAGTTGAGCCACTGGCCTGTGAGGAAAGCTATATGCTTTCCACTCCAGCTAATTTCAACCAACAGGGAAGCCGTACGTCACCCGCAAACATCCTCATCTAACCTCCACAGGAGGAATGACAAACGGCCAGGACAGACCACCCCTGCACATATGGAGAGAGCAGGGCCAACGCCAAGGTCAGAATACAAGGTCACTGCTTCTGTCAAGCCCGCCGCTTAGACCTCCACTAGACAACTTCCTTTCTCCCAAAGAACGAAGTCTACCACTCTAGCCCTGGGGAATTGAGGAAACAATGTCATCACCCATAGTCATCCTCTCTCGGTGCATCTAGAATGTACTCTAGCCAACGGAGAATTTAATAAACCACATCTGCTTGCCTTTGGCCAATGGGAGGAAAGCCTTTTTTTAATTCAAGTCAGAACATGAAGTTTTATTTGGCCCAATTTTCTACCATGTGCAACAAAAACAAGTTGGCCTTAAAGCAAACAAGAATGCGCCAGGTGGCCCAAAATGCCTGATATTAGAATAGGAGTGAGGTGAGTTCTTCTCACACAGACACTGGGAAGAGTACCGCCTCCCTGAGGCACGGTGCCCAGAATCAGGTAAAAATCCATCACTCCAGCAACAATGGGAAAAGCAGTAAAAAGGACTTTGCCAATCCCATCCACATCATTCATAATTGCGTGAACAAATGGACATTAACTGTAAGGTAAACAAGCACAATCATGCCCATCTCTAGGATTAACTAAGAAAATATGAAAACACACAGCAGGTGCTCAATAATTGTTCACTTGTCTTCTTACTCTTTGGGAGTATGAAATCCTTGGCCCACAGAGGAAAACAGCTCTGTTTCATTTTCAACAGGACACAGAAGATCTGCTTATAAAGTTCATTACAATTAGAATTAGTTAGGTGTTTTGGACTGCAAGTAACGAAACCCCAAGTCAAGATGCCTTAAAATTAACACACAATTTATTGGCTCATATTACACAAACTCCAGGGGTAGGGTTGGAATCAGGAGCAGCACAGCCCGGTTGGCTCAGAGACCAATGTCCATACGAAATTTAAAATGTGTACTGCTACTCATCCTCGTGACTCATACTATAACCCAAAAACACAAGAGGATGAGGAACAATAAATAATCTGTTCGCTTGCAGAAACTTTCTCACTATAAATAGTTTTCTAGTTATATGTAGTACTGGTGGGTTCTTGAGGTTGGAAAGATCTGCACAGTGAGGAAGGCAATAAGATGATAATGGACTAAAAGTTTTCACAAGAAGGGAACAGGCTGCTTCCATGTTTCCTCCTCTTTCTTCTCTGCTACTATCACAACTCACAATCCCGCGGCAGTCCGAAAGCATATCGAATATAAAGATTAATATTTGTAATATTTCAAAAATCAGAAGCTGTATGCATGAAGTTAAATTCAAAGCAAAGCAGATTAACTTAAACTACTCACCAAAAAAAAAAAAAAAAAAATCCAGTAGTTTCATGATGCACTTTGGAAAATAACTTCTAACGAGTATGAAAAATGATTGACATGAATCAAATAGAATATCTCTAACCAAAGAAAAAGATGATAGATTTTAAAAGACTGAATACCACCTCTTTAGACAGGAAAAAAAAAAGTATAACAAAAGTTTATTTCTAAAATCTCTTGTTTCTCGGTGCTAGCTGCCAAAATATCTGTGGAGGAAATTAGTCAACTTTATAAATGCTATTTGAAACAGCCGAAATAAGCAAATTGCTGTTCTAATCTCCTGGCTGGCACCAAAGTCAAATTGCTCTCTCGTTTGCCTGTTTCAACTTAAATCTACTTGATGAAACTCGTATGGTTTCAGCAGATTTTTATAGCATGCGTATGACTCCGCGTCGAGTTTTTAAAGTGTGGTCTTGGTTAAATAACAGAAAAAAATTCCTGTCAAACTCGAGGTAAATCACAACACTTTACTTTGAAGTTAGCAAGGTCCCGAAAACAAAAAGATGAGTAATTTCAAAGCAAACAGAAATATTTCATAGACTTTCATCTTTCCCGTTCTCTGAATGCTTGCTCATTTGACAAGGCATTTTCCAGGATGTTAGGGCCAGACCGAACAATGAAAGCATATATCTAGAAACTTAAATCTGTCACCACTGGGATTATGCCACTGATGTCTATGGATTGACCCCACCACGTCTATTAATTTTACAAAAAGATCCTGTTGTTTAGCACATCCCCCAAATTTCTATCCATTTTTTAAAGGGGAAGGGGAAAAAAGCCAACATAATTACTTCCCAATTGCCAATAAAAGAAGGATCAAGTGCAAAGGGAGAGATGAAGAGTGGAATGCAGAAAATACCCATGTAGGACAGAATATGACTTTAGATTCTAAATACTAACCACAAGCCAAACCCATCGTATTTTCCTGGGGCTGTTTCTTCCTTCCACCTTCCCTATCTCTGTCAAGAGTTCTACTCTAGCATTACTCATCCAAGCTTATAACCTTGGGGGCAAAATGAGCCAATACCACCAGCCATTTTCTGAATCCAGTCAGTTACCATGCCAGCTGACAGTTCCTTGGAAATATCTTTCATCATCCTCAGACGGGACCTTGCAAAATGCAGACACGCGATAAATATGTGCTGAATGAAGTCCAAGAAGGACAAGTTTTCAGGTACTCCGCTTTAAAAATCATTACTAAAAATAAGCTCTTTGTTTGGATCCTCACTGAACAAATGAACTGTAAAGAAGGTTTATGTGGGGCGCCTGGGTGGCTCAGTCGGTTAAGCTCTTGGTCTCCGCTCAGGTCATGATCTCAAGGTCGTGAGATGGAGTCCCACATTGGGCTCCTCGCTGGGCGTGGAGCCTGCTTAAGATTCTCTCTCTCCCTCTCCCTTTGCCTCTCCCCCTCTCTCCCTCTAACCCCCACTTTCTCTAAAAAAAAAAAAAAAAATGTTAATGCAACCAATTGCAGACATTTAAACACAAACTGGATAGTTGATATTAAGGAACAACTGATAATATTTTTAAGTGTGATAATGGCATTGCGATTCTACTAAAAAAAGGCATCTTTTAGAGCCATATGTATATATGTATTTACAATGAAATCATATGATGTCTGGGATTTGCTTCAAGATCATTTAAAGTGGAGACAGAGGGGTAGGTGGTGGTACAGACAGGTGCGCTGATTATCACTGAGGCTGCATAAATGGGAATTCAGGATAACGTTCCCTCTATTTCTGTAGTTTATGATTAACAGTTTTCCCATTAATAAAATGGGCTTTTTTCTCATTCGAGTGCTATAAGAATACAGAGGTGGCAGCCAAACGTTCCGAGTTCACACGCCGGCTTTGCTACCTAGCAGCTGAGTGACCTTGAGCAGGTTACTCACTCACTCCGTGTCCCTGCTTCCTCATCTGGAGTTATTTATTATTAGCACCTACCTTTGTTGAGAACATTAAAAAAGTAACGCTATATGTGAAGCCTGGCAGAGCATAAGTACTCTCTAAATTTGCTCTTGCTATGACTACCACTCTCACTACTATTACTACTTTTTGCATTACTATTACGTACTGAGTAGTCAGCTTCACGCTGAGACTAGAGAGGAAGGTAAGGCACAATCTTTTTCTTTTGAGGGTCCTTTGGTCCAGCTGGGGATTCAGGACGCTTCCGGAAAAGCAAGCGAAAGAACACTTACCTAACATACGCCAAGTACTAAGCACTGAGCGAAGTCCCTTCCTGGGCAGCATCTCATTTACACCCCGCCCCCAAAATGGGTGGGGGCGGGTGGTGCAGCCAGGAAATGTGGACTTGAGGGGGGTGAAGTGACCTGCTCAGGGTCACGGGACGGCCTGATTCAAAGCCCTTGCTCTTTGGACAAGCTGGTCGTTTACCCTTCATCGTAGTTACATAGCATAAATAATAGAGGCCACAGAAGTGGAAGGGAGGCCCCCATTACTCAGCTGGGGAGGCCAGGACAGAAGGTCTTGCAGGAAGAGTGAAGAGCTGTGCCCCCCAAGGCCGCTGATGGGGACAGGGAGGCGTCCGAGCCTGAGGAATGAGACGGACGCGAAGGCCTGCCCTGGGCTAAGTGAGCAAGCCCTTCAGATGGGCACTGGCTCCCTGAGCGGAACAGTGAGGGGCAAGGCCAGAGGGAGCAGCCGAGGGCCTGAATGCAAAAGCAAAATAAGAACGAAAACTGAGAACCTAACATCGACCAACTGGGTCAGTTTTCTCAAAGGTGGTCTTTGGTTCCACCGCACTAGAATCGTCTGGGATGAAAAAAAAAAAAAAAAAAATGCAGATTCCCAGTCCCACTCCTGGAGTCCCCGGGGGTAGGGGAGCCCAGGAATATGCATTTCTAATATGCTCCCCGGGTGAGTCTGCTGTGTACTAAAAATGGAGAACTTCCAGGTTAGACAAACAGGGAACAGAAGAGGAGGAAGCCAAAGATTACCCAAAGGGTTCAGTGACTGAGAAATGATGTCCATTTTCAGCTCCCACCCAACTGACCTGTTGCTGCTTCTACCCTCTCCCCAGCATTACCCCCTCCTATGGCCAGACGAATCGTCCCCAAACACTGCTCTTATCACACCCAGAGCAGTTTGCCATCGCTTATGGCGTCAAATCTAAACTCCTCTGCTTGCTTCCCTCTCCACCAAAGGCAGGCTCAAAATCCCTCCCAATTTTCCAAACTCCTTAATGTGCCCCTAGGTTCAGACCTCTAGCCCCCCTTGGAGAACAGCAATGGAATCAAGTGCTCCGGACTCTACAGGCCTGGGGCCGGGGGGTGGCATCCTCCAACCCACGCACTTGCAAACAAAGGTGGTTACCTGCACCAGCTTCCCTCTCAGGCGTATAGACTCCCCTCCGTTCTAAGGCCGCCTCGATGCCCAGCGCAAGCATATTTCACTGATACACGGACGCTAGGAGACGCTGGGGGCTGACCTCTGCCAGCCCCAGCACAAGCTTCACATGGGTAGAGAGGGATGAATTGGCTTTTGGGTGCCCCCGAGGCCTGCCCTACTCCCTACCAGGCTGGAGGCCTTAGGCAAGCTGCTTCTCCCACCTTAGATTTTCTTTCTCACCCGCAGCTTCTCCACCTCCTCCATGAATCATTAGCTCAAGATCTTCGAAGCATACTAAGTAGCAAAGAATGTCCCGGCTACCGCGGACTATCCACCACGGACCTGCTGACACCTTGGCAGGATCCCAGACCCTCCCGTTCAACTTGGATGGCAGCCTCCTTAGTCTCTAAGAGCCAAAGATGATCCACCACGTTTCTCCCCCTGTCCACAGGCCCAAGGCCGTATGAGGAGTGAAGGGACATGGAAGGCATCCTGGATGTACAGGCCAGGTAGAAAGCCAACTTGGGATCCCACACGTAGTAGGTCCAAGGTAAGGACCACACTCTAGCTCTACCGATCCATGCCCTTCCATGAGCCTACGGAGCTTGCCCGGCAAAAAACGCTTGGCTCTTCACCATGGGCCAGTCGATTATTCCATGTTCTCCCGGTGAAGCCAGGAGCCCCTAGGAGCCGGGGCCAAATGCATAGTGCCTTCTTTTCTCCTACAGTGTCTCGTATCTGCGTATTGCATAATATGCATGAAATAAACGCTCGGTTGGTTAAAATACTGTTATTTTTAAAATATGTACATTTTGCTCTCTTTGCTTCCCTCCGAAGTTTATCCCACAAGTCAAACAAATGGAGTTTTTGTTAACTAGTTGGTCAAGAAGGATTTGTTTTTGTTTTTTTTACAATCACACAGGAAAATATTTCTGTGGTTGTTTATTTGAGAAGCTGTTGAAGATTAACAAGATGGCTGACGGTTCCATTTAACTCTCTCCCATCCAAGTACTAACCAGGCCCAACCCTGCTTAGCTTCAGACGAGATCGGGCGCGTTCAGGGTTGTATGGCCATAGACTCATTTAACTCTCCTGGGGGGGTGGGTTTCATATTAGATGTAACTGAAATGTATCTAAAGAAACTACCCAAGGACCCCCCCGCCTAGGAAAATAAAATAGTCTAATGAATAAAATAGTCTAAATGAAAGTAGAACATAGGTGAGAAATAAATTATGTTAAAATAGGGGAAATATTGGGAATAATAAAAAAATATTTTATTAGCTTTATGATGCAGAAAAAAAACATAAAGTTTATTATGACAGTATGCCTGTTTAAATTCTCCTATTCGGGGCACCTGGGTGGCTCAGTTGGTTAAGCGACTGCCTTCGGCTCAGGTCATGATTCTGGAGTCCCGGGATCGAGTCCCGCATCGGGCTCCCTGCTCAGCGGGGAGTCTGCTTCTCCCTCTGACCCTCCCCCTCTCATGCTCTCTGTCTCCCATTCTCTCTCTCAGATAAATAAATAAAACCTTTAAAAAAAAAAAAATTCTCCTATTCTGGGGGCGCCGGGATGGCTCAGTCGGTTAAGCGTCTGCCTTCAGCTCAGGTCATGATCCCAGGGTCCTGGGATTGAGTCCGGAACTGGGCTCCCCGCTCAGCGGGGAGCTTGCCTCTCCCTCTCCACGCCACCCTCCCCCCGCTCTCCCACTCATGCTCGCTCTCTCTCTCTCTCTCCCAAATAAATAAAATAAACTCTTAAAAATTAAAAAAAAATAAATAAATTCTCCTATTCTGGCAAGTCTAAATTTATCATAAGACTGTTTTAATCTCAAAATTATATTCAAGTAGGTAACAGTTCAGGGGATGAACTAAACAAAATCATTACATACAACTGTCAAACTACTTTAACACTTCATGACTTCTCAAGTGCGCAAGAACACAGCAAAACGTATCTTGTTAAAAACCACTTCTCGGGGAAAGCATGGTAGCCGATTTTACAAGGTACATGGCTATACACGTCTGCATATCTGGGAAAAAGATCGAGACCAGAGGCTGCGTTTAAAGGACAAGGTCGTATTGTTGTTACATCTCTTTTAATGTAGGGTGTACATCACCCTTTACGATTGTTAAAATGTGCCAAAGACCAAAATCTTTGCCCTGGAGCGTTTACAGTCTAGAGGCACTGATGGGGAAAACCCCAGCAAAGCTGTAGAAGTCACTGGAATTGAAAGGCCTGCTCATCAAGCAAGTTTTCATTCCTGCTGAAGCAGGATGCACTTGAGGGACAGTAAATGTTTTAGGCCCTGCTGTCTCTGGTTTGAGAACTATGAGTACATGCTTTGTGCATCTACTTCTGGCCAGCCACAGCCTCCTGATAATAGAATTTTAAAAAGAAAGAGGGCAAGGGCGCCCAGGTGGCTCAGTCGGTTAAGCATCTGCCTTCGGCTCAGGTCATGATCCCAGGGTCCCGGGATCGATCGAGTCCTGCATCGGGCTCCCTGCTCAGCGGGAAGCCTGCTTCTCCCTCTGCCCCTCCCCCTGCTTGTGCTCTCTCTCTCTAATAAATAAATAAAACCTTAAAAGAAAAAGAGGACCCTTACTAGATTATTATGGTGAAATTTATATTGGAAAGAAAAATTGATTGAAGAAGCTTTGAAGAGCATCTGAAGGTTCCAGGAGAACCAGAGACCAGGTCGGAAGCAGGGGAGTGTGGGGGCAGAGGTGCCCCCTGGCAGGGGGAGGCCCCAGGGGAAGATCTGGGCTGTGGAGTCAGGCAGGTCAGAGCCTCAGCCCTGCCACTCTATCCGTGTGACAGTGGGTAACACACTCACCCTCTCTGAATTTCAGCCTCTTGGAAAGTGGAGGGAAGCAGCAGCTCACTGGGTTCCTATGCAGATTAAATACAACAACATATATAAACGGGCTACTTCTGAGTCTAACATACAGCAAGTATGCGATAAATAACAGCTTTTTTCAACCTTGTTCTGAGCCACGGTGGCATCTGCCATCTCCACAAGGGCACAGGGACGGACCCTCCTGGGCCCGTGTTGGAAAAGCCATTTCACTGTCAGCAGGGGTGGTAAAGACACCTTCGTCCAGAGCCTGAAAACCTGACAGGGAGGGAAGGGAGTCTGAGGAGCATCCTGTCCTGGAGGGCAAAGCTGAGAGCTCTGGGACGCCCCTGGCTCCGGGACACCCAGGCTGTGAGATGCTAACACAAATCAGATCTTTCTACGCTTCTGTTCCCTGTTGAGCGAAGGGCAGGCTGAGAGACAATGAATCCTGAGGTTCCGTCTGGATCTAATACCCTAAGCTCCAACTCTGTGACCCAGACCCCCAGCCTACTCACTAACAGACCCCTGACACAAGGTGGCATCAAGCCTGACAGGGACAGGAGTAGGGGTGCCTCGGCAGCTGGGGAGGGGAAGGCAGCCTGAGAGAGCAAGAGGCCCCCTTCCCCCTAGTCAGAACCTGGACGGGGGTGTGCCAGGAGCCCCGGGGGGCTGGGGGACAGGTACAATCCAGCAGCTAGGAATGGGCACTGCCAGACCTCACCATCTTGACCTCCCTGCCTATGAGCCTCCCTCAGCAGCCCCCACCCCACCTCGGCCCAACACCTGTGCCATCACAGCCAGGAACACAGAACGGGCTGAAGCTGGGACCCCTGACCCTGAAAGCAAGGTCACCCTCAACTCTCTTCAGAGTCATGGGTGAGATGTCCAGTAAGAAGAGAAGTACAATTTCTGACAGATTAAGTCTGCTGTGGTCTGGCATGAACAAATATTGTGCAATGCTTTCATCTGTACTTTGTATAAAAGCTCTCGTACCTGCTCGCACAGGTTCCTACCTATTATAACCCAGACGAAAATGAAGCCATTATCCGTGAAGTACCATATGGTTGCACACGGGCACCCAGCCAAGGGAGGACTCTAATCAAGCCTCTGTGTACAATTCAAAAGCAAAATAAAGTCGTTACACTACATTGGATTAGCATCATGAAAGGAGGGCCAGGGAATCAGCAGAACCCGGAGCAGGGAAAAAAACTCCTTAGTTTCATTTTTTTTCTTTTCTTTCTTTTTTTTTTTTTTGTAACTTCTAGTTTCGTAGTTACCTTGAGCTTCTCAAAAACCACAACTGGAATTAGCCAAATTTTACTCTACCGACAGCTTGTCATTCAATCCTCATACTTTGAAACCAAGGATGAAAAATTCAATCCTTTGCAAGACCCAGAACCCAGTGAGACACTGTTAAGGTATAAATAAGCAGACAGACCAAAAAAGTGAGTAAACCAACAGGAAAGGATAAAAGAACAGATGGCTACACTTGTAGTTTTTTTTACTTCCTTTAATACTCCGATAGAACAGGGACTCGTCCAAGACCCCACAGCTGGCAAATTCAAAGCAGGGATGAGAACCCCCACCTTCCTAGGGTTCTTGACGCCACACTCCGGTGTGTCACCCGACAAAGCCTTGTGTCCACCCAAGCCAGACAGCAACGTGGACGGCTCGCCGTATCCCCAAAGCCTCTCCACACAGGGCAGGAAAAGGTGTTAAGGGACCGTAATCTACCTCCTTCCCAGATGGGACCCTAATATAGGGACTAAGGTAAAAAACAGAAAGTGAGGGACATAATAAGGACAGGCAGATGTCAGTCTCCTGGACACTGTTTTAGTAACGAAATAAAAATTACCTGGAGTTTTCAGACTTTATTAACTGTGCAACTGGAACACACCTCAAAGACTCCCCACTAAGCCAGGAGCCCGATGCAGGGCTCGATCCCAGGACGCCAGGATCATGACCTGAGCCAAAGGCAGATGCTTCAATGACTGAGCCACCCACTCAACTATATTGTAAAGCTGTTTCTAGACTATTTGTACCCTGTTTAAGAGCATAACCTTCACATCTTCTCTTCCAGAGGCAGTTCACACAGGAACAAAACCACAACCCTAAAGCTAGCAAGTGAAATGGAGGAAGAAGTTGACCTTCCCACTTGTGATTGACCATGGCAAGATTTCACAGCCATCCTCCTTTAGGTAAACGTAAAAATCTCACGCTTTTAATTGTACTGGGTGTTTCAAAATTAAACATATCAATGCAAAATGTCACAGCAATAGTATTTTCAAAGAAAAATATTTATAGTAACCTTGAAATATACATTTTTTTTCTTCATCACGTGATGTTTTTAAAGACTGTTGAGGATGCTTGCTCACTGCAAGGACAATGACAGTCACGTTGTCATCCAAGCGTCCTGCTTGTTCTCATACTCCGAAATGAAGGAGAAAACCAGCCCAGCTCATGTATGTAAATGAGAGAAATAAGCTCATGCCTGGGAAAGCTTGTTTTAATACAAATAAGGAGATCACCACAGTAATCTGTAAAGTCTATCTGACACCTGAATCAGATCCCTTTTCCAAAACTCCTCTTAGTCCTCTTCTCAAGAACATCAGGAAAGGTCTCCCCTCAAAAGCTCACAGGCGTGACTTCCCACCAAGAGTACATTACCTGGATTCACCCAGCAGACGGACTAGATGTGATCGAACTTCTTAAAAATCACTTACAGGAAGCCTGGAGGATGTCCTCAAATTTTAAAAAAATTAAAAGGTGATGGACGCCTGGGTGACTCAGTCGGTTGAGCACCCGACTCTTGGTTGCGGGTTGGGTCGTGATCTGGGGGTCCTGGGATCCTGCCCCTCATTGGGCTCTTCCTCTCCCCCTGCCCCTCCCCTTGCTCGGTCTCTCTCTCTCTCTCTCTCAAATAAATAAACAATTTTTTTAAATAAAGAAAGAAAAATTAAAGAAAATTAAAAGGTGGCTTTAATTTTTAAAATCAGCTATAAAGGCATGAACTCTAATGTTGGGTCTTTATCCCTCGAAGTATCCATTTCTGTGTATTCAGAGCTTTTCCCCAAATAGAGCTACTATGTCTTTTTACTCACAAATCCGGCAAGCACATTCCCCTCTGACAACCCAGCAAAGGACGGACCCTGGGTTCAGCATTCAAGGGCTTACAAAGCAAGGTGCACCATCCGTTGTTTAGCACATGCGTTTGGAGGCGAATAACCCCGCTAATCAGTGGATTGAGGTCTCCTGGATTACTGAGCAGTTTTGGAAGCCACTGTTGCCTAATTCAGCCCCTAAAATAGGATTTTTCTTTTGGTTCAGTTCACGACCTTTCAAAGCGCTAGTGGTGGTCTCCTCCCTTGAAAATACAGGACAGACTTCATTTTCTTCTCTCCTGACTTCAGGGATCCATGGCACCCAGAGCAGGTGAACATGATTCCAATGACCACAGCAGACGGCAAAAGCCATGCTGGACCTATGGTGACACCGGAGATTCAGTAGCTTCCACTGAGCTATCATCAATTCAGCCCGTTCGGCATTTGCCTTCAAATTGGACAAGGACATCATCTGGAATTCCTTCTCCCCTTCCTCACCCACAAAGTTGGGACCGACGTAAAAATCTGGTTTACATGAGACTATCTTTAATGGGGACTTTTTTTCTTTTCAATTAAGGGGTGATTTAATATAAAACTTTCACAGTCTTGGTGGATTTCTGGTTATCTGTTCCAGTTCCACCCCATCTCTTGTGTAGAAGTCAGTGCTCCAGAGGAAAAAAAAAATTGCCATTTTTTAAATAAGGTTTTCATGACCAAGGCTTAATAACATCATTACTCAGCTTTAAAAAATATATACAATATTTGGGGCGCCGGGGTGGCTCAGTCGGTTAAGCACCTGACTCTTGATTTTGGCTCAGGCCATGATGTCAGGTTCCTGAGACGGAGCCCCACATCGGGCTCCACACTCAGTGGGGGGTCTGCTTCTCTCTCTCTCTGCTCCCCCCACCCCCACTCATGTGCTCGCGCATGCACTCTCTCTCTAAAATAAAATAAATATTTATATATATATACAATATGCACTTATTCTTTACACTATACATTTATGAATCCATACGTGACTTATAACTCATGCAATTATTTATGATCTTCCAAATGCACCCCAGGAATTCTGAAGACTGGCCAGACCTGTAAAGTGAAGATCTTGAACTTACACCCTGGAGGCTGAGGCTACTCGGGGGCCCCCTTCATGTAAGCAAACGTTTTGATCATTTCATGTCTCCTAATAAATATCACTTTTTGAATACTCTTTAGGATATGCACAAAGGACTTGTCTGGTTCTGACATCTTCCTCTGTCCTCCTAAAAAACAGAAACTTGTCAGCATTGCTTTCCTTATTTAAGGTTCCTCATTGTTATTCCTGCCTCAGGATGACCCAAAGTGTTAGTTCTCGGTGTCACAGGGACCGATGAAAAAGGCCCTGTGTTGACCTCCCCAACGTGACTATCACGTGGTTGCACGTTAACAATAAAGTCCATTATTTCCTGTAAAATTATGATCTCATTTCACACTCCTTCCTCCCAACTATGAGAAAAAGAACCCTTTCCCTTTGCTTGACAACAAAAATATTCTGTGATCACAGTCTTCTCTCTTGCTCGTCAAAATGCTAAACAGACCAGTTTCTCTGGGGCTTTGTCTAATTATCCAATTTATTTATTTTCTTTTTTAGTTTTATTTATTTTCTAAGGCACTGTTACAATGCAAACAAATTTAATATGTGCTGTTAACTGTAATCATCATATATTTTGTAGTATCTTGTAAAATTATGCCTCTTTTGAACAGCATTCCATTTTTCTCACTTATGCACTCTCGGAATGGACCTTTAAAAAGAAGCACCATATAATATCCTCTCCCCAAAAAGGGAGACTCTTTAAATGAAGTATTTTATTCAACACTGTCCTCATTAAGTGTCCTCATTAAGTGTTTATTAAGTGTTTATTAAGAAACATCATTTCTCCCTGAAGAAAATCTGAAAAATGGAGGGAAAGAAACAAAATCACCCTTAATCTTATTACCTAAATTCAACCACTATTAATATTCACAAATTAATATTCAGTGTATTTTTTTACACAGCAACTGGAATTTGCAGAGGGTCCTAAATGCTGGCCACGGACTGGCCACAGTACCTGCCTTGTGTGTTAGAAATACAGTCTGGCTGGTAATCCTGATCCAGCAGATCCGAGGTTAAGCCATTCAGTATTTATTCATTTATTAATTCATTTAGTTATTTAAAGTTCCACGATGCACAGTCAACTTTGTGAATCACCAGTTTCAAGCACAAATTTTGGGTCCCACAGACCTGGGCCCAGACCTGGTCCCATCACTTAACATGGCTGAGCAAGGTTATCCAATCTCTCAAAGCTCAGTTCCCTCATCCATAAAATGGGTGCATCAAAGACCATGTATAAAAATTCAGTGAGAATATGTACTTGGCACTCTGCCCAAAACATAGTCATTATTCAGTACCTGGTATTTATTGTTATTTTTCCCATTTTTTCCTATGCACCTGGTTTGAGATTTTTGTTCTGATTTGTATTGCTATGAAATATCACACACACGGGGTGCCTGGGTGGCTCAGTCGTTAAGCGTCTGCCTTCGGCTCAGGTCATGATCCCAGGGTCCTGGGATCGAGCCCTGCATCAGGCTCCCTGCTCCACGGGAAGCCTGCTTCTCCCTCTCCCTCTCCACCTGCTTGTGTTCCCTCTCTCGCTGTGTCTCTCTCTGTCAAATTAATAAAATAAAATCTTAAAAAAAAAAAAAAAAAAGAAATATCACACACACTTTCACATAAACTATGTAGCATAGACATTTTCCATGTGGTTCCATAACCATCACAGACATGTGAACAGTTATATAGTATTCATCCAGTATGCAGAACTACAACTTGCTCTCTACTCATGATATTTAGGTTACTTACAATCTTTCCTTCTTTTTTTTTTAAGATTTTATTGATTTAAAGAGAGAAAGAGCGAGTGCACTCCAAGCAGGGGGAGGGGCAGAGGGAGAGGGAGAGAGAAAATCTCAAGCAGACTCCGAATTGAGCTCAGAGCCTCACGGGGGGCGGGGGGTTGACCTTGATCTCAGGACCCTAAGATCACAACCTGAGCTAAAACAAGAGTAGGATGCTTGACCAACTGAGCCACCCAGGTGCCCCACAATCAATCTTTCTTAAAAATTGTATAATGAGGGCACCTGGGTGGCTCAGTTGGTTAAGTGTCTGCCCTCGGCTCAGGTCATGGTCCCAGGGTCCTGGGATTGAGTCCCCTGCTCAGCGGGGAGTCTGCTTTTCCCTCTCGCTCTGCCCCTCCCCCTTACTCGTGCTCTCTCTCGCTCTGCCTCTCTCAAATAAATAAATAAAATCTTTTAAAAAATTGTATAATGAATAGCTTCCTACATATAGCTCTCTATAGTTTGGATTACTACCTTAGACATAGTCCTCAAGGTAGAATTACTACATCAAACTATGTGAATATTTAGATGTCTTTTCGATACATACTGACAAGATGCTTTCCAAAAAAATTTTTTTTTCAATTTTCACTACCATTGGCAATATATTAAGGTTATCAGACTTATCTTGCCCTTACCAGACCTGAGTCATCTTTTCCCCAATGTTAAAATGCATAAAAAGATAAATCGAGACACATTAGATTTTTAAAAATTTATTTGAGCAAACAATTCCAGCTGGGCACTACCAAAACCAAAAAGGGGTTGGGGGTCTCCTGGTAGAGCAGAAGTATTTATAGAGAAGACATGGAAGCAAAGCAAAGAAATTACTTAATTGGTTATAATTGAAATTTTTGCCTTACTTGGGAAAATTTATTCAGCTGTTACGATGGTTGTTCTTGAGTTCCATTTTCTCAGATTTAAGAAAATCTAGTTGACTCTGGATTTAATCTGTTTACATAGGCTACCAAAGGCCTATTACATAGGCTCTTTAATGGCCTCCTTGTTTAACTATTTTATCAAATGGGACTTTAAGAAATTGCCACCAGCAGCCGGTTAGCATTAACTATACCTCTAAGTATACTTACGTTATACTTCTAAATCCACATTACACAGATTAGACTGGGACATAAAAACTGACGTTTACCGTTTCCATACTCAAAGAAGTTACAATCTAATGGGAAAGACACATTCACAGTGAAACTTAATATAAGCAAGTGGAATACAAATGCCAGTTCTTTTAAACTGATTGTATAAATGGTGATCATGTCAACTTTTGTGACTTGAGAAGGCAGTATCTTAATTGAAATGTCTGAATAATCTTTTTGGCATGAGGACAAACTTGGCACAATGACCCACCTACTCAGAAAATTAAATATGTTAGCAACATTACAGAAGACTTCATTCACTCATTTGAGTGCACATGCTTAAATCCTCAGAAGTTTTGAGTACCCAGGATCAGGGCTTAGAGAAAAGGACTCACAGTCTCTCTGACAATTGCACATACTCTAAATCCCTCTCCTTGAAAGTAGAAGCATTTTCTGAATAGGTCATACTCTTGACCCTCAGATTGGCCAACACAGATTTACGTTCTAACAGAGGAGGCAAACTTCCAGTCACTGAAATTATGTGAACTCACCAATTCACATCAAACTGCTCTTTAGAAATAACTTCAATTCACATTCTGTTAGCATGTAAATGATCCCTCCCTCTTCTACTAATAAATTTCCAGAAATTTTAAAGGAACGTGGCGGCGGGGGGGAAATCATTGAAAGCAATGTAATGCTTATTTCAACAAAGCTTCCTTTTTTTTCAGATCTAAAGTCATATAAAAAGTGTAGACAGGGGCGCCTGGGTGGCTCAGATGGTTAAGCATCTGCCGTCAGCTCAGGTCATGATCCCAGGGTCCTGGGATCGAGCCCCACATCAGGCTCCCTGCTTGGCAGGAAGCTTGCTTCTCCCTCTCCCTCTACTGTGCTCTCTCACTCTCTCTGTCAAATAAATAAAATCTTAAAAAAAAAAGTGTAGACACATTAAAAGGTATTATGCACGATGTGACTTTATCAACTAATCATCAGTTTCAGTCCCTATAAATTTAAAATAGTTTATTCAAATTACATGTAAATTAGCTGGCAAAATTTGCTTTTCCATTTTCAGTACAAGCGTAGCTACATAGAGCTGGACTTTAAGGAATCCAGGCTTTCTTACTTCTGGCCACTTCAGAAGGAGTAGTCACCTACCTCAGAACAAAAGAAACTGGTATTATTTTAAGAAAATAAAGACATTTGGGGCACCAGGGTGGCTCAGTTGGTTGAGCGTCTGCCTTCAGCTCAGGTCATGATCCCAGGGTCCTGGGATCAAACCCTGCATCGGGCTCCCTGCTCCGCAGGGAGCCTGCTTCTCCCTCTGCTGCTCCCCCTGCTTGTGCTCACTCTCTCTCTCAAATAAACAAATAAAATCTTAAAAAAAAAAAAAAAAAGGAAAGAAAGACATTTTGGAGTTTTCTGAGCCTCGTTTCTTTCATAGCGCCAAAGCGATATATAAATGCTCATTTTTAAAAGAAAGAAGGGGAAAAAATCATCAGATTAAACCTTTTCTGTACAGGAAACCTTTTATCATTAGTCACACAGACGGAGTTAACGCCACCAGCCAATTCCATCTGATCTTGTCTTTGTGGGCTTCCCCAAGCTGAAGACTTGCTTCCGTGACAAGAAGCTTCCAGTCTCTTTCTTGCCTTTATTCCTTGATTTGGCATAAGTAGTTTCAAACATAAATTAATCTCTTCCGCATGAAAAACATGGAAGATTTACAACAGCAGAGGAGAGTGACAACCACCAAAACTGTCCCCCAAGAGAACAGCAGGACACTCCACACACGCTGGGCCTGGACCAAAGAGCTGGTGCTTGCTTGTAACATCTGGAAACCTCTTGGCAGAAATGCCGGAGAGCGATGCCTGCTCTGTGAGCCAGGTGAACTCAGAACAATGCCAATGTCCCTCACTTTTCCGCCTTTGAATACTGGATCCAAGATACTTGCACAGTATGAACAAAAAATACAAAATATCTAGTTTCCAAATGACACTGACGTAGCCTCTTTAGGATAAATGGGGGCCACTGCCCGTGCACCCTCCACCCCCTTCCCTGCTCTGAGGCCCGCTCAAGCGGGAGCATTGTCAACTGCCTCTAGTCCGAGTCAGCGCTGTCTTTCCGACTTGCGTCTACACTGGCTCCCTCCCGGGAAATGCAAGGTAGCAGCTGTGGTTTTCTTTCTCTCTGTGATGGTGGAGAATTCTGGGCTCACTAATCTATAGAATAATCAGGTTTGCAAACCGTTGTTCTAGTTACAAGGTCAAAAAGAAAACACCAAAGAAGGGACTTAATTTTTCATTTGAAAAACTGGCGAGTGAGCACTTGAGGGTCACATTGCACCACTCCAGCACAAGGCAAATGATTTATAAAAAGCTGATATTGTAGGGCCTTCCAGATAATCAGAAAAGTTCCAAACAAGAACAAACGTTATCAGTTAGTGCAATACGGTTAATGGCTCAATATACCTAAAAGACAAATACTCTTCACCTTGAGTTAAAATTCAAACATTAACTCTATCTTGCTTATAAAACACATACTAAAGCAGAAGGATACAAAAGATTAAAATGCTGGGCATGGAGCCTACATTAAAAAAAAAAAATTCACAAGAGGACTTGGGTGCCTGGGAGGCTCAGTCGGTTAAGTGTCTGACTCTTGGTTTCGACTGAGGTCATGGTCTCAGGGTCGTGAGATCAAGCCCCGCATCAGGTTCCACACTCAGCGTGGAGTCACTTCAAATTCTCTCTCTCCCTCTCCTTCTGCCCCTCCCCCCACCGTGTGCTCGCGCGCTCTTTCTCTCTCTCTCTCTCTAAAAAACAACAACAAAAACAGAAAGATTAAAAAGAAAAAGGTGGCAGTGATATACCAACCTAAACACAGAGGTGGCAATATGAATTCTGGAAAAAGATTTCAAGGTAAAAAGGATGAGAGAGAACTTTGTGTTAAGTGTATATTTACATGTAATATAAACGTACACACACTTAGACGTATATGGATAAATATATAATTATATGTGTATTTATATGCATGTAAAAGGCAAAAGTTAACAATAAAGGTATGTGTTGGCTATCCCCTGACCCTGCATTTTAATTAGCAATAATCGCGCCTTGGATAAACTTCATTGGCTACGATACTGCCACTGCACAAAGCTTGACCCTGCATTTTAAATATCAAGACCACACCACTGTCGTTAGGTCTCTGCTTCACCTGTTTGGTGGGATATTGTTGTATGGTTTAAGGACGTTTCGCAAATCATAATCCAGATGAGACTACTTTGTTTAACATTCAAGTACAAGAAAAGTAAAATTCTCAATGATAGTGAATGAAGCCAAAACCTGCATCCAGCAGAAATGACAATCAGTTTTGCCGTATGACTCCACTCATATGAAGTTCAAAACAGGAACGAACACATATCTGGTGAACTTACAAAAGAAAACCAAGAGAAGGAGTAACAGAAATTTCAGGATAATCATTATCTCTTGCGTAGAGAGAAGAGGACACCGTGGAAGAAAAGCGCAAAGATGCTATAAGTCGTTCCTATAACACGTTATTCTTAAATTGGATCATGGTTGCACATATTTTGTTTTAATCTTACTATATATGTGTGTGCATATGTATGTATGTATTTTGTACGTGGAAATTTTTTACGTATACCAGTTTGTATTTGGAAACGTTTACAAACCAGATGTATTTATCAGTTGGGGGTCACTGTGCCGACGGCTGTATGGATATATCCTAATAAGACCAGACCCAAATGTGGAGCTGGGATGTTACTCACTATTTCATTAAGCTCACGATGCTCTGTCATTCTGCACCTGTCGTACTTCAGAGTTAAATGGGGATGAGACAGAAATTTCCATCCTGAATCTTTCAAGTCTCTGAGAGTAGTCTAAATCTCCGTGAGTCTCTTCTCCAAAGACACAAAAGATCTTCTGACTGTCGTACTGGAAGTGGAGAGACCCGGGGCTGCCACGAGGCTCTCTCCATCGAAACAGTCCCTACTTACTCCGGAGTCAGGAAGCCAATCTGGAGATTCTCCCAGTTGCTGAGGACATCAATTCTGACTCCACACTCATGAGCTAGGAAATAATTGCAGGGTAATCTGACATTCTGCTAAGGTGGGCTTGGTTATGAGCTCCATTGATCCCTGGACAAAGCCAAAGTTCAATAAATTAAAATGGTCTGATTAAAAAGAAGAAGAAGAAATAAAGAAATGACAACCAGTTTTAAAAAGATGGACAGCTCAGACTTCGGGATCGGATTACTGGGTTGAATTTGAGATTGCTTGTTCACGCAAGGTTACTCTCTGAACCTCAGTTTTCTCTTCCACAAAACAGAAATAACTTTAGCACTACCTCTACATAAGGATTAAATGAGACAACGTATCAAAGTGCTTGGAACAATTCCCCACCCAGTTACCAACTCTTGAAGTAGAACCGGTAAACATTTAGTAAAATGAAGGAGCGTATGGCATAAAGATTGTGTTCTAGAATGCTCCTTCTGCAGCGTAAGAGGGAACGGTAAAGATACAGGAAAGAGTAGAAGATGCTAGTGTAACCCTCACTGTCTGGGAGCATTCAGAGACCTGGTTTCTGAAGTACTGATTTCTTTCCTCCACATTAGCACTTCACGGTTACTAACTTAAAGCCTCTTTCTTATTTTTCTAAACAAATTAATAACCAGACTCTGATGAAAGGAAAGTGATCAGCCCAGACAAATTGTGCTGGTCACAAAGTCCCCCACTGACCACCAATCGTTCATCTCTCCAGAGATTCTGTATTAACTCCAAAGCTAGGAGTCTTTCCAAGTCTCCCCATGCTGGGCAAGACCAAAGGAGAAGGACCGATGGGGAAAGGATAGGCCATCAGAAGCTAGGGGGCCAGAGGCCATTTGGGGGGGAGCAGGTTTGAGGATCTGAGTGAATACGGGGAATAGGAGATTGCAGCATACATAATCAGTGAGCTGAAGAGTTGGGATTTCTTTCCAGAAGGATGGCAGTGCTCATGGAGCCGTATCATCCTTTTCTGCCTCAGGAGGAGTCCAGAAGCGTCTGGCTGGTTGACCAGAAGCAAGAGATTTAAGGGAAAGGGCCAAGGTGAATTGTTCAGCCTGGACAGTGCTCTTCCCACAGCACGGGGGGGAAAGCCCTCTAACCGCAGGCCCGCACATTTCAGCCCATGAGCAACTTCAGGCCTGGGCGAGACTGGCAGAGAGAATGCACAGAGCTCGGTCCCCATCCCACCCTCTCCGACAGGGACAAGAAGACTTCCAAGAGGAGGACCCGATTCACCGCAAGACTGTCGAATGTGAAACCGTC
The DNA here is from genome assembly GCF_964656455.1 of Halichoerus grypus. Taxonomy (NCBI): domain Eukaryota; kingdom Metazoa; phylum Chordata; class Mammalia; order Carnivora; family Phocidae; genus Halichoerus; species Halichoerus grypus. The sequence goes on from NC_135714.1 coordinate 193,716,219, forward strand.
CTGCACCTCACCTGCACCAGACGGTCTTCAGTGCTTCCTTGTGATCCCTGTGCCCTGGCTTCCCCTCTTCGGTGGCCTTCCCCCTGGCACTGTGCACGTGTCAGCCGTGGACCCGTGCCCTCCTCCACACTCCCAACCTCTCCCTCACACACACGCTCCATCCCACGCTGCTCAGGAGCAGCTCTTCCCGGCTCCATCCTCCCACCACGGGCCACCGCCAAGCAAGCAGGAAGGATTAGGAAACTGAGCTAGGAGGCTGGCAGGTCTGTGACTTGATGAATAAAGCACAGCTGCACCAGTCTGAAGTCAAAGAGGGAAGGAACTGAGAATTGGTGTGGGAGTGGCTGCAAACGCTGACAGCTCTCTGGGGTGGGCGTGCAGCCCCCTCCGCTGACAGGGGGCTTGGAGCTGCATGCCCCTCCCGTGCGTAGAACACAGCCGAAAAGGGCAAGAGCCAAAGGTCTGGGAATATCTGTAGATAAATAAAATTTTGTCTTGAGAATCCTATCAACCCTCCAAGGGGTCAAATATGTAGACAGTTCTCCCCCCCTTTCCCAGCATGAAGGAGTCAGAAAACTCTCTAGGACTCATGAAGGTCACTTTCAAGGGTGGCATGTTGGGGATGGGGCGGGGGGGGAGCCCGGAATTTCTGAAGATAAAGTTCCTTAGAAGAGCAGGCCCTGAGCTCTATTGTCCTATAAATGGATATACCTAAGGGGAACTTTAGTTTCCAGAAAAATCTGGGGGAGAGAAAACTACTTAGAAAGGCAGAGATGTAATCATAATCTTTTGCTGCAAAGGTGTGAAAGGGAAACTTGCCTTACACCCTGGAGGGAAAGTTGGTGGCGGGGGAGGGGGCGGGGGAGGGGGCGGTTCCTGACACAGCTGTGGAGGAAGCCTGGCAGCCACCGAAGGAGAATGCTAGGAGACAGCAACCTCCTCCAGGAAGGAACAAAGCAGAAGCCTGGCAGCTTCCTATCCTTCTAGCCAGCATCCCCTCAGTGCCCCGGGCTGTGAGGACACAGGCAGCAGTAATCTCAGGTGGTAAGAAGATGAAATCCCACCAGACCGCACTGCACCCTTTGAAGACATCGGTAAGCCTTTAGGGACCTCCAGGGACCCCTAGATTCTTGAGAAGATGATTACTTTGGACAGACTACTAATCAGCCCACATTCAGCAAACTGAGAGTCTTTATATGCTCCCCACGTGTTTGGTATTGGGAAAGGAGAAGGTGACATCCTGGTTTCAGAGACAAGTCATTTTGCATCGACAGAGGGGCCCTCACTTTAGAAAATTATATTTTAGGGCCTTCGCAAGACATTGAAAAAAAGAGGAATTTTATTGTGTTTACTTGTGTCTTAAAAGTAAAACTGACAGCACAGAGGTATGCTTTCATATTGTTAACATCATAAGAACGTCGTAAGACCCGCTCTGTTCCACATGGTGTCCACCACCACCCTGGGGACCTTCTCATTAGCTGGCTCTGCCCCCCTAGGAGGGTTTACCTTCATCTCTACCCCAAAACTACTCTGATGGATCCTCTTTACCTAAATCACTCATCAAATTCTTCAGAGATGCCTCTAGTTATGGTCCTTGACAACGTCCTAATTAACTGTTCTCTATCAAGAGAGATTGACTGTGGGGCGCCTGGGTGGCTCAGTTAGCATCCGACTCCTGATTTCGGATGATCTCAGGGTCGTGAGATCAAGCCCCACGCCAGGCTCTGCACTGGGCATGGAGCCTGCTTGGGATTCTCTCTCTCTCCCTTTGCCCCTACCCCCACCCTGCTCACACTCGCTTTCTCTCTCTCCCTCTCTCTCTCTCTAAAAAAAAAAAAAGACCTATTGATACCAAAATATCAAAAGCTGCTTTAAACACCCTCTGATGCCAATGTGATTAAAGTTTATTAAAAAGTCCTTGGCATAGGATCTTCTTAAAGATCAATTTATTTCTATGTATGCATATATATAATACTTATATATTAATAGACTATATGCACAGCTTATACCTTATCAATACATCTATTTAACCTCCTCATTCAGATAAACCAGATCATTCGTTTAAAAAGTAAAAAACAGGGATGCCTGGGCGGCTCAGTTGGTTAAGCGTCTGCCTTCAGCTCAGGTCATGATCCCAGGGTCCTGGGTTCAAGTTCCGCATGGGGCTCCCTGCTCAGCGGAGAGTCTGCTTCTCTCTCTGCCTGCCACTTCCCCCTGCTTATGCATTCGCTCTCTCTCTCTCTCTTTCTCTGACAAAAGAATAAATAAAATCTAAAAAAAAAAAAGTAAAAAACAAGTCTGCGATTATATTATGTCTACAGCTATAATACGGAATGGAAGGGTTCAAAACTTCACAAATGGATGAACTGAGTAGAATAATGACTCAAGTACATCTCCAAACTTCAAGGGACTATGGTAAAGCCCCCCTCGTACACATCACCGTGTGAGATACTTTAAGCAGGATGAAACCTTTAAAATGATTTGTAGCAAGTAGTTTGTATACAACAGACCTCTCTGGATTTTTACCCCAAAGCACCGAGTGCTTTCACTCCAGAACAAGAGACACAGACAAACACCTTTCAGTTTTATGTTCCTTTAAAAAGAACTTGGGGACAACTGGCAAATTTACCTCTTAATGCAAGCGGGAGATAAACATGTGCTCAGGGTAAAATTTATAAATCTCCGCCAAGTCTCCCAGTTATCGCAGCGAGCCTGTGAGTCTCAGAAGTTCATTCTAAATGCTTTATTACAATGAAACTGACACACCTCTACTGAAAATATCTCTGAGCCAGAGTGAGGTCATTCATAAAAATATTTTTTATGACCAGCCAGAAATTAATAAAACCAGAAATGCATCACCGTTCTCTGTTTTAGCCTTCATCCTGAGATTTTTAATACGAGAGGTAAGGTTCTCTAAGCGTGAGGCCCGTCTCTGAAACTTTTCTGGATATTTTACAGACCCCCAACCCAGTGCTCTAGACTTACTGGATGTTCAATGCCTCGTCCGCACAGAATAAAATCCCAGGAGGCCCCATGTGGCCTGGAGGCCGCCAGCCCGTCTGACCTCACCTCCTGTCCCGCCTTCCATTTCCATTCTTCTGCTGGTTCAACCAGCCCCAGCCTCGCTGGCTCTTTCCCGTTCCTCCAACACGTCAAGCTGCTTTCCATGGGCTCTTCCATTGTTGGCGGACTGATGGTCAGTCAAGTGCTACACGAAGGAGATGTTATTACAGAGCAGTCCCTCCACACACGGGGGGGCGGGGGCCCTAGCTTCGCGGCAGAAAGGGAGGCAGCTGCTCTCCTTTGCCTAAGCCCTGTGGAAAGATCATTAACCACACAAAGTAATGAACCCACCCGTGTGGCCCAAAGGAAGCTCAAACATGAGGGTCTTGGGCGACACTGGTTTCTCTTGTCCGTTGTGTTGTTTAAGAGAAAAGGAGGACGTAGCCCCTTCTGGCCAACCCAGTTGCCGCTGGGCCGTCTTCTCCCCTAAATTGTTGGGAGGGTGTGTGTGTGTCTTGGAAGGAAATTTTGGTGAGGACAATGTGACCAAAGGGAAAGGAAGGGAAGGGGAAAAGAGAAAAGGAGAAGACAAGGCAAGACAAAACCCACCGTCTGGACCCAGATTCTAGCTCTTTCTCTTACTGAACTAGGTGTCCTTGGAGAAGTACTTGTTTTCTCTGTGCCTCAGTTTCTTCATTTGTAAAACAGGTAAAATAATGATACCTAAATGGGATAGCTGTCTTAAAGATTAGTTAATAAGACAGAGAAAGCAAAATCCTATATGATTTCACTTTATGTGGAATCAAAACAAACAAATTAACAAACAAGCAAAAGCAGAAACAGACCCATGAATACTGACTACAAACTGGTGGTTGCCAGAGCGGAGGGGGTGGGGGGAAGGGCAAAATGGGTGGAGGGGGATGGGAGGTTCAGGCTTCCGGTTAAGGGCCCAATATGGGATGAGAGGCACAGCACAGGGAATTCAGTCAATGGCCGGGGAATCGTGTTGGATGGGGACAGATTATAGCTGTGTTTGTGATGAGCAGGGCAAAGCACACAGACTTGCTGAATCGCTCTGTCCTACACCTGAAACTAATGTAACATTGTGTGCCTACTATGTTTCAATTTAAAAAAAAAAAAAGATGAGTTAATAAAAATAAAGCACTTAGACAATAATAAATGACCAATCGATGGTGATTATTATCCCACCTCTCCTCATTACTCTTGAGCCCATCACCTGCATAAGTTTTACAGCACTTGGAACTCCATGAACTTCTTTCTTTGTCGAATTTTTGAAATGTCTGCTGCCCCACTAGAATGGAACCTCCGAAAGTACAGGGACTATTGTTCTTGTCTGACCCATGTTCTACCTCCATTCCCAGAATAGACCCTAGAAAGTGGGAGGTGTTCCAGTTGTTGAATGAATCAGCATCTCTCCTTCAAAAAGCTTCGTAACACTCATGAATCAATCCCAACCATCAGTCGGTGAATATTATTCAATTTTAAGTTGACTTAAATAAACACAATAAACTTCTGGGGGAGTCTATGCAAACTTTTTTGGAGAATATGTTTTTTGTTTGGTTTTGGTTTTGTTGTTGTTGTTGTTTAAAGATTTTATTTATTTATTTATTTGAAAGCGAGAGCAGGGAGAAGCAGAGGGAGAGGGAGGTGCAGACTCCACACTGAGCCTGGAGCTAGATGCAGGGCTCCATCCCACGACCCAGATCACAACCTGAGCCAAAATCAAGAGGGGGTCACTTAACCAACTGAGCCACCCAGGTGCCCCTGTGGTTTTTTTAAATAAACTCTACCCTCAACATGGGGCTCAAACTCATGACCACAAGATCAAGAGTCACATGCTCTACCAACTGAGCCAGCCAGGTGCCCCAGGAGAATATACTAAAAACAAAACAAAAAAACAAAAAAAAACTATTCTGGGAGTGCCTGGGTGGCTCAGTCGGTTAAGCGTCTGACTCTTGATTTCGGCTCAGGTGATGATGTCAGGGTGGTAAGATCAAGCCCCACAACGGGCTCTACACTCAGCATGGAGCCTGCTTAAGATTCTTTCTCTCCCTCTGCCTCTGCCCCTCCCCACTCCCCTCTCTAAAAAAAAAGAAAAAGAAAAAACACAATTCTGTCCTAAAATTTTACTACTTGGAGAAACCACCTTAAGAGAGCAACTCCTTTTGAGAAAACCAATAAAGATTTTGAAATAGAATAAAATCTTGATGCCCATAAGTTCTAAACAACTTTATAATATAAAATACAAGTTCTGATTTAAAGTCTAAAAAGCATATCGCATATTTGGAGCTAAGTATTTGAATATCGAAGGTTAAACTGGGAACATACAAAGAGCCACTGGCAGGGACAGAGAACTAACCCATGCCCCCTGACATATGAAGTCAGGAGGCCCTATGGCATTGACCGCTGGATCTGACTAAGGCTGGGGGTAGGAAAACCCCATGAGCCCCAGGAGGAGGAGCATGTGGGCTCCACACAAAGGCCAAAGGCCGGTGGATTAGGAGCTGGGGCTGGAAAGCCCTCCAGACACAACCCAGCTAAGATGCTATCTTCTTTAAGGAAATAACCCTGGACCATGGGATGCACCTTAGAGAGTGACCACCTAATACAGCTCTCATCACCTCTCCCCACAACTGTGTCCGAGGACTGAGCTGGGGCTCCTGTGTCTAATCCCCTCCCAGTGCCATCCACCACTCCCACTGTCCCCAGAATTCTCCTTATACAACAATCAAATATGTCACCCCTCTCCCTGCTCAAAAGCCACTAGCAGCTTCTACATCATTACATTTGGGCCTAGCCTCCTTTCGCACCGTTGGATCACACCCTTCTCCCCAGCCACCCAAACCAGCCAGTTTCCAAACATGTCATGAGCTCCCCAACCTGGTAACTCTGCTCATGTTCTTGCCCGCGTAGGAAAACTGTTGTGTTCTGAACGAACCCCTTGTGCCCCACATCTGCACACGGTCTAGCTCAAGCCTCATCTCTGGGAAACCTCTCTACCAGCTCACAAGGCAGAAGGAGCCGCTCCTTGCTCCCTTCAAAGCACTGTCCAGTTTTGTGGGAGTCTCCCCCAAAAAAGACTGCACACCCCGCTCGTCTTTACAATCTCAGGAGAGACACAGAGAATGCAATTAGTACACACTCAATAAACACGTACGGGATTTAACTTACCGTGATTTACTCAAAATATACAGCACAATTTTGAAACATCCTTACTTTCCTGAGCACACATGTCCCTTTGAAGGGTCCTGGAAATCCAAAGTCTGAACTTTTTTTCTACATGCCCAGAGCAGGTCACTTCTAAGGAGTGAATGTGACAATTCCAAATCAAAACTTCTCCTTTGACTTGCTTATTCCCCCCCAACCCCCGCTCCTTCTTGAATCCATAATCACCTCCTCATTGTCCAACTGTCACCTGAAATTTTACAGTTGGTTAGAACCACATGCTTTTGGACTTAACAGGCAAAAGTCATTTGGAATTGCTTGCACCTTCGATCCTGCAACAGACACCGAGGCTCCCACAGAGAATTCTTAGAGCAGATAAACCCTCTCCCAACAATTCAGCATTTTTACCGTCATTACTGAAATGCAACTGGAATTCCAGCAGAAATTCTGAAGCCCCAAAGCAGCTCAAAAGAAAGTGACCACTTGGATCCCAGCAGACCTCACTCTGCTCCTTTACCTGATGCTCCCCATCATGGTACTGAGTGCCCCAGCGGAGCTGAGCAATGCAGCAGCTAACCCCCCTCCACCCCCCAGTCAGCTTAAGACCGCTCAGGCTACCCAGCCAGGTCAGGACAAAGGTCAATCAACGACAGCAATTTGGAAGCTTTCAAATTGCCAAAATATTTCTCTTTGGTTAATAGAACAGATCCCCAATTCCTATGAGTTTACAAATTCTGCTGAAATGAAAAAAAAAAAAAGTGAACTGAAATATTTACCAATCAAATGCTATTGATACAATGTCTGGGATTTCAAAATGGCATTAGGTGGGGAACAGGGGTGGAGGCAAAATACGATTGACCATGTCCTAATATATTTCAAAGTTGGATGATGGGTACATGGGAATTCAATATAAGATTTTGGAATTATGTTACCTTTATATGTTTGGGATTTTCAAAAATGAAAAGGGAAAACTAAGAATGAAGTCGAGTTTAAAAGAAAACTATTAAAACGCTGTCATCTACACAGGGCATAAAAATAACTGCATATACCCCTGCTTCCTGATGTGCTGCAGCCCTACATCCAAGAGCAGATCAAGTCTCAGAGGCATTAACCTTGGCCCCTTTACTAAGGCAGCTTAATTACAGGTAGTCCACTGCGGTTTTTTGCTAAAGAAAAAAAAATTAAAGTACCTTTTGAAATTTAGCACGGGTTACAAAACACACAAGATGCAAGCCTTCCTGGGTTTTTTGTCCACTCAATTCAAAGGAAGCTTTGTAAAGATTTCTGCTCTACAAAAACAGACAAAATACCACTAAATAAAAAATGCTCTGGATTTGCGATAGGCATACAGCAAGACCCAGGAGCAGGTATAAACTAATCCGTCAGAGGAAAGCAGTACAGCGACAGTGGGCAACGAAAAAGGCGGCTTTACAGTGTTTTAGCGTTTGAACTTTTGACCTCCTCCCAAAACGTCTTGAAAGAATTTCTAAACCGTGGTACTAGAAAGAATGCTTGCTTTCTTGAAATCGTTGCATTAAGCGCTACTATTTACCATTTACGTTTTTAACCACTGGGCCCAAGGTGCAAAACTAAAAAGTATATTCTAAAAGAGATGCAATCTGGATTAAGAATATAGGAGTGCAATTAAAAAAGAAAAGAACACAGCAAGTCAGGCAACACTGGAGGCGCGCAGCGACTACCACCTATCCGGCTCTCTTCCCCCTTACACTATTCTTTTGTTGAGGATCAGACTTCCCCCTGATTTCCTCGTGTCCCTTCTTCCCTTCAAACACACAAAACTGAAGAAAGATGTACGGGAGGCAAGACATTTAAAACGAAATTCACAGCTCGGTCTGGCCCAGAAAAGCCGGCGCACGACACCCACCGTGTCCCAGCGCCGCGGGACGCGCCAGCCCCCCCCCCCCCAGCCCCAGGCAAAAGCCGGCGGGGAGCCGCGCGGAGGGGCAGGGTCGTCGCCCGCCGAAAGGACGTCGGGGGACGGAGCGAGGGCGGCCGCGCACCTGAACTGCCCGCCGCCGCCACCTGATGCTACCAGAATCCTCTCCCGACTTCTCCCGCGATCGCACGCCTCCCCGGCCCGGTCCGGGCAGCGCGGAAAGAGTGAGCCGGGCAGACCCGCGAGCGGCCGCGGACCGCCGAGCCTCCCGCGCCGCCGCCGCCGCGCCGCCGCCTACCTGGCCGGCCCCAGGCACCGCCCCGCTGGAGCGCGCGGCCCGCGCCGCCAGGGTGGCTCCGGCGGGCGGGCCGGGGAGGGGGGGCGCGTAGGTACGAATCCCCGTTTTAGGTGCCAGGAAGTTCCCCCAATCCCGCGCTGGCGGACGCCCGCCGGCCCCTCCCCCGGCCGGGGCTCGGAGGCGGAGGGAGGCGCGGGGCGCCCGGGGAAGCCGGCCGTCCCCTCCGCGGGGCCGGGCGCGGGCTCGGGGCGGGACGGGGCGGGCGGCGGCCGGACTCACCGAGGCAGCGGATGTGGAAGCCCGAGGGCGGCCGCAGCGCCCGGCGCGTCCAGCCCTCGCGCAGCGCCTCCAGATGCTCCTCCTTGCCCTGGATCAGCAGGACCTGCTCGTCGATCCAGCCCAGGAAGAAGGTCTCGGCCACCGCGGCCGTGACCTTCTTGTTCCAGAAGTGCTGCATGTTCTCGGCTTTGAAGTCGGCGAAGATCTCGTAGCCGATGTGGTGCCGGGCGAGCTGGCGGGGCTGGGCCGGGGGCGCGGGCTGGGCGGCCCCGGACCTCTCCGCCGTTGGCCCCTCGGCCGGGCCCAGGACGATGGCCAGAGAGTGAGGCGCGATCTGCAGAAACTTCTCCATCTTCTGAAGCAGCCGGCGCCCCCGCCGCGCGGCCCCGGCTCCCCGCCGCCTCCGCCTCCCGCCGCTCCCGGGAACAGCCGCCGGAACGTCGTTGCGCGACAGGCGGGGAGCGCTAGTGCCCCCACCCGCGCCGGGGCTGGCCGCGCCCCAGCCGCCCGGGACGCCCCGCGCAGCCCCAGGGTCGCCGCGCCGGGAAGGGGACCGTGCGCGGAGCCCGCTCGGGCCCGAGCTCCGGCGCGCGTTACCTGCAGCTCCGGGCCACCCTCCGGGCACCGCTCATTTTACAGCGGCGGCACCCTCGCCTCCCTCGGCGCCCGGCGGCCCCGGCAGGGGGCGGAGACGCGGGAGGAGGAGGGCAGTTCGCGCCGCGTCCGGGGAACCCTCTTGGCTGGACTTAGCCGGAGAAGTCTCCAGGAGTCCGAAGGGGGAAGGTGTTCGAGGTGGCCCAGAAGGCCGGGGGGTGTGCGTTTAGGTGGCAGGGCTCAGAGGAGACCTGGAGGCCGGGGGGAGGGGGGCGGGGGAGAGACACGCAGGGCGACACTTGGAAGCAAGGATTCCCGAGCGGAGTGTCGCTCCTCCCCACGCTCCACCCCCCACCCACCTCCAACCTCCTACCTCCTGCTGGAACAAGTGGATTAGCTGACTGGTTGATGGGCCCTTGGAAGTGGCTTTTTAAAAAACTGAGTCAAACCACGAAAACGTGTCATCAGTTCCTCCTCCCAGACTCTTGTGGAACTCTCCTGTCATATCTCCATCATGTACTGTGGGCCTGCTACGGAAGAAACCCAGTAATTCCCCCTGTTATCTACACAACACTCCCTTGATGAAGAGGATACGGATATTACCAGGAAAGGTAACAATCATGCTTTAGAAGAAAAGAAAAAACTTCGTTGAGGTTGTTTCTGTGCAAAACTGTGTTTTGCTTATTTTTCATTGAGAAAAACTATATATAGTTGTCATACATCTAAAGAGATGACTATAAGAAGAAGCATTAGGGGTTAATGCTCAATGTGAATGATTTTCCCAGAACAAAGAATGTTTCCTAGAATACATAAAGGAACAGTATATTCAGAAAGCTACCCCTGGAAAGATTGCTTGAAGCTTTGAAACAACAGGCTTTCCATCTTCGGCTACACTTATCTAGGCTCAAAGGTCTTAGGGCCATGTTTTAGTCAAGAGTAAGACTCAAGCTTCCCCTCTCCTTGCATCTGCAAAAAGAACGCCCCTTTTCCCAAATGCAAGCCTTAGGAGTTCAGCCCTGAGATGTCTGCATGAGCCCTATGGGCATACTCTTCCCACATGTAGCTCCAGGGGTTACTGTCTTCCTTGGGCAGCAATCTCCCTTGATGATAATAATAGTGTAAAATTTATTCAGTGCTCATGGTATGCAAAGGTCTTTAATTCTTACAACAGTCATTTGAGGTAGATATTACCACCCCCATTTTATGGAAGAGGAAACTAAGGCAAAAGAATGTAAGTAATTGGGATGCCCAGGTGGCTCAGTAGGTTAAGCGTCTGCCTTCGGCTCAGGTCATGATCCCAGGGTCCTGGGATCGAGTCCTACATTGGACTCCTTGCTCAGCGGGGATCCTGCTTCTCCCTCTGCCTGCCGCTCCCCCTGCTTGTGCGCTCACTCGCACTCTCTGACAAATAAATAAGTTAAATTTAAAATAATGTAAGTAATTTGTCTACCTAGTTCCCCAGTCATGAAGTGGTAGAACTGTAATCTAAACCTAGACAGTTTGTCTCCAAGGCTCAACCTGTGTGCTTTCACATCTGTTCCATTTAACCGACCAACAACTGGCAGATAAAATTTTCAAAAAAAGTCCTTTGACGGTGCCTCCTGAATAAATGATATTTGACATTTGTAGTAGGTATCTATTGCGGCGTAACAAATCACCCCCAAACTTAGCAGCTTAAAACAACAAACACTGATCATCTCACACTTTCTGTGAGTCAGGAATCCAGGCACAGTCCAACCGGATGCCTCTAGTTCAAAGTCTCTCATAAAGTTGCAGTCAAGCCAGGGCTATGGTCTCATCTGAAGGCTCGGCTCGGTGTGGATCCTCTGCCAAGCTCCCTCAATCGTTGTTGGCAGGATTCAGTTCCTTGAGCGTGGTTGGATTGAGGGCCTTAGTTCCTCCCTCTCCGAAGACCCAGTCTGTTCCTGACAATATGAGCATCTACATAAGGTAGCTCACAACATGCTAGATGGGTTCCCTCAGATCACCCAGTTCGGAAATCACAATCTAATCTTGGAGGTGCCATCCTATCACCTCCGCTGCATTCTGTTTGCTAGAAGTGATTCACTAAAGCCAAACCCAAACTCAAAGTGAGAGAATTACACAAAGGTATGAGGACCAGGAGGTAGGGATCATGTGAGGTCATCCTAGAAGCTATCTACCACATTTAAAATGAACCAATGAAAAGGTTCCATTTTTACAATGTTTGCAATAATGTGACAAATTAAAAGGGCACCTTCTAATATAAATGCTCCCTCTAACATACAGATAGCAAGCTCTTCACACACTTACATACACACAAAACGCTACTGATCCTCTGAACAGGTAGGGCCACGTGAGAGTCTATACCATCAGAACTCAGTGCAATTAATATGAGGAGCTACTTAATCGATTCTTACCACTGTCATCACTTGCATAATCAACCTCATTAGCATCATTAGGGCTGTTTATGATTACTCATGAAATGCCAGGCAATGTGCTAAGAACTTTTTATATATGGTGATATTATTGTGTTTTTTTCCAGAGGATAAACATAATGGCGATAATACCTTTGAGATAAGTAGCCTAACACATTTTCATTTTCAGTAACCCTCAGTTCCCAGTTATCCATGAACTCAGTTGTTTCTGCTTCACGTCAGTTTGCCAAAATCTGTCCACGAATATAGCTTTCTTTTCTTCCTCTATCTTCCTCTCTCTTTGCCCCCTTCCCCAGCCCCGATCGAAGGTGCAAACATTACTCGGCAAGGAACTATTTCCTTCCCTAGATTCAGTATTCAGGACCTTTATGTTGACCCAAGTAGCATGAAGATTTCCTGGTTATTTTCCAAGGAAGGGTGTTCAACATTTATCAAATGCTCGTTCTTGCAAAATTCAATAAGGAGGAACAATTATTATTTCAATTTTCCCATTGAGAAAACTGAAGTTCACAGAAGTTAAGTAATTTGCCCAAGATCAAACAACTAATAGCCAATCAACCCAAAATTTCAACGGGACCTATGACTCCAAAACCCATGCTTAATGCTTGTTCAGCATTCACTGCAGCCTCCAAGGGAACTAAGAACCCACAAGATAGACTTAATGTTACTTCATTCAGAAGAAATGCTTGCACCGATTTCCTTGAAAACACTCAGGAAAAACAATGAAGAACTATTTGAGTATTAATCAAATAAGGAACCCCCAAACCCAACTCCAACACCCTGGGGAGAACACTTGCCTCAGTTGTCTCAATCCTGAAGTTTGGGATCGAGTGGGATTTGGTGCAGGATGAAAAAGTACTGTGAATGAACCCCTTTGTCAGCATTTCTCCCCATTGCCTGCAGTCAACTGCCTGCCATTCTTGTGGGGAAAGAGGGTGTTGCTAAACTTTCTCTTGCCCAGGCTTATCAATTGCTGATTGTCCACTGGGATATAACAGAAGCTCAGACAATCATCACTCAGGGCGGTGCATTCCAGCCCAAGGGCCTTCACTTTGGAATTTCTATTGGTGGCCAACAGTGTTTTCTAAACACTGCTTTGCCACTCCCTCATCAAGAGGTAGTCTCTCTCTCTCTCTCTCTCTCTCTCTACTTCCTTGACTCTGGCCAGGCCCTGTGATTGTTTGGCCCAAGAGAACAGAGCTGAATTGATGCTGTACCCGCTCTGGGCATAGATCTTATTGGCTTCATATGGCTTCATAATTCTCACTTCCACCTCTTGGAAACCAGCCACCATGTAACAAGTGCAACTCCTCTGAGATCATCATGCTGTGAGGACGCTTGAGCTAGCCACATGAAGAGGGTACAGAGAGAGAGGGGCAGTGCCAGCCAACTCCCAGTCATGCTTGCCATCCCAGCCCCAGGAACCAGACACTTTACTCGTGTGAGTAAAGGAGACATTCTAGCCCCAGCTGACACCAAATATAGAAGAACCGGGTCCCCAGACTGAACTCCAATCAGGACGTCTCTGGGTCTTTAAGTCACTTCAGCCGAAGCTTCCAACTTAGTGTAGCAGAGGTGAGCCATCCCCTGAGCCCTACCTGAATGCCTGACCCACAGAATGGTGAGCATAATAAAGTGGCAGCCAGGGACGCCTGGGTGGCTCAGTCAGCAAGCGTCTGCCTTGGGCTCAGGTCATGATCCCAGGGTCCTGGGATTGAGCCCTGTATGGGGCTCCCTGATTAGCGGGGAGCCTCCATCTCCCCCTGCCTGCTGCTCCCCCCTGCTTGTGCTCTCTCTCACACAAATAAATAAATAAAATCTTTAAAAAAAATTTACAAAAATTAAATAAAATGAAGTGGTAGCCATTTTTCATCACAGAGTTTTGGGGTGATCGGTTACAAAGCAATAGGTAAGTGGACCACTGTTGGCTCTCGCAGTACCTGCCTGCTAATTATGAATTCCAACGTATAAGAATCCAGGCAGGAAACCGTATTTCAGTGACGTCCTGAGTGTGGTACCAATGGAAAGTCAACTCATATAGAGAAAAAGGAAGTGCTGCTATGTTATTTTTATATCACCAGTGTTGTAGTTGGATTTAGACTAATAAATTGAAGGCACCAATTAATGTGTCAGGAACAATGGCATCTGCACAAACCACTTAATAAAATCTTGCTGCAGTAGGACTCCAGAATTTCCACCGAGCTTCTATAACCATGGGGGGGTGACCACTGGGTCTAATTAAAAGCCTTATAATGAAACAAACAAACAAACAAACAAACTTTAAAAGGGGGGGCACCTGGTTGGCTCAATCGGTAGAGCATGTGACTCTTGACCTTGGGGTCATGAGTTCAAGCCTTATGTTAGGTGTAGAGATTACTAAAAAAAATAAATAAATAAACTTTTTTTAAAAAGCCTCTTAAAAAGTTATTTCAAGGATAATCCACACCCTTAATTGGGTCACACCACTTATACAGTATTAAGGATTTTGTTTGACCCTTACGACTACGTGCTTCCCTACTATCTGAAAAGAATTGATTATTGATGACCTGAATTACTTGTCTGTAACTGCTTATCCTAGATTAATAATAAAAATAACTAACATTTATATGGTGCTTCCTATGTATTGCATCCCATGCTAAGTACCTTATGTATATTCATTCATTTATTCCACATGACAATGCTATGCAGTAGATACTGTTGTTATTCTATATTTACAGATGAGAAACTGATCCACAGAGATGTTAAGCAACATGCTCAGGGGCTCAGCTGTTAAGTCACCAAGCCAGGATTCAAATCCACACAGTCTGTGCTCTTGACAACTATACTATAAGACCCCTCCACTCTTCTTCAAAGAGTTGGTGATCATCTTATTATCATAGCCAACATGTGTGAATCACTTGCTTGAGGATATTGGCTATATTTTGTGGTTTAGAATTAATTTGACATTGATATTGAAAAGACTGCAAAAGTATATCACATGCTTCACTTCTCCCAACAACCTACTGAAGATTCTTACCTTAGTCAAGACTTATATTGATCTTCCTTACATGGAAGACTTTTTTATTACCTGAGACACTTTTCAAAGTGGCTCAGAGTGCTCCTAGATGCTACTCGGATTCCTCACTCAGGTTTCCCCCAAAGAATTAATCTTTTCTAGGACAAAATTTAAGATTGCCACCATAACTGAGAGACTCATAGAGCCTAAATATTAAGATGGTTCATCTAGATGTTTCTTGAGATGCTTCTGAATAATATCTTTGTTGACAATCACCCAGGCATGACCCCTCCCTGTACTCTGGCTGGCATATGGTACCAGTCTTGGCATCTCAATTACAGTGGCTGAAGCCCAACCCAGTCAAAACCAGTTTTCAAAGAGCAGAGTACAAAATATATTTTTCTTTGCCTTGTATTTCTATTCGTAGCTCATTCATGTTCAATTCCTAGAGTTGTGCCTAGCAGCAGTTAAGGGTAGAAACCAGTCTAGAGTAATACTTTCTCCCCCATTAAAATATTTAACAGTTTTCCTGCCTGTTATTGTAAACCCAATTCAATACACCCTAAATTTCATGCTAAAATCATTTTTTTTTTAACAAAAATTCCGTCAACCACACCAAATGAGTGCGGCCTTTTTTTTTTTCATGAAATGTTTTACAATACTGGATGTCCACAACATTAGCATGCAGGCCTCAGGCTTTAACTCTGAGTGATCGAGAGTTACTAAATCTTGTTCCCATTCATTAATAATCATATGACAGACAACTACTGTATTCTAGGCAGTGTGCTGAGTTCTAGACACAGAAAAATAAATATGACCTAGTCTTTATTTTGGGGGAGCTCACAGTTTGTAAGAGGAGACAGATAAATAATCTCCCTGAAATGAAATTATGCCTTTCGGTGCAATGGTAGAAGCATTATGTATCACACAGGAGCAGAAAAGAGGGTGGGGGATAAAACGAAGGAGTAGTTCATTAATTGGGTGACATCGAGAATGAGATAAGACTTCAGACAGTAGGTAATATTGAACTAACACTTGAAAGGTACGTATTTATTGTATGATATTCATGTATTCCATACAGCTCTTTCCAAACTAAAGGATATGATCCACAAGCAAGTATCCATCCCACTGGGAAGTGTGTCAGAGAAACTGGTTATTAACGATAGAGTATCAGTTTGGGATTGATTCCATTCTATTTATTTTTAAATTAGGGTAGATTCAAAGTTCCTTCAACAATAAGTTTACTCTCATTCCTCTGCAAACTACAAGGCTTTTTAGATAAGGAAAGAAAAGGGTGGAGTTAAAACTACTTTGCTGGAAAGACACAGATGTAGTGAAAAGAAGGGCCATATGCACCCCAATGTTCATAGCAGCAATGTCCGCAATAGCCAGACTGGAAAGAGCCGAGATGCCCTTCAACAGATGAATGGATAAAGAAGATGTGGTCCATATATACAATGGAATATTACTCAGCCATCAGAAAAGATGAATACCCAACTTTTACATCAACATGGATGGGACTGGAGGAGATTATGCTAAGTGAAATAAGTCAAGCAGAGAAAGTCAATTATCATATGGTTTCACTTATTTGTGGAACATAAGGAATAACATGGAGGACATTAGGAGAAGGAAGGGAAAAATGAAGGGGGGGGAATCGGAAGAAGAGATGAACCATGAGAGACTATGGACCTGAGAAACAAACAGGGTTCTAGAGGGGAGGGGGGAGGGGGGATTGGTTAGCCCGGTGATGGGTATTAAGGAGGGCACGTACTGCATGGAGCACTGGGTGTTATACAAAAACAATGGATCGTGGATCACTACATCAAAAACTACTGATGTGTTGTATGGTGACTAACATAATATAATAAAATTTAAAACTACAAAAAAAAAAAAAAACTACTTTGCTGGGATTTATGCATTTCACTAGCATTCCCAAGGGGCCGTATCCCTCATGTAAATGGTATTCCCCATAAAAGCTCTGGTGTGGGAGGAAACAAACAAACAAAAAAACACGGCAAAGTGCTACTCTAATACATACTATACGTTATTAATTTTATAAGTATATAGATGAACATATATAACACCTTGTTGCTATTGCATTGAAATAAAAATGGCCAATATTAATAACAAGGCAACATGATAAGGCAAACACAATTTTTGTATATTTTCTCCTACTCACTGGAATGGAACCAGTTTCTTATCTGTTGGGTTTTTTTTTTTTAATATAATTGCCAAGTTCTAGCCTTGATTATGTGTCCTCCAAATAAGGAAGTGAGATCTCCAACAGTGGAAATTACAACCTGTCAGGACCCTGCCATCTTGCCCAAAGTACGTGTTCTCCAGTAAACAGCCCCCTCCCCCACCCCCCGCCAATATCACTGCACATGGCAGATCTCCAACAGCAAGAGAAGGACCAGCTAAAAATAGACAGTTTTAGGAAAATGCTAAGGTTAATCAGATAACTGCTATCTGAAACATGCAGATATCAAAACATTTTAAAAGGCAGAAACACAGTCATTCACAAGAGAAAGCTTAATGATCTAATTCATGTTGTATTTGTCCAAAAGTGGAACTCCAAAATCATCTGTTTCGGGCATTCAATTATAAATGGAATTAGGTTCTTATGCCGTTTTATACTTAATTATGTTAGGAATGTGACTAACCAAAGCATTTAGAAAAATGTTAAATGTAGTTGGCTACTCGTAATGATTCAAGATAAAGTTATGAACTTCTTAACATTTATCCCATTTATTGTAGATGAAAAAAATATAGATAGCTTCTCTTGCAAAAAAAAATTGTAGTTTTATTTGCAATTTGTTCACATTTCCTTTATACTCTCAATGGGGATTGTTTTGATAACTTAGAAGTGCAAAATAAGTGGCACATTGACAAGAATTGTCTACCATCTGTGACAGTTATTGCAAATCCTGGTGTCTTTTCAGCTCATCACTTTCAATTTGTTCTATTTATTGTACTTAAATATTTTAAAAGGTATAAATATAATTTGGAAAAGTAATTAGATAAGTGCTCCATGTCTAAATATTGTATTTCATATCAGAATTAAATATATACATACAATAGAGACAACATGTTTTAATAGAAAACATATCAATTATCAAGAAAAAAGTGCATTTAGGCCTTCCATTTCTGGCAACAGAGCACACTACATATCCTAAAAATTTCTCAGTACAAGCATTTAAAATGATGTCTATCAAAAATACTGCCTCCAGCACTGACATTATGCTTCTAAGTAGGATGGAGTTGTTAACGTCAGACCAATGATTTTGCCAGGAACCTAGAAAAACTATGTAAAACATAAACATTGTCCGCTTAAAGGCATCACGTAGTTGCTGAAGCAAGAGGGAAAGAAAGTAATAAAATTTCAGAGGGAAGACCCATGAAGCAGTGAGCTGACCTTCTGCAGCCTAACTTTCCCCAAAGGACATTGGTTAACCCAATTCCTGGATATGAGCAGAAGCTGAAAATCCAGTCTTTGCCTGATGAGAGAACTGCTCCTGTTTGAAGGAGAAACCAACAGACTTTTGGCAGTTTTATACAGCTTGAGTGACATACTTGGAAGGCCTCAAATGGGGAAATTTTCTCTTCGAGACACTGCAAAGGATGGGAGGAAGAAAGGATGGGCTGAAACTCTCAGAAAAGTAAAGTAAAGCCTTTGGCAACCTCAGTATAAAGATTAGACAAAGATTGGAGTTTGTGATTTGCCCAGGGGGAGGAGCCCCTGCACACACATCAAGTTCTCAGCTGAGAGCCTTAGGGGACATCAGCATGTGAAGAGGGTGAACCAAATGTAAACTGAGCTATGCCAAAACTTCAATCCAGACTACAGTCTGCTTCAGCCCCTTAGTGAACTAACGTGACCAGCCCCCCCCCTATCTGTATCTACTTAGCAAGGAAAAGGGTGAATTCTCTCTGGAAGAAGATAATATTTTAAACACATACACACTCCATTCATTTAAAAATTACAAGGCATGCCAAGGAAAAGAACTCTATGGAGTCCTTAAGGAAGAAATATATGTACTAGCAACAGACCCATAGCAGACAAGAATTTTAAAATAACTATAATATGTTCAAGAAAATAGAGGAAAAGATGGAGAAAAAGAAACTAATAGAGGATTTTACCACAGAAGAGAAATCTTAAAAAAAAAAAAAATTCAAATGAAACTCTAAAATGGAAAGTACAATCTCCAAAATTAAAACTCAGTCCATGGGTTTATGAACAATATATAGTACAAGAAAGAATTGGTGAACTGAAAAATAGGTCAACAGGAAATAGGCAAATTTTAAAGCACAAAGGAAAAAAGAATGGGGGGGGGGACACAGAAATATGTAGGATATATTGAAAAAGTTTAATATGTGTGTAATTCAAATTCCATAAGAGGAAAGTGAGAATGGTAAGGAAGAAATATTTGAAGAGTTAACAAAAGAGAATTTTCCAAAACTAATATGTAACATCATCTCACAGATTTCAGAAGCCAAAGCAGAATAAACACAAAGAAAATCACACACAGGCATAACAAAATAAAACTGCTGGAAACTAAAGACAAAAAGAATACTAAAAAAGAAGCCAATGGAAAAGAAAGCACATTGTCTTCAAGTGTAACAATGGGATTAACAGCTGACTTCTCAGTGAAATGATGGAAGCTAGAAGACAATGGAATGATACCTCTTTGAATACAAAACGAAAATAACTGTTGACCTAGAGTTCTATAGCCAGTGACAATAATCTTCAAAAGTGAAGGTGAACTAAACATATTTCCAGACAATCAAAAACCACAGCACTAACTTAATAATTCTAACCCCCATGTGGTAGACTGAATAATGGCCTTCCAAAGATGTCCACCTCCTAATACCAGAAGCTGTGAATATGTTACATTACATAGAAAAAGGGACTTTGAGGGTGTAATTAAGGTTACTAGTCAGTTGACCTCAAAATGGGAAGATTATCCTAGATTATTTGGGTGAACCATGTGTGATCATATGAGCCCTTCCAAGCAGAGCTTTCTTCCAGCTGAAGGCGAAGAGAAAGGCAAAAGAAAGATATGGCAGAAAGGAAGGTCAGAGAGATTTCAGTGCATCACGGTGGGCTCTAAGATGTGCAAGGCCATGTGGGAGAACTAGAGAGAGCCCTCTAGGAGCTGAGGGTGTTCCCCAGCTGACAGGCAGCACAGAAACAGAACCCCAGTACTATGTCTGAGGATCGGGGCATCTGAACATGTGTACAGGAGACTTCTAGCACTAGGAAACAGAGCTGGGAGTGCAAAGAGAAGGGAGAAGGGACAGGCTGGGAGCAAGAATGCCCTGGAATCAAAAAGTTCTAAATTAGAACCTGAATTTATAGGGGATTGTAACTGTGTAGTTACTAAAATAAAAAGATACACTATGGTAATCAGGATGGTATGGTACTAGCATATGGACAGACATGTGGATCAATGAAAAAGAATTGAGAGCCCAGAAATAAATGCTTACATTTATGGTCAACTGGTTTTCAATAAGCGTGCCAACAAAATGCTGTAAGAAAGAAATAACCTTTCCAACAAATAGTGCTGGGACAACTGGATATTCACAAATAAAAAACACCTCACACCCTACAAAAAACATTCACTCAAAATTATCATAGAACAACATGTAAGAGCTAAAACTATAAAAATCCTTTTAGAAAGGGGGCGCCTGGGTGGCTCAGTCATTAAGTGTCTGCCTTCGGCTCAGGTCATGATCCCAGGGTCCTGGGATCGAGCCCTGCACTGGGCTCTCTGCTCCACGGGAAGGCTGCTTCTCCCTCTCCCACTCCCCCTGCTTGTGTTCCCTTTCTTGCTCTCTCTCTGTCAAACAAATAAATAAAATCTTAAAAATAAATAAATAAATAAATAAAAATCCTAGAAGGAATGGGAATAAATCTTCATGATCTTGGGTTAGGCAATGATTTCTTACATATGACACCAGAAACACATGCAATTTTTAAAAATTGATAAATTTGACTTAATCATAATTAAAACCTTTTGTACATCAAAAGATACTATCGAGAAAATGAAAAGACAACCCATATGCTGGGAGAAAATATTTGCAAATCATGTAACTGATAAGGAACTTGTATCCAGAGTATATAAATAACCTTCAAAACTTAATGGCAAAAAGATAAGTAGCCCAATTAGAAAATCAGCAAAAGACATGAAGTGATTTTTTTTTTTTAAGATTTTATTTATTTGACAGAGAGAGACACAGCGAGAGAGAGAACACAAGCAGGGGGAGTGGGAGAGGGAGAAGCAGGCTTCCCAAAGAACAGGGAGCCCAATGCAGGGCTCGATACCAGGACCCTGGGATCTTGACCTGAGCCGAAGCGCTTAACGACTGAGCCACCCAGGAGCCCCTGAAAGTGATATTTCACTGAAGAGGATATACAGGTTTCAAGAAAGCACATGAAAAGATGTTCAACATCATTAACTATCAGGAAAATGCAAATTAAAACCACAATGAGCTATCATTATAAACCTATCAGAATGCCTAAAATTAAAAACAGTGACAACACCAAATGCTGGTGAAGATGCAGAGAAATCGTAGCACTCATACACTGCCGGTGGGAATAAAATGGTACAGACACCCTGGGAAACAGTTTGGCAGTTTCTTATAAAAGTAAATATGCAGTTACCAATGGCCCAGCAACTGCACTCTTGGGCATTTATGTTGGAGCAATGAAAACTCAAGTCACACAAATATCTGTACATAAATGTTCATAGAGGCTTTCTTCACAACAGTCAAAGACAAAACAGCTCAATGCCCTTCACCAGGAGAATGGCTAAACTAACTATAGTACATCTGTACCACGGGCTACTAATCAGGAATAAAAACACATGGACCATTGATCCATGCAGCAGCTTGGATGATTTTCCAGAGAATTACATTAAGTGAAAAAAGGCCAATCTCCAAAGGTCACATACTCCGTGATTCCATTATGTAACACTCTTGAAATAACAAAATTATGGAAATGGAGTGCAGATTAGCAATCGCCAGAGGTTAGGAATGGTGGGGTTAGGTAGCTGGATATGGTTATAAGGAACCACGCTAGACATCCTTGCAGGGATGAAACCTTTCAGATTTTGACTGCGGTGGTGGGTCCCCAAACCTGCACAGGTGATAAAAATGCATAGAACTAAGTACACACGCACACGCATGCGCATGCGTGCACACACACACGTACAGGTACAAATAAAATAAGAAATATGAGTAAGATTGGTAGATTGTATCAATGTTAACATCCTGGTTGTGATATTCTACAACATGTTACCTTTGGGAGAAACTGGGCAAGTGTACAAAGGGTCTTTTCTTACACAAGCCTATGAAGCTACTATTACCTCAATAAAAATTTCAGCTAAAAAAAGACAAAAGTATATAGTACACCTGAAACTAATATAATGTTGGATGTCAATTATACCTCAATTCTTTAAAAAGGCAAATGATTTTTTTAAGATTTTATGTATTTATTTGAGAAAGAGAGAGAGCACGCCTGTTCGTGAGAGAGAGAGAGAGCACATACGAGCAGGGGGAGGGGCATAGGGAGAAGCAGGCTCCCCGCTGAGCAAGGAGTCCAATGCTGGGCTCGATCCCAGGACCCTGGGATCATGACCTGAGCCAAAGGCAGACATTTAACCGACTGAGCCACCCAGGCGCCCCAAGGCAAATGATTTTAATAGATATTTTTCCCAAGAAGATGTACAAATGGCCAATAGGCACATGAAAAGATGCTCAACATCATTAGTCATTAGGAAAATGCACACTGTCAAAATGACAAAACCACAGTGAGATACCATTTCTTACTTACTCGGGTGGTTCTGATGGGAAAGGCAGACAGCAGCATGTGCTGTTGAGGATGTGGACAGATCCGAGCCCTCATACAGGGCTGGTGGGAATGTCAAATGGTGTAGCCACTTCGGAAAGCAGTTTAGCAGTGTTTCAAAAAATGAAATACAGACTTTCATGTGACTGGCAAGTGCACTTCTAGCTCTCTACCCAAAAGAAAGGAAAACATATACCCACCCAAAGACTTGCACACAGTGGTCGTAGCAGCATTATTCACAGTAGCCAAAGAGTGGAAACAACCCAAGTGTCCAAGAACTGATAAATGGAGAACAAAATGTTGTGTATCCATGCAATGGAACACTACTTGACAACAAAAAGGAATGAGGTACTAAGCCATGTGAAAAAGTGGGAGAACCTCAAAACCATGATGCTCAGTGAAGCAAGCCAGACACAAAATACCACTGACTGCACATTTTTATTTGCATGAAATGTCTGAAAAAAAGAACATCATAGAGGCAAAAAAGTAGACTGGTAGTAGTTCCCTAGGGCTGGAGCAGATGTGGGGAGTGACTGCTAATGGGCAGGAAGTTTCTTTTTAGGGGTGATGGAAACGTTCTAAAATCAGATTGTGGTAATAAGGATACATCTCCGTAAATATACTGAAATTCTTTGAACGGTACACCTAACACAGATGAATGTTATGCTGTATGTAAACTATGTCTCAGTAAAGCAATTAAAATTAAAAAACAAAGTAAAATTAATCAACTAATCAAATACAGCACGTTCTCAGAACATATAGTTTGTGAGCTTGACTTAAAACTGGATTATTTAAACATGTGGTAAGTGGGTCTCGATTTGTGTTAGTCACACTAGTGAGATGAGGCACCCAGTGCTGTGTTCACATTAGGAACCAAGCCCCAAGAAGTGGGTGACTAGCTTGAGGACCATGCCAAAGAGAGTGCGGAAAATCCGTGGGGATTTAGAAAGTTCTAGTCGTGCTGACGGAAGCTGCCTTATACCTTACTCCTTCAAAGTGCTTAAGGTTCTCTTTCACACCGCGGTTCTGCTAGTCACTGTGCAGGAAAGTACAGACTCTGAGCTGAGAACAAATTACAGTTTGCTTCCCCATTTTCTCCAGAAGGCTCCCATCACTGTTCCTCTCCTAGCCCAGACTTCAACGCATGTTGTTCGGTGAAGCTCACGGACACGTTCCTCTAGTCACAGCTCCTAACTCCTACAACTCAACTTATGGTCCATTTTATATTATCCTTAACCCCTTTAAGTTTCTCCTAATCAATTCCATGGGTAAATTAAAGAACAATATATTGAAAATAAAAATAAACTTACTTAGTCATAATTTTGATATAATTCGGCATCTATACAGAATTGCCTACCGTCTACTATCACACCAGAGTGCAAGCCAGAGAACGTATTGCCGCTAAACAAAACCCATGATGCTGTGGTCAGACCAGCCCTGGCGTTGTATTCCCAGAAAGGGAAAATGCTTCTATGCTTTGTTATGCATTAATTAAGAGCTAAGTACTCTTTCATAAATCTTTGCTGGGTGGCCCAAGGATCTAAATGATTACCACCTGGATTTGATGAGTCAGACTCTAAATATTAAAACATCACCATTTGGGAGGCTCAGGTCCCCAGGCTCTTACCCACCCCAACAGCCCTCCTCTCTAAGAGATCATCCTCCACGGAGGTTGCCTCCGCCCCAAGGAGAAACCCAGGGAAATCTCCATTCATGGGCTGTGGAGAGACTTTTAGGGACTGGGAGTCACTGAGGCTGTGGGCAAGCTACCTGCTGGATTTTTTTCCATTTCCCTTTCAGACTCCTTCTCCATCTTCCTCTCTCCTGCTCTCCACCAGGAGACATGAGCTGCCATGGATTGCACCAACGGGGCTCTCTTGCCCTCTTACTTCCAGTTAGATCGGGCCAATGAACAGAAATTGGCAAGACGTGGGGGGCCAGGGGGAGAGAGACAATGGGGTATTTATTTCCCAGCTGTCCCTGGTCAGACACCCGGGTTGGCCATAGGTGGTCCTCTACCCAAGACTAATAGTTCCTCTCCAGGGCCCTGTTCTATAATGGCAGGTCTTGCAGGGCTGGCAACCACTTCCTTAGCTTGCTCCTCAGGCCTAGGAGAGTAGCAAAGAGTCCCTGCTGCAGCTAGCCCAAGGATGCTTCACTACCCCTTGTTAGATTCCCATAACCCTACCCACTCCTTTGTTAATATTCCCTTCATAAAACTTTCTTCAATCCCCGCTTTTGAGAGTGTTGTCTGTTTCCCGCCACAATCCAAGCAGTTAATAAGAGTTACCATTGGTGAGTAGAATTAGGAGGAACTGATAAACCATTTAACATTTTATTTTATCCTGCTCTGTAATATTTTATATATTTAAAAATGAGTAGGTGTTACTTTGGTAATTAAATACAAGCAGGCGCATGCACAGAAGGGTACCTCTTTTTTGTAACATGCTTTCCATTCAAACATTTGCAGAAGCACCATTTATATCTTTTAAGTACCTCGCCTGCCTGCCCCAGTGGAGGAAACTCTAAATCAGCATCTCTTCCCCATTGACATGCTAACATCAAGCCCGAGATGTGCTTTCTTACGGTGCTTACAATGCCCACGCACCTTTCCAACACAAGGCACCTTATTAATCCAAGACCTTATTTCACACCAAGGTTGGTGTGTTGTAAACAGCAAGCTCGTCTGCTCACCGATTCTAAAGACATAAAATTGCTTTATTATTGCTTTTGCTTTGTCTAGCCAACTATTTGTTGCTTTGATCAAAAGTACAGGAATAAGTCAACTTCCCAGCCTCAGATTTCAGCTAACAACTTAATTGAAGCTATCATAACTCTGGCCCCATTTAACTGGATTTGAAGGCCCATTGATGAAATGGATTTAAATCTGAGAACCTTAGACTCCCATCCTGTGCTTAGTTGGAGGCCCCTCTGGGCTGCTATGTGATGGTCCAATGAACTTGAGCTGACCTATTGCTTCTTTCTGGTTCCCCTACAGGGAGAAATTCTTCTCACAATTTCCTTCATTCTCGTTAAGACTTTTCTACCTTCTCCAATTTCCAGTTTTAATTTGCTTTTGCTTTCTAAGTTCTTTTGTCCTTGGTGAAAATGCTTACTTCCCAACACTCATGAGAGATTTTGTGCTTCCAAAATGAGACCAAAAAAGGCATAAATCAATCAAATCGAATGGTGGAAATATTGGTTGAGTTGTTTGGAATCACGATGGTTCTTCCTCATAGACCACAGTTGCCATGACCACACACACACACACACACACACACACACACACACACACACACACACACACGTTCCAGAAACACAAGTATGCCAACGCTAAATGTAAAGCAGATACAATCCCCGTTTTCAGACCGTATATTTAGAGGAGCAAGAATAATATGTTCTATATGTTTGTGGCTCCTCTATGTCTCAGTGTATTTTTCTTGCACCCCCAGATGTGTAAGAATTATAGCTCTACTTTTCTTTAACTCATACCATTTTATCTTTCAAGCCACCAGTACATCATTACCATTTCATCAGTGTGGTAGAAACTAAATCTCATCCAACCCTTTACCTGGGGTTGTATCTAGGTTTTGGGTGGTGGTAGCAGGGGTCGTATGTCATGCCAAGGTGTCCAGAAGGGTGGAAGAGTCAGCCAGGCCCTCACTGTCCTCAGTCCACTTGGACACCCATTATGCGCCTGGTCCTTGGTATTTGGTCTACAGATATGATCACAGAGATAGATGCCTTTCAAGCCACTTGCCCTTTCAAGTTTTAAGGGTCCTCTCCCTGAATCCTGGGGTCCTGCTGTTTCTGGGACGTGAGGAGGGGCAGGGTGTCTAATCCATCCCATAGCCACCTCTTCTCCAGGATCCGGTGGCCTCCCGGGGCCCGAGAAGGGCGGGGAACACACACTTTGTCCGCTCTCGGACACACAAACCTGTCCGTGGTTTTGCGGCTGCCCCAAACCATGATCGGAGAAGCAGATGCTGGGCTCGTCCTCCTGGAACCCACCAACATCGCCACTCTTACTGCCTTCTATCACTTTCATTCTACTCTTACCAAGAAAAAACTTGTGGAGGTCAAATGGCAATGCTGAGAGGAACAGGAGGTTTGCATACCTGCGGGATGCCCCAGGACCTGGTCAGCACAGAAAAAGCCTCTGGAAGAAATACTGCACCACCCCTGGATCCGTTGAAAAGAGACATACAATAATTGTATTTTAAACTATTAGTTTTATAAGACTCTGGAAATTAAATCTCATTTAAATGTATTTCAACTTATGATTTAAAAAATTGGGAGTATCACCAAACTGATCATCTACAAGGGTTAAGTGATCTTCCAAAATCTTTTCAGGGGGTATTGACCAAAAAGTTTGAAGGCCAGCTACTCCAGAAACTAAAAGAAGACTTGCATGTGAAATGGACCTTGAAAAGCAAGTTGAATATTGCAGGGTGGACGTGTTGGGGAAGGGAGGTCCGGGTAGAGGACTGCCCTCCAGAGTCTTGGAGAAATGAAAATGCAGGCATATTTGGAAATCTGTGGGGAGCTGGTGTAACTGGAGTGTGCACGGAGGGCCTAATCTCTCCCTCTGATGAGCCTAGACTTGTCCTTACGCAAAAAGCAGAAATGAGTACATCTGATCAAGATCAACCCTTGCCCAATTCTAAGACGACACTGGTTAAAACTTCTGTAAACCTAACGTAGAGAATATAAAGAACCCCCACAATTAAACAATAACAACAACCTGATTTGAAAATGAGTAGATTTAGGGGTGCCTGGGTGGCTCAGTCGGTTAAGCGTCCAACTCGTGATTTCAGCGCAGGCCCTGATCTCAGGGTCCTGGGATCAAGTCCCGTGTCGGGCTCCTTGCTCCGCAGAGAGTCTGCTTCTCCCTCTGCCTCTGCCCCTGAGCCCCCCTCGTGCTCTCTCTCTCTCTCTCAAATAAATAAATAAAATCTTTTTTAAAAATAAAATAAAATATACATAATATAAAATGTATTATTTTAACTCTGTAAAATATGTTTTAAAAATTGTGGTAAAATACAAATAACATAAATTTACCATTTTCATCACCTGAAAGCACACAGTTCGATGGCATTAAGTTCATTCACAGTGTCGGGCAGCCAACACCGCCATGTAGCTCCGGAACTTTTGTCATCTTCCCAAACTCCACAGCCAGGCGTTCCTATTATGTATGTTTTAAATGGAAATATACATTTTACAGTTTTTCGGGAAACTTAAATCTCTTCCTTTGGAGACTAGAAAAGACCTGCTCAGGCTGTCCACAGAGTCTGAGCTCACGTTGAGCTGATCACCTTTGCCCTTTGTTAAAACCCAGCCACGCAGGGGCTGCTCGCCGGGGCCAGCTGCCCGCCATGCCCACGTTCTTCTCTTGGCCCCAGGGTTTTCCTCCACCTGCCGGCTTGCAGCCTCCATCCCTGCTGACTCCAGCACGGGCTCGATAAACTCTTTGTCCGGAAAAAAAAATCCATATTTTCTGTCCCCAAGAATGGGTCATTAGCTCCTCAAATATTCCCTTGGGCTACGTTCCAAGCTGCTTAAACCTCTATCCTAACTGCATTGAAGTCTGTTTCCTCTCTTCCTCCGATGCTTGCCAAACGCTCTCCCTCTTGAAAAACAAATCGTAAAATGCAGTAAAAACAAACCCCGCTCCACTTTGTTCCACGTGCAGTTAAACCTTACTCCATGGAGTTAAAGTTCAGATCTTTGCAAGCTGATGGTCTCCGGTCCATCGTTCAATGAATGTTACTGTATGGTCGCGAGTGCCAGGGATGGAGCTTGACAAGGGCAAGGAGGACGATTTCAGTCATTGTGACCTGTGGCTCAGCGCGGGAAACAAATAAATAAACAGGAAATGACAGCCCAGGGTGAAAATGCAACCGTGGGAGTAAGCACCTGCTGGGAGGGTGGGCTGGGGCCCCTCACCCAACCCAGTTGAAGAGATGGGAAGGAGGGCATCCCAGAAGGAGGAAGCCTCAGGAGAGAAGCTTACAGCAGAGACAGATGCTGACACCCGAAGTAAGCAGGTGTGTGTCCCCAAAATCCCACAGTCACCGCCTCATCTGTTTCCTACAAAGCCAGACCTCTTTCTTACGGGTTGACAGCCCTCAGTTAGTTTTTCCTACTTTTCCTGTTCAAAACTTCAAGAGAACCAATACGAGAAAAACAGCGCCTCATCTTTTGAGCTGTCACTCCTTGGAGAGACCAGGCTTTCAGGACGTTCCACACCCTGTGTCGTCCCCCTTCCCCTCCTATTTTCCTCTTCCCTTGGCACTAGGTTCAGGGGCACTGAGCAGAATATGCATTATGAGAAAGCAACTTGAAGGCTCTAAAGTGAGATCAAAAGGGTGGGTATGAATCATCATGATTAATAATAGGATGTTTTGTAGAGGAAAGAGCAGAGGCTGAGATCCCAGGAACCTTAGGTCTAGTTCCTCCCTCTGACTGTGCCCCAGACTAAATGCTGAATGTCTCTGCAGTGCATGTTGGCATTTTCCTGCATCTTGCACTCCGTATTCTTAGACACATGCTCATCCCCAAGCACACGTGCACACACACACACACACGTATATGCATGGATAGGTGATACAAATGTGGGGATATGTTTACATTTTTTAATACAAATTGTAGGTTTCTGGACGATCACTATGCTATTCTTTTAATTTTTCTGAATGTTTGAAACTTTCATAACAAAAATTTAGCAAACAAAATTCCTACCTTCCAGCTGCCTTCCGTCTGTGACCTGTGACTTTCCCTCAGTTCGGGGCACCCTTCCTGCTCCCAAGCAATTTCGTACCACCCCTTCCTCCCATATCAAAATCTGCTCAGAAATGGATAGTTACCCATTATCACCTCTCCTTCGCTTCGTGCATACTTATGCTAAGTTCTTATTTTTTTAAAGAGCATTCCCGTGTTATCTCTAACTGTGACATAAAGGTTTTGTGTGTTCTTTAAAGGATTTCAGGATGAGCGCGTGAGAGAGGATTGGAGGGCCAGGGAGGCTGTCTTCCCAGAGCCCCTTAACGCATACCGTCGAGGCTATGTCCGCCGGTCTACACCCACGCCTATAGCCCGTCTACACCCACGCCTGCACGGCACAGTAACGCTCTTGAAGCCACATGTCTCAAGTGGGTTCTGCTTTAAATTGGCTTTAAATTGGATGCTGTGCTGAGTTCCCTTAGCCCTCTAGAGCACCGACTGCTCATTTGAAAAATAAGGCCATTGCACCAGCTGGGTACAGGACTAGCTCCCCTGGGCTGCTTGTTAAAGCATGGGGATGCCGGGGCCCCCTCCGGGGTCAACAGCCTACCAAACACTGCCCTGGGTGCCCTGCACAACTCTCTTGAGCTACAACACGCTGACGTTTATGACAAAACAGGGTGGGCTGTGTCCTCACGAGAGAGCGTCTCTCCCACGCCTCCTCTCCTGCCCGCCCCCCAACTCACACCCCGGAGCTGGATCTTATCAGCCCACAGGGAATGGCTCTCCCAACTCTGCTGACCTGTGAGCCTCAAGCAAGAGAACTCAGAAGAAGGTGGAGTCGAGGCAGATACTCCACAGTCCAGAAGTATTTTCTTTTTTGGTCACCCTTTAAAATAAAACAAAACTGCTCATCTCTTTCTCATTACATTAGACTGTATTTCATAAGCCACGCTGCCTTGGCTGCAGCTGAAGCCGTGTTTTTCTGGTTGTTCAAAGCTCTCTTTTTTTTTGATGTGTTTTTTGGGAGAAGCTTTGTAAAAGCATATTTCAGCCTAAAAATATAAATACTTTCCTTTAGGAAGTCACCGCTCCCTTCCCCTTACATATTTGAGGAAATACTGCAGATATAACTGTAATGATGTTAAAAAGGAAACCCAACCACAAAACAAATTCCCTTCCAATGTTTTCACGGATAACAGCCAATAACAGCCGATGCCCAAATGATGGGAGGTGGGTGGGGGCCTCTTTCCCCTCAATGTCACATGCGGCCTTCCGTTCTCTGTGGGCCGACTGTTAAATAAATCAAATGAAAGTCAACAAAGGTCCTTTTCATTCTGGGACATACAAAAATGCAGGGCCTGGTCCTGAAGTTTCAAGTCTCTGAGACCTTCCGTCGGCTGAGTGAGCTACAGGAATTCGTTTAATAATCCTGTGGAATGATCCTTGTTCAGAGAAGATGGAAGCCCAGAGCAGCACCTGACCAGCTTCAGCAGTGACCCCCTCATTCTTCCCTGACTGTTCTCTTGCCCCGACTTGTCCGGATTATGTGATTATCATAAGACCAGCACACGGGGGAATCCTTGAAGGAGCCCCGACCGTTTTCTCTTTTCTTTGGCACATTTCAAAGAATTGACAAAAGCAATTGAGAAAAGATTTCTTTCCGATTTGGTGTGGCTCAGGCCACAGGTTCACACACCTTGCTCTTACCATCAGAGGCGTTATGTCAAGGCCAAGAAGAAGTTACAGGTGCCGGCTGAACGCACGCTATGAGCAGCTGAGCCAGCATGCAAAAATAAAATTCATGGCACATAGCAGTTTGATGTCCAGCTGCAGATCATTATCAATGAGTTACAGGACAAAACAGTATGAATGCAATAAACTGCTAAAATCTGTGATATGACCTGAAAGACGTGTGCAGTTTGAGTGTCTGGGGAAGGCTTTACGCAGAATAAATAAAACAGAGTAGTAGTTACTGCTGTGAGCTTTGATGCCAACTGCCCTGGTCCAGAACTTGGATCCGGTACTTATGAGCTGTAGGACCTAGGGCAAAATACTTAACCTATTTCTGCACTCACCCTGCTCCTGCCCCCAGAAATACTCCAGTCCTGAAGAGTTTCAGCAGAAAGAATGCTCCTGAATCTAAGGAATAAAGTTAGCTGCCTGGATTTTTCTTCTTTTAAGCAGATTCAATCCCCAAATACTCTTTGTATTCTTAAATTCTGCTTCTTATTTTGGAAAAAACAAAACAAAAAAACACTCTCTTTTTAAAAAAAACAAAAAACAAAAAAACCTCTTTCTTATATAAAGACCTTAGCCCTTAAAAGGAATATTTTAACAAGAAAACAGTTATGCAGTGGCCTCTTAGTAATCTAAATCCCAATGTGTGACCTAAATGAATGATTTTTTAAAACTATGGGTGTAAGTAGGAAGAGGAAAAGTGTTCTGAAAATCATTGCCCACTGTGGAGATCACGTATAACATCCACGTATGTTGATATCACTTACGCTTCTTGAAATTATTCAAGGGGCAAGACTGGTCTCTTTCTCTGAACTTACGTGGAACCTACCAATTTAATTTAATTTTAATATATCTTAATCTATAATTATATTTTTGTTTAGAAAATTTTTTCTTTACTGCACCAATACCAGCAGGAAAGTTGAGCTATTGCAGTGTAATGGTTAGCTCAACACCCATTATTCATTCAAAATACGTAATCAAAAATCTAAGATTTGGTTAAATGCTATACCATGTAACCCCAACATATTTGAATTTCAATTTATAAAATTATTAAATTCAGAGAAATGTATTGCAGTTTTATGTTTTCCCAATTGTAAGATGAGAAAAATAATATTGTCTACTGTTACTGCTGCCTAAGAGCCTGAACAGAGCTTTGCAGGCACAACTAGCTAAAAATTGCTATTCTGATTTATGCCACTGTAACAATTTTATGCTAGATTTTCCAGTATCGAAGCAGGGGTATAATCATTTTTTAAAGATGACCATTATGCAAGTGCAAACTTAAACAATTCTGCTTACTAGAATTTGCAACCTGAGACATCCCCTTAAAACAAATACGAAACATCCAAAGAATGTATATATCTTGAGCGAGGGTGAGTGTGTGTGTGTGTGTGTGTGACACATACACATGTATCACCTTTTCTCACAGGTGCTGCCTTCATGTTCTTCCATAAGCATGACAATATTTACTTTATAGCAAATCTCACTATATATAGTAAATAGGTTAAAATAATTTTTCATCTAAGTAAACAAGTCAAAAATTTTTAGATCCACACTCCTGAACTTCCCCTAAAATGTGTCTAATTCAATGGTAAGATTCATGAAATGTAAAGATTAGTAAGTTCTTTTTTTAAGATTTTATTTATTTAAGAGAGAGAGAGATAAAGAGAGAGCAAGAGTCGGGGAAAGGACAGAGGGCGAAGGAGAAGCAGGCTCCCCGCTGAGCAAGGAGCCCGATGTGGGGCTCGATCCCAGGACTCTGGGATCATGACCTGAGCTGAAGGCAGACGCTTAGCCGACTGAGCCACCCAGGTGCCCCAAGATTAGTAGGTTCTTATAAAATATCCAGTTCTTCTCACTCCTAGACATTTTCTATAATTTTTGGACATTTTTAATGAAGAATTTCAATACTATTTCTTTTCTTCTTGGATTTCTCTGCCGTGGCAGCTACAATTCGATTTTTAAAAAATGATTATCATTAAATTAAGAAGTTCTTGGTCTTGATGAATTGTTAAGAATTTTGATGCCCAAAAGATGTAGGGGGTCCCCATAAATCTCTTTTAAATGACATCTCATGAACTAGTTCTTCTTACTCTTGCTGTTGATTGGTGCTGAGACATTTAATCGAATCCTAAGTAGGGTTGCCAGATAAAATACAGGAATCCAGTTAAATGTGAATTTCAAATAAATAATGAAAATGTTTTCAGTAGAAATATGTCCCAAATATTGCATAGCATATACTTACCCTAAATTTATTTTCATAGTTAATCTGAAATTCAAATTTAAATTACCATCCTATATTACTAAAAACTTTATTAAGCTTTATTAAGATATTCATGTATCATAAAATTCCACCACTTTAAGTATATAAGGCAATGGATTTTAGTTTATTCAGAGTTGTTCAGCCATTATCACCATCTGATTTTAAAACATGGTTATCATCCCAGAAAGAAACCCTGTAGCCATTATCAGTCACTTCCCATCCCAGGGCCCCCCTTATTCTGCAGGCCTAGGCAACCATGAATTTACTTTCTATCTTTATAGATTTGCCCATTTTCAACATTTGACCTATATGGACTCGCACAACATGTGGTCTTCTGTGCCTAGCTTCTTTCACTTAGCCTGATTTCAAGGTCCATCCACGTTGTGGCATATTATCAATGCATCTGTATTTTTATTTCTTAATCTGGCAACATTAATCCTAAGGCAATATGGAATAGAACCATTTTGCCTAGGATAAGGTGAAAAACTATTCTTTACTACCAGACTCCTATCCAAACTGATCCCTGGAGCTACTCTATCAAATTCTCATGTCTCCTTTGAACTCTCAGAATTTGCCATTCTGGATTTGGAGACCTGGGGTCAGAAAGAACTAGGTTCCAAGTAACAGGATTGGGGCAGTTGGAGAAGTTGCCAGGGGTCTGAGGTATAGGATGGAGAAGGAGCTAGTGCTCTAGTTGGTGGTCAAAAGGGCCTGAGCTGGTCATCCACAAATACAAGGTGGGGGGAGGTCAGAGCTGGGTGTCTGCCTTCCACACCTCTGGGCCTTTGATGAGGCCTTCTGTCCTTCTTTCTGTTTAGCTCTCCCCTTGATGATGGTTGTCACCAGATTCTCCCTTTGTGAGATTTGAGAGGAAGGATAAATAACACAAGGGGGTTAACCTACAAGCTGAAGGTCGGGCTAGCCCTGCCAGGGAAAGTGAGTGGTCTTGGGGTAGGAGGAGGGATATGATTTGAAAACAGTCCTACTGTGCAAGTCTGAAGGGCCCGATTTCGTATCTGCCGACACTGCTCTCCCCACACCTCCCAGATTCCAGTCCCAAACCCCCCCAGCCCTGATTCCTGCCACCGCCTATGAGAGCTACCAGCAAGTACGTGGTGATTTAAGATGCAGGCCCTGCCTTTGACCCTGATAGTCCGTTGCATTCATGGCCTCGAGAACTCTGGTCTATGCATGGTAAACCACTATCTCCAAGATATTCCTACTAGGACTACGGAGGAGGAAGCATTAAAATTTCACCAAACAACTTAACCAGATGATTACTCTGTTTTGTTCTTTCTCTGTGCAACGTTACTCTTGGCCTTCCTCACAATTAGAGAACTGTATTTTCTTCGTTTAGACAGGTCTCCGGAGAAGTTATATGACTGTTCCTGAGGGTGAGTAAGAGGACCTCGTCTCCTCAGGGATTTGAGCAGCAAGCTCAACCCCCTTCTCTGCCTTGCGTGACAGGAGGCTCTGTGCATGCCTGATGGAATCCAGGACACCGTCCCACGCCTTCCCCTTGTAAAATATGTATTTCAAACTTGATGTATCTTTCAGCTTAAACCTTCATCAAAGCTGTAACCAGCATCAGGAAGTAGCCCAAAGGGCCTCACTCGAACACTTCTCTCCCCCGCAGAGAAAGCAACCTGCTCTCGCCCCGTAGCACATGCTCAGCTGGCAGAGTGAATTTTTATCACATTAAAAGAAAAAAAAACCCACTAAACATCATTCTCCAGAAACTCTTGCAAAAAGGTCAGCTTTAATGCAATGCTTCTCAAATGCATTTCAAGGAATCCAGGGTTTGGCTAACTTGTTCTCAAACTTTAGTTTCTTAAGGTGTTTTGTTATTTTGTTTTTTTTTTTTAAGTCCCGAATCCACTTCAAATTCCAAATATTTATGGTTCCCTGAGAGCAGGCTGTCATACTTTGCAGCACGGCAGGCAGGCCTGAGGCAGCATTCTTGTCTGTCAGGATTCTAGAGGGAGATGGAAGAATGATAAGTAGAAGCCACTGTGGGTGAGTTTGGTCTAAAGGAAATGATGTTCCGTTTGTGCTGTGGGAAAGTGACCCGTGAGCCATGCTGCTCATCGGAGGCACATAACCAGAGAAGCCCGGAGCCTTCAGAAAGATGCCATCCAGTCCTCGGCTCTCCCCAGCCGCTGTTCTCCTCGGCTTACTTCTCACCCCTGACCAGCTCAGTGGAGAAAAGACTAGCATTTCACAAGTTAGATTTCATCATGTTTGCCAATTAACAACAGCAAAACATGATGCGACTAAGTGCATACTGCATGTGTAAAAACTAAATAAAACTACGTTACAAATGAGAAATGTATAAGAAAACAAAACACAGAGCCACCAAATGATCTAAGAGATTCACTTTCTAGCCTTGGGCCCAGTAACTTCTGAACATATCTCCCTCAACAGACCTCTGTGAGGCATGAATTATAGTTATTTTATCCATCTATCCATCAAGCATTACATACTGAACATGCCTACAGTATGTAAGGCATTATGAAATTGTTCCCTCAACTGAAAGTACCAAATGCATTTCTTGCAACTGCACATGATTCGCTCATTATCGCAAAATAAAAATTCTAATTCAAAAAAAAAATTGCTGAATTCCAAGATTTTTAAAGAAACTTGTGTCCTCGTAAAAAAAGAGTGAACTCTCATAGCAGCAATTCCTCAGGAAGATAATGGCTCACCAATGTCTCCTACTTGGTGTAACACTATGTCTTACGTGGCTCAGTGAACAAAAGCGAGAAGATCATTTCAGCTGCGTGTCATTTACTGGGCAGGTCTTTTGGGGGAATAAACCTTGGTTGTGGAGTAATTGGGAGGACTCCCCCCACAGCACCCCAGTATGACACTATACTTCTTTTGTATCTGTGTGGGTATATATATATACATGTATACACATACACCTACCTACACACACACACACACACACACACACACACACACACACACATATATGCATATGCATATACCCTTTGTCCAGCTCTTTACTAAAATTAATCCATCTAATTTACCTCTAAAGTTCTTTTAGCTTGAAATTCCAGGATTCCGTGTTGCGTTAGTCAGTATCTAGCTGAACCCTGAGGAAACAGACCCCAGGACAGGACTATGCTTTTAGAAATGGGATGTTCTGGAGCATAGGGTGCTGCCTAAGGAAGGGAGATGCAGTGGGGGACCTGGGACAGAGAAGGGACTATCAGACAGGAGGAGGACTCAGACAGGAGCTGCAGAGGGAGCAAAGTCAAAGTTGGCCATGTTTTACCCAGAGCCAGCCATATACCTACAAAACTGGATTTAATGGCAAACCATCTAAAAATACGCTCACTGAAAACAGTCTACTGACCCTTTTCTCAGAAGAAACGATTGCAGGAGACCATGGGGTCAGTATTTGAGCTTTCATTTTAATGCCTAGAAAAATCTGCATTTACACAGTCAATTTTCTCCTACCCTGGAGTTAAACTTTTGACTTCTTTGTCGAATCCTGGCAGAAAAGGGGCCAGAGGTTAATGCGCTTGGGAATCCAAGGCTCAGTGATACAAGAACTGCATGTTCCATTATCACTTGAGCTTCTACACGTTATCAGACTGAGTAAGTACAGTCACACCCCACGCATCGACAATCCAACTATATAGCAAATGCATCAGTGGGAGCCAGGAAAGCAGAAGAGGGCCTCGTGATGGGGTGGAAATTACGGGCATCAGAAAACAATGCCTGGGGTAGACAGAGAGAGAGACAGACGGACTGACAGCACTCTGCAGCTGTTCCTATTAACCCACATTTTGTAGAGTATACTGGAGGGAAGCAAAGTCTTCTAAAGAAATCAATTAATGAAACTTGCATGCTTCAAGACTTTGCTTTGAACAAGTGCACTGATCCATGATTAGTGATGCAAGGCTGGGGGGGTGAAAAAAAGGAGGGACTCAACACAGAAAAGAAGAGCCATACACAGGGACATTGCTCTGGATGGCTGGGACAGGGTCCCTTGCCCCTGGCTGTGAGGCCAAAATGTTATCAGCTGACCTCTAATTACAAGGAAGAGGAAATCAATATCAACACCTAGAATTGTTTATATTCCTGTCTAAATGAGCTATAATATTATCTCATTGAGGTCAAGCTTTCTCGACAAGTTCCAAGTGAGGAAACCTCTAGAATTCTGGCTTATTTCTGTGTGTGCTGCATGTGACATTTGCATTCAATACACTTTATTCTAGTCAAGGGAAGCTCCTCGGCCTGTTATTAAGACTATTTCAGGCTAAATTGGACAGTTACAGCAAACTTAGAGTTGTGGCTTTCTAACTGACAGAAATTAGAAATGACAGAGGATCTATTTACCCAAACACAAATGCTAACAACAGCAAGAAGTGGCAGGTAATAACTATAGAAGGAAAGAAAAAAAGACAAACTCTCTAGTGCCAACCCAAGTACCAGAGAGCACAGCAGACTTCAAACCTCATCACAGACCCCTGTGATGCACATTTGATAGCCAAAGTCTACCAAAAAAAAACACAATTGGAATCTGTACATTTGACTTAAAATGTTGAAAAGTAAGCAAAGGGAGTTTAAAATATTTTGTCCAAAGGGGTTCAAGAAAAATAGAAACTTGACTATCTCCAGCAAGTTGTCACGAGATGTGGCTGGTTGAGGTCTATACTGGGTTGAATAGTGTCTCCCCCAAAATTCTTGTCCACCCAGAATCTGGAAATATGGCCTTATTTTGAAATAGCGTATTTGCTATTTGGTGAGTGGTAAATGAAATACGGTTGGCTTTGAACGAGTCACTGAAGTTGCACGATGGGCACAGAGACACTGCAGTGTTATTTTGATTTTTTGGTAAAATATTTTTAGTGTAAAAAGGGCAGCTAAACTCTTAGTGATTTCTATAAACAGTAAAATAATCACAATTAATTTCTCTTCTATTTTTGCATTTTGCTATCTGTTGTCCCTGGGGGGGGGGGGGCATAGGGCCTCCTTGAAAGAGATTATTTTATTACCCCTCATTCTATTCCACCCAGGATGAATATGCTGGGGTAACATTGGTCACAATTCTGTAGAGTGTGCTACCTAGAAGGAACTTAACCTCCTACCAGGAGACAGTCAGGACTTGACTTGCCTTTTTCTATTTGTAACATGATTTGGCAGAGGTCCTGGATCTCAACACAGCTTAATGTGTAAGGGCACTTGATTCAGCCAATGATAAGAAAACCATCTGGCCACTTAGTAGTGGATCCTGTCTTCTGCACAACCCTGCACTGGATTCCTTTCAATACAAGGGGCATGGCAGAAATGAATGCCTCCGAACTGTGTGTAAGAGGGAGGGGATCCCTTCCAGTTTAGACACTCTGTGATAGACAGCAGTCTGGTCCTTCATCTCTGAGTCAAGCACAAATCCCATGGGGATAGGTAGGAACTTGGTGGAGCAAGCTGGTAGAAGAAGCTCAAGAAAGAACCACTCTTTACTTCCCTGGAAGTCGACAGGGTAGTGTTTCTACCCAAGTATCCCTTCCCACCCCTTGGGAAGACAACAAAGCAAGAAACCTGCTGGATATTCCAGTCATTTCAGCCTCGAGTCCCATCTGCCTGTGAATGGAGATTTTCATTGTACTCTGAGTTGTTCATTTAACAGATATTTGTTGAACACTAACTATGTGTCAGGTGTTCTTTTAAGCCAGTTCAGGTACATCGGTGAAAAAATATAGCAAGATGCCTATCCTCATGGGTCTTAGAGGAATGCAGATAATCAACTATAAAGATAATCAAGAAGTATATTATTAAGTATTTTAGAAGGTAATAAATGCTCTAGAAAAAGAAATAGAGCAGGTTAAGTGACTGAGGGGCTGCAGTTTCAAATAGGAAGTCAGAATGGGGCTCACTGAGAAAGCAGCATGTAAGCAGAGTTGGGGTAGAAGAGGAGGTTGGATTTGAGCTAGTTGGAGAGACAGGGTTCCAGGCACAGAGAAGAGAAGAGCTAATTCCAATATTCTGCACTAGCAGTACACGGCAGGTTCAAGGACTGTCAAGACAGCATGGGGAGCAGGGTGAAGAGGGGCTCGAGTAGTAGGAGAGGAGATCAGTAGTAGGCGGTCTGATCTTGTAGAACCTTCCAGGTCATTGCATGGACTTGGTTTTTCCTCTGAAGGAAAGAGGAACCACTGGGGAGATGGAGCAAAAGAGTGACAAGATCTGAGAGCTTTTCCAGGCTTGTTCTGGCTGCTGTGTCGATTCTAGACCATTGGGGTGTGAAGATACGCAGCAGATGTTGCAATGATCCCGGTGGCTGGAGAGTAGTAGCAGCGGGATGGTGAGAAGGAATCAGATTCTGGGCAGAACTGAAGTGACCTGTCCGAGATCACACAGCTAGTCTGCGGCAGAGCCAGGTGAGAACCCATTTTTCACACCTTACCATCGATCTCCTGCTTACTGCACGACTCCTCCCCTTGGGTCTCTTGGTGTCCTACTGCCATCTACGAATGCAGCTTTCTGTGTGGGATTGTTGGTTGTCTTGGAACTACCAGTGCATTTTAGTATATATCTTGCTGCCCACTTGGCAAGAAGGTAGTGTGTCAGCTATCTGCTCTTTGCTAGCTACTCATCTACTCATCTGGTGATTTCTAGATGATTGTTACAAAACTTCTGGGGCATACTCTGCTCTGCAAAGGAAGGCCTAGTAACCAGGATACCAATACGTCAACTGGAAGCACCCCATGGGGATTCCATGTGGAGAGATTCTGCCCCCGCTGAAGATAAACATCTGCTCCTGCCCCACGGCTACTCAAGGAAGAGGCAGATGAACCACACTGTAATTACAACCATGCTGCTTTTCTCTTACCCAGGTTTCCGAGGATTTGGTGACTCTGATCTGTTGCTTGGCAACATTCTCACTGAGTCGGTTCTCTTCCAATTTCCAATCCTATCTGGCCAGGGAGAATTCTCACAGCAGACACTCTGCTGTGTCTTGGCTTTTAGATTGTAAAAGGCAGATCTCAATTTAGATCTCTGACCTAAGGGATGATGCCAAGGGACCCAAAGAGCTACAAAGTCTTAACTAAACCGGACTTCAGTCTTGCCACAACTTCCTAAATGGGCCCTCCAGCAGGACCACTAGAATGTAAGTGCCAGAAAGGCATGTTTGATTCATTGATGTGTCTCCAGCTCCTAGAACCATCCCTGACACATTAGAAGGGACTGGCAAACGTTTATTGCATATATATGGGTAAACTACAGAATTACTCTTTGGAAATTTTTATATCCCAGTCCTTTGTGGAGTTCTTCCTGTTCTTTCTTATTTCTTGTCCTTTCTCCCTCCCCTCCTCCTCCTCATTCTTTCTCATTTTTACATCTATACTTGAGAACTCCTCCCTCACCCCACCCCTGCCCATTTCTCATTTGCCTACTACCATTCTAGTCACTCATTAAAAAATTGGCCCATCTGAATGACAACTGGAACCACAAACCACAAGCAGGTATGATCCCTGGAAGCTTCACAACAAAGTCCTGAAGCATTTAGGAGGAAACACCAAAACCCAAACGATTCCAACTGTGCCCTTTTCATTCCCAGCTCCATATAAATTTGAGAGAGACTGGGACATACGGTCATGTGCATTAGTGATAGCAATGGTTTTTTTCCACACATGAGAATGAGAAGTCTTCTCAGACACTGTAGGCACCACAGGCCGACTGACCTTCTCTCCCTTTGCCCCAATCCTTCTGTCTCTCACCAAGTTGTGTTTCTATGTCCCTTGCCCCAGTGAAAACTCTAGATGGTGTTTTCTAACTCAAATCAAGTGATCTATATCAAAGTGTATATACATTTGCTAAGTATGCTTAAGTTGAGCTAGTAGGTTGTCAAAGTCTAGGATGGCATTCAGATCTCTGACCTCTCAGGGACTAAAGGTCCAA
The DNA here is from genome assembly GCF_964656455.1 of Halichoerus grypus. Taxonomy (NCBI): domain Eukaryota; kingdom Metazoa; phylum Chordata; class Mammalia; order Carnivora; family Phocidae; genus Halichoerus; species Halichoerus grypus. The sequence goes on from NC_135714.1 coordinate 193,757,374, forward strand.
ATATTTGCCTGAATGGCTTCATTAGTCATCCTCACACTGAAACAACCTCTGTCTCCATCGTCTCCATTTCTGTCAGTGGTACTGCACTCTCGTGGACACCCCAGCTCCAAACTAGGAAGCAGGGTGGCAGTGTTTCCTCCATATTGCAACTCAGGAATACCAGAAAGTTGTCTTCCCTTCTCCTCTTCCTCTCCAAGCAGATTTCTCCTGGTTCGCCGATGCCTGAAATTTCATAATTTATTGTTTTGGCTTAAATCCAAGAGAAGGGAAAAGATGTAAATTTCTTTTCTAGCGCTGTTTGCCAGGTACGATCTTATTTATTCTCCATATCAATCTTATGCCTCAGACCCTTTTTATATACGAGGGAACTGAAGCGCAGAGACGCTGAGTGATTTTTTTCAGGGTCACAAAGCAGGTAAATAGAAGAAGTTATTGCTGAACCCAAGTTGGGTTGACTCCAGAATCTGATTTATCTACTACCCCAGGCTAATATCTATGTGAGCCTAGCACTGTATTAAGTATTTCTCTTATTAGATATATACTGTCAGAGTCAGTAAGTTTATCAGGGTAGTAATTGATGAAGGTGCCCCACCTGTGGCTCTGAACTGAATAAACCCCTCACCCCAACCCCAGCAGTCCTCATTCAATGACTGATGCAAGTGGTGTACAAAGACCAAAGCTCCCTCGCCCCTAACGTGGGATAACCCTACACTGACTCCCAGAACTCCCCACTGGCATTAAGCTCCAGATGTCCACAAAGAGATGTGCTTTATAATACACCCTGTATTGGCTGCCATTCTGTTCCTCTCTCAGTTCCCAACTTACCCATAGATGTTTCTTGGGATCCTTTCCAAAATAAACAAACTCCTTGCACTTGAATACTTTTCTCAGGGTTCTCAGGGTCTGCCTCTTTGGAACCCAAACTAAAGCAGTCGGTAACTGTCCTAAAGATAGATTTTCAGGGGAAGAATCAGCAGACTTTGAGATCATCAAACATTGGAGGGAACAGAAGAACCGTCAGCTCTCATTTGCTCCCAAAGAGTCTTAACTAAGTCAGCCATTTATTCCTTATCTCATTAGCTACAGCAGGGAGATGAAGTCATGTATTTGTCCGTGAACAAATATTATTCCAGTTCTAGGGAAGAGGAATAAAGCAATGTACAAAATGGGCAAAATGCCCTGCCTTTATGGAGGTTATAGTCTAGTGGCTGCAAGGAGATTTCAAAAAAGAACCAACTAGATCCCCTGGAATTAAATAATACATATCTCAAGTACCTTTCAATGTATAGGTTCCCTCTTCTCCTACCACTCGCTTTGTTCTTTAAAATTTATTTGTCAGAAGAGCTTTTGTCCCCTATAGCTTGGATTTTGCTGCTTAGGTCCTTACAGTGCCACTTAATACTTCACTGTATTTTCTGAAAATTGCTAGTTACATCTAGAAGCACGATCAGGATCAGGTTCAAATTTTGGCCAACATGATTTCATAGGACTGTGTATTTCCATCAGGAGGCATACAGTGTCAGCTTGTCTCTTTTTGTGGTATCACAAGCTGTTGGTAATCATTACCAAGAGTTATTATTAGCTGGAATACTCCCATAAAGAAAAATTATTCCATCAGCTATTTGGTTACTCTAAAGTACAATTCATTTAGGAACAGCAAAATACACGATTTTTTTTCTTTGTCAGTTCTCAAAATAAGACGGTTCTTTAACATATTCCAACATGGCCTACGAAGTTTGTTTCTTTTGAGTGCCACTGTGAATTTATAGATCCACTGGGAGCCTCTTCGGCTTGGCTCCAAGGTCATTCCGGCATGACGCTAGCAATATTGGGCTATTTTTTCCCTGCTTTCTGGTATGACAAAGCGTTCTGAACTCATCTTTACATTTCTTGTCTTCAGACATGGAATCAGCAATTTCTGCCAGGATTAGCTGCCTTTTAATTCCATTCTTAGCAGGAAATACACATTTAAAAAAAATTCTGTCTGATCAGTAAATAAATCCTTGTTCAACTTCAACAAGTAAAGCTAGGTGTTTGTTGACCCATTGCTTCCCAGGACGTAAGTTTCTGAAGGCAGCCAGCTGGACCTCCTGGGTGCTCTGGCTGGGAGAACTTTCTCCCTCCTGACTAAATCAGTAAGGCAGCTGACCTCAGTTTTGGATTCTCTTTCTTCTCTGTCCAGTTCAGTAACCGAGCAGAGAGCAACTGGCTGTTAACTTTGGTATTCCATCCACAGAACTGTTCTCAGTAATGCACTAGGACAGCACAGGTGACACACTTCTGAGCACCTCAGTCACCTCCTGGCCATTTACGGTGGTGTCCTACGCCCTCCGGAGCCCTGTACCAGGCACTGGAGAGCAAAGAGGTGAAAAATAAGGAGCTCCATGGGGCGCCTGGGTGGCTCAGTTGGTTAAGCGACTGCCTTCGGCTCAGGTCATGATCCTGGAGTCCTGGGATCAAGTCCCGCATCGGGCTCCCTGCTCAGCAGGGAGTCTGCTTCTCCCTCTGACCCTCCCCCCTCTCATGTGCTCTCTCTCTCTCTCTCAAATAAATAAATAAAATCTTTAAAAAAAAAAAAAATAATAAGGAGCTCCTGTCCAGTCAGGGGACAGAATGCATCCTCTAAAAAGTCACAAGATGGGCAGTATGCACAGGAAATGCTAGAGGATTCTGGAGGGCTATGGAAGGACCCTTGTGGAGGAGGTAGTGATACAGCTGAAGGGTTCCTGTGGCAGAGATGACGCTCTGTCTACCATTTCCACTTCCTGGGCACCTAGGGAGATGGCATTTCCTTACTTCCTCTGGCCACTGGAATGTCTGTGTGAACATTCCAGGTCTGGCCTTTTAGGGGGAAAATAATGACCCCTCAAAAATGTATCTTTGTGTCTTTACCTTGCTGGTCTCCCTCCCTTCATGCTCTGGCCCCTCGGAGCTCCTACAGCCAGGCCTGTGCCTCTGGGCAGGATGCTTCTCAGGTGGGTGTCTGCAGTCACGGTTCACAAGCAGACATATCTGTGCCTCAGAGTTGAGTAGAAGGTTCCTTGTCTCAGACACCTAACAATTCTTTCACCCAAAGGGAATTTCGGGGTTACACGGAGACATGTAGAACCTTTTACCTTCTCCCAAATCATATTGCCAAAGATCCACCTACTACTCCTGTGAGCAGAACTTCTCAAATAGGAAGAGAGAGTTCTGGGTGGGGATATAAACTGCTTAATCATATCCTCATCCTAGAATATTACGCAGCCTTCACACACCTTACCTCCAGGGTGACTGTCATGGGTCACTAAGGAGCAAGGTCATGCCCAGGATCCATCCACTGACTCTCCTCCCACTGGTGGCTGTGAAACTTTCCTTTTAAAAATAACATTTATCATTTATTCTCGTTAGAAGAAAAAGCCATTTACTGTTGAAAACACTTAAAACAGATTAATAAAATAAAGAAAATGAAAATCACCTATAATCCAGTAATCCAAAAATAGAGTCTGGGGTGTATACTTCTGGTCATTTCGAAACCTCAGGGTATGTGTGCCTAGTGTTGGTTTTGTCCTCTCCAACAAGATCGTATCACACGTGCTGTTTCGTAACTTGCTTTCTTCCTCGACAATATCGAGTGGCCATTTCCCGATTAACTATTTCTCTAGGACCAGACCTATATATCCGGAGTACAGGTGGTTTCACCAGGGAGGCGGGCCCTTCTCACAAAGAAGGATTTGTCTGTCGAGGCTCCGGCCGCGCTGGGCTGGGCGCCCGGGGTCACGGGGGGCTCCGCACATCTGCCAAACCAAACAGACGGGAAGGATGAAGGAGGCCTGGGGGGCAGCGCGGAGCAGAAATCCCCGCAGCACCCACCTGAGTCAGCCCCGGAGGCCTTGCGGCCGCCTTGCCGCGCTCATCCCCAGGCCTCCCTTTCAGACACTAGTCGCTGGGCCCTGGAAGGCGGAGTTTCTCCACTTTTCTTCCACTGGACTTCTGAGGTGGGGGTGAGCACCTGGGGCGGGCGAGGCGGTGTGTGTGTGCCGGGGGAGGGGGGCAGTCTGTTCCGGGGGGGGGCAGTCTAAGCCGGACGCGTCCTTTCTCTTTCCGGACCCTGCCGCCCCCTGGAAAGAAAAGGTCGACTTAACACCGCTTCACCTCCTAGGTGGGCTTTGCAAAATCCTTACAAGGCATTCTGCGCTATGCTTCGGAATCGCAGCGCGGGGCGGGGGGCTTGCTGCCAGCTGCTGCACCGTCTTTCGGACGGAAGCGGGCACCGGCGGCGGGAACGTGAAGCCCACACCTGGACCGCGCGTGCGCGTGCGCGTGCGCGGCGGGGGGGGGGGCGCGGCGCGTGCGCGTGCGCGGCGGGGGGGTGCGGCGCGTGCGCGTGCGCGGCGGGGGGCAGGCGGGAACGACTGCACCCGCGGCCCAGAGATGCGGTCCGCCCGCACGGAGTCCGCAGCTCCGGTCTGCTAAGTGCCCGGAAACCTGCGTTCGTCGCAGCTGGGTTCCGATTTTAGAGCAGAAAGGCTCATTGTCCTGAAGTCACCCAGCCTGTCTGACCACTTTGGAAGTTTCTTTATGCTCCGCGGAACTTGGAGTCAGTGGTCCCACGGGTCACAGGATTATTAATGCAAGAGCTTTACCCGGCGAAGCTCTCTGGGAAGGGGCAACCCTGGTTTAATTTTCTGTGAGGCGGGGGATGCAACGCTTGAAAAGAAGGGTTCTGCTTACCCAGTGCGCTCAACCTTTAAGAACAGTAAACACTTGACTATTGGACGGGTGGGGGGATTATTAACCTGAAATTAACATTTGGTGGGAAGTAGTTGTAAGCCAAGTGTGCATCGACAAAGACTGTGCTCTGGCCAAACTTTCTTCTGGTTCTTGTGAGCACTCTAGGTCTGCCCCTGGGCTTCTCTCTGACCTTGGAGAATCCTGTTTGAGCAAGAATGCTGCTAAATCAGTTTAGGGGAAATCCTCCACCCTGGTATCTGATCCCCTGGGCTGCCTGCAGAATTCTGTGGAGTTGGTCTAGCAAGAATCCCCCTCACCCTTACTTCTTGGCGATTTTCCATCCACTGACCCCCACCCTGTGCCTTGCCCGTACATCCCCATTTGTCCTTATTAGAGTCCAACTTCCTTGAGTCCAACCTCTTTCCCCTACAAAGCCCCATTGCAGTAGCCCCTCTTGAATAAAGGCTGCCTTACTGTCTTTATTGAACAAGTGTTCTGAATAATTTTTTAGCAGTTTCTGATGGTATGTGTGTGCATGTGTGGGTGTGTGTGGTGAAAGATCCATCATGTAATGATTACTTGTTTTTAAATAATCAGTATGAAATACATTCATTAAACAATTTCATCTTTCTTCCCTGTCAGGCTCACACGCTAATTTCCCAAGGTAATCATTTAGAACATCTATAATGCTGATTTTAAGTGTATGGTTGAAAAAGGTTCTCAGGAACGAATGTCTGGTATCAGTATCAGTTTGAAGTTATCTCACTGATTTTATCCATACAGCTGAAGATTCCTTGTAAACTTTATTCTTCAAAGCAGAAGCTTTAAACAGGTGAACATAGGCACAAATATCCCTCTGTTCAGATGGAGGGTGCTGGGTCTCCTTTAGAGAAGATGAAAGCTGCTACGAAAAATGTCATAAAGCCATCACACCAACCTGACATTCCTGTCTTCCAGCTTTCCATTTAGAAGATTTTTACATAGAATAGAGGGGGAAGGAGAGGACAAACCAAAACAAAAACCAAAGTTCTTGAATAACATTATAGGTTAGTGAAGAGATGTAACATAATGGAGGACCTCGTTAGGATGCTGATTAAACTATAAAAAGACTTCTTGGTCAGTCAGGGAAAATTGAATACGTATTGTGTATTAGACAATCATAGGGAATTTTTGGTAATTTTTTAGATGTAATAACGCATTGTGGTTTTTTTAAAAAGTCCTTTTATTTCTGGGTGAAATTATCTAAGAGAATTAAAAATACATAGCCAAGTATTGATAGGGATTGAAGCTGAGTACAAGCATGGATATGTGTTATAGCCTCTATTTTTGTGGATGTTTGGTTTGTTTTTTTTTTTTTAAAGATTTTTATTTAAGAGAGAGCATGAGAGGAGAGAGGGTCAGAGGGAGAAGCAGACTCCCCGCTGAGCAGGGAGCCTGATGTGGGACTCGATCCTGGGACTCCAGGACCATGACCTGAGCCGAAGGCAGTCACTTAACCAACTGAGCCACCCAGGTGCCCTGTTTGGTTATTTTCATGATAAAGAAGATGAAATAAAGGGAGGGTAATCAGAAGTGAAGAAAATATTGTAAATGTCTTCTGAGTACCTGGGGTTCCTGATCACCTCTGATAAACATGGGCTATCACAGAGCTCCTCCCATCTTGTATTTAAATAATTCCATATTTCATCTTGAAGATAGAGCTGCTTATTCCTTCCAGTTAAATTTGGCACTTGAGATTCAGTCCTTTGCTGAGGCAATGGTTGTTGATGATCACCCAAGATCAGTTTTCAAACGATACAGTTCTTCAATCTGATGAGCATTTTAAAACTGAAAAGAAGACAAGCTTCATCCCCAAAGTCCTTGAATGCCAATGGAAAAAGCCCTGTTCCCCAGGAGCAGTGGTGAGTTTCATTCTCTCCCCTCCAATTCTCTTATCACTGAATGTGAACCTCGCAGGTAGGAAAACATCGCTAGCTGACTCAATAACTGACAAGCCTACGCTCAAAGCACTTGGCATGCCACGGTGCTGGAAGGAGTGGATGCCAGCCAGCATACCCTTCATCACCTGCAAAGCTCTTCCCTGCTTTATTTTACCAACTTTTATATGTCCTCCCAAACTCAACTCACCTAACAGTATCTGTTCAAGGATAATGGAAATGCATTTCCATACAAGAGAAGCACAATCATTTTATTACAAATATGAAAGCAACTCCGATGTTGCTCCTGGAGGAGCCCTGGCCTCCCTGCAGCTTCCTCACCTCCACCTTATGCTCACCTCCACTGTGGTTCCTTTCTCCCTTGTATTTTTAGTATTTCTTTAATCGCGTGCATTTTCAGACATATCCAAAAATAGAAAGAAATGGGCCCCCCAGGCACCCCTTTACCCACCTTTAGCAATTACCAACACTTTTCAAATCTTATTTCTCTCTGACCTAGTTTGTTTCTTTCCAGCCCCCCACCCCCACCCCGGAACATTTTAAAACAAATCCCAGACACCCATCAGTTCACCAGTCTTACACCCACTTCTGCATTTATCACCTTGTAGTGGAATTTATTTGCAATGGCATTTTCCCCCGTTGGTCTGCAAGAATGGGGTGTCCTTTATGGCTTTAGCAACCAGCACGGAAACTGGCCCATGGTAGGTGGTCAGGAAACACTTGGAATTCAAATGTGTGAGTAAGGGCAGCTGCTTTATTGCCATAGACTTAAGAACATAGGTCTTGGGGCACCTGGGTGGCTCAATGGGTTAAGCGTCTGCCTTTGGCTCAGGTCATGCTCCTGGGGTCCTGGGATCAAGCCCCGTGTTGGCCTCCCTGCTCAGGGGGGAGCCTGCTTCTCCCTCTCCTGCTCCCCCTGCTTGTGCTGTCAAATAGATGAATAAAATCTTAAAAAAAAAAAAAAAAAAAAGAACATAGGTCTTAACTCACAGAATGCACAATGCCTCAGTCATCAAAAACATGCTCAGCCCAAGACTCATTATTTAGGACCAAGCACCTGCAGCGTTAGAATGGTGGCCGCGTGCAGTGCCTCGACTTGAATCCCAGCTCTGCCCCCACTTGCGGTGTCGCTGGTATGACGGACTGTATGTTCCGGAGCCGGTGGCAGTTTCTCCTGTCCCACAGTGTTCTTCCCGTTTCGCCATCTGGAGGTGGAGTTTATGTTCCCTCCTCTTGAAACCGGGTGGGCTTGTGGCCACAGTGGAAGTGCTGTTACGTGGTAGCCCAGCTGAGGTCACAAAAGGCAGGGTGGTTTCCACCTTGCTGCCTGGGGCCCTCACGCTGGAGCCCCCAGACCCCTGGAAAGGTCCCGAGACTCGATGAGCACAGACTCCCAGCTAGCCCCCGCCCGCTTCAGCTCCTGGTTCCATTCCCGCCTATTCTAACCGGTTACGGTCGGACCACAATCGCCTGAGTGACCCCAAGCCAGAACTGCACAGCCACGCCCCTCCCGAATCCCTGACCCACTATGACCGTGAAAGATCATGACTGTTGTTTTAAACCGTCAACTATTGGGGTGATCTGTTCTGCAGCAAGAGAAAACCAGACCACTGGCTCTCTGTGCCTCAGTTTACACATCTTTAAAATGTTTCCTACACATTAGGCTATTGGGGGTATTAAAGAGGTAAGGTAAGAACATCACTGGCACATGACAGCACTGAATAAATGTTGGCAATCATCACTTGGGAAACACACATAGTTTAGAAATCTTGCCCAACCTAATAAAGATAATATTTGCAAGATCCCATTTGCCACGCATGCTGATACCTTGAATAAGGGTTGTAATTACATAAATAAAAAATAAACTTCAACGTTGCTAGGAGTTCTTTCAGTAATTGGAGAGAAAACAGAATTTTTTAAAAATGCTTTGACTTCGCTTCTACTTCCCTGTCTGGTAAAACATGCTTCAGAAAGCAGACACAGGCATGAGGAAATTGAGTGGAAGAGAAAGTTTCTCACAAATGGGATCTTTGAGAAAACCTGAGTATAATTAAACAATGAATTTATTTTTCACGAAAACATGGGATTTTATACTCATTTAGGGAGTCTTATGGGGCTCAGATGTGTCTGAGAATGGCATTGTTTGCTAAAATAAAAGGAAGATATTTTTGGAGCTCACCAAAGGATGGCATGAGTATCATTTGTGAAAAATGTTTCAAAACAAATCCATATGCATGGGAAAAAAAGGCATCTGAAATGCCAGGATAATAAAATAAAATGTGAATTTGTTTTCTTATATATCTTAATGCACAGGATCCATGATTTTTAACTTAGCATCCATTCATAACACTTCAGTTAGAGAGGATTTACAGCATGAGAAAAAGGGGAGGGGGACAGGAGAAAGTGCACATCCCTACCTGGTGTCACGTACTCATTTAACACTCTCTCATCACTAATGCTGCACATCACTGCTTCTTGAAAATTATAGTCACAGCTATGTATTTACTGTACCATTAATACAACTCATCCCTAAGTATTTTCTACACTAGGAGTTGGGACACTTAAGGTGCCTTTTCAGGGGTTTTAGGTCAAGAGGGGGAGCTTCAGAAAGGTATTTGCTGGGACATGAGCCCTCCCCATTAGAAGGGTAAGCCTGACTTTTCCACTGAAAAGCGGCCTGTCACTCATTACAGTGCCAACGTGGGAATCCCAACTCAGAATTCTTAACAGCTATTATCAGGGACAGTATCGACTGGAAGACGTTTTATATTCTGGGTGGAGATACAATATGGGCCATAAGAGAAAGGACTGAATTAAAACAAAAGAATCCTTCCTTCAAGTAACATGGAAAACATTTTTTAAAAAATCCACTCTAGGAGTCATGCTCCATAAAACCTTTTAAAGAATTCAAGGATAAGGAACCTAAGACTTTATGAGGAAAACTGAGTTGAAATTGCAAATACAACTTTTAGGACCATAAAATACAAAATTAGGCAAATTAAGAATTTTTTCTCCCCCGGATATTATCATCCTCCTCTTCCTCACACTTGACACTCGATAATCTCATCTCTGATTATCGAGTGCTTACCTTCATGATATAGGAGGTCAAACTTCAGTGTATCCCTCCCCCAGATTTATAATGCTTTATTAAAAACATATCCCCGAGTGGTGTGTTAGGCTGGTAGAGAGCAATATTGAGAACCAGATGGCATGCAGTAAAAAACAGAAGGTAAGAGACTTTCATGCGGACAATGATGGCGGCTGATGGCCCAGAGGCAGGAAGGGAAAGGCCGGGAGGTTCTCCCCAACACCTGTAACCTGAGTTCATTAACAGCTCCTGCAACACGGTGACAGTTTTGATTTGTTGGACCCAAGGAAGATGATGATTTCATGTATTTTTGAATTAAAATTTTCAATTTAAAAATAAGAAAACAGAATATATTCACAGTAGAATTCATGATATGGGAGAAGTCCCGGTTGGGAAAGGGATGTTCTATTGCCAACTCTGAGGATGGTCGAGGGAAAGCACAGAGCTGTTTATTTGGTGTATTTAGAGTAGCAGAGTTACACAGACCACACGGACGTCAATGCTAATAATTTTAAGGTGCATGCCGGTGATTGATTCATTCTAACACCTACTTCGTGTCTGACGATGGCAGTGTGAACATCTGCGATCTTTATTACATGAGCCCTGCACCAGACCATCTTCACATTCAAAGGAACCTGTGAATTTTTCAAGCTGCAGATTATATCCCATCAGTGGGTCAGGAAGTCACTTTGGTAGGTTACACTAGGGATGTTTTGTAACAAAACAGAAGAGGATATAAAATATAAGAGCATATGAGCATATGTAAGTATTTCATGATCTTGTTTCAGTTTTAGACATTTACACATATACACATATCTGTACTCATGTATGTACTCAACTATACAAACACTGACATTCTGCTAACACAGACCCTCTGGTAGATGCAGGCATATTCTTTTCAGCCTTCCCATTAAAAATAATAATACTAATAATAATACAGCTGTCCCTGGCTGAGCACTACTGTGGGTCAGCCGCTGTTCCCAAGCTCTCCTCCTGTATTGTTATCCTCCTCCTAATAAGGCTCGGGGACGGGTGTTACCATCAGCTACACCTTACGGACAAGAAGACCGAGGTATGCAGAGGGGGGCTGACTTGAACAGCACGTCCCCGGCAAGCAGCAGAGCTGGGATCTGATCCTGCACAATCTGACTGTGGAGACAAGCTCCTGTGGTCTCTACCTGAAAAGCCGAGAATGAAGGGAACCTGTGTCCTCCTGAGACAGAGCGCCCGTTCCACTGTCCAAGTCTCCCCGAAGGCTAGGAGAGCCTGTTCTAGAACGCAGATCTCCCAATTTCCAATCCTATGCTCTCCCTAGACCTCATACAACAGTATTCTTAGTAAAAGCGGCTTTGTGAAGCTGAAATCAAACAAGTTCAAAATAAATGAAAGATACATGTAAGTGTCCTTGAAAGAGAACATATTTATTTACATCACTATTTCCTTTTTACAACTCCTACACTTTTAAATAATAAAAATTTCCATGAAATCCGGTAAGCTTTAAATTAAGATATTTTAACAGAAGAAAATTATCACAATATGATTTTTATTTACATGAATTTCCAAGAGTTTTAAATAGTTCCTTTTGAAACGGCACAATATAACTAAAAGCTCTCATTTAGAACTTGCATCCTTTTCCAAAACTTTTAGTTTAAGAAATTAAGCTTATAATCACCTCCCCATAGCTTGGATTCTTAGAGACGAAGATCTGTCAACACACTTACAAATACAAACCTGCTTCATAAATGATCCACGTTTTGGCTGCAAACTGAACCTCTTTCACATGTTTTGACACTAAGCAGAGATTTTTTTAGACACATTAAATTGCTTTGATTAAAACTTTCTGGAAATCTTCTGGATCAGTCACACAACTGCTTACGAGTTGGGATGCATGGATTCTGAGCACTCAATTCAATGTACGAGGACGGGCTGATCTCCGGTTCAGCCAACTCTGAAAGCGACGCACTGGGATTCGGAACTTCCCTGGGGCAGCTTAGGTGCACTTTCCTCCCCACGGCCAGTCCTGTTTGGGAGGCTCCCTTTTCCTCTGATACCGCACATGCGAATCACTTACTTTAAGAACCTACTATTCATAAAACGACTTCCAACAATAACAATGGTCAGACATCCTTCCATGTCACACTGAGCGATTTCAAATATTTATTAGTGAAACTATAAGAGAGGATAGATTTTCCTAGTATTTTAAGCATGAGTTCCTCTGAAGAGTTGGTATAACATCCATTAAAAAATAGAAAAGATTAACTTTTACCATGATCAAAGCTACAGTTCACAATGAAAAACTTCTATAGCTCCATCCACCTTCTCTGTAAGAACAGCCGAGGGCCAGTCTTGAACTTCATGCGGCAGCAATAGAGGTATCATCCACGAGCCGGCCCTGTGGCTTGAAAGAGGGGAAACAAGACGGGTTTATAAGACAGTAACAACAAAAGCTCTATTAATTGAAAAGATTCCGAAATTCTTGGAACTGTTTCATAAAAATGGACTAAACGTGTACAAGTATCAAAATCACAGTTGTTTCTCTCCTTCTTTCACCCCACCTTCTCGCTTCACTTGAACCTGGGGGCTGGGGGGCAAGCTGCAGGGCCAAGGTGCTGCCCCCGTCCCCTCTGCCCCCAGACACCGACCCTGCCAGACGACCGCATACCTCCACTGGCTGCATCCGCCTCATTTACACTAGTCACTAATTCTCTCCACCCTGGGTCCGAGCAGCTACTGATCGCGCGCCGGGAGCGTGTGAAAGGGAACCCATTTGCCATTCCTGCTTCAGGGATAGTTTTATTTTCTCTCTTGCTCAGGGCCCTCCTGCATCCCACGCTTGAAGAAGGCCACAAACCTGAGCTAACAGACAAGTTCCTTGGGGATTCAAGGTCTCCCAATCTCCTGTTTGTAAGAAAGAGCAATTCACAATGAACTAGAATATCTAACAATGAACACTACAAGGATGGAAGCAGCAGATAAAAACAAAAATTTCCCTTTCCCTAAGGTCACTGAAAAAAAACTTAAAACATCATATCACAAGAGTAAAGGCTACGAATGAATAAAAGTTATCGTGACTGTACTTAGGGGTAAAACTTCTGACAGGTTAGCAATACCTCAGGGAGTCATCAAGGAACTGAAAAAATGAAATTCTTGCAAATAATCTTACTAAGCAGATGTACATTAGCAGACCTTTGTGGGAAAAGCATGAGATGGTATTCAGGACATAGAATAGAACAGTGTTACAACATCATCACCAAAAGCCACTGGCTGGGCTTGAAGCAGAATGGTTCGGGTGAGACTCCCTGAGACAGGGAGGGAGCACTCCTGCTTTCAGTTGTATTGCTGTATGTTTTACGCATGTATGTGTGTGAGTGTGTATGTGTGTGTACATACATATACGTGTGTGTGTATGCATGCATACGTGTGTAAGTTAGGCCTCTGACATTCAAGGCAGGAACGGAATGAACTAAAGAACAGGTGCTTGGTCTTTTGTACTTCACATAATCTTTAGTACTGATAGAGGGTGTTCAGTTTCAGAAACGGAATAATGGGGGCACCTGCGTGGCTCAGTCGGTTCAGCGTCTGCCTTCAGCTCAGGTCATGATCCCCGGGTCCTGAGACCGAGCCCCACGTCTGGCTCCCTGCTCAGCGGGGAGTCTGCTTTTCCCTCTTCCTCTGCCCCTCTCCCTGCTTGTGCTCTCTCTCTCTCTAATAAATAAAATAAAATCTTAAAAAAAGAAACGGAGTAATGGCTCAACCTGATTATATCCTTACCAAACACAGCTTTACAAACAGGGACAGAACACAAGAACATCATGCAATTAGAAAACTGGAATCTACTTTTCAAAGGAATAAAAATATTAATCCAGCCTTGAAGTAGGGCAGCGCTGTCCAAGAGAACTTTCTGTGATGATGGAAAAGCGTTAGTTAGTGCTGTCCAACATGGGAACCACCTGTCACACTGATTTACTGGGCACTTCAAGTGCGGCTAGTGCAACTAACTAACTCTTAAATTAAATTCTAACTAACTGTAATTTACATCTCAGTAGGGCTCACATGAGTAGTGGCTACCGTACTGGAATAGCACAGCTCTAGAGTTTAGTAAAGGTGTGAAGGGATGTACAACTTGAGTCAGTAAGACTTCACTAAGTGGGAAAAGGGTAATCCTCAGTCACTGTCCTTAGCATGACAGGTCAAACAACTGTCACTCTAAGATTTCCCAGCTGATAAAGGAGCCGGCTCTGAGGATCCCAGCCAACTTTTTCGGCAGCAGTCAAGTTACTAGAAGGTAGTACTTGTATTTAGAAAAAAGAGCATGGCAGTTAGGAAAGGGCATGCTAGCTATGCTAAAACTTACAAATGTTTATCTTCCTGGAACCTTTCCTAACGGATTTAAGCACCACCCAGAAGAGGTTTACTGTGGAAGAACGTCAGAAGACTGAACTAGCACGAGCTGGGATAAAGGTTGGGTGTACCGAGCCCTACAGGGAAAGGAATGAAAGAGATTCATCGGCGGACCCGAAATCCTGATTCCCCAAAATGATCAACTCTCACATCTCAAACAGGCGATGTTTGTGCAGCTCTGTCTATGCGGACACCTACTCCCACGCTAACTAAAGCTGTACTTCTGAATTTGGGAATAGCACGCTTCAGAAGGTCACCCATGCCACCACTGCTCCCCACCCGGGTCTTAAGACTTTTCCCCTGCAGGGTGACCTCAGACATGACAGGAGGAACAGCAACAGACGTGGCTTGTGAATGTGAACAGGTGGAAATGTTTAAAAAGCCACTGCTGGGGCGCCTGGGTGGCTCAGTGGGTTAAGCGTCTGCCTTCGGCTCAGATCATGATCCCAGGATCGAGCCCCAAGTCGGGCTCCCTGCTCAGCGGGGAGTCTGCTTCTCCCTCTGCCCCTTCTCCCACCCCCTGCTTGTGTGCACGCACTCTCTCTCTAATAAATAGAATCTTTTTAAAAAATTTAAAAAATTAAATTAAATTAAATTAAAAATTAAAAATATTAAAAAATAAAAATAAACTGCTGTTGGGGTGGGCAGAGGTTATGTGGGACATCTCTGTACTTTCCTCTCAATTTTACTATGAACTTAAAACTGCTCTAAAAAAAATAAGTCTTTTTAAAAAGCCACTGTTTAAACACAGGAGATCTGTAAGTATGAGATTTTTCTTTTACAATTTACAAGTATGGTGCTTGGAAACGTTAATAAATTATTGTTTTGCAGATGGAAAGATAAAAGCTAGGAAGATTATAAAGGATACATTAACACAGACTAATTTATCATTTACCCCATCCCAGATTATGTAAAGAAGGGACAGTTCCTCCAAACTTGAATAAGACAGACACAAAAGAGGCAAGAGGAAGCAATGTGACATGTCCTTCCAAAAGTGAGTATAAAGTTAAAACAGAAGACGGTGCACAGGACGCATATATATCCACGTATACCTGAGTTAGAGGAACCCACAACCAGCTGGAGGGAAGCCTTAATGTTAGGCAGCGAGAACAGCTTCAGTGGAGGTGAGCGCTGTGCTGAATGAACCTCCCGCGCAGCCCGGTTCACTCTCTCCCACACCGACCATGACCATCCTACACATTCCTTTACCCCAGGAACCTGGACATGGTCCCCATGTAAAACATCAAAACATTCAACCCGAGTACAGCTTCCGACACAGGATCATTTTCAGAAAAGGCCCCAGTCCAGTATTACACAGAGAATTAGGAACATTCAAGGATCATGTTTAGAAAGCTGATCCATTCTGACTAAAAGCTAGTTACAAACTAACTACAATGTAAAAACATACTTTACTGGGGCACCTGGGTGGCTCAGATGGTTAAACGTCTGCCTTCGGCTCAGGTCATGGTCCCAGGGTCCTGGGATCAAGCCCCACATCGGGCTCCTGGCTCAGCGAGGAGCCTGCTTCTCCCTCTCCCTCTGCCTCTCTCCCTGCTCATGCTTTCTCTCTCTCTCTGTATCTCTGTGTCTCAAATGAATAAATAAAATCTTTAAAAAAAAAACAAAACATACTTTACTAAGCCAAAGAAAAAACAGGTCAAAGGATCCTGAGGAGGTAAATCATTATCCACCTAAGGGAATGAAAACCTTTGAAATTAGATTCTGTGAAATAATAGCAACTTTACAGAAATGGAACAGCAATACTGCCAAACTCATATCGGAACAATCAAAGCTATCAGTCTCAAAATACTGTTTAGTGAAGCTTACGTGAAAGAAATACCTCTGGTTTGTTTTCAAGATAGGAGACTTAAAAAGCAGACAATTTCTAAGCCTTACCTTTACAAAAATACTGGTAGGTATAAAACGCCTGAGCAGTTGATTTGTGAAGTGAGGAAATCTAAGCAGGTTGACGTTGAGAGACGGCAGTTGCTGGTATCCGGCCATCAGAGGGTAGAAATTATATAACATTTCCTGTTCGGTGCCAGGGAGGATCCGTAATCGAATCTATAGCATAACAAGTTGTAGAGAAAGACAATCAAATGTACACGCTTACAGCATCTTCACAGTGTCACCCCTTAATTATTCACAAGTGACTGGACACCCAAATCTTTCTGGTGAAATGTTCTCTCTCTCCTAATTCCACCTTCCAGACAGATTCTAAAATACAGGGCTGAATCAGTATGACATGGGGACTACACAGATAATGAATGCATTAAAAAAATGTGCGTGATTTCTACCAAGATCTGAACGGCAACTTGCACCAGCTTAAAAAGGGGAACACGACATGGATCAAGATTTTCTGTGTCTGAGACCAGGTAGATTTTTTACAGTCACAGTATGTTATGAGATAACTGGTAGAAAGGTATCTTTGTATACATTACGTCAACATAAGACAAACTAGTTGTTTCTGGTGTTTTCTTTTAGGGGATCTTTGTGGCGAGGTAAATGATGTCAGGGGAAAAAAAGATGTTTGTCATCATATATTTTTATAAATCAATATGTGAAAAAGATCAGGACACTCTAGAGAAGCTTCCTCATTTGCAAATGAGTACATACAGTATGTACATGCGTCAAAGATAATATATGTCGTGTACCAATATATAATAGCTAATATGATATGTAGTCTACGTTATAAACTTAAATTAGTGAATGGACTTACAGTATGTTTCATATATAATTCTATTTTACATTTAACAACAAACATAGCATTCAGAATATGTACAGCACAGATGACTAGTCAGGGTAGACACTTCTGAGTATCAGGACACATTTGTTCTTCTAGTTATGTCCTCGTTGATGAAAAGTATTTACTGACTATTGAGGGGTGTCTGTTATCCACTTTGACAGCAGAAGACAGAATTCTCACTGAAATACGGTTTTGCCTGAAAGTGTATGTTCCATTCAAAAACGTGAGGAACTTTTCCACCTCTGATTTGAATGAGTGAATCAAAACACCTGAACGATTTTTTATTTTAAATATAAAATCGTGTCTAAATGTGCCAAAGATGAGTAAATTCTGGGCAAGATCAAAAATCTCTAAAAAGGTTCACTGATAGTTCAGAAGAGAAATCAGGCTTTTTTTTTTTTTTTTCTAAGTAGGCTCCACACCCAACATGGGGCTTGAACTCATGACCCCAAGATCAAGAGATGCATGCTCTTCTGACTGAGCCAGCCAGGCGCCCCAGAGAATCAGGCTTTTAATATGGGTAGTAAGGCCTCTAGGCCTCCAGTTAAAAGACACAAATACACACACTCACACACACACACACATACACTCAGTAGTAATAAAAGGGAAGTCTAAAATTTTCAGGAATCCTATTACAGTCCAAGGATTTGTAAATTCTTGTTTTATAAAAAGAAAGAACTTACACGTATGATCTCAATGTGAAAAGGGTTACCCACTTAATCCACCTCTATATGAATTATACTTAATCTTTAAAAGTGGCTAAAAGTGCTCACTTTGGCAGTACATATACTAAAAGTGGCTAAAAATTTCCTATCAAAATAATAGGGACCACAATCAGCCTTATCAGTTTGTTTGTAAAAACTTATATGTAGCTCTCCACTTCCTGACCACACTTCTCTATCTACATAAGCAACCCAATGAGATATGACCTATACCTGTTTAAGACCTGAGAACATGAAGGCATCACTGGGCTCCACAGAAATCTCTACATCTTGAACTAAGTTAGTCTTGTTCTGTAGGTGATACTTGACAGGTAAGGATTCTCTGACACGCCCAAATGATGGCAGATCTGCAGAGAAAGAGGACACATTTCTTTTGGTTAAAAAAATAGTTCACCATTTATGAGTTCTTTTTGTAAATGAATCTCATTCCGTAGACATAGGATTATTTAAATTAGTGATAATACTGCACTCTCGATAAATAAGAAAATTCTTTGATTGGACAACAGCCCATGGGATTAGATAAAACAGGCCCAAAAGAATCAAGTCTCCTTCTAAAGCTGATTGACCTAGAAAGAGTCGTGGCTATCAGGAGGTGAATTATATTTTAGGAATTTTTCAAGTCTATAAAACATTTCCCTAAATATCCATCATGGTTCAAGAAGGAATGATAGGCATCATGTGCCTCCTGATGGGAGCACACACCATTAGCTATGAAGTATTCTTGCCAAAAACTTGAACCTGAATCTGATCAAGACTATAGATCTCACCACCAACTTCCAGGGACCCTCAAAAATGATTACAACGCAATCAGCAAAATCCAGACTATGGGAAGCTCTACAGGACACCCGACTCCATTTCTTTAACAGATGAACAGCAGGGAAGAGGGGCAGGCAGTGGTGGTGAAGGACGTGATGGAGTAGAGAGGGGGGTCTTCCCGAGTACAGATTTCAAAAGTACAAGACATCCATCAGCTGCAACGCGGGACCTTAAAACAATCTAAAGAACCTTCAGAGTCGACCAGGGAAATTGCGACACTGGAATTTGATAATATTAAGAAATTATCCCTAATTTTTAAAGATTTTATTTATGTATGTATTTGGTTATTTGAGAGCGAGAGAGAGAAACAGTATGAGAGGGGAGAGGGTCAGTGATGATAATAGAATTGTGTTATGTTTAGAAAAATAACCACTAACATTAAAGATGCAGACAGAAATATGTATAGATGAAGTAATAGCTGGGATCTGCTTTAAAATAAGGGGAGTCGGAGGCATATGTAGAGGTACGGATGAAACAGGACTGATCAGAATCTACTTCTGTAAATGCTGGGCATTTTTTACAATAGAATTTTTTAAACCTTAGAAGCTAAAATAGGTATTCTTCCTGGATTCTTTTCCTCAAGTACAATCTGATACCGTTACCTGCGTTCACGTGGAGAGGAATGTTTTCTACGATCACGTGTGGCAGAGTGATGGCAGTACTGATGACAGGGACATTCCCCACGGCTGAGGTCCTGCGGCAGAAAAGGGCAGCTTTCAAACCCAGGCTTCCCGCGAAAAGTTAAAAACAGGAAATGTGTATGTGCACCAACGTGTTCCAAAGGAAACAGAAATTACTTCTACATTTTCTAGAACTTTACTAATGGAAGTTGTTTCGTGAAAAGCTTTTGGAATCCTGTTTGTGGTTTGAACGTTTCCAATCCACAAATGCCATAACCCACGGCTGCCGCTTGGCCCCAGTGGCGGAGGGTGAATCGAGCACGCCAGGGGGCGCACCGCCGAACACAGTGTTTGGTAGCAAAAGGCTCTCAGTGTGGGTGGCCACACGGTGACCGACACTGTGACAGAGACCTCCTTCTCACCCTGCAGCCGGCTCACAGCTGAGCAGGGACCACTTGCAAGCGGACCACTACAACGACTCTAGAAGTACACAGTAGAAACCGAGGAACTAAAAATACGTTATAATCAATCAACAGAGTGCCATTCCAGCACTACCGAGAAGAAGTGCGCACCATTAGGAAACTGTCAGTATCTTTCCCTCTGTTACAGTTAGAATGGGAACTACAGGGCCAGCTGGCTGCTACCTGACCAAGGAGAGCCCTTGGGGAGAGTCTGTAACTAGAGGCAGAACAGCCAACACTCTGTGCAAGTTATCATACAGCAGAAGCAACAGGAAAACCCATCTAACGCTTCATCACTAAGAACTACGTCTCTACGGTACTACAGTGGCATGAGGGGATAAGTAAGCAGCGCCTTCACAATACCACTTTAATTCCTAGAAACATAAATTAAACTGAACTTCAATGTTTAGTAAATTCAGAAGTGGGGAAAAGAAAGTTTTTTAAAAACAAAATTACATTATTTTTCCGTTCTCATTTTTAATATATCTTATCCACTGTTCTAAAATTTATGGGAAAAAAACAGAGTCATGCTAAGAAAATAACATAAAATATCACGTATCTACCTCCCAGCCTAAGAAAACATAACAATGTAGCTGAATCTTCCTACCTACCCCTTCCTGCTTGCACTCCCCAGAAGTAACTACTATCCTGAATTTGGTATCTATCATTGCTATGCGTTTCTTTACACTTTTCCAAATTATGTGTGTAGCCCTAAGAAGTACACAGTGTTTCACATGTTTTCCAATATTATATACATGCAATCTGTTCATATTCTGAATATCTGCAGTTGCTTTGTTCACTTACTATTAAGTTACCAGGTGTAGCTCTGGTTAATTCATTTTCACTGGTAACACAACATTCCATTGTATGACTATGCCACGATTTACCCATTTTCCTGTTGATGGATATTTAGTTTCTAACTGCTGACTATGATAATCAGAGGTGCTATGAACATTCTTACATATATCCTTTGTGTGCATGTTTAAGACTTTTCTATGACTATAGGGTATAGACTTCTTCAATTTTACCTGGTCCTGCTGCATAGACTTCCACAGTAACTTTTGACAAACCATGCACTGTTAAATCTTTTTATTTTTCCAAATTAGTGGGAGCACATCGGAATCTCAGATTCTTAGTGAGGTCAAGCTTCTCTACCTATGTTTACTAGCCATTGGCTTCTTCTCTTTCCCTTACACCGCATACTCAAGATTTTGCTCAACTTTCTGTTAGGAGACTTGTTTTTCTTATGATTTGTAGAAGTTCTTGATATGAATTCTAATACATTATCAGTTTTACATATTGTAAATAGCTTTTCCCAATTTGTATTTTGTCTTTTCACTTTCTACATGGCATTTTTAAATGAACTAAGAAATTTAATTGTAACAAATCAAATTCATCAATTTTAGTGGCTTATACATTTATGTCTTGTTTGAAGGAACCCTCCCTATTCCAAAGTCTTAAACAATTCTCTTATTTTTTACTAAAAGTAATCAAGTTTTGCTTTCCACAATTAGAACTTTAGGATACCTGGAAGTGATTTTTATATACATTGTAGAGATCCAATTTTTTCCCAAATGGACACCCAATTGTTCACCACTAATTGTAAAACAGTTCATCCTTTCCCCACTGCTCTGAAATGTTACCTCTCTCAAATATAATTTCCATATGTGTGGATCTGTGGATCTATTTCTAGACTCCCTCTTCTCTTCCACTGGCTTATTTACAAATCCCCAAGCCAATACCATAGCAATGACTACTGTAGCTTTACAGTATGTCTGCGAATTTAGAAGAGCAAGTACCCTTGCCTAGCTTTTCTTCTGGAGTATCTTGACTATTTCTGAGGTTTCGCCTTTCCATAGAAACTTTATGATCAAGAGTGTCAGGTTCTACAAAAACAAACCAAAATAAGCTATTGGGATTTTGAAGGAAACTGCACTGGTTCTATAGAACAAACAATATTAGACCTATCCAAATCCTACCCGAGACCATTTTGTATATTTCCCCATTTATTTAAGAACTTCCTTTAATGTTTTAAAGTTTTATAATTTTCTCCATAATGGTGACACATGTTTTCTATCTGATATACTCTTACTTACCTTATAATTATTGTTGTCATCTAAATGATACCTATTTTAAAAGTACATTGCTGGAGGTTTATTACTGATATAGAAAGCCAACTGGATTTTGTATATTGAATGTTATATCCAGCAACCTTGCTGGAACTCTTAATAATGCAAATAATTTGTTGATTCACTTGGGTTTTCTATGTAAACAATCCTACTGACTGTAAGTAAGAGAAGTTTCTCCTAATGTTTTTAATGGTCCTGTCATAAGAATTCATTTGGCTAAAATTTCATCAGTATATAAGGTCACAAATTGTGACAAATACAAATGAAAGTTTAATGATCCTTTTTAATCTTTGTGTTTTTGACAAATGGTTAGTGATAGCACATGACTTCTAGTCTTCACCCTAGGACTGAAAGAAGCTTTCAAATATTAAATGACAATGACAAATAATAAAGGCATGAGAATAGCACATACAAGGAAAAAAAGACAGGGCTGATATAACTTACCTCTTCCAGGAGATAATATAATGCCCAGTTGCTACTCCACCTTCAACATTTCCAACAGATGGGCACCGAAGACAAAAGCATTCACTAGCACTCTCTCCAGTCTGTAAAACAACTACAAGAAATAGTTTTTATAATCCTTATGCAAGGATTTTCCCTATGAAAGGAGAGTTTTACCTCCGGTAGTGGAACAAAAAAAGAATACTTTATCAGTTATACATTATTTATAGAGACTTAAAAGCTAAGGCTCAGAGATGTTAAGTGACTTTTTCAAGGTCACAAAGTCCCTGTCCAGGTCCTCAATATTCCGTTATAATAAAAAGAGGCGAAGCAGCTGTAGGTCTGTGACAAGTTCCTAGGGGAACTAATGAAAAGGAAAAGTCTAGAGTCAGGATAATACTATTTGGTGATTATTTTTCTTTCTCCCCATTATTTCATGTCTCCAAAGAAAACATTTCACGGTAGGGAAAAAGAAATTTTTAGTTAACCCTTAAGGTACTCAAAATGTCATTCCAGCCAACTCGGGCTTTCTCTGACATGCACATTACTGACACCATCAAATGGAAACACCTTACATGGTGCCTCGTTATTGCCTAATTTGGTTATTTACCTCTTACACAAGGATGCTGTCCTCTTGCCAAATTTAGCCTAAACTCCTGATGACAAGACAAAAGCTCATCTGACCCGAGGTCTCCCTGCCTGTCAGCCCTTCGCACCCTGGGGGGCCCCTCTTTTAATGCAAGCCAGCAACAGGGCCCATGGAGGGCCGATGTTAGCACATCTGTGAGTGAAACTTTCAAACGATAATAACAAAGTCTTTAAATATTAACTAATTGTTTTTATGGTTCTCCAATGAAGAAGGCTGTGAGAAATTAATAGTTATGTTGTGGGTAGAAAGGGAAAAAAGCTGGGCCAATTTCTACTTTAATTAACTACTTTTAAATAATTTTTAAGGCCTAGGAAATGATACTGTAGCCCGGTAAATAAAACACACATTAGGGGCGCCTGGGTGGCTCAGTCATTAAGCCTCTGCCTTCGGCTTAGGTCATGATCCCAGGGTCCTGGGATCGAGCCCTGCATCTGGCTCCCTGCTCAGCGGGAAGCCTGCTTCTCCTTCTCCCACTCCCCCTGCTTGTGTTCCTGCTCTCGCTGTCTCTCTGTCAAATAAATAAATAAAATATTTAAAAAAAAAAAAACCAAACACATTAATTCAAACCTCTTAAGATACCTTTTTTTAGAACCTGGGACATTCATATTGCCTCCCCCCTGCCCCACCTTGCTCCACCAAGTCCTCCTTAATTCTAGGAAGTTAACCAAAATGATATAACCTTTATTAACAATTAACATTAGGGTCAACTTTATGACCTAGTAAAGTTGTTATTTTTAATATGTCAAACATAAATTTTGTAATGCATGAGTTCCGGTGTTCTTAGAGGTGGGAGACAGAATAATGCCATGCCACCCCCTTCCCCAAAGATATCCACATCATAGTTCCCAGAATGTTGCCTAACCTGGCAGAAAGGACTTTACGGCTGTGATTAAGATAAGGATCTTAAAATAGGAAGATTTTACTGGATTACCCAGTTGGGTCCAATGTAATCACGAGGGTTATGAGGGAAAGAGGGAGGCAAGAGGGAGTCTGAGAAAAAGAGGACAATGGAAGCAGGGGCAAGAAAAGAAACATGGGAAGATGCTACGCTGCTGGTTTTGAAGACGGAGGAGGGAGCCGGGAGCCAAGGAATCCAACTGGCCTCTGCAAGCTGAAAAGGGCAAAGGCAAGGATTTTCCCTAGAGCCCAGAAGGAATGCAGCCCTGCCAACACCTTGATTTTAGGACCTTTGACCTCTAGAACTTTCAGATAAATCTGTGTTGTTTTAAGCCACTAACTTGGTAATTTGTTACAGCAGCAATAGAAAACTAGTAATGGGAAATTCAAGGTGGACATTATTCATTAATTTAATAAACACTTATTAAATGCCAACTACTATGAGGCTGGCAATACAAAGAGGATGACGTCATGGCTCCAGCTCTTCAAGAGCACACAGCGTAGTGGAGGTGCCATAACTGCAAATAAATAATTACGATAGAATGGTTAAGTGTTATCACATGTACAAGATATTCAGGGAGTAAAGAAGGAAGACGACCTAGCCCTGCTTGGGAAGATCAAAAAGTCAAAGCTTATAGGAGTCCTGAAGAGCACACCAGAGTTCAACAGGTTGAAAGAAAAAGGAAAGGGTTTTGGGCCAAGGTACTACCATGTTCAAAACCAGAGGGAGGCGATGTTTGCTGACTGTAAAGTTTGGCTTGGTCGAAGTCTGGGAAAGAGGAAGGGGAAGAAGAGAGGGTGATGCAGAAGAAGCTGGAAAGGGAAGCTGCGCTGGGAAAGATCTGGAAGGTCATGAAGCTTTTTAAGTGGGAATAACACGCTCAGAATAGTTTCTTGAGAAATCAAACTCTGGCAGCAATAGGAAAGGCAGAGTAGGGGAGAGAATGGCAAAGAGGAAACCAGCTAAGGAGGTATTCCTGAAGGCCAGAGGAGAGATGGTGACAGTCTCTGGATTCAAGACACACGGAGAAGGCAGAACGTGGGGCTGGGCTGGATGTGCACGCATGGAGGGCATCTAGTTTGTGTCCATGGGCCCTCGCTGGAAACAAGCGCGCACAGATTCCTCTAGCTGGACCGTGGAATGCAGGCGGCCCAAGGTTGTGTGGCAGGTGAGGACTTGTAGAAAACGTAAGGGAGCCAAAGTCAGGATCCTGGAAATGACCAACATTGAAGGGGCAAGAAAAGGAGTCAGCAAAGAATGGACAAATAACTAGCTTGTGTTGAGCTGTAAGGAGACAAGCACTGGGCTGAGATTTTCATATAGATTATCTCATCCAGACTATCTCATACACGTGATCTTCTTTAACTCTAAGAAATGATAAAACCCAATGAACAGTCCAACATAACAAAAGAGCAAGCAGTAGGACTGAGAACTGAATCTCGTTCAGTGTGACTCTAAATCTCGTGATTGTTCCAAGTTGGCACAGGGAGGAGTAAAGGAAGAAGAGGACACAGAAACAAAGTAGAACCAGAGACAATGACTTCCAAAACCACAGGAGAAAACCAAGTTTCCAAAGACAGAGAAACAAAACTTATGAAGGCATTCTGAAAGCAAAAATGGGTTTTTTATTATTATTACTTCACAGACTGTGGGACCTATTTGTAGCATTTAAACAGAGAGGTTTAGGGACATGTTTGATTTTATCTATCTGTCTGTCCGTTTGCCTACCTACTTTACCTATCCTCCTTTATGATGACTTTCCTAAAATGCACAGAAGTGACTATGAAGCCTGCTTGCTCTTTTGGTGTCTTGAGAACTTAGCATGGTGCCATACAGCGAACTCGATAAATATCTGTTGATTATTTATTGATAGATATTAAAACTTATTTATAGGCCAGATGCAAAAAAAATACACTGGAATTCTAAAACTACTCTGCTAATTTTAATCTGTATTGCAAATCAACTATATGACTTGTAACACTGAAGTCCAGTAGTAGATAGATAAACAAATAGAGCAAATGACTCATTTATATTTGATTTTAAGAGTATATCATGATTTTTTTGCATATAATATTTACCCTTATAATATAGCTGAGCACAATTTTGCTTGGGTTAACATTCAAACTCATTTTTTTCTCCCTAACAGCTCAAGAAGTATACAAGCCCAAAGTATGATGCACCAGAAAAGTAATATCCTGGGTTTAAATCTCTTCTCTATACTGTTTTAGTTGATTTAGAAAACGTATTGTCTACTCTTTTATATTTCCCCCAAGTTTTTTCAATAACCATCTTTTACCATTTCAAGTTATACATTATAGTAAACAAAAATAAGAAAAAAATAATCTATAAAAAATCCAAATATGAAAAAATATTTTATTGTCAAGTACATTTTTCAAGAGTAACTTCCTTATAGTAGCAAAAATCTTATCTTTTAAAACAAGGTATACTCAAGCAAACTGTAAGTGATACTAATTCTACCTTAATTCTAAATTTATTCACTTTAGTGAGTGTCAGTCTCAATTACCCTCCCTTAGCAAAAAGCTAACTCTTACACTGGTAACCTACACACACACACACACACACACACACACACACACACACACACACACATCTGTCTTCTAATTAAGTGGGATGATCCACATTCTCACCTTTGTCCACTTGGGACTCTAGCTGATCCACAGGAGTCATAGAAGGAGCAAGCTGGAGCTCACTGGATACAATAGTGAGGGCCCAAGGTGAGGCACTTAAAAGGTCGGTCATCAATAGAAAGGGGATGTCCGCATAGACCCTTTCCAGGTGTTCAAACTGTCACAAATGAAGACAAAAGGTCTGTCTGGAACTACAGTAATCCATTTTCTTTTTCTGTTAACTTCTATAACTGAAATGATTTCCAAAATGCTTCACAGGAACATACCTTTGTAGAGACAAATTTAACCGCAACATCAAATGGAAAGACAGTTTCTATAGTTACAGTTTCATCCTGCAAGAAAATTTAAAGGGCACATTCAATGGCTTTTCTAAACTTAAAAATAGTTTTAAAAATAGAAGGTGTATAAGACACAATCTGTAACTGATAATAAATAATCCCAATTTATATATTAAGAAGCTAGGATCTTCCCCTCAGATAATATTTGTAAAAACCTATGTAGAGAGACCAGACTGCTATTTCTAATAAATTATCTTATGGTTTTGTAACAGTTCACATGGCAAAGTGCTTTCTAACACATTAATTATCTCAGGATCTAGTAAAAGTGAGCAAGACAGGCACTGTCACCATTTTACAGAAGAGGAACCAGAGGTTAAGGAAGGTTAAATGATTGGCCTCAGCCCACAAAGCTGGTGGCGCCAAGCCTAGAATCTGAGTCTTCTTTTTGTCTAAGTTCTTTACCTTGACTCAACACAAGATGACTAATAATAATGATAGTAACAATAATAAAATATGACAGTGCTGTAATCACTATACAAGCATTACGTAATGTTCGTAATAACTCAAGGAAACAGATGCCATTATACTTGCCATTTTTTTTAAGAATTTAAGATTTTATTTATTTATTTGAGAGAGAGGAAAAGAGCTCGCACGCATGTGCGAGGGCACGCACACGGGCACGCGCACACACGCAGTGGTCGGGGGGGACAGGGCAGAGGGAGAAGGAGAAGCAGACTCCCCACTGAGCAGGGAGCCCGACACGAGACTCAATCCCAGGACCCTGAGATCACGACCTGAGCCGAAGGCAAGACGCTTAACTGACTGAGCCACCCAGGCGCCCCTATACTCATCATTTTAAGATGAAGTGGTCACACATAGCTAGTAAGTGACAAAGGCAGATTTCACCCTTAAGCCTGTACTCTTAACCAACGTGCTACGTCTCCTCCCTGAGTCTATTCACTAAACAATGGGGTTACTATGGCTTTGGAACCAAACCACCCATCCCATTGGTGAGAACCCTTTAAAATAAAAAAGTCATGTTGATTAAAAACTCAAGGCTGTACAAATGCCAGGTAGATGTGGGTTTTAATCCTTGAGGACACATACTTATAACCCTGAGGACTTTGGGCACAGTGAGGTGACCGTGGGGAGGGGACATGGTCTCTGAGTCTCAGTTCCACGATCCTTACAGGGCTGTTGACAATGAAGTGAGACGATGCATATGCAGGACCAATGGAATGCCTAAACCATGTTTATTATTACTATATGCTTCAAATATTTCCTCTCAATACCACCAAGCTAACTTTTTAAGAACGTGTAGTAAGTAGGATATTGATGGTTGAAAACGGATGCAGGGGTTCCATGATCTAAAGCCTAGGGCCTCATATTCCCCCACCGAAAAGATATATGGAAATGAAGAAGCAACTCAATGAGTAGCTTCGATGTGGCCTACTTTAAATTTCCACATGGCCTACGAAGCAGACACACATGCAGGTAAAAATGAGATTTAATCCAATGAAGGGAAAAGAAATTACATTTAAATTTCCAAAATGTCTTGCAAGTAACACTAGGACCTGTAAGACAGACATTCCATGAGAAAAGCCCTTCTTAGTAAAATGATTTTGAAAGATAACCACCACAGCCTTTTGTGAAATTCTCAACACACATTAGCAAATTCAATGCTGTGCTAAACCCTGAAGTCCAAATATCTGTTTAATACCTTTTAACCGAACATATTTGACCAATTCATTCTTTTGTGTAACATCTATTTCTGTCCCTCAGAATTAGTGTCCCTTAAAAGCTTATCTTGGGAATGGACTGGCTGATAGAAGAATAAATAGCTTCTTTAAAAAACTAAAAGACAACCTACTGAATAGGAGAAAATGTCTGCAAATGACATATCCAATAAAGGGTTAGTATCCAAAATATATAAAGTACTTATACAACCCAACACCAAAAAAAAAAAAATCAAATAATCCAATTTAAAAAATGGGCGGATGACATTTTCTGTGGACAACAGTATGGAGGTTCCTCAAAAAATTAACAATTGAATTACCAGGCGATCCAGTAATTCCACTACTGAGTATGTACCCAAAGAATATGAAAACACGAATTCAAAAGGGTATATGCATCCCTATGTTTACTGCATTACTTACAATAGCCGAACTGTGGAAGCAAACCAAATGTCCGTCAACAGATGAATGGATAAAAAAGATGAGAGGTACACCTACACCCACACGGTGGCATACTATTAAGCCATCAAAAAGCACGAAATCTTGCCATTTGCAATGACACGGATGGAGCGAGAGTGTGATGCTAGGTGAAATAAGTCAGTCAGAGAAAGACAAATACCATATGATTTCACTCATGTGTGGAATTTAAGAAACAAAACAAATGAAGAAAGGAAGAGACAAACCAAAAGACTCTTAACTATAGAGAACATACTGATGGTTACCAGAAGGGAGGGCGGTGAGGGGATGACAGAAATAGGGGAAGGGGATTAAGAACAAGCGGCATGCACCTCAGTAATATCACGTCCTGAGGAGAAGAGAGCACTGCACACCACTGTAGTGTGATTCCGGGATCATTACTACAGAGCAGACAATTATTTTAAAAAGGTATGTTCCAAGTCTACTAGAAGCGTCATTATCCGAAGTAGAAATGACACCCAAGGCTGAGGACTCTAAAGCTGCACAGAACAGTACTGTTCTTGTTTTGGAGATGAGGAAATGGAGGCCAGAGGTTTCCGTGGCTAGCCTGAGCACCAGGTTAGGAGGCCACGCTGAGACTGGAACTCTCACCTCCTCCTCCGCCCCCCAGGATTCATTCCAGTCCATTGGGCTAGGTGAAGTCTTTGATATATTCAATGCATTCCCTCCTTCCACTTGGGACATACTTCTAACTCTCTTAGGATGGGGTTGCCTCTCACTGACTCACGAAACAGCCGATGGCCCAGAATCTGCGCTATAACCTTCCTACAAATGGCCAAACTGACTAGCCTTCTCCTCTGCTGGCTGAGGGCCCACTTCCTGAGAACAGGCCAAAACAACACAGGTAAAACTAACAAGACAGTAGATATCGTGATTTTCCATTACTAAAAGAAGATACAAGCAATTACAGACAATATGGTTAAATCTAAATAAAAACATGGCTCCCCCAAACCGCTGTAAATAGAGAAGAGACCAACAGAAAATACACCAACGAGGTGACAGCAGTGGCCTCCAAGTGGCCAACTATGACCACGCTGGCCTTATTTCTACCCTCTGTCTGCACTTAGCAGCAACAATTTCCATAGTCCTTTCTAACAGAACAAAGATTTCATAAAGGGAGACCTCCCATCCTCCAAAATCTTCAGTGTATAACTTACAGATTTTGTCCAATGTGTGATTTTATAAGGAAACACATAGGTTTAGAGTCTTAAACTTTTTGCAAAAGATCCCAAATCCCCTGACCATACAAAAAGCCATGGAGGCCAATTTTCTGAAGTTTGAGCAATGACAGCCATAGTATATCATTTATAATAGTTATAAATGATTGAAAAAAAACAAGAAATGTTTAATTAAAATTTGTAAATTAAAAAAAAATTGTTATAGATTACAAGCACCTAAGCTGCTCATCTTGTTACAGGTAAACTAAGAAACACAAAATAGGGAACACTCCACCCAGGATCCTTGCTGAAGTAGCTATGAAAAATTCTACCTTGTGACACTTGCAAACAATTTCTTTGTCTTCAATAGTTGTATTGATCAGGTAAGAAACATACACGAGAAACATTCTTGAACCCACTGTTCCACAGCGAACGTATAACATTTTTTCCAGCTGTAACAAAATAAAAGTACTTTAATAATTCAGAGATTTCCTCCTGACACATACTCTAGGATAATGTTCCCCACCTTTTAAAAGTTTATTGTACCAACTGACTAAATTCTTGAACACTTTTTACAGGCTGTTCCTGCCTCAGTATAAGAGTGGGATCATTACTATTCCACCTGTTCTTACTATCACTGGCAACTTCCCAAGATTGTTTGTGTTTAGTTCGGAAATAAAAGCTGCCTGAGGGGTTATTCCACTAAGTTACACACTTAATGTTATTTAGGTATTTTATCAAGGCAACTAGTTCTCCATATTAGGATCATTTGCTCTAAAATCACTCGTATAAAAACTGCTTACAACATTTTACACATTTAAATATGTAAAATGTGTATAAAATGTGCATTAGTTAAATCCCATTTTTAGTCTCAGGATATGCTGTTAAAATGCTCTAGAACTATTTAAGACTCACTACATATTTAAAACTGCAATCTAGTTGATTTCCTCTCCCATCGTAGTTGACCAAGGTTCACCTGTTCCCCCGGATGTAAGTCTCCCACAGGAATGTCAGTGAGTAAAGCCGGGTAGGATTCATCACACAGTTCTGTTCCATGAAGAGACACGTGCGTTTTCTGAGTTAAATTGGCATCCTGTCCTAAAAGTGTTAATATCGGTGTTTTAAATACAGAGAATTCAAACTTTATCCTAATAATTCATACTGCACAGACCATTTCATAACTACTTCATAACTATATTTTAAATACACTTCCTGTAGTTGACACCACTGATATTTATTTTATGTTGAATGAACACTGACCAGTTTTTAAAAAGGAATGTTTACCGGGTTTTAAACCAGCGGTGAGCTTCACGTCTCTGATTCGGGTCTTCTCGTGGGACTCAATGGTCACAACCAAACAATACATTTCATTGGTCAGGGCAGGAGGGTCATGTCGCAGATGCACAGAAATGTTTGGAACTCTGGAGATGATCCTTTGGGGGAAAAAAAAAACCTTAGCCAAGTAACCGATTCTTAAGAAAACAAGTTATTCAAAGTATTTAGAAGAAACAAGGTGGCCTTCCACGATCTGCCTAGCGAGGTGGACGTACATTGTGCTTGCCTGAATGACTATGCTGTCCCAGTGAAGTTCATTGTCAGGGAGCTTAGGCCGTCTTTTGAAAGAACGCGAGGCCTGCAAGGCTTCTTGGGAGGAAGCGGCGTCCCCTCCTCCTCCTTGCCAATTTAAAACCACACATCTTCCTGTCTCGTGGCCCAGAACCAGATCTACCGAAGTAATCTGAAAGATGGAGGGCTGTCAGAAATGCCACCTCATACTTGCCACCATCCCCTCACGACAAATGACATAGTGACTGCTGGTCTGTCGAGTTCCTCTAGAGACCCACAGGGTGATGAGGTCAGAACACCTGCTGGGACAGTTGTCCTGGTCATCTATTAGCTGTGACACTGACTAGGTTCACCTTTAAACGGAGATAAGAACCTGACATAACAGATGCTCAGTTAGTGGTTGCTGAGTGAAATACATCAATGGTTTGATGACCATTAGCATACTCATAACCTAATTCCTAATTCCAAACATACTTCTCCCGAAGACATCTATAATATTATTAACTGAATAAATGTCCCTTTCAACTAAATCCATTAACAAATGTACTCAAAATAGTGTTATTAATTATGATTTCCATCTGGTAAGCTTCCTTAGGTACCTTGCAAAAATAAAATATGTAATTAGGGATTTAGTCAAAATCATAAAGAATTTTTTTTTTTAGTGAATAAGCAAAAAACTCTGGATTTTGGTTAATAATAAAATGGACAGGTTCACAGAAAGTGTTATGGGAATACTGGTAGTACAGTCTTCAGTTTCTATCTTAGAAATGGTCCTAAGTTTAGATCAGCCAAATATCACCATGGTTTTCAAGCCATAGAAAACAAGCACTTAATGAAAGCTTACTATGTATTAATCACTATTCCAAGCAATTTACATCAACTAACTGATTTAATCCTCACGAAACACTAAGAGGTAGGTACCATTATTATCCCCACTTCACAGATGAGTAAACTGAGATACAAAGAGGTCAAGTAACTGGCCAGGGGCACACGCTAGTAAGCTGGAGAGGCGGAATTTAAACCCATGTAGTTTGGTTCAGAGTTTATGCTCAATAAAAATAATATTTTCATCATATATTTCTAAAAGGGATTTTAATTATGAATATTAAATGAATCCTTTAAAATATATATGTCTTCATTTTTTTCTTTAAAAAAATGCAATCAGAAATGTTTAAACATCAAAATGATATAGCTCTCTAGCCTGAATTATGTCATATTATACAAAATATAATTGCTACAGTACTTAATATATATATTTTGTTTAGAAGTCTTTAACTGATTATGTAGCCATCAAAAATGAGGTTGGTCTTATGCACTAACAGGAAATGATGCCTAATATCCACTGGTAAGTGAAAAAAATCAACGATAGAATATTATGTATAGATTAGTCTCAATAAAAGAAAACCCACCAAACCATGAATGACTGCCCTTGGGAAGTCCAAGTGGACGATGTTCATTTTTTACTCAACAAACTTGTGTACTATTTGAAATTTTTTCTGACATACACATATACTTTTGTCACTTAAAGTATGTTTTAAACAAATTTCATAACTAACCTCAATTTTCTTTCCCACGTCTTCAGTTTTTGCAACAAATTTAAATAAAAACTTCCTTGTTTTACCAGGAACTAAGCACATCTTTCCCTGAGTCAAATTTTCTAAAACTTCACTTGCTTTGGTTGCTTCTTCGATTACACAGAACTGGTTATACTCCTGTAAAAGAGGTCAGAGCAAGGGTCACAGTTTATAAACATCAAATGTCGTATGCTTTGCTGACACTGAACACCAAATGATTTGGAGTGAGGTAAGTTTAACTGCTTAAAAACTAAAGCCTCATGAAGGGTGATTAATGAGAAGTACCTTATGCCCAATGGAAGCTCATCCGCTCCGAGCTACCACAAGGTAAAGACAGTTCACCGTGTACAAGCTGATTTCTGCAAACATTTACACATCCCTTTCCTGGGGAGAAACAAAGATTTACTCTTTGTTTCATTGGACGCTACTGTCTATCATCCCCTTTTCTTAAAGGGCTTTCTTTTTACTTGGCTTCTGTGACCCTAAAATATCATCCTTCCTGACTACTTCCTGTTTTTCCCTCAAAGATCTTTTTTTCTTCTTCTTGTCCCCTTAATTCAGAGGCTCCACGGGCTTCATTCCTTGGCTTTCAGTTGTTTTCCCTTTATGTTCATTTCATTGCAAAGTTTATTCATTTCTATATATTCCGCACCTCTATGCTAATATTTCCCACATTAAAAACTAATTCTGTCCTATTTCCTGGGCTGAAAGTTCATATCCACAACTGTCTAGAGGAGAATTCCACTACCACTCAAATTGAGCATGTCCCAAACTGGATGTACATCTACCGTCCCAGAAGGGCACATTCCTTACAGATGAATAAAGGGAGACATCCTTCCTGTGTACATCTAGGCAATCACCATTCTCATCCATTCAAGGACTTTCCAAGAGCCACCTTCTATCCTAGCAAATGAATTATCTTCACAGAAAATTCTTACTAGTTAAGTTTAATACTTTCCCTCTAATTTTCATTTCTATTCCATGCTTCTGAAACCTAAGTACTACTTTTTTTCTTATGATTTGTATCTTGGATTTCAAATAACACATATGCAGAATATAATCTAACTTTAAAAACTAATTGCTTTACATTTTATATTAACATTTTAAATTAGTTTTTAATTATAGAAGTTGTTAAGAAAAGAGGGGAGAAAGAAATGGGATAGTAGGATATAAGAAAAGTAAAAAAAGAATCTATTTATCCTCTAATTCCAGATTTAAAATATTTCCAAAAAAAATTTCATAGTTGAGCAAAAAAAAATTATCTGTCCTAGGAGAGCTTATATTTTAATAAAGAAAATAATTTACCAAAAAACCATAGAGACAAAAGTGAAAGCACAGCTGTGATAAGTACTATGGTGGGTTATGGCTAAGAAAATCGATGAGGTAGGCAGGGAAGGTGTCCCTGAGGAAGTGAGGCTTTTAAGGGCATAAAACATGAGAAGGAATTGTAAGAAGAGGGACGACCAATCCAAGAAGAAGTAACATCACGTACAAAATCCCCTGTCATACTACTGAGTGATCTCACTTACATGTGGAATCTATAACCCATAGAAACAGTAAAATGGTGGATGCCAAGGGGTGGGGAAAATGGGAGATGCTGAGCCAAGGGCACAAACTTGCAGTTATGAGACAAAAAGGCTCTGGGGATCTAATGTGCAGCATGCAACTATAATTAATCAAACTGTATTATATACTCAAAAGTTGCTAAGAGAGTAGATCCTACATGTTCCCACCACAAAAAAAAGGTAATTATGTGAGGTGATGGATATTAAGGAACCTTACTGTGATCACCATTTTGCAATATATGTATGTTTCAAATCATCATGTTGTAGGTACACTATAAAATAAACAAGTAGTTATTGGTGGGGGGAGGGAGGGCGGTCCTTTATTCATCCTATCCCCCTTCTTTATCTTCTACAACCAACACTCAGCAATCCAGACTTCTCTATTTGTAAATGCCTCTTGTAGCCCTTTCTTTCCATTGCCACCACTACCATCCTAATGCAAATCCTCACACTTTAGTACTTGGGTTCATATGAAGAGGCTCTGGTTGGTTTCCATAAGAGCATTTCTTTCACTCTATTTCATCACTGGAATAAAGTTTCTTAAATTCTAAATATCATGCTCTTGCTTTAAAACTTTCAAACTAATCAGAAGGAATCATCGGGTAATGGTTCAAAGTTGAATAAAACACACTGATCTTCAGGTGACCCTGGTTCATTGAACCGATCCTATTCCAGGGTTATTTCTCAGTTGTGAAGAGTCAAAAAAAAAAAAAACCGAAAAAAACAATTAAGATAAGTAAAGCTCTTTCTTTACCACCATCCAATAAATAGAACATGAATAAATGAATGGATAAATAAATCTTCAAATACTTCTCCTACTAGCCGATCCCTGCTGAACTCTTCAAGCTCCTTCAAGCCACGCAGCCTCATGTCCCCCTGGCCCGGCTCACAGCCCCTCTGCTCTTGGGAGGCTGGGGTCCCCGCTGCCCACAAACCCAGAATGTACACTTCTGCTTCTGTTGGGCATTTCCTCTTGCCAAACATGTTCCTCCTTTTTCATCGCTTTATAGTATCTTCATTTCCTCTTTATCCTGGAAACCTCCTCCCTTTTCTTTGGCATGTCTACTATAACTGTATTTCTAGCTATCATATAACTTAGTCCTCACTACCTACTAGGGCAATTTGTGGGTCAGTCCTGGTCCCTGCCCCCAGAATGCTTCCATTTCAATGGGGCTGACATATGCTAAATGCTTTGAGGTTCACCACGATGCTAAGAATACTTGCTGGTTAAATGCTTGCTGGTTAACGACTCAATATACTTTCTGGGTGACCAGAAGATAATTATCCCTGAAATAAGCTTGTAACTGAAATATCTGGAATGTAATCAAGTACTTGACAACACTCTAATACATTAAAGAAATGTACAGATGTATATAATCCCAGTTCTGCAGAAAGAAAAAGCTGCTTCTATGTGCATACACAGAAAATGTCTCTACTGCTCAGGAAGTTAATAGTGATGACTTCCAGGTAATGAAATCGGAGGGCACACACTTTTCATTTTATATCCATCTATTCCACTTCAATTTCTTTAACATCAAATATTTAACAGTTTTATCATAAAAAAACTAATACCAGTGTTAGAATGTAAAACAAATGATTCTGAAAATTAGATTATATTTGATAGACCTCATTTGAAATTCAAGTCATATATTACAAAAAATAAAAGTTCCTACATTTCATAGGATGGAATAAAAACAAAACAGAGAGGGAAAAGTGTAAAACTTGAATGGCTAGTACAGAAGTTGATCCACTTATTTTCAAATAGACTTTACTGAAGTCCATTTGTTACTATGCAACCATTAAGACCTAGAATTCACTAAGTTCATTTCATCTAATTTAATGCAAGCTACAGTAAGATACACACATGGTAAAAACACAATAAGAGGTACTGTTACCTGATTATTAAAGCTGACACAGAGCTTGGAAAACCGAATGGGATGTGGACAGTCAGCCTTCAGATAGATATCAAACCGCACAGGAACATCAACATGAAAACTCGGGGCGTGAAACTTGGCTTTGCATTGTACTAGAAATGAAACAAAGAGAGTCACACACTACAGGATCCTCAAGACACACACCCATGATTCTCTGATCCACACTCACTCTTCAGGAAGGAAACATCTACCCTGGATAGTCTTACTGAATTCTGCCCTTAAAGCATTTCAACACACATAAATGTAGCTCATTTTCAAAAAAAAAAACAAAACAAATTTCAAGAAGTGTAACTTCAAAACCACCTTTAATTCTAAAAACACAGTTTCTCCTGAAACGTAACTAACATAGGAGTTTAAAGGGAAAAAAATCATTTTATTTTTAACTTATTTCAAAATACCTGTCTAGGCATTACAGAATAAGCTTTTTAAAAGACAGTCTTTTCAAATGTATTTCAAATCACACTTAAACTACAAACGAACAAAGTAAATTTTAATACATAAGCTAAGGATTTAAAATTTTGAAAATCTTTCTAAGTCAATGGGGAGAAAGAAAAAAAACTAAAATTTCATCTGCAGGATGACATATTTTGAACATTCTT
Source organism: Halichoerus grypus (assembly GCF_964656455.1). NCBI lineage: Eukaryota > Metazoa > Chordata > Mammalia > Carnivora > Phocidae > Halichoerus > Halichoerus grypus. The sequence continues at coordinate 193,794,526 of NC_135714.1, forward strand.
TCTTTGACTTTTATATTTATGGTTCCATGTCTGTTCATTTCGTAGCAAAAAGGATGATTTCTCTGAAATAACACTACAGGCGCTGGCTACCCACCGAATGGCACGAAGTCCTGCACCCCTATCGTGAAGACATTGCTGCCGGCCAGGGAGACTCGGTCCGACCACAGCTTCTGAGCCGTTTTCACGGCTAAGACATCACAGTCGGGTTCCGGATCAGGACTCTCATTCTGCACCAACACAGAGTACAGTTCCTTCAGCTAGTAATAAAAATACACAGATGCAGGTCTAGATATCCCCAGGGTGCATTTTATAGAAAGAACTCCGACTTACCATCAGAACGTTTATGAGGTTCTTTTCGATCCGAGATTTCTGGTCATCTTTCAGAGTTGAAGCTAACATGAAGGAAGTACGAAAAAAACTGTCACTGTAAGATGGCCAGTAAAGCGACTACCCCCACGGAAGGTATTAAAGTACTACAGAATAAATACCTCTTCTAAGACGGCTAAGCACAATTCCAGACAACGTACAACAACACAGCTTCCTACGTGAGCCCCAATGCTCTAGATACTCGCATTTGAACTTGATGGGAAAAATCATTTCATGACATATTAAAAAAAAAAAAAAAGGAAGGAAAAAGAATTTTGTTCTTCTCAACTATCATGACACCTCGACTATAGTAAGTTCCATGGAAGTATGAGTCCCTTCACTTGGCAAACCAATCTACACAGGGTGAAATTACGGTCAAAGACTCGAGAATTATTCTTTCAGTTTTAAGAAGCTAAAAGATGCTACATAATTTTAAAGATTCGGAATTTTACTGAAAGAACAAGTTACCTCTTCCAAGGAGTTCTAGGGAGTAAGTAATGTAATCTTTTAATTGGGCCATGAGGTAGGAGCACTTCAGAGCTGTAGTCAATATGGACGTGAGCAGGGTCCACCATCCTTCACTCCGATAATCACACATCACGTAATCCAGCAACCTGACGGAAGGCAAGATGTCATCAGACACGCTCAAACAGCTTCACAAGAAAGGCCCTGAAGACTTCTTGGAGGAGATAACATGCTTGACTCATTTTATATACACGTCAGAAACACTTACTGAAATAGTTTAACAGGTAATTTCACGTTTAGCTAAACGTGGTTTCCTAAGACTTTGAGAACGACTGTACCAGCAGAGAGTACTTGAAAAAAATACCGCAGAAATGGAGTTTCATAGAAATAGAAATAAGTATGGAAATAATAAATCCTTCAAAACACATTTCTATTCTCATTTTGCTGTAAGATAATCAGATTACTTATAAAAATAAATGGGGAACAGGACTCACTTCAAAGCTTTGGTATAATCCTTTGCATAGTAATACTCCTCTCCCATTTGAACCACTGTAAAGGGAAAAAGATCTTATGTACATAATTCTAAATTATTCAAAGTTGCATGAAACTGTGGCATATTATGAATACATACTTAGATGACTTTTCATTCTTGGACATTTATACTTCTTAAATTGTGCAACAGCATTGCTCAGAAGAGTTATTATTATTTCCTGTTAGATGAGAGAAAGTGTGAAACATTCCAATAAAAATAATCTCAGGTATTCCTTGAATACTGCAAAAAATAGTTTCTATTGGGGGAAAAAAACAACAACAAACTTACAGAGTGAACAACACTTCTCTCCTTCAGCTGAATGGCAAGAATTCCCACCTTCTCTTTTTCAGGATCAGAAAGATCAAAACCTGTGTAAGATAAGACGCAACCCATTTTAGATAGCTCATTTAACATAAATCCTTCACATGAACATTGGATGTGTACACTCCTTGAATCCTTTACTTAAATATAATGTATTTCAGATTCTTAAACATTCTAGAATTTTAAAGATTCTAAGAGACTGTTTTATTGGCATGGCAACTTCTCTGTGATCTCTATTCTGAAGAGAACATTATTGAACTCAGCATTCTCTTGCCTAGTGGCATCAACCACCTGAAGAATAATACCAACATCATTCTCAATATAGAATACACTTTCTGGAGATTAAAGTAAATAATTTCTTAACAATTAAGGTTTGACTGTCACAGAAATTGCTGAAATTAAGTGTTTATCAAACCCAAAAAAGATGTAGAGAAATTTCTAAGGTGATACAAGTTAATACTGTTTTAAAAGATCTAACATAGGGCGCCTGGGTGGCTCAGTTGGTTAAGCGACTGCCTTCGGCTCAGGTCATGATCCTGGAGTCCCTGGATCGAGTCCCGCATCAGGCTCCCTGCTCGGCAGGGAGTCTGCTTCTCCCTCTGACCCTCCCCCCTCTCATGTGCTTTCTCTCATTCTCTCTCTCTCAAATAAATAAATAAAATCTTTAAAAAAAAAAAAAAAAAAAAGATCTAACATAATAAATTGTCAAAGTTAACCAGAATTAAAATATTTAAATAGACCAAAGTGGTTGGTTAATTGTGTCATTTAAGACAAGAGATGTCCAAATGTTTTAATCACACTCATGTTTAATTACAAGTTATTCTAAGATGTAGTGATACAAATAAAACATCCTAAAAACTAAAGAAGTGAGGAATCTTTAAAAAGATGTTTAGTGGTGCCTGGGTGGTTCAGCCGTTAAGTGCCTGCCTTCGGCTCAGGTCATGATCCCGGGGTCCTGGGATCGAGCCCCACATCAGGCTCCCTGCTCCGCGGGAAGCCTGCTTCTCCCTCTCCCACTCCCCCAGCTTGTGTTCCCTCTCTGGCTGTCTCTCTCTCTGTCAAATAAATAAAATCTTTAAAAAAAAAAAAAAATTAAAATTAATTAATTAAAAAATAAAAAGATGTTTAAAAAACACACATTTTTACCTCAACATAATTTGTTACAGCCTATGTAGCCAATGGAAAAACTGTGATAGCAATCTGTGCCTTCTGAGGTGGAGAGAAAAGGGAGGAGGGAAAAATTATTTACTTAGTATTCCTTGTCGCCATGATCTTTGTCCATAAAAGTCAAGAACGCCTGTTTGTGTTTCTAATGGATCAGGATTGGGGTATGTTACAGAAGCCTGTAAAATAAAACATAGCCCTAAATAAGAGTTTATGAACCTATCACAAACCAACTCACCTTCAAATTTTGACAGAATAAAAATATTTTCATAAATACACATACTAAACATATGTCCAGATATCAAAGTTGTGAATATTTTAACGTACATTAAATTTTCACAAACATGAAAAAAAGTTCCATTTAATACCTAGGCAGTTTCACAAAAATTAAATTGAATAAATCAACCTGATTCTGACAAATGATTTCATAGTAACTAACGCCTTAATTTTCTTTTCATCTTTGCTATAATAAACCAGTAAAAATGTTGACAATTATGTTTGATGTTTATTCCAAATGTGTAAGTGCTTTTTGTGCAAATGAAAATAATGTGATAAGGAGTTTTAAAAAGAAGACACTATTTTCCTTCTTTATCACTTGTGTATTAAGTCCTGGTATTGGTTGGGGAGGGATATTTTTGGCACCAGAATTTTTAAATTTACACTGCTTTATTTTTCTTTCTCATAATTTTTTCCCTCTGAAACCAAAATATAATGCAAGTACATTGTTGAGAAATACAGAAAACATCCAAAAGGAAAAGGACAAAAATTTAAATCACCTATAAATCTATTACCACTATTAACAGTGTATACATTAGGCTTCCAGATTTTCTATGCAAATATTTGTTGCCAATCGGAATAATTTTTCAACCTGCTTTTTTCATTTAAATATATTCTGTAAATTTCACATCATTAAATATTCTTCTGAAACATTATTTGTCATGGCTGCCTACTGTCCCACATTTTAACAAATTCCCTATGTTGTTCATCGTGTTATTTATTTTTTACTTTACAATTAATAAGTCTGCCCCAAGAACTTCATAAGTAAATCTTAGTACTTCTCCCTTAGGATCTCTTATCTGCCTGAGACTTCCCGAAAACAGAATTCTGCGTCCAAAGATATGCATGATTTTGAGGCTTCTCAAATTATTATTTGACAGAAATATTATTTTACACTCCAACTAAGGATATTTATTAATCCCATTTCCTTATATTCTTATAAAACATAGTTTTAATCACTTTTTAAAATACTGTGCTCAAATTTTAATATGCTTAATTTTTAAATACAAAACATGCAATGAAGTTATAAATCATACACAAGTAACGTGGTAGAAAACAGTGTAGTTATATCATGATTTAAGGGAAAAAAAATCCAACATTTTAAGTACTAACATGCAAACTGTTTTTGGAACCGTTTTTCAAGTTGCACTGTTGATAATGTTCACCTGTCTTCAGAGAAGAAAACTGCAGATTTTAAAGGAAAATAAACTGATAGAACTGTACAAATGTAAATGTATTTATACATCTACATTCCACGTTCTTTAAATTTTAAAGGTGCTTATGGAGAAACTGGTATCTAACTATAATCACCCACGAGGAAGGCAAAATGAAATGTCAAGTTAAGAAACTGCAATTAACATTATGCCTCGAACAGATTCTTAAGAATTTTCCACAGAGGAAAACCCCAGGAAGAAAAAGAAGTCTGAAGTTATCCTCTCTGATGGGTCAAAAGAAAGCATATTCCTCCAAAGTCCTTCAAACTCCTATGGCAGTGATCAACAGGAGTAACAGCATGGCTCAGACTAAACTGTGACTTTTATTTTAAAGTAATTTGCCCTTGTCTTATTGCCAATCATAAGTCAGTTCTTCACAGAAAAACTTCTGCTTAATCCACAGGTGGAAATGCAGTAACTCAGGCTAAAACTGAAAATAACCGTAACTCCTGAAAATATAGAAGATAAAAACTGATTCTATTCAAAGGCTTGGAAAAAAATTATGAACATTAATTAGTCTGATCTTCTTTTGAGAGAAGATTAATACATTTCCTAAGCACCAGATAATACTGGAGTCGGTAACTTACTTCATGGCTACAGAGGGTTTTTGCAAGCTGCTTCCGCTCCTGGGCATAGTACGCTGCCTGCTGGTAATAGAAACCAGGATTCTGAGTCTGAATAGCTGTCAACCCTAACTTAATAGCTTCATCAAATAAATCTCCAAAGGCCTGGAATCTTAAAGAAAAAAAAAAAAATCAAGAAATAAAAAAAGGATGAAAAAGAAAAAGGAAAGAAAAAGAAGCTTACTTCTAATAATTATTCATCCTGGAAACATAACCTCAGCAGACTGTGTTAAAATAATGCTACTGATGAACTGTAAATTGTTGGGTTTCTTGGTAAATACTACACACACTAATCACGGGTTACAGATAACTTCTGCATTGAAGTCGACTCTTCTGTACTGACAAAGCGTTACAGATATACCATCAAAGTGTATGTCAACACAGTCCCCACCCCTCAAATACATCCATGCTTCTGGAAACAATTTCATTTTAGAATTTTTAAACATCAGGCTTGAATAGCAAGTACCATGCCAGCAGGGATTTTGTTTTATTCCTGGCTATATTCTCAGTACCGTAAATACACGCTGAATAAAAGAGATGGTACCATGAATTAAGTGATTTCCATTAAGGAACTCTATGAATCAATATCTAGCATTGCTGGAAACACACCCTATGCTAGCTAGATCTCTAAAAGCCTACTTACTGACAAAAAGCTTAGCTCAACTGAGAACCAAAGTCCATGCTAATTCCATTCCTCCAAACCCCAAGTACTTAAGAAAAAAAATTCTAGAAGTATAATTTAAAACATACTGTTTAGACATCCATGCAGCATGCTCAAAAGACAACTCTGCACTTCCGATTTTTTTCTTACACAAGTCAATGTGTTTTCGGAACTGAGCAATTGCATCCAATGGGGTGTTGTGCTGAAAACACAGCCTACAGATCTGCAAAATGTAAAATCCCCAAAATAAAGAAGAAAAGAGAGTCAAAAGGCATATTCATTTAAAAATATGTAAAATGTGAGACTAACTTTAAAAAGACTATGACACTTCCTCTCTTAAATTCTTGGTAATAGGATGGATTTTCTCTACTATAATGGCTATGCTAAAATCAGCAGTTATATCCCCTGGATAAAGGAAATAAATTTATCCATATCTGTACTGAGTCTACTGTATACCTTAGAAAAGCTTATTCAAAGTATAGAATAGAATACAAAAAATTATACCCAATGAAGAACATAAGGATGGACGAAAATAAAATACTACTTCCTCCAGGACAGATTCACGTTGTTTTAGAATTGGCAGAAAGCTAAAGATTTTCTGTACCACCATTACAGCATAGTGGCCTCCATATCATTCTTGAAAACTTTTTATCTGGAATGCTATCTCAAAACAGTAATCATCTGTATCTACGTAAGTAAAAGGACAAACAGAAGAAACGAAGCCTAAATTTATATCCATATGCTTATCACCAGTTTTATATTTTAGGTACAAGGAATACATGAAAAGTTAAGTCTCTCATCCATCCCTGTCCCTCAGCCATCCAATTTCCTGTTCCAGAGGCAACCAGCTCCCAGCATGTTCCATGACACAGTCTATGCACGGACAAGTGTATGTGCATTTATAGATCAACTATACTTTTTAAACAAAGAGCATCACACTAAATATGCTGTTTTGTACCTTACTTTTTCACCTAATATTCCATATCAGTAAGTAGAGCTGTCTCATTCTTAATGGTTGTAGAATATTCCATTGTCTGGGGTTATACTTTATATTAACCAGTCACTTATTGCTGGGTTGTTTCCAACCCTCTCCTATTACAAGATGCAATAAATATCCGTACGTATGTGATTTGCAAGTCTTGGCACATATATCAGATAAATTTCCTGAAATGGAATTGCCAGATCAAAGGGAACACCCACTCTAAATGTGTGCAGTCATCACAAAAATATTCTCTACAGACGTTGAACCTATTTACGTTTACACAGTGAATCCCAGTGTCTATGTGCCCTCAGGCCACCATCCCAGTGCCAGCCATCTTTAAAAGATGAGTGTGGAAAGATTAAAAGCAAAACAAAAAGCCCCACCTGCCTTCTGGGGGCATCTATTTCTACCATGTACCATCTTCAAATGCTTAACTAACAGGTATGAAAGTTTCCTCTCAGGTGATCAGCTACACATTTTGCTTGATGGTGCCATTAAACCAAGGAAGCCTACATAGTTCCGATTTGTTGCATCTTATAAAATTCAGTAACACAAGTAGCTTTCTTCTCACTCTTCTGCTCCCACTTAAAAACAGAAGACCCTCTTAAAGGAGTTTTACAAAAGTAAAACTGCTCTAAGAGAGAACTCTGAGACCCATGAACTCAAAACGAAGCATTACAAGTAGGCTGCTAAGAACCAGGGTGCTATTTGAAATAAGGGATATAAAAGAGGAGAACATAATTAATCAAATATTTTTCAGAGCAAGTAACTAACTTTGGTTTTCAATTTCAAAAAGATAATCTAATATTTAAAGACGAGTTTCCTTTATTTGAAGTAGAACCATTACCTTGTAGTTTATGAATCCTGCCATAGTCTTTATTTCCAGAATATTAGTTTCATGGGCTCGCAATTCATGTACAAGATTATAGGCGGTCCTATAATTCCTAATATAAACATGTGGAACATGGTTAATTATTAATTTTAAGAAAAGATTCCCCAGAACAAATTATTAGAAATAAGAGACAATATTTAGTCAACATTTCTCAGCACTCAACAGCTCAGGAGTAACTTACACACTTCGATCTCTGATTTCCTGAGAAATGATCTATTGATTAATAGTATGTGGGAGGAATCAATGACGTTTCACTGAGAACAGAACCATCACACGTACATTGTTCTCTGGCTAACATCTGCCGATAACAGACAGAAAATAAGTTGAAAATGGAAGTGGACAATTGTCCAGAATTACGTTAAAAAGTTAGCATTCTGTCTAAAAAAAAAAGCTTTTTTAAAAGCACCATTACGAGCTTCTCCAACAAACAGAAATTGTATTAGCGAAGAAGGTGCTATCAAGACCGAGCACAGGTCAACGGGTTTTAAGGCCCAGTATCCCTGCAAGTTCAGAGGACACTGCTGATCTCCGGCATGGGCTGGAGATGGGGGAGTGGGGTGGGAAAGGAGAGCCTGCTAGAAGGAGGCCTACCCTGAGGAGGGAAGGCAATGAGGAAATCTCAGTCTCCTCCAAAGATAACTCCTTGCTCCCAACTTCCTCAGGTAAAATTTTTCTTTCCAGAATTATTTTTGAGCAGAACTAGAAGTGAAGGTTTTTAACTAATACCATGGGTAAGGAACGAACTACGTTAAAGCCAGTTATAATCATATGGAGTCGCTGAGATTGACAGAACATAATCTGGTGTTCACCACCTCCACGATAACAAAAAAGGAGACGTTTCTGCAATATTCCTCTGAACAACAGATTTATTTTTATTTTTTTTCTTATTTTTCTGCCCTGTACGCTTAGCCTCTCTTCAGTTTTAGGATAGACCGCTGTTTTTTTATCTCTATCTTTTACTGCCACTGTCAATCTTCAAAAAATTGAGTGAAAGCTAGAAAAAAATGTTTAATTAAATTATGCTCATAAGTAAAAGCAAAGGAATAAAATGCGTGACCACTGCCAACACACATATAACTACTCTTCAAAGCTTCTAAGCAGAGCCTTCGTAGTAAAAATGAGGCTGAGCGCTATTATAAACTTAAACAAATTTTTTTAATTAAAAATAAAATCATAATTGAATTAAATAAATGCTCTATGCAGATTAAGAAATTCATACCATTAGACAAGATAATGTTTAATATACACTTAACTGTGGAAATCAGTCAATACGAAAATTTCACTGAATACACAAATAGTCAACAGGATGAGAAGAATTTTAATATGTTTCTTTAGATCATGAAATTTAATTAAATTAAACCAGAAAACTTAATGACTATGAAATTTACTTCTGATAATAAAATGAAAAATTTTTTTAAATCTCAAAAATATTATATTCCATTCATCTCTAAACAAATTAAATATTACATACCTGACTGAGTCTAACCAACATAAGCATTTTAAAATTAAAGTTTGGTTGAGATTCAGAAGTTGCCTTTAATATGTTACTGTTAACACAAAGGTAAGAAAAATTTAGTTTGACAACTGCTAAAAACTTACTTCAGAGCATTTTGTGTATCTTGTTTCAATTCACTGAAGAAAGCTATTTTGAACTGATGTCTAACAAATAAAAGCTGAAAAAAAGAATAGAAAAAAGTTATCATTATTACACACATTCTCTTAAAATGTAAAAATTAGGATAACATTAAGAGGAGACATCAAAGTACGAAGGAAAATACTCAAAATTAAAGACCAAGAATTATTCCAACAAGCATTGTTAAGGAAGCTAAAAAATCTATAAGAACTTTAAGGGCAAAAAGTAGAGAAACAAACTAGTTTTTAAAAAGCTAAAAAAAAAAAACTTCAAAAGCACAGAAGCCAATTAAAAACATCAAAGCATTACAGATATTTAATAATCTCTTTGAAAATAACCAATGATAATAATCTGCTCTTAGAATGCTTCCATTATTTCCTTCTTTAGGAAAAATAATTTACCTGGTGTGTTGTTTTATTCAAAAATTCTTTATGAGATTTCACTCTTCTGATCTCAGTGTAGTAATAAGTCTGTGCATGTTCATAAAAGGCATTTTCTAATCTGTTTAAAAAAAAAAAATCAACATTCAAACACTAAAGTTATTTTAAACCAAACTGTTCTCAAGAATCACCTTTGTAAGACCTGAAAGTAAAATCCTGACAGAGATGATGTCTAGCTTACTTCATGGTAAAGACAAAAAGTAAAGCAAAATATACTAAATTTCTAAATAAAAAATGTACTAGATAAGACCCCAAAAACCATTTTGATTTATTTACAGTCTAAGAAATAACTAATAAAAATAACTTTTTTGTAATTTGTAGACATTAGGTGTTCTCTAAGATTACTTCCACCCCTTTCATTTTATAAGAAGTATGAAAGAAAAAGATTTCCAGTATTCACTTAATTTGACTATTTTTTGTGCTATTAATATTTAAGGTTAGAGGATAAGAAAGCTAATGGAAAAAGCACCAAAAATAAAAACTAGCAAATGAGGGGCGCCTGGGTAACTCAGATGGTTAAGCATCTGCCTTCAGCTCAGGTCATGATCCCAGGATCCTGGGATCGAGCCCCGTGTCTGGCTCCCTGCTCAGCAGGGAGTCTGCTTCTCCCTCTCCCACCGCCCCCCCACCACTTGTGCTCTCTCTCTATCAAGGAAATAAATAAAATCTTTAAAAAAAAAAAATACTGGCAAGTGAGAGGAAAGTAGCATTTATAGGATTCAAATCCTGCTTCACTCCCTAACTTTGAGATAACATAGGAACAAAGAAAATTTGACCACAGATAGATAGACAACTCAAAGCTCCTTTTGTGAAAATAAGTATGTATTACAAATATCTGCCTGGGGCATGAAAGAAAGCTAAATTCATAGTTAGATAAGGCTGGACTTCAAGGTTTTTCCTCCTCAGAATAAAACAGAATTTTGAAACTATATTCAAAGAGTTTAGACATATCTAAGGAAATGCTAAGAAAAAAAATGGAGGGGCGCCTGGGTGGCTCAGTCGTTAAGCGTCTGCCTTTGGCTCAGGTCATGACCCCAGAGTCCTGGGATCGAGCCCCGCATTGGGCTCCCTGCTCGGCGGGAGGCCTGCTTCTCCCTCTCCCGCTCCCCCTGCTTGTGTTCCCTCTCTCACTGTGTCTCTCTCTGTGAAATAAATAAATAAAATCTTAAAAAAAAATGGATAAGCCAAAAACTTTAAATATTTGATATACTTCCTAAGGTAAGATTTTCTATTTTTATTTTTTTTAAGATTTTATTTATTTATTTGAGAGAGTGAGAGACAGAGAGAGAGCACAGGAGCGGGGGCAGAGGGAGAAGGAGTGGGAGAAACAGACTCCTGCTGAGCAGGGAGCCCAACACGGGGCTCGATCCCAGGACTCCTGAGCCGAAGATAGACACTCCACCGACTGAGCCACCCAGGTGCCCCAAGATTTTCTATTTTTAAAACTACAGTTTTTAAAATGTTAAAACATGAAAATAATTAAAATTACATTCCTACTTTGAACCATACACTGTTTGAAAGAATATATTAACCTAAGCTGAACTATTAAGTTTTATAAATGGGTGACCTTTGTTTTGAAAGGCAAAATATGATACTAAAAAAAAAAATCTGCTGGTTAGCACGACACTGATAGTCTATTGCTCTAAGAAGAAAGGTCTGGGGATTTGGAACACAGATTTTTAAAAAAGAAAAATCCTTAACTCATCACAAATTTGACAATTCTTTTAAAAGTATTTTGACTCAAAATGATCAGTGAACCTCTAAAGCACAAAAGATTCTCACAATCACTCAACACAACACACAGAAGTTTTATACACATTCTATTGCTTTGACACTTAAAAAAAATTAACTAAATCACTGACGTCTTGTAGCCTGTAAACTAAATACATCAAAATGTTCTGAAAGCACACGAATGAGTGAGGGTGCCACCAGTAACTCTGCTAATTCCCCCCCAGGTCAGACACTGAATGTGAAGATTTACTGATATTCAGCTTTACCCTCTCTCTTAAGATAAAACGCAAATATGAAGAAAGGGTCTAATACTGTCTTCCCTCATCTCCTGTGGACTGTCTCACCCCTGGTGCTCACATCCAGAGTTTGGGGTCCCAGGTCCAGAGCACTTGCTTTTTACATCAGTCATTTTGACACTGTACTCCTTATTTAAATGTGGCATTATTCCCAGGAAGGGCAGAAGCCACAATTCCTGCTTCTCTTAGCTGAAGAGGACCTTAAGGCAGGGTTTCTCAACCTCAACCCCACGGGTGTTTCTTTGTTGTGTGGGGCTTTCCTGTGCCTGGAAGGATAGAGAGCAGCATCCCTGAACTCTCCCCACCAGATGCCAGTATTGGGAAGGAAGTCTCCGCGGCGGCCATGATAAATGTCCCCGGCATTACCCAGTGCTCCCTAGAGGCCCAAATCACCACAGTTAAGAATCACTGGATTCAGGGACTGGATGGAGGACAATGGCTAAAAAGAAGGCTGCATGTGAACTCAGCCTTAAAAGTTGAGCCAGAAAGCCCAGAAAGGGGAGCTGGAAGGAAAGCACACTGACAGGAAGCCACACCATGAACGGGGAAATGATGCAGCGCAAAATCAAGGGCCTCAAGAGGTGGTCAAAGGCCAGCTCCACAGTCAGCATGGAGTCTGCTTGTCCCTCTCCCTCTGCTCTCACTCTCGATGAGTGAATAAATAAATAAAATCTTAAAAAAAATAAACAACTTCTCTGCAACACTAAATGCTAGAAAACGAGGGACTGTGGTCACATATTTTGTGAGATATGGTTGTGTCCCAAGTCAGATGCCTTTCATACATGAGGGCTTTATAAAGATATTTAAGATACGGTCGGCCTCAGACCCTTCTTAAAAATTATTTAAATAATACATCACCATATCGAAAATGAAGCAATGAAGGCCAGAAATGAAGACACTATCATATGAAAGGACAAACAGGTCATGAAAGGACATATGGTGCTTACTGAAAAATACAATGGAAAAACAGGTAAATATTTTTTTTAAAAATGGAAGTTGACTTAGATATATATTTGGTGTCAATGAGGTAATGCTATGTGGCAGTTCAGCATGTGTTGTATGATTACATCTATTTTTACACTAAAAGAAATATTTGGACAGAAACTTAAGAAATTATTGATAGTGGTTCCAATAAGGGACTGGAGAAGGTTAAGGAGCTGAAAAGGGGGCCTTGTGTTTTCACCTCCTAGCCTCTATACCCTTTGCATTTTTTCCCATGAACATGTATTTTTTTTAATTAAATGAGTCTAAGCAACCAATTTTCTAATGCCTCTGAATAATCTAAAGAAAAAAAATGTTTAAGATCTTTATTTACCTTATAATGTAACCCACCAGGTGGTCAGTATGGGGCAGTACAAACAAAGATTTTCCTGAGAGTTCACAGGCATTACATAAAGCTGCGGCTCTTTCTGATGCAGTAACATCTTCTCCTGTTGACAAATCCCATAAAGGTGAAGAGAGAAATAAAATGATTTATGTATTTTTCTAAATGAATGGTTCCCCAAATCCAAACAATATAATTAGGAAGAAAAACCAAACCCCCTTTCACCATGTCAGCAGAAGGCCTCCTGGGATCCTTGAGAGGTCTGGCGGGGGGGGGAGGGTGCAGTTCTCAGAAGTCCCACAGTACATATCTGTTAGGAAAACCCTGTGGAATTTTCTACTGAGCCAAGATAGACAGGCCAAGTAATGCCAATAGATATGCCACATAACTGTTTCAAAACTGTAACTAAAAACAGAAGCAATAATCCATGAAAGTGGTTTCTAAAACTCGGATCCCACTAGTTTCAAAAGAGAAACAAACATTTTGGCCTCTCAAAGTCTTAGAATGTAGGAGAAATAAGCATTTGAAGCTAAGACATTTTCTTATAAGAAACTAGAAATCCTATTGTACTTCTCTTTGTCCTATAGCAAATTAAGAAAAAAAAATCACAGAAAGAATTTCAAACTGACTTCAGATAAGTAAATAACATTCTTTTTTAAAGAATCAAGTGATGAGGGGTGCCTGGGTGGCTCAGTCGTTAAGCGTCTGCCTTCAGCTCAGGTCATGATCCCAGGGTCCTGGGATCGAGCCCCGCATCGGGCTCCCTGCTCTGCGGGAAGCCTGCTTCTCCCTCTTCTACTCCCCCTGCTTGTGTTCCCTCTCTCGCTGTGTCTCTCTCTGTCAAATAAATAAATAAAATCTTTAAAAAAAAAAAAAAAATCAAGTGATAAGGGGCGCCTGGGTGGCTCAGTCAGTTAAGGGTCTGCCTTCGGCTCAGGTCATGATCCCAGGGTCCTGGGATCGAGCCCCGCATCGGGCTCCCTGCTCCTTGGGAGCCTGCTTCTCCCTCTGCCTCTCTCTCTCTCTGTCTCTCATGAATAAATTAAAAAAAAAAAAAAAATCAAGTGATGAAATGTTTTGTCAATTGATGTATGCCTATATAGTGAGGTAAGTGGAACTGGGGGGGGGGGGAAGAATATTTTAATATTAATTTTTATTAATATTTTAATTTTAGCATTTTATTTTTTACGATAGGCACTTATTCATGCATTATTAGTACTTTTTAAAGTGAACACACCATCTTTCCTATAATTGAATGCATAAAAGATTTTAACATCAAAAACTATACCTCCTGATAATAAGAATGAGAAGTATAAAGCAATTAATTCATTATCAATTAACCTTGTGATACCTGGTGGCAAAGGAGTTTTCTTCTGAATCAGAACCACTGCAACTTTTGTGTTTCTCCCTTGCAAACTTTGCCTGCAATGGAAAAATAATAAAATTAATTAAATATACCTAAATTGTTTTGACTTTTAAAAAATGTATTCAAGACTCTACATAGGGGCACCTGGGTGGCCGAGTGAGTTAAGCACCTGCCTTCGGCTCAGGTCATGATATCGGGGTCTTGTGATCGAGCCCCACATTGGGCTCCCTGCTCTGTGGGGAGTCAGCTTCTCCCTCTCCCTCTGTCCCCCCCCACCTCCACTCGTGCTAATAGATGAATAAAATCTTTAAAAGAAAAAAAAAGACTTTACATAAAGTACAAGCTTGATGATTCAATTGAAGAAAGAAAAATTTCAACTAAAAACCCCAAGATTAGAGGAAATCTTCCTGCATACAAAGAAACTTGTATGCTACAGTGATTTCAGTTTTAAAAGTATACTCTCATATCAAGCTTCTAATCCTGACAAAAATCTGCTTTAAATATATAATTTCATGTAGAAGTTATAAGGCAACTTATTTCTTGATGGTGATATGTTACAGACTGGTCATCCAAAAGAATCATTTTGCAACCGGAATGGTGATAAAACAAGTGTCTTATGAGACTAAATAGCAAATTACTATACTTCTCCCCCAATTTATAAAGGCGAGAAAAAAAACCATTTGGAAATTCAGACTAATGTGTCTTCTACATTTCTTCACACACCTTAGCACTGTAGAAGTTAAGCATTCACGTTAAGCTACCTGTCAGGAACCAGACAAGTGTCACTGGAGGTCGGCAATCCCCGAATGAGCGCTGCAGTCTCAACAGCACTTGGCTGCCTTGAATAAACGGTGGGAAATTGTACAACCTCCCGTGGTCCATCCGATACACGGAGAAGACTGTACCTGACGATTTCCACTCTGGTAGCGCACTCGGACTGCTTTTCTTTCCACTGGGGCTCATCCCAGTCCAGTTCATAGAACACAACCACCAGGGCCGGCACCAGATTCAGATGTTTATTCATCCAGCCGGTCTTCAAGATCCCCTTAGGAATGTACCATTCATAGGAAGTTCTCTGCGAACATTGGCAAAAGCAGAAGACACTGATTTGGTAACAGCAGAAGCCACCTGTTACTGAGTGGGATGCACTTCCTGTGCATTCATCTCATTCCACATACACACGACACATTTTTAAGATGAGGAAATTCAGGCCTACAGAGATCACACAAGAGCTAACAAGTACTGGAGACAGAATCACAACAGTGAGTCTGCTACAGTTTCCATTGAAGGAATAACCGGGGGCGCCTGGGGGGCTCAGTCGGTTAAGCAGTTAAGTGTCTGCCTTCAGCTCAGGTCATGATCCCAGGGTCCTGGGATCAAGCCCTGCGTCAGGCTCCCAGCTCAGCGGGGAACCTGCTTCTCCCTCTGCCTCTGCCTCTCCCCCTGCTTGTGCTCTCTGTCTCTCTCTCAAATGAATAAAATCTTTAAAAAGAAAAAAGAAAGAATAATCAAAGCCAAAGCGCTTCTAATAATGTCCAGGCTCTCAAATATCCTGGAAATCATTAGGCCCTTTCCAGGTGAATTCTATTCCTCACCATTCCAGTTTCCGTTCTTGTCAAAGCAGCTCAAATAAAATATGATCTAAAACCCAACATGGCTTCATTTGTTTCAAAGACATGTTGCCAGGATGGCATTTTACCTTACTTGTGGATGGAGGAAAAAAATGAAGGACAACTCTTAAGTACAGAAGTGCGGTAGCAGTCACTCGGGGGTCAGCACTAAGTGGCTAAGTGCCACACCGTGGGAGGGACACGGGTTGGTGTGAATGCTAGCCCTGAAGAAACTTGCTGAGACCTCAAATTGCTTCCAAAGCGCCGGTCCCAACTCAGACTACTCCCAACAGTCTCTTCAAGTGAGGAAAGACAATAAGGACGGTAAGGCAATCAGACACAAAAAACTGAGGGACTCAGGAAAGAATAAGGAATGGGCACATGAAGAGCTCCCGTGCTGCAGAATGGATCCAGGACAAAAGGCGGAGGGCTGTGCTGGGCACTGGACCTCCTACACACAACCTCCACACTAAGAACAAACACGTAACGGCCAGGGTACTCTCCCTCGCACAGTTCCAGAGAGCACGCAGCTTCGACAACCAGGGATATGAAACCGCATCTCTACTGGTCTGCCCCACATGAGCAGAAGGATCAGCCAGCCACCAAATCCACAGGTCCTACCCTTCCAGAGTTTCACTGAGAAGGCCTTGCATTTACACTTTTCATAAACATCACCAGTGATGATGATATCCTTGGTCCAAAGACCGGTCTGTCAGAAACATTGCTCCAGGGCAAAAAATAAAAATAAAATAAAAAAAAGAGCAGGTGGCCTATTTTGATCAGTGTGTCTTGTTAACCGACTTTCAGACCAACTCATAAGATTATGATAAACAACAAATCAATATACATGATTTTCTTTAAAAAGCAAAGTAAGCACTTTTTATTTATTAGCTGCTATTATTAACATCATTCTCTGATTTTTGTAGGTAAATCCGTCTCTTCTATGTTCAACCTAAAAGTCAGTTTTGAACTTAATACCTTTCCTCCCTCCACACTAAATAAACTGTTTTAGTTTATGTACAACTCCCCAGGGACAGAGAGCTTGTCTTATTTAAATTTCTATCACCAGCCTATTGCATACTTCCTAGTACCTAACCCAAAGCAAGTGCTCAAAAGGTATGTGGGAAATTGAACCAAACTGCAAAGACCGTGGATTCTATAATGATACTGGGTAATGATAAATGGGGAATGTGAGACCTTCCCTTTACTTCTTTTTTCTTTTATTTATTTATTTGACAGAGAGAGACACAGCGAGAGAGGGAACACAAGTGGGGGGAGTGGAAGAGGGAGAAGCAGGCTTCCCGCCGAACAGGGAGCCCGATGCGGGGCTCGATCCCAGCACGCTGGGATCATGACCTGAGCCGAAGGCAGATGCTTAACAACTGAGCCACCCAGGCGCCCTGAGACTTCCTTTTAGAGAGGGCTTTAAGCAAATGCAAAAAAAGAAAACCCAGGATAGAAAGCTTAATAATTATAAAGTAATTATTCCTCTGGGGTTAAAAAAAAAAGTAGCTATCATTAAACATACCTATAGTGTATTACATACATGAAAAAGCCTTGGGTTTTCTTAATGCATCACTATAACCATGGCTTTGATAAACTCAGGGGTTTTCCAGCACAGACATTAGGAACAAAAAAGGTATACACGCATAAAGAGGAAGAGAGGGAGAGAAGGAAAAGGCCCCATGCAATCATGTCATTACCTTAGGCCTACATTTGGGATACTCATGGTCACCTGGGAGCACCTTGAAAGATATTGGTACCCGATCAGCCCTCCGATTGGCACAGAAAGCGTCCCAGACAGCTCGATGGACAGCATTATAAACTACATCCAGGCCCGTAAGGGTAACAAAAGCCATAGGCCGACAACATAATTCCACAGGGAAGTCCCACTGTGTGGGGCTCATGTTCAAGGTGTCAGGAAAAATCTGAAATACAAATGTAAATACATTCAAAATGTCTTAAAAGCCCATATCCATGTCTCATCTATGAGCCTCCACCATTTATAAAACATTACAAAAAGGCAAGAGACTGAATCTTTTCGAGTGTCTGCAGGAAGGTGATCAAATTAAAATAGGTCTCATGACTCATTTCTGACATAAAGAAAAATAACTGCTGACTTACATATAATAAATACAACTATCTAATTTCTTCTTATTGCTAACATCTAATTTCTGAATTCCTGGGAAATTATTAAAATAATATACTACTTATCTAAATAGCTATGATTTCTCACTTCTCCATAATTAATGTAAAGTGTACTATTTAAAGGAAAATCTAGAAGAGATAAACTAACAATGAAAATGTCTAGGAGGTACAAGTTTCCACTGTGTCCTTCAGCTGAGAATCAGTCTATAATAAATCCTACCACACACTAATCATAGAAAAGCAATTACATAAAACTGTGTTTATTCCAAAGAAAATTGCCATTATATTTTAAAGACCATTTCTCATTTCCAAAATCATGTATCAAGAGTTCCTTTTCAAAGGTGATCTTCACCAGTATATCTTACAGACCTCAAATGCAATTTTTGTGAAAAGTGAAAAGCACTGTACCACTACTTGATAACCAAATATTTTTAGCCGAAAAGTGAATTTAAAAAAGATCATTAGGCTTCTCACACTTAAGTACTGAAGGAATAATGGGTATTGAATAAATGATTTGGAAAGCTTGCCAGAAATGATAAATTTCTACAAGACATAGAAATTTTAGATTTAAGCAGATATTTTCCAGACAGGATTAAGCTATGAGGGCAAAGCATCACCAGTTCAGAGAAAGAAAAACTCTAGTTCTAGGGAATTTGGGGTTGAAAATTAAGAAGAGATGGTCAAAACACATTATACAGGGGCCTTTGCTTTATACCAAAGAATCTAGATTAGAGCCCTAAAGGTCCATTTCTTCATTTAAAAACCCCAGAGGCTCAAGAGAATTAGCTGTGGTCTTTGAATATGGAGTGGAAATAAGGGATCTAGAAATGACTTACAAAGCTTTAAATCACAGTGCTGTCCAAAAGAAATATGAGCTACATAATTTAAAATTTTCTAGTCATATTAAAAAATAAAAACAGGTGGAATTTTAATATTCTATTTAACCAATATGTCCAAAATGTTAATACTTCGACACAAATATAAGTTACTGAGATATTTCACTTTTCTGTACCAAGTCTTCATTATCTGATGTGCATTGTACACTCACAGCACATCTCAATTCAGGCTAGCCAATTTCACATGCTCAATAGCCACATATGGCTACTGGCTATCATAATGGACAGCCCAGATTAAATTATTGTCATTCTGTCCCCAAAAATTAACGTATGAAAACTGTATCAGAAATTCTTGCCACATACTATTAAAAGCTTTTGGCACCTGAGACAGTACTGCTTATTCTACAGCAAAGGGATGGGAATGGGAAAAACACGGGCAAAGGACAGGTGCAGAGGTTGTGTGGATCTTAATGACAGTCTATAGAAATTTCCAGATCTCCTAGAAGAAGCCAATGAAACAACTAACAAAGTATGACATGCAAGGAGGTGCAAAAGTCATAAGTGAACACGCTGGAAGGGAGATCACGTAACGCAAGGGGAAGTAATCTGGAAGCTGGCGTGGAAAATACTAAGGAAGGTTCTTGAAAAGGATGACATACTGCAAAGAAAGGCGACCTAATCAAAGCGGCAGGTTAAAAAACACAATGTGGTCACTATTTTTTAATTCATGCAGGTTCAGGGCGTAGTACACAAGGCTACTAAGGACTACAAGACGATTCTAAGGGGAATGACAATTTGGGGCCGGGATGGAGCGGGGGCGGGGGCGGGGAACAGATGTTGAGAACGCGAAGCACCCACTTTACTTAGAAAGACACCATCCCCAGGGTCTCAGCATTCTGCCCAGGGAGATCCAATGAGGAAAGGGAAATAACGCCGCAGCCCTCAAGGCAGACGCTACCTTCCCCCTCTCCTCCCCCTCCCCTTTAAGCCTGAAGGCCCTAGGGGCTGGAAGAGAAATGCCAGGACTGCACCCGCAGACGCCGAAGGAAAACGCAGCCCGCTCCCCCGCAAAACCAGCATTGTTCAGAGCTAGCGCTCTCCCTCGGCGGCCTCGCCTGGCCCCGCGGGTCTCCGGGGCCGGACTCACCCAGGCCGCACGCCCCGGGCCCGCTGCAGCTGTGGCCGGTCGCCGCAAGCCGGGGGACGGCGCGGGGAAGCAGGTAGGGTGTCACAGAACGCCGGGGGCCGTCCCTACCGCCACCGCCCCAGAGCCGGGGCCCGCAAGCGAGACTTCCCGGTACTCGCCTGCGCAGGCACAGGAAGCACTTTGGGCACCTGAGTGACAGCGCTCTACGCCAACCGCTGTCCCGAAACTTAACGCGGCTCCACAAAACGTAGGAAGACGCTCCATTAGGGGTGGGGAGAAAAGGAGCCAATAGGAGAAGCGAGAAGGAGGAGGAGGCGGAGCCTCTGCCGCTACCGCCCTGCAGCGTCTCCCTAGTCGCCCCGGCGCCCCACCCTCGGCGGCCTCGGGCTCCCCGCCCACAGACCCCCACAGGCGGCTTCGCGCTGCCCGGAGGCCGGGGGCGCGCGTGACTCTCGTCCGCGGTGCGAGGGGTGTGCCTCCCGCAGCCCAGGGCTCTGAAGGGGGACGCCCCGGGCCCGGGGCCACTGCTCTCCCTTTCTCGTTGTCGTAGACGCCCTCCCGGGGGGCGTCCCGCAGCCGGCGCGATGAGTGCCAACGAGGACCAAGAGGTGAGTCCCGCTGGCTGGACGCCCCTTCCCCGCGCCGGCGCGGTGCCTCGGCTCCGAGGGACGGCGGCTGAGCCCCCGGGGCCCTGCTGGGACCCGGCGCCGGGACGAGCGGCCCCGCACGTGCCTTCGCCCCTACAGCGGACAGAGCCCGGCTAGGGTGCCCCAAGTTTACGGGTGTCCTGCGAGGAGAGGCCAAGCACCCGGGAACGGGAAAGGTCCGCCTCTGCCTCCGCTCCCGCTGTAGTTTTCAGTTTTGCAAGCCCGGGAGTGGCCCCACGCCTCCTTAATAATAAGGATGCGTGTCCTTGGTAGGCGACCCAGTGCTCTTGCCTCGCCTTAAATCCCCAGTGTTCTTGTTTAGCGCTTGTGTACGGAGTTAAGCTGTTTGGAATCTGATTACCTTAAAATTTTAAAATTTCTTGGCTGGTAGGGAGAGACTTAATTGAGTTAGTTAAATTTCCCGTGGAGGAAAATAATGACACTGTCTCCGATTTCTGGCCTTTCTGTTTGGTGGAATCATTTATCCATCTGGTAGTTGTCCAATAGAAATTAAGGCTATTTTGAGCATGCATGTACCACCTGAATCGTAGAGTTTATGCTCAGCTATTTTCTCATGAAATGCCACTTTGACATTGAATCATATGATCAGGGAATGATAACAGGTCATCTCTAGGGGAGCCGTCTCATTGTGTAATGTGTCCAGATGAGGAGAAGAGTTTGCAAAGGTAAAGTGGATGCCCCAGGGCTGCACAGTGAACATGTGGGTAGAATCAGAACTAGAATCCGAGTCTCTTAGATAAGTAATTCACTCTTCATTTAAAATATATTTGTCGAAAGTTAGCACTTTTACAAGGTAAATGTGATAGAATCCCTGGAATGGAAGTTACCTTAAAAGGACCCAAAGTCCACCAAGCTGCTGAAATCCCTTCTAAACTGTTCTTGCCAAGTGAGTTTCTAAGTCGAGGCACCAACAAATTCTTACTGTGAAGCATGGAGCCTATCATATATTTCTCGAAGTTTGGCCCATGGAGCACTGCCTTAGAATCATCGGGGTGGTTGTTAGAAAAACAGGTGCCTGCACTGTATCTCAGATTTACTGAATTGGAATTCCTGGGGGGCCCAAGGATCTCCATTTTAACAATAGAATTCCATTCTTCTTCCACATGACTGATTTTCAGATCTTTGAAATCAGTTTTCTGCCCCGTTTTTCAGATGTCCTCTTCTTATACTAAATGATTCCTTTTAGCTTTTTTCCATATGTCCATTCTTTTTGTTCCTTCATTGTCTTGAAATTGTGTGTCTGTGGACAGATTAAGTTTACTTATGTCCTGTTTTAAAATTGTGGCATCACCGTTTTCTACAGTTAGTTACTCTCAATTACAACCCTTTGAGTTTCTGTACAAAGCAATTTGTCTTTCATCCTCTACTTGTATGTTTAGGGATCTAAAGACAAGTTCTTCCACTTACCCTATAAAATTTCGTCTCGTTAGATGGTTTTTCAAGGGCATTTTGAATTCATATTCAGCCACCAGCATGATTCACTGTTCCATCAAATTGTCATTCATCAATTTCATAAGGCTGCCTTCAATTTTTGTTCCTGACCTACTCTTTAGTTAAAATACAGGAAAGGATTAAGGGCAGGAGGAGTAGCACTATATTTTGAGTAAGGTGGTTCTTTCTAATCTAATCTTGGTTGTTCTTAAATCCAGTTGAACTCCTGTATTTTTTTCACGTGAAGGTAGAAAGAGAAACCCAGGTAGACTGTTCTGTGCCTTTCCTTGATGTACCAATCAAGTTATCCTCTCTAATAAGGGTTGCTTGCATTTATCTTGTTTTTCGTATGCTTGCCAAGGCTTACAGACTGCTACTCTTTAGTCCCCTAGGCCCCCACAAACTATTTCTTTAATAATCTATTCTAAAATTTTATCTGTCTTTAGTCTGTAGCTTTCATGACATGCATCTTTTTGAAAACTAAAAGATGTACCAAAGTACTGTCTTTCTTTGCTTCTCTTCTTCACCTGTTCATCAGTAATCACAACAGTGATTGAGTCTTCTCATTTGTCAGCCCACAGTGTTCTAAGAAATATTTCCAGGCAAGGATTATTAGTTACATTTTCTCTTGCAGTCCTTTTTTCCATCTTGGATAGATCCTTGTCAAACCTTTTTCTAACCATCTTTTTTTTTTTTTTAAGTTCTTTTTATTATCTGTAAGTGGTTTTTCAAGTTTCATATCATTCTGTGGGAAGGATTACAAATACAAATAATACACGTAAACAGTGGGGAATTATTGTGCTTTGTATTTCTCATCTCCAAGTATGACGCTCTTTCTACCCCAGCCTAGGACACATGCTCTGGAGTTGCTTTAAACTGACTTATTTTCCTCCTTGCTAGAAAGGAGAAAATAAGATATTCTTCTCAGGATTAATGTGAGATTTAGTGAGATAGTGCACTGTAAAATGCTTAGGAGTGCCTGGCACGTAATTTTAAAGTAAGTATTAGTATTAATACTGTGTTGCTACACTCACATATATATGTTATATACACATATTACAAACATCAAAGGCCATCTAGAGTAGCTAAGTTTTACATAGTTGAGTGGGCTTGAATCAGAAACTAAAGACCCTCTATTTCTAATCCACTTATACCACTAAACAAAACTCATTTGAATCATTCTTTTTTCAGATGGAACTGGAAGCTCTACGTTCTATTTATGAAGGAGATGAAAGCTTCCGGGAATTAAGTCCAGTGTCATTTCAATACAGGGTAAGATGTGACATGACTAGGAGCCCTTGCCACTTTGCTAGAAAAGATTGAAGGTTGCTAAAGATGCTTTCATTTTTTAAATGATTTTGTTTTTTCAATTTAACGGTTTAAATTTGTTACATCTTTGGATTTTCTGAAGCCTTTGAACAAAAGCTCATCACCGTGACATCAGTTATTTGTAGCTTTTGCAAACAATTCAGAAACTTTGAAAAATTAAGATAAACTTGTTTTTGTTGTGTCAGAATTATCAAATGTTAGAAGTGGGAGAAACCTTAGAAATTATATGGTCTTGCCTTCTAACTTTAAAGATAGCGTCTCTCAGTCATAACTTCCCAAGCTTTCCCAGCTAATGCTGATAAATACTAGAATTAAAATCCAGGTCTCTATTCCAAGTCTAGTATTATTCCTCTCCCCCCCACCATGATATAGTCAAGAAAAGTTGGTATTTTCCTAATTCCATATAATCAATATGTGTGAATATTTTTTACATATTCTTTAAAAGGGAGTTTGCTCATAACTGTTCTCAACATGAAACAGTACCAGTATCTTGTTTCGTAAATAAATAACATAAAGCATTTTTCCAGATGATTATAAGTAGTAGTGGTGTGAGAAAGTTTTTTTGTATAAGACTTAGTTATTTACATCATCATTTAAAATAAATTATGTGATAAGTGATCCTTATGTGTCATTATTATAGACTGTTACAGAAGATGAATTCTTTATCATTACTTTCTTTAGAGACTCTCTTCTCTGTTTAGCTCCTCTCAATTCCCTTTCAAGCTCAACAGTCTTTACACTACTCCATGGATAGAACAATAAAAAAACTTAATGGCCAAGGTTAACACTGGGGTTAAGTCCTAGGCCCTTTGATTTGAATCCAGCTGCCTCCCCAGACTTCCCCAGACACTGCCACTTACCCCTTACCAAGTGGGAGATCGAGAACTGCCCCATACTTCCCTAAGTATCTGTATTAACAGCAGCGGTTACCTGTTGAGCACAGTATACAGAACGTAGTAGGACGTGTGTAAGTCCTACAGGAGGGATGCTCTGCTGTGACTGCAGGATGGATTTCAAGGGTATAAAACGTGAGGTTTGGAAAGCTTGTTTGTGTTGAGAGCCAGAGGACCTAGGGTACAGGTCTGCCTGGGTCCTGGTCAGACCCCTCAGTTCCTCTTTAGCAGACTGGCTTGGTAACCTCCTGAACGATTCTCCCCTTTCAGTTCGGTCGGAAGCTTCCCCCCACACCTCACCAGTAGTCCTCCTGCAGACGTCTAGGTAGTTCTCTGAAACGCATAATTAGTTACCCCATTGCTTCGTTTAGAAGGGTTTCCCCATGGGTTTCTCCTGCCTATAGAATAGGGATTAAATTCCTTAGCTTGACACTCAAGGCCCTTCTGTTTGATTCAGATTGCCTCTCCAGACTTTCCCAGCCACTACCATTCATGAGACACAGTAGCCTGTGGAACATTTCCCTGCATTTTTTTAAGATTTTATTTATTTGACACACAGAGAGCGACAGCAAGAGAGGGAACACAAGCAGGGGGAGTGGAAGAGGGAGAAGCAGGCTCCCCGCCGAGCAGGGAGCCCGATGCGGGGCTCGATCCCAGGACCCCGGGATCATGACCTGAGCTGAAGGCAGATGCTTAACGACTGAGCCACCCAGGCGCCCCTCCCTGCATTTTTTTAATATGGTGCCTGTGGACATGCCATTTGCTCTTGCCCTCACCTCACGTCCCTCATCCAGCTACTTCTCCTTTAATGCCTAACTCAAGCTCCTCTGTATTTGGGCCTTGTCTCCTAGCTTTCCCTTGACTTCAAAGCAGAATTGACCATTCCCTATTTCTTCATACTTTGTTCTGTCTCTTTTAAACTTTTAATCGTGCTGCGGTTTCGTGAGTTACCTAAATGTCTGCTCCCTTGAAGACAGGAATGATCTTACCTCTATTTTTGTATTTTCTGTACCTAGGACTGTAGGAGACACATGGCACCTTGTTCCTACACACACTTTGAGTAAGGACTTAGTAATTGCATAGAGCAAGTAACTTTTACCACTTTTTCACTATCTCTGTATTTGAAACACAAGCATAAACCGGTGATGTCATCAACTTACACAGGCGTATATCAGCAGGTCCCTAAGTTTATCTGACATAATTTTTTTTTTAAGATTTTATTTATTTATTCGACAGAGAGAGAGAGCGCAAGTAGGCAGAGTGGCAGGCAGAGGGAGAGGGAGAAGCAGGCTCTCCGCTGAGCAGGGAGCTGGACGTGGGGCTCGATCCCAGGACCCCAGGATCATGACCTGAGCCGAGGGCAGCCGCTTAACCGACTGAGCCACCCAGGGGCCCCTATCTGACATAATGTCTAAGCCTCACCTTATATTGGTGTGTCTTGTGATTGAGGGTGAGGGGAAGGGAATAAAAAATTAGTGGTCAGAGAGTAAAGGTGAATCAAGTGACAATTTGGGGTGAAAAATTTTTAAATCTATTGCTGTTGTCTAAAAATAAATATTTTTTAAAAAGCAGCACATATACTAAAAATATTACAGAGGAGATCAGCATAGCCCTATGCAAGGATGAGATGCTGACTCATGAATCATTCCATAGTTTTATTAGAAAAATCACCATTTTGGAACCACCAACATGAGGATCATTTCAGGCAAGGCTCATTAATGGATGCTAAAACCTTGGACTGAAAAGTTGTTGAGAAGCAGTATATTCACATGGTTTTGTAGTGTCACTCCACAGATTACTTGTTAATTACAAAATGGAAAAGGTACCTTTACATTGAAGAGATTTGAAGAATATCACCTTAACCAAACTGATCAAGCTTAGTATCACCAGTGATGATTCCAGAAGATCTTATGTGCCTCCTTATATGATGCTATGGGAATATGCCACATCACCTGTGTAGTATCCCTACCAGAATATTTAATCTGAATTGGATGCAGGAAACAGACAGTCCTGATCTGGGGACATTATACAAGAAAACTGGCTTTAGATTCTTTTTGTCATGAAAGATATTTAAAAGGCAGGCAGGGTGGCTGGGGACTGTTCTAAATAAAAGCAGAGTAAAGAAATTTGACAACCAAATGTAATCCATGATCCTCAGTGGATTATGGATTTGTGGGTTGAGAAGGTGGTTTATTAAAGGACACTTTGGATATGAATGGGGAACTTTTTAGATGGATTACGAATTAGATAATATCTCTGTGTCAATGTTGAATTTCTTGGGTGTGACAATGGTAGTGTAGTTCTAGAGGAGAATGTCCTTATTCTTAGGATACTTTACCCTGTAAATCTTTAAGGATGTTTCATCATGTCTGCAACTTACTTTCAAATAGTTCAACAAAAACCAAAGGAAAAAAAAAAGGTCACCCCCATTGGGGGAGGGGGCGATTCTGTAATAGAAAGAAAGAGAAGTGGAAGGAGGCAAAGGTATTTGGTGAATAAGATACATGTCAATGAGTGTTCATTGACACTCTATGAGATTAAAATGTTTCTCTATGAGATTAAAATGTTTCAAATACAAAGTTGGGGATAGAAAAAGAAACAGAAAAGACATCTTTAAATTCTCCAGGTGAAGGGGGTCGAAAGTTACAAACTTCAGGTTATAAAAAAAAGTTAGGGATGTAATGTACAGCATGGTGACTATAGTTAGTAACATTGTATCGCATATTTGAAGGTTGCTTAGCCAGTAGATCTTGAAAGTTCTCACCCAGCCTAAGGCATTCCTAAACCTTATCTCTTTACCTTTTCCTTTTTTCTCTAAATTTTACATTTCCTTTTCTGGTCTTGGGATTGTGCTAATGCATATCAATCACTTGTTTTTAACGCCTCGTCTGATTTGGCAATTAGAAAACTTAGGGCAAAGATTAGGTCTTTCAAGTTGGTGGATTATTATTTTTGTCCATTCTCTTCCTGTCCCCCGCAGTTGATGTCTTATCTTTGTCCCCAGAAAGCTCTGATGAAAACAAAAATTTATATAAGACAGTCTTGATACTAGAAAAAGCTGGAGGGCTGGTTGGAGAGACAGGCCATGGACATCAAGTCAGGTTCTATTAATACGGCCGTCACCCCCTGCCAAGTCTCAGCCGGTACCCCAGAACTTTTCAGAATACTACGTTTCTGATCTGATCATGAGCATCGGCAGTAATTCATCATTTTAAAAGTCATAATTAAATATTCTGTCTTTGTATCACTTTTTACAAGCCTAAGATTTCCCTTTTCTTCAGATAGGTGAAAATGGTGATCCCAAAGCCTTCTTAATAGAGATTTCCTGGACAGAAACATATCCCCAAACACCTCCAATTATATCTATGAACGCTTTTTTTAACAACACCATGTGAGTAGTGTTCCGTTTTCATTGTTTTTTTGTAATGCTGTCTCTTACTTTTCTCTCAGCAATATATTTCTTGTGCATTATAGATCATCGGCTGTAAAGCAGAGCATATTAGCCAAGTTACAGGAAGCAGTGGAGGTCAATCTCGGGACCGCCATGACCTACACATTGTTTGAATATGCCAAGGACAATAAGGAGCAGTTCATGGAGAATCACCAGCCCGTGAATTCTACGGTAAGCTCGTGCTTCGTTTTGGTTTCACTCTGCTACTAATTCATCTTTGCTAGTTATTATTTTTTTTTAATTGGAAGGAGATTTTGTGTTAGATTGAAAATAGTTAGGGGCGTGGCGTGGCTTAGTTAACTGCCTGCCTTCGGCTCAGGTCATGATCCCAGGGTCCTTGGATGGAGCACCCCCATCAGGCTCCCTGGTCAATGGGGACTCTGCCTCTCCCTCTCCCTCTGCCTCTCCCCCAGCTCATGCTCTCTCTTGCTCTCTCAAATAAATAAATAAAATCTTTAAAAAGATAAATAGGTTACATCTGAGTTAAATAAGAATAGTAAATTTTAGGTTTCTTAGTGTCTATTTAACTTTAAAAATGAAATCATATCCTTTAGATCTTACCCTTCATATAAGACTAGAATACTTCATGTGCCCACCAAAAACTAAGGTGGTGTTGAACCAAATATTTGTTTAAATGTATTTAATGTCTTCATAAAGCTCAGATTGAGGATTTCTGATGTGGTGCTAAAATACATTTGAAATTACTTTCTTCATGAGCCTTCTTTAGTTGTCAGTAGTCTTGCCCCAGTTCACTTTGAACTTGGTGCAAGCTTGAAGAGACTTTATTAATAGGAAAAAAATTATTTTATTTCTAACAGTATTTTAGGAAATCATCACCTTTTATGACCGCAGGCATCTCTTTTTAGAGCTGCACCCAGTCATGTGCTAAAAGACTTTCCGTGGTCAGAGTCCGTTGAGTTCTGTGAACCAGGCCAGTGGCTTTCTGAGAGCAGCGGCTCTGTTGTCTTCTACTTGAGCAGGTCTGCCTTCCACATTCCTAACAGAACACGGAAGAACACTGAGGGCAGCTCTCTAGCGGTAGAAGGTGGTAGCAGAGCTGGTGGACTGTGGGCCACACCAGGTGGCCCTGAAAATCCTCACTGCACCACTCACCATGTGACTTTTTTTGATGGGGGAAAGGGGACCAATGTCTTAATCTCACTGTGCTCAGTTTCTTCTTTTGTAAAACAGGGATTATAATAGTATCTACCTCATAAGATTGTAGTAAGGATCAAATGAGTAGTATATGAACAACCTTTACAGCAATGCTTGGCACCTAGTAAGCATTTTAAATTTTGCCTACCACACTCTGATTACATGAATCCAAATTAAAATATTTTTCTCTTTTTTTTTTTTTTTTTGAAGATTTTATTTATTTATTGAGAGAGAGAGCGGGGGGAGGAGCAGAGGGAGAGGGAGAGAGAATCTCAAGCAGACTGCGCTGAGCACGGAGCCCAACGCAGGGCTCAATCTCACAACCCTGGGATCATGACCTGAGCCAAAATCAGCAGTCAGACACTTAACTGACTGAGCCACCCAGGCACCCTTAAAATATCTTTCTTCATTCATGAAGATTTTCTTCATTTCTTCAGGGAATCAGGGTTTTCTAGGTAGGCACGTGTGATTTTTCTTAAAGACATATTTAAATTTCCAAATCAAGCAAATTACCTGAATTATAAAATTACCTTAGAACTTCAGAGCTTCAACACAATGTTGGTATCAGGTCTTCTTTTTCAGAGACCTGGTTAATAACAATGGAACTAACATTATGTAAGTCCCTCTATGGGAATTTTTAGAAGAATGAAAGCAATGTGCTAATGGCACCTGATCTAATAAATGGAGAGTATAATATAGGATTTTTTTACTTCACAGACCTAAAAATTATCAACTTGTTTGAGGATGTAGCCATATTTAGTGTAATTCAATAAGTTTTAAGGCATTAGTATAGGAATTATTTGTTTTTTTTCTAGATACCCATAAGCAGTATCATCTCCGTTGAAACTCCTAATACAGCCCCATCGAGTAAGAAAAAAGAAAAAAAAGAACAGCTTTCAAAAGCACAGAAACGTAAGCTGGCAGATAAAACAGGTTTGTGTTTATTTATTTATTTTTTATAACGCAGATAAATGGGTTGCTTTTTAGTGTGATATGAGTGCTTAATAAGTATATTTCGATTTAGAAGAGTAGTTCTCTCTTCTTCATCCTTGGAACATTTGGATCAGACGCTGTCTTGGGTCACAGATGTATATTGAAAATATTTACTACTTTACCACAAGAGATCACCGTTTGAGGGGAAGGTAAGTAAGTGGCAAAATAACTATAAATGAGTCTCGAGGTTGAGAAACAGAATAGCATACAAAAGTGTATCCTACTTGTACCCTTTCTGACATGTTTGGGATTTTCTTATTTGTTTACCTTTCTGGCAGATATGTGTATTACTAAATATTTTTTGAACTGTAGCTTTCATTTGAAATGAAGTCTGGTATACCATTAGATGTTAGCACAATAAATAATATAATGTTTTAAAAAAATAATAATGTTTTTGTCTGTAGTTGATTTATTTATACAATTAGAATAAGATTTAAGAATAGAATTTCTGTGTCTCCTAAACCAGTCATTTTATGGACCTTTAGAAGAGAATTATAAATTCCACCTCACATCACCAATAATATTTGATCTCTTTATTTAACCTGAAAATTTGCAAATTGATATCAGTCTGTAAACTTTTTTTCCAGTTAAGGAAATGTATATATTTATATACATATACACAAGTGTGTCCCCGTATACTTACGTCTGTACGTGTGTGTGTTCTTGGTATAAGGTTACAAGCTGCCCTTTATTGAAAAGAACTGACCCTTTTACTCTGGTGAGGAAGTTTAAAATAATGCCCTTTTATAAAGGGATGGCAGGTTTTTTGCTTATGTTTTGTTTAACGTCCTGTGTGGCAGAATGAAAAGATTGCAGCCCTTTGTTGGCCCTCAAGATACATTCTTGAAGTCACAATAGTTTGTGAAATAACAAATCTGGGAATCCATTATACCTAATATTAAAGCATGAACAACCGAAGCAGTGAATTATTAGTCATTGCAATCTGTTTTCTAGAATTTTGGTTAATCTCTTTTTTAATGCTGTAGCATCTCTGTCAGTTCATTCCCTGTTGCTTTCGTACATAATGACCTATGATCATTCCCTTTCATTATGGTTTCCCCACCTCCATCGTTGTGATGATGCCCACCTAAGAGGCACCATTTTCTGTACTTAACGGTCTAGGAGTTTGTGACTTGGAGCTTGCGTTCTAAATAAAACTTTAAAAGGACCGTGGGTAAGTTTTAGTTAACAAAATCGGTGATCTGCCCCCACACCCCTGACAACCAATAAACAGTGGGATAAGATTCTTATTGGCATAAAGGAGAAAAGAGCCATTAGCATCTAAGATTGAGGTCTAGTGATGCTGCTTCTATCCTGTAAGAATCATGAGGTTGGTTTCTGTTTCCCTTGTGTAAAATTAATGTGTTGGTTTTAAATGCAGATTTTGATGATTTCATAAAATGAGATGTATAGAGATATATCAAGCATAGAGGAAATCACACCTTTTTATACTAAAACGCTTATATTTATTAAACTGTTCTTCAAGTTTGAATATTCTATTACAAGAATGAAGTCGCTTTGTAAACTATAATTTTTTAAATAAAGTTTCAGCTTGTTTTCAAGCACTCCCAACAGATTAAAGACCTGTCGGATTAAACAATGTTAGGCTAAATAATGAATATTTTATCAGACCACAAAAGTTAATAAATAAGTTGACCAGGCCTCCTCTGAGTTTCGAGGCCAGACATTGATTTATAAGGACTCTTGTCTTGAGCCTAGCTTCGTAGTTTAAAAAGCCTCATGAAGCAGAAAAGTAGCACAACATCTCACTTAAAAAAGCCGTAACCTTATAAAAAAGGGTAGAATTGTACAAGTGCATGAAACTAATAAATTGATTCATTCCTCTTCCTGGCGTTTCCAACTCACCTCCATGTTTTTGTCTTAATATCATGGTTTTGTCTTGAATGGAAATAGGGTAAATGTGAAAGGGAGTGTGTCTGAGTTACTTTGCAAGTATCCTGAGAACGGTGCTTTCAGTTCACAATGATGATAAACTGGTTTTTCAGCTTAATATAATACATGATTTAAAATTTTAATCTGTTATTGTGTAGATCTATCTATTATTGTGTATTTAATCTATTGTTGTGTAGAATGGTATGCAAAAGCTTATTGTTAGAGTATTAATTGCTTTAAAAATTACTGCTTGGTCTTAGACATAAAGTTACTATTTTTATCCTCTAGATCACAAAGGAGAACTGCCTCGAGGATGGAACTGGGTTGATGTGGTGAAGGTATATAATACTTATATTCTGGGCTTCAAAATATTGTTATCAATCTGCCATCAAATAATGAAATTTATATCTTCATTTTTCCCCCCCTCAACCTTTGAATTTTACTGGAATGGCTGTTTCCCTTTTTGCTTCAGCATGTAAGTATTTTTGAAATATCTTTCACATTCTTTTCTTTCCTACACCTTCAGTTTTAGATTTTCTTTATTTAAATAATGGAAAATCTGTAGAACTAAGCTATAAGTACAGTGAAGTATGACTGTTTATGTAAGTACATCTGAAGAACGA
The DNA here is from genome assembly GCF_964656455.1 of Halichoerus grypus. NCBI lineage: Eukaryota > Metazoa > Chordata > Mammalia > Carnivora > Phocidae > Halichoerus > Halichoerus grypus. The sequence goes on from NC_135714.1 coordinate 193,826,989, forward strand.
ACATGCCTAGCTATGACTCTGGATTAGCGGTAGTGTGGAAACAAGAAACAAGGCATCGAAAGGAATGCTTTGATTTCTTAGTAGAAATTCATATATATTTTTTGAGGGCAAACCCTAGATGGAGTTTCCCATCATTGTCAAGAAGGATTTTCTGTTTTTCTTATTTAAAATTGTTTACTTTTCACCTTGAAGTTTTTTGCCACCTTCTCTCAATATTTTTCTTATTGGTAGCTTCCAATATATTAAAGTGATGCTTAGTTAATCCTTTTTTTTTTTTAAGATTTTATTTATTTGTTTGACAGAGAGAGACACAGTGAGAGAGGGAACACAAGCAGGGGGAGTGGGAGAGGGAGAAGCAGGCTTCCCGCTGAGCAGGGAGCCCAATGCGGGGCTCGATCCAAGGACCCTGGGATCATGACCTGAGCCGAAGGCAGACGCTTAACTGAGCCACCCAGGCGCCCCTAGTTAATCCTCTTTGTAGGACTTCATGAGATGAGTTTTGCATGCCAATTAGTGCCCCTACTGCTGTGAGAAGTAATGAATATGATCCAAGGGTAGTTAAAGATTAGGATTTTAGTGGGGACCTACAAATACGGGTAATTTATAAACAGTATATTCTTAGAGTTCAAGTCAGCTGTTTGGGCCATGGGGTACCTTTGCTATAGAAACTGTTTAAAATAATCTTTGTGCCTAGTACAGAAATACTTCCTGGGAGTAGGTGAGCTGCGATCGGAAGAAAGCAGCAGTATTTCTTGTCCGCTTCCTGGGCAAGGGGCTGACCGCACACAAGATGTCTGTGTGGGTGCGGCTTCTCCGCGTTCTCTGCTTTAGCCAGGCCCCCCTCCACTGATGCCTGATGGATACTCCACGCTGTCCTAGGTGTGCTTGTATGTGCCTCACCAGCTAAGTCGTTTCCCTCCTTAAAATGCTTCGGGCTTCAGAATGAGAGTGCATCCTTCCCAGACAGTAGCCGTCAGCAGAAATTGGGCTCAAAAAGTAATCCGATTAATCCAAAGGTGGTAGTGCTCCTCCTTGCCTAGCTCCAGAAATTTAGTTTCCTGCTTGTTTTTCAGAGTCCTTGTTAATATAAATTAGAATTTCAGCACATATAAAGGAAATGGAGATTGAAATAATCCAGTAATCTTGGGAGATAGGCGAAGATATTTTTAGGAGGGAGGTTACCACGTAGGCGGGTCTGGACTCAGAATCTGTTACCCGAAGCTAGTAGTTTCCAAATATGATCTTGGGATCCCTGGGAGGTCCTGGAGGCCTCTGGGCATCTGCAAGGTCAAAACTATTTACATCCTAATGTTAAGGTGGTGTTTGTCTTTTTTCCTCGTTCTCTCACAAGTGGACAGTGGTGTTTACCAGGGGCTCCTGAAGTGTAATGATGCCATCACTAATACTCTTCTATTAGAGCACTAATAGAATGTGTGCTTTTATATTCTTGTGTTTTCCAGAATTTTCTAAGGTGGTGAGTAGGTTTAGAATCTAAGTACGTGCATTTTTATATTAACTCAGTTTGTTCGGGTGCCTGGGTGGCTCAGTCGGCTAAGCATCTACCTTCGGCTCAGGTCATGATCCCGGGGTCCTGGGATCAAGCCCCGCATTGGGCTCCCTGCTCAGCGGGAAGCCTGCTTCTCCCTCTCCTCCCCGCTTGTGCTCTCTCACTGTTTCTCCTTCTCTCTCTCAAATAAATAAATAAAATCTTCAAAAAAAACAAAACAAAACAAAAACTCAGTTTGTTCTTAGTTACTTGTACTGTGTTTCTGTTCACTGTTTTCTATTTTACCTGCCTTACTGTGGAAGCAGATTTGTGAAAACCCAGCTGTCTTCTGTTGAGCTCAGTAATAAAGAAATTCACAAAAATGTAAAACAACACTATTCTTCGCATTAAGTTTTATTTGTTTTAGAAGACACAGCTTTTCATTTAAGAAATGTTATTCGGTGATCATGGAGTGAGTCTGTTGTTATTTTTACATGAACTCAATTCCTCAGTTTTAATTTCAAATACTGTAGGTTTAATATACATTTAAAAGAAAGCTCTTTTAAGATCCTCAAAGTGGGAAGAGGAGCTGGGGCCAGAATGTTTGAGAACTGCTACCCTTAACAGTTTCTGCTTTTCACAGCTTCCCACATTCTCTGGGGTTCTCAGGGTTTGGGTTCACTGGGGATTTCTTGGTGGCTGGGTCTTTATTCTGGTCAGAATTGTCTGTGTATTCTTTGGGAACTCCCCACCCTCTCCCCCATTTGCTAAATTCTATAGATTTTTATCAGAAAAGACTTGCAATTTAAGATTTTTATCGTATTTTTAAAACTGTACTTAATTTATGTGTTTTTTTTACCACAATGTTTAAAATTTTTGAAGTCTTTATTGTGAAAATAATAGAAGAATGTCATTCATTTTATAAGTGGCACCTTTTGTATGTTCTTGGTTCCAATTTATTTCTTGGAAAGCTTCAAGGGATTTTTTTTCCCCCCTTCTCTATTGAGGTTGTATTTTTAAAGAATCGTGTTTAAAGTAGCTGAGCCTGAAGTTGAAAAGTAGTTAAATACGTTGAACGCTGTAGCTGGTATTAAGTTACATGAACCTTGTTGTCTGTTGTTCTATCAATTATAAATATTTATTTCTGGTAATAAATGGAAACAGTGAACTCAAGTAATGTGATAGCTTAATCTTGTTGATGATGTCCTTTTTTGTCTTTTATAGTTAAGCAAAACTGGCTCTAAAGATGATGAATAGTACTTGGAATTGAAGACAAGGGAAGAACATCCTTTAAGAAGTAAACTGGGTTCAAAATCCTTCATTACTCTTTTCTGGTATTGAGGTGGCTTTTTATAAAACAGAATTTTTTTGTATGTTTCTTATGTAAAAAACATTTTAAGCTGAAAGTTCATGAAGAGATCTGGTTGTATTAAATTATTTTCACAAACTTGCCTTAATAAAAGGTGAAATGTTACTGTTTAGTATACTTTATGAAGATGGTTGAGCTTTGTAAATGGACAAAATGGGAAATAATAAATAATCAATGTGAATTTATATGATCTTATTCTAGTGGATGTGATATTTTTTAAAGGAGTAGGAAGCCCTTTTGAAACTCTCATCCCAGTGGATCAGAATACTGAGTAAACAGTTACTCTGTGGCATGATCCATATTATAGACTTCTCGTCTTAATAAAGTCTTCATCTCTTCCTTCTCTTAATTACTGAAGCATAAATTGCTCCAGAGAAATTTAAATACTAATATTTGAACTTTTACATAATATTCTTTGTAGTTCCTTTTTATTTTTCAAGGGTGAACCGCTTCTTTTTAGTAAATGAGTATCTGTTCATACTCTTCCTTTGGGTCATGATATTTGACCGTGAGAGTTTTCAGCCGTATGTGGAATAGGAGAATATAAAAATAAATCTGCCAAATACATTCAAAAGCATTTGAATAGAAGTGCTGGTTCCCACTGAAAACATTTCTCTTTGCTGCATATACCAAGATGGGAGTAAAAGATGCCTTAATATTTAATTTTTGTATTGTTGGAGACAATGGTTTTAATAAATTCCTGTTTATCTGCTACTGTGTGGTTTTGGTTGTGTGGTAACAGGTCTCCTAAATGGTTTAACATAAAACCACCTCTCAAGTCTTGTTTCTTTTCAAGTATCCACATGGATTTCTCAGCCTGAGCATCTTCCTAGTTATAGACATAGAAGTGTTTCAAATGCTGAATCATAGTACAGGCTTGATTATTTTTTTTAATCACGAGTACCGTACCTATTAGTGTCGTGTAACCAGGAAGTTACTGATGTGTCTGTGTGATTTCCAGTGACTGCATTTGCTTCCCGGCTGGAAAACCCTAGAAAAACCTTCTACAAATAAATATTTCTAGAAGGGGAGGCTGTGTTCCTCCAGTGACAGCTGTGCAGCTCGGGTCTGAGTTTTTAAAGAATAATGAACTTGTAAAGACACGTCCTTAGCATACGAGCAGTTTAAATTATGTCCGTGGCTTTTACTGGGCTAACATTAGGCTCAGTTAAATCGTTTGAATTACACAGTAAATACAATTATGGTGAAGAAGTGTAATCTGATTTTCAAAAGCTGAATCACATTTGATATCTTGAACTAATAGAACAGAATCATTAAAATTCAAGACCACCGGAATGCGGCCAACTTTTGTCCTGGGGGTTGTGTGTACATGGTTTTCGTTGTGTTGATTTGTTTGCTTGTTTTTAAAGAAACTGAAACTACAACATCTGCTCGTGGAACAAACCATGTTTCGCTCTGAAGATTCTGAAATTGTTCAGGCTTCTTGTGGTTCAGAGATGACAAAGAATAATGCTAGTTAAATGCCAATGAGCTGTTTTTACTCTTTTTATATGAAATGTACACATGTAGGGGGTCATGGTGGCCGTGGCGCCTCTGACCACCTTCTGTAAAACACCGAAACATTCTCGTCCGGATTGCCGTCAGCTGTTCAACACCCCCGTACATTTGCTCAAAGTCTGTCTCCCTGAAACTGTATGGAATGACATCCTTAATAAGCAATAAAACCAGAATTACACACAGTGGTTTTCCCTGTGTTTTATTTCAAGTCGATGGAGAGAGAATTGTTGATTTTACAAATTTGCACAGACTTAGGGTGTAAGATGTACCCTCCTACTAGAAACTGTTTAAAAGTGAAAGAGAGAGAGCACCAGCACAAGCTGGGGGAGGCAGAGGGAGAAGCAGACTCCCTGCTGAGCAAGGAGCCCGAGGCGGGGCTCGATCCCAGGACCCTGGGATTCTGGCCTGAGCCGAAGGCAGACGCTTAACCACTGAGCCACCCAGGCATCCCCCAGAGTCTAAAACATTTAAACAAAAGTTGGAAGCTTGAGGTTAAGGACAGCTTCAGTTTTTACAGCGTCAAGGGGCCAGAAGACAGATGAAGTCTGGGATCAGCCCAGGTTAAGGAGTCACACACAGGTACACAGAGCATGCATGACGCTGAGACCTATCCCCCGGGGGGACCCTGAGGGAAAATTCCTGTCTTAAACTTGGGTTCTCCGTGGAAGGGCAAAATGTAAACAGACGGACATGGACTCTCCTGATGACTTACAACAGGGTTCCTCACACTTGGATTTCAGCCCAAATTCTGCCCCATATGAGTGATCTTAAAAAACAACAACCCCTCAAGCCAGGATTTTAGTTTAAAGTGGTACCATCCGGGCACCTGGCCGGCTCAGTCGGTAGAGTAGGTGACTCTTGATCTCAGGGATTGTGAATTCAAGTCCCAGGTTGGGTGTACAGAGTATTTTAAAAATAAAAATTAAAAAGTGGTGCCAACCGGGTAGAGCCTCTGGGCAACTAGTAGAAATGACCACATATCGACCCTGGAAGAACCCACCTTCAAGCCAGACCTCCAAAGAAAGCCCCACACGTAGAGTGCTCGGAATGCGCACTCACGGTCAAAGCCACGGTCCACGGAAGCGGGACCTTGTGACAGCCTCCTGCAGGGAAGCTTAGGGGAAGAAGCACTTCAAGGATGTATTCTTACGACACAGACTCTTAGATGTTAAGAGAAATTGAGTAAGGAACAAGAAATTATTAAGATGCATCAAGCAGATTTGGAAAAGAACCAAATAGAACTTGAAAAGTAAAATAATTGAAATTAAAGTTACAGATGAAGACACGTGTGCTTTGGCAAATCTGAAGTATAAATATCCCGTGGAATGAAGGCGGAACTAAATTTGCACTTTGGGATTTTCTTTTTTCGATTGTAACCTTAGAATCTTTCTTTCTTTTTTTTAGATTATTTATTGGAGAGAGAGAGAGCGCACGAGAGAGAGCACAAGCACGCGGAGGGGCGGAGGGAGAGAGAGAAGCAGACTATCCGCAGAGCAGGGAGCCAGATGCGGGGCTCGTTCCCAGGACCCTGGGATCACGACCTGAGCCGAAGGCAGATGCTCAACCCACCAAGCTACCCAGGCACCCCAACCTTAGAATCTTTCTGCATTATTTCTTCACAGGCCCCACCATTTTAGGTCAGCTGGATGATTTGAGCTTTCCAAAAGTTCTGCTTGATAACTGCACGTGTACCTCCCCGGACCTTGTTTCAGAAGAGACCAGTTAGGACAAGGATTTGGCCAGTGTTTCCAGAGGGTTGTCTGTGATAACTTTAAAAAGAATAAATTTAGAAATTACGCTCTGTAATAAGGTTTTGTCATTGGATAGTCCACAGAATAAAAACAGAACAAAAGGCATTACCTGGTAGGAATTATCTGGTAATCTATGATTCTAAATTTCTGTGTTTCTATTATGTGACAAAATAATCAGGAATTGATCAATGATCTGAAGTGTTTTTGTGTGTGTGATCCATTAATGAAGAAACTCATCGAAGGTCTTTACCAGCAATTTTCCTAATGGAATGGAAGAGAACAGAATTCAACAGAAAATACCGGTGTGTATCACATGTTGTAAGGGTCTTTGAGTGCGTGTGACTGTTGTTTTGGTTTGGGGTATGTATGTGCCGGTACTGTATAAAATTTATTTCTTAAAGTGCATCACGGCGAAAAAGTTTGAAAGGCACTGATCAGAGCATACAAAATGTGGGACAAATTTTACATATAAAGATTTCATTTTTAAAAGCACAAAATGGGGGCGCCTGGGTGGCTCAGTCTGTTCAGCGTCTGCCTTCGGCTCAGGTCATGATCCCAGGGTCCTGGGATCGAACCCGGCATCAGGCTCCCTGCTCTGCAGGGAGTCTGCTTCTCTCTCTCCCTCCACCCCTCCCCATGCTTGTGCTCTGTCTCGTGCGCTCTCTCTCTCTGTCTAATAAATAAATAAATAAAATTTAAAAATGTGCCTCTCAAAGTGCTAAACACATTTATCATTGATTTTGCATTATTTAAAAAAAAAAAAAGACTGATGAAGTAAAGCTGCATTGCATAGTATAATGCAAGAGGAGCAAAATGTTAATTTAGGGTAGGATCTTTGAATGACTTTGTAAATTTTTTTTTTTTTAAGATTTTATTTATTTATTTGGCAGAGAGAGACACAGTGAGAGAGGGAACACAAGCAGGGGGAGGGGGAGAGGGAGAAGCAGGCTTCCCGCGGAGCGGGGAGCCTGATGTGGGGCTTGATCCCAGGACCCTGGGATCACGACCTGAGCCGAAGGCAGACGCTTAATGACTGAGCCACCCAGGCGCCCCGACTTTGTAAATTCATAATAATGAAAATTCTTGCATGACAGGGTTGTTTTTTTGTTTTTAGATAATAGTAATGTATCAATACTGCTTTCTTAGTTTTGACAAATGTATTATAATAAAGTTAAGATGTTAGTAGGGGAAACTGGGTGAGAGGTATGTAGGACTTACCTATAATATCAGCACATTTTTTTTAAGTCTAAAATTAGTTTCAGATTCAAAAATATATTTATTATGGTGCGTGCCAGTCCCTCCCACCCTGAGAGAGTTCTAACAGCTTCCCCGCCTGGGTGGCTCGGTTGGTTAAGCGTCTGCCTTTGGCTCAGGTCATGATCTCAAGGTCCTGGGATCAAGTCCCACATCGGTCTCTCTGCTCCACGGGGAGTCTGCTTCTCCTTCTCACTCTCCTTCTGTGTTCTCCCTCTCTCTCTATTTCTCTCTCTCAAATAAATAAAATCTTTAAAAAAAATTTTTTTTGAAAAATTTTAATAATTTTTTTAAAACTCTGCATCCAGGTGACACACAATGTGACATTATTTGCAGGCGGTCAGCGTGGTGATCCTCCTTCGTGCTGTGCGGGCTCACCACAAAGACACCTGCCATCCGCATGACAGCTTTTGAACTGAGCACCTTGCATGAGGAACTGCAAGTACTAATGCCTGAATCAATGGTAAATAACTTTAACAGTTTTAGCTTCTTACTCATAAGAACCCAACGTAAGAAAATGCGTCCTATTCTCCCACCATTTCTCAAGGAAGAATCATTTTCTTCCCAGGCTTCCTGTATAAATCTAGTCACTAAAATTGTTGTCATGGGCTGGTGGTGGTAAGAAAACAGACGGGAAACACTGGCACCTTCGCCCGTTCTCCCCTATTTTGGCCGGTGGCACGTGGGAAGTTGGAAGTAACCTCCCGTGTCTCTCTGTGGCCTTCTGGAGCATTTCTTTCCCGTGGCTCCCACAAAGCTTTGGCCTGTTGGGACACTATTCTTGGTATTTTAGGTAACAAGCCATCTCCGTGTCCAGTTCTGTCCTTTCGTTAGTTAACAAAAGAGAATGCAATTTGGAAAAGGAAACTTCACACAGGGGAAAAAATGCACATGAAAACATTTTTTGCTTCGTAATTAAGTGGCTAGAAATTAACCTTGAACATCATCCTATGATGATAGTTTTTCAAGTACAGAAAGGTGAGGAGAGAGGTTTGCATTTAACGCATGGAATTGCATGCAAGGTGAGACTCCGTGTTTCTCCCGAGGACAGCGCTCTTCTGAGTCACTTGACAACCCACCCCGTTTGTGAAGGAAAATTCTCGGGCTTGGACTCCGGGTCCTGGGAGATGTAAATCCCTCTGAGGTTTCAGTGGAAGCAAACACTTCATCAATTCCTACATTCTTTTCACGGTCTGTTTTTGTATTCTTAAAAATCACACTAGTTGGGTGCCTGGGTGGCTCAGTGGGTTAAGCATCTGCCTTCGGCTCAGGTCATGATCCCAGGGTTCGGGGATCGAGTCCCGCATCGGGCTCCCTGCTCAGCGGGGAGTCTGCTTCTCCCTCTGACCCTCCCCCCCCATTCTCTCTCTCTCAAATAAATAAAATAAAATAAAATTACACTTTTTCCACTTCTATCCAATAATATGATTTTTTTAAACACGAAAGTGCAAGAAATGAAATGCTGTTGAAACCTTTCTCCCCCTTTCCGTTTCTATGTCTCTGAAGATCACAAAATCTAGAATTTGTCAGGTTGCCATTTTACTTGCTGAATACCGAATACACTGACTAAATATTCCTTACCTTCCAGGGGCTGCTCAAAGATAAAAATTTAAATCGATGGGTGTTATTTAGAATCATGATAACTGAGAAATCACAGAGTTTGGTTATAAGAATGTCCATCCATCTGCTAAAAGAAAAGTATAACTCCCACTACATGCTGACAAATCCCATCTGTTAAGATTTTCCCTTAGTTTCTATATTTTTCTTTTGTATGTCAGTGTTTTAAAATTCTTTATTAATTCTTTATTTTTATCAAAGTCATACATATACTTCAAGAAGTCAAATAGTTCCACAAGGCTTTTAATGTAAAAGGTAATTCTCCCTGCCACACCCCTGCTATCCCAATTCCCACCCCCTGTAAGTAACTGCTTTCAACAATTTTTAGCTTAAACTGGCCCACAGGACCCCAGTCGGTGGTCTCCTGCTCTCTGTAACCTCAGCTCCAAGACTGTCTGCCATATTCCTGCCTTGGAACCCCTGCTCTGGCCCTTGCCTCTGCCTGGGACTCTCTCCCTCAAATAGTTACGTGGTTAACTCATTCACCTTCGGATCTGTGCTCCAAGTCTGGTTTTTTTTTGTTGTTTGTTTTTTTTGCTTTGAGTGAAGTAGAAAGCCTCTAGAGGGTCCCCCCACCACCAGCCCCAGCCTTATTGAGATATAATTGACATATAACATTGTGGAAGTTTTAAGTGCACAACATGATGATTTGAGACACTTATCTACTGCAAAATGATTACCGCAATATGATCAGTTAACACCTCCACCAACTCACGTCATTATTTGTGTGTGTGTGTGGTGGGAATATTTAGGATCTACTCATTTAGCAACGTTCAAGTATATAACACAGTATTGTTAACCATAGTCACCAGGCTGTACGTCAGGTCCCCAGAACCCACTCATCGTATGGCTGGAAGTTTGTGTCCTTTGACCAGCAGCTCTGCATCCCCCCACCCCCACCCCAAGCCCCTGGCAACCACCAATCTGCTTCTTTCTGTGAAGTCAGCTCTCTCAGAGTCTACATGCAAGTGAGATCACACAGTATTTGCTTTTCTTTGTCTGACTTATCTCACTTAGCATAATGCCCTCCGGGTCAATTCATGTTGTCCCAAACAGCAGGATTTCCTTTTTCGTGGCTGCATAGTATTCCATTGTGTCGAGGGTTTGGAGCAGAGGATTGGGGTGATCTGCCTTAGGTTTGAATGGTTTGTTCTGGCTTCTGGGTTGAGAATAGACTGAAGCAAGAGGGAAGGCGGGGAGACCAGTTTGGAAACTATCACAGAAATGTGGGTGGAAAATGGTGGTTGCATGAACTAGGGGGTGTGTGGGTGAGAAGTGGTCAGTTTCTGGATATATATTGAAGGAACTGCTACCAGGATTTGCTGGTAGATCGATGAAGGATGTGGGAGAGATAGACGTGCACCAAACACGAGTCCTCTAAGTTTTTGGCCTGAGCAGTTGCAAAAAAATCCATTGATACAGATGTTAATTCTCCTTAAATTCTGTAAATTTAAGGTAATCTCAGTGATATTGCAACTGGATTTTTAAAAGAAAGAAACAAGCTTATTGTGAAGTCCTTACAGAAAACTAACATACTAGGGTAGTCAGAAGAAATACTGAAAAAGAAGGGTAATAAAGTGAGATTAGTTCTACCAGTTAGTAAAACATCTTTCAAACAACAGGAATTCAAGTGGTAAGGAACGGCACCACCTGCCTCTGTCAGTGACATAAAACAGACCCCAGAAATAGACCTACACGTGTAGAAGAATTCAATGTATGACAGATCTGTAGAAAATGTAATTTCTTCAATAGATGGCATGAGGACAACTAGACAACCAGCAATAGGGAAGAAAAGGAAAAGCATTCCTATCTCACATTTCACATCTTAGTAACTTCCAGATACATCAAAAGAAAAGAAAATGTTGGAGATTCTTGAATGCATCATTTCAGGATGAGATGACGTTCCTTAAGTAGGACACAAAACTCCAAAGTCATAAGAAAATGCTAAGTGTGATGACATAAAAGTGAAAATGTTCTGCATGGAAAAATTCCCATAAAGAAGATAACTAACTTTGGGGCACCTGGGTGGCTCAGTCGGTTAAGCGTCTGCCTTCAGCTCAGGTCATGATCTCAGGGTCCTGGGATCGAGCCCCTCATCGGGCTCCCTGCTCAGTTGGGAGCCTGCTTCTCCCTCTGCCTCTGCAGCTCCCCCTGCTTGTGGTCAGTCTCTCTCTCTGACAAATATATAAGCCTTTAAAAAAAAAAAAAAGATAACTTCATCTTTCTTTTGAAAGAAAGTTTAATTTTCAAAAGAGATTACTTTCAATATACATACATATGTATCAAAAGCTGTTAGAAGTTATCAAGAAGAAAAATAACAGAAAAACGAGCAAAGAATATGACAGTTTGAGAAAAGGACCTATCAGTGACTGTGAAAAAGATATGAAGTCTAGAATAAGAGACATTAAAACTGCAGTGAGATTCTATTCTTGCATGAGGTTGGCAAAGACCAAAACGTTTGGTAACACCGTTTCTGAAGGTGTGAGGAAACAGGTTCTCTCTTCCAACCTTCTTTTGAGTAAATTGATACAACCTTTATGGAAGACAATTCAGCAACATCTGTCAAAATCACAAAAGCGTTTGGCGCAGAAATTCCACTTCTAGAACTTGTTCCCCCTCCTAGACTTGTCCGTGTGCGAAAGGACCCGTGTGCAGGGACAATGTCCTGTATTATTACTCACTCCCAGCCAGTTTCAGTATCTTTAGATGTTCCCTGAGTGCAAGGCAGCGGGGTGGGTCTGGGCTCAGTCAGAGGCTGTGTTGGAGAGTGAAAAGAGCCTCTGTATCGGAATCGGGCAGATGTGTTCGAATGTATACCCTTCGGCGTTGTTTGTGTGAATTTAAGGAAATTCAACACTTAAGGACTGCTGTGCCCCCAGCAGAAGGATCCTGCTATGAAGGGCACTGAGCCCTTGGCCCGGGTTCCTCAGCTACCACACAACCCAGCATGGACCCAGGGGCCATCCAGCCCAGCCCATGGGACGTGGGCTCAGGGAAAGTTGAGCTGCTTCCATTTGAGGCTCTGAGAGGAACAAATGGTGTCACTCTGGCCCATTCCATTCAGTCTTGGTTGCTTCCTGCAACAACAGAACATGGCAGGTTGATTAACTCACTTGCATGGTCATCTCTTCCAGGATGTTGTTACTTCTCGCCATCCTCTGTGAGGTTGGGGCTCTTCCCTTGGCAAGAATGACAGTACCTTGAGGGGCGCCTGGGTGGCTCAGTCAGCAAAGCATCTGACTGTTGATTTCAGCTCAGGTCATGATCTCAGGGTCGTGAGATCGAGCCCCGTGTAGGGCTCAGTGCTCAGTGCGGAGTCTGCTCAAGATTCTCTCTCCCTCTCCCTCTGCCCCTCCCCACACTGCACACGCTCACTCTCTAAATAAAAAAAATATTTTTTTAAAAAAAGAATAATAGTACCTTGAATCACCAGGTTGTTAGGAAAATGAGAGAATATGTTTGTGAAGCGCCTAATGCTGTAATGGGTACAGAGCAAGAAGTAAGTGGTAGTGACTATTTTTTTTTAAAGATTTTATTTATTTATCTGAGAGAAAGAAAGAGAGAGAGAGCATGAGAGGGGGGAGGGTCAGAGGGAGAAGCAGACTCCCCACTGAGCTGGGAGCCCAATGCGGGACTCGATCCCGGGACTCCAGGATCATGACCTGAGCCGAAGGCAGTTGCTCAACCAACTGAGCCACCCAGGCTCCCGGTAGTGACTATTTTTTTAATAAATTTCTTTGTCACCTTTGTTCCTCAAATCAGATGTCCCTGAATATCAAACAGCAACTGCTTTTTAGTTTATAATCCTGGCTATCTATCATTCCACTATAAATAACTAGAGAAAAATACATTTTCTAAACCTGTGTTTTTCAAACTGGTTTGTAACCTATTAGTGGATATAAATTCAATTTAGTGGGCTTTTAGCGGCATTTTTGAAAAAATGAACAGAGTAGAATAAGAGATCAGAATACAATGTAAGTTCCAGAGTAGATACCATCCTGTGAAGTGTTTTCAGCTTGTTTGTTAGAACCAGTATGTTTACATACGCAGGTGAGGTATCAAAGGGACTGTGTGTTCTATTTTTTTTTTTAGAAAATTGAAAACTCCTTTTCTAAATTCTAAACTGCTGCTTGGCTTGAACATTTGTGAGGGTTTCAGTGGAATCAGATCAAATTGATCTTGTATGTAACCAGAACAAGCCCTTCGATGGGACCAAAGATGCCAGGAAGTCAGTAGGAGTGAATTCTAAAAGCCAGTCAACCAGAGAGCGTCCAGAACGGATTATCCCTGACACCAGCCCATCTAACATGTTGAGCACTCCGGAGTTCACTTGGAGAGACTGCAAGAAACAAAATCTACACATTTATCGTCAGCAAATGGATTCTTGCTTTAAAAATTTTAGTTTTCTTCTAATTTAGAGCAGAATCATTCATTTTCCTTAAACCTCCCATTTTTTTTATAAGCTGCAGAACTAGTTTATTTCCCACCTGAGCTGTACCTGTGAGTCATGCGAACAGATCATGCTTTATGGCAAGACTTCTACTTTACTACTGTGCTGAGTCAGTGATTTAAAACGGAAACATACTCCAATTTTGACACCTACCTTGTGATTCTTTCAGCACGAGGAGAATATCCTTCTGAAGTGATTGATAATTAGCTTAAAAATTCTTTCTCCATCTTTCTCCACTTGATCCTTACCTAAGTTCCCTTTTCCATATTCAGTGACTTTATTTATTATTGAAAGAAATGCTGAGTGACAGTGTCTTAGTAGGAAAGACCTGTTGGGCATCTCCACGTAGACGGTGGGCCCAGGTCTGGCTGCAAAGCACTTGAACCTGTGTCCGCATCTGGCCCCACAGACTCCCGCCCGCCCCCTGCTGAGGCCATTGGGCCAAGGCCCCTTCCCTAGCAATTTCCTTACCGCTCTCCCTGGTGAGTACTCCACTTTTTTTCTTTTTAAAAAATTATTAGAGCTTTAAAAAAAATGTTTATTGAGATATAATTGACATATAACATTGCACAGGTTTTAAAGTGCTGATTTGACAAATTTATATACGGGAATATTACCACCGTTGTGTCAGCTAACACCTCCATCATTGCCATACAATTATCATTCCCCTCTCTCTCTTGTTAAGATTTTATTTACTTGAGGGGCACCTGGGTGGCTCAGTTGGTTAAGCGACTGCCTTCGGCTCAGGTCATGATCCTGGAGTCCTGGGATCGAGTCCCGCATCAGGCTCCCTGCTCAGCGGGGAGTCTGCTTCTCCCTCTGACCCTCCCCCCCTCATGCTCTCTCTATCTCATTCTCTCTCTCTCTTAAATAAATAAATAAAATCTTTAAAAAAAAAAAGATTTTATTTACTTGAGAGAGAGAGAGAGAGCCAGAGAGCACAAGCAGGGGGAGGGGCAGAGGGAGAAGCAGACTCCCTGCTGAGCAGGAAGCCCAATGCGGGACTCGATCCCAGGACCCCGGGATCATGACCTGAGCAGAAGGCAGACGCTTAACCGACTGAGCCACCCAGGCGCCCCTATCACTTCTTTTTTTGTAGTGAGAACAATTAAGGTCTAGTCTCCTATTAGCAGTTTTGAAGTATGGAATGCAGTATGGTTGACTATAATCACCGCGCCGTGTGTTAGATTTCCAAAACGTATTCATTTTCTGGTTGCAAGTTTGTACCCTTTAACAGCATCTCCCCATTTCCCCCAGCCCCTGGTAACCACTGTTCTACTCTGTCTCTACCAGTTTGGCTTTTTTTTAAATTTTTTTTAAATTTTATTTTTATTTATTTATTTGACAGAAACATAGCGAGAGAGGGAACACAAGCGGGGGGAGTGGGAGAAAGAGAAGCAGACTCCCCACTGAGCCAGGAGCCCGATACGGGACTCGATCCCAGGACCCTGGGATCATGACCTGAGCTGAAGGCAGACGCTTAACGACTGAGCCACCCAGGTGCCCCTGGCTTTTTTTAGACTCCATATGTAAGTAATATCATACGCTATTTGTTTTTCTCTGTCTGGCTTATCTCACTAAGCATAATGTCCTCAATATCCATTCATCTTGTCACAACGGCAAGATCGGATCTCCCTCTTTCTCATGGCTGAATAATATTCATATATATATATATATGCACCCCCACACACCATCTTCTTTATCCACTCACCCATTGACAGACATTTATGTTGTTTCCATATCCTGGCTATTGTGAATAATGCTACAATAGACATGGGAGGACAAGTACCCTATTCTTGATATCCTATTTTAATTTCCTTTGGATAGATCCCAGAAGCGGGATTGCTGGATCTTATGGTAGTTTAATTTTTTAATTTCTGAGGACGTTTCGTACTGTTTCCTACGGTGGCTCCACCAGAGGACATCCTCGCTCACAGTGCACAGGCTTCCCCTTCCCGCACCCTCGATGACTCTTATCTCTTGTCTCCTGGATGAAAGCCAGGCTCACCCGGGCGAGGTGATAGCTCCGTGGTGTTTTAACTTGCATTTCCCTGATAATGAGTGATCTTGAGCACTTTTCATGAACCCGTTGGCCATCTGGGTGTCTCTTTGGAGTACTACACTTTTTGGATCTTCATTAATTAACTTGACAGAATTTGGTAGCTGCAAGGATTTCTAATTTCTATCAGGAAGAGACAATTTGTTGGCACTTAGGGAAAAGATCCTGGTGAAACTTCATTTGCTGAAACCGTGGAGCACGGCCGTAGACAGCCTCAGTGAGACCACCAGAGTGAGAACTGCATTTCCCACCTCTCTGCTGGTATTCCTCTCTCCCGTTCTCTGCTCTTCTGTTCCACAGACACAGAGTCCACACGCTGTCATGAAACCCCAAAGTGGCCGCTTCCTGGCCCCATCCTCTTCCCCAGTGGCCCTCTCGATCATATCCAACTTCCATGTCCCCTGCCCCCATGAAAACTCATGTTCATGCCTCTGATTAAATGCCTCTCTTCAGGGACGCCTAGGTGGCTCAGTCGGTTAAGCGTCTGCCTTCGGCTCAGGTCACGATCCCAGGACTCTGGGATCGAGCCCCACGTCGGGATTCCGCTCAGCGGGGAGCCTGCTTCTCCCTCTCCCTCTGCCCCTGCTTGTGCTCTCTCTCTCTCTCTCTCAATCTAATAAATAAATAAAATCTAAAAAAAAAACAATAGGCCAAATAAACCTAGCCGTGGACTAGGCCCCTGGGTCATGAGTTTGTGCCCCCAGCGAAGCATGGCCATCATGTGTGTTTGTGCCTTGCACAGGGGCCCCGAGTGTAGACTAAAATCCGTGTCACACACGACTCACCAAGCTGCATGCCCAGGCGGGAGACCGCCTCAGTGGGAAGAAGGCAAACCCTTTCCTCCTTGGTCTGCCTAAAGGAAGAGTGCCCTTTCCTAATTTGCATGAAGTGCCCCTTTGTCCCAACAGGGAACGTGCAGCAGAGATGAACAGCATCATGGTAAAGCTGCCGCAGGGCTTCCTTGTGCGGGACCTTCAGCAATAGAACCGGAGTCACACGTTGGTGGCCTTCTATGTGATGGTACCCAGTCTCTGCTCGTGGTGTTATTTTCTGGGGTTCTGAGCATAGCTTGATTTACATCTGTGCAACTTTTACGTTGAAAGTTACATGGAAGTACTTTTACAGTAAATCTTATGAAGGGAAAAAAAACAGGGTTTTATGAGATAGGTTGACCTTGGGGGACCCGCTCTAGTTTGGTGACAGGCAGTGGGGAAACCGCATTCCTGGAAGAGAGAACCAGGTACATTTAGGCAGCCCTTGGATCACCCAACCCACCCTTGTTCTGGGAAGGCAGCTTCCTCTGTAGGATAGCCTGGGGCCAGTAAATACACCTGCGTTTTCAATTATCATTGGCAGGTACTAATGGTTGGCCCAAAGACCACAGTTCTCTCCTTAGCCTCTCGCCTTACAGATAGATAGTTTTAAGTCATCAGTCTTTTTTCCCCCCAAACAACAATAAGGGCTAAAAATTTCAGACCACCCGTTCTCCCACGGTGACATACGTTGACATATTGGTGACTCTCTAGCAATTTTTTTCTAGCCTTCTAGTTCTTCTCTAACATCATACAGGAAAGTATCATCAATGAATGTAATTGGTGGGGCCCCTGTGTGGCTCAGGTCAGGATCCCAGGTTCCTGGGATCAAGCCCTGCCTCAGACTCCCTGCTCGGCGGGGGTCTGCTTCTTCCTCCCTCTCTGTGCTCTCTCTCTCTCAAGTAAATAAAATCTTTTAAAAAAAAAAATGAATCTAATTGGTCTGAAATATTTCTTTTTTTAAAAAAGATTTTATTTACTTGTCAGAGACAGAGAGACAGAGAGAGAGAAACCCCAAGCAGGGGGAGCGGCAGGCAGAGGGAGAAGCAGACTCCCTGCTGAGCAAGGAGCCCGATGCAGAACTCGGTCCCAGGACACCAGGATCATGACCTGACCCAAAAGGCAGACGTTTAACCAACTGAGCCACCCAGGCATTCCTGTCTGAACTATTTCTATAAAAATTTCAGGGAAACTACCCTTTGTTTTGCTAAAATTTGCTAAAATATTATATACTTCTACATGCTAATTAATCCCCTTTCAGATTTTATCATTTTTCTCAAATGTCCTTTAAAGCAAAACCAAACCAACCCCCAAACAAAAAAACAAACCAAAACAAAAACCTTTTTTTCTCTTCCAGGATCCAGTCTAGAATTACACTTGCACTTTGTTGTCATGTCTCTTTGCTCTTTAATCTGGAATGCTTCCGTAGTCTTTTTTTTTTTTTTTTTTTTTTGCCTTGCAAGACCTTGACATTTTTTGTAACAGTGCGGGCCAGAGATTTGTACGATGTCCCTCAATCTGGGGTTGTCCATAGTTTCCTCATGATTAGCCTCCGGTCACGTGTTTTGGCAAGAATGTCTCAGGAGTAATATTGTGTCCTCAGTGTGTCCCATCAGGAGGCACATGCCGGCTACTCTCCTCGTGCCTGGTGACGTCAACTTTGAACACTGGGCGAAGGTAGTGTCTGCCAGGTTTCTCCACTGTGAAGTTACAACTTTTTTTACCTTTATAATTCACAAAAATTTTGTAAGGAGATACTTTGATATTGTGCAAGTGGTTTGTCCCATATCCAGGTTTTACCCAGAGATCCTATTGCTGATTCTTGCTCGAAATAACTGACTGTGGAGAAGTCCCAGTGGTGATGTTCTAATTGTATCATGCCTTCTGCATTTCTGTGTTGGCATTCTAACGGCCCAGCATTCTCCTGCACACATTAACTTACATCAGCACCGACTCATTTCCATACTGGATTTATTCTGTAATCCATTTTATCATTATTTATTGTACTACTCAATTACTCTCAGATTTGCCCAGGGAACACCCCACCAAACTGGCACCTCTCTCCTTTTGACAGGTCCCCATTATTCTCCAGCAATTCTTCATTTTCTGGCACAGCGATATTCACGAGGTTATTTCTTAATGAGTTCTTGGACAAAATCCCAAAATGTGGCTCAATGAAAGCAGTTCTGTAGAGAGCCAAGCTGCTGTGATCCAAAAACGTTATTGATGGTCTTGCTTGATTCCAGGCTAAAACTCAAAGAAACCAGAGGAATGGGCACTCCACCACCCATCTCCTATAAATACTGCTTCTTCTAAACTGGCTTTTGATAAGAGTTGGACATCAGACAATCCAAGATTTTGTTTTCTGGCAAAGGTCAGCAGCACTGTCCAATATAACTTTCTGCAGTGATGGAAATGTCCCATATCTGCATTATCCAAGAAGGTAGCCACTAGCCATGTGTGGCTACTGAGCCTTGAAATGTGGCTAGTGTGACCGAGAAACTAAATTCTTCATTTAAATCTGTTCATTGTGTATGTCCACAATAACCAAACTATGGGAAGAGCCCAGATGTCCATCGACAGATGAATGGATAAAGAAGATGTGGTATATATACACAATGGAATACAACTCAACCATCAAAAAAATGAAATCTTGCCATTTGCAACAACATGAATGGAACTAGAGGGTATTATGCTAAGTGAAATACGTCAGTCAGAGAGAGACAATTATCATATGATCTCCACTCATATGTGGAATTTAAGAAACAAAACAGAGGATCATAGGGGAAGAGAGGAAAAAATAAAACAAGACGAAATCAGAAAGGGAGACAAACCATAAGAGTCTCTTAAGCATAGGAAAAAACAGGGTTGCTGGAGGGGAGGGGTGGGGGGATGGGGTAGCTGGGTGATGGACATTAAGGAGGGCATGTGATGGAATGAGCACTGAGTATTATTTAAGACTGATGAATCACTGACCTCTACCTCTGAAACTAATAATACGCTCTATGTTAATTAATTGAATTTAAATAAAAAAATAAAATAAAATACATATAAAAAAATAAATAAATAAAAAGTAAAATAAAAAATCTTTTAAAATAAAAAAATAAATCAGTTCATTGTAATTTTAATTTATATAACCACATGTGGCTAGTGGCTACCATATTGGACACAAGTCTAGAGGGAAGGTTTCCTATGGCATTGATAGAGGATGGATTTAAATATACTAGAGGGAAGGGGCGCCTGGGTGGCTCAGTCGGTTAAGCATCTGCCTTCGGCTCAGATCAGGATCCTGGAGTCCTGGGATCAAGCCCCGTGTTGTGCTCCCTGCTCAGCAGGGAGTCTGCTTCGCCCTCTCCCTCTGCTCCTCTCCTCCCCCACCCTCCGCTCATGCTTGCGCTCTCTCTGTGTCTCTCTCTCAAATAAATAAATAAAATCTTTAAACTGTATATATATATACACACACACATACACATAAATATACACACATATATATACTAGAGGAGAATGATAAAACACAGCACTAAATGATTAAACAATTAAAGAATTTTCTGGAGGTATTGAACTCAGAACTTGAGAACAGTTGTATTTATGCATTATTTAAATTGTAGATTGTAAAATCACGATGCTTTACTGAGGCAACTCCTAATTTGAGACAAATCATCAAAGCATCAGCCCATGGGATATTTGTCCCCGTGTTCTTTGGTATAGAGACCGTGCATCCACATCACCAAAAAGTTACTTCAAATCAGTAGTATCTGGGGGTGAGGGGGTGGGGGGTACTGATGGAAGGAGGGAGGTAAAAAAAAAAAAAGAAATCTTACTTTCTGTTTCCTCAACAGTCTAAATTTTCCTTAAGTATGCTTTATTTATGAATTGTTTATATACTTTGTGGAAAGACAAACAGGGTTGCCTGACCCGGAAGACTTCGGTTGCCTGGCAACAATCTGATGAGCCCCGAGCCTCCTCTCCCGGCAGGAGGGGCTGTGCCCAAAGGCAACTTCCTGCAAGGCCAACAGGTGCTCGCGGCAGCTGACGCCCTGTACGGCTTCCACCCAACCGCAGGCTGCCCGATGCCCAAGCAGACATCGTGTCCCAGTTGGCAAGGCCACTGTCATGCTTACTCTTTAAAAAGGGAAAGCAACTGAGTGGGGGTGGGGGACTGAGTCCTTCTGGAGTCCGGATCCACATTAATCCCAGCGGCCTCGCCCCGCGTCCACCCACACGGTGCTGAGATCGGACACGGTGCGTCTGCTCAGCCTCTGCTTTTCCGTGCTGTTCTGCCCTGACTCTCACCGTTGTTTGCTCAAGCCCTTCGAAGGACACAGTTTTAATAAAAACAATCTATATTTTCTCCCAAATAGCTGACATCAAGGAAAATCATCCATGAGAACTCAATGTATTATCATAAAGAAAATCACTTTTGAGATCACTGTGGATTCCATGGTAAGAAGATGTCATTGTTAATTTCCTGATTTTGATGGTGCTCGTTTTGCTTAGGCAGGAGAACGTCCTCGTTTGTAGGAATTACAAACTGAAGAGCTCAGGGCAGCAACTTACTCTCAAATGGTTCAGGACAGTATCTTCTGTTCTTGAAACGTTTCCATATGTTTGAAATTATTTCAAAATCAACAACAAAAGAAGTATGTCAAATAAGAGGGCAATGGACTCCCTCCCCCGGAGATAACACGCTCCCCCACCCACGCACCCCCCAGCCGTGTTTGTTTCCCCGCTCTTTCTTCCCAACAGAACCCTGGCTGTGTTTACCCAGCCCAGGCTCCGCTGCGGCAGGGTATTCGGTTCTGGGCAATCAGATGGAAGCTGACAGTTTGTGGGAAAGCTTTTGCTTTCTTGTCAAGTGACACCTCCAACTGTTACCCTTACTTTTCTTCCAGCCTGAGTGGTGGAAATGAGGTTGGTAGAGTAGCCTTCCTCTTGTGATGATGAGGCAATGAGGATGAAAGCCAACACTCCAGGGCGACAGAGGAGAACTATGGGTCCCTCCCGATGGCCACACTGAACGGCCCGACCAGCTCTGGACCACTCGCCTCTGTGCGCTTGCCATGTGAGAACTGTAAGCCCCTTTCGGTTTCAGCCTCTGTGGCCAAGTTTCTAGTTATTTGCAGCTGAGGCATTCCTATGCATTTATATATGTATTTATACACATGTGGGTTTTAAAAAGATAAATGGATCATAGTATGCATATTGTTCTGCATATTGCTTTTCAAAATTTTTTATTTAATAATATGTCTTAAGGATCTTTCCATGTCAGTTCTGGTAAACAGAGTATTTCAGAGTATGAAGAAACCACAACTGATCCACTCCCCTATTGATCGTTTCTAATTATTAGCCCTTGCAAGTGATATTGCCTGGTATAATCTCATAGTATATCTTCCCCCATGTGTCAGTATTTCTGTAAGAGAGCCCTAGAAGAGGAATTGCTGTACTGGGGAGGGGGGGGGGGCATTTTGTTAGATGCTGACAAATTGCTATCCCAAGACTGTACCTTCAAAGTCCTTCCAACAGAGTTCAGAACCCATTCACCCACGCACTTACATAAGCAGAAGTGTCAGCTTTTAAATGAGTAATTTTAAATGAGTCTGCATTTACCAGACTCCTAGTGAATTTGAGCACCTCTTCATGTAGTTCAAGGCCATTTATATTTCTTTTGAATATTAGTATCCTTTTGCACATATTTTTACTTGATTTGTATCCTCTTCCTGTTGATATGCAGGAGGTGGTTTTTATTTTTTTTAAGATTTTATTTATTTATTTATTTGAGAGAGAGCACGAGCAGGGGAGAGGGGCAGAGGGAGAAGCAGGCTCCTCGCTGAGCAGGGAGCCAGATGCGGGGCTCGATCCCAGGATCCCCCCTCCCCCCAGGATCCTGACCTGAGCGGAAGGCAGATGCTTAATCAACTGAGCCACCCAGGCACCCCTATGCAGGAGGTTTTTATGTGTTAAATGGCAGAGAGATAGGACAATCTACAGTCTTTCTATCCTGCAGTCTTTAAGCTGATGTCTGCATTTGTTACCGTGGATCCTAAGCTTAGAGTTTCTCTGGGGCTCCCTTGGGAGAACAGCTTCCTTGCCAACAGTCGTCTCATGCACCTGTGTTGAGTGGTGTATCTCTGCCTTCTTCCTAAATCTGATGCCCTTTGCTTTCAATATTCCAGAACCCGCACCCCCCCACCGCTAAACATTCTGATTCTTTTCCAGCTCAGTTATAGATTTATTCTTTTCCAGCTCAGTTATAGATTTATTCTTTTAAGAAATATATTATGTATCATTTTAATTGGATTTTAGGAGAGAGGGAGGGGAGATAAAGACAAGTAGTAACTGTGTCCTCTGCAGAGGAAGCTCGCTCCGCATTTCCCACCGGTCTCTGGGGTCATTGTCAAGGGTAAGCTTTCAAGTCGAGGAGTAAAAGAATAGAATGTCCTCCACCCGCCACCAAAGGAAAGTAGTTCAAATACCAAGAAGAGCTAATGAAAATTTGTGGATTTTTCAGAAAAGAAGGAAGATAAAAGTCATTTATTCCTGAAGGCTAGCGCTCCTATATGTTTAAGTGGCTAATAATAGACTAATAAGTTATTAAAGAAATGTCTTCCCCAGTCATTTTTAATTAAATGCGAACATCCCTGGGCTGCTGATAGAGGATTCACTGCTTAAATTTACAAATGATGTTGAATTTGACATCAGGATTAGAATATCAAAAATTAAAACTAAGGTACATGACTGAAAGCCAGGTGTTCGGGAAATGACTTGAGGAGAATTTACACCATGGAGTCTTCAAATCTGCGTCTTAGGGAATTTATTTGAATATATAAATGCACCATTTTTTTTTTCAAAAAGGAGATCTTTCTGATACCTCTGAAAGTAATTAGAAACAATGGCTTCCCCTAGAAATGTGTTCCAAAGCCCTGGAAGAGGAGACAGGAACCCCAATGGGGCTATGATGCCAAAGTCCCTAAAAGACTAGGGTAAGTCAGCACTGCTGGGTGGTGGTCAGGACAAGGGACGCAGGTCCAGGGGCAGAACATGTCAGAGCAGAGGACAGAGAGACATGCAAGAGTGACCTGTATGTCTCGCAGGCCCAACCCACACAGGGATCGAGAAGCATTGCGGGCCCCGTGCATCTCGGGGGGGCAGGGAGGGGTAGGAGAAACAAAAGCAGGAGCAGTTGTGAGGAGCAGGGTGGGGGAGCTACCAGAAGACTGTGTGCAAGTGCCTGCAGTAGGAAACTGAGGCTACCCCACCCTCACTGCATTCATCAGGCTCTCCAGGGAAACAGAACCAAGGGCATGTGCAGAGAGATAGATACAAGCAGATTTACTTCAAGGACTTGATTCACCCTATTGTGGAGAATCAAGGATAACCCAGCAGTCTGGAGACCCAGAGTAGAGTTGATGTTGCAGCTCCAGTCCAGAGGTAGGTAGACTGCTGGCAGAATTCTTTCTTCTTTAGGGGATCTCAGTCTGTTTACTCCTAAAGCCTTCAACTGATTGGACAAGGCCCACCACATTGTGGAGAGTTAATGTGCTTTACTCAAAATCTACTGAGTTAAATATTTTTTGTTTTGTTTTGTTTTTAAGTAGGTTCCACACCCAGCGTGGAGCCTGATGTGAGCTCCCAAGACCCTAGAATCACGACCCGAGTTGAGATCAAGAGTCAGACACTTAACCAACTGAACCACTCAGGAGCCCCTACTGAGTTAAATGTTAATGTCATCTAAAAAATACCTTCACAGTGACATCTAGACCAGTTTTTGAATATCTGAATACCGTGACCTAGCGAAGTTGACACGTAAAACCAACCATCATATCCAGCTTTCTCCTGAGTTCTTCCTCAGCTGGTCAGGAGGTCTGGGATGATGAGGAGGGCTGGATTTCCTGTGGTTCCGGGCAGTGAAGAAATCCCATTTGGTTTCGGTCATCATTGCCTGGGTCTGAGGAAAATCGGCATTAGCATAAGCATTGGGAACCCATCATGTTGTGAAAAAATTAACATTATTACTTCATTCCATATGCCCAGTAGGGCAGTCTATACTCAGATGCTGTTCAGATTCCTGACAAATCCCTCTGTCACCCTCAAGCCTCAGTTCTCACACTTCCAAAGGAGAAAGGGGCCATTCTTTATTTTGTTGCAGTGGTTCTTCTTGCAAGAAGAAAAGAGGGGCGCCTGGGTGGCTCAGTCGGTTAAGCATCTGACTCTTGATTTCAGTTCAGGTCGTGTTCTCAGGGTCGTGAGATCCAGCCCCACATCGGACTCCCGCGCTCAGCATGGAGTCTGCTTGAGATTCTCTCTTACCCTCTCCTTCTGCCCCTCCCCCTGCAGTCTCTCTCTCTCTCTCTCTCAAATAAATAAATCTTTTTTTAAAAAGAAGAAAAGAAAATATCAAAGCTTTCTATTTTTCCTTTTCCGGAGGAGAGAACAAAGATTGATCTCTCCACCAACCTCTGAGCTTTACATTTCTTCTGAATGAAAATACATGCCTCTGGGGAAGAAAAAAAATGCATTTGTGAGCTTAAAAGTGTGTAATAGAGAGCGTCCCAGCAGAAAAGTAATTATATATCATGGAGAGGCTGGTTGAAGGGAAGGTGTAATGTTTGCCAGAGCACTGTCCTAGCTTTCAAGGGGACACCAGAATTGGGCCATTATAATAAGTAAAGAAACCGCTGGATCAGGAATCAGGTACATCTGGATTCTAATTCTGGTTCTGCCACTAACTGATCATGTGACCTCCAGCAAATTGCTTCAGTGTTCTTCCCCTCAGTTTTCCAAATCCTTGAGATGGAGTTAATAATACATGCCTACATCCCAGAATGATTGTGCTTATTAATTTTGATAATATATATAAATGTGCAAAGTGCCATGTAAATGCAAATAACTATTGTTCTTTGGATAGAGACAGTTGTTTTATGAATAAGATAACATTGCAATTGGGAAACTAAGGTTTCTATCACCTACCTGATCATTTTTTATCTTTAATTAATAGGCAGTGGAAATTCTAAGTAAAACTTGCTAAGCCTCTGGAAAGAGATAGCTTTTGGAGCCACTCGGCTCTAAATTTTATGAACTATGGAAACGTTGATTTAAATTTTTATTTTTCTTTCAAATTTGGAACCACAAAGGACGGTAGTGATGTTGAGTGGCTGGAGTTACATGGCAGATATATAATCTATCCAGCATCTCTCTCTGTTGGGATCTTTCCTTCCATTCCGAGTGTGTGGACTCCACCCGAGTGTGAGGCTGTCAATCACGTGGACCCTCTTTCTCCAGTGCAGGCAGGTGTGTGGCCCAGGCTGGCCAATCAGAATGCCCACCTTCCTTGACCCAGTGACTCGTCCAGGAGAGGTCATGTGACCTAAGCTGACTCCTGAGCGCTTCTATGGCGCTGATATAAATGCTGAGGAAGACAGGTCCTCTCTCTTCTTTGGGACTGTGAGCATATTGTCGTTGGCTTCTTAGCAAATGAGTTGTGCCATGAGTTGAATAGTGTCCCCTCTACCCCCAAATTCATGTCCACCCGGAACCTCAGAATGCAACCTTAATTGGAAGTAGGGTCTTTGCAGGTACAACTGGTTAAAAATCTTGAGATGAAATCCCCCTGGGTTTAGGGTGGGCCCTAAATCCAGTGGTCAGTGTCCTAATAGGAAGAGGAGAAGACACAGAGACACGGAGAAGGCGGTGTCAGGATGGAGGCAGACACCGGAACAACCCATCTACGTGCAGGGAGCACCAAGGATCGCCAGCAGCCACCAGCAGCAAGGAGACGCTGGGGATGGTTTCTCCCTCAGAGCCTCCAGAAGACACCAACCCTGCTGACACCTGATTTTCGACTTCTGGACTTCAGAACTGTGAGAGAATAGATTTCTCTCCTTCGAAGCTCCCCAGTTGGTGGTAGTTTATGATGGCAGTCCTAGGAAACGAATACAGAGTGTTCTGCAGAATTCAAGAAGTTGAACGAACACTGTGGGCCTCAGGAAAGGTGGGAACTGGGGAAGCCCCAGGGACTTGGCTGCAAGTGTGTGGACCTTCAATGTTGTGCTCCTCTGTGTCCTGCAGCCTCATCTCTGGCATTCTCAGTGTCTCTCAGTTGAAATAAAGCGAGAGAAAAACAATCTGGCCAGTTGATGCCAGATGCCTTCCCTTGGTCAGATCACTATGGCTTAGGAGAAAGCCAGGCACTGTCCGGACCCACCCCTTGTGGAAAGGGGAAAGGTCTCACAAAAGGGCGGTCTCAAGGAGCCTGGATATTCCAAACCTCATCTACTGCACTTCGGTCAAGTAGCAGGTCATTGAGATAGACCTGTGGCTTCTAATTCTGTCTGATCATCATAATCCCCTAGGAAACTTATAAAATTGTAGATTGCTGGGTCCCACCCCAAATTTACCCAATGGGAATCTCAACAAGTATGGCCTAGGGCTTTTTTTTCCCCAAAAAAGTCATTAGGTGATTATGGTGATGAACCAGTAGGAATAGTGGGGCTGTGCTAAATAAAGTTGGAGAAGATTTGTCATAGGTGTGACTTGAACTGGTCTTGGAGGAGGCATACAATTTTGTTGGCACGAAAGAGCGAATTCCAAGCAGATTTTTAAAGATTCTATGAGTCCTCATAGATTAAACTGCAGTGTGCACCCAGAAATAGCTGCAAAGGAAAGATAAATGGGTGAGTAAGTTGGCTTTGCAACCTGACTTTGCCATATGGATTTGTCATTGAATTTATTGTATGCTGTCATTTCATGATCGGTTTAGTGAATCAACCCCTTTCATCCATGTTTTAATGAAAATTGTGTAATATCCCTGGGAGGAATCAGGGCACGTGCACCCTTGAATTCAAAGGTTTTAATGCAACACAGTGAGCGCCACCCTGTCGTACCTGGATTTGAATCAACATTTTATAACAGAAATAACTGACATTCTTCCATAATTTTTAAAAATATCTTAGTCAAAAATCACTCCTCACCTTCTGCTTTGGAAAGATATTTTGGCTTCATTCTTATCAAGAGCAGTGGTTTGAA
Organism: Halichoerus grypus; assembly: GCF_964656455.1. Lineage (NCBI taxonomy): Eukaryota > Metazoa > Chordata > Mammalia > Carnivora > Phocidae > Halichoerus > Halichoerus grypus. Next base: position 193,854,327 of record NC_135714.1, read on the forward strand.
ACTTATCTGATAGGTGTAACTGAAATCTTGGATGTACTTTTTCTAAATATTTGCATTCCAGAGGGTGGAGTTCTCTAAATGTCACTCGTGCACTTGCATAAACACACACACACACACACACGCACGCACACACACAAGCAAAGGCAACACTCCCCAAGGTCCCCGTTTAGAATAAAGGACACTGCTAACCAAACTCACCGCTGTCTAACACTTACTAAAACTATGTGCTGTGGATAATACAGCATTGATGCTTTTACAAAATAGGTAGCCTTGAATGCCCTTTGGAATCTAACCTATAGGTAACAGAGGACTTAGAATTTGATCTTACCACAGGGTGAGCCTGGGAGTGAATAGCGGTTGAACACTTTCAGATTGCTTCCTGGGCATCAGCTACTGTTCTAAGTGCTTTTGTTAACTCATTTAAACCTCACAATGAATCCACGAGCTAGGTTCTATTATGATTATCCCCACAAAACAAATGAACAAAGTGGAGTACATGGAGATTACTTAATGCATCCAAGTCACATAGCTCACAAATCATGGTGCCTGGGTTCAACCCAGGCAGTCTGGCTCTAAAGATGTGGTGTCATAAGAAATATATTTGGCCTTTGTCCCTGGTTCCTGGCGCAGAGCTCCTAAAACCCTTGGAATTTCCGGAGTGATAGGGATGTCTTTTGTTACTCATCATGAACCTCTTTTGACCACATCTGAGTTTATGCTAATGAGGCGACTTAGGGTAGAGCCCCTACAGAGCCTCAGGTGGGGCCGATCACCAGAAAGAACAAGTTAATAGAAAGTTGGAACTTTGGGTCCCATCCACCCACCTCTCTAGGAAGGGAAGGGTGGCTAGAGACTAAGGTCTATAAAAACTCTTAAATAACAAGGTTTGTTATACTTCCTGGTTGATGCTGGGAGGATGGTGGCCCAGAGGTGGCCCAGAAACTCTGGGCCCCAACCCCCACACCTTGCCTTCTGCATGTCTTTCGTCTGCTGTTCTGAGTTATATCCTTTATAATAAAGCAGTAGACCTAAGTGAAGTGTTTTTCTGAGTTCTGTGAACTGTTATAACAAATTGTTGAACCCAAAAAGGGAGTCACAGGAACCCCTGGTTTATAGTGGTTGGTCAGAAGTATGGGTAGCCAGGAGCTATGACTGGCAGCTAAGGGGAGAGCAGTCTTATAGGACTGAATCCTTAAATCTGTGAATCTGGTACTAACTCCAGGTAGTTAGTGTCCAGCTTGAATTGAATTGTTGGATCCCCGGTTGGTGTCTAGAGAATGGGTTGTTGGTGCTCTCAGCTTCTCTTACTCCTCTCCCAGCAGTCATGGTTGACCCTGGGAAAATGGCTGACATCTCCCAAGGAAGAGGTAAAGAAGAAGAGAAGTTAGTTAAGTACAGAACTTTGAAGAATCTTCATACTTGGGACTAAACAAAGGGCGAAAGAGACAGAGAAAAGGCCGAAGAGATTGGAGAACTCTGCACCACAGGGTCAGAGAAACCACAGGAACAACACACAGCAGGGGCCAGATGCCTCCAAGACTTCAAGAAGGAGAAGCTCCATGGAAATCTTTTACTGGACTTCAGGGATATAGTGACTTTCAGAAGTACAAATCTGAAGAGAACCAGAGTCAAGATCCACAGTGCAGAGGATTCGGGTGTGACCACCAGTGAGGGAATAGAGACGGCAATGATGGGAAGACTTGTCTTTCAGACGGTTTGCTGTGGAAAAGAATGAGAAAGGGGTAGAGTGTTAAAAGGTAGAAGAGGGACAGCAGTAAAGTACCCTCCAAACTGAGAAGGCACTTTGAGACCCAAAAACAGAGCAGGACCTTAGTCCACAGATTTTGCAGAGCGAGGGGATGAGCAGAGGTCACTGTGGTGAGGACAAAGGGTCTAATATTTAACAGACCTCATGGCGCCATGTGTGCCCCGCAGTGGTGGGGGTAGAAAAGATGTTATCTCTATTCGTTATGTAAACAACTTTAGGAAAGATCAGAACAGGCCTTCCCACATTCCTGTCAGGGCATGCATTAACCCCCAAGGGGCGCGCAACATATAGTAGCCCTGAGGCGGGGTCACCTCGCAGACAGGATCAAGATGGCAGGCCAAAGATGGAGTCAGCACTCCTACAGGATGGAAACAATAAGTTATCAGCAAAGTATAAAGCCTTTGTTTGTATGTTTGTTCATAGGGAAACAAAGACATGCATGGTAGGTGCTCAGGTAACTTGCACACAAATGAAAATAATAGCTCACATTTATTTTGTGTTTTCTCTACACCAGGCACTATGCTAAGCACTTTATTTATATGAACTCATTTATTATTTCCAACAATCCTATTTGAAGTAGTGTTATGCTTATCATCACCTCAATTACACTGTGGGGAAACTGAGGCAGAGAAAGTTTAAGTCCCTTGCCCAAAACTGGGCTCTTAAGCTGCTCACTACTGCCCATAATGATGGGTTTGAAGATCAGATGGAGACAAGACTTTTAGAGGGCCTTAGTTTTAAAACTAAATCCAGTAAATGGCATTAATATTCATTAATGATTTCCTATATTATCCAGGGAATGGGTATGACAATGAGAGGTATTAGGAACAAAGCCTTGAAGATTTAGAAGATAAAAGAGCATGATACAAACAACTCTCTTCCTCACCACTGTTTCCTCGACAGCCAGCACCACGTGCCTAATGGGAATTCAGTGATATTTGTTGAAGAATAAATAACTCCAAGCCACAAATTAAGATGACCAAATTGGCAATATTGATTGCTCCTAACAAAATTTTTAGTTATGATGGAAAGGAAGAAGTAGTGGGAGAAAAAAGTAGCTATTTTTAAAAAGTACATTACGCAAACAATGAATCATGGAACACTAAATCAAAAAATAATGATGTAATGTATGGTGACTAACATAACATAATAAAATTAAATTAAATTAAAAAAACAATAGTTTCTACCTTAACAGAGCCAAGTATCTATTTTTACAACCCGCTTGCCTTTATTTTCTTTTGAGGAAAATACGGACAAATAAAAATTACTAGGAAAGGGGGAAAAAAAGTACATTCTGTAACTTTTTGTTTACTTTTTCACATGAAGATTGCTTCTTTTTAAAATCTAAATCTAAGGGGACCGCCTGGGTGGCTCAGTGGTTAAGCGTCTGCTTTCGGCTCAGGTCATGATCCTGGGGTCCTGGGATCGAGCCCCGCACCGGGCTCCCTGCTCATCTGGGAGCCTGCTTCTCCCTCTCCCACTCCCCCTGCTTGTGTTCCCTCTCTCGCTGTGTCTCTCTCTGTCAAATAAATAAATAAAATCTTTAAAAAAATAAAATCTAAATCTAAGAAATATTCCTTACCATCCCTGTCTTCGTCTGTCCAGATGGCTATAAAAAAAAAAAAATCCCATTGGCTGAGGGGCTTATAGACGACAGAAATTTACTTTCTCATAGTTCTGGAGGCTGGAAGTCCAAGATCATGGTTCCAGCCAATCTGGGTATCTGGTGAGGATCTGCTATGTCTTCACCTGGTGGAAGGGGTGAAGGGTCTCTCTCGGGCCTCTTTTATAAAGGCGCTAATCCCACCATGAGAACAGAGGTCACCTGCCCGCATGACCTGACCACTCTCAAAGGCCCACCTCCGAGTATCATCACCTTGGGGGTTCGGATTCAAACATATGGATGTGAGGGGAGGGCACATTCAGACCAAAGCAGTCCCCAAATCCATTTCTGTTCCTTTCCTCTCCATAAGAGTTCTTAGGTTTTGTGTGTGTGTATGTGGTGTGTGTGTGTGTGTGTGTTATTTTCTTTTTTTAATGATCTATGTTGCTGAAACAGCAGAGGGAGCTAAACTGAACAAACTGAGACTGATGCTATTGTCCAATGCTTCCGAGGCACAAAATACGTGAAAACCAATCATGTGTTTTCCATTCTACCAGAAACAGGAGCGGGGAGTCGCAGTAGTTAAAACAAGGTGCTGGAGCTGAAGCATCGCTTTTGTGTGTTGAGAGAGCCTAACTCATGCAACAGCACATTCTGGAAGGCACTTGCGGGAACAGCACTCCGACTCTTCCTACTGAATCTCATCCTGGGGGAGACAAGGGGGCTGGAGGGCTCTGTGCATGTTTACCACCTCCAACATTTGCAGGCCTCCTCGGAAGTGGTCAGGTGAGGAAGGGAGTTCCAGGCCACCTGGATCTCCTTTCACTACAACATAGAGTCCATTTATGGGTAATGTAATTCCTGATATATCGGGGGTTAAATCTACCTTTCTATTTGTCCCATCTGTTTCATATATTTTTGTGATGGTTAATTTTATGTCAATTGGCTGGGCCATGGGGTACCCAGATATTGGGTCAAACATTATTCTGGGTGTTTCTGCAAGGGTGTTTCTGAATGAGAATAACATATTCATTGATAGAATAAAGCAGATTTCCCCCACAATGTGGGTGGGCCTTGTCCAATCACTTGAAGGTCTGGATAGAGTAAAAAGATCAACCTTCTCCCGAGTAAAAGAATTATCCAGCAAACTGCCTTCAGACCTCACCTGCACCATAAGCTTTCCTGGAATTTCCTTAAAAATTGATACAATCAACATTTCAGAACTTAAAGAAATAAACTTCAGTTATTTGGGAAAGTACGTGCACTATCTCATTCCCTGATTATAATGCTGAATGTAACAACAAGTTGTTACTATCTGCTTATTATTAGACTTACTGGTCCACTTATTAATTCAAAACCCTCTCTCATTCCAAAAGGAACATAGCCAGAGTCACACAGGAAATATTTGGGGAGTAGAGGTCATTGCCTCAATTTTTTGATTGTCCATTTACTGATCCAGGCACTAAGTTAAAGACGGTGCATGAGCCTTTTTTTCCCTGCTGTATCTGAGAGTTCTCCACAACCTTTTTTTTTTCTTTAAGTAGGCTCCAAGCCCAGCGTGAAGCCCAATGCGGGGCCTAAACTCACGACCTTGAGATCAAGACCTGAGTTGAGATCAAGAGTCAGATGCTTAACCAGTTGAGCCTCCCAGGTCCCCCTCTGCATTCTTGATCATTGCCATACCTGCTAATAGAGAAGGGCCCAGTGCATTGCACTTATTAATATGCTGAAAATATTTGCTCCTGACATCTGTCATTTTGCATAACTATGAATACAAACCACAGACACCATCTGGGATGTCAGAGCAAAGGGGAATGTGCCTGTTTGAAATTCTCATCCAATTTAATTTCACAGTTTTTAGAAGTCTTGCTTTTCTTCCTTGATAATCATAGGGAAAATAATTAATAATTATCCTCTGAGTGATAAAATTACTACAAATTAAGAAGCTGTTATGACTGTAATTTACAAATAATTACGTGAAAGGAAGGAGCATGAACAGTGCAGAACTAATGAAACAAAATTAATTAAAGCTGCTGAGAGATCATTTTGCTTTTTTATTGATTTGTTTTGGTCCCTTAAAGACAGACTGCTGTCCCCAAGATGCTTTACAGCCCGGAGTTTCCAAAAGAAACCCGAAGAGCTTGCTCCCAGATGCGTGCGGCGAGTGTGTTGAACGTGTTGCCAGAGGCACAGGGCTCGAGGTCTCCACGGAAGCTTCCGGAAAGCAGAACGGTCTTAATGCAAAATGTTAAAACCATTGACATGAACACGAACGAGGGGCGAATATGATGACGTCTAAAACAGTGCTTCTTTACGGGGCGTTGACCTCAGAAAGACAATAAAGCAAGTCCTCTGAAAATGATTTCTTTTATAAAAGCAATGAGACAACCAGTGAAAATTGTCAGAGTATCTTTCAACAAACAGTGAGGGAACAAGGAGACACCCACGTGCCAAAAAAACGATTCTAGACACAGACCTTACACCCTTCGCAAAAAATTCAAAATGGAGCAAGACCTACATGTAAAATGTACAACTATAAACTTCTAGAAGATCCTATGAGAGAAAACCTAGAGGACCATGGGTGACTCTGAATAATTGCGAATAAAGCTGCATACACAACCGAGTGCAGATCTGTGGGTGGACGGACGTCTTCAGGTCCTTGGAGTATATCCCGAGGAACGTGACTGCTGGATCCCGGGGTAAGAGGGTGGCCGGCTTTGTGAGAAACTGCCGAAGTGTCTCCAGAGTGGCTGCACCATTTTGCCCCAGCACCAGCAGTGACTGAGAGGTCCTGGTGCCCCACGTCCCTGCTGGCTTCTGGGCTGTCACCGTTCTGATGGGCCGGTGCTGGGATCTCAGCGCTGTTTTATTTTGCATCTCCCTGATGAGGCATGTGCCCTGATGAGGGTTACCTTTCCATAGGCTTATTCACTATCTGTAGGTCTTCCGTGAAGTGTTCAGATCTTTTGCCCATTTTCCCCTCTTTTATATTTTTTAAAGATTGTTTATTTATTTATTAGAGAGAGAGAGAGAGAACGAGCGGGGGTGGGGGGGTGGGGAGAGGGAGAGGGAGAAGCAGGCTCCCCGCAGATCAGGGAGGACCCTGGGATCATGACCTGAGCCGAAGGCAGATGCTTAACCCACTGAGCCACCCAGGCGCCCCTGCCCATTTTCCCCTCTTTTAAAGAGACTTTATTTTTTAGGCAGTTTCAGGTTCACAGGATGTACGCAGCCTCTCAGATCGGCCTCTTTCATTTAGTAAATATGCATTTAAGTTTCCTCAATGTCTTTTCATGGCTTAATGGCTCATTTATTTTCACTGCTGAGTAACATCGCATTGTCTGACGTAATTTTATGTAATACGCCAAATCTTGACATAACGTAAGATTTTTCTCGCTTGCTTTTCTGTATATCCTCTGATGGAATCATCAGAAATTATACTTGTAGCAATTTCATTTTCAATCGATATAATCGAAAAGGCAGCATCAGGCGCTCTTGGCAAACGCAAGATCACACATAGTTTTTGGTAATTTTTAATTTTGAGAGTTCTTAAGAGCATTTACAGTCTGTAAACAATGTTGGGATAACTTTCCGACAAATTATTTTGACATATAAAGTTTAGCACATCTAGAGATGATTCTCATGGAATATTTTTTCTAAAAAAGACTTAATTCTTCATACAAATCTATTTTGTATAAATCTGGATTCAGTCTTAAATATTAAATTTACACACTGGCATTTAAAGGTTTTCTCTGGCATTTCCTCTAACTTGTGGAGGTGTTTGAAATTGGCTTCATGATTTTTATACAACTTAAAACACTTGTTTATGCACTCAATAATTGTATCTTCAATTACAAGGAAAATTTAATTTAAAAATTTTCTCCCTCATTAATAACTCGTTCATTTGAAGCTTCTTATGAAAGTAGTGTTCTTTTTGGTTGAAAGCAATGACCTTTAAATTTAATTTCCAAGCCTGCGGATATTTGCTCTGCTTTGCAGTGTTCCAACAGTTTTATAAATGGGAGATCCGAAACTCTTTGAGAATTCTAGTAACTTCCTGATAGGCTTTATTGCAATTCCCATGTTTATGCTTTTCTTTGGTAGTAATTTACTGACATTACTGCCCAAGCACCCGCAGTTCCTGTCCTGGTGCTCAGGCCGGAGAGTTAATATTTGTGCACACACTGCAGGGATGGGCTCTGGAGACAGGGCCTGGCACGACCCCCACACGGAGACACTCTTCTCCCATGACTGCAGCTGCTACTAGTATTATCACTACCGATCAAGGCCCAGGGCCTGGCCCCCTGGAGACCCCCCACAGGGCCCCGACTGTCCCCAAGGCATACGCATGTGTGTACCTGGCCATCACATAAAAACTCGGCACCTGGGCCCTGGCATATTTCTGCTGCTCACATGCATACTCCATAGGACTTCACTTACAAGACCCAAATTCACAAATAAAATGATGAAGAATTTCAAGATGGGGACAGCAGAGCGTGAAACCACCCATGCTACATGAAAGAAACCAGTCACGAAAGACCACTTGTCATGTGATTTCATTCCTATGAAACCAAGTCACAAGCTCGAGAAGCCAGCCCTGGCTTTCACTTGCCCTTGCCCGTGTCCCAGTGGAGTGCCACGTCCCATCAACAGCACCCAAGGGCCACTGGGGATGGTGCAGGCATCCTTGGCCCAGTGTACCTCGGCTCCCCCTCTCACCCTGGTTGTTGCTTAGAACCGTCACCCCTCCTCCATAGGTTCCTGCCTGACACACGTCAGGCGGTCTTCCCCCCAGAAATGGCTGTGCCTCTCTCTTCCACAGGCTTTCAGAACTATTACTCTGCAATGCCAAGGAGCCCTTCCAATCCGTGAACCCTTCTGATCAATGCCCTCTCACGCTTCCAATCAATATGCAGCCTGTTTTGCCAGATAAAGGAGTGGCATTCCTTACACGAATTGGACCGCTCTTCTCTTCCTACTCATACCCCTCTATGCTCCCTGCTGGTGGCAGCTTCTGGAAGATAAGGGTGTGACAACATTCAAAGAGATCACATTCTAACGGTGCAGCGATTGCCGTCTAAAGAATGAAGAGAAGACATAGTTGGATGATGTGTTGTTCTGTGTTTAAGTCATAACATTCCAAATAGAAAAGCTTACCTGACCAGAAAAGAAATTATTGTTAAAAAAAAAAAAAAAGAAATTATTGTTCACATTTTCCTGCATAGTTTGCGTAAGACTTGCATTTGTGGTCATGGTCAAGGAAGCATGGTACCAACCTTTGAGTCCCTGGAAGCCAGTGTTTGTGGGCAGCCCGGCGAATGATACAGCGTCATGAATAACAATGCAACCAGCATTAAATAAATGACGTGGGGATTTGCAGAGACAAGATCTACGTTGTTTCAATACACATACAAGGTCTGACGAGCCATGGCTTTGCACGTGTAAACAGCGCTGCTACCTCTTATGTTGGGAGAAGTCAGTGTAGTCAGGAACGGGGCATCGACGATAAAGAACACAAAGAGATGATTCGTGGGCATGAACAAAAAGAGACGGTGCATGAACACCAAGATGAATCCTTACATGCACTGATTGAACAATGAACACATGCTTCCATATCTCCTCCCTAACCATTATTCTAATTTTTTATTAACAAATCACTGTACCTCAGGTGGCTCCCTCAATTTTTTTTTTAAAGATTTATTTATTTATTTATTTGAGAGAGAATGAGAGAGAGCAAGCACATGAGAGGGGGGAGGGTCAGAGGGAGAAGCAGACTCCCCGCTGAGCAGGGAGCCCGATGCGGGACTCGATCCAGGGACTCCAGGATCATGACCTGAGCCGAAGGCAGTCGCTTAACCAACTGAGCCACCCAGGCGCCCTCCCTCAATTTTTAAAGACATTCTTTCAATCAAATTGTTTATATAGACAAGGGACTTGCAAAAAAATATTTGCCCAGAACTCATACATAGTAGGGGTAACACTGACCTCCCATGAGACTAGAAGCTTCTAGAGAACAGGAATTGTGTCTGCATTGTTTACTCTGTATCCCTAGTACCACATTGATTTGAACCCACCGTCCTATACATATCATCATCTAGTGACGTTCACGGGTCTCTCTCAAGGATGGGTTGTACAGAAATTGTTCTGTTGAAAGCTGTTGCCATAATCAGGACTTAGAAATGATTTTGTAAAATAGAGAACGCCTTACTGGCGTTCGGCATGAAACAAATTGGACTCACGGAGCTCTTCTCAGATCCCATTAATGGTTTATAGAACGCCTGCCAGATTTCAGGCACTCTTACATACATTACTTCAGTCCGCCATGCTGACGATCATCACACCATCTGCATTTACAGGGGAGTAAACAGACATGACAGCTTTGTGTCACCATGTCATTAGCAGGACAAGCATAGAAAGAGAACGCTTGAGTTTCCAGGGCATCCGTTGCCTGGGTCTGAGGGGCCCGGCGCTGCCCCCACCCTTGCCTCCGTCTCCTAGGCTATTATATTTTATTCATAAGTCCCTCAAATTGGTCCAGGCAGTCTCTCACCACATTGCTTTCATGCAGCAGCCGATGCCATCCACCTGGGGATCAGAATGGTGGCTATTCCGTTGTTCCCGTTGCCACGACAGCCAGTAGTCTAAGTACTAATCTTCAGGCGATGAAATAACATCATTTGTGAAAATGATTACTGGCAGGTAAGCTACACAACCCTGCAAAAATTGGTTGAGGTTATGTTTGCAAATGAGCCCCAAAGTGTCCTTTATAGACAGTGAGTCATTGCTTCTGGAAGAGCCCAATTCAGACCCTGCGTCTCTCTGCAGCCTGAGACTCCAGGCACATCTCCCCTTGTCAGCCTCAGAGCTGAGTCTAGAGAGTGGATTTCTTTTTGGATAGTCTGGAAGTTCCTGGAAACTTAGAACACCCTTGTTGAAGCACCACCAGGTAAAAATTGCCCAGACTTAGCTGAAGAATCACAAACAGGCTTGTCAACCCCATGGCAGTGCTCTGTAGGACATGCTCATCCAGGGTATAAAGTCAGACCAGAGACTGTTGGAAGTGTGGTGCGCAAACGTCAGATGAAAGGCTCTCTACTAATCCAGAAAGGTCTGAATAAAACACTACCCATTCTATAATTCATCCTCTGTGTCATAATTCATAGCCAGTCTTCCAGGTAAATTACACTTTAACTAGAATTTAGAAATTCTTGCAGAACACGTGTAGCAAACAACCAAGATAAATTCCCATGGTTATGGAGGACACACGACTTTTTCTTATATAAATGTCTTGTATTGAGTGTCCACCAGCTGGTGAATTGATAAATACAATGTGTCTATTCACACAATGGAATGGTATCCACTTGGCAATAAAAATGAATGAAATACTGATTCCTACTATGAGGTAGATGAACCTTGAAAACATTATATTCAGTGAAAGAAGTCAGTCATAAAAGATCACATATTGTATGATTTCATTTCTATGAAATGTTCAGAAGGACAAATTTATATCGACAGAAAGTAGACTTATGGTCGCTGGGGGCTTAAGTGGGGGAGTGGGGATGGGATGGGGTGAATGGGGAGCAACATCTAATGAGTACAAGCTTCCTTTTAGAAAGGACGAAAACATATCAAAATCAGATTATGGTGATGGTTGCACAACCTGGTTAACGTATGAAAAAAACATTGAATCGTAGACTTTAAATGGATGGATTGTATGATATGTGAGTCATATCAAGAGAGACAGAAAAGTTTTTCATATTTGGGTTTTAAAGCAGTCATGGCTTATTATAGATTATAATTTAACTCTAAAAATCAGAAGACTCTCACTTCAGAACTGGGTCATTTAGATCAATAACTTTAGGTTAAGACCATGCTTGCAATACTGAACGCAACAATTAAGAAGGGCAAGGTTATAAATAGCCTGCTTCTCATGCTCCTTTAATAAGTTACTACTGCTCTTCCCTGACGAGTTGTCAAATTCTGAAGTGAGGCTCTGAGGGAAGCTATTAGAGCACCGGGGAAAGGTGAAGCTTGGGTGGTGGGCCATGTGCCTGGAAACAAGCTTAGAAATCCAGCTGAAAGCTGGCAGATCCACAAGATTTATGGCCCATGTGAAAATATGCTAACTCAACTGTAAATTGATACAACACCAAATTGAGCGCCATCTTCTTACGTAACACTGTTTAAACTGCCAGGCACAAACTTTTGGGAGAATTAATTGCAGCGTGTTAAATTTAAATGGAGTCTCCAGTGACTGGACAGAGGCCTTTCAGAGGCTGTACAAAATGGTCTCGCACCAGCTAGCAGGAGAGACGGAAGAGGTTCTCCAACACATGCCTTCAGCCAAAACAAGGGAAGAGATTTGAACAAATTAGCTCATGCAGTCCGTAAGAAAGTGGTGGGAATTTGGGGCCTTAAATTTAACTTCATTTAAGCATTTAGGACATGTACAAAGCATTACAGGCCTTTACTTATGAAAGCACGATGGGGCTTTTAAATCTTTTGAGCATAATCTTAAAAGGTCACAAATTAAGAATATTCCTAGTGGGGCGTGCGAATGGCTCAGTCGTTTGAGTCTCCAACTCTTGATTTTGGCTTAGGTCGTGATCTCAGGGTGGTGAGATCGAGCCCTGTGTCAGGCTCCACACTCAGCGGGGAGTCTGCCTGAGATTCTCCCTCTCTCCCTCTCCCGCTGCCCCTCCCCTCTCCCGCTTGCTCTCTCTCTCTAAAATAAATAAATAATTTTTTTTTTTTTTTTAAGAATATTGCTAGTGAGTGAAGCAGAGTGGGAGGTACAGGCTTCCAGCTATGGAATGAATAAGTCATGGGGATAAAAAGTACAGCATAGGGAATATAGTCAATGGTATTGTAATAGCACTGCAGAAAAAAAAAAAGAATATTGCTAGTGAATGTCTTTCTCAATAGCTCTAGTTTTTTCTTGTGTTTCTCTAATGGAAATTGCAGCATTTGAAATTGCTTCTTGAAGTAGCTGGAGCTCCAACCATCTTTCAGGAATCGCTATTTTCCAAGCAGTGTTTGACTCCTGATCCAAGGTCAATAGGGCATGAGCTCTCTATGTGATGAGCCATTCAAGATTAGTGAAGAGCCAACATCCTCCCGTCTTTTTTGTTTGTTTGTTTTGGTTCACTTTTGGGAGGACTTTTGTTCTCTCTTTAGAATGACTTTGTACCTCATCCTGCTACCCTGCTTCCCCTCATGACACTCAGGAGTCATAGGAACACCAGGAACGCTGCCTAAATCAGAAAGGGCCTGCGTGGAACCTTCTGCCTATTTATTTTTCCCTCTGAATCAGCTGGTGTTTTGAATAATGACCTAAGGTCTATTTTTATCCAAGCAATCCTTCTGCATTGTGAATTCATGACATAGGTCTTAGTATTTGATATTCTGTATTTCAAATTCTCACCTTCTGTAGTTTAAAATGCTCATGGTCCTATGTTATCAATCACTGGATAGAGTCATTTAGTGGAATAGTCTCCCTTCTTTATACACTACCTCTGATTAGAAATTCAAGAGAGCTGTTCTTCACAGATTTGTGTTCCTTCCACCCTGACTTGATTATATTTTAAGGAGTGTTTTCAGGCCCAAGTAACACTGGGTCTCCAAGATTCAAAGGACCCTAGACTTCTCTGGGTCTCTCTGTTTCCTCCTGTTCACAGCCTCTCCTTCTCGTCTTCTGACTCTTTTTTTTTTAAAACTGGTCATAAAATTAAAAATATAACTCACTGTTCTATGCCCTAGGAGATCTTATGTTCTCTATTCTTAATTCAGGAAATGGGTTGATCTAACACCATTTATTCTAAACCTTGACTCATTAAACAACCTTCTAATCTAATTTGATCATTTTGGTGGATCTATTCATACCAGGTACATTAGTAGATTCATTAGTAGATTCATTTTTCCTTGTTAGTTAATAAATGGGCTGTCTAATTTTAATTAAAATTTAAGAAATAGATAAAGAAGATGAGAAGGACAATAACGAGATAAAAAGACCAGATGACTAAAAAAATCAATTCTGACTTGGACATTCTCTAATTCCTTAAGATTCTATAGAGGAGGTGAGTGGAATGTGCCATGTTTTTAAAGCAACTCTTATTCAAAAAGCTGGGTTTTTAAATAATAATTAAAATATATTTCATAGTCTGTGTAATTCACCCATTTAAAGTATATGATTTAGTGGTTTTTCATATATGCACAGAGTTGTGCAACCATCACTAAATAATTTTTGAAAATTTCACCATCCCAAAAGAAACCCCATATACATTAGCCATCATTCCCCATTCCCTAACCCCTAGGACCCCCACTCCCAGCTCCAGACATCAATCGACTTGGTCTCTCAATGGATTTGACTATTCTGGACATTTCACTTAAATGGAATAATTTAATATGTGCTCCTTTGTGACAGATTTCTTTCACTGAGCATAATGTTTTCTAGGTTCATTCATGTTGCAGCATGTGTCAGTACTTTATTTCTTTTTATTCCTGAATCATATTCCATTGTATGGACATACCACATTTTATTAATCTATTTGCCAATTGATAGACATTGGGGTGTTAAAACTCTCTGGCTCTTATTATTATGCTGCTATGAACATTTGTGTACAAATTTTTGTGTGAACAGTTCTCTTGGGTATATACAGTAGTCTCCCCTTACCCACCCGAGATTCGTTCCAAGACCCCAGTGGATGCCTGAAACCGTAGATAGTACCAACTCTGTATATGCTCTCTTTTTTACATACATACTATGATAAAGTTTACTTTATAAATCTGGCACAGTAAGAGATTCACAACAACTAATAATAAAATAGAACAATTATAGCAATATATTGTAATAAAAGTTATGTGAATGTGGTCTCTCATGCACGCTTATAAAATCTTATAATAATTATCTCAAAATACCTTATCCTGTACTCGCCCTTCTTTTTCTGTGATGACCTAAGATGATAAAATGCTTACGTTATAAGATGAAGTGAGGTGACACTGAGATGAGGAATTCTTAATCTCAGGAAACAAACTGAGGGTTGCTGGAGTGGGGGTGGGGTGGGAGGGATGGGGTGGCTGGGTGATAGACACTGGGGAGGGTGTGTGCTCTGGTAAGCGCTGTGAATTGTGCAAGACTGTTGAATCTCAGATCTGTACCTCTAAAACAAATAATGCAATATATGTTAAGAAAAAAAAAAAAGAAGAAGAAGATAGCAGGAATGGAAGAATGAAGTGGGGGAAATCAGAGGGGGAGAAGAACCATGAGAGACTATGGATTCTGAAAAACAAACTGAGGGTTCTAGAGGGGAGGGGGGTGGGAGGATGGGTTAGCCTGGTGATGGGTATTAGAGAGGGCATGTTCTGCATGGAGCACTGGGTGTTATGCACAAACAATGAATCATGGAACACTACATCTAAAACTAATGATGTACTGTATGGTGATTAACATAACAATAAAAAAATTAAAATTAAAAAAAAAAGATTCCATGGTCAAAAAAAAAAAAAAGATGAAGTGAGGTGAATGACGTAGATGTTGTGACCTAGCGCTAAGGTAGTGTCCACGTCCTGACCCTTGGTCAGAAGGCAGATCATGTCCTTCCAGACCGCTAGTGACCTTGCGTAACTGAAAGCGTGGAAAAGGGGGCACTACCATACCTTAGAGCAGAATTGCTGGGTCATATGGTACCTTTCTGTTTACCTTTTGAAGACCTGCCAGTCTGTGTTCCATGGTGGCTGCGCCATTTTACATTCCCTCCAGTAGTTGTGGGAGGGCTCCAATTTTCTCCCTCTTTGCCAACGCTTGGTACTATTTCTTTTGCATGATAGCCATCCCAGTAGGTACGAGGCAGTATCTGATTGTGACTATTTTTAATGAGTTGTTGAAAGTAAGTGGACCATTATAGGTAAAAAAGAAGACTTGGCCTATTATGGTTACCTTTGTCATCTGATAGACCTGATGTTCCCCACGCTGATTCCATTGTCTTTTAAGATGAACATTTCTCAATCTTTTTTTTCCCCCAAAATATGTTCCACTTGGAGAAATATTGAAAACTCACGATATCCTGAAGTTCTCACATACCTCCTAGGTGGAGAATCATCTTTTTTTTTTTTTTTTTTTTTAAGATTTTATTTATTTGCGAGAGAGAGAATGAGAGACAGAGAGCATGAGAGGGAGGAGGGTCAGAGGGAGAAGCAGACTCCCTGCTGAGCAGGGAGCCTGATATGGGACTCGATCCTGGGACTCCAGGATCATGACCCGAGCCGAAGGCAGTCGCTCAACCAACTGAGCCACCCAGGCGCCCGGTTGAGAATCATCTTAACCAATTATCTGAAGCTTTCTGATTTTACAGAGCAGGAAAATACAGTTGCTAAGTTTGTATTTGGCCACTTACCAATTGGGATAAACATAATTTCATCAAATAAAGAATATTTAACCCTCAAAACAGTGGAAGACCCGTCTCAGGCTAAAAGAGTCTTTTCCCATTTTACCTGCACACACAACAGCACTCACATGTGCTACCATCATTGTCCTTACTGAAAATCCTGTAAGACCTCTGGTGAGGACTTACACTGGAATAACGTTGCTGATACTCTCACAGGCAAGTGGCCTTCTCTGACAAGCATACTCCCCTAGAGGTGTATGAATGAACAGCGCCATGAGAAAGGGATGTTGCCTAAGTCTGAGCCGAGAATGTTCCAGTAGCCACCTTTATACTTCTTCAAGTAGCTCTGTGCCAAAACTCCTGGCCCTGCCTGTCCTCATAGCCTGAGTATAAAATAATCTTTCTTTGATGAAGACCGAAACCGCTAGATGAAAGGTTGGCGGGAAACTTGATAATGGAGGCGATAATGTACCACGTGTGGTACGTACTGGTCAATCTGGACTTTGTAAAAGCAGGACAATAAGCCACTAGGTATCACATGACGTGATGCCAACAGAAGTACACAGCCCCTCATGGGAGAGATTTTTGACCCTAAAAGTGAACCTGAGCTTGTCATTTAGATCTCTAGGTCTAACTATCAAATTACAAGAAAGACAGGGAGTTTGCAGAGTAAGTTGAATAAATACCACAAGGACACAATCAGCAATACAGATGTGGGAGAGTCTACAGACAACGGTCGCATGTAGAAAAGGGATCGTTCGGGAATAAAGGATATTTAAGAGACATGGCAACCCAGTGTAATTTGTGATACTTGTTTGGATCGTGATTCAAACAAATAACCTGCAAGAAAGGCATTTTTCAGATAAAGTGGGGCATTTCAAATATGCTCTGGATATTAGATTATACTAAGGAATGGGTTTTTAATTGAGATATAATCAACATACAGCCTTATAGAGTTTCAGGTATGCAACGTATGAATTCAATACTTGTATATATTGTGAAGTGATCACCGCATTAAGTCTAGTTAACATCTGTCACCACATGCAGTTATGGAATTTTTTTCCCTAAGAAGTGGTTATTAATCTTCTTAAGTGATAAAGGTCAGAGTGGTTATGTTTTTAAAAAGCCCTTATTAATTATCACTCAGAGATGCACACTGAAGTGTTTATAAGAGACCTGTTATCTGAGATTTGCTTCAAAATGCTCAAGAAAAAAGAAGGAAGGACATATATTGGGGAAATAAGTGACATAAGATGGGGATTATTTTGACAATCGTTGAAACTGCATGATGGCTACATGTGGACTCATTATACTATTCTCCTTTCTGTTGCATATGTTTGAATGTTTCCATAATAAATAAGCTAAATAATAAAATAAACTTCTTTCCTTGGAAATAGAGGTAGATTAAAATTTAAAAGTACATGGTTTATTACGGAAAAAAAGTGAATGGGGGGGAATAGCATAAATTTCCCTATACATTATTCTTTTGCATTGCTTTGGGAGATAGTTTGATGCTAACGAACTGGCTTTTTTTAAAGATTTTATTTATTTATTAGACAGAGAGAGACACAGCGAGAGAGGGAACACAAGCAGGGGGAGTGGGAGAGGGAGAAGCAGGCTTCCCGCCGAGCAGGGAGCCCGATGCTCGATCCCAGGACCCTGGGATCATGACCTGAGCCGAAGGCAGACACTTAACTGACTGAGCCACCCAGGCGCCCCTAACGAACTGATTTAAATATGATAGGAACTCATGACTCTGCAAGTCACCAAAAGACTAAAGTAAAACAAAATTCCCTCTGATTAAATGGAAGGCAACGTATAGAGAAACTCCCAGGGATCAAGCCAGGCAAAAGAAGTCATAACTGAGAGCCCAGAGAACACCAACTGCATAGCCAAATGGGGACAAGGGAAATATAACTTTAACCCTGGAATCAGAAAATTAAAATGTTTTTAGTTGATTTTTTTCACTGTCGATCCCCTCATCCTGCTACTTCAGACAAAGACATTTTCTGTTCAAGGCAGGAGTTATAATTTCATTGAGTACAGTCTATGGCCTTGACCTCCGATGTGCACAGGCTGTGGAATTTAATTCCGTTCCCCTGGTAGGGAGCAAATAACTTGCAGTATGTCCAATAACCTCTTTGCAGCTGACTTCCCATGCCAGGGTAGGCTGTAATCTGAAGCCAGCCCTATAATCCTTACTAACACCCAATTGCTTGCTTGGATGCTGCTTAAGGGAGGTGGTTAAGCCACGTGGAAGGACTCACACAAGTGCGGACGACATCAAGTGTGCTAATTGAAGCAACTGGGCACGGAATTAGTGCTAAGAGACTCTAAGCCGGCCCTCTAGATCAGTGCTGTGTCATAAGTATACGGGAGCCACAAATGTCATTTTAAATTTTCTGGTAGCCACATTTGAAAAAATACAAAGAGGGGCGCCTGGGTGGCTCAGTCGTTGGGCATCTGCCTTCAACTCAGGTCATGGTCCCGGGGTCCTGGGATTGAGCCCCGCATTGGGCTCCCTGCTCGGTGGGAAGCCTGCTTCTCCCTCTCTCACTCCCCCTGCTTGTGTTCCCTCTCTCGCTGTGTCTGTCTCTGTCAAATAAATAAATAAAATCTTTAAAAAAAAAAGAAAAGAAAAAATACAAAGAAATAAGTAAAATTAATTTTAATAAAATATTTTATGTAATCCAGTATATCCAAAATATCACTGCTTCATGTTGAAATAAGTAAAATTAATTTTAATAATGTATTTTATTTAATCCAACATATTTAATCTTCATGTAATCAATATAAAAAACATTTTTTTAATACTAAGTCTCCAGAATCTGATGTGTATTTATACTCTCAGCACATCTCACATACTCACCAGCCACATTACCACTGCTCAACAGCCACATGAAGCTACTTAGGCTACCATATTGGACAGCGCAGTTCTAAAGGATTGAGGGTGGAATTGTATAGATACCAACTAGAGAGCCTTCAGCAATACGCAAGTACAAATGAAATATTTTTATTAGGAGGGAAAAATGTTCAATATTAAATTCTTACGTGAACCCAAGTGAATACTTTTGTCTTGTGGATAGTGAGATGAGCTGGCAGCCTCTAGAAGCGAGCTAAACCTTCTTCTCTTTGGTCTGAGGACAGTGCATTGAGTCTGAATAACCACAGAAGTGATGAAACCTGTTCATACAGGCTTGGAAATGTGAGTCATGGTAAATATGTGATGTGTAAGCAGAAAAAGAATTAGTAATCGCTAGACAATTGTTTCTCTTTTTTTTTCTTAAGGTTTGGGCTTCACTTTATTAAGAATATAGTCCAGCAAAGGAAGGAGAGCCAAACATGACAGAAAGTGACTTGACCACGTGGTCACAGAGGCGGTGACAAGGCCGGCACCGGAACCCTTATCTTCTCTGCTAGCTCTACAGGAATCCGTATTTTTGTCAGAAATGGAAAGTTGGAGTGTCGCTTGAGAGACAAGACCATCATGGAGGCTGGTTTCTCATTGTCTTTGTTCAAGTAAGCTCCGTGGGTCCCATCTCCAAATTGTCCTGTTTCCATGCTCACAGACCCCTTTCCATGGCCTGTCCCCATTCCTACATTCCTCACACACATCTCAGTGAGAACTCGAGGGCTCTGTCACAAATGCTGCTGACTGCCAAGGAGTCCCTTCTCTTTCTCCACCACCCTCTGCCTCTCCACACACGCCTTTGAGGCGGCTCACACGAGGCCATCGTGAAAGAGGAATCTGGGGGAGAGTGAAAAGAGGCAAAGCTTTCTCCAAAGACCCTGAAACAACCTTGAGTCCTCCTGGTTCCAGCTGAGAAGCTTCTGGTGGAAAGGGTGAGAGATTTATCTCTCATCTTCAAGGTCCTCAGGTTGACATCCTGGGGGTGGTCTGTCTTCTTTGGCCGTCAGGGCTGTGGTTCACTAGTCCTGGAGGCTTTGGGGGTGCCGCTCCTCCCCAGACAAGGTCATGTTGGCACACGTGCAGCCGTGTGAGCAACCCTCTGCCTGTCACAACCCTGACCACGTGGTGCTTCAGTCTCCCTCCCCGTGCGACACCCACCAACGCTTGCACAGCTCCTTCTGCGGGCTCCCAGCCATAGCCTGACAGTTTTTAAAAGAGAACCAGACCAAAACGATTCCCCAAGTTGCACAGTTTAATAACATTACAAGGGACGCCTGAGTGTCTCAGTTGGTTGAGTGTGGGACTCTTGATCTCAGCTCAGGTCTTGATCTCAGAGTCATGGGTTCAAGCCCCACATTGGGCTCCATGCTGGACATGGAGCCTACTTAAAAAATAAATAAATAAATAAATAATAATTAAAAATAAAAAATAAAAAATAACAACAACAACAATAATAATGTTACAGAGCCCACACTCTGGGTAAGAACCAAGCTCTACCTGGAAAGTTACAATGCACAGAGGTACCCTCATAGAGGTCGGTTCATCTCTTTTAGTTATATTAAATTCAAAACCACCCCCTCCTCCTGCTGCCCACCCCCCATCACTTCTGTGCCACCTATGTGTACCCCACTGGTCTCCAACAATCGTGTTTTACAGGCTGCATTGCATGCCTGGATTCCCGTCCACTGAGATGGAGGAAAAGACATTCACCCCTCTTGAAGGAAGAGTGGGGCACCACGTCAGATCATTGCCTGAGAACATGGAAAGACCCTGCAATTCCAACCTGAGGTCAAGAAAGTATGTGTGCTAATTAAATTCAACCTACCCAAGCTGCCGGCAGTAACAGTCTGACGACAACAGTCTACCAAGCTCTGAAGACTATGGAATAATGCCACTCTCCTTCAGGAAGCTTGGGTGCCTCCAAGACTTGGCTGTTGGCTTCCTCCCTACTGAGTGATCCAAAAGACAGCAAGGAGAAAACCACAATACCTTTTTTAACCTAGTCTTGGAAGCCCCACCCAGTCAGTTTTACCATACTCTACTCATTAGAAGTGAGTCATTAAGTCCGGCCCCACTCCACACTCAAGGAGAGGAAACTTAGACTCCACCTCTTGAAGGAACACGTGTCAAAGAATTGAAGGATACATTTTATTCTATTTTATTTTTTTAAAGATTTTATTTATTTGACAGAGAGAGACACAGCGAGAGAGGGAACACAAGCAGGGGGAGTGGGAGAGGAAGAAGCAGGCTTCCCGCTGAGCAGGGAGCCCGATGTGGGGCTCGATCCCAGGACTCTGGGATCATCACCTGAGCTGAAGGCAGACGCTTAATGACTGGGCCACCCAGGTGCCCTGAAGGATACATTTTAAAACCACTACAACATATGTGGGCTATACTCCTCTTCAGGGGCTGCTCCCGACTCTTTCACACCCACCATCTCCTGAGAAGTTCTGCAACATCACCTCCAAGCGGTTCCTGCCTCAAACGGTATTTTCCCTCCAGCCATATGAGGGTCTCCTGACACAGACCCTTCCAACAATCTAAACCACTGCTTTCAAAACTTCAGCTTTTGACCCATTAGGGGATCTTGGCCAGTTTTTTTTTTACAAATAGATGAGATAAGAAAATATATACATGTATTCCACATAGTAAGGATAAGTTTCATGAAATATTTCTCTCAATTCTTTCTTCATTCACCTAAATATTTATTGAAGACCTCCAGTATGCCAGGCACCATTTTAGACATTTGGCATCCATAAGTGAACAAAAGAAAGATCATGTGCTCTAGGAGCTTACACTTTAGTGGAAAGATTCAGACCATAAAAATAAACATAATAAAAGTAATTATTTGGTATGTTCCAAGGTTTGATAGAAAAAGGAAAAGTAGAGCAACATAAAGGGGTTCAAAATGGGGGGCTTAGTTGCAATTGTAATTAAGGGAACTAGGCATCCTTGAGAAAGTGACAAATAAATAATACATGTGCATATTTAAGTGCATACTTAGGCATATGTGTGTGTGTACACTAAGTCTACTATAAAATTAATTTCTAACCATGAATCATGAAATCTAAAAAACACTGTCGCTAGCCACAGTGTGGTCCAGACATAACGGGAAGGAAAAAGGCAAAGAGAAGAGGAGGAGGAACATCCTTTTTTCCCTTCAGTTTTGGGGCCAGAGCTAATACCTGTTTGGTGAAGAATGAGGATGGGGCCATCTTTCAAAACCAGCCCCGGGCTGGTGTGAAGCACCACCTCAAACCAAGAGATTTGTCACTTTCTTCACCTGGCTAAACCCATGCCTTTTAGTTAAAAACCTATCTCAACCTTTATTAAGCTCACTAGTAAGGTCATAAATGCAATAGGCTATGATGTAGGTCAAATAAACCGTGTTGTGTTGAAGAAGCATGGACAGGTTCCAAATCCTGATGAAGTGGGAGTTACGGGAGGCATGGATCCTGGGGAATTTTCTGGAAATAGCAGTGGGGAAGACTGCATGGGGAGAAATGATTTCAACAGAGAAAGAAAGTGTATGCAAAGTCCTAGAAGGGAGATGTATGGCATAGCGAGAATGCAAGCACTAGGATTCTAAATTATGGGATGGTAATATGGTGAGTTCAGAGCCAGTCTGACTTTAAAACCCATGTCAAGAAACTTGGACTTCATCTTTATACTGGGGGTACATGCTCACAAATGCTTACTGATAGGGATGTGCAGTCCAACACATTTAGGGATCACGGATATAGAAGATGAACTGGAAGGATCCCAAGGTGTCATTCCTCCTCAGTGCCTGGTAAGCATGATCCCAGCTCTGGGAAGAGGGGATCCAACCAAGGCCTTGTTCCCGGCTGAGTCCCACACCGGGAGCCACCAGGCACAACGGGCTCAATGATGCAGAGACTAAGTGAGTGGATTTCATGGCTGCCATCCCAACTCTGGCCCCAACAGAGTACTTTCCAGGAAACGGAGGCACCCCAATGGTCCAAGAGAGAAAGGACAGAAGCAGGAAGTCCTGGTAGGACCCACAGGAGGCAAGCTAGCAGGGCTATTTGACCAACACTCAAAGTTTAGGGAGCCTCAAACTGTGGCCGCTGTTCAACGACAAGTTTGTGCAGAGAAACAGGGTGAGGCTTCTTCACAAATGCAGTTTGACCTTGAACCCTCTCTTTTTCTAATAGGCATACTGCTAACCATTGTACAGGCTGTTGTCATGGTTACTCGGAGTTGGGCATTCGTTGTGATAATGAAGAGCTTTTGGCTGCCCGGCTGTACTGCTGGGAGAGAGAGTTTTTTCATGTTAAAACCACTCCTACTCACTTGATGACCTCTCTCCAAGAGAGCACTTGAAGCTATGAAAAGACTATTCAACTTTATGTGTTACTTGTATTTGTGACTGCATTGCTTGATAAGACCCCTTTGATAGTACATATTTCTTCATTTGAGGACCTGCTTTGTTTTAGGTTTTCCTCCTTTGCAGTAGATTTACTATTTACTTTTCTCTTAGCTTTAAATTAAGACTAGGTAAGATAGGATTTTGCATTCATGCTTTGTTTATTGGTGCATTCTCTTTTTAACAATCTGCTCTGCGTACAATTTTCAGCCTATTTTAATCTTTTAATCTTCTACAGCCCTCATTCTGCCACTACATAATTAATTGCCGTCAAATACACAACGAATTTTTTTAAATGTCAGCCTTATTCAGAATACAATTTAAGTAAAACATAATCAATGAATAATACAAGAATTAGGTATTGTACTTTTATAAATATTCCTTTTGCTTATAATGTAAAGTCATGAGGCACTTAACTTTACTGTTTTCCCATGGCTCATTATTAGATGCTATGGAAACCCATGACTGCTGGTACTTGTACTAGCTAAATATGAGGGTAGCAGGATAGTTTCAAGAGAAGGGGGCCTCAGAAAACCTACATGCTACCCTGGTTTCATTGAAGTCCTTAGAATTTGTTTAGACTAGGGGCGCCTGAGTGGTTCAGTTGGTTAAGCATCTGTCTTCGGCTCAGGTCATGATCCCAGGTCCCTGCTCAGTGGGGAGTCTGCTTCTCCCTCTCCCTCTGTCCCCCGGCCTGTGCTCTCTCTCTCTCACTCTCTATCTTAAATAAATAAATAAAATCTTAAAAAAAAAAAAAAAAGAATTTGTTTAGACTAACATGTGACAATGGAGAAAAAATCAAAACCTACGTAGGAGGTTAAGTCAGCAGAATTGTGTTGTATTAAATTTGGAAGATGAAGACAAGCAATAGATTGGGGTTGACACCTAGGTTCCCACTTCTGCACCGGCCTGATGGCTCCAGTCAGTGAGCTAAGGAACAATGGAACAGGGCCAGCTTTGAGCAAGAAGATAATACATTCAGTCTTGGACATGTTGAGCTTGTCTAATTTTTGAAACATTCAAGTGGAGAAGTAAAGTAGGGAAGATCTAGAATAGAGAAGAGAAGTTTGGAGACGTCAACCTGGAAGCCCTTAGTGTACAGATAGTCATTGGCGCTATGGGCAGAGCGGAGGTTTACCAAGGAGGGTACAGAAGAGGAACAGAGTTTAGGACAAAGCACTAAAGAATCCTGATATTTAGAGGCCAAAGGATGAAAGTTTCAAGAAGGAAAATAAATGGCTACTGTACTCAGTGACCAGGTCAAACAAGCATGGACTGATACCAAGGGCACTGGAGCCCTTCCCGGATGTGCTGGGAGCAGGCTGAGTGATGAGAGGCGAAGAAATAGAAAACAAGTCTCTACACATGTATCAAAATTTGGTTATAAAAGAGAGAAGAGGAACATTGTGGTTGTTGGAGGGAAGGCTGATCAAGGCATAGTTTTTTTCTGGTTATGCTTTAAGATGGGAAAGGGTGTCATGGGAAGAATCCAGTTGAAAGGGGAAGGTTGAAGCCACAGAAGAGCAAAGGGATCATTGGGAAAGTGGTAGGGGTGGAGGTCTGCAGGTCGGGAAGGAAGCACACCTCCTATGTAACAGAAGCTACGAGAGGCTCCATTCCGGTGCCAGGTAATTAATTTACAGCAAGTTGAGAGAGGTCTTGGCAGATGACTTCAATTTACTCGAAGAAGCTGAGGTGAAGAAAGGAGATGTAGGGATGAGAGGTTTGAGGAAAGTGGGAAATTTCAAAGCCATCGCTGAGTGGAGAGGGAAAGGGAGCAAACCCGGAGTCATTAAGACCTCCAGGCAGTGCTGAGAGTCTGTGAGAAGTCAGCGACATTAGTTTAGAAATACCCCTTTTCGCCGCCCTAATGGAAAGACTGCCAAAAGTTTAGTGAATAATGTTGGCATCTTCTTGACAATTACTTTTGACAAAAGCGTCATATCAATTGTTTTCTTCCAGCCACATTTTATTGTCTATATTTCTCTTTCATCACTCTCCAACATCAAGTTCAAATCCACGAGGAAGAGTGGAAGTAACGGAATCTAATTATTATTTTTTTTCTTGACACTTAAAACTACTTATACCAGAGTGGCTGAAAAGCTAATCCTTGAAGCCAGCAGAGATACTAATCTCAGAATTAGCATTTGGAATGCTGGTGAGGGGACATGTATAATGGTAGCCTGAAAACAGTGGCCTTGCAGGATGGGCTGGGGTGGAGGGGGTGGTGAAGGATGCGCAGAATTCATTAAGTCATGAGGAGTAAAGGAGGTTATTAAGATGAAATTAAGGAAATAGTATGCAAAACCAAGCTCAGTAAACTAAATAAACCCAGGAATTTGAGTGTCCAAAAGCCAAGTAGCTATGTCACCTTGAATAGGATTGTATGAGACACACAATAAAGGGCAGTAGGAGGCCAGGCAAAGGCTGAGAATGGTAAGAAAGGCAACGAAATCCTCAAGGAGAGAAGATGGTGAATGCTGAAGACAAACATTCTGGGAGGAATAGGAATATAAAGGAATAAAGGTACATTGAAGATCTTTAATTTCTTAAATATCTTATATTTACCAATATCTTATATTAATGAAGATCTTAAAATATGAATGAAGACATTAAGATAGTAGGTTTAAGAAATTAAATATCTTCAATGTACCAACATTGATTTTACCATCCGGCCTCTCACTTTTAGGAAGTTTCTGTCTCCTGGAGTCCCGGGGAGAGAAGCAGCAAGTGCTCTTTTTCCAGATGCTTCCATTCTGAACAGTGGCTTATCAATGGCTTTTGTGTTTATGGTTAGGCAAGTCCTACCACGGGCTGGTCATTTCCATCTTGAGTTTTGTTCCTCCCTCTGTGTTCTCTACTGGGAGATGACCCTTCTCTTCGGATGTGCACATCTTTGTCCTTGTGTGTTTGTTCAAAAAAAGTCTCAACAGGGGCACCTGGGTGGCTCAGTCGTTAAGTGTCTACCTTCAGCTCAGATCATGATCCCGGAGTCCTGGGATTGAGCCCCGCATCGGGCTCCCTCCTCACCGGGAAGCCTGCTTCTCCCTCTCCCTCTCCCCCTGCTTGTGTTCCCTCTCTCGCTGTGTCTCTCTCTGTCAAATAAATAAATAAAATCTTAAAAAGAAAAAATCTAAACAAAAGACCAGCATCCAGGCCAGGGGGTTCCCTTACCATCCCCTCAGCTGTCCAGGCCAGCAGCCTGCCCAGACTCAGCTCCGCCATCTCCTTCCCCACCCACCCAGCCAATCCATCCCCCAGCCCGCTCAGCTCTACTTCTGAAATGTCTTCCAAATCCATGTGCCTCTCCCTCGGTGCCCCTGTTTCTAACCTTGGACCACCATCTTTTCTCACACAAATGACAACAGTTGACTTCAGATTGGCTTCCCTGACTCGGTTTGTCTACTCTCACCCCTTGCTCTTCCCTAATTCAGTTGCTACATGGCCAGAGATTTTTCCAAAACGCGAGTCTGATTATGACTCACTGCTAAGGTACACGATGGCTCCCTATTGCCTTACGGGTAAAGCCCAAACCCCTTAAACCTTGAACACAAGGCCCTTTGTCTGCCCGCTGGGTTAGCCTCCCAGCATTTAAAATGCCAGCCCAACTGAGCTTCTCTCTGTTGCCCTCATCCTGTCCTGCCTCTCCTCCTGCCCTGCACTTCTTTGGCTATCTTCTTCCCCTTCCTGCCCTGTGCACTGCCCAAACTCCTGGTTCCAGTCTCTGTTTAAATACTGTGGGCTCCAGAAAGCACCCTGAACCCAGTCATTTCTTCTAGACTCAAAAGTTTTCTTTTTTCCAAACACCGATGGCCAAGAAACCCTTGTCATATTTTATTGTCCCCATTGGCTTAAAAGCTCTCTGACCGTCAGGATCACATCGATTTTTTGCTCAACACTATATTCCTAAACTCAGTGCTTGGGCTATAAGAAGCTTTCAAAAATATTCAGATGAATGAAGGAATGATCAAATGAATTTCCAGTGCAGCCCAGAGCTCTTTGGAACTTAGACACTAGACTTGGTCAGTGGTCCAAATTTGATCAGACTTGGGGGGAAAACTGACAGGGCATTAAATTATGTTAACCAAAATTCCAATTTATTCATTTCAATAAGAAATATGACTGACAAGTGGGCCCAGAGTACACGTAGATCTTACTTCCTCTGTGGATCTGGGAAAACAAATCACAGAATATTTTTTGTTGAGCATAGATTCAGAGGCAGGGAGATTATGATTCCAATGTTTAATAAATGTAAGGATTTAATTCCTGGTTCCTTCATTTTTATAACTGATTGGTACACCTGCCAGGTCAAAACTCTGCATCCTGTCCACGGACAGCACTGCCAGCACCAGCCTTTCTGCCCGCTGTTTTCTGGGCCTCTCTACTAACGAACCCCTCCAGTAGAGTGACACATTGTTTAGAGAAGCAAACAAATACATCTTCTATTGTATTATTAGAGTCTTTAACAGCCTGAGGGTCATCAAAGAGATTTGCCTATCTCTATGCCAGGCCCTTGGAAGTTTTTTTTCTTTCCCTCATTTGCTATTCTCCTCATTTCTGAGTCCTTGGTGGTGACATGCCTCACGTAACATTTTCCACTTGGGCATTCTGAAACTGTACCAGTGATTGGGGGAGCTTTAGACGGCATTAGGTAATTTACTGGGTCATTGACCTATTTGAAATCGAGGGCTTCTTGCCTTCTTGATGTTTGAAAAGAGAAAAATGTTGAGTCTAGGAGACAAAACAAGCATTAGAACAACTTTTGAGGGTTAAACTAACAAGGTGGCTAAGACCAAATACTAGAAAGACAGGTTGGTGGCAAAGTGTTAGCTCTTTGAAGCTAGAGGATGGCCATTTTATGTTTTTTTTAAGACGTATTTGAGAGAGAGAGAGAGAGCAGGAGTGGGGGAGAGGGACAGAAGGAAAGAGAGAGGGACAAGCAGACTCCCCGCTGAGCCAGGAGCCTGATGCCCGACTCAATCCCAGGACCCTGAGATCATGACCTGAGCCGAAGGCAGACCCTTAATCGACTGAGCCACCCAGGCGCCCCAAGGATGGTCATTTTAAAATAAAAGACTTGTGCTTTGTAAAACTTCATACGTAAATACCTTGTTGTTTGTATTTTCTTTAATTTTTTCTTCTTATTCTTCCTTAACATATGCAAGTTCTTCTTGTAACCACTGAACAGTCTCTCCACGGTACTTATCACTAACAATAACCATCTTTTCTATTTATATGCTTATTGTATCTTCTCCTGCTAAAACGACAGCTCCATTAGGGAGAGACTCTGCTTCATTCATCTCTGCCACTCAGGACCTAGGAGAGGATCCAGCACAGCAAATGTGCTGAAGTAATTATCATCAAATGAATGAATGAATGCCCTGGGGAGCCAAAGAGAGATGATTTTGGCCAAGGTTGGGGTAGAGTTCAAAAGTGGAATGGCCTGTCCCTGTGGTCCAGATTGGGAGACACAGAGGTAACTAGGTGACGGGAGTGCACTGGGAAAGTGAAACTCCCAAAGGAAAGAGAAGACAAGTTACAGAAACAGCTTGGCCCAGACCAACGCTCACCTTCCACTGCCCCACTGGGCTGAAGCCCAAGACAGTCTCCCTTACAAGTGCCCTGGTGGCCAAACACGTAGGAAGAGACACCTAACCCCCACGGGCAGCAGACGCCACAGTAGCGTTCAGAATTCAAAATTTTTTAACTTATTTATAGTAACAAAATGACATAAATAATTGACTTTTTAATCTGCAAATAAACCAAAATAGAACAAAGGAAAAGAAAATTCAAAAAAGTGATAAGGTAAGTCATGGCTCTGCTAACCTGACTTCCTGAAACTCCATTTTCAACCACTCTTTCACCCCATTTTCAGCTTTAAAAAACTGAACCAAATAACCCACTAAGTCCCTCTTAATGACTTCCTCTTAATATGGCTATATCAGGAGGTTATATGGATTAAAGCTCTTGAACTCCCTGTCAAAAGATTTCTCAGAATTATCTTGGCATATTATTCTCTTGTCTCTTGACAAAAGAGGCCATCTGTTTTTGAAATTTTCATCGAAAACCCTGCCTTAGCTGCTCAGGGTCCCACAACCAGCTTTTCTCACAGTTTGATACAGAAAAGAAGTTCATCTCCTAAAGAAATGGTGCTTTTTTTTCAATGTCAAATAAAAGACACACAGTTCTTCTTCCTTCCTGTGAAGTTCAGGGCTAAAGTTGAGCTTGATTTACATTGTCCTTAGCCTAGCCACCGGCCCAGGAATTTCTAAGTTAGAAGTAGTCAGACCACGTGTTTTTACATCCGTAACCGCCATACTAAAATCACAGAAGTGTGTGAGCGATGAATATTTTATTCATGCCATTGTCTTTGTCCCACAGTAAGTGCTACGATGGTTCCAGTTCCAAAACAGCTGTTTTGTTCTCCACCGTCTCTTAGGGAAGGTTGTTAGCGGCCATCCTCTCTATTTATACAAGTCAGCACACAGAAGAAGGTATGTATGGGATACTGTGCCTTATAATTATATTTAAAAATAAGCTATTATATATAACTTATTTACCTTTATAATTATACATGCTTTTTAAAGATATGAGGAACAATGGTAGTGGGTGAAAAACATCTTGGTTGGATGTCATTCTCTTATCTTGTGCAAAGTATATATTCATATACATAATTTCGTTAGGTTCCAAAAGACAAAAAGGTCACATTCAGGAAGGTAACCCTTCAACAGGCTGGAGACTACACTGTACGATTATCTCCCTCCTTCACTACGTGATTCTTATTAAACTATCTATGTTTTAATCATTCTTTATGTGGCTTGGTTGCAAATTCTTGGAACCTTTTTAAGTAGGCTGGCTTTTTAAAATGCATGCATTTTAAAACAAAATTAACCCCACACATAGCATATATCAGTTTTGCAAAAGTTTCTTCACAGATTTGAGTTGCAATCTTTTGGTATTCAAGAAGTTTTCGTGGTAGACAGCTCCATGGCTTACTGATCATTATTACACTAGTGATTTATTTCTGCACTTATTAAATACTTACTGTTTCCTCTAGTTCTGATTAGGCTCAGGGATGGAAAAAAAAACATTAAAGTAATAGAATATAATTTCCTTCTCCTTGAGGAATTATAATCTGCAGTGACTGAGGCGTTGTAACCTATCTACCTGTGGTGGGGGGAAAAGATTTTCAAAGCAAAACAAATACTAATTATGTAGGTTGAGGTTTGGTTAGCCTTGGAAGGTTCTGTGGACTTCAAATTTGACTTTAAAGAAAGTATAAGATTTCAAAGAAGGGGAATAAGGAAAGAATCCTTGTTGTAGGCAGAGGAAGAGCATAAAGAAAGTTTACATAAAGGAAATCAATAGTGAGATGGGGGTGTGTTAACCCCGGGAAGTGGGCGGGCTGGGAGTTAAGAATGTTCAGGGAATGACAGTGGAGCTGGGGAGTCTGAAGTTAATCTCTCAATCTGATACATATTCAGGAGCCATTGTAAACTCTTGATCAGAGCCGAGATCCTAGAAACGGTGCTCCAGAAAGAATCCAGTTGTGGACATAAGAGGTTTTGTAATTACAAGATAGAAACAGGGTACGAAGGTTTTCATCAGCCTCAAGAGCTATTTGAGCAACAAAAAATCTCTAACTTCTATAGAAAACCGAGGCTTAGAACAGCAGAGTGGAGAAGAAAAGAAAAAGAGGATTAAATGATAACTTTGAGTTCCACAGAGCATAGTTAACAAGAGGCTAAAATGTCTAGCATGGCATGAGTGACACAGTTGGGCTCCGGAAGGGTTAGTATTGTTACCGTGATCATCATTGGAAGATGATTTCGCATTACGTTTTAATAGAAATAGAAAGTGAGGAAACCTTACATTTGTTGTAATTTTTGATGGTTGAAGATGCAGGCTCAGCACGGCTCTGAAACACACAGCTAATAAATGGTAGAGGCTAGATTGGAACCCGTGTCTGTCTGGCTCCAACATCCATGCCTTCTCTACTCTGTCTCTGATTTGGGGAACATAAGCCCTGCCAGGAGCTAGAAGGTCAAATGCATAATTGAGAAACGATGAATGTTATACACATACCTCAAGAAAAGCAGCAGCGAGAAGGGAGGATGTTCAACCCTGTAATGCAGAAAGAACGGGAGTCTCAGAAGCCGAATTGGGAATGGCTTTAGCTCTATAAAACAGAAACATCTATGACTCTGGCTAATACATACCACCGAGTGGTTTCCTTTAAACACACTTGGTGCTGTTTCCCTTGTCTTTCCACGTTTACCCAGAGACTGCATCACTGGATTTCCAGCTACCTTGTTAGAGGTGAGTGCGTACTCTTGTGCTGAGGGGACAGAAGGGTATTGTGCTTCATAGATGAAGACACTGATGATCTTCTTTATACCTGGCCCCTTGTGGACTGTATTAGCATTAGCCCTTTTCTTCACATAGCTCATCAGTCTGTCACACTAAGATGAAGTTTCTGCACATGTACAACTAAGACAAGAATTCATAAAAGAAATGCTACCAGCAAGGCTGCTGGACGGCCAACCAGATTTACTTCCGGTGGCATCTCTCCCTTAAAATTTCAACAAGGGTGACTGGGTGGCTCAGTCGGTTTAGCATCTGCCTTGGGCTCAGGTCATGATCCTGGGGTCCTGGGATCCAGCCCCACATCGGGCTCCCTGCTCAGTGGGGAGCCTGCTTCTCCCCCTCCCTCGGCCTCTCCCTCCTTGCTCATGCTCTCTCTCTCTCTCTCTCTCAAATAAGTAGATAAAATTTTTAAAAAATAAAAAAATAAAAGTTCAACAAAGGGGAGTCCATATTACCTAGCAGTTTAGATCTCTTGCTCTCCCCACTTCCTGATAACCTTCTCTGTTCAAATTATCCTCATTAAGATTCCTGCTTAGAAGGGTCATATGTCAGTTCCACTCACGTTTTACTGGTCAGAGCCGTCCCATGGCCACCTCTGATGTCAACGGTGTGTGGACATATAATCCTTTACAGGAAAGGCACCAAATAATCAGGAATAATAATATACCCTACTACATGGGGTGTGAATATTTGCTCACTTATTTATGTAATTGGAGATTCTACTCCTACCAATAATCAAAGAGAATTCATTCCTCTTCAATAAATTCCCTGTTACTTCTATTAGCATTTGACCTAATGGCTTGTATTAAAGAGTATGTTTCAATTTAAGAATTTTGATTGACATCAGCATATAGTCAGCTTTGTTGCAATAACAAACAACTACAAAAAAAATCTCAGTGTCTTACAATAAAATTCATTTTTATGTCTTTATTCATATTTCATGTGGGTCTATATAGTCAGCTCCAGGCTGTGGCTCTGTTCCTGGGCCGTGGGCGGTGGCAGTCTGCTCTCCCTGTTTTCTCGACCTGGGATCTCAGCTAAAGGAGCAACGCTGATCTGGAACATGTTATCCCGTGGCGGGGAGCAGAAACAGGAGTCTGTGATGAAGCAGGCGGTCACATTTAAAGCTCCTGTTCTCGTGGTGTAAGTCACATCTGCTCATATGTCTCTGGTCCCACCCGACAGAGCAGGGTGTGGAGGAGGACACTGTGTCCCTGCTTATGGGCACTCCCGCGAAGTCACATGCAGCGAACAGGAATGTCTAATCCTCTGTTATAGAAAGAAGGAGTGAGCAGTTGCAAACAATGAAACAATCTACCACAAAATCTTTTGGGGGTTTTCCACACAGCTTTGAAGGATTGTTGCCACATGACTTAATCTGCCACTTCTGTCATTACATTCTTGGATCAATCCTCAAGCACCTTTCCCAACATCAGTGTCATCCACAGCCTCAATTTCAATAATATTGTGTCCTGGAATTTTCGATTTCTTTTCTTTCCTTTCCATTCCGTTCTCTGTTGTTCTTTACTCTTTCCAGAAACTAGGGAATAAGACCAAAGACTAAACATTATTTATTCAGCAGTTACTGAACACCTATTATATGACAAGTACTGTGGCTATAATAAATAAAAAAACACCACCCATTTGAATAAGCTTCTATCTGGTGGAGGAAACTAATATGCGCGCGCGCGCACACACACACACACACACACACACAAATATGGTCAATACCCTAAGAGTGGTTATGTAAATAGAAGAGTATTTATACTACAAAGTGCTAGGGGAGGCTTTCAAGAAGCAAAGTCAAATTCTTCCATTTTTCTCTCCTGGGAAAGTTTCACAGGGTTGATAGCCAATACAGAAGAAACAGTGGGTCATCAAAGATCCCCAAGCAGAAGAACAGTTTATTCCGATTTGTTTTACGATGATAAACCCCAACTCTGGTGATAGCGTAGGGTGGACAAGAGGAGAGACGCAAGGAAAGCAGCCGGTGATTGCAAATGGCCAAGTGACAAGGGATGGCGCCATGACGGGAGCAGGAAGGAAAGTGTTTAAGACATTCAAGAGGCAGAACTGACAAAACTTCACAATCGCTTATATGTGGGGGATGAAGGTGAAATGGCGCCAAACATTTCCCCTATAACATCCTTCTGGACAAGCTAGACAGGGCTGACCTTGGGTGCACATGTTCTGCATCTGGTGTTCTCGGTGTATGGCGAGCCCTTGTTTGTAGGAGTGAGGTTTCATGGAAAGACGCACCTCAGGCCCTCTCTACCTAGGTGATGCTGAACACCTTAGGCTCCCTGTAGCGGCCACTGAGCATCTTTTCTGGTCTGCAGCCTTGCTCTGTGAACATGCCCTGATCCCCAGCGTGCCAGGGCATATGCCTACCCAAGAGTAGCCAATCACAGCGCCCGCCTCCAGCTCCAGCTCCAGCGATTGGGCCAAGGAGCAGCCACGTGACTGAAAGAGACACCCTTTCCTTTGCAGTCTCAAGAGGCGGCGCTGAAAAAGGGGTAGGGCCTGAGCTGCCGCTGCTCCTGATTCTGAAACCAGGCAAAACCATTCTGAGAGAATTAGGAGAGGCACAGAAGGTCTTGGTGTTGTTCAAGCCCCTGGTTCCAGTCATTTTATGTTTATCGCTCCAAGGTGTATAGGGGACTGTGTCTGCTCAGCGGGTTACTAGGAGGCGTAGAGTTAATGTCCATAAAGCGCTTCACATGGTAGTGCATCGAATTCCTCCCACCTGCCCCTTCTGATCTCTGGCTTCTTGTCTCCAGGGTCTCAGGCCCAACTATGACTGCAGCCATCAGCTCTGTGTGGGCTCCTGACGACCTCATGCAGGCACAGACTCGGTAGACACATTCTTCCCTCTTCCTCCCCTGAGTGTGTCCCAGGAAATCTCAGAAGATGGTCCCTGGGACCAAGTCTGATATCAAGTACTGGTCAGCTTGGCAACTGGCCCTCATAATGGCTGTCCCCTTTCCCCGCCCCACTCCTTGACCTCGTTCCTGTTCCCTGGGGTTGTGCTCCTGAGAAAGTAGAGGCACATAAGCTGTGAGGTGTTCTAGGCTGGATGTTTGTGCGGCCCCGAGATCCATGTGTTGAAGCCCTAACTCCAGTGTGGATGTATTCGGAGACGGGCCCTCTAAGGAAGTAAGCAAGGTTAAGTGAGGCCATAAATGTGAGGCCCTGAGCCCACAGGATGAGTGTCCTCATAAGAAGAGACACCAGGGAGTTTGCTTTCTCCCTCTCTGCAGAGTGCATGCCCCAGGAAAGGCCAAGTGAGATACAGCAAGATGGTGGCCACCTACCAGCCAAGAGAAGAAACCTCAGAATGAAACCTGCTTTGATGGCCCCTGGATCTTGAACTTCTGGCCCCCAGAACTGTGAGAAATAAATTTCTACTGTTTAAGCCACCCAGCCTGTGGCATTTCGTTGTGGCAGCCCTAGCAGATGAATACAGACGGGCATCTAGCATATAGTTGGCATTCAGTAAGTGATAGCTGTTATTATAATGTCCACTGCACACTACAGCCTTCACCTTCATCTGATGCTTTAGGACTTCAGACTCCCTCCAATTCTGTGAAAGCCAAGACTTGTAGTGCTCATGTGCCATTCGCCTTCTCCTTTCCCCCCTTCCCTGACTCCACTTTCTCACGCTTCCCACCTGTCGTTGTATTCCCCGTATTTTAGAGCAAGTCTGCATATTTTGCACTTTTTTTTTTTGAGAGGGAGAGAATGTGGGGGGTGGGGAGAGGGAGAGAGAATCTTAAGCAGGCTCCATGCCCAGTGCAGAGCCCAGCACGAGGCTCGATCTCACAACCCTGAGGCCATGACCTGAGCCGAAATCAAGAGTCAGGATGCTTAATCTACTGAGCCACCCAGGCACCCCTAATTTGCACTTTTTAATTGAATCTTGTCTTACTGACATAAGTCATTTCCTTCTGGTTACTTAAACCTTATGGATCACATAGACCCAACAAGAGAAAAGAGGGTGCATTCAAATTACTGTCAGCTGATGAGGGTGTAATAAAAAGGCTAGTTACAAAAACACGGCTGAGATGTGGGGAAGCACGAGGGCTATTTCTGGGCTGACTGGTTGAAGAGAAGAGCATTTGCCGGAATAGAAAGGAGTGTGTCGCATGGAGCCACGCTGAATGGAGCTGTGACTGGGGGCAGAGGATGATGAGGACCAGTGTGGAACAGAGCGCATGGCAGCGGTGCCTTTTCCGATCCATCCATCACCAAATCACCAACACTAGACTTCGCCCTCCCAGAGCACAACTATAAAGTACTTAGTGGAAGCTTGTCTGCCAGAAAGTAGGGAAGATAGTCTAGCCCTTCAACCTCTAATAAAGAAGATTAAGAAAACTAACTGCTCCCTGCTTATCGGTTTTGATGAGTGTCTCCACTCCTGGAGCTTTGGTTCTCATAAACCGACTTACTCTAAACTGAAAATAAGCAAATTGAACAAGTCACACTACTTTTGAGCCCATCTTAAAGCCTTCTGAAAGTGACCTGTTATAATAAACTTGTAAAAATAACATTCAAATTGAATAAATGTTTCATCATTTTGAGAAAAATGTATATGAACTTTTTTATTGGAAGTTTATACATAAAGTATTGCTTAAATGTAGTAACTAATGTAACTCAAGTTTGGTATAACTTCATTTAATTATGGCTTCGCATCATACTTTGAGAAAATGTCTATGTCACTGAACGGATAGTTCAGGATAAATTTGTTTTTTAATTTAAAATTAATGTAACTCAAGGAACAACGCTGTCGCTCTTCCAGCAGAAGAAAACCAGAGAGAAAACCTCAAAAGCCACACTTAGATGCTTATCATTCTAGTGGGCCGACCAGAGTTCTGCCAGACAATATGATGATCTTTGCCTTGCTCTCTGTCACACTGGGAGGCTCATAAATATTGCAAAAAGCAAGACTGACGGCCATTTTAGAGGTAAGGAATGTGAGGCACAGTCTAACTGAAAACTTTGTTCAAAATCCCCCTTCTACCAAACAATAAGTTCAGCAACAGCGTCAAAGAGAACTCAATATAGAAATTCTGGTTGAGTCAAGACTGTTAGTTTTTCCATTCATCCAGCAAATATTTATTGAGCACCTACCATATGCGAAACTCTCCTCTGAGTTTTGGGGATACTGCTGTGAATAAGACAAAGTTCCTGACCCAGAAAGTTTGCATTCTAGTTGGGAGGGAAAGGTAAAAACAATAAATATGGCAGCTGGTGACAAATGCTATACAGAAAAGAAAAGATAGATACGCATGCCTATGTTCACAGCAACATTATTCACAACAGCCAAAGGTGGAAGAAGCCCAAGAGTCCAACAAGAGCTGAATGGATGAACAAAATGTGGTAGGTGTGTACAAAAGAATATTATTCCGTCTTAAAAAGGAAGGAAAGTCTGACACATGCTAAGTATGAATAAACCTCAAGGACATTACGCTCCATGAAACAAGCCAGTTACAAAAGAACACATATTGCGTGATTCCACTGACATTACTAAGGTCCCTAGAGGAGTCAAATTCATAGAGACAGAGAACAGAATGGTGGTTGCCAGCAGCTGTGGGGGGAGGGCGATGCAGAGTTATTGTTTAATGAGAACAGAGTTTCATTTTGGGAAGATGAAAAAGTTCTAGAGATGGATGGGGGTGATAGTTGCACAACATTGTGAATGTGCTTGATACCACTGAATGGTTCACCTAAAAATGGTTAAAATGGTCAACTTTATGTTGTGTGTATCTTACCACAATTGAAAATAATATTTTAAGAAAGGACAGACAATATTAGGGTGGAGTTTTAGGTACGATTGTTAGGTAAGGCTTCTCTCAACAGGCTACGAACACCCTTACCCAAATGGATCGATACCCACTGGACACTCATTTACCACAAGCTTGTCAGGATTTGGAGCTGGGGCAGGATCAATGAAAGAATATGGGTGTTTATTTCTTCTTGGTGGAGGTGAGGAGAAGATGGTATTTTCTAGTAGACGTTCTGAGTGACATAGGCAAGGCATCTCAAACAACAAAGTCATTAAGGAAGACATCTGTCCACCTGCACAAAATAAAGCATCATGTTCTCACGTTGGCAGCTGAGGGAGAATGTCTGCAAGGGATAGGTCACTGAACCTTGCAGGTCTCGCTCATCCTCTTAGAGGTTTTTACCTAAATATTGTTGCTATTCCTCACTGGCTTGAAGGAGGGAAAGGCTATCCTGTTCCTTCTATGTTCTTGAAGCCATTATAGGAGAATTACCGGAAGACTAAGATTATTTTTATAAGACTATGCTCAAGGACAAGAAAAATGAAAAAAGCGCATGACAACGTATAACTAAATTCTTTGACTTATAAAATACATCTTTCTCTGAGTCTTGTAGGCTGCAGTCTACTTGCAGCTTGATCTGCCGCTATGTGGTGAGGGCTTCTTGAAACCTAGAATCGAGAGAGAGCTCAAGACCACATTTTGAATTACAACTTCTTGGCTGAGAGACCTCTTCCTCTCAAAATGGTTGACACTGGGACCCGTGTCCTGACCAACTCGGAAACGTCTTCTCCCTCCCATCAAAGGGGAGGCTCCCTGTAGCCTCAACATGAAAGCATTCTGAAGTCAACACCGTCAGAGAAGAGGTTGTTTCATTACAGTCTGAAGTGAAAACTGCTTTTCCCCATCATACCACTTCCACTACTGTTTCTGGGTTCTCTATTTTCTTAAACTAGAAACTAAAAGTCACTCTGGACCCCCGTCTTTCTGCTTCCCACCTCCCCACATTGTTAATCATTCAGCTCTCCTGTGACTCTACTTTCTGAATAGCTCTCAAATGAGTCGATTTCTCTTCATCCCCAATTCTACTACCTCATTTCCTGCCTTTATAATCTCTAATCAAAGGACCCAGGATCATGTTTGTGGTACTCTTCCTGACTCCAGTTTCTCCCATTCCAGTCTGCTCTCCACACCGTCCACAGTGATTTCCCCAAATCCAAATCTACTTGCGTCAATTCCCGGCTCCAACACTGTCCTTGGTCCCCATTGCCTACAAGATCAATCCTGAGACTCTCAGAAACACGTCTCAACTTACTTGTCTTATTTCTTCCATCCCCCTCAAAAGACCTTATCTGTTACCCTTCAGAAGAACCATAGGTTTTCCAGAAAACACAGACTTTCCCTGCTCTCTGAACTTGCTCCAACTGTTCCCTCTGCCCAGAATGTCTTCACATTTTCCACCTGGCAAATTCTTTGTCTCCCTTCAAAATCCATCAAATGTTTTTGTGGGGTTTTTTAAATGTTACATTTCTCTGACCGCCCTGGACAGTTAGCAGCTCCCCTCTCTGATTCCAAAGCACTCTGAATGGAATTCTAATAGCTTCTTTCGTAAATCATAAATCATTTTCAATTCTGCCATTCCTCCTCTTTGCCAGACTGTGAGCTTCTGAGGAAAGAAGACGGCCATTCGTCTTTGTATCTTCACCACTTAGCACAGGACCCAGACATTATAGGAGCTCCAGAAATTTATTTGTTAAGTCAGTAGAAAGGGTCATTTAGGGGCGCCTGGCTGGCTCAGTGGGTAGAGCATGCAACTCTTGATCTCGGGGTTGTACATTCAAGCTCCACGTTAGGTGTAGACATTACTTAAAAATAAAATCTTTAAAAAATAATAAAAATAAAAATAGCATTTAGTGTCTGCTCTTTGCCAAAGCAGGGGCTAGGCTCTGGGAATGCAGCAGTGATGAAAACATAAGATCCCTGCTATCTGGGGACTTGAATGATAGATGATTTCACTAAATGTCCTTTGAACTTCTCCTTTCTTTAAAACCTACTTTTGGCTTTGCCCAACCTTTTCCCAAACGAACGAACTGGTTGATACTTGTGCTACTGTCTCTTTCTTAAACCACTAAGCCTGCCAATGACAGTGTTAATCAGGACAGGTAAGTATCGCTGTGTTGGGGGTTCAAAGAAGTTTCAGTTCTGATGTCTGCCATCCAGAGACGTGTAGTCGGGTTGAGAAGTAAACCTAACATACGGAACAGTGAAGAAACAATATAGAAACATAATTAAGTGCTAATTGTTTGGGACAGACTGCATATTTTCAGAAGAGGGATAATGAAGTCAGCCATATAATCAGCGCGTAATTTATAGCACGTGTCGTGCACCCCATCGGGGAAGTCAGCACAGTAGCAAAACACCTTTTGCTACAGAGAACAAGGCTTTGCTCCCTAACATGGTAAAGAATCAGATCTGTGGGAAAACTGATCTATTCACCTGCTCAGGAAGTGAAAAGGGTCTCTCTCATGATGGTATGTAAAAAGAAATAGAAAAATATACCGCCCCAAACCCAGATTCCCAGAGTCCTTTCCACAGAGCATGGAGTCTCCAAGAGTGGAAAAAGTTGGAATTCTGTTTATTTATTTCAAGGAAAGGAATTAGAGGACTGTTAGGGTGGTCCTCCAGGACCCCACAGCCCTCACTGCCCCCAAGGATGTCTCAATGTCAAGCGGTAAGAAAGAACCAGCCATAGTTTGAGTATTTGTGTTCTCATATAAATATATTTTCCCCTTTGGACATTCCTTTCCCAGACACCCTCATTCTCTCTGCCCCCATTCCCTTATAAGCCAGCAAGCCCAGTCTGCAGCTTTGACAGGAACCAGCACAGCTCTGTGTTACTCTCTCCATGCCCACCCTCCCCACAGGGCCAGCCTGGTTCTTCTGGAGGAGCCTGGGGGAGGGCCGTGCAGAAGACTGCATTGCAGTTCCTGAAGTTGTTTGCAACTAAGCCAGCCTCTCGGAAATCCTCTCATTTGGGACATCCAGAGGTTGATCTCTAACTAGCTCAATCTGTACTGGAGTAAATCCTTCTTCCCTTCACATCAAACCTCCCACCCAGGTAGTCTAATTCAGCACAGACCGACCTCGTGCCACATAACAGAACACAGGGACCAGTTACCTAAATAGGTTAACACGTTTGTTAGGTGATTAGACTTTAGGCTACAAGAAACAGAAAAGTTAGATGTAATTGTATAGGCATAAAGATTGTATATTTAAACGCCATAAAAGGCCACTGGAAAGACCTTCCCTTATCAAGAATGTTCGCTCACGTCCATTCCACATTACTGTAAGCAACGGCAATTAGGAACTTACGAGAAGCCACGTTGAGTCAAAAATGTAAACACAAAATCTCTGAGACCAAGAAGGGCAGGGTCTCATGGTAACTCAGACCCGGGTTCAACACTTAAAATTTATGTACTGAAAGGTTCTGTAAGGGTCAGAGAGATGACCTCAAGGTTAAGTCCATTCCAGCAGACTGCAGAGATTAAACCACACAGGAATACAGCTGACATGGATGTTCTTGGGTTTCTTTCAAGGAGATGGAACGCTCCAATTTTTAGGGCCAATGACCTGTAGCCGACAGAGGAAAAAGCCTGACTTGATTTTTATTCTTCCCTTAAATAAACCTCCTTTTTTCTTTACTTCTGATGGTACAATGACTATGTGGGCATTTGGAAACATGACTTTTTTTTTTCTTATAGCACTGTAACTAGAATCTTCTTTAAAAATCTTTTTTTTCCAAAAAGGAAAAAAAAAAAAAAAAGATTTCCATTTGAAGGAAGCATTAATATTTTCCATATGTGTTGGCTCCTGAGGGTGGAATTAGTATTCAGATTCAGATTCAGCCCACGTGGATTGGCAAGTGCAGGCGTGTGAGTCTTAGCCGTTCAGCAAATCCACCAACTTCCCGGGTGTGAGATGCTGGTGGGGATCCATGGGCAGATGCTGGTGGGGATCCATCTGAAACCACGTACTCGGCTTGTCTTTGAGATGCAATTTCACAGGCAATGTGGATTGAAACATCTCCGATGGAAAGGTCAGAAGATACCTTCTTGCACCATGATATGAGTACCATAGACATTCATGGCCGCCCAAGCTGACAAGGGTTACAGAGGTCCTCCTGTGTGGCCCTACATTTGAAAGGAGAGAAAGTGGAACTCACAGTAGCACCAGGATCTGCCCAAGTTTGGGGAGCTCCCGGGGTGTCTGTCCATTGCTGCTCGAGGGTGCCCGGGCTCCCAGTGCTTCGTCCAGGACCAGGCACAGATTCAACAATCTGCAAAATATTTGCCTATTTTGGGAATAAATGTTTAAAATTTGCATATGAAATGACAGTAATCATACACAAATAAGGTTTCATTTTTCTGGCCCTTTTAAGCTGTCATTTCACAAAAATTAGTTCTGCAGGAGTAGATAGTACAGAAACACCATAGGAGATTCAAAATATATAAAAGAGTGTACAGTAAAAATATATCTCCTCCCACTCTCGACCTCCAGACCTTTGGTCCCCTTCCCTAGAGGCAAGCAGCATGCTAGTTTCCTGTGTGCTTTTAGACAAACATGGCAATCTTTTCTAAGTATTTAAAATGCACTTTTGCCACTTTTTCCTAGTGATCAGAATAACACATACTTGTTGCTGGGGTGACTTCTCCTGAAGGCTACACACTGACAACCTAGAGGGTTTGAAAGTTTGGGGGGGGGAAGTCGATTGCTGCCTGCTTGCTGCATTCTCTCAGTATTTTGTCTTTAACATCTGTATTTTCCTCCTAAAGTTTCTGCATCCACAAACAAGTGAACACACAAAGTAAACAGTTCACAACAATGACCCCTTGCCCGGATTTAGAATAACCAACAGAAAGCCAGTTTAGTATTTCTGAGAGACAAAAGTTCACAACCCTGCCTTTCAGATAATTCAGTATCTTCCAGATAGTTCTTAATTGTCTGTGATCTAAAATCAAGATCCATAAAGAATTAAATTAAGGCAGCAATCAAGGACGAATCCTGTTGCGTCTCTTTCCTGAGATGCACTAATATCTGTGCACCCTGCCCCCAACCCCACCCCGCTGCTTCAGGCCAAGCCCTATTTCTTTGCTGGGACGATTAAAATTGGCTCCCTTCTGTTAGCCCTGCATAATCCAGTCACTGGGGCTGAATCCCAGTGGGCGAGCAGGAGAGGGTCACAGAGCGAAGTCAGAAGGAATGGGGCCCACACGTCGTCATGAGTTTAGATTTCCTTGTGGTGATGCCAGATTTGAAGCCCTGGGTTTACACACATGCACACACGTGTGCATAACACATATGAAGTCATTCAGGCTGCCGTGTGAAGAATGATGGAAGGGAGCAAGAGGATTGCAGGAGTGGAGCGGAGCCGTGATGGAGGCTGGGATGTGGTCATAGCAGAGATGGAGAGAGCTGCATGGATCCAGAGCATGTCTTGGAAGCAAAGGAGGCAGAACTTGCTGTTGGACTGAACATAGGGTGAAGGAAAGAGAAATTAAAGATAATCCCTAGATATTTGGCCTCAGCGACCAGATGGATGCAGTTCTGCCCTGAACTGGGATAGAAGATGGAAGCAAGCAGAATTTGGGCGGGGCATCTGGAGAAGCCAAGAGCTGTGCTTGGGCCATTCTAAACCTTAGACACCTTCTAGATGTGCTGATTTCCATCCCGCTCCCTGGCTCTGGTTCTTCCCTATCTCTTCTCATTGGAGGGCTGCAAGTTCCATCTTTAGACCTGTTTCTATCCAAGATTACTCCCTTAGTGAATTCCTCCAGCTACTTATATGCTCCCAAATTTTAATCTCCAGGCCAGAACCTGCCCCTGAAGTCCAGGCCCATTTATCCAGTTGCCTACTCAACATCTCTAACAGCACAAAATTCCCTCCAATCCAGGGTTACCAGATAAAATAGAGGACACTCAGTTAAGTGAGAAGAACAGCAAGTAATTTTTTGGTGTAAGTATAAACAGTATTGCATGGGACATACTTAAACTAAAGAAGAATCTGTTGTTTAGCTGAAATCAAATTTAGCTAGACATCTTGCATTTTCATTTGTCAAATCTGGCAACTTTATCCGAAAATGTGTTCAACCCACTGTCTTCTCCAGCCTAATTGATAGCAACTTCAGCCTTCCAATAGCTCAGGCCAAAGATACTGGCATCATCCTTCACTCTTCTCTTTCTTTCACATTCCATATCCAGTCTGTCAGCAAATCCTATTGGCTCTACCTTCAAAATATATCCATCATCTGAAGAGTTTTACCACCTTCACTGCTACCGCTCTGGTCCAAGACACCATTCACTATTAAAAGAGCTAACA
Organism: Halichoerus grypus; assembly: GCF_964656455.1. Taxonomy (NCBI): domain Eukaryota; kingdom Metazoa; phylum Chordata; class Mammalia; order Carnivora; family Phocidae; genus Halichoerus; species Halichoerus grypus. The sequence continues at coordinate 193,897,905 of NC_135714.1, forward strand.
TAGCCTTCCAGTTCTTCTCCCTTACTCCCTTAGAGACTATTCTCAACAAAGCAAACTAAGGGATCTTCTAAAAAGTAAATCAAATTCTGTTAGTCCTCTGCCCAAAACTGCCACTAGATTTTCCTTTCGGTCAATATAAAAGCCAAGGTCCTTACTAGAGCCAACCAAGCTCCATGGGACCTGTTCCCACTGCATCCCCTCCATTTCTTCTCTGACCTTCTCTCCTACTGCTCTCCTTCACTTTGCTTCAGCTGTACTAACCTCCTTGATGGTTCCTGACTACACAAAGGCACACTCCTGCCCCAGTTGCTTACCCTTGCTGTACCTTCTGCCTCGATTGTTATTTTTCCCGGATACCCACATGGCTCACTCCTCTACTCCTTCAAATCTTTGCTCAGATGTTACCTCCTCAGTACGACATCCCTAACCATCTTGCTTAAAACTGCAACACCACCTCCTTCATCTTGACACTCACTATCCATCTCCCCTGCTTCATTTTTCTCCAAGGGCTTTCCAGCTTCTGAGATATCACCTAATTTACTTACCTGTGTTGCTAATTGTCTCCACACCTAGAAGAGTAGCTGGCATAGATGGATGTGATCATCTTGGTGGAATTAATAAATCGATGAATCGATGAATCAGTTAGGCAGTGGGTTATACAAATTTGGAATTCCAGGGAGACGTCACGGCTGGAGATGCAGATTTGGGAGGCATCAACATGTAGAGATGTTGAAAGCCATGGGATTGGATGGGGTTACCCAGAAGAGTATGTAGAGCTAGACCCAAGAAGGGGGCCCAGGGCACTGAAAGGTCAAATGGACAAGGAAGAACAAACAAAAAAGAATGAAAAGTAGCATTCCCTAAGGTAGAGGGAAAACCAAAAGGGCCTCGTGTCAAGAACTATGAGAGGAAATTGTTTCAAGAGTGAACTGAACTGAATCCTGCTGGGAAATCAAATGCGATAAATATAAAGATGCTACCATTGAAGTTGGCAACCTGGACGTCACCAGAAAGAGTGGCAGAAGCAGTCCCTGTGGGGTCCGGAGGATGGAAGCTGGTCCAAAGTGAGATGAGGAAGGAGTAGAGAGGAAGTGGAGGCTGCCACAGCGCACGTCTTCCCAGGTGCTTGGTTGGAAGAGCAGCCCAGAAACAGGACAAGAGCTGGGGGTGGGGGCGGGCAAGAAGAGAAGCCTGACTCACTGGGGGTAGGGGTACAGTTATTTCCGAAGAGGCACGCTCTTAGGGAAGAGAGAGTGGGAGGCAGGCATGAGAGAGGGGCACTTGAAGCAAGTCATTAACACGGCAAGAAATGGGACTGGATACAAGAGGAGAGGTCGGCTTAAGACACGAGCAAACAGCTAGACAGAGAGTGTGGCCGAAGGCATGACTAGTTGGGTGGTTTGCGTGCTGGGAAGATGAGGGTGTACCTGATTACTTCTCCACGGATATGTGTGTGTGTCCATCTCCCCTGTTAGGTGATAAGCTCTGAAAGGGCATTTTTCTCCGTAGCCCCTCTCCCTGCTCCCCTCAATACCAATATGATGCAAACACAGAAGATTCACATGGCCGGGGTTTATTTAATTGAGCTGATGTACTCCTGAAGGGTGGCAAATTATACCATCCCAAAATGTGCCACCATTGACTACTCTTTGTCCAAAGTACTATAAAAGCATGTGGCTCCAACTACTCTGGGTCTTCGTTTTCCTATGGGGGTTCGCATGCACACGTGAAATCTGTATGTTTTTCTCTTGTCAATCTGTCTTACGTTGATTTAATTCTCAAGCCCAGCTGGAGACCCTAAGAGACTACACGTAAAGTCTGGTCCCCCCGTGCACTACTTTCCTCTAGCCATGTGCCACCCGGCAGCCCTATCCAGAAACAAGTCCAGTTCACACACCAAAAAATCTGGGGGAAAAAAAAAAACAGGGTGGAGGGAAGAAACCACAAGCTGTCAACGTCACTCGCCTGGGGCTGCACTTAGAATGGCCAACCATTTTTTAACTGGAATTGGGCTGAGAGAGCGAAAATAGCAGTAGCATCATGAGAAATGGGATCAGAGCAAAGCAAGGAGTGGCTACAGAGGAATTAGGAGCATGACTCCATCCACCTGCTGAAGTCAGGTTGCTTGCGGGAATCCCCCTCATCTCTTTGTTCCATTATATGCTACGCCAATACTATATTAACTTCCACGAAAGGAAGCATGTTAGGAGAGCAACGTGGTAAAGGAATTACGCTGTAGGCAGAACACAGTAGACTAATTAGCTCTGTCCTGTTACTGAGAACCTGCTTTCCCCAGAGTTATCTTCAGTCTCTAGCGGTTGCAACCTATTTGGAGCAGAGCCTAAGGAGGGAAACACAAATCGCAAGCCTTCTGCAAAGTTCTCCTTATCGCCCTCCTCCTCTGAGGGGGGTTTCACTGACACCAGAGCAGAAACTCATCTGCCTGCAGGGAGGGCACTTCAACCCTGTTGCAGCTAGCTCCTCTGAGGAGTAGGGCATCCGTGTTCTCCAGCGGAGTAATTGCTAGGTTTCCTTATTAAACAGGTTCCTTCACCACAGGGCTTTTTCAGTCTTGTACCATTGCAAAGGATTCCCAGTTTCTAGATAGCCTCAGGGTCAGCATCTGGGCAACCCATACAGAATCCCACTGGATGAGTTTTCTGGGCCCAGCCAACGAGGATGCCAGGTGTCCAAAAGCAGATTCCTTATCCTAAATGGAAAGAGTAAGGCCTTGACCTGGCTGACGGGGATCATCTGACATTCTCCATGGAATCAAAATGTCATTATACATCTCAGGAAATTAATGATATTATATCATCTAATATTCAATTATGGTCAGATTTCCCCATTTGTTCCAAGAATGTCTTTTATAGCAGTTTTTGTTCAAGCCAAGATCCAGTCAAGGTTCACAGGTTGTATTTGAGTATGTGTCTTTTTTCCCAGAAATCCTGCCCCCGCCCCCCTTCCCCCTGCTTTTTTCCCTAAAACTCTGGCTTTTTGGAATGTCTGTGCCAGTTATCTCACATTCTAGATTTTTCTGATTGTTTCCTTATGTTGTAATTTAACTTGTTCTATCCCCTCTAAATGTTACCTCTAGAGACATTTAGTTTGATTTAGATTGAACATTTTGACAAAAATATTTGTAGTTGATGTTGGGTATTTCAGACTACATCATGCCACAGGGCATGTAACAGTGAACTGTCTCCATATTAGTAATGTTGGTTTGGTTAAGGTGCTGACAGCTGGACCTATGCACTGACCCGGTATGTTTCCTCCTGAAGGCAGTTAACAATGTGCATGGTGATACTTGGGCACCATGTAAATATCCTGTTCTTACGGTGGTCCTCTTTATCAGGTGGAGAAGCATTCCAAACCCTTTCACATTGACATATTTAATGACCCCTGGGCAGCGAGTCTTCCTGTCACTATTTCTGCGAAGATCATGTGGGGACCCCAAAATTCCATCTTGAGAATTTTAAGTCCCTTGGGAATGGAGAATCCAAGAAGCAGATCTGTCATCTGTTACTGGAAGGAGGCGACGAGTGGCTTACTTCAAATTTAGAAAGATAACAAAGGTAGGAAGGAGTGAGATGGGAAATACAAGCTGAGGATCCTCCGTCACTAAGTCTGGACTCCCATCAAGTCAGCCCTTTACTCTGAGGGTCCTCGAGTGTGGTTTGGCAAGTATCAATGGCATTTTTGAGATAAAGGTGTTGGAGTCATCCTTCCTATTCCTGGTTGGGCAGTGGGTTATTGTAAGTTAGCTTACTATATCAACACCTATGGCTTGCTATCAGCCTGGTTCTGGAAACTCCAGGCTGTGTGGACAGGACCCCTGGGAGTGGATGGGCCTCTTTAAGTCACTTTCCTTTATCCTCTGGATCATTTCAGCTTTTCGGACTCCAAGTGATAGGAAAACTAAAGAAAAAGACAACTGGAAAATAAGCTGAAAGAGAAAAAGGAAAAATTTCAATAACTGCTCCATACAAAGTCCCTTGGTGTTTATTAGTTTCTCCTTGGGAGAGATGAGAAGATTATGAATGTCTTGTCCAAAATGAAATTGCATTCTGAAAGGTGCTTACCGAAAAGATGGGAGTCATCCCAGGGTCACTTCCAGCTAGATGAGGTCAAATACACTAACTGTCGAGGACAAATCAGTGTGTTCCTCAGGGAAAGAGCTATCCTAATGTTACCTCACCCAACCCTGGGACAAGATATATGCAAGAAATCTGGCAAACAAACCAATGGGCTTTTTCTCTCTACCAGAGATACTAGCCCAGGGCCATAGCTTCTCACGTGACTTTTGAGATTGCAATTCAACTGGGTCCTACGCTGGACCAAACCAAACGAGGTGAGATGAGAAGAATTTATACAATGGGAAAGCTCCTTAATCACTCAACAACTATTTATTGAGGACTAATTATTAACTAAATGTGGAGGTGAATAAATAACACCTTTCCTTGTTTTCCCATGCACGCTTGAACTAATAGAGAGATAAGGAGCAGACCAAATGCCAGCCTTATTATTAATATGCTGGTGGAGAGCATGACTCTAGAACTGTAGCTAAGTGATCTTGCTAAGTGGATTAGACTCATTACGTTCCCCAGTCCCAGCCAACCCACAAGGGCAGACCCCCATGTGGCAGAGGGGACATGGGAATGTACCTTCCCTGCTGGCAAGTGGACTGACAAGAGAATCCAGCAAATTCCCACCTATTTTTCAACCATTTCTCACCTTCCAATATCTTTCCCTCCAAGCTGTTCTAAGGCTTTGCCACTATTCCAGAGCAATCCCCAAAGATCTGTATAATGTGCTCAGATTGTCCTAAGTTCCTCTGGCCCAATCAAAACCCTTCTTTCCATATCTATCTAGGTTAGAATATTAAGCCATGCTGATCATGTGGTATTAATTCAACTGAATCTCAAATTTATTGAAACATTAGATCATGTAACAAGAATATGCAAATAGAAAAGTAGGACCAACACTTCAAAAAGAAGGAAAATAATATATAACATATAAATTGTAATATATAGTATATAATGTGTAATATAATATACATTTGTTTTGGACAGGGTGACCAGCACAGAGACATGCATCTCTGTTTGAGAACTTGTTGAGAGACTGCCTTCTCCATGGTTCACAGCTTCTCCCCTTCTTTGAGGAAAAAATCCATTGGCTTTCTAGGACTTTCAAGGTCAGGAGATTTTTTTTTTTCTTTTTTATCTCCCATGGCATTGGCAGCAAGGCGTCTGTAGTGGAAGGTAAGTGGATGGAAATGACACTGGGAGAGTTTAGCTGACATGGAAATTGGGAGGGACCTGGACCAGTCAAAGCAAAGATGCACTGCTGTGAGCTGATACTGCGCCATCCAAGAGGATCTAGTTAGCGCAATGGGACCGAGAAGGCTTGCTTATCAGGCTAAGGGCTTGTGATGTAGACCAGTGAGATGAGGGGTGAAGCCGTATGGATTGAGATCTCAGAAGGGAGGGTGGAGAGAAACAGAAGGCCACGGCTGAGCATCTCCAGTTAAGGAGACAGAGAAGGACTAATGCAGATAAGAAAAGGGTCCTAGATGTAAAGGCAAATGGAGTGCGGTTTCAGTGAAGGCAAAATCAGACAACGGCGAGAAATGGCCACACTGTCAAGCACCACAGAAGTCAAGGAGAATGTGGAGTATTTGAAAAGCAAGTAGGAAAGATGCCAACTTCTTTGGAATGCCTCACCACCAATAAGTCTTTGGAATCCCAACTCAGAGGGCAGAATAATGACTTCAGGGAAGCCATGCACATCCTTCCCTTTACAATTCGTTAATGATGAGCCTGTGTTACACACTTAGCACAGGATCTAATCTAGAAGCACTGGTCTCTGCTTTTCCAACTCCATCTAGCCCGTAAATTCCAAGGTACTTTACTACAAACTAAGAAAGAGGAAAAACCCAGTTTGGGGATCCAGCAAACAGAAAGGTGCATTCTCTTTATGGGTCCTGTTTAACCCGGTCTGGGATGAGTTGTCGATAATAACTTGTTTTGATCTTCTGCAAAATGATCTGCATAGAACTGCAATCAGAAAGCAGAATGCCTACCCTAAAGAATGTCTGAAGTTCCATTAGAATTGCAAAAGCAAATAGGTTTGATCTCCGATGCTAAAGTCAATCAACTGATGGTAGCTCCTTAAAGGTGTGTATTGAGAAGACTTTTTGAGGTCACCGGAGCTCAGCAGTAAAGAATGCCAGGAAAAAATTAGCTATGTCTGGCATGGGTCCCTAACTGCAGCACTCTGGCCAGATTATTTGCTGTTTCTATACCTCCTTCCCCAAATCATACAAGACTGTGGCTAATCAGTATTTTCCTGGGATGTAGCATTTTGAACATTTTTTCTAATCTACCTGTGACCTTGCACATTTGCTGTTTTGTGTTCAGCTTGTTTAGGCGGAGAACCTCACCCTGTAAAAAAGAGCATTTGTATACCGACAAAGACAGCACCTGGGAAAGGTCCTCCCTGATTTAAGTAATACAGTTTTGATGTCTGGATAGCAGAGGACGGTTTTCTACATTTTGACACAGGAAATCAAGGGTAATAAGGTGACCCTTCATTTTTCTCAGTGGATAAGCTGCAAGCCCTATGTGTATGGCTTGATTGTTACAGAATCTGACAAATTTGTTTCTGAGGTCATAGGAGGTTCAAGTAAAACTTCAGTGAGCCCTGTCTTCCTTTATTCAGACCCAACTGCCCAGTGGACAATTAGTATTTTGTGATGGTGACTGTCCATTTAATGCCTTTATAACTGGTTTGTGCTATGTACTATTCCTTGAAAAATTAAGCATTATTAAAATTAATTTCTCATTTCCTCTACTCAACCTCATATTTAATTCTTGCTATGGAACCAAAAGCATTCTTGTGTTTTCCTCCCGAACATGTTTTCTCCCCCAGACATGAACTAAATGCATCAGGTTTTAATTTTAGAGAAAGTACACAATAGCTAAATGTTCCCTTAATGCCCTGATAAGTAGATCTCTGCCAGATCCATTGATTACTCAGTAATATGGACAAGTACTGGTTCCATTCATCATCTTCATTTTAAGAAAACAGGCCTATTGAAAAGTGATGATATGTTTAAAGACCAAAGGCACCAGGCTAGATTAACAAAAGTTTTATGACATTCATTCGAAAACATATTTATTAAGGACATATAGTGTGTTTGCCCTGTTCTAGGCACTGAAAATACAGCTGTGAGCAAAACATGATTCCTGCTCTCCAGAAGCTTACATTTTAGTGGGAGGAGACAGTCAAATAACCACAGGCTATGAAGAAAAATTAAAGGCAAAGGGGGAGATAACACGTCATTGGAACATTTTCTCTTTTTATTGGTCTTCTTTCTGTTATATTTGAATTGTCTTCGTATGCAATCTCAAATTTCCACAAATTCAAGATTTGTTTGGATTAGTATCACATTAGCAGGACAAACGATATTAAAAATCTGGTGAGAAGGTTAGGGTCAGATAATCATTCTCTTTTATTTTTATTTTATTTTTCTAATATTTTTATTCTTTTGGAGGCACCACTGGGATAGATAATCATTCTTTAGTTAGAATGTCAGAGTATGGGGGCGCCTGGGTGGCTCAGTCAGTTAAGCGGCTGCCTTCGGCTCAGGTCATGATCCCGGGGTCCTGGGATCAAGCCCCACATCGGGCTCCCTGCTCATCAGGGGAGCCTGCTTCTCCCTCTCCCTCTGCTGCTCCCCCTGCTTCTGCTCTCTCACTCGCTCTCTCTCTCAAATAAACAAAAAACCTTAAAAAAAAAAAAAAAAAAAGAATGTCAGAGTATGGTCTTTCTTCTAACCTAGATGGAGTTGGATAAGAGTTCTGGTGGAGGAACACAGGACATTCTACAGTATAAAATAGGTATTCGTGGAGTGATAGAGGGGGCAAATGAAATGGAAATCTGAGAGGAGACCACCGCAGACAGAGGGAAGAGTAAGTGCAAAGGCCCTGTGGCTGATGTGATAGATATGTTCACAGCACAGCAAGGTGGCCCATCTGATGTGGCTGGAATAGAGTGAACTAAAGGAAAGTGCTAGAAGTCAATACTCAGAACCCGATTAAATGCAGCCTTTTAGGCCATTGTACAGATTTCAGATTTTACTATCAGTTGGGCATCCACTGAAGGACGTTTAGCAGAGGAGACACTAATTTGCTGGATCTCTTTAGCTGCCTTGTTGAGAATAAACATACGGACAAATGTAGCAACGGGAAGATTGGTTGGGAAGTCATTACAACAGTTCTGGCAGAAGTGATTGACAATGGTCTAAATGAGGTAAAGATCAGCCGAGCAGCAAGCCACTTAATATATTTTGAAGGTCAATCTGACAGGATTTGCAGACAGATTTGTTTGGGAGTATAAGAGAACCAAAGGAATCAAGGATGACTCCAAGATTTTTGGCCTGAGCAACTGAAAGATGGAACTGCCCTTTACTGCAAAGAGAAAGACAAGGAAAGAATAGGTTGGTGGCTGGGGCGGTGGGGGTGGGGGGGAGTACAAAAATCAGGGGCTAAGGTGTTTAGTTTGAGATGGCCATTAGACAGGCAAAGGGCAGGAGGGCGGTGGGCTATGCAAGCCGAGATGAGGGTTGGGTTGCTGATACACATTTGGGGGCCATCAGAGTATAAAAGGAGTTTAAAGACACCAGACAGGCTGAGATTTGGTGGCGAATGAACATGAGTGTCCTTCTGAAGCCTCAGCCTGGGACACTCCAACCTCTGAGGACAGGAAGAAGGAGCCTATTCAGCAAAACAGAATGAGCAGGAACAATCTGTGAGGTTGGAGGAGATTCGAGAGCAAGTGCACTTTGTACTCTGGAGGCCAAGGGAAAAGAGACAAAATGTTTTAAGAGTGACCATTTGTGTCAAATGCTGTCATTTGAAAAGATAAGAAAACAGAGAAGGAACAGTTGAAGTGGACAATGTGAAGGCAGTTTCCATGGAATGCTGGAAACAAAGCCATTCTGAAGAGAATGGAAGGCAAGAGAGACAAGAAAAGACAACCCTTTTGAGGAGTCTCTCCCCAAAGGTGAGTGAAGAAAATGGGACATGAGTTGGCAGAGGATGTGGGGCTGCTTACTGTCACTGTTTTTTCCTTCTTGTTTTTAAGATGGAAACTATTACAACATCACATGCCAGTAGGAAGTCCAGTGGAAGGGGCAGAGGGGGATCCCTAGGACCAAAGGGAGTAACCATGGGAGCGAAGTCACTGTGCACAGGTAGAGCTTCTGCAACAGACAGTCATCCCTCGGAAGGAGATGGAAGGCAGGCAGGCCAAGAGCTTGGGTAGAAACAGCGGGTGGAGAACTCTGATTAACCTTGTTGTTTCCAGGGAAATAAGAAGTGAATTAATCCACTTGTGAGTGTAGACGGAGGAAGGCACTGCAGGTTTGCAGAGCTTCAAGAACAGCACAGGGGTCTCCGAGAGGGAGAAGCACTAGCCTCCTTCCAGGCCCGGGGCTGCAGAAGCCTAGTGGGCTGAGCTGGGTGTAGACGGGGGTGAGGGTAAAGAAGTGAGGGAGGGGAGAACGTGAGCGAACACCAGATCAACGCGATGGGCCCAGGAGTCTGAGTCAGATAAAGAGGCCAAAGCCAACCTGAAAAGGTGAACGAGTGGGAAGGTTTGGTGGGAGTATTTTGGAGGTCCTGGTGCTGAAGAGGGGCTCAAGTCAGAGGAGAGAAGGGAATGAGCCAGAACGATAGAAGGTGGTGGTCAGAGGATGCGCTGCTGAAAATCGAGAACTGCTTTTCGGTAGCAGGTGAAGATTCTGATAATCGCAAAGTCTAAGGCTAAGGTGGGATAAAGCATTTGAGGCGAGAGGGTCAAGGCCAATGTACTGAACAGAGTGTATCTGTCAATGATTTCTGGTTTTGCTCTCGCATCTACTAAATTTTTTTGAAAAACTGTGTTTCCTCTCAGACATATAACTTGACCTCTAAAATGTTTCATCATAAGCTTACATGAATGCAAAAAATAGAAATTCTCGCATATTATCTACACCAGCATTTTATTTATTTATTTATTTATTTATTTATTTATTTATTTATTTAGTAAGCTCTACACCCAATGCGGGGCTGGAAGTCAGGACCTCAAGTTCAAGAGTCGCCCACTCTACCAACTGAGCCAGCCAGGTGCCCCATACCGGCATTTTAAAATAAAACCATTACATTACTCAAATATATTCAGTGGAATATAAATACTATACATGTAAAGGTACCAACAGATAAGAGTTTAACACTCTTTTTCCCCTGAAATTGTATATCCATTCCAGTTCACCCACAAAATAGTATCCTAATGATGCATTCTTCTTTTAAATCTTTTTTTTTTTTAACGATTTTTTTATTTATCTGACAGAGAGAGACACAGCAAGAGAGGGAACACAAGCAGGGGGCGTGGAAGAAGGAGAAGCAGGCTCCCCGCAGAGCAGGGAGCCCGATGTGGGGCTCGATCCCAGGACCCCAGGATCATGACCTGAGCTGAAGGCAGACGCTTAACGACTGAGCCACCCAGGCGCCCCTAATGATGCGTTCTTTATTCTTAAGAACTGTTTGACTACCCACTTATCCTTCTTTGCAACAAAAATATGCTTCTAAGTTAAAACCTTTCTGAACTGTTAGTATTATAATTACTAGTGCACAATTGATTAAAACATTAAAAAATTGATAATTTATTAAAAATAAGTAAAACTGTGTAAAGCATGACAAAGACTTGGGAGTGAGTTTTATGTGCTTTGAGAAAGGAGGTTTCCCGATATCAGGATTTCAGATGTTCCCCGTGTTCAAATGTTCCCCAAAGATTCCCCAGAAACAGAAAATTTGAGGCAACTAAATGGATTGCTCTCTAACCTAGCACGGTGATCAAGACTATCATGAAGCAATGGGAGTAAAGAGCTGGTGCTTTTTCATTGTTTTAAAAGAATTTATGGCACCCCTGCAGTTTGGAAAAACTTGACGTGATGCTTCCGAGCATGATGGTGGTAGGTAGAGAACTTTGCTCTTTTTTCTTTTTCTTTTCTTTTTTCTTTTCCTTTCCTTTCCCCCTTTCCCTCCCTCCTTCCTTGCTTCATTCCTTCCTTCCTTCCTTCCTCCCTCCCTCCTCCCCTTCCTCCCTCTTTCTTTTCTTTCTTTTTCTTTTCCTCTTTCTCATCGATTACTGCTTTAGCTTAATCTTCTGGTTCCAGGAATAATTTACTTATCTTATTCCTCATGACTATTGATCTCTCTGAAGACCCCAACTAATAACAGTGTGAAACAAATAAAAAGATCTCCTACTCTCTCAACTAAACTGTGCTAGAAATGGTAAATTTGGAACTCTGCCAGTTACTGCCTGGAGTTATAAGTCTTGGGCAATTGGCTACCCATTTTCTCCAGAGGCCCTGTGTCTCATACACAATTTAGATTTTAGTTCTATCTACAGAAAGTATTTCCCTACCCTTTCATAGAAATTTCTGGCCATGACATTGGTTAAGAAATTCTGCCTTTTCAGTAAATGCATTTTACAGAAACAAATTATATTACTTTGAAATAACAATAAAAATCTCCAAGGACAACAGTTTACTTGATCTTTATAGTTTCTAGAGCCAAAGGGGTATCACGACATTAAATCCTAATAAATGTCGAGCCCACTGGGAGCACAAAATTTTCCCCAGAGGTCAGTTCTCACATCATTGACTCATATGGTAATAATAAAATATGGCTTGGGTTCAGATCTTTATTATTACTTGCTCTTTGTAGTCCATGCTTTTCCCAGAAACGGGTACAAGATTATTAACAGTGGTCTCTTCTGGAATTTCTCTGATCAAATATGAAGGTTATAGCTACTTTGTACCTAAGAAATCTAGGCCAATTTTACCAATCAAGAAACTGAGCACAATACTTTCAAGGTTGAGCTAATAGGGCTACATAACCCAGTTACATTTGACAGACGATTCTTACTTGAACGATAGTTATTTGTTGTATCGGATTCATTTAGGAAGGCTAAATTCCTAAAACTGCCTAGCAGACAGAAAGAAGGTCCAAGTCCCTGTCCCTGAGGCCTTTGAACAGTAGTACCAATGGTAACAAGAATACTGAGGCTTGTAGGAAAGAGGGGCTGGGGTGTAACTCCCTATACAGTATCACCACCCAAAACATCTGAATATGACCCTTTCACGGTATAGTTTAGGGGCAATAGTCTCAAAAAGTTTGAAAGACCTCCTACTTCCTCAGGGTATGAAGAGGCATTACAGGGCAAATGTGGCAAGATTTCTCAGAACCTCTATCACGTACCTTTTGAATCTCTAAGAGTAGGGGTATCACATGCCAAATACCCTAGCTTCTTTTGGGCAGAAGAGCATTCCAGGATCCATGGAACACTTTAGGAATAAACTCTGGTTTGGAATATAATGTCACTGCAAGGCAGAGATGTTGGTTGGTCACCACAGGAATGTTCTTCTAGTTCTAGGTGGTATGCTTTTGCGAATTGTTCTTTCAGCCTACCTAAATTATCCTTGAATTGTCATACTAACGTCAAAGGTCAGGATGAGGAAGTCAGCGGAAAAATGGAAAAAAATGGCAAGGAAAGAAAGGACACACAGTTTATGTCTGGGAATTATTTACCAGTGATTGTGTGCAGTAACATTCTCTTTCATAGCATAATGTTTGCATTTTTGCTCCCTCAGAAGGATGGTCTTCAGTGGGACATAACGAGTAGAACAAAGATTTGGGTATCTGGTAAAAAAACAAAAACAAACAAGCAAAAAACCCCAGCAATTCGTCTACCTTAACCCCTCACGTAAAATAGTACCCTTAGCTACTATTTTGCAACTCACAGAGTTACCCACGAATTATTTAAGCAGGTACTACAAACTTTTTGAGACATAAAGTACTTCTTTACAAAAATGCTTTACCAAGATCCTAAACTCACTCTTGTTAGCTTAAAAGGCTCAGTCTTGTTTTCCGATTTTCATGATATGAAAGTAATATATAAAAGTTTTAAAATCTCTCAATCCCAGATAATTAAGCATTTGATCTAATTTCAGATGGATTTTTAACAAAGATTTAAATAAGAAAAAATAAGTTACATCCTTCTATTGTTTTCCTCTCTTAACTAGCCATGGAAAGTTTCTTTTCCACTGTGTAATCAGAAAAGTTCTAGATTGTCTGTTTTACTAAATTACACCTTAAATCCAGCCAGAATTATTCCAAAATAACACTAAACTGATGTAGATGTAGAAAATTTTCAATGTAGGGGCGCCTGGGTGGCTCAGTCGTTGGGTGTCTGCCTTCGGCTCAGGTCATGATCCCAGGGTCCTGGAATCGAGCCCCCCATCGGGCTCCCTGCTCCACAGGAAGCCTGCTTCTCCCTCTCCCACTCCCCCTGCTAGTGTTCCCTCTCTTGCTGTGTTTCTCTCTGTCAAATAAATAAATAAAAAACTTAAAAAAAATTTTTTTTTTCAGTGTAATACTCAAGCATCATAAATTCAAAGCCAAAGCTACTATCAACGTTTTGTAGTCAAAACTGAGTAACTTTTCAGTTGCTATTTTGCTACAGTTTATATAATCTCTTTCCTTAATCCGTGAGAATTGATTTTTTTTCAAGTTGGTGAGAAATGCAAATTTATAACCAAAAAGCAAAACACACTCTAAAGCTCAGAGGGGGAAATTTCTGACAGTTGAGGGATTTACCATGTCTCAGGATGGGCCAAAAGTACAATAAAAGTCTGTCTTAAAGGCTTGGTGGTGCTACATGCTACCTAATTCTACATTCCTGATAAGCCTAACAGCAGTTCTTCTGTCCGTGTCCGTACCCAAACCCTTACTTCCCACTGAGGGCATGATCCCATATCACTAGTCTAAAACCTGAATCTTCGGAGAGCAAACAAGCTGGTTGGCCTAACACGTTTGCTTCTATGTGGGAAGTTTCTAAGATTAATGTACTATACAAATAAATTAAGGACTCTGGTCAAAGTAATTCAGTTTTGCTGTTCATAGCAAAGATATAGCAAAACTGCCATCTGAACACAGTCAAAAACAGGGGCGGGGGGGGGAGGGGAATCCACATATTTAAAAAACCAAAACCATACATTAAAGCTCAAGCACTAGATCCTCTCTTAGAATGTATTTATTTTTAAGCTAGACACAAATTTGACCAAATGCTTTTCCAGTGCTAGGCAGGCAGTTTTAGAAGCAACGAAGAACGAAACTCATTAAAAGCAGCCACATTTATTTTAAAAACTAGTCTGAGGCAAGTAGAGAGGTAACAGCCCTCCACACTGGGGCAAGATCGAAGGATATCCCCGTACATAAACATGGTGCCGAGTCAAAGGATGAAGACATCAAATCTTCGTTTACGTCATACCATATGTCAAAAAGGATTGAAGGACATTATCTAAGAAGGCAGGACAATTTTTATCTAATACAATTAAAACGTGAAAGACTACTTTAGTGCATGTGGGCGCACAACTACTCACCATACCAAAACACACTGCGACACCCTAAATCTCAGGCCTTCAGTGTTAGGACATGTTGGTATTATCTAATTCATAAGGAAATTGGAATTTTTTTTTTTTTTTTTTACAATGAAGATTGCCAAATCAAGAATCCACTCACTAGCCAGTGGGCAACTGAGGAAGTTATCTGGAAAATTTTAAGGGTTTTTTTTTTTTTCAAGGCTGGAATGCCAGGCCCAAAAGCACCACAAACAAGGCCGCCTGGGACATCTCTCTCTGCTCACTGAGTGGCATTGAAAGAGCTGCATTATTTTTATCCTGAGATTAAAAAACTGACAAGACCAGAAACTTTGAGTCAGGGTAACGTCAGTTACTTTAATACTGATGTGGGTAATGCTGCTCAATACCTTGGGAAGGGGCGGGGGCGGTTACAGAAACCTTTATTACTAGGCAGAGTCCATCTGCATGCATGTAGGTAGATAGATGCCTTTAAGACATGTTCGTATTTCTGTTTTATACTAATAGTCGAGAAACTGCAGTAGCTAACCTTCTGTTGCTTAAAGTGTTTCCCAGAGAAGGATGGTTAAGGGGGTGCTCAAAATTCTCCTTAAATCTTTTTGGTTACATCATGCAGAAAGACTTGATTTGGTGCTTACATGTCTTTTTACCCTTACCTAAGAGTATTTATTAATCATACTTCTTAAAAAGGGAGAACAGATTGGAGGCTGTTTCCACAGCAATCCTACATAGCTAGAATTTAGTAACACTGCTTTGTTTCCATTGTATTTTAAGGTAATCCAGTCAGTGATACTAATTTTCCACTCACCAAAGTGATATGCCTTCTTTTAAAAATAAATTGGCATCAAAAAGTGAGTTGTTTTAAAGAAAAGTTTTAAGTAATACTTCCAAATATAAAACTAGAATGGGATGTGGACATGGCGAAAATCCATCAAGATCATTCGTGTCTGAAGTTTAGAAAACCCTGTTTAGAAGTCCAGTTACTAGTTACGTGAACTAAACCCCGTTCTTTCATAAACTCAACAATTAGTAAGTTCGTGACCTGGAAAACTCTTTCCTAACAATGTCAAGGGATGTGAATACTAATAACCATGTTTTTGGCATAACTGTATCTTAAATCATTCGTTTTACAGCTGAACAAACTGCAGGCCAAGGAGGAGAAGCCAGCCAGCTGGGACCCCAGAGAAATCCGCATCTCTGGAATCCTCAGACAGGGTACCGTCCTGCCCTCACATATAGGATATGATAAAGGAGCTCTGGTCTCTCTAATTGATGTATAGAGTTTAGGTAACATAACAAGGGTAATTCCTTGTTAACTTACACTTTACTTAAAATAGATTTTCAATGACATCAAACTGTAAGCACTTGATTCAGGAAGGGCTGAAGAGCGGTCTGACTTATTTCTACCTCCACTGCTCCTCGAAGACGGGCTCCTCTCCATTTCGGGTGGGGGGATGAGGATAGATCCTTCCAAGGAAGCCACCTACTGGGCATATAAAAAGGACAGGAGAGCTGTTTTTTCTAGCTCCCTGTAGGGATATTTTGAAATTTTGTTATTTTATCTGTTCTCTTTTTTTGTTTGCATTCAAGCAACAGAAGGAGGTACCAGTTTGTTTGAAGTTATGACCAAAGGCTCCAGCTGACCCACCGTTCTGACTGGCCTTCCTGGTCCACTCTCCCACCGTCCTCAGGGATATTTCGAACATCCCTCCCCCTTCCCCATCTCAGGCCTTCAATGGGGAAAGTGGAAGCTGTTAAGAGAGAATGATCTCATTTTCCCCAATACCAAATCTAGCGAGCTATCCGCATTCACACCTGTTCACTTCCAGAACCTAAGCACCATCCAGTTACAAAGATTTGTATCTTGTCTTGATCCCTGTTTTATTCCCGAGGACCTAAAATAGTGCCTTGTAAGTAATAGGTGTACAATAAATATTTTAATAAATGAGTTAAAACACCATCTTCCTTCTTGACACGTGAACTGGAACTGTCCCTGTGCCTATTTGAGATGAACCCCTCTTGAGTGTGCGTTCTCACTCATTCCCACTTGCCTGCCTATTCAGATTTCACTCCTGCCATAAGCCACTTCTCCTGACGGCATGTATCTGTCCCCTTCTAATGGAATTTTCCAGTCTGCATATGATCATGCTATATTGTCTCCTTGAGTTAAAATCCTCCCTTAGCTCACCCACACCTCAGCTCCATCCATGCTCCACTTTACATCAAAACGAGTTGTCTGCAACTGCTGGTTCTACTTCTGTCCCCTTCTGCTCACAACCCACTCCAAGCAGTTCTTCATCCCCACACTCAGAGCCTGTTAACTCGGAAAAACCCCCAACCTAGTGGCTAATTCGGTCCTCATCTTATTTTGTGCAGCACTTGAATGACCATTCCCTTCTTCAAACACGTCACTTTTGTTCTGGTGTGCCACATTTTTCTGCTTTATCTGAGAGATCTGGAAGTCTCCTTTGCTGGCTCCCCCTTCCAAATGCTGGGTGTGCCCCAGGACCCACCCCACCCTCTTCTGGATCCACACGGTTGCACCTCAAACCGTGGGTCCCAGAGCCAGCAGCAGCAGCCTCGCCGAAGAGCTTGTTAGAAACGTAGCACCTCAGGCCCCACACCAGACCTACTGAATCCGAATTTGCATTTTAACAAAAACAGGTGACTCTCAGGCACATTAAAATTTGAGAGGCACTTATCTGTTTACAAGTGATTTGTCACATGCCTCTAAACTCTTATTGGCTAATTCCCAAATGGTCCCTCCCTCAATTCCATGCTGGATCCCAAATGTTTAGCTCCTGGCCCCTCCCTCAATTCCATGCTGGATCCCAAAAGTTTAGCTCCTGGCCCCTCCCTCAATTCCATGCTGGATCCCATGAGAAATCAGGTATCTCAAACCCAAATGCAAACAGAAATCTTGATTTGTTCCCTCAAGCCAAAAAACCTAAGAGTCACCCTGGTCATCTCTTTGCTTTCTGGTTGCTGGGCCAAAATCCTTCCACTGGCAGGATCTTGAAGACATAAGAAGAGTCCTACCACTCGCCACCACTTCCACGGCTACCGCCCTGGTCTAAGCTACCAATATTTCTGGTGCAAAGACTTCTTTTTTTTTTTTTTTTTGGTGCAAAGACTTCTAAGAGAGTCTCCGGATACTCCCTATTTTCACCAAGCCTCCCTATGACACATTTTGCATGCAGCATGATCAGAGTGATCTTCAAAGAACTCTTCAATATAAACCCTTCCCAAATTTTCTACCGTGGCTTTCGAGAGTCGTTTTCTAGTCCCTCCCACACTGTGTCAAGTGCTCTCATCAAACCAGCAAGCTTGTTTGACTCCTCCCTTCCTTTAAATCTTTGCCTTGCTCACTTGCTTCTTTCCCTCTGGTCTCAGCTCAAAGATCACTTCCTTTAAGACTTTCTTTAATCACCATAATTAAGACTCACCTCCCTTCCCATCCATCTTGTTACTCTGCTTTACTCCCCTCTAACAGTTACCTAACATTACACACATTTGACTCCCCATCAAAACGTCTGGTGCATGAGCAAGGACTTTTTCTTTTGAAACCACCACTGCTTAGAACAGTGCCCAGCACACAAGGAGCACTCAAGTGTTGAGTCTTTAAGTGTTGGCAGACCACTGGGGGCAAGGGACAACCTCTTGTGCATGTATCAGAACTTCTATGTGCTAGACAGTCGTATAAATCTGGATGTAGAGAAGTCACCCACACTTTTCAATAGGCTCAAATTTTCATAATACGGCAGTTCTAAAAAACTTTTCTGTAGATTAGAATCACCTGGGGATTTAAAAAAAAATTCTAATGTTTCAGCCACATTCCAAATGAATTAGATCACAATTGCTGGGGTGTGGGACACAGGTATCTGCATTTCTTGAAGCTTTTGAGGTAATTCTAATAGGAGACAAGTTTAGGAACCACTGGTTTATAGCATGAGCTGATAACTATGGTATGAGACAGTATATGAAATCTAGAATCTTAAAAAAGAAATCCTAGTCAAAATGTTATGCAAACTTAAGACTTCTATTTCCTGTGTGGTATGGAAAACAAACAAAAAAATTCATAAAAATAAAACTGTCTCAAACATTAGGTCATAAAGAGAGCACATCTTCCAGGATTTTCCATATCTGTTTTCCTATCAAGCCTAATACAAATTTGGGTACTTCTATAATGGAGTTGTTTTTTTTCCTCATATACTGAGGGAAATTTAATGTATGAAAAAGTGTTGACTTCTACATAGTCACAGCTGAAAGCTTTTGGAGACTGTGCACATACGGATATTTTTAATGGTGTCAGGTAAATAGCTCTATCCTGGTAATGAGGATGTAATCACTAAGACAAAATGCGGTATTCTCAAGAGAGAAAAGAATTTTTTTTACAACTCAACTATGTTACAACAAAATAAATTCATCATCATGCTGCCTGATATTTCTCGCTCAAGAAGCAACATAACCAACTGCTTCCAGTCATCAAGCAAAACATCCTTAGGACAGAAGTTAATCAAATATTGTGCATTTACCTGTCTCAAAGATCACCTTTAAACTGTCTTCACATCTCAGAATGAAGGACAAAATTTAAAAAAGAGAAAAACAAGTCATTTGATTATTAAAATCCTCACTATAGTGCAAATACTACGGATCTCAAAAGAACCTTAGAGATATTTAAGCCAACCTCATATTACAGATGAATAACCTGACACCCAGAGGAGGTGAAGTAACATGCCTAAAAGTCACACAGGAGAGCTAGAAGAGGAAAAAAAAAAAAATTTTTTTTTTCTCCAAACAAGCAGACAGAATTTTTCACATGTTAATCAAAAAGAATCAAGATCATCAGATTAGGGAGAAATGAGGAATAAAAAGTATGTTACACATAGATTTAAAGGACTAGTTAATCTGATGCCTCCTCCCCCAAACCAAAAAATTCTCCGAATAGATGTTCATATATCCATCAATATGCTTATCCTTAAAATATCAGAATCTTGGAAAATTCAATTTACAAATACATTATTAATTGCATTGTTATAATGAAATTAGTTCATTAAACGTGAAAACATCAAACAGCACCAATACCAGAAAGTTAAAGTGAATACACTATTACTTAAAATAATATATAATCACTGATTGGGACAGAAATCAACTGTAGCCACTAGAAAACTATTTAAACTCCTGTTTGACATAAAGGCAGTATTTAAAGACTAACGTATGCCCTTTTTCCCACTGACAGGCCTGTGGCTGGGCATCGTAGCAGCAGGTTACGTGGAAAATGTTATTAAATAAGATGCATTTTTTAAACTGCTCAACCTTGAACCATGATACTACATAACCCCATATTTTCCAATATAAGCCCATGGCACCATTTTTGGTATCCTAACTACGCTTACCTGTCCCAATTAGAACAAAACACAACACAACTCCCTTATTAAGCACTAGATTAAATGTATCTATGATTCAGCAGCAAGGCATTTACAAATGGGCTACTGACAGTGTATCAAAATGCTACTAAGGAAAATACAGCAGCAAATACTCTAGTAAGAGCACATTATTCCACATGGAATCCCAAATTATTCTTATCTCTAGCTCCTTAAACTCTTGGAAGACTAGAGATGAACAAGTGTATGTATAAATGGGGCTAGGGAGAAAGAAGCTCTAAATGTAGTGTTCATATTGTAAATTACCCAAGATAATCTGAATGCTTACAGAGAACTCCAACTGTACCTAAATTTTTTAAAGCCCAGAGAACTAAAATGCTAGCAAAATTTTGGTGTTTACCCAAAAAACAGCATTGTAGTTTTAAATGAAAATGAAATAGGCATGGTTTGTGAAGTTTTTATAATATTCACACCACCCTCTCCCTATTCCCTGCTCCTTTCATCAGGTGATCTAAAGACTACCTGGTTTAAAATATTTGGTAATTCAGTGCAGAAAATTAAGGTCACAGACAAAGTACAACAACTTTTAATACACCATTAATACTAATGATTAAAAATTATTGCATAGTCTTATGCATTTACCCTAAAACATTTTCCGAAAGTAAATTCTGAAAGAATTATATAAAAGACAAATAACCTTTTAAAATGTGGATGGCATTTACTACCTCGATCTTCTATCCTTTTTTGCCTTGTCAGTACTTTTGTCCATTGTTTTCTCATTATCTCCCCTGCACTTTGGGCAATACCACTTCCCCTTTGGTTTATAGGTAAGCGAAACACACGAAAAGTGAAACCATTCAATTGGACACTGTTCATTGTCACATCCGATCATTTCCCCATAAGACACTTGGTTACATAAACAGTATGTAGGTTCATTGGGATCGATTGCAAACTCAACAGGTGATGCTTCCCTTTCCTGCTTGGCCTTGGAGCGTTTCTTTTTCTTGGCTGACTTGGATTTCTTTTCTTTAGGTGGCTGATCATCACAGTCTTCAATCCCATTCGTCATGTGACATAAATCACGGCTTTCACTGGTTCGCTGTCTGCGGGGTCTTCTTGAAGATCTTTCCGGTTGGCTGGAATCCATCTTTGCCTTATCCGAGGCCCGTTCACCTTCAGCAGGATCTTGAAAACACTGTGAATGCAACTCCATTTGCCTTGCCCGATTTTCCACCAACTCGAGCATCTGTGTGACAATCTGAATTTTTTCATCTCCCAATTCTTGACTATTGATTAATGCTCTCTGGAGATGTTGCTGTAGGCGTTTTTTCTGGTTTGAATCATCTTCTTTCTTATATTTTTCATAGACATCATCAATTTCCTTTAATGTTTCTAAAAACGTAAGAGAAAAATCAGAACATTTGTGCATTAGCACATACAATATTTTTTAAGTTAGTTATCTTTCACAGAACTAGTAAAGTTGAATGAACTCAAATCATAAATCACACTCCTCTTGGTATGTATACATTGAAAGACATTATTTCCCATAGAAAGACCATATGTTATCCAATATGAAAGTATATTTAGAAATAAACTAATAAGAATACAAAGCTTTCTTTTTTAAAATTATTTATTTATTTATTTATTTATTTATTTTTACAAAGCTTTCTAATACTCAGTCTATATTAAAAAGGATAAGAGGAGTGCGTGGCTGGCTCAGTTGGTAGAGCATATGACTCTTGACCTCGGGGTCATGAATTCAAGCCCACATTGGGTGTTGAGCTTACTTAAAAAACAAAAACAAAAACAAAAAAACACTGGGGGGCGCCTGGGTGGCTCAGTTGGTAAAGCGACTGCCTTCGGCTCGGGTCATGATCCTGGAGTCCCGGGATCGAGTCCCGCATCGGGCTCCCTGCTCGGCAGGGAGTCTGCTTCTCCCTCTGACCCTCCCCCCTCTCATGCTCTCTGTCTCTCATTCTCTCTCTCTCAAATAAATGGATAAAATCTTAAAAAAAAAAAAACAAAAAAAACACTGGGGCGTCTGGGTGGCTCAGTCGGTTGAGCATCTGCCTTTGGCTTGGGTCATGATCCCATCGGGCTCCTTCCCAGGGGTGGTGTGGGGGGGAGCCTGCTTCTCCATCTCTCTCTGCCTGCAGTTCCCCCTGCTTGTGCTCTCTCTCTCTGTCAAGTAAATAAAAAAAATCTTTAAAAAAAAATTTTTTTTTAAAGGATAAGAGATATGTGTACTAATTAATACTCGAAGTATTTTACATGGGCAAGAACAGTGTATGCCACTTTATAGTCTACCTAGTGAAGTCACTTATACGTCATCTGAACCTCAAAACAACACTGTAATAAAATTTACATGCCAGACTTCAACTGTAAAACTTAGAGAGGTTCTAAAACTAAGCTACAGATGACTATCCATCTGTGTTTACAGGATTTACAGTTCAATCAATGATTTGCTACATGACTCCAGAGAGACATTCACCTGGACGTTCATATCATATTCCTGGGCACTTTTAAACAAAGCAGACACAAGTTAACTCTTCCCACCATATTAGTTTTAATAGCTCATTTATTTTATCATATGGGAGATTCTGAAAACCAAACTATTTCCAGGGTAGGTTTAGGTTCAGATTCTGGCATCAACTGACTAAGCTACTAATAAAATTACAGTAAAGTCAGCACTGGGGCACTCTGCTTTTGTAGATAACTCAGCAGTTGGTTTTAAGCTTTTTAAACTGCTGATTTGGGTATTGTATAGCGTGTGGGACACATTTAAATCAATTAAAAATGTCTGAGTCACTAGATGGTATACAAAAATCTGAAAATATAGTTCCAGATGTCACAAAAAATTTACCTAAGATTAGTTTTTTATTCAAATCTGTTCTATTTCTTGTCCTTATGAGATAAAGCTATCTAAAAGAGAATTCTGTCTTACTAAAGGTGGAGAAACAAAAATTAACTCTAATTTACCACACCACATGGCGTATCATTTATTATATTCTAATAGTACTACCAGCACGTGGCATACCTTCTAATATTGTTTTACCTTCTAATATTATTACTCTAACGATAACAGAAATGTTAGACGAGTAAAATGTGTACACTACGACTGTCTGCAAGAAAGGTTAACACAAAGCAGGTCTTCAACACGACTCTTAGGCATTAACTCCTCCCTAGAAATTAAACGTACTCACACTTGATGGACAACTGCTTAACCTGGGATACATGACAAACTGCCACCACACATCTGAGGGTACTCATACCTGCACAGCATATTTTAAAACAAAGTTCATATCTAGCCCATTTGCCCAGCTAGGTATGTAAGTGGTTTTCTTAAGAACATAATTTTTCTCCAAGAAAAATAATTATGTATTTTCCCCTCAGACACAAAACTTGAGGATTAAAAAATAAAGGTAAATCTTATTTTAAATATTCTGTACCTAACTATCAGGAGTTAGACGCTAATTATATTCTATCATACAGGCACACTGATACTGTATATGAGAATAATTCTTATTTCTAAGACTCCTTAATTACATAGTGAAAGAAGAACGGAAACTAACACTTACTAAGCCCCTTTTATGCGATAAAGATTTTCTCATTTAATCTCCAAGGCAACCCCATGAGGAAGCTATCACTTCTATACATGAAGAAAATGAAGTTCAAGAGGTAACAACCCCAGACTTTGAACTCTGCCAGACAGGTATGTCTGGCTCCACCGTTTAGCACTTTCTACTAAGCTGCATGGAAGGCACTTGAAATTATTAATTTTTAGTTCAATGGTTATTTACCCAAGCAATTATGAACAAGAATATTGGAACACAGACTGAGGCTCTCTAATAACCATATCCCATAATAAATACTTCTTTCAATTGTGAAACTGTTGTCTTCATTTCTCTATTTTTAAAAGTTTTTGATTCTTCAGTAATTTCTCAAAGTGTCTCAAATAGGTAGGAGAGAAGCTTTTTTGATTTCCTGTATAATTTATATCACTAAATACTGCAGGAAGTATTAAATCCAAAAACAGAAGATACTTAAGAACTAGCAAAGAAATAAAAAGCATATGAAATCTGAACCAAGAACACACAAATATATAAAGCTAAATTGTGGAAGCGGAGCTTAGTAAGCATGGGCACAGACTGAAAACTAGATCCTTCTTCTATATTAATCTTGAAATAACCAATCTTAATGAAGCTGAAAATGTTTATAATCTCTCAATCTTTTAAAGCCTAATACTGTTTCTCATGTTACTAGAGCTACTTAGGACAATTCTAGATGGTCAAGATGGCAGATTTCCCTGTAACCGATTTTCCCTCCCAAATTCAAATGAAAATAGCTTAACTCTTTTAAAGGCAAATATGTGTCTTTAAGGAAATGTAAAACCATGCAAGTTTTACAAACCTCAGAGTTACTATTTGAAAAACTAAAAGTGTTCAATATACAGCACATATGTATCATTTTTAGGCTACAATTCATGTATGTGCTCCATGTCTGTAGAAAATATCTTTGGAGAGTTTTTACTAAGTAAGTTTTTATAAAAAGTTAATAGTTTAAAAAAAAAAAAAAGGATGTGCACATGAAGTAGCCAGCCTACTTCCCCACCTAGTTAATTGAACAAGTCACTTAAACTCCTTGTAAACTTTGACTGGTCTGTAAAATATATTTTTACTTCATAGGATTATTGTGAGATAATGTTCTGGACCTGGCACAGTGATGACACGCAGTAAGTAAACACTATTTAATTCTCTTTCCCCCAAAAGAGATCAGTCTTATCAACAACCCTATCATATGGGTTCGGAAGGCAGAAATAAATTACAGATTCGAAAACACAGAAACAATTAAATATTCTAACATGCTACAGGCCACAAAATGTCACCCCAGAAGTGGGTTCCTTTGAGACTAAATCGTAAGATTAGTGACGGGTCTAGAAAAAGACAACGGGGTCCAAAAAGTTATTTTTTTAAAGTCCGTACGACTGTTTCCACATTATGTCCAAGGTCTATTCCTTGATCAGGCTTATTAAACGCAAAACGGTTCCCCATTTAAATTTCTCCCCTAGGAGTACACGAAAGGTCCACCAATAGTCGATGATAAATGATACCCTCTGTAGGAAAAGACTGACTCCCTGTCTTAGTTTTCTTGGGTCTGACCACAAAGGGTGGTTTTTGCCTCATCACTCAAACTTGGCGAAGGAGGGACCCATGGGTTAAGGGACGCCAGGCGGTTGCCCAGTCAACCACCCACTTCCACCTGGGGTCCGGAAGTGACGCAGGCCCGGAACCTACGCGGTGCTAGGGTCAGCGATGGTCCTAGTAGCTGAGCGTTTCTTCGTCCTGATTGAGTGATGGAGAAAGGGTCGAAAAACCACGACAAACACGTCCCAAACCTCAACACTGACTCTGCTAGGAAAGAACTAACGTTCGGCAAGGTTCCGACACCTTCCCACCAGCCAGCTCCGCCCAAACCTTCCGGCGACCAGCCATTTTCGAGGCGGGCGGGAGCGCGCCCGTCCGCGCCCCGCCCATGTTCTACGTCATTCCCCCAGGCCCCGCCCCAGGGACCGCAGGCCCTCCCCGCCACACACACGCCCCTCTTCCTTTCCCCGCGGGGACCCCTCCCCTTTTAACCATTTGGCTGATGGCGCTCGGGAAAGGCCGCGGCCCGGAACTTTCCCTGGGGCGGGAGAAGGGAACGTACTCCGTTCCAGAACCGGGAGCCGGAGAGCCGAGGGAGGGACCTCCCCGAGTCCGCCTTCGCGGCCCTCTCCTGCCCCCTCCCCCCCGCACGTTCCAATGCATCTGCTCTCGGGGTGGGGGCCGGAGGGGGGGGTGGGGAAAGCCAGGCCCCGGAGAGCAGCGGGAGCCCGGCTGCGGCCGGCCGCTCACTCCCTACAGCCCTCTGCCCGCTGCACGCTCCCTCGCCGGGGCAGAAGGGTCTGCGGCACGGGGCAGGCAAGGGCCGGAACAAATGCTGCTTAAAATGGCTGATTCCTCTCCACACCAGCTGCAGCCGCTGGGTCTGCAGCGGGGGCTGACGAGCGGCCCCCACCCCCACCCGTGATACCCCACAGAAGTCCTCGCCGACCGCAGCGGGGGGAAGGGAGGGCCGCGAACCCGGTCTCCAGTCCCTCTCCTCCGTCCCACACACCAGACCCTGTCTGTGCACTCGGGGAGACTGTCACAGGAGAAATGGAAAGTGGCACTTCCCCGGGCAGGCTCCGAGCGACAGTGCCCGGACGCCAGCGAATCCGACTGAGGGGAGGACCCGCACAGGCGGCCCCGCGGCCCCGCGGCCCCCTACCTTGATATTTGTTGTCCAGCTCTCGAAGCACAGACACGTTCCTCTGCATGTCGTGGGGCAGCGACTCCACACACTCGAGGTAGTCCTGCACGTAGCAGGTGAGGAGCCGGCTCCGCTCCCCGGTCAGGAGCGCGGCCGACGAGTATAGTTGCTGCTGCTGCTGCCCTAACATCCTGCCGCCGCTGCTGCTCCTCGCCGCCGCCGCCGCCGCCGCCTCCGCATCCAGCAGCCACACATGCAACAGCCACGGCGGCCGCGGCTCCTCTGCTGGGCAGCCCGGCGCCGCGGGGACACCGGCAGCCGCTCAAGAGGGCACAGCCGAGTCCCCCGATCTCCACTCCCCCCAAAAGAAGCCCTCACTCCCCGCCCCCGCGGTAACAAGCCCAGGGGCGGGGCGAGATCAGGGCTCCCTCCTTTTTCCCCTCCCTCCCCAGGACTAGAGCAGCGGGGATCCCCCGGCGGAGCTGGCGCCGGGGTCCCGGGCGTTGACACTTCCCGTCCCCCTCGGAGTCCCCCGATGCTACCAATGCCGTCTCGTAGCACGGACCCCCATGACAAGCCCCTCGCTGCCCCCTTTCCTCCCAATCACCCTCCGTGCCTGTCGGAGAGTCTCTCACTGGACTGCCCCCGCCCCTCCGGCTGCGGCCGCCTCTGCGCCTGCGCAGGACTTACTCCTAATAAGGACGGGGGCCCGCCCCTACCGCCCTACCGAAGGGTTCGCATTCTCCCGCCTTCCCACCGCCACTCGGGCGATTGGTCTGTCAACTCTCGGCCCGGGGGGAGGGTGCGGAGGGCGGCCAAACGGCAGGCTGCGCCCCGCCCCCTCTTAAAGGGGAAGGACTGTCAAGCCCGCCTCTTTGCTCAATGTCTGAATGGGACTTCAGAGGGAAGGTGGCCGGCTCCTTCCTTCCGCCTATCCCACAGGGAGGGGGAATCTCGGTCCAACTCCCTCGGCCCGGTGTTACCGACATTTTCCCCATCAGGTGGCTCTGGCGCGGCAACTCGCGGGGCTTTAAAAGAGCAGCAGGCGGCCGGCCGCTTTGCGCTACAACCTGGAGTAAGGCCGGCGGGAACTACGCGACCCAGCGTGCAGCGGGCGCGGCTCCCGGCATGCTCGGCGGCTGTGTTCCCGCCGATCCGCCGCGGCTCGCCCGGCCGCCGCCTCAGCACTGTCCGCGGGCCCCGGCCCTCCTGCGGCGGCTTTCGGGCTCACGGAGCGCCGGGAGGGGTGTGTGGGGGGGGGGTGCTGGTCGCCGAGGTGGGCGGTGCTTCCGCGGGCCCCCTGCATTTTCTTTCTCTTTTAGTCGGCTCGCCTTTTAAATCTCCCTCCTGGCTTTTAGCATGTTTCCGCCCTTCCTCATATGCGGGAGGTCTCCCGCCTCCGAAGTACCTTGCAGGTTTTGTCCACCTTCCGGCTCTTCAGGAATCCTCCGTTTAGTTTAGTCTGCCTCTGCCCCAGAAACGTGTTTGTCCAACACACAACCTCTAAAAAGAATTTTACCCCCTCCGGGTGTCAGAACGTTTAAGCATTAAACGTCGGCGCGGGCTTAGAGGCGGGAGGGGCGCACCACCCCCTTTTCATCTCTTTTTACCCTAAGACTGAAAACGGCTGGGGGTCGGGGGGCGGGAAGAAGGGAAATGAGGATAAAATCCTAATCAGTAATCAGGCCCACGTCCTTATCTATGTGATCGACTCTCAGGGTTTAATTTTTGTGTAGTGTTAAATGAAACGCTCGGCAGAGATGCTAATTTTAATGCCAGACTGACTCTCAGGATGTAATAACATTTGTTTTTGAAAGAAATGGCTGTAAATAGAACGAATACGCGGGGAATTTTAGTGGAATGCCTATGAAAACAAGTCCTCTTCTGAGTAGTACCTTTGAGTTAAAAAGGAAACGTAAGTGGATTTCTCCTTCTATCCGGTTCGTTCGCAGGGGTGGTGCACCTGTATGGTGACCTCTTCAGAGCACTTTTGAAAACAGTAGTAGAAGTAACCATTGACGTGCAGCGAGAAGTCTAGACTTTGATCTACAGGAAATTTTAAATTGCAAGCCAAAACAAAGCCCTCCAGAAAATTCGGCATCTTGGTAACAACAAAAATATTGCACGGGACTCGGAGATTGTCTGGTGTTGTTATCCTGTGACACTTACGTGGTTTTGACTGCTTGAATATTAAATCAACCCAGGCAGTACGGTGTGGTGTGTTTCGGAGAACCGTCTAGGGATTTCATTGTCATTCTTTAAATCCTTCAGATTAAACAGCCAGGTTTTGTCAAAAACCAGTCACTGTTAAAAATGCAATTTTATTGCTTTTTACCTGAACCCTACTGTTCTTGTTTACTAATGGGTTTGATTCAGGTAGTCTTTATTGGAGGCCCAAAATAATGTAAGATGCCTTTTTTACTGATTTAGGTTAGGCACTGAATGTACCTATGGATTTTATTCAGCCTGAGAAGTTACCTGCAGGCACATAGGACACGTGGTTAGAACCTAGCAGTAAGAAGGCAGAGAGATGCAGAATACTTAAGACTACCGCCTCAAGGAACCTAGAGCAAGAAGAGAGGAAAGGAGGCTGAGTATGATAATGGAGATCTTTTATACATTATTTTCACCTTTTTGCTATATTTATAAAAATTAAAGGCTTATTCCTGCCATATTTATGAAAGCACATTGTGGGGATGGGAAGAGTACTTACATGGAAAAAAAAATCACCATATTCCTTAAACTCAACTCGACCGTTGGTTATTTATCATGTTCTTTTCTTCTCAGTAACCACTTAACTGGACATTTGGGGGCTTTTCAAGACTTTTTTGCCGTGCTGAGCCAAATGCGAAATTTTAAAGCCCCCAATTCTCTGCAATGTAGAAATTAATTGGTGATTTACTCTGATAAAGCAAAAAGGCATCTTACTTACTTTTTAAAATATTTTCTACCATAAAGTAATCCTAAAAAAGATAGGTAACCCCAAAATTAGTAGGAGTGTCTGGGATTACCTGTAATTTCAAAATCCGTTTCTTTTAAGAGGTCCCTGGTGGGAAGTGTTTATGCCTCTAAACCTGTGTCTTGTAGCCCTTATTTATATTGTGAGAGGGGAGGGCAAAGCTTCAAACTTTCATTGAAAACAAACTAACAGATAGTTCTGAAGGATTCCTAAAGATACTCCTGAGAAAATTCAGCTATTGCTTAAGTCAGGCCAATTAAATTTGAAATGCTTTTTTTCTTCTTAATGTTTTGTAAAACTTTTTAATTACGGAAAATTTCAAACATGCACAAGAGTAGAGGTAATAGGGACGCCTGGGTGGCTCAGTCGGTTAAGTGTCTGCCTTTGGCTCAGGTCATGATCCCAGAGTCCTGGGATTGAGTCCCGCATCCGGCTCCCTGCTAAGCAGGGAGCCTGCTTCTCCCTTTACCTGCTTCTCCCCCTGCTTGTGTGCTCTCTCTCTCTCTCTGGCAAATAAATAAAATCTTAAAAAAAAAAAAAGAGGTAATAATACAGTAATCCTAATGCACTATTCACCCAGCTTGAACATATATCAATATATGTCCAACATTATTTCATCTGTGGCCTTCCGCACTTCCCTTCCCTTGCTGGATTGTTATATTTTATCTGTAAATACTTTAAATATGGAGGGATAAGAGATAATTAAAAAAAAAAAAAACATACCCACAGTTCCATTATCCCATCAAAAAGATTATCTATCATTTAATATTCAGACAATTAAAATTTCCAAATTTCCTTATTGTCTCATTAATATCATTTTACACTTGGTTTAGCAGAATCCAAACAAGTTCCACACCTTGCATTTAGTTCGTTAAATCTTTTCTAAACCAGTAAGAGGCAGTTAATTCCCTATTTAATTCAGTGAAGCAAATAGCAATGTTTTTCTAAGGAGGATATTTGGATAGTTAAAAAGCATTGTTAAAAGAATAAGGAAATTCTAGGAAGGCACTTTAAACAAAAATCCTCATATTAAAATGTCACCAATTGATAGCCCACAGTAGAAATGTAATTGTAACTAATGCAAATAAGTAAATCATTACAAATCTGAGAGTTCATATTAGTTTAGAGTATAATTTGTTCTGGAAGATCCAGTGAAGCATTTTATTCTTTTTTTTTTATTTTAAGATTTATTTATTTATTTATTTGACAGAGAGAGACACAGCGAGAGAGGGAACACAAGCAGGGGGAGTGGGAGAGGGAGAAGCAGGCTTCCTGCCA
Source organism: Halichoerus grypus (assembly GCF_964656455.1). Taxonomy (NCBI): domain Eukaryota; kingdom Metazoa; phylum Chordata; class Mammalia; order Carnivora; family Phocidae; genus Halichoerus; species Halichoerus grypus. The sequence goes on from NC_135714.1 coordinate 193,928,302, forward strand.
AACAGGGAGCCCGATGCGGGACTCGATCCCAGGATCCTGGGATCATGACCTGAGCCGAAGGCAGATGCTTAATGACTGAGCCACCCAGGCACCCCCCAGTGAAGCATTTTAAATTGTAGTGAAAAAAACCTAAAACTTTAAGTCAGTTCATTAGTACGATAGGCAACTAAAGCAAGCAGTCTGTCTCCACTGAGGTCAGTTTTCAAGTGTTTTTAATTGCTTTATTGCGTGGGTAGTATACACTAATTGTATTTAAAAAACAGAAAATAGAGCTAAAAAGAGGATACATAAAAATCACTACAAACTGGAGATAGCTCTTCTCAGTATCTAAGTATACCCTCAAGATTGAATTCCACTTTACTTTTTTGCTTTGAGGAAATACTTTGGCTAGAACTAAAGGATAAAGTTAAGAAATACCAGATTCTTGAGGTGGAACATTAGAAATATGAGCAGTGTTGGTCTGTACATTTAGTTCATGAGGTAGCACAGATTTAAAATTGGGTGGATACAGTCAATCCCACTATGGGTTATAGTATTGTTCAGCATTTAGAATGACTACTGTCAGCAAGATGATCACAGCAAAAAATGAAGGGATTGTGAATGACTGGGACTGTAGTAAAGAGAAAATTCAGTATCATGAGCTATCATTCCCATAGCCAAGAAGAAAAAGCAAACACATATTATCTACTTTGGTTATCTCAGAAAAAATAACACATATGGTATACTTTGCATATTGCTGACCAGAAAAACATTCAGTTTTCCCTAGGTGGTTACCATAGTTACATGAGCTGTTTATAGCATCAAGAGGAGGAACTAGGTCACAGTATTGAAGGAGTTTGAATTATGCAATTATGTTTCCTAAAAACAGGAAGGGGTTTCAATTTTAGGGAAGAGAGATTTATACTTTATGTTCAAAATTGAAATTCTGGTCTGATTTTGCCAGTGAAACTTAAAATTTTGTCCAAAATTAAATAGTTGATAGTGTAGGTATAAATTGTTGAGTCTATACAAATGCTGTAAGAGTGTGTGCTGTAATCCGTAAGTGTGATAAGAGATGCCAATGTATTCCTTGAAGATACCTATTTATCTTAGTTATCTTATCTTAAAATGTTTTTGCAGGTAATCAGTAAACCCAACAGTAGCCTAGAATCTCTGAGTAGCCAAATCATGTGTAAACTGAAGCTTTGACTTCTTACCTTCGAAATCTTGAGAATAAAGCTTGGTGGAATGCCTGTCGGATGCTACTCTTAATTTGTCATAGAGATTTTCCTATTAATTTCATCAAATGGATAGAGAAAAGTGGTAGGGAGGGAATGTTTTGAAAGTTGTTAGGGGAGCACCTGGCTGGCTCAGTCGGTAGAGCAAGCAACTCTTGATCTCAAGCCCCATGTTGGGCTTGGAGCCTACTTTAAAGAAAAAAAGAAAGAAAAAACTTGAAAGCTGTGGTAGCATAGATTAATCCTACATGTGTGTATGTATATAAATATGTGTTTACATATATGGACGTGTATACATCCTATATACATATATGTATATATGTGTATATACACACACACATATATATTTTACATATATATATATTTGTTTCGTTTTAAACTAAGAACCTCACAAAATGATGATTTTATTCAGGAGCCATGTCTGTTGTATCAGAGCCCTGCACAGTGCTCAATAAATAAAAGTTGGATGCCGGAAAAGAAAATGAAAAATTGCATTTCAAGGTTGCAGGAATTGCAGGTGGTTATTTTTAATCTCATGATCATCAGTCTAGACTTCACAGACCTTTTTAGCTAAAAGTAATCACAGATCAATGATTTCCCCAAAGGAAGAGAGAATAGGCAACAGGCAGCATCACAGGTAAGGAGAAACTGGGTAAGCCTCTGCCACCGATAGTAATTTATCGTAACTATCACGGCTGTAGGGTGGGGAAGGGGTTGGGGGTCCCTATTAATAGAGCACCCCTAGGCCAACATGTTTTTACAGATGATTTGGAGACCCAGAGAAGTTAATTAATTTGCCCAGGGTCACATAGTAACTTACGAAATAAGTGTACACCTAGAAATTTAAGAGTAAAACAATTATTTATGAGTTTTATTATCGAGCTGATAATCATTAGAAAGGACATAGGGAGAAAAGTAAAGAACTTGGGATATTATAAAATTACTTTTTCCGAGAAGCCTTGCAGCAAATTTAACAAAATTATCTCTAAAAGAAAATTAGAATTTCCTGAACAATAATATTCAAAATAATCATAAAATCAAAAGTGCTAGAAACCCTGTCTTCTTTAGACTGTTATTGTCAATGCAAATGACTTATGCCTTTAGTTCTGGCTGAAGTAAGTATGATCTTTTATAAATAATACTAATACTACTGGCCAGGAGCCTTTTGCTAAATCTTTTGTTCCTTTTAAATTATTCTAACTCGTTTTTTTTAGGAGGATGGGATATATTTTACTTAACAGGTTTTGAGCTTTATTAATTTAAATATTTTTTTCATTGTTATTTCTGTGTGTCTCTTTCTTAATTGAAGTATGCATACAATGTTATATTAGTTTCAGGTGTGGAACATAGTCTTTCCACAGTAGTATTAGGCACAATAGGCAAACCTTACCATAAGTGTAGTCCCCATCTGTCACCATACAAAGTGATCACATTATTATTGACTATATTCCCTATGTTGTACTTTTCATCCCTGTGACTTATTTCTAATTGATTATTTAATGAGGCTTTATTGGAGCTATTATTACATTAATCACTCTTGTCATGGTTAATTTAATCCACCATTTTGGTAAATATTGATTTCTCTTCTGAGGGTGACAGATTTTTAAAAATTACTTAGCCAGTTTTATTTCCATAAACTGAGGTCCTCTGACTCTTTTTTTTTTTTTTAAGTGTTTTTTGGGGGTAAGCACTTTTATTTTTTAGTGAAGTGTAATTAATATACAATATTATATTAGTTTCAGATGTACAACACTGATTCAACAATCCTATATGTTACTCAGTGCTCACCACGATAAATAGTCAGAATCTGTCACCCAACAATGTTATTACAATATTTTTTACTATATTCTCTATGCTGTACTTTTCACTTCTGTGAGTTATTTATTTTATAACTGGCAGTTTGTACCTCTTAATCCCCTTTATCTATTTTCCTGATCACCCCACTCTCTGACTCTTTTACATATAAAAGAGTATATAAACCAGTGTATCTTGCTTTATACAATTTATGTGTTTCTGAAAAAATGTGCTTAAACCTTACTTTGCTGTAAGTAATTTTAAGCATGCCATTCTATAAAATAAGAGATCCAAGTTTTGAAAATATTTAAGATAAATAATTCATCCGATTTTCTTTCATTTACTAGAATGCCCTCAAGTGTTTTGTTCTCCTCGAGAAAACATTGGTTGTGTTCTTCATTATCTAATTGCAGCCTAAGTGTAGTTTCTTTTGCTTTTTCAACTGTGGTGTACATTCCACATACCTTAGCATGATATCCTTTGGTCACAAAAATGTCATCTTCAGGGAGAAGACTTTGAAGAAAGTGCTAGTAGAAATGTTTTCTTCTGGTATCTGGCAAAAGTAAGTACTAAAATTAGAGGGCTAAAAAGTCAAAGATATAAAAGGGGGAAACATTTGTATGGAAAATATTAGAGGCTGAATAGCTTTTTATTACGGGAAAGTAGAAGAATCAGAGAAAGGAATGATTATTTAAGCCATTAATGGTAGTTGTACAACATTAGAATTAAAATTTAGGGACCATGACATATAAGTTATATCTATGGAAACTAGTTGTGATACTTTTATGCATAACAAAAAGACAGTTGTAATACAGGGTTGGGCTGATAGTATCTCTAACTTAATCTTTGAAAATTGGTATGTTGATTCAAAAATAATTTCAAAAGAGCCTAGTGACTTTCTTATATGGTATTATCTTAGAATATCCCTGACTTTTTGTATTCAGGTAAAATATCTCTGGAAGAATAGGCCAGCAATATTTACTGATAGTAGTTACCTCTAATTTAGGGCCTAGGGATCTAGAGTTGGAAGGACACTTAGTTTTCACAAATACCATTTTGTACATTTAATTGACATTTTTTTATTTGAGTATAATTGACACAATGTTACATTAGTTTTAGGTGTACAACATAGTGATTCAGACAAGTTTATGCATTATGCTGTGCATTTAATTTTTTGATACATGTATTACTTTAATAAAATCTAAACTTTATTTTAAATATAAAAGAAAAAAACTTCTGTACATTCTGGAATAACAAAATGCATATGTACAATAAGGAGCATATAATCTAAAAGTTCACTTTTCGGGGGGAAGGGGCAGAGGGAGAGGGAAAGAGAGAATCTTAAGCAGGCTCCACGCTGGGACTCAGTCTCACAACTCTGATATCATGAGCTGAGCCAAAATCAAGAGTTGGATGCGTAACCGATTGAGCCACCCAGGTAGCCCCAAGATTTAGTTTACTTTTATGAGAATGTTTCTACTACTGCTGTTAATACTGTCTGCACTTGGCATACCAGCCTTGTAATTGCATATATATTATTATATAAATTAAAACCAAAAATGCAATTGGTAAATTTGAAGCTTTTGAAGACTTCCCACTTGAGGAACTAATCTGGGCAATTTTGCATCAGAAACACATTTTTTGTGAAGGTTTTTTAGCAGTTTAAGAGAAGTTCCATGTAACCTTTTTTTCATTCAGTATAGCCCTCAACTTGTTAAAAGAGCTTTTTAAACTTTTGTACGATCTCATTTGAGTACTTATGTTAAGATGGAATAAATTTTTTATCATTTTTATGAATTGAATGTTTTGAAAATTCATATTCAGATCAATGTTACATATTAATGCCATCTATAACTTCTGCCTACAATCTCAGATGGGACCTATGAAATATATCTACCCAAGAAGGAGTTCTTCCCTGAAGACTTTTATTTAGCTATGGTCTTCTCTACAGGATTGAAATTTAACCGAAGTATCTAATGAAGAGGAATCTGAACATAGCAGATGAGAAAGGAAAGGATTGGGAGAAGGGTCCAGATGTCATAGAGCAAAGGGAGGATGATGTATAGGAAGTAGCTATTATTTGCACTGTTGCATAACTCAAAGAACTCCAAGAAATTGATTCCATCCCACTGGACATATCTTTGAATTTGGGATAGAAATTAATTTTTTTCTAATAAAATAGATATTAGTAGATATATAACACACAGGAAAACAATTGAGCGTAGTGACCTGAGTGGTTAAAATACCTTATATTAGAGATCTTCTTCAGAAAGTTGTTCTTCAGTGTATGACATGTTGCTTTCTAGAAAAGAATTGGAATGATAGCACTGCTGTAATGAGTAATGGCCTATGGGGAGAGGGAAAGGGAAGCAAGAAAGGAGCAATTAACAGGGAAATGTGGTCATATGGAAAGAATGAGATAGATTCAGGAAACTTCTAGGAGGTAATATCACCTGATTTTAGTGACTGTATTTCAGGGATGGGAGAGAAGAGAAGTCATCTAGAATGTTGGCTTGGGCCATTAGTGGGTCATGGCAAAGCTATATGAAATAGAAACTCCAGGAGGCAAACCAGGTGTGTGGAGGAAAGATTTAAATCACACAAGGATATAACTGTAGTTTTTACATCTTTGGGCTGTATTGATCTTAGGCCTCCTCTGTCAAACCACATAAACTATTGCTTCCTGTAAGTAGCTTGCTTGTTTGTAAAGAACAGCCAGCTATAGAAATTGGAGGCTGGGAATGTGTTGGGAAGAGTAGAAAAACTAGAGGAAATGAATTAGAGATACAGTGGTCTTAAAAATGTCTTCCCACATGCCAGGACTTAGCTTTGTATTATTTCTGTTAGTAAGCCAGGAATTGAAATAGATGATAGCAAGGACATATACAGACCCTTGTGAGGAAAAAGTTAATGCTGCAGGTATTTGCTTATTCCTTGCATGTCTCCAAGGGAACTATGATTGACCCTTGGCCAACCCTGGGAATTTGGCCCTTGGAGTGTTTTTATGTTAATGATGATGACTTTGTTACATACACCTGAAGAAATTGCTTTGCACAAACATGTGCACCTGGTTTCATTGTTGGGGTCCTGAGTTTCAGTTGCCATGGATGATTGCATAGCAGAATATATATATATTAACAGACCTCCATAAAAGCCTTGGACCCTGAAACTCAGATGGGTTTCCATGGGCAGAGGCATTCCACAGATGCCTATAGTTTGCTGCTAGAGAGAGAAAGAAGTCTGCCTCTCTGGACTTCACCAATGGACCTTTTTCCCATTGCTTTTGCTCCCTACCATTTGCTGTAATAAATTTTAGTCATGTGTTGTGTATAACATGCTCTTGAGTCTTGTAAGTCCTGGGAGCACCAAATATACAAAATGCTGAAGAAATTTAAAACCCAATTTGTCCATCCAAGTTTTGGTAGGATTTACTGGAAAAAAAAAAATTAACAGATGTAAGTATGTATCTGCGTGTGTAGATTTAAACTAAATCAAGTCTTTGGCTCATGCCCAGGAGGCATTTATAGTCTCTATAGGGATATAGGACAGAGATAGAGTGTTGGGAAAATGCTTACAGGCATACGTATAAATAAAAGCAAATTAGAAATACATAGAAGCAAGGCAAATTAAAAGATTAAAATTGGTTAGAGTCAGTCAAAATTTAAATATGGTGCATATTTCAGAAGAAATATACGACTGGCTTGTCAAATAGCTTTTGTCTTTTTGCCCATAAAAGAAAAAACTTTTTTTTCTGGGTTTTATCTGTTAAGGACTGAGTCCAACTCAAGTTTGACTGAATTATTTGTGTGGAATCAAAATTTGTAGTAAATTACAACGTAATTATTTTATGTAGTGATTGAGTTCTGCAGTTATTTCAGCGGTGAGTTAATATTCTTATGTAGTATCATTCCAAAGACTCCACACCAATTCCCGTTTTAATCAATAAGCAATATCTGGTAGTTTCTTCAGCTATTTAAAGTGCTTACATCCAAAAATTAAGAATGAACTTTGAGAGCTCTGCTTCTGGTAATGGCCAAATAGCTCCTATCAGATCACATATATTAAAAAAAAAAAAAAAAAAAAAGGCGCTGGGGAGCAAGCAAAAGAAGGCAAATTCTTGAGGGAAGTCAACACTTGGAAGAATGAGGTGGCACTTCAGGAGTTTCCTATTTTTATGGCTTTTAGCCTGCAGCATCCAGTCATGGAGGATGACCTAAACTTAGAAACTTGCAGGCATATTGGCTTGATGAACCAGAGAATGGAGTCCAGGGCAGCCACAGTGTGGTGTAAGGCCTAAAATTGACATACTGCCTTGACATCTGGTAAAATTAGGAGTGTCTTGACTAACCTGAGTCCAAGTTCCCTTCCCCACCCTGCTCCTGTGGATAGGGTCCCCTAGCCAAATAGCCCTCCTTGTCTTGGGGACCACATATATTTCCTCCTTGTCCCTGCAAACTTACGGAATTATTCAAACAAACCAATCACATCTTCCCATGGGAAACAGGGGCTACCTCATCCCCTTTATATTACAAAACCTGCCTCCCATAGTGCCTGGTTATTTACTCCTAAGCTTAACTTCCACGTGGCCCTACATGGGGTTTGGTATCCTCCACTCAGACTGTGAGTATATGTGACTAGTAAACTGCTGTTCTTATCTGTCCAGTGCTGGGTGCCATGTGCTAGGTCATTCCCATACACATAGGGTGGGAATTCTTCCTTTCCCTTACCAATGAGATGAAGAGGCGATTAAACAATATTGGAAAATGGGGGAGAGAGATCCCAGAAAGGAGAGAACAAGAGAGAGGGAGGCTTAAAGTCTACAGAAACTCCCCAAATCTCTAGCTAACTCTTAGACTACACATGTGCAGGGTAGACTCCAAGCAGCCCAGATAAGGTTAAAAGAACTGCACTGAGTTAGAGTTTGAATTTAACCAAGGTAACTGCCTGCTGAAACAACAATTTAGAGAAACATAACAGAACCAAACATCTCTAAAGTACATCATTCACTATGTCATCATTCTTAGATACAGGATAGTATCTAAGATTACTAAACATGTGGAGAAATAAGAAAATGTGATCCAAAAGTCAGCCCATGGATATCAGCTCCAAAATGAACCAGAAGAATTGGGTATTTTAAAGCAGCTGTTAGAGGACTATGCTTCAAGGACTTAAGAGAAAATATACTCAAAATGAATGAAAATATAGGAAATCTCAGAAGAGGAAAGAAATTCAAGAAGAACAAAAAGGTAATTCTATAACTGAAAAAGTATATCTGAAATAAAATTTTCACTCAATAACCTTAAGATCATAGTATTTACAATCTAACTCACAGTTAAGTACTTTTAAAATTGTTTTGTTTATCCTTCCAGTTTCTTTCATCCGTGTACTTTTATTTTTACATAATTGAGCTGATAAGGTATATACTCCTTTGCATTGTTTATAATGGCTAAGTAATATTTCATCATATAAAAATACTATAATTACTTTATTATTTTTGCTCATTCAGGTTGTTTTTAGTTTTTCTCTCAAGATTGAGATGATCATCTATGTGCTTAATTATTTTTATGTATTTCGAATTATTTTCTTAATAGAGGCCCCTTTAAGCAGAATTAGTGCATAAAAGCTCTTGCTGCATATTGATAATCAGGCAGATACTGTCTTTCCCTTCCTTTCTTCCTTCCTTCTTCTGAATCATTCAGCAATATCCACAGTGGTAGGTGCTTTCCTTCTGTGCTTTGGAATCTTGGATTTTTCTCAAATCCCTCTTTCAGCTACAAAGTCCTTTGCACAAGACTGCCAGCTAACACACTGGGACATCTAGGTATTTTAATGGCAGCCCCACCTAGAGAAAGAGAGAGAAGCTCGAGATTCACATTCTATCCATCCTGCTTCCTAAACTCTTATCTCTTCCCAAGGATCTTTACTTTAACAGCAGAGATACGCATCAAAATTTAGAGGAACTAAATGTTACCAAGGCTCTACTTTGTGCAAATTATTTTGCATATTTCACCTTATTTAACCCTTACAGCAATTACATTAAGTTGGCCTTATCATCTTTGTTTTATAGATGTAGAAATTGACGTACAGCATTTAAAGATTTTTTTTTTTTTTTTGACAGAGAGAGAGTACAAGCAGGGGGAGCAGCAGAGGGAGAGGGAGAAGCAGGCTCTCCGCCAAACAGGGAGCCTGAAAGCAGGGAGCCCAATGCAGGGATGGATCCCAGGACCCCGGGGATCATGACCTGAGTCTAAGGCAGATGCTTAAACGACTGAGCCACCCAGACGCCCGAGGTACAGCACTTAAATAACTTGCCCAAGTTCATACATCAAATAGTAGACCCAAGATTTCAATTCAAGCTAGTCTAACTTCAGAGTTCTTTCTACTATACCACTCACTATTCCTTCCTATTTAAAGGAAAACTGTGAGCAAATGCCTAGTGGATTAAGTTCTTAAATAATTTTGTAGGGGAGGAAAAACTTTCCTCTACACTCTTAGGTTCATGTCTGGAGCCTGAGAATTAGATTTAAAAAGATTCACAGGAGAAAAGGCATAGAAATTTTATTTGATGTTAATATTTCAAATTTTTTATGTGCATGGTGGCCTTCATATAAAGTGAAGATCCAAAGAAATGTTAAACTCAGGGGGCTTATATACCACCTTAATCAAGGTAATGAATTGTGGAGAAGTGACAAAACAAAATAAAAGGGGTTTGGTGAATTGTGGGAAAGTAAATATATAGGGGAAACTACTGGAAGATAGGATTATTTAGTATGGTTTTGTTTATGCAGACTCATCTCAGTGCTATTTCCCTCTCCTGTGATAAAGGTTTTTCCCTTTCTGGTACAAGAGAAGGAGACACTTTCACAAAGGAAAATGTATGCCTTGCTTTGGGGCAGAACGGGGGAGAGTAAAGGGTTTTTCTTGTGTCTGCTGTTTCTCCATTGCCATCAGTTCAAAATAATCCTTATGCCAAAGTGGCATATTTTGGGGTGGCATATTCTGATCCTCTTCAATTTACCACTGCCATTTAACATGATTATATAAATAACTGAATCCAGCCTCCCTTTATTCTTTATTTTCCTCTATTACATTTTTTTCTCATGTTTAAGCCACTTATTCTTTCAGTTTTTCCTTTAGCCTTGGCTCCATCCCTGTGAAATTGAAATTTTAATTAGGTAGCATGAAATGATTTTCTAAGAAGATCGCTGTTATTTAATAAAAAGCATTGCTGATTTAGGTACAGTTTTTAAATTAAGAAAATTGAGCCAAATTGCATTCATTTCTGCCATAACAATAAGCATAGTTTGCTACAAAAGAACTTTTGAATACTACCAAAACACATAATATGTTCTTATTTGTGTAATAAATTGCTCAGGCGAATGTCATCCTGAGTCACCAAGATCATTGCTCAGGAAAGGAAGAGAGTAATCAAATTTCCAAAGCCCATGGAAACTAATCATGCTCACAAGTGAGACAATAGACTCATATATGATCATGTTTAACTTGTGGAGAAAATGTTTATCATTCAAGTGGAGAATCAAAAGGGGGAGGAATGCTGGATTATGGTACATTTATTTGGTCAGGACCTAGAAATTTTCACTGAACAGAATACTAAAAGGCACAAATGTTAAACGACAAAGCCATAGAGCACATGAGTCCTAAAGTTAGAAAGAAGGTTTTGAGGCCATCTTGGATGCCCTCCATTAGAATTATCTCCAGCAATTATTAGAAATGCATGCCTCCAGATCTCAGCCCAGTCCTACTAAATCAGAAATCTACAGATATGAGGCCCTGGAATCTGCTTTTTAAACAAGCTCCTCATGATTCTTTTACTCACTAAAGTAGAGAACCATAGACTTAGTGTCTGGTTCCCTGCCCAGGTGCCAGTCACTTGAAGAAGTATAGTCATCTTGTAGCCCAACATTTTTTATTTTTGTTTGTGGCTAAATGTTGGCAAATATTTTCCTTCGGGGTTTGCATTCTTGAAATGATCAGACATTTATAAATCCTTCTAAAAGATACAATTTAAAATGTTTTATTAAGGAGTGCTTTCCATCAAATTATATGACAAAGTTACAGACATGTATCTGATACCACCATAAACAAATTCAGAAAAAATATCTTCTTGGGGCGCCTGGTGGCTCATTCGGTTGGGCGTCTGCCTTTGGCTCAGGTCATGATCCCAGGGTCCTAGGATCAAGCCCCACATCAGGCTCCCTGCTCAGTGGGGAGCCTGCTTCTCCCTCTCCCTCTGCTGCTCACCCCCTGCTAGTGCTCTCTCTCTCTCTGTCAAATGAATAAATAAAATCTTAAAAAAATATATCTTCCTAATAAAATGATAAGAAATCAAAGCCCTTTACTTATCTCTTAGGGAAACATTTGAAATATTTGTAGACAAAATGATTTACCTCACAATAATATAGAAAGTAGGGTAATAGATGAAGTTATAGACAAAATATGATTGGCAATGAGCTGGTAGTTATTAAGCTGAGTGATGATTATATGGGAGTTCACTGTATTATTTTGTTTACTTCTATATATGTGTGATATATTCCATAATAAAAAATTGAGAGGAAAAAAAAGCTGCTTGCCCTAATGCTTTCGAATGGCTGCCTTACTATAAAATCTCTGGGGTTTGTTGCTGATTATTCTCTTGATTTTGCTAGTGGGAATTTTAGATATAACATTAAGCATATGCCGACTGTACATTAATTATAATTGTAAAGCTCAGTTAAACTTAATTTAAGAGACCCAGGGAATGTTTCCTATTGATAAGATTTTTTTTAATTAAAAATTTCCACAGTGTTCATTAACGGATGAATGGATAAAGAAAATGTGGTATGTACATACGAAGGAATATTATTTGGTCTTAAAAAGGAAGGAAAGTCTGACACATGCTACAACATGGGTAAACCTTGAAGACATTAGGCGAAGTGAAATAAGCCAGTTATAAAAGGACACATATTGTATGATTCCACTTATATGGGCTGCCTAGAGTAGTCAAATTCATAGAGACAGAAAATAGAGACAGAGTATGCTGGGGACTGGTGGTAGAAGGGATGAGGAGAACAAAATTCTGCAGATAAATGGTAGTGATAGTTGCCCAACAATGTGAATATACTTAATGCCACTGAATTGTACGCTTCAAAATGGTAAATTTTATGTTATGTGTATTTTATTTATCACAATAAAAAATACTGAGTGCCTACAGTGCCAGTCACTGATAAACAAGACAGTAAGGTGACTGGTCTCATAAAGCTTCCATTCTAGTGAAGGAAAGACACAATGACTAAGCAAAAGATAAATAATTGAGGTAATTATGAAGGAAATGAAGAGGGTGATTTTGTGATAGAGAACAACTGGGGGTAAGGAATACTCACTCTAGGTAGTGATATTTGAGATAAGACCTAAAGGATGAGAATGAACCTTTAAAGGCATTTTAGGAAAAAGATGCAGCAAGTATGAAGGTCCTGAAGAGGGGAAGGATTTGATGTGTTTGAGGAAGAGAAAAGAGGCCATGGTAATTGAAGAAGTAGAAAGAAGCCAGATCGTGCATGGTCTGGAATCTTTTGAGTTTGTGCAGGAAGAGATAATGATGGGTTAGATCGAGGGTTGGCAAACCTTTCTGTCAAGGACCAGATGATAAATAATGCAGGCTTTGCAGGCCTAGAGGGAAAAAATATATAAATACATTCCTACAGTGGCATTAGTAGGAGAAAAGTCTATAATGATGCCTATAATTTTAAGAAAGGAGTGGTCAGGTGCTGCCTGGTTGGATCACTCCGTTGGGCTCTGACTCCTGATTTCGGCTCAGGTCATGATCTCAGGGTTGTGAGATGGAGCCCCAAGTCAGGCTCACACTGGGTGTGGAACCTGCTTGGGATTCTCTCTCTCCCTCTCCTCCCCTCCCTCCTCTCCCCTCCCCCCTCCCTGCCCCTGTCAGGTGCTCTCTCCCTAAAAAAAAAAAAAAAAAGGGAAAAGAAAGGAGTGGCCAAAGTGACAATCCTTTTGTTCCACTTAGAAATGATCGTAGCAGCAACGCCTGGAGATCATGATCCTGGGGTCCTGGGATCGAGTCCTGTATCAGGCTCCCTGCTACAGAGAGCCTGCTTCTCCCTCTGCCTGCCGCTCACCCTGCTTGTGCTCTCTCTCTGACAAATAAATCAATGAAATCTTTAAAAAAAAAAATTAAAAAAAGAAATGATCGTAGCCTTACCTGAACTATCATCCATTGAAAAGTGGGACTAATAACAGAAAGATGGGCCTAAAGTGAGAAGAGAAAAACACAATGCTTATTTTAAAAAGGCCAACCTGGGTATTTGAGAGAGAATGTTATTGACCTAACCTATAGGCAAAATTGGAAGTAGGCAACTTTGCTTTTGATACCTATTAGCACCGTTCCATTCTTCACTAAATGTAAACTCCTAGGTGTTTGGCACATAGGATGCTGAATACATATTTATTGAGTAAGATGTTTATCTGCATTTTCCTTCTTTTTACTTATTCCCTAAGAAATCCGTGCCCTAATGCTGCCCCCTGGTGCCTCAAGCATCCTGTCATTGGACATTTCACCTAAACCTAAACCTTCCTGGGCAATGCTACTGGCTGGAAGCCAGCTTCTATGTTTGACTTGTGGTTTTCCTCCATCACAGGAGATGTTAAGGATGTTACAGGATCACAGTAGTATAGGTAGAATAAGCAAATTTTTCCTTCCTTTAAATTTCATACTCAATTTTTTTTAACCTCATCCAAGTTGGCCTACGACTCTTATTAAAAATCTCTACTGGGGGGCACCTGGGTGGCTCAGTCGGTTAAGTGTCTGCCTTCGGCTCAGGTCATGATCCCAGGGTCCTGGGATCGAGCCCCACATCGGGCTCCCTGCTCGGCGGGAAGCCTGCTTCTCCCTCTCCCACTCCCCCTGCTTGTGTTCCTTCTCTCGCTTTGTCTCTCTCTGTCAAATAAATAAATAAAATTCTTTAAAAAAAAAAAATTTCTACTGGGGCGCCTGGGTGGCTCAGTTGTTAGGCATCTGTCTTCGGCTCAGGTCGTGATCCCAGGGTCCTGGAATTGAGCCCCGCATCGGGCTCCCTGCTCCAAGGGGAGCTTGCTTCTCCCTCTCCCACTCCCCCTGCTGGTGTTCCCTCTGTCGCTGTCTCTCTCTCTGTCAAATAAATAAAATCTTTTAAAAAAAAAATCTCTACTATGTGAGAGGATAATAAAGTATGGTATGTGTTATATAATATGGCTACATACAAGAGTCGTCCCCCCATTTTAAAACTAAAAATTACTTTGTAGCCAAACATTCTTTTAAAATATAGTTCAATTTAGCTTTCCTTTCTTAAGATAAATCATTCTTTCTTTTTCATAAATGTTTAAAAGTCACAAGGCAAACACAATAAAATAAATAACTGGCTAAGTCAAAATTGGGATTTAATTTTTTAAAGGTAGTCTCAGTAGATTGACTTTAACTTAAGGTTATAAATCGATTTTAATTGATGTTACTTAGCATGAAAATGTATTGACAATGTTGAGTAGTAAAGCTATTAAAACCAGAACTCAAAGCAATATTAATAAAAATAGATTCCAGAACACAATTTTATATAAGACTTTGTAAAATCATTCCCTTATTGAGTGAAATGATCATATAAGCCCAGTAGTTACAAAATGATTGTGGACACGTGTTGGTTTCTTAATCTCTTATAGGCCTATTTGTGCATTAAAAAATATTTTTTCAAATAAAAATAGACTAAAATTTGCTTCTTTAGAAGAATCCTGTACTTATGTTTGTTCGTACAAATACTTGATCCCGGAGTGAATTTGAAATAGGTACCCACAGATTTCATTTTCAATTGGAATGGGACCATTTCTGTCCTTGTCCTTGATGCTTGTTAAGGTACAAAAAGCTTGCTCATATAAGAAAGAAGTTGAACATTGCTTGCCTATAAGAGGCAGTATACTTTTCTTTTGCAGAAATCCAGAACTTCTCTGGGGAAAGGTCAAGAGTCTCATCCAGAGGGTCCTCCTCAGGTGACAGTTTACAAAGAAGTTTTTCTTGTCTCTCAAAGTCAAGTCCTCAAGCTGAGCAGAAGATTGAGAGAAAGGATCCCTCACCCAGGTGGGTGCTCAGTGGCATTGAAAAGAAGGGAAGACACTGTTCCATTTGTCCTGCAGTGGGTTCTTCCAGGTGGCTTTCAATCAAACTGGAGACTTACTGATATCTTTCCTCACTCTTAAGGCCAAACAGCAGTGGAAACATTTCAAGGTTTTCCTTAATCAATGTGATTTTTCCAAAAATTCGGTTTCTTTTTAAACCCAAGAATCTTGCTACTTGAAGTCAACACATTCTCTCCAGGGCCTGGTGGATACTTGTCCAACTAGTTCGTGTGATGAAGTGTTTGCTGACATTCTTTATCTTCAGAGTACTCAGAAAAGCTGCCTTACTGTTTTCTCAGAAGTACTCCTGCAAGTCACCTTTGAGCGCAAACAACCAGGTCGAGAACTCTCCTTCTGCTAAGCCCCCGGATTTCTCTCCATACCAGATTTATGTGCTTTTGTCTGGGTTGTCAGTTTTGAGAACATACTCAAGTGAACTGGGCTTTGTTTAAAGGCAGTTTACTGTTTTTGCAAAATCACTCAAAACCTTGGGCATTTCATCTCTGTGTGTTTGTTATTTCAGCATCTCTCTGTGAAGACACAGTACCTTTCAAACAGCTGTGATTTGTAGCTAAGTTCTATTCCATTTTTTTGGAGCCACGGCTGTGTTTTTGAGTCGGGTGACAACGCACAAAGAGGCCAACTGGGATTGCCAAAACCCATTGGTAAGTAACTTTCACTGTTACTTTTTTTTTTTTAATATTTTATTTATTTATTTGATAGAGACACAGCGAGAGAGGGAACACAAGCAGGGGGAGTGGGAGAAGGAGAAGTAGGCCTCCCGCCGAGCAGGGAGCCCGATGCAGGGCTCAATCCCGGGACCCTGGGACCATGACCTGAGCTGAAGGCAGACACTCAACGACTGAGCCACCCAGGCGCCCCTCACTGTTACTTTTTTGTG
This sequence comes from Halichoerus grypus, assembly GCF_964656455.1. Lineage (NCBI taxonomy): Eukaryota > Metazoa > Chordata > Mammalia > Carnivora > Phocidae > Halichoerus > Halichoerus grypus. Next base: position 193,944,367 of record NC_135714.1, read on the forward strand.
TGTTCTCCATTTTACTAGTGTGGTGAAATGACTCAGAAAGTTGTAATAAGCCTTATTTAGAATTGTCCTTTGGGGTAAACCTAGAATGTTCTTCAGTGCCATATATCTTCCCCCCAAAATTGCTACATTGGGCCATCACACAAAAAGCAAACAAATACAAAACAGAAGGGCATAATAAAAAGAATAAAATAAATAAAGACTAAACAAGAAAATCACAAGCAAAAAAAAAATTAATAATTCACTTCTACCCTGCACAATGTACGTTTTGCCGTTTACATCAGCAAAGCAGCAGGGGTGGGCGGCTGAGTTGCAGGGCATCAAAACATTCCTTGTTTAGAAGGACATTCCATGGCGGTACTCTTAAGTGGTAGGCGTATTGGCTGCCGTCAGTCGGTGGCGTGCTGGGGAGCTGATGGATGTCAGCAGCCTACCGTCTTCCCCTCACCTCCCTGCCCTGCTGCGATAGTGCCTACTGATTATGGAATTATCAATGGACTCCCTTATCCGGTGTCAGAAACAGAGAATGGGTTCAATGAAATGAGAACCGTCCTCCCGGGCCCTGCCATAGGGGCTGAAAGACCTCTAGCGAAATTACTAGGACAGTCGATCATGGTAAGTGCTAACATTGCAGAGCCTCAAAGTTCAAACAAATGTGTTTCAGTCACAGGTTCTTGTACAACCCCCTGGTGACATCTTACAGAACGCAGGGCTCCCTGGCATTCCAGTTGAGAAATCACTCAAAGACAGTGCAGTTGGGGGGGAACTACTTTATTGATGGGAGTCAAGGAAGGGCTCTCTGGAGGTGCCTTAGGAATTGGGACCTGCAGAATATGAGCTAGCAGGCTTTGCATCGATCCGCATACCCCAATACCAGTCAATCCTAGAGACTCCAGTTTCTTTCAAAGTTTGATTTTATTCATTCCCTTTGTTGTTTGGTGATACTAGAAGACATTTAAGTGTGGGCTGAAATGAATTCAAAACCGTTTCGGATATATACAAGACTGTGTTCCTCTTTGTATATTGTTGACCTTCTATCCGAAGACATAGAAAAGCTCCAGCGTTTGGGAAAGACGGAAGATGTTACTGTACTTGTTTCTTTTTTTTTGCAGATGCTTTCTTATGTTGGGGGTGAGGGGGTGTTGGCGCTGCATCACAGAATTGAATTGGAGTACAGCAACCTAGCAGGGAAGCCAGACGCTGTGATCAGCCTGGATAGGGATATGAGAATGCTCCAGAATTGCTAATAGACCGGAAATTCTTCGTGTATGCAGTAGAAGAAAAAAATTAGGACAGAGTTTGTATTTTGTTGTCTCTGGCAAAAACCATCCAAGAGTTACTGATGAAAGAGTTAGTTTTAGGATAAAAAAAGAAAATCCTAAATATAGCCATATCCGTAGCTCTATACCAGTGTAATTAGTAAATATGCATGGATAGATGGATGGGTGACATTAACCATGTTGTTTCTAGTCAAGGCAAGCAATGGCTAACACCATTCCAAGTTAATTAATGCATGGGGATATTCCTGTCTTAGAAAAAGATTATTCATTTTCCTGTCTTTTAGTTTGGGAGAAGGTCACCAGACAAGGTTTAATAAATGTCTTCCCTTTTGAGCAGGGCCATTCCTGGTCTCATCTGCATTCTTGTCTGGTAATACCTCAACTCCTGCTTTCTTGGGTAGTTTATTTTTTATCATCATTTTAATAGTACTTGCTATGTACAAAGCAATGTAAGCACTCTACACAGTACCCCACTGACTATTTTTTGCTTTTATTGATATATTTTTGCTTATCCCTTTATTTTCAAACTTTCTGCATAATTTTGTTTTAGTCATGTCTCCTAAATGCTGCACAGAGTTATATTTTGCTTTGTGATTCAGTATGAAAACTGTTTTCTTTAAAAGGGTAAATTTATTCATTTACATTTTTTGATAAGATATATTTGGTGTTGGTTCTGTCCTATTTATTTTGTGCTTTCTATTTTTCTATCTCTTTCCAGATGATGCGTATGATCTATTTTCTATGTTTTGTATGTATGTGTTTCTTCTAATAGGTAGCAAGATTTGGGGTTTTTTTCCCAGAGTTAACCCTTATAACTTTATAGAATGCTCTTAATCTCTTACTTCTTTAGACAGTGTTTATTAGTTCCTTACTATTATATATACATTTGTATTAGTCAAGGTTCTCCAGAGAAGCAGAACAAATAGGATATAGAGGAAGAGAACCAATAGGAATATATATATATATATATATATATATATATATATATATATATATATATAAAATAAAGAAATTTATTGTAAGGAATTGGCTCACATGGTTTTGGAGGCTGAGAAGCCCCAGATCTGCAGTCAGCAAACCGGAAAGCCAGGAGAGTTCCTGGTACAGTTCTAATTCTTAGTCTGAAGATCTGAGAACCAGGAGAGTCAGTGGTATATGCCCCAATCCAAGTCTGATTCTAAAGGCAAAAGACTGATGTCCTAGCTCCAGGACAGTCAGGCAAAAACAGCAAATTCTCTCTTCCTCTAACTTTTTGTTCTATTCAGGTTTTCAATAGATTGGATGAAGCCCACCCACAGTGGGGAGAACCATCTGTTTTCTCAGTCTACCAATTCAGATATTATTCTCATCCAGAAACACCCTCACAGAGACAACTAAGACAGTGTTTTTTGGTTTTTTTTGGGGGGGGGGCCTAGGAAGGGGCAGAGGGAGAGGGAGAGAATCTTCAGCAGGCTCCACGCCCAGTGCAGAGCCTAACTCAGGGCTCAATCTCACAACCTTGAGATCATGACCTGAGCCAAAATCAAGAGTTAGATGCTCAATTGATTGAGCCACCCTAGCACCCCATCCAGAACAATGTTTAACCAAGTATTTGGTCACCCCATGGCCCAGGAAAGTTAACACATAAAATTAACCATCACACTACTTTATGTCCTATTCATAGGACATAAATTTAGCTGATTGTTGAGTATGTATACATTCCCAAATTTCACTGAGTATCTTTGTCACTGTTTACCTTTGAACACTTGGGGGGCGGGGGAAACATTATTTGATTTGCCAACTTTGGCGACCTTTGATCCCATCTATTAAAGATGAGGAAATTTGTATACTTATTACCACCTACCTTCTTACTCAGCTTCTGCCCCAACTTTTATTAATTATATCATTTCTATGTTATCAAACAATACAATATTTACTTTCTTTTCTATCACTTTAATCTTCAAGTTTACTTTAATCTTTTTTTTTTTTTTTAAAGATTTATTTATTTATTTGAGAGAGCGAGAATGAGAGAGAGAAAGAGTACATGAGAGGGGGGAGGGTCAGAGGGAGAAGCAGGCTCCTCGCCGAGCAGGGAGCCCGATGCGGGACTCGATCCCGGGACTCCAGGATCATGACCTGAGCCGAAGGCAGTTGCTCAACCAACTGAGCCACCCAGGCGCCCAAGTTTACTTTAATCTTTATTATACTGTTAAATAGAGTCAATGATCACTGCCAACCCTATGCCCTAGTTTTCCCGGTTATCTCTTCCTGGTTAAATTTTCCCCTAGTATATTACTTATGAAGGGCTCCTAGGGACAATATTCCTTGAGTTCTTGAATGTTAAAAATTGTCTTTTTCTTTTATGTCAGAATCTGTTTCCGTCTTATTTTATTTTATTTTATTTTTAGAGAGGGAGAGAGGGTGAGAGAGGGGATGGAGGGGCAGAAGGAGAGGAAGAGGGAGAATCTTAAATAGGCACCATGTCCAGAGCAGAGTCCAGTGCAGGGCCTGATCTCACAACCCTGAGATAATGACCTGAGCCAAAATCAAGGGTCGGATGCTTAACCAACTTTGGCCACCCTAGTCCCCCAAGGTCACCTTTCCTTCTTAATGTCTTCTAGTGCCGACTGCTGCTGTGAAGAAGTCTGAAGTCCCTCTGAGTTTTTTTTTATAAATGACTTAATCTTTTTGGTTGGACACCCAGAGGATTCTTTTTTAAACCTTTCAAGTCCAGTAAGTTTACTAGAATATATCTAAATATTTAGTATTAGGGATCAGTTTTTCCTGGAATGTAGTGTACTCTTTTGACATGTCAATTCCAGCTTTCTTTATCTCAAAAATATTGTCTTGAATTGTTATTATTTGTCCTGTTCAACTATTTGAACTTTCATTTTTGGGCATGCCGTTACGCTTACAGTGAATCTCCTTTCTCTGTTCTTCCCATCTATCATTCTCTCTCTAACCTTTTCTAACACTTTGTTTTCATTTCCTTCCACCCACTTTTATGCTCTCTAATCTCTGCTCCTGGGCCAGCAGCTGTGTCTGTTCTCCCTGTGCTTCTCTCAGTTTTGCTTTAAAAGGGTAAATTTATTCATTTATATTTTTTGATAATATATATTTGGTGTTGGTTCTGTCCTATTTATTTTGTGCTTTCTATTTTTCTATCTCTTTCAAGATGATGTGTATGATCTATTTTCTATGTTTTGTGTGTGTGTGTTTCTTTTTTTTTTTTTTAAGATTTTATTTATTTGACAGAGAGAGAGCACAAGCAGGGGGAGCAGGAGTGAGAGAGGGAGAAGCAGAGAAAGAATGGAACTCGATCCCAGGACCCTGGGATCATGACCTGAGCCAAAAGCAGACGCTTAACTGGCTGAGCCACCCAGGTGCCCTGAATGTGTTTCTTTTAATAGGTAGCAAGATTTGGGGCTTTTTTCCCCAGAGTTTACCCTTATAACTTTATAGTATGCTCTTAATCTCTTACTTCTTTAGACAGCATTTATTAGTTCTCTACTATTATGTATACACTTGTATTAGTCAAGGTTCTCCAGAGAAGCAGAACAAATAGGATATAGAGGGAGAGAACCAATAGGAATATATATATTGGTATATTGCTTTCATTCTGATGTGCTGGCTGTACTTTTTTCTTCTACTTGTTCCCTGAGTTCTGCTAGCTTATGTCTTACGTATTCCTGTTCCTCATTCTTTCTTCCCTGAGTTATTGCATCTCTGCTTTGAGCTCTTGCTTCAAAGGACTGATTGCTTTTTAAAGTTTTTGCTTTTAATTCATGAAGTAACACAATTCAGCCATTCTATGGAAACATTTTTCTTTTGTGGTTGTTGACTACCACTTTTTTTTTATGTTTATCCTCTTCACCTTTTTAATTTTTTTTCTTGACATATGCTTTATAGATCCTGTATGGTTTCTTTCTTTCTTTTTTTTTTTTAAAGACTTTATTTATTTATTTGAGAGAGAGAGAATGAGAGAGCGAGCATGAGATGGGGGAGGGTCAGAGGGAGAAGCAGACTCCCTGCTGAGCAGGGAGCCCGATGCGGGACTCGATCCCGGGACTCCAGGATCATGACCCGAGCCGAAGGCAGTCGCCTATCCAACTGAGCCACCCAGGCGCCCTTTTTTTTTTTTTTTTTTTACTTACTCATCTCTGAAACAGGCAAATTACTCCTGGACCAACTACTCGTAGGACATTATGTTGGCGAGGAACCCAAACCATGTTCCTGCCCGGCTGGGATTTTTCTTATGACCTACAGTTTTGTTTGTAGGTTTGGGTGGGTTTTTTTTCATAATGCCAAATCTCTTTTCTCCTGTTCCTACAGAGATAGACTGCTTCCTCCATGAGAACTTATATCATCAGTGCACGTACCCTGTTCCCACTATTGCAAACAAAGGATTTAAGTTTTGTGCTTCATGGTGCCTCCCTCACTTTGATAAGTATAGTTTGCTGGCTTTACGACCCTGCAGTTGCATTTTCTCTCTATATGCTTCCATGCTCATAGCTGATTGATCCCCACTGCTTTTCACAGTCCCTCTACTATTTTGTGATCTGGCATTTCTGCTGTCTCTTAATTTCTCTCTCCCTCTCTCTCAGACACACACATTTTTATTTTTTGCTCATTTTCTCTTATGCTTTTGGATTATTTCCTGGAAAATAAGAGCAACATGCCAACTCTGATACCACCAACTTCAAACTCTGGAAATTGGTCCGTATTATAACAAAATCTTATAAACACATGATGTATAACTCATATTTGTTCCCAAATTATACACATTATTTTAAGTGCCAATTTCATTTAAATTTTTACCTTGGAAGGCTTTATTCTTATTCCATCTGTCCTACTCTTGGGCCATACTGTTCTATAGCTCTTCTTTGTGAATTCTTTCCCAATTAACAAATTTACAATTGTGGGCTTTTCTTTTTCATTGCTTTACAGTATTTTCATTTTTAAATACAAAACATTATTATTTATGGTGCTGGATTTCTTAACTTATTTGTAGAAGTGTCTTAGATTGACATTTGTTGGCTCATAATGTGACCCATAGTGTCTAATACACCTGCCGTATACCTCAGGGTTCCTCAGGCTGCTAGGTTTTAGGTACAAAAATCACCTCTGAGGAGGATTAAATATTTTGGATGCCATGGGTGAGTATGCCTGATGTTAGGATGAGCGCTAAAGAAATGAGTAACCCTGTGCTTAGTTAGGATGTGCCACAGGTCATGTGCCGCATTAACATTCAAGAGTGCCTGCTAAGTATTCTCACCAGCTCCTGAAGATAGGGTGTTGTGTCCAATACAAAGACTTTCTCATGGAAGGTGGAAAACACTAGAGAGCTAGGCTGCTATCAGACTCTCTTGAGATGGACTTTACCCGAAAGAGTGTAATCCTATGGGGGGCTGGCGCTCTTCTCTCCTGAGGAAGCAGCACTTTCCATTAGTGGGTTATCCTTTGGTTGTGAGTTCCATCACAAGTACTTTTTACTGATAAAACAGAGAAGATTGAATAATTTGTTCTTTTTGCAGATGATATCAGATTTAAGAGCAGGTACTGTGTCTGTGGTTGCCACCTCTTAACTGTTGGAATGGAATGAAACACTGGAGATTATTTTAGGGAGAACAGCTTCTTTGGGAGGACAGTGATGTCCAAAAAATAAGGGTAGCAACAAAGAGCTGCTTCAGTTTACTGCAACAGTAGCTTGAAATCCAGGAGAAAGGAAACCACAGTAACTAGAGTGAGGGAAATCCACTGTGGGAAAGCTCTTGCACCACCCTATTCTGATCAGTTTTAGCGGGGAGTTTCTGAGGTGAATCCCTTGCCTATTTTTCCTTCTAGGGCATGATTGCTTGGGGTACTTTCAGAGAAAAAAGACTCTGAGAATGAGGAGAGAGTGTGCTCCAGGACCTGGGTAGCTGGGTAGATTTAATAACTAGCTTCTTGTAGAGTGGAGCACGGGAAGAACTTGTTGGAGGTCCCAACAACTAATTATTCACATAAGTCCCTCTACAGGACCTCTATTTTGGCCTGCACATCTTTCCCTTTTTGTAGTTAAAACATCCCTCTGGAAAATAAGGGCCATATGCACCCCAATGTTCACAGCAGCAATGTCCACAATAGCCAAACTGTGGAAAGAGCTGAGATGCCCTTCAACAGACGAATGGATAAAGAAGATGTGTCCATATAGACAATGGAATATTACTCAGCCATCAGAAAGGATGAATACCCAACTTTTGAATCAACATGGATGGAACTGGAGGAGATTATGCTAAGTGAAATAAGTCAAGCAGAGAAAGTCAATTATCATATGGTTTCACTTATTTGTGGAACATAAGGAATAGCATGGAGGACATTAGGAGAAGGAAGGGAAAAATGAAGGGGGCGGGAATTGGAGGGGGAGACGAACCATGAGAGACTATGGACTCCGAGAAACAAACTGAGGGTTTTAGAGGGGAGGAGGGGCGGGGATGGGTTAGCCTGGTGATGGGTATTAAGGAGGGCATGTATTGCATGGAGCACTGGGTGTTATACGCAAACAATGAATCATGGAACTCTACATCAAAAACTAATGATGTAATGTATGGTGACTAACATAACATAATAAAATTAAATTAAATTTAAAAAATCCCTCTGGAGAATGATGCCTGAGACAAAGAGAACTTGGGGGAACTGTCCTCCCCTGCCACCACCACTGCCCCACCCTTGCGTGCTCCCACACCCAGCCATATGGTCTCAAGGGGGTGTCAGTCAAGGTGCGTGGCCCAGGATAGCCTCTCCAGCTGGTCCACGAGCTATAGCCCTGGGGATGCATAAGTAATTGACTTTGCTCTAGTCCTACAGCACTGAATTCAAGTATGTTTTTGGCTCAACGCATGCTATCTTGGGAAAGCTAAGAGCAATAGATGAAGTTTTCCAGGCCTAAAGTACTATATATTGAACTCTAGAAATCACAGTATGCAGAACATAACTCTACCATGGGGTGTGTTTGGTTTGGATATGACAGCCTTCAACATATTAGACAGGCTCTCTCTCAGACGTCTAGCTTCTGCCACATAAATATGGGCCCGAGGGATGAAGCTGAGTTTTCAGAAGGTCTGATGTGACCCTTGCCAACTCAAAACATTATCTTTTGAGGATCTGGATCCAGAAGTTTCGACTTCTCTTTGTCTTTGGAGAATATTGTTGATCTTTCTGCAGAGTGTCCTGACTGTGCTAACTTCATTCTGTATCCTTTAAAAAAGTGATTTATCCAGGTGGTATCTGTGTCTGGGCCTTCATGGAGCCAAGTTTACTGTTGACATCGGTCAATAAATTATTCCTGAACCCCCATCCCATGAGACAGACATGTAACCTAAGCTTAGCAACTTGGATTCTCTTTCTTGAGAACCTGAAGCTTAAGTTAAATTACAGAACATAGAACGGTTGGAACTGAATTGTTTTGATGACAGTACCTTGATGAAATTGTCTGTCTCTGGGGCACCTGGCTGACTCAGCTGGTGGAACGTGTGACTCTTGATCTCGTGGTTGTGAGTTCAAGGCCCCCCTCCCCACCCCCAGGGGTAGAGTTTACTTTAAAAAAAAAAAAAGGAGAAAAATTGTCTGTCTCCACTGCTTAGATTCTTTTTTTTCCCCAGCATAGTGTGTTTTTTTTTAAGTTTTTATTTTAATTCCAGTTAGTTAACATACAGTGCTATATCAGTTTCAGGTGTACAATATAGTGATTTAACACTTCCATGCATCACCCTGTGCTCATTATGACAAGTGCGCTCCTTAATTCCCATCACCTATTTCACCCATCCCCCACCCACCTTCTCTCTGGTAACCATCAGTTTGTTCTCTATAATTAAGAGACTGTTTCTTTTCTTTTCTTTTTTTAAGTAGGCTCCACACCCAGTGTGGGGGCTCGAACTCATGACCCTGAGATCAAGAGTCCCATACTCTACCAATTGCGCCAGCAAGGAACCCAAAAGACTGTTTCTTGATTTGTCTCTCTCTCTTTCTTTTTTTCCCTTTGCTTATTTATTTTGTTTCTTAAATTCCACATATGAGTGAAATCATATGGTATTTTGTCTTTCTGTGACGGACTTATTTCACATAGGAGAATACCCTCTAGCTCCATCCATGTCATTGCAAATGGGGAGATTTCATTCTCTTTATGACTGAATAATATTCCATTGTGTGTGTGTATATATATATATATATGTATATACACACACACATACATTTATACCACATCTTCTTTATCCATTCATCTACTACTGATGGACACTTGGGCTGCTTCTGTATCTTGGCTATGGTAAATGATCCTGCTATAAACATAGGGGTGCATGTATCCTTTGAATTAGTGTCTGTGTATTCTTTGGGTAAACCCAGCAGTGCAATCATAAGGTAGTTCTATTTTTAACTTTTTAAAAAAACATTTATTTATCCTAGAGAGAGGATGCGTGTGCGAGAGCACATGAGTGAGGGGAGGGACAGAAGGAGATAATCCCCAAGCAGACTCCCCGCTGATTCAGGGCTGATCCCACAACCCCGAGATCATCACCTGAGCTAAACCAAGAGTCGGACCCTCAACCAACTGAGCCACCCTGGCGCCCCTCTATTTTTAACTTTTTGATGAAGCTCCATACTGTTTTCCACAGTGGCTGCACCAGTTTGCACTCCCACCAACAGTGCGCAAGGGTTCCTTTTTCTCCACATCCTCACCAACACCTGTTGTTTCTTGTGCTAGTGATTTTGGCCATTCTGACATGTGGGAGGTGCTATTTCATTGTAGTTTTGATTTGCATTTCCCTGATGATAAGTGATGATGAGCATCTTTTCATGTGTCTATTGGCCATCGGTATGTCTTCTTTGGAGAAATGTCTGTTCATGTCTTCTGCCCATTTTTTAATTGGATGTTTTGGGTTTGGGGTATTAAGTTTTATAAGTTCTTTATATATTTTGGATTCTAACCCTTTATCAGATATGTCATTTGCAAATATCTTCTCTCATTCCATAGGTTGCCTTTTAGTTTTGTTGATTGTTTCCTTTGCTGTGCAGAGCTTTTTATCTTGACAAAGACCCAATAGTTTATTTTCGCTTTCATTCCCCTTGCCTCAGGAGGCGTATCTAGAAAGAAGTTGTTATGGCCGATGTCAAAACACTGCCTGTGTTCTCTTCTAGGATTTTTATGATTTCAGGTCTCACATTTAGATCTTTAATCCATTTTGAGTTTATCTTTGTGTATGGTGTAAGAAAGTGGTCCAGTTTCATTCATTTGCATGTAGCTGTCCAATTTTCCCTACACCATTTGTTGAAGAGACCGTCCTTTTCCCATTGCATATTCTTTCCTGCTTTATCAAAGATTAATTGGCCACATAATTGTGTGTTTATTTCTGGATTTTCTATTCTGTTCTATTGATCTATGTGTCTATTTTTGTGCCAGGACCATACTGTTTTGATGACTACAGCTTTGTAATATAACTTAAAGTCCAGAATTGTGATGCCTCCAGGTTTGCTTTTCCTTTTCAAGATTGCTTTGGCTATTCAGGGTCCTTTGTGGTTCCATACAAATCTTAGGATTGTTTGTTTTAGTTCTGTAAAAAATGCTGTTGATATTTTGATAGGGATTGAATTAAATGTGTAGGGATTGTCTTGGGTAGTATAGACATTTAACAATATTTGTTCTTCCAATCCATGAGCATGGAATGTCTTTCCATTACTTTGTGTCATCTTCAATTTCTTTCATCAGTGTTTTATAGTTTTCAGAGTACAGGTCTTTGACATCTTTGGTTAGGTTTATTCCTAAGTATCTTATTATTTTGGGTACAATTGTAAATGGGATTGTTAATTTTTCTTTCTGCTGCTTCATTATTGGTGTATAGAAATGCAGATTTCTGTACATTGATTTTGTATCCTTTGACTTTACTGAATTTGTTTATCAGTTCTAGCAGTTTTTTGGTGGAGTCTTAGATTTTCTATATATAGTATCATGTCATCTGCAAACAGTGAAAATTTTACTTCTTCCTTACCTATTTGGATGTCTTTTATTTCTTTTTGTTGTGACTGCTGTGGCTGGGACTTCCAGTACTATGTTGAATAAATGTGGTGAGAGTGGGCATCCTTGTCTTGTTCCCGACCTTAGGGGAAAAGTTCTCAGTTTTCCCCCACTAAGGATGATGTTAGCGGTGGGTTTTTCAATATGGCCTTTATTATGTTGAGGTATGTTCCCACTAAACCTACTTTGTTGAGGGTTTTTATCATGAATGGATGTTGCACTTTTTCTGCATCTATTGAAATGATTGTATGGTTCTTATCCTTTCTCTTATTGAAGCAATATATCACATTGATTTGTGAATATTGAACCACACCTGCATCCCAGGAATAAATTCCACTTAATTGTGGTGAATGATTCTTGGGTTTTTTTTGTTTTGTTTTTTTGTTTTTATTTTTATTTTTTTGGTGGGCAGCAAAGCAAAGTTTATTGAACAACAGTAAAGTTGTTGAGCTATAGTACAAAGCTCCCAAAGAGGGAGGGGACCCAAAAGGTTTGCCCATAGTGAATGATTTTTGTAATGTATCATTGAATTTGGTTTGCTAGTATTTTGTTGAGAATTTTTGTATCTATGTTCATCAGGGATATTAGCCTGTAGTTCTCTTTTTTAGTGATGTCTTTATCTGGTTTTGGTAGCAGGGTAATGTTGGCTTCATAGAATGAATTTGGAAGTTTTCCTTCCTTTTCTATTTTTTGGAATAGTTTAGGAAGAATAGGTATTAATTCTTTAAGTGTTTGGTAGAATTTGCCTATAAAGCCATCTGGTCCTGGACTTTTGTTTGTTGGGAGTTTTTTGATTACTGACTCAATTTCTTTGCTGGTTATCAGTATGTTCAGGTTTTTTATTTCTTCCTGTTTCAGTTTTGATAGTTTATATGTTTCTAGGAATTTGTCAATTGCTTCTAGGTTGTCCCATTTGTTGGCATATAGTTTTTCATAATATTCTTTTTAAAAATATTTTACTTTTAGGGGCGCCTGGGTGGCTCAGTCGTTAGGCATCTGCCTTCGGCTTGGGTCATGATCCCAGGGTCCTGGGTCAAGCCTTGCATCAGGCTCCCTGCTCAGCGGGAAGCCTGCTTCTCTCTCTCCCACTCCCCCTGCTTGTGTTCCCTCTCTCGCTGTGTCTCTCTCTGTCAAATGAATAAATAAAATCTTTAAAAAATAATAAAATATTTTACTTTTAAGTAATCTCTACACCCAACATGGGGCTCAAATGCACAACCCCAAGATCGAGAGTTGCACACTCCACTGACTGAGCTAGCCAGGCAACCGCATAATATTCTCTTATGATTGTGTTTCTGTGGTGTTGGTTGTTATTTCTCCTCTCTCATTTGAAATTTTATTTGATTCCTCTTTTTTCCTTGATAAATCTGGCTAGAGGTTTATCAACTTTAGTGATTTTTTTCAAAGAACCAGGTCCTGGTTTCATTGATCTGTTCTATTGGGTTTTTTTGTTTTTTTGTTTTTTTAGTTTGTATATCATTTATATCTGCTCTAATCTTTATTGTTTCCTTCCTTTTGCTGGTTTTAGGTTTTGTTTGTTGTTCTTTTTCTAACTCCTTTAGGTGTAAGGTTAGGTTGTTTAAGATATTTCTTACTTCTTGAGGAAGGCCTGTATTGCTATATACTTCTCTCTCAGGACCGACTTTGCTACATCCCAGAGGTTTTAGACCATTGTGTTTTCATTTTCATTTGTTTCCATGTACTTATTTCTTATTTCTTTTTTTTTTTTTTAAAGATTTTATTTATTTATTTGACAGAGAGAGACATAGCGAGAGAGGGAACACAAGCAGGGGGAGTAGGAGAGGGAGAAGCAGGCTTCCCCACAGTGCAGGGAGCCCGATGTGGGGCTCGATCCCAGGATCCTGGGATCACGACCTGAGCCGAAGGCAGACGCTTAACGACTGAGCCACCCAGGCGCCCCTCTTATTTCTTTTTTTTTTTCACGAGGCAAAAATGTTTATTCACTTTTGTGTTGCACAAGTGTAAGAACCACATAATCTGGATTGACTTTAGGTAACAATCATTTAAAAGATAGAAAGCCTTGGGACGCCTGGGTGGCTCAGATGGTTAAGCATCTGCCTTCGGCTCAGGTCATGATCCCAGGGTCCTGGGATCAAGCCCCACATCGGGCTCTGTGCTCAGCGGGGAGCCTGCTTCTCCCTCTGCCTGCCTATCTGCCTACTTGTGATCTCTCTCTCTCTCTCTGTCAAATAAATAAATAAAATCTTTAAAAAAAAGAAAGCCTCATTACAGAAATTTTTAAATCGACTATTTGACAACTTATACAATAAATGAAGAAAACTGATGATAGAACAGGCCAGTGATCAGCCAACACAATACAACAGGTTAACAAATGCAGCCAAAGGGTCAGTGCGTATCATCTACCACCTTCCATGTAACATCTTGGCTGGGTTTTTTTTTGGGGGGTGGGGAGGCAGGGAGAAGGCAGGGGAACACAAAGGCAGGTTGATTCAAACTAGCCCTATTAAGTATATTTTTATACTTCATTCTAAAATTATCATGTGAATAGAGCATGTATTTATACAGCTCATGCAACTAGAATTTTCTCCTGAAGGTCAGGAATCCAACAAGGTGATGCTCAGATTGGGGCAGATGCTGGAAGTAACTGCACTGAACTCTATCTGCTTCAATCATGAACCGCACTAACTGGGCAATTATTTCAAAATATGAACCACAGATATAAAAGGACCTACAGAGAAAAAAAATTATTTTTTCTAATTTAAAAAACATGTAGTAAATATAAATGGATTCGGTCAACAGTATCGACTTAAAAATTCAACCAAATTGGAATAAATGCTCAACTTCTCGGGGAGCCTACTTCAGTCCTGGTGGTGCCACTTACCTGGAGCAAGATCCTCAGTGGGGCATTTCATGCAAGGATGATTGGAAAATTAATTTACAATATCATCTCAGATCCTATAGCTAAGGGTCTAAGGATCTTCAGTAAGAGCTTGAAATTGGGGAAAATACGATTTGAGAAATAAGAGGATGCTGCCCCTTGCACGCCCCCAGGTGACCAGCAGTCAGCCTGCATCACACTTCAAGGTCCAGTGATTTAAGTTAGAAGCTCCTTTCCCCTCGCTTTCATTCCACGACACGATGACGTGGCCTCCAAAATACGAACCACAGCCTGTCCTCTTTGTGCCACCAACTGGCTAATACCTCAAGATGTGCACGACTGACTTTAAAGTTGATTAAAGAGCACATCCATTCATTCTAGAAAATAAAGAATAGAAATAATGTGCTTCATCTGCACAGGTTTGACGGACTTTGGTCACCTAGTAAATTCCAGACTGGCTCCCATTAGTGGTCAGTAGAAGGCTTTGCATTTGGGCTAGAAACCAAATTAGGTTAAATCAGGCCTTTGTTGCGACAGTACGTTTGTTTATTTGAACTATGTTTATTTGTGGATAAAGTGCCAGTTTTAGGGCACCTGGGTGGCTCAGATGGTTAAGCATCTGCCTTCAGCTCAGGTCATGATCCCAGAGTCCTGGGATCAAGTTCCGCATCAGGCTCCCCTGCTTCTCCCTCTGCCTCTCTTTCTCTCTCTGTCTGTCTGTCTGTCATGAATAAATAAATAAAATCTTTAAAAAATAACAAAATAAAAAAATAAAGTGCCAGTTTTATATACAAATCAGTAAGTAAACTTTAAAATCTGCTTTGAAGCACCAAGGGGGACACCTCCCAAAGGCCTTGGAGGAACTGACTGATTAATCTTGCTGGATCAGACTCACCCTAGGGTCCCCACACTTTGAGCCTTGACTGCCACTAAGAGCCACGGTGAACTCATGGACAGCCATCCTCCCTGCAAAAGCCAAACACGGCCAAGATCTTTCCTAAGAATCCGAGTAGCTTTTGTCTCTGCTTCTTTCTAGGTGAGACAACTAGCATCACTAATCAACAGGCTTGCTTATGAGGTGCTACACAGTTTTAACAATATTATTAATGAACATTATGGATATTTCATAGTGTATCTGGTTTGATACACTTCAAGTAGCTGATTTTTTTTTTTTATGAGAAGGAGGGGAAAAATCAGCAAAATAAGAGCACATCTTCATTCACTTATAAGTCAGTATCCACGGTAAAAGAATTCTTTGTTGGACTTGACATCACTCCTATCCTCTGATACTTGCCTCCTCTCTTCTCAAAGAAGTTAGTCTTCCCTTCCAGTGAAATATTCTCCATAAGGTCAAATGGATTTTCTACTCTAGAAACCTTGCTAAAACCTAGTTCCTACCTAAGTCAGTCTGCCATGAATTCAATATACTGCTTTATTAACATGCAGTTCATCCCAATGAGCTTTATGGGCAAGGCCTCTGGGAGGAACTCCTGGTCTATCCTAACGGCATTGATAATTATTTCCTTCACTCTCTGCTCTGAAGGTTTATGGACCAGGTGTTTGAACATCAGGCAGGCAAAGTTATGGTGTAAACCCTCATCTCTGCTAATAAGCTCATTGGAAAACCGTGAGGCCAGGCATCAGGCTGCATTTCTTGAGCCAGAATATCAACGCAGAAGAACCAAAAAAGGAGATTCCTTCCGCGGCAGCAAAGTCCACAACCCATTCCCCGTAGGTAGCCTCTTTGTCCCCAACCCAATGCAAGGCCCAATCTGCCTTCTTCCTTCCACAAGGCATTGTCTCGATGGTTTTGAAGAGAAATTCCGTCTCTTTGGAATCTTTAATATAAGTGTCAGTGAGGAGACTACACATCTCAGAATGGATGTTTTCCATGGCAATTTGGAAGCCATAGAAACAGCAGGCTTCTGTCATCTGAACTTCTTGGCCACACCGCTCCACCAAGTTTTCATTTACTATGCCAACACTCGCCGCAGAGAAAGCCAGAATGTGAACGTGGGGTATAAAATCTCTCTCCTCAGGCTTCAGGGATTCCCAGTGTTGAATGTCCTTGGAAAGATTCACCTCTTCAGCTGTCCAAAAGGAAGCCTCAGCTTTCTTACACATCTGACAAAGATCATGGTACTTCATAGGGAAGATGACAAAGCGAAGAGGGTTTTCTGTCAGTAGGGGCTCGTCCTCCATGCTAGGGGCAAGTATCTTAGTTTTTGGCTCTGGGGGCTCCCAGAAGATCGTCCTGGTGGTCTTGCTGGCCAGCACGCCAGACCACTGAGGGCAGGGGGCGGGAGGGTGTTCTCCTTGTCCTCCAGGCGGAGACCCTTGAGGAGTGAGAACTGGAGCTGCTGCTGCAGCTGGGGGTCCAAGATGGTAGCCAGTGGGAGGCAGAGGGAGAGCATGGCCCGGCGGGGCATGCTCGCAGGTCCTGGGACTATTTATTTTTCCTTTTATATCCTGGTTGACCCATTCACTGTGTAGTAGCATGTTATTTAACCTTCATGTATTTGTGGTTTTCCAGATTTTTTCTGGTGGCTGACTACTAGTTTCATAGCCTCATGGTCTGAAAAGATGCATGGTATGACTTTGATGTTTCTGAATTTGTTGAGACTTGTTTTGTGGCCTAATATGTGATCTATTCTGGAGAATGTTCCATGTGCACTTCAAAAGAATGTATATTTTGATGTTTTAGGATGCAGTGTTCTGAATATATGTTAAATCATCTGTCCCAGTGTGTCACTCAGCGTCATTGTTTCCTGGCTGATGTTCTATTAAGATGATCTGTCCATTGATACAAGTGGGAAAAAAAAAAAAAAAAAGTCCTCTATCGATTAGTTCCTTTATGTTTGTTATTGTTTTATGTATTTGGGTGCTCCCATTTTGGGTGCATAAATATTTACAATTGTTATATCTTCTTGTTGCATTATCCCCTTTATTATTATATAGTGTCCTTCTCTGTCTCTTGTTAGTTTTTGTTTTAAAGTCTATTTTGTCCGAAATAAGTATTACTACTCCGGCTTTCTTTTGACATCCATTGCATGATAGATGTTTCTCCATCCCCCCCACCTTTTTTTCTTTTAGATTTTATTTATTTATTTGTCAGAGAGCAAGCGCAAGCAGGGGGAGCAGCAGACGGAAGGAGAAGCAGGCTCCCTGCTGAGCAAGGAGCCCCATGTAGGACTCGATCTCTGAGATCATGACCTAAGCCAAAGGCAGATGCTTAACCGACTGAGCCACCCAGGCGCCCCTCCATCCCCTCACTTTCAATCAACAGTTATCTTTAGGTCTAAAATGAGTCTCTTGTAGGTATCTGCTGCCTACATTCTTGATGGTTTAACTTGTCCTTTGTTTCAATGAGTGACCTTTCAATAATTTTCGTTTTGCCATTTTAGAGTTAACTTCTGTATCTTGAAACAAAAGAACACTAACTGATATAGGCACTCAAGAAATGGTAAGATGGGACAACTTTTGTGTTAAGCCAGTTGACAAATGACAACAGGAGCCCTTAAGTGGGGACTTGTGAGTCATCAAAACTGATGAGTTAATTTGAGGCCCCATCTGATAAGTGCATTTTGTACCCTAAACTCAAGGAAAAGTAAGAATCAAATCAATCCACAAAATACAAATATTTTCTACCACTAAATTACTGAGGCAATTCCAAAGAATATGCTTCTGGAACAAAAGGCAATTCCAAAAGAGGCGGCCTAAAAACGCTTTGAAGGTGGTAGACTAATGAAATACAGATATTCTTTCCAAATAAAGATACTTTTTCTTTGAAGCACACAAAATTTGTGTTTTGTAAATTTGCTGTTAAAAAAAAAAAACACATAACTGATTTTAGAAGTATACATATTATCTGGAGCAAAACCTGTGCTACCATGTTCCTCATGAACACTTCCCTTTCACCTCTTTAGGATACTTGCAATGAAATATTAGATATTTGAAGTCAGCCAATGTGATTTTTCAAATGCCTAGGACGTATTTAACCATTATGGCTATAAAGAATGTCCAATCATGTGTTTTAATAATTATATATGCCCTTTGGCTAGTTGTTCAGCTATAAATGTTACGATGTATCTGGGGCACCTGGCTGGAGTCAGTAAAGTTTGCGACTCTTGACCTCAGAGTTGTGAGTTCGAGGTTCCATGTTAGGTGTAGAGATTACTTGAAAATGAAATCTTAAAAAAAAATTAAGATGGGGAGCACCTGGGTAGCTCAGTTGGTTAAGCATCTGACTTTTGATTTCCATTCAGGTCATGATCCCAGGATTCATGATCCCAGAATCCTGGGATCAAGCTCCACGTTGGGCTCCCCACTCAGCAGGGAATCCGCTTGTCTCCCTCTCCCTCTGCCCATCCCCCTGCTCTCTTTCTCTCTCTCTCACTCCCTCTCTCTCTAAAATAAATAAGTAAATCTTTTTAAAAAATAAGATGTATCTTGCTCAACAATGAGAAGTTGACATTTGACATTAGTGAGATCAGTCAGGCAATAAGTAAAGGAAGTTAAGGCAAGGAGCACTTAGTTTATAGCTCTTACCACACCCACCAGCCTCATTATGACAAAGATGCAATTCTACTAGCCCCCAAAGAAGTCTTGAAAAACTCAACAATTTGTTTGCTATTGTAGCTATTACTGTACTTCTATTATTTGACCCTTAAGAGAAAGTTCTTATTTAAGGATACTTGGAGGAGAAAGAGGCTCCCTTAGTAGACTGTAAGGATTAAATGGCAGAGAAACTACTTGTGATCAGACATCATTTAAAATGGGTATATCCATCTTAATTACATCAATTTATTGAGCTGCACTGTGGAGCTCATTTTTAAGCTATACCGCTTTCCATTCTGCATCTTGCTCAGCAGCAAGGCAGTCAACACTTGTCATTTATGAAGTTAGAAGGCCAACATTCTTAAGATAAGTGGTGGTGGTGAATTCGAATCTCTATATGGTAGGCAGAATAATGGACCCCCAGGTACCATGTCCTAATCCCTGGAACCTGTGAATATGTTACATTACATGGCAAAGGAGAATGAAGGTTGCAAATGGAATTAATAAAGTTGAACAGATGATCAACTCATCAGATGATCTTAAAATAGGGAGATTATCTATGTGAACCTAATGTAATCACAGTGGTCCCTCTAAGTGGGAAAGGGAGGCAGAAAGAGTGGAAGAGTAGGTGGAGATGTCAGGGGCAGAAAAAAAGATGTGACAGCAGAAGCAGGGTCAAAGTGATGCCATTTGAGGACTCAACCCATCATTTCCAGCTTTGTAGATGGAGAAAGAGGGTAAGGAGCAAGGAATATAAGCAGCCCATGGAAGCTGGAAAAGGCAAACAAACAGATTCTTCCTCAAGGTCCCCAGAAGGGAACACGGAACTGCCAACAACTTGATTTGAGCCCCTGGAGAACTGCATTAGACTTCTAACCTACAGATTTGTATTGTTTAAGCCACCATAATTGTGGTAACTTTTTATAGCAGCAGTAGAAAATCAGTATGTTGTTAATATTTTAGTTTGTCAGTTGTAGGTCAAGACTCAGTGGGAAAGCTTTGCTTTGATATATGATGGCATGGATTCCCTTACAATAAGGGATAGAATTTTAAATTCTAAAAAGCCACCAAAGTCTACACAAAGTTCATAGGTCCATTGGATGGGAACAGAGTTGACTGAGCTGATCTTGTATTATTTTCTATATACCAGTCTTTCCCCTCCTGCTTTAAACTGACAGAGATCAAAAGGGGTCAGCAGGGTGCCTGGGGGGCTCAGTCGTTAAGCGTTTGCCTTCGGCTCAGGTCATGATCCCAGGGTCCTGGGATTGAGCCCCGCATTGGGCTCCCTGTTCCTCGGGAAGCCTGCTTCTCCCTCTCCCACTCCCCCTGCTTGTGTTCCCTCTCTCGCTGTGTTTCTGTCAAATAAATAAATAAAATCTTCAAAAAAAAAAAAAGGGGGGGGTCAGCAATTTTCTCTTTCACTATTCTCCCTGAACAACATCACACTGAAATTTATGGGATGTCCAACTTCTGAAGTACGTACTATCTTCCATGGTTTTAGAAAGTGAAACTCTTGGGGCGCCTGGGTGGCTCAGTCGTTAAGCATCTGCCTTCGGCTCAGGTCATGATCCCAGGGTCCTGGGATCGAGTCCCCATCGGGCTCCTTGCTCAGTGGGGAGCCTGCTTCTCCCTCTGCCGCTCCCTGCCACTCTGCCTACTTGTGATTCCAGTCTCTCTCTCTCTGTGTCAAATAAATAAATAAAATCTTTAAAAAAAAAAAAAAGAAAGTAAAACTCTTAAAACTTTCCATTTATGTTAGCTCACCTCAGCAAAGCTAATGACCAAGAGAGAATTAATGGAGCAAAGAAACAGATCAAAGGGAAACTGAGAGAGGGATGGGGGGTTACATCGAATGTGCAGAAGCAAACCTGATAATTAAGGCACATTATCTGTCTGTAGGAGAGAACACAGAGCAGACTCTCAGGGTTATTCCATACCTGAGCTGACATAATTCTTCATCTGCCTAATTCCTGAATTGCCCCCAAGCTTTGTGAATAGAGAAAAAAAAAAAAAAAACCTTAACATAACCCAAGTAGCCTTGCTTCACCTGATATGATTTGATTTTAGGCTATTGTCTTAAAATAATTCTTCCTAGAGAGGAATGTGTTGGGCAAAGTAACTCATGACCAAGTATGTATAAATAGTGCCCCCAGCGTGGTCAAGTACCTTAACATATGCTACTCCCAAGAACAGTTTGTTAGAATTTATATGTTACCCATGCTTCATAGAACCCCTAGTATTTCAAATTATTTTTTAAAGTAAGATTTTTTTTATTAAAGATTTTTTTAAAATTTGAAAGAGAAAGAGAACAGGAGCAGGTGGGGGGAGCAGAGGGAGAGGGAGAAGCAGACTCACTGCTGAGCAGGGACTCCTGAGGCAGGGCTCCATCCCAAGGACCCCCAGATCATGACCTGAGCCAAAGGCAGACACTTAACCAACTGAGCCACCCAAGCGCCCCTTAAAGTAAGATTTTAAAAATAAGTTTATTCATATAGCAATTTCATGGATTCCAAAAAGGGTCACCTTGTCCCACAACTCCAAGGGATATCATTCATTGTATTAAATGACATCCATTGTATTCCATGTGAATGATGCCCCTGGTGTTGTAAAACTAAGTGGCTCTGGATTTAAGGTCCTGATGCCTTCAGTATTTCTTAATCAAGCCCTCTTCGGATCTCTTGGACCCTTCTAAGTAGTGATGCATTCTTGGATTACAGATGGGATAAACAAGGCAGGCTCACTAAATGAAAACTCTTACTCCCACCTCTACATTACTGCTAGTCGATGTTCCTGCTATAGGCTAGAGATCAGGACCCACAAGTCTCAGAAGCCTGCTTCCTTCTTTACCCTTCTCCTCCTCAAAATCTACCAAGGCTGGAATGAGTGGCTTTTTACTTCCTTGCTATCCCTGGTATGGACTGCCCTAAAGTCATATTATCCTCTCCTTCCCTATAGGAGGAATTCTGCTATAACAGCAGAATGACTGCTAGAGAATGTGAATTATGGGGGGAAAGGAACAAATATTTTCAAAATAGTATCTTTATCTTGCCTATATCATATTTATCTTGATTGCATTGAATATTTTGAAATGAAAAACAAGGACAGAAGGTGCACATACTTTACCCCATTGGTTTCCCAACTGCAGGTTACGGAGAGTATTTGAGAACTCCCTCATTAAATATGGTCCACTATCAGTGCACACAGGTAAGATCAACTAGAAATGCTTCCCTGGACATCTATCAATTTTTATTTCATGAGAACCATTTTTTTTTTAGTGTACAAAAAAACCTTAATAATATACAAATGGTGAAGAGTAATGAGACAGGATTCATAAGGTAATTTGTTTCAACCACTGATTGCATCATTGATTATACCACTGCTTCTGTGAATTGTCCCTTTGAGTTCTACAAATAGAATGTCTAGAAAATATTTTCCAATGACTATTTCAGATACATACTTGAGCAGTTTCCTTTAAAGTTTACTTCTTTAGAAGCTTCCTAATTTAAATAGTCAAATAAAATTTCTCAAATTTTCCTCAAAGTCTAATTACACTTATTATTTTCTGGAACATAGGAAACCAAGATCATAGGACAGCTTGTCTCACTGGTGTTCACATTCACTGCCCCAAATTAGAACCAAGTCATTGCTTAGTCTTCTGTGAGAAACTGGCTTGAGTCCCTGCTTCAGCATACACTAGTTCTGTGATTTGAGGGAAACAATTCAAAATGGTCATCAGTTTTTCGTTTGTAACACAGGATCAATAATACCAACCCACCTCATGGGGTTCAGGGAGGCTTAAATAAGACCTAGGTAGGGGCACCTGGCTGGCTCAGTCAGTAGAGCATGTGACTCTTGATCTTGGGGTTGTGAGTTCAAGCCCCACGTTGGGCATAGAGCTTATTTAAAAAAAAACACACACAAAAACCATAGGCAAACCAACAACATTGTAGGCACCAAATAAATGGTAGCTACTCACATGGGAGTACTTGCGGTGCTGATACAGTTTTATTTTGTGAGCTAGGTAATGTTATATGGACATTCAATTAATCATTATTGGACTTTATGGATCTCCACAATTATACTTCACAATAAAAAAGAAAGAAATGGTAGCTATTTTTAGTGTTACGCTTTACCAGAGTCCCTACTAATTACAAAGTCTACATGGTAGATTGCATAAAAGCAGAGTAGTTCCATTTTGTAGTAAACTGGTGACTTTCTAATACCTGTTGCAGGAGGAAGCAATCTACACTGGGCCTTATGGTTGTTAAACCCCTTCTGCTCATGGTCCGTAGAGATGCTGCAAGAATTGAGGAAGGTAGAAGGAATTCATTGGTGGCCACCCTCCTTGAACTAAAGTAGTTCTGCTCCTATCTGTTTTATACACACAGGGCTCCCATTTTTCTGAGGATATATGGTGAAAGGAAAGTTTGAGAACCACAGATTACATATTCAAAACTAGGGTTTTATCATTTCAGTGCCCAAGCCCTGGTAAACTGATCTACATGACAACAGTCATAAGGGAAACACTAGGCAATTCTTATCATTTTGGCATGTCTGTACATTCAAGTGATATACATTCCGCTTCTATAGAATAGTTTTATAGTTCAATGTATTTACTGTTTATGTTGCGATAATTTGGTTGCTTCCTAATGACTGCTAAGGTAGATTCAGATTCTACTCATGAAAATTCCAAAATCACAAAAGGTATTTGATTGCTTCCTGTTAAAGTACTGGCATATGAAATCCTAGTTTTCAAATAAATGTCCTGTATGTAACCATTCCTTTTTGGTATTACATTTTTTCCCCTTTCCAAGTTAGTCCATTTAGTTTGGGACTTTTTCTACCAACTACTCATTTTTTTGCTCTATAAACAGCAAAGGAACAGATAAAGAAATCTTGACAAATTAATGTTCATTTGCAGGTAATAATCCTCCTTCAGTCTTTTTTTTTTTTTTTAGAAACAGAAAAGTAGAGAGAGGTTAAAGCTGGGAATACAGAAAGCAAAGTAAAAATGAATGGTTCTAGCTGGATAACAACCAAGGTGCATTTAAGAAAGCCAGGGAAATGTGAAATTTCTACCAATCTCTTTCTTGTGGAGTAGTGGGAAAATTAATGGGCTTGACAACCCCTGCACTTCTCTATTTTTGTTTAAATGGTAAAAAGCTACAAAGAGCATTTCTATTCACTAACTACATTAAATATATTTTTTTAAAGTCATGGCTGAAATGGATACCCAGAGATGTGCCAGTGAAGTGAGTCAATGTAGGACTTTAGCACAATTTTTGAGGAAAAAGCCTACAAATTCCCCTTAAACTACAACACAATTGTAGGACTGACCTGGTTCCCAGCTGATGCTGCCTTTGGTTACCTTCTCACTGCCATTACTCAGGGATCTGAACAGCAAGGAGAAATGTGTACCAAAAAAAAGCTGCACTTAGTAGGAAAAACGATGGCCCTTTCGTACATAAATTGGAGCAGGCTTTTTATATGTATTTTATACAGACATGTATATATAGACATGTATATACGTATATAATACATATAAAAAGCCTTGGGGGGGCGCCTGGGTGGCGAATTACACTTATCCTTATGACAATCACCCTAGCCAATGGAAGCAGTGGCAGGCCCAAAAAATTTGGGTTAAAAATTCATGACACCATTCTTTAAAGTCAACTAACTTTACCTTTAAAAAATCCTGACTTTAGCACCATCAAGAAAAATCAGTTTTAGAACATCATCTCACCTCAATTTAAGGATGAAATTCAGTATTTCCCATCTTGATAATTTATTTACTCAGTGCAAGTGAGCAAGAGCATGAGCAGGGGGTAGGGTCAAAGGGAGAGGGAGAAGCAGACTCCAGAAGCAGGCTCCTTGCTCAGGGAGCCCAATGTAGGGCTCAATCCTAGGGCCTTGGGATTATGACCTAAGCCAAATGCAGACACTTAACGACCGAGCCATCCAGGCACCCCTTTAGGGCTTTCTTTAAAAACAAAGTTCAGGAGCGCCTGGGTGGCTCAGTTGGTTGAGCATCTGCCTTCAGCTCAGGTCCTATCTTCGGTTCTGGGATCCAGCCCCACATTGGGCTCCCTACTCCTCCGGGAGCCTGCTACTCCCCTCACCTCTCCCCTTGCTTGTGCTCCAATAAATAAAATCTTAAAAAATAATAAAAAAAAACAAATTTCAGTTGCACCCATAAGGGCTAATTCCCCAGTTGAGGGTATTCCAAGACATGCAAGTAAGTATAAGGAGAAGGATTAAGAAACAGAAGAGTTCCTGGGGCACCTGGGTGGCTCAATTGTTAAGCGTCTGCCTTCGGCTCAGGTCATGATCCCAGAGTCCTAGGATCAAGCCCGGCATGGGGCTCCCTGCTCGCAGGGGAAGGCTGCTTCGCCCTCTCCCACTCCCCCTGCTTGTGTTCCTTCTCTTGCTGTGTCTGTCAAATAAATAAATAAAATCTTTTAAAGAAAGAAAAGAAACAAGAGTTCCTGATGTGACTCATTCCAAGGAAATGAGGCTTTGGAAAGATGTTCTGTCACTTGATAAAACGTAGAAAACTAGAGTCTGGGGAATTTTTAGAAATGTTAGTATTTAGAGAAATGAGAAAGGTAACACAGTAAGAGCTTATACTCTGCAATCACATGTGGGTGTGAATGCATTCTTTGACCAAATTACTGTGTTTCAACTGAAGAACTGGCCAAATGAGAATAGTTACTCATAAAGTTGTGAGGAAATGAGCATACCTACATAAGCAATTAATGAACTACAGTATATTGCACTGTACTGGACAGTTTAAGTGTATTATCTCCTTTAATCCTCATTGCTCTTTGAGACAGCCATTAGTCCTATATTACAGATGGAAGTCAATATTCTGTATTACAGATGAAGGTTAAATTCCCAAAGGGAGCCAAGATTCTCTCTCAAGAATAACAGATTCCTACCCAAAGCTTGTTTTCTTCTGCACTATACTATCCTGAACGATTGTAAAATATGCATTTCTCTCATATAAGAGATTCTTTATTTTTATTATTTTATAAGCTTTTAATAAGGCCATAGCAAATAAATGTTTATAAATTAAACAATGTTTTTACACTAAGCAACTTCCTCCAATTCTACCGTATCAAAAGGTTACTATAATTTAAAATATACTAACTTGAAACAAGCCAATTTAGGAAATTAGCAAACCACCTAATTAGATACGTTACAGAAATTTATCCTTTATAGTATTTGGCTCACTTTCCTGGGAATCATTGTCCCACAAAATAACACATTCCAAGACTTAGGATAATTAGAAGTGCTTTCATAACATTCATGTTACTGCTTCTCACAACATATAAAGGCAACCCATTTACAGAATATGGACTTTGGTATCTAATTGAAACATCCTCAAAACTGAATCATTAAAGATTATCTGGTAAAATGAAAGCTGACCCTTTCAAGTATGTATCCTTGTCTAGTTCTAGAATGTAAAATAGAAGTATCCTCTGCATACTTAAAATTGTGCTACTTATGTTCAATTTTCCTATTCCAATACAACTAGCATATAAAA
The DNA here is from genome assembly GCF_964656455.1 of Halichoerus grypus. Taxonomy (NCBI): domain Eukaryota; kingdom Metazoa; phylum Chordata; class Mammalia; order Carnivora; family Phocidae; genus Halichoerus; species Halichoerus grypus. The sequence goes on from NC_135714.1 coordinate 193,970,631, forward strand.
GGTCATTTCTTCATTTTTCTCTATACATCATTGCCACCACTGCTCAATGTGCAGCAGCTAGACAGAAGAAAGGCCATCAAGGTAACATTTTGGGCCAGAGTTTGGAGAAAAACGAAACAGAATATACAAGAGAGTAATAGTCGGAATCACCTAACAGACACAGGATTCCATTTCATTACTAACAAATGTAATTCAACTGAACAAGCTCATTCGAGCTGCACGTGGTTCTCCATTGTTCCCAGTATTCGTCTAGATTTGTAAATTAAAAAAACCATCTAGTTCAACTAGTTCTAGATTTGCAAACTCTAACTTCTCTATCCATAAAAAGTTGTCTATCAGCTATGAAAAATCACCTGATTGTAATTTATAACGACCAGTAGTGGGAAGCCCATTTGCAGGAATTGGTTCTTAGAGGGGGGAAAAAAAACACGACTTCTTGAAAAGGTAAAATAGCTTAAAGCATTTAATATCTAAACAAATCAATCTATTAATAGTAGTCACAAAATATGCTTAATATAGAAACCCACATTTATGTCTTTAAGAAAAAGTGTAAATTGTATTTTACCTCAAACATAAATTAACCCACTTAAAGAATCTGCAGCGGTCAAAATCATGGTGAATTTTAAACAACTTCAGAATAAAATAACCTTAAGTACTTTATACTGCTTTATATCTAAAAAATGCTTACAACTTCTCATAAAAATAGTCTGAGGCAACTATTTTTTCTTTTATTCTTTAGCAGACATGTTCAACATTATGGGCAACATTTTTAAAACCTTAAGCTTCACAGACTTTCAGACATTCAAATACTATGGTCCCCTTTTCTTTGATGTGGAGGTTTATTCAGCTAGGAAAAAAAAAAGGCATGGTAGACAATTTAATACATTTTCACCAAATTGAAAGTAGTACAAAAGTTTTAAGATTCTACAGAACTACACATCGTACCTAATGGATCATTAAAAATAGAAGACAGTATTTTCTTCAGCAAATAAAACAGCATACTGGTATGCTGTTAATGCATACTTTTTAATATGTACTGTCATTCATAAATTATTTACAACTTCTACTGTGTGAAGAGAACTAGAATGTAAATTTTCTGCAAAACTGGAAAAAAGCAATACAAAATTTGTGAAAGCCTGTGTTTTATATTATACAAAAGTAAGCCAGTTTTTCTCTTCAAATACCAGACATGATATGCAGTGGTATTTTGGACATATTATAATAACTCTTGAGGATGTTTTAATGCTGGCGGTAAGTTTACAGGCCTTGACTCTTCATCAAGGAGTACCAGATCTTCTATTTCACTGCCTCTGTATTTCCTTTTACATATCTTTACCACTACCTTCTTCTTGAGAAATAACTTCAGTGCTTCTCTTGATGCAACAGCTTTTGCATTTTCTTTGCTTTTTCCACAGCCAGTGCCCAAATACACAGACTTGCATCTCAATTCACAAACAATACTTTCTTGAGAGCTTTTATTTTGAGGCAGATCTGCTAGTTCTTTTAGCGGAACAAAAAACACATCCAGTGTTGCCTTCAGAGCTTCAATAGCTGCATTTAGGAGCTCGCCATGATTCACACTGGGACTAAAGCCACCAACAGCTACCAACTTCCATGCCACCGTCTTATACAGTCTGTTGAAAAAAGGTTGTTTCTGTTTCACGTCTTCATTGGTTAACTTGCAACAAGAAAATCTGACAGAACTCTCACTTGACTGTGAAGTACTTTTAGAAGGCAACTGTGATGTGCTAGTCTGAGAACTACTCTTAGAAGCCAGCTGGGACACACTGGCTAAGGAAGTGCTTTTGGAAACTAGAGATCCACTGGTTTGGGAGCTGCTCTTGGAAGCTAACAGTGACGCAGCTACCTGTGAAGTGCTTTTGGAAGTCAGCATCGATGTACCTGTCGATGTGCTGCTCTTGGGAGTTAGTAAGGATGTGCCTGATGGGGAACTATTTTTAGAAACAGATGGTGAAACACTTGCCTCTGAACTAGTTTTGGAAGTTAACCCACCTGACGCTGTCTCTGAACCAGGTTTAGAAGACAACAGTGGCAACTCTCCTTCTGCGCTTCCGGAGGAGCCCAACAAAGGCACCTCAATCTCGGAGATGCTTTGAGAAGCTGAGACTGAAGAGCCTTCCAGAGCACTCTTTTTAGGTGATCCACTTTGTTGTCTGGAATCAGCAGATTGGGTCACATGACTATTCACACTGGATTTCAACAACGAAGAAACAATCGATGCTGAACCGTGCTTCTCTGGAGCTTCTGATTCAGAAGCTTTTCCAGACCCTGCCGCTGTCACCTGAGAGGAAATGCTGCTGCTTTGGCTGGAGAGAGACCGATCTCCATCACCTGTAGAGCTATTCTGACTCGACGTGCCAGAGCTTCGAGTGGAGTTCCCACTACTCTCTGATTTCGTAGATGGCCCTGTACATGCTGAGCTGTTTTCCTGCTGAGTTGATGCACGTTCTGTTTTGGCAGAAATTTTTGCATGATCTTGCTCAACTGCAGAATTGTTTTTTCCTTCGATGATTCGTTTTTTCGCTGGCTCTTCTACCCCTTCTAAAAAGAAGGAAAACAGACATGTGACTAAGTCTAGCTCATACATATCAGCTGAAAATTTACAAGACAGATACTTGTTAAAATAAAGACACAAGGCAAAAATATTTCAGGGCTAGTCATTTCTTTAAAAAGTGCGGAATAACTTCATTAATTTCTTAAAACAGTGTTGAATGACATCATTTAATTTCTAATATTAAAAAGATCAACAGCATAGACAACATTTGACACTTGAAAATCTAAAGCAGGCAAAGGAAACTATCAAAATCAGGGCCTAAAACACAAAGACACATAATTTAGGTTTAACATTCCAACTTGATTAATAACATTGTAAAAATTCTAGCTTGTTAAAAAAATTAGTAATAACAGTAATTCCTAATGATATCAGACTTATGTTCTAAACTCCTATGTATGTTCACATCTATGATCTGCTAACCATTGCTACTCGATATCCCTCTTTTCTTCACCTTGGCAACCAGTTCGTCTCTTGTTGTATGGATTGGAGCATCTGTCACTTTGATGCCTTCAGCCATACTAAGTATTTTATCCATAACTTTTTGTGGGTACCTGAAAAAGAAAAAGACTCTTTTAAAAAGTGTTTTCTCTAAGCTCCTATTTCGGGTGCGCAAAAACAGGCCACAGGAACTGCATTTCCTGGTTGTAATCAAGAAAGTCTACCAACCGCCAGGAACTTTCTGTTTCCTGGAACCCCAGAAACAAATGCTCCAGGGCCTGGGAGGCGGGGTCCTTCCTCACCAATCCTTAAACTCGGCGTCCACCACGAGCGCGTTGTCAACCAACAACCCCACCAGCCGCCCCCCCCGCAACGCCCCCCCCCAACCGGGGCAGGCTGTTCATCATGTCGGCTTTTGGCAGAGACGCCCTTCTCACCCTTAGAGGGCGGCCAGTCCCGCAGATTCCCGCGCTTCACAACTTCCCCCTCCCCGCGGAGGCTCCGGGCCCCCGTCCGGGGGCGGAAGACAAAACGGGGAGAGCTGGTCAGGGACGCTTCCTCACTCACCGGCACCCGAGGAAGACGTGGTTCGCCCAGGCCATGGAGAAGGAGATGAGCTGCTGCAGCTGCCGATTGCGGCTCCCGCTCTCGGCGTCGGCAGCTTCCTCCGCGTTAGCCGCGGCATCGCCGCCAGTCGGGGCCAGGTCGCCGGCGTTGCGGAGCAGAAACTCTCGGCGGTGGCGCCAGTGTTTGTCAGTCTCGCCGTCGCAGCGCAGCGCCTCCACCCAGGCGGCCACCCGCGGGTTCTGGCTCAGGTACTCCGACACCTCCTGCGCCATGTTGGGCCTGCAGGTCGCGGAGGCCGCGAGCAGACGCTGCACCGGGAAAGAGGCGGGGTGCGCGGGGGCGAGCGGCCCTGTCACTGCGGCCTGCACCGGCGGCCCTCCACAGAACGCCCCTCGGGAGGCCCAAACGCCAAACAACAGCGCCCGGAGCAGCTGAACCGCCCACTTCCGCCCGCCGCCGGCTCCTTCCCTTTTATAACCTCGCCGCCGCCGAGCGCCCGCGCGTCCTTCCGGCGCGAGCCGGTTCTCCCAGGACGCTTTGCGGCGCCAGAGCGGCCGCGACGCAGCGGCCCGGCCTGGCGGCCGAGGGGCGCCCGCAGGGGCGGAGGGGGAGGGGGGAGCGATCGGTCGCGCCTCCCCGCCCCGTGAGGGCGGGCCGCAAGTGGGTTCGCCCGGGGCGACCCGGTCTCCGGCGCCAACCTCGGCGTTCCGGCTCGGCTTTGTGACGCCGCGCGCGCTCCCGCCGCCTCCCTCCATCCCTCCGCCGGCCCGCCCGCCGCGGCGCGGGGCGTGGAGGCCCGGAAGGCCGGGGCGGCGGAGGGCAGCCGGGGGGCGGGCCAAGGGCTCGCGTGCCGCCGCGTCCTCGCGGACCCCAAGGCGCGGCTCGAATGCGAGGTGTGCGCGCTTTGGCCCGCAGACGCTTGTTTGGAGCGGGGCCGAAGTAAACAAAAGCTCGCCTCCATCTTTTGATCCTGTCAGAAAACAGCTTCCGGCGCTGTTTTGAATGGAGACGAGCGGAGCCTTCAGAGGCCGTCCCAGACGCGGGGCATTTAGGAATGTTAAAGAGTTAACATGTTAAATCGTAATAATGATGATAGTAAGGTCAGACGATTAGTCCAGTTCGCTGTGGCCCGTGGAGTCGTCTTTGAAACTCGCCCTTGCCCCGCAGGGTTGGGTTTGGATCCCCGCGCGCAGCCCTGGCGATCCCGGCTTCCTCTCGCCTGGGGTTTTGGTCAAAAACAACGGCGCCGAGGACGATCGTACTGTTCCCTTAGAGTAACAAACAGTAACCCCCAACTGGACAAATAGCCAGGAGGCAGCATGGAAAAGTGCCCCAAACCTTAACCCCTTAGAGCTTTTTTTTTTCCTTGCCTTTTTTTTTTCTATTTTATAATGTCCACACTTAGGACCGCCGGCTTATCGTTACGCTTCCAATTTCAGGTATATGTGTTTTCGAGATCAATACATTTTAGTAAGTTAAAATAAGTGCTGTGCAATAATGATAAATTACGAAGTAAAAAAGAAATTTTCCTTCCATTAAATGTTTGTGGACTTTGATTGAAAAATGCTTGAATCAGAATAATCAAGCCAAAAAAGTAACTTAAATTGGGTAAGATTTTTTTAAACGTAATTTATATACATGCTGGAATAATCAACGTCCAACTGTTACATGAAAACTGCCCACTTTTCTGTTACAGCAAGTGAAACTTCGTAAAAACAGGCACAAAGGAGTTTTGAAGCTTAGGATTTTGCTTCTATTTTGTTCTTCTCTCCTTTTCACTGAAAATTTTTGAAACTTGAGAGGGGTGAAAGGCTGCAGAAATCTGGCAATTTAAAAGACAAGAAATGTGGGTTTTGCTTTCATGAATTCTCTGGCATGAGGGAAGATGGCAAGTAAAAGAATCTGTGATTACATACCTATGTGTGCATTTTAAGCCAAGAATTTTCTCACTTATTTTCTTGTTCCCACGTAATCTTTTTCCTATGGGTTTCATTGCCTTGAGGGGAGAATAGTGCCTGAGTTCCAATATAATTTTTATTTTATTTTATTTTATTTTATTATGTTATGTTAATCACCATACAGTACATCATTAGTTTCTGATGTAGTGATCCATTATTCATTGTTTGCATATAACACCCAGTGCTCCATGCAGAACGTGCCCTCTCTAATACCCATCACCAGGCTAACCCATCCCCCCACCCCACCCCCCTCTAGAACCCTCAGTTTGTTTCTCAGAGTCCATAGTCTCTCATGGTTCATCTCCCCCTCCGATTTCCCCCCCTTCATTTTTCCCTTCCTACTATCTTCTTTTTTTTAAAACATATAATGTATTATTTGTTTCAGAGGTACAGGTCTGTGATTTCATCGGTCTTAATTCACAGCCAATATAATTTTTTTAAAGTTAAAATAAAAGCAATATGGTCTGAAAGCTGAAGTACTTTTCAAGAGCCAGGGGCTTGAGAGAAAGAAAAGATACATGTATTTTTTTTTTTTTTATTATTCTTAAAAAGTTGACTTTACATAGAGATTCAGGGCATAGACCATGGACCACGAAGTTAAGAAGAATGGTATATATTTTAAAAAAGAAAAAACCTTCTCACCCTATGGAGACAAATTCCTTTTTGGGCTGTGGGAGGATTTCAGAGAAAAAAGGTTTAAGAAGAGAATTTAGGAAAATTAGTGTAAATGAAGGAGAAGGTGAGGGGGGGATGTGTTGGCTTGTTTGGACCTTTGGGAGAAGACAACCCATTTAGTGCCCTGAGCCATCTTGGGTTGGCCTTTAGAAGAGTAGAAATGAGCACAGAGAGAGCCTTTTATTGCTCTGATAACTAACTGTACTGCTCCCTTCCTTTCCCCCAACACACGCGCACGCACACACACGCACACCCACACACACACACACGTCTCTCACAGGTCCTAGAGGAATCCAAAAAGTTCCATAGTGAGAGAGGAATGCTGAGGTGCCTCCCAGGCAGCATGATCCAAATGAGGCTAGAGGATTGGATGGCCCGGGCTGCAAAGGAGGCAGCAGCTAGTTCTCAACAAGTCATCAGGCCCCTGAGATCCACATAGGGCCAATCAATAGGGGAGAGCCCTCAAACTCCCCACCGGTGACCAAAGTGTACTGCTTGTACTGGGAGATCAGACAGTTCACTCTCAGTAGATCCTACAGGGAAGAAAGCATGGAAAGAGAGAAGTACAGAGACGATGCTAGGATGACACCCAAGCCTCTTCCCCTACCACTGCCCCCACAAGAAACCTGATCAGAGGAGGACAGGGAGAAAATCCTAATAAACTGAGAAATATCCACCATCACCCCCCAAATTGTGTTTTAAGCCACAAGTGGCTGAATTCTCTTAATTTCATGAGATTAAGTTTTCCACTACAAGGAGAAGCACATCCATTAAAACTGTAGTGACATTGTGTCTGAAGAAATCCAGTAAAAACTCCGGTGGCAAGCTGGCCTTTGTGCAAGATGGCTCCCCCATGGAGCAACCTGAAAGATGGCTCCCACTCTTGAGGGTGACTGAAGAAACAAGTGGAGGACTGAGGAAGCATTTGGCATGAAGGGGTGCATGTGGAGTGCGGTGGTCTGTGTAAAGCAAATGCTCTAGTCAATGTCACGGCTGAGGTTATAGCTTGACCTGAGAAATATTCCACACTGAAGAGAAAACTTTTACACCAAACAATCCATGAGGTCACAAGTTAGACAAACCACAGTGAAAAGATGAGGTGTCCTGCAAGTCAAAGAAGAGAATGTTTTAAGAAGACAGTGGTCCCCTGTAGCTGGGGGAGAAATCAAGGAAGAGGAATACTGCTATTAATGGATGTAGAGGTTGGAACCATTGGTGAGCTTAGCAAAAGTTGGAACCATTGGTGAGCTTAGCAAAACCATTTGGTGGAGCGATGGAGACAGACTCAACACTGGAGTGAGTTCAGGAGTAGGAAAAGGAGACGTTTGACTGTGAAGGAGAGAAGAGAGGGGAAGATGGAAAGGGTCATGGCGTCCGGACAGCTTCTAGTAAGATGCGAGTAGCTTGAGCTCGTGCATCTGTGACTGGGAGGAACCAGTAGAGGGAGAGTTTGGGGATACTGAAGGAAAAAAGGGTAACAATTTCTGAAGGAGTGGGAGGAACATGGATTCTACGCACACGTAGAGAGATTAACCTCAGGTCAGAGGAGAGACACTTCTGTTTTCAAAGAAAAAAAGTGTTTGTAGGTTTGGAGGTGGGAAGCTGAGATGGAGCCCATGTGATAGAGAATGCTGGAAATGGACATTCTAGATAGGGAGCAAGCTGCCTAGATGAACAGAGTTTTTTAAGTTCTGGCCAATTTTTAAAAATTATAAATTATACAGACTCCCAGAAATGAAACTTTTAAGGGGAAATAAAAGGCATAAAATGAAGGTGAAAAATCTCTCCCCCTTCTCATCGATGCCTGGTCCCACTCTAAAAATAACAGCTTATATTTACAAAGTTATGTCATCTTCTATCTTTGTCTTTGGGTGGTTATTTTCGTAACTCTAAGTTACATGCTAACGTTTCTATTTCTTGATTTTTCAACTTTAAGAAGTACTTATTCCACCTTTGAATGTGAAAGGTGATAAGTCCATATCACTTACACTATCCCTTCCTTCTCCCAATTGTTGTTAGTTATATTTTTATTATTCTTTTGTTGGCCACCTGTCACACATTTAGGTATTATACTTAATCTTTAATTTCTTAATCTCTCAATTTTAGACAATCAGCTCTTGATTCCCATGTCATGTAAGAAAATTCTGGAAGATGGGGCGCCTGGGTGGCTCAGTCGGTTAAGCATCTGCCTTTGGCTCATGCTCTCTGTCTTTCAAATAAATAAATAAATAAACAAAATTTTATTTATTGGAGCCCCAATAAATAAAATCTTTAAAAAAAAAAAAGAAAATTCTAGAAGCGAGGCCATAAGGTAGATATTTGGGCATTCAAAAAGTCTGGCTTGGGATGCCTGGGTGGCTCAGTCCATTAAGCGTCTGCCTCCAGCTCAGGTCATGATCCCAGGGTCCTGGGATTGAGTCACCGCATCGGGTTTCTTGCTCAGCAGGGAGCCTGCTTCTCCCTCTGCCTGCCGCTCCCCCTGCTTGTTCTCTCCCTCTGACAAATAAATAAATAAAATCTTTAAAAGAAAAAAGAAAAAGAAAAAGCCTGGCTTTCAGAGAAAATGCAATTGCTAGTGGTAACTTGGCAACTGGTAGAAAATTCTCAAGTGTTCCTATTTACCTGCAGGATTTGTGCTGTGTGTTTTTACGTTAATCCTTAACATTAATAAATGTCAATCAATTTGTTTGCTGCTTTGAGAATTAAATAAGATTGTGAAGTTACATCCTTCATGGGGGTTAGTTTCCAAAATCAACATGTAAATGAAAGATATGATATGATTCCACTTTACCTTTTTCTGTGGCAAAACAATTACCTCAATTTTAGAAAGACCCCTTGGGCATCTACTGATGTGGAGAAGTGGAGAATTATGGACTTTGTCTACAGGCTCACAAATTCTAGTTTGATTAATTTTCATTGCAAGTGACAAAACAAATTATGATTTAAAATGGCTTCTGCTTAAACGCGAACGGGATTTATTGGCTGTGTTTTTGACAGACTAGGGAGTAAACCATGGCATCCAAGAACTCGAATAATATAATCAGGAAGCCTGTTCTTCTTGATCTGTATTCTTTGCTTTTTCTGTGTCAGCCTCAATCTCGGGCAAGTTCTTCTTATATAGTGGCCAGATGGCTCCTAGTAGCCCACAGCGTGTACATTCTCTAGCTCGGCAACCTGAGAACTTCTCTTTCTTGATAGTTCCTGCCAATGTCCTGAGGTTCTTTTGGGAATCCATTTATCCCTTAAATAAACACTCTAGCCAGGGGTATGAAATATTCCGATTGCTAGGTCTAAGTCATGTGTCCACCCTGAGAATAATAAAGCACTTGAGCAGGGTCGGTATCATGCAAGGAAAAATAACAAACTAAATGAATCCAAGAATTAACACTCAAAGAAATGGAAATAACAGCCATATGAGAAGGATTACCAAATACCAGAAAATATTTTAAAGAAAGGATGGTAGGCAGTTTCAAAGGACACAAGACAATTGTCCTGTGTGAGGTCTTTTTATCAGGATGACTTCTTTCCTCCACATCTTAGACAAAGTGATAAAATCTTTTTACAGCAATTCTTACGTTTCTTTGTATAGCATTATATAGAGTCTTCCTGAAAACAATTTCATCTTTAGTCTTCATGTTTTTCCTAATGCTATCAAGATGAGGTGTTGTTATATGTAATTTCCCATCTCTGTGAAACTCTTTACCTGTGCCTTATGCCAGAATGTAGGAGATTTAAATCTAGGCCTGAGATACAGATAGAGATCAGAGAACAGTTCATATTTGGAAAAGTACAGTTCGAGTTCCCATAAAATAATAAACTTGATCTTGGCTCTTCAGAATCATGGAAGGTTAGAGCCGGAAGGGGACTGTAAGATTGTGTTTATTTTGTAGATGAAGAAACTGAGGGTCAGAGTGGTTAAGTGATTGCCCAAGATCAAACAATTGGTTAAGGGAAGAGCAAGAATGAGAAACCAAGGAACATAGTATGTTGACTTCTGGTCTAGAACTTTGGTCTGTCACATTTTGCTCCTTCGTGAAGTTTAATTAATCAGCAATTTTGATGAACTCACAAGGTGTAGAGGCTGCAAAAGTGAGCTACAACTAGTTAAATCAGGGCACTAAGATTATGACAGCAGTAAACCACTTAGTTATTGGGCAATTTGGTATCGAGGAGCAAGAAGGATATGAACTTTGTGCTTCTTTGTACCCAGGGCTCCATTACGTGAATGCATGAGTGCCTTGAAACTACAAACAGCAGGAGCAGCAGAAAGAAATGTTCCAGAGAGATCTGGGAAGCCAGCAAGGGGACAGTATGTAGCTTAATTTAGTGGTTAAGAATATTGGCTTAGGGGGTGCCTGGCTGGCTCAGTCTGTAGAGCAAGCGACTCTTTTTTTAAAGATTTTATTTATTTATTTGAGAGAGAGAGAAAGAGCACAAACGGGGGAGCGGAGGGAGAGGGAGAAGCAGGCTCCCCACTGAGCAAGGAGCCCCACACACCCTACATGGGGCTCAATCCCAGGACCCTGGGATCATGACCTGAGCCGGAGGCAAATGCCTACTGAGCCACCCAGGCACCCCACACAAACGACTCTTGATCTCAGGGTTGTGAGTTCAAGCCCCACATTGGGTGTACAGATTATTTAAGAGTAAGATCCTAAAAAAAAAAAAAAAAAAAGAATATTGATTTAGGAGTCAGACATTCCTGGGTTTGAACTCTGTCTCTATTATTTATCACATGTGGCCTTGGGCAAATTATTTAACTTCTCTTGGGGCGCCTGGCTGGCTCAGTCGGTAAGCGTGTGACACTTGATCTCAGGGTTGTGAGTTCGAGCCCCATGTTGGGTGTAGGGTATACTTAAAAAAAAAAAAGTAATTTTTCTAAATCTCTGTTTCCTTAAACACAAAAAGGGGGTACCAGCACCTGTGAATTTTAAGGAATATAAATGAGATCATGTATATAAAGAGAATAGGTCAGACCTGGTACATAGTTTACACTCAATAAATGCACTTTAGAAACATGTTTCAGGTTTTATTTGGTCATGCACAGTTGTAATAATTGGTTTCTTTATTTATAAAAATAACATCTTTGCAAATGAACCGAGTTCAGGCAGGTACAAATCTCATTCCACAAACTCAAGGTGCACAAAGAAATGTAACTATTTTTTTTTAAAGATTTTTATTCATTTATTTGAGAGAGAGAGTGAGAGCAAGAGAGATCAAAGAGGAAGAAGCAGACTCACCACTGAGCAGGGAGCCTGATGTGGGGCTTGATTCCAGGACTCTGGGATCATGACCTGAGCTGAAGGCAGACGCTTAACTGACTGAGCCACCCAGGCGCCTCCGGAAATGTAACTATTTTTCTGTGATTGAATTCATTTTGTATTTTTAGGTCCCATTTCACCAAGGAGTGGAGACAAAATTTCAGTCCATTCAGGATTTGGAGTCTCCATTCCAGGGAGCTTACATCGTGTGGAGGCATAGACACTAAAGGTTGGAGGGGGCGGTCACGGTGAGGAGTTCCCAGGCACCCCCTAAAACATTCATCTTTTTTATCAGCTTTTTGTCCTTGTAGGTCTATGTAGGCCACTGCTTCATCCTTCTCACTCCTGTGGCAGGGTCTCCTTAAGTCAGAGAACTCTCCTTGCTGTACTCACGCCCGTCTCAGGCATGGGGAACATCCCATGGCTTAGGGCACCATGTTCTCTGTGAGGCTGTCTCAGGCCCACTGGCCCAGACGCAAGCAGCAGACATTCTAGTCTACTCATCCATGCATGCTGGGAGGAGGGGTGCTCTGGGTGTCTTCCAGCTTCCCTGTGTTCTTGAGGCATGGGTCATCCAGCTCAAGGACCCCCAAGCCTATTGAATTTTTCATCATCTGCTCCTCCCTCTGCAGGTCAGCCTAGGGAGCAGGGGGCCAGGACGTGGGGGCTTTCTCGGAAAAATGCCAACAGTCATTGTCTTGGTTCCGACCCTGCCCCTTCAAGTTCTCCTTTCCTGTGGGGAATTTCTCATCGGGATCAGAGCCTGGTTCTTTATCTAATATTCTTCTACCCTTACTGCTCTTATGTCCTACCTGGCCTTCTGACCTGCAAAAGTCAAGACTTTGCCTCTTTACCTTCTGCATTCTTCCCCATCTTGCAAAAGGCAGCGGCCACAGAACACCCCACAGCTTGAGTACTAGCCAGAGGGTTATAAAAGTTAGAGCCGCTTCTGGAACTCCAGAGGAAAATGGGGACAGGGAGCATCTTTAGCCATATCTACCAAAGCCCCCTCAGATTTTAATACTAGAGACTAATTTTAATTTTTAAGAAGCGGTTTCTTGGGGCGCCTGGGTGGCTCAGCCGTTAGCGGCTGCCTTCGGCTCAGGTCATGATTTCAGGTCCTGGGATCGAGCCCCGCATCGGGCTCCCTGCTCGGCGGGAAGCCTGCTTCTCCCTCTCCCACTCCCCCTGCTTGTATTCCCTCTCTCGCTGTGTCTCTCTCTGTCAAATAAATAGATACAATCTTTAAAAAAAAAAAAAAAAAAAGCGGTTTCTTTAACACCAACAGACGAGTAGACTTGTAGTAAATTTGCAAACTAAGAAGGAATATCTGAGTCGATGGAGTCATTCCTTCATTCCTTCATTTTAGCAAGTACCTATGATTTAATCCCTACCCAGGGTCACACCAATGACCAGTGTTATAAAATATTCTGGGGGAATAATAAAGCAGAGGGGCAGAAAAGAGTCCAGCCAGTGATCTAAACAGAAAGAACGCACTGAAAACCTTGGATGGGCTACCAAAGGCAACATTTTAAAATTCCATCTTCTTCTCTCCTCCCCCTTCTATGCAACTGTTGGTTGAATAAGGATGAGTTTTTAAAAACCTCAATTAATTTTAAGGAAGGAAACAAAGTAAGTGTTTTTCTTCTCACCAGGGAAGGCAATTTTGATGTTAAACACCTCATTGATGGTGGTAATACTATGCAGTTAATTTTAAAGATGGGAACAAAAGAAGTGCTTTCATTCTCACTAGGGAAGGCAGTTTTAAACACCTCATTGAGGGTAGTACTGCGGAGCTCATTTGGGACTTGATAATAGCTCTTCTTGACAAGACAATGCAGAAAACACAGGGTGAAACCTACCAGCACTTAGACGAGTTTTCACCCCCACCTACTAGCAAAGGCACATTTTCTCTATTTCCTGAAAGGAGTGTTAGTCTGCAGTGAAATCCAATTATTTTCACAATGCCAAGTCCCATGGAAATGAATTCAGGAGCTTACCCCATTGATTTCAGTGGGGCTTGGTGTGGTAAAATTGATTCCACAGGGCTTTGGTAGAATGAAGAGAAGGGGGAATTTTTATTCACATTTATGTATTTTTTCCAAGCTGAAGCTTAAGAGGATCAGAATGCTCCTTTCATCGCTGCCCCCACGAAATGAGAACTAACAAATAGGAAGGGAAAAGAACAGAAGTTACATTACCTGTGTGGCCATGAATCTGCTCATTCTTGTTGGGGGGAGATCGGATTGCACTTTTCGGTGAACACATTAAGTGGAATCAGACATTAGTTGGAGGCTTCAGCTTGCAATTACAAGAGGAGCTTCGAGTGCTGGGACCACTCCCCTGCCCAAAGTGGGCGTGGTCATTGCCTCAGTGGCTCCGGGTCCTTGGATTCTGGACCTTGTGTCACTTTTGGTTGTCTTGAAAGACAGAGATCATCCTGTTGTAGCTCTTGGTGCAGAGAGAGGGAATGTAATATACTCATCTGAAAAAACATTGGAGGGGTGCCTGGCTGGCTCAGTCGGTAGAGCATGCGACTCTCGATTTCAGGGCTCGTGAGTTCGAGCTCCACGTTGGACGAAGAGCTTACTTTTAAAAAAAAAGATAAATTTTTTTTTAAAAAAAATAGAGAATTACTTCAATTCTAAATAATTTCAACTCTCTTATGACATCAGAGATTCATGGAATTCTATTACTGGCAGGCGGGCTCCTTAGGGATGGATCATTGAGGCTGTTTCCTCATTTTTAGGAAATTTAGGGCCAATTAGGAAACTGAGGCTCAGAGAGGCCCTTGAACAGTGCCTGACACGATTTCCAGGCCAGCAGTCCTCCCACCAGCCCAGGTTTCAAGAAGAGAAGAGGTTAGCTTCTAGCCACTTGGATTCCTCAAGTCAGACAGAAAGAAACCATCACTTCCTGGTATAAGTTGATCTATGGTTAACCTCATTGTGGGGATTCATGGTGCCCGAAAAGACAAGGAGAAAATGGAGTACAAACCCGCACACGCTACAATGCAGGGAGCCTTGGTAACCACAGAGCAGTGCGTCCTTGGAGGCAACCGTGGTCACCTCATGTGTAATTGGGTCCCTTCCCTGGGCCTGCCTGAGCAGTCCGGGCGTGGAGACCCCTCAGTGTCTTGAGATTTCAAAATGGAGCCCCCCATGAGCCCAGTGAGTAGAGTCAAGTGTTACCTGGGAGCTCTGTGGTGTAGTCTCTTCCCTATGGGGGACTTTTACATTTAGAAACCTAACTTCATTCTTACCGAGGCATTCTTGACTTGTTTCTGTCAGCGAGAAGTAGGTTTTGAATATATTAAGGGAAATTTATAGAAAGGAAACATGGTAGAGCAGTAAGATAATGTTGGCTGAGTGCTCTGGTATTGAAATCTCCAAAAACGAAAAGCACTTGGGAAATATAAAGTATATTATTCTATTTATTTTATTCCAGAATGATATGTATGCTATATTACATTAGCTTTTACCACAGTAGACCGTTTTTTCTCTGGGTGCAATGATGGGTCTCCCAATACAACTGAGAACGAGCTTCAGTAACTTCCGATGTTCATATAATTTTTCTATGAACTCTGTCACATTACTGTCTGTAAGAATCCACTCTTGGATGTTTCAGTTTCCCTCCGGGTTAGCAAGAGACTTTCATCCCTCCTTTGTGTTTGCCTAGCTCTCAGGAATCTGAGGGAGCTTGCTGATTGCTCCAGGCTTTAGTTTTTTATTAGCTTCAATCTGCTTAACACTCCTCCTTTGAAGATGTGTGAAACCCCCCGCCTGGCAGGAGCATCAGGACCCAAACAGCATAAGGGGTGGGGGGGGGGGGGCAAAGCGGGAGTGCACACCAATGGAGACCTCCCTTTGAAGTGTAGGCTCATACCAGCTCTCCTGGGCTTTCTCACCATTCTAGATTCAGCTCAAGAAGACAGGCGTTGGGGAAGAGCTATGGATAACTATGGATTCCTAGGGGATGGCACTTAAGTCTACTGACCAGGTCCTGAGCACCCCCTGAGGAGCTGAGAAAGCCTCAAGCCTGTTCCTGGGGACTGAGAAAGCTACCCTTGTAGTACAGACCCCCATTTGTCTTAGGATCTGAGAGTCCCTTCTCCCAGCACTTCCCACACCACAGCCCAGCCCCACTGGTGCCTAAAGGCTTCCAAGACAGAGGCATCTTAACTCTTTTGCTCCTCGTGGAAACCCAGGGGCAACCTTCACTTCCACCTTCAAAGCACAGCAAGGGATAGGAAGGCTTTGCCCACAATTGCCTCTGGCTTCCTAAGGGAATTCTTCTATGGACCTAGGCTACCAATACCCTTTTAGATATCCTTGAGACAATCATCCTGGGGCTACTGTGACAGTGTCCATAGGGGAGAGTTTTGATGGAAAGGGACTAATCTCTAGTATCTAATACAAGGAATAAAGAAAGCATCTCCTAAATTAGGGATTATGGGCACAGTCGGTTCCAGTAAACCAGTTTGGGTTGGATTTCTGTCACTTGCCACCAAAGGATTACTGATTAGATACCAATTCTACTGACTATATGGACTCTGTATAACCAGGATTAAAAAAAAAAAAAAGACTTTATTTATTTGAGAGAGAAGGAGCACAAACAGGGAGAGCAGCAGAGGGAGAAGCAGGCTCCCCGAATGAGCCACCCAGACGCCCCTAACCAGGATTTTAAAACTGGGTTTTAATCTAGAGTCAGTAAATTATGAATAAGGCTCTGAGAAACTCTCTGGGGTAATAACTTTGCAGACATATCTGTCAACACTTATGTGTGCAAGGATGAATGATGAGGATGTCATAACAGCATTTTTCTTTCTTTCTTTCTTTCTTTCTTTCTTTCTTTCTTTCTTTCTTTCTTTCTTTCTTTCTTTTTCTTTCTTTCTTTCTTTCTTTCTTTTTTCTTTCTTTTTTTGCTATAGGTGGAAATTAGAGCCAACATTTGCTTTAGGTGGAAAACAGAGTCAGCAGTGGGAGTATGGTTATGTAATTTTGTTAATCTATACTATTGAAAAGAACGAGATGGTAACTTATGTATTGATAGGGAACGATATCTATGAAAAAAATCAGGTTGCAAAATCAAATGCATAGCATGATTCCATTTTTGTGAAAACATTAAAAAAAATTCTTCCCAGAAGTAATATGAGCAATGGGTATGGACAGGCAGTTCATGGAAGAGGAATGGAAAATGGCCAACAGATATGTGCAAAGAGGCTAAAGCATGATGGTAGTCATGTAAAGACAAATGAACACACCACTGGATGGATTCTTCTGCCCATCAGATCATCACTCTTTAAAAGTTTTTCCCATATTCATGGTAGTGAGTAGGGAAGCGGGTTCTCTCACACACTGTTGGAGGGATTTGATCAATACCCTTCCAGAAAGTATTTGGCAGTATTTATTAAAAATGTTTGAATGCGTGTACCTTCCAATAGAGCAATTTTACTTCCAGAAACTTATCTGACGGAAATAAAAGCTAGTTGTCTCCTAATATCCGACCACCCTGTCTTCCTCAGTTACGGAGGATGAGCTGGGCACAGGGTCCCGGGAATAATGGCTACATTTCCCATCATCCTTGTCGCGATCGGTGGCCGTGCACTCCCGTTTTAGGCGATAATGTAAAGGCAGACACAGCAACTTCTAGGAAGTCTCCTCAAAGGAAAGAGTAATACTCCTGGGGCTCTGCTTTTTTCTTCTGTCTGGAATGCTGATTGCTGGCTAGAGTTCTGACAACACTTGGATGCTGAGGTGTCCTGGGGAATGAGATCAGAGCCAGCAAGGTAGAAGGAGACTGGGCCCCAGCTCCAGGGAGGACCACACCAGCCTCGACCTGACCACTGCCAGCCTTTTTGAACATAAGAGAGAAACTTAAATATCTATCTCAGTTCAGTCACAATTTTTCGGGTTTTATTTTACTCTCCAAACTCAATCCTCACTAATTCAAATGCAAAAAGATCTATCTACAAGGATAGTTACTGAAGCATTGTTCAGAATACTAAGAAATACTAATCTATTGATTAGGCAGTGCTTGAATATATTATATGGTCCACTTGTTTATTCATTCAGTAGATATTTTTGAGCATCTACTCTATGTCTGACATGATTCTAGTCACTGGGCTCATGGCAGTGGACAGAAGAGACAAAACTGTCCCTTTACGGAGTTTCTGTTCTAAGTGAGCGAACATGCCAAGTATGGGATCCTATGAAGCTATGAAAAATGAAAAGCTATTGTATGTGTACTGTTGTTCTCAATATCATTTGGTTTTTAAAATTAGAGATATGTTGTGTTAACTATATTTTCTTTTTTTAAAAGATTTTTTTTTATTTATTTGAGAGAGAGTACGAGCAGAGGGAGAGGCAGGGGGAAAAGCAGGCTCCTTGCTGAGCAGGGAGCCCTACGTGGGGCTCGATCCCAGGACCCGGGATCAGGACCTGAGCTAAAGGCAGTCGCTTAGCCAACTGAGCCACGCTGGTGCCCTTGTTAACTGTATTTTCTAGTTGTATTTGTGATGCTCTGGCATCTGAGGCCTTGCTGATCCCGGAGACACTGCTCCTCCCGGGGCTAGCTAATTCCTAGTCAGCCAGTGCTGCCCTTATAACCTTCCATATGCAAACCAACTAGTCCAGAGCCTGTGCTGTCCACTGCTTCCTTGGTAGGGCTCACAGACTGACCACCAGCCCCCTGCCCTCATGGCCCCAAGGCCTGGGCCTAGGCAGCTAGGGCCAGTCCCTGCATCTCTCATTCAAACTAGCCAATTCTAAACCTGCCTGGCCTGCTTACTCTGCCTGACCATTTCTTCCAGTAAAAACCACAATAAAGGCCCTGGGTGGCGTGGCATCCTCCTATGTTTGGGAACTGGGAGAAACAAACTAGCTTTTCCATGGTGATTGTTCCCTGATCTGTTGGCTTCCCCATACCTGCAAAAAGCAAAACCTATACTTAAAAATATATGGATAGTGTGATCTCATTTTATCTTTAAAAATCTATAAAGGCGGGGTCCTGGGTGGCTCAGATGGTTAAGCGTCTGCCTTCAGCTCAGGTCATGATCTCAGGGTCCTGGGATCGAGCCCCGCATCGGGCTCCCAGCTCAGCCGGGAGGCTGCTTCTCCCTCTGCCTCTCCCTCTCCCCGCTGCTCGGGCTCTCCCTCTGTCTCTCTCTGAAATGAATGAATAAGATCTTTAAAAAAACAAAAATCTCTAAAGGCACATGTGTTTGTATATGTTTCAAAAACATAGATGAAAATTCATGGACGCTACACAAAAGTCGTTAACAGGAATTGCATGGAGGAGGTAAGGAGGTGCGATGCGTTCCAGCTGCAGGAGGATGGGAGGCCACGAACTATTTTACTTTAGGCGCTTCGATTTTAATTGGATTTTACAAGGAGCATATGTTCCTTGTGTAAGAAGAAATATGTACGTCTATTTTTCATCTCACTCGTCTAACCTTTTCTCCCTTCCTTCCTCTTGTCACATCTGAACTCCGCACATCTGGAGCCTCCGGAAATGCCACCAGGCGGCCCAGCTGTTACCTGGGCGACAGCGTCTGCGGCCGCAGCTGCGCGCACACTGCGTCAGACCCTCTCCACCTTCTAAAAGCTGCGGAAGCCTCTCGTCTGCCGAGTGTTCTCTCTGTCCCTGGGACCTTGTCCAACGAGGCCTTTTTTGTTCCGCGTAATAATTTTAATGGGATCACCAGGAGGAAGAGAAGATCGAATCAGGAAAGCTTGGAGATCCCGTCAGACAGGAAGTCTCCGAATCAGTGCTGAGCATCCAGTCTCTTGTCACACATCCGTGAGCGTAATTAGATACACAAAGGCAGCTGCGGCCCCGCAGGGTGGAGAGGGATAGGGCCTGCCCTTGACGGAGACCCTAGCACTGAGGCGGGCCAGACCCCGGGAACACGGTGACTCTTCACCTGCCGGGGCCACCAGGGAAGTCAGTCCCGCAGACTGAGCGCGAAGAGAATATTTAGAGCTGTCTGCCTGGCAAATGGCACATAGTGACTTAGTCTGTTCGGGCTGCTATAACAAAAACCACCGACTGGGGGGCTTAAGCTACAGACATTTGTGTCTCACGGCTGTGAAGGCTGGGAAGTCCAAGAGCAAGGCTCTGGTAGATACGCTGTCTGGTGAGGACCCTCCTCCTGGTTCATGGATGGCTGTCTTCCAGCTGGGACTCACATGGCAGAAGGGGTCTCTCTGGGATCTCTCTCTCTCTCTCTTTTTAAGATTTTATTTGTAACACTGGGTATAAGACTGATGAATCATAGACGCGTACCTCTGAAACCAATAATACATCATATGTTAATTAAAAAATATTTTATTTGTAAGTAATCTCTACACCCAATGTGGGGCTCGAACTTACAACTCTGAGATCAAGAGTGGCATGCTCTGCTGACGGAGCCAGCCAGGCACCCTTCTGGGGTCTCTTTTATAAGGGCGCTAATCCCATTCATCGGGGCTCCACACTCACGACCTAATCACTCCCCAAGGCCCCAGCTCCGAAGGCCATCCCATCATCAATTAGGTTTCAACATATGAATTCTGGGGTGACACAAATTCATTCCATAGCACATAGGAGGCGAGCAGTTGGTAGGGAAAGGCGGGGGGGGGGGGCTTCCAGTACAACTAACATCCCATCAGATCGTGAGGTAGGGGAGTGGGGCGTCCAGGGCGGATGGCTTCAAGAGATCCAGTCTGGGATCAGGCAGCTTGTGTGAGGGAAGTCTGCCCAAGTTCAGGGACAAG
This sequence comes from Halichoerus grypus, assembly GCF_964656455.1. Lineage (NCBI taxonomy): Eukaryota > Metazoa > Chordata > Mammalia > Carnivora > Phocidae > Halichoerus > Halichoerus grypus. The sequence continues at coordinate 193,990,861 of NC_135714.1, forward strand.
CCACCACTCCTAGGTACACATTGTTTACTCACCAATTTTTATGGAGCACCTTCCCTAAGCCTCAGGGCGAGGCAGAAGCAGGCCAGGCCTCCTCGTGGTGAAGAGCTGCATCATGGACTCCTCCATGGTCAGTGACCGAGTGTGGCTCAGAGCCCAGGCAGGATTCCGTGAGATGACAGCTGTGTGACCTTCGGCCAGTTCCTTAACCTCTCTGAGTCTCATCATTCTTGTCTCTAAAATAAAAAACAATAAAGCCCAGCTCACGGGGTTGTTGAGTATTAATGACATAATGCTCTGTACGGCGCAAACACTCCGTCACGCTGGGGAAGCTTGCTTGGGCCTAGGGAAGTGGGCTGGCTTTCCTGCTGACCGAGTAGCTGCCTTCACATCCTGGCTCCGAGACCTTTGGAGATTTGAATAACTCCAGCTACCTCGGGCTTGATCGAGCGTGAGTCTGCAGATTTGATTTAGAATATTGCAAAGAGGGGATAAAACCGTATCTGAAGTTCTTTGAAATGGATCATTTTAACCTGCCCATGTATGTGGAGTGACAGGGAGACACTCCCTGTGGCTCCCAAGTCCTTTCTACCTTGGTGTGTTTCTACGCGGTGCTGAAGAAAATGCGGAGGGGGCCTTTTGCAGGTGAATCGTGGATAAGTAATAGTGCTATGTTTATCTGGCCCCTCTGATCTCAGGACTTCAAAGACTGTTAGACACACATCTGGCCGCAGATAGGAGTTTTCTCCATCCTCTAGATGGGAAGCCGGAGACTCAGTCAACAGAGAGTGATGGAACCAAGAATATAATCTAGTAATCTAGGTCAAGTGCTTCAGAGCTGAGAATGGATGTCACAGACGCGTTCACACAGTGGTCTTCAAACTTGAGTATGCGTAAAAAAAATCACACGAGAATATGTCTCCTGATGCACATTCCTGGACCTACTCCAAGAGATTCTGATTCAGAAAATCTGGATGTGGGCTCTGGATTCTGAATCTCAGAGCAGGCTTTCAGGTGGTACGTTTATCACACTTTGAGAAATACCAGTCTAGTGAAGAGTCAAAAGGAAGTGGGGCCTTCTCTTTGGGCCTTGGCCCCTGGGTGGCCAAGAGCGCCGTCTCTAGGCATTTTATCCAGGGATAAAATTGATATAATTTATACCACAAAATTCTGTCTTCTAGTGGGAAAGGCATGAGAGAATACAAACTGAAGGGCCCTAGGGTAACTTGCCCCAGGCAAGGCAACACTGTCTCCTTTTGTTCTGGATAAAGGGTGAACCACGGTGACCACTTCTTTCTCCTTGGGGAGGCTTCCAAGAAGCTCAGCTCTCCGTCCTTTCCTACTCTTTCTCCCCAAAGCCCTGCAGGCCATTCCCTCTCAAGGTCAAGGACAAAAGAATCTTCCCCCTGCTGCGTGCCCTAGAACTCGAGCCAGAGAGGGTATGTGGGGTACACTGGAGTCAGGGTGCATATGGGGCTTTGGCTTGGGACCCTTTGGCACTGGTTTTCACTCTTGCTCAACATACTTTTGCTCATATTTTATGTAGAATATGCATGTAGCGTGAACGAGCGTGAACGATACTGACCTTACATGTGCGAGTGTGCGGCGAGGTATTTGTCCGCTGTTGGTACCCGGGTTATGTTACCCTCAGGAAAGGAACCGGAAAGCTTTCCTTCTTGCCCTACGAGCTGGAGCAACCACAAAGCGTGGACTATTAGTAATACTTGAGCTGGCCTCAGTGACTTTGTGCGAAACAGCACGGAAAAGGAACAGTTAGAAAGACTGCCTGGGGGTGGTCGTTGGGACTGGCAGACGGATGATTCTGCTTCCAGATGTTTGCTGTATGGGACAGATGGTGTGTCTACTTCCCCAGCTGGCTTAGAGGGTAACCTCCCCCTACCTCACAGCCCGCTTGTCAGAAGTTTGTGGAACCCTCCAGGAGTAGTCCAGGCCGGCTCCCCGAGCCGTCTCTTGCAGCGCTAAGCTCTGGACCATAGAGGAGCACAGGGGGGCCATGAAGACCGGGCCCCACAGTCCTGTGAAGCGTCTCACTTGCCAGGACTGAGGGGAGCGAGTGGGACTGAGGCCAAGGCAGTAGCCTCTGTGCGTAGGAAGAGAAGTTTCTATTGCGAAAGTGCGCTCTCCCCGAGGGCTTTAAAATAATGTGCGCAGCTGGTCTTACGAAAAAAGAAGAGGAAGGCGGTAAGACCCAAGGAGGTGAGACTGTGAATCTCGTTTTCTTTATCTTTGCAGAAGAGGTTTCATTTGAAATGGTTTATCACCAGCAGGGTGACCGGTTGCTGCAGTCAGGGACTCTGGTTTGAATGGGCCTGGAAAGAAAGAAAAACCTCTTCCTATTTTATAGATGCACCTGCGCCTGCCGGCTGGACCAGATACCATGTGCTGTGGGGCGAGGAGAAAGGATGGAGGAAAGCGTAAGAACCCCCATATAGGGGCGCCTGGGTGGCTCAGTCGTTAAGCATCTGCCTTCGGCTCAGGTCATGATCCCGGAGTCCTGGGATCGAGCCCCGCATCGGGCTCCCTGCTCGGCGGGAAGCCTGCTTCTCCCTCTCTCACTCCCCCTGCTTGTGTTCCCTCTCTCACTGTGTCTCTCTCTGTCAAATAAATAAAATCTTTAAAAAAAAAAAAAGAACCCCCATATGATATATATTTATATATAATACATATGTTATATATAATACCTATTTACACATATTCTAGGCTTATATAATATATTTACATGTAATACGTATGTTTATAATACATATTTATATATTGTATATATAATATATATTTATGATATGAAAAATACTTGAGAAAGAGAGGAAGTGCTATTTCACTTAATAGACAATGTTCATTTCAATATATGGACATTTTAACTAAATGACATAAAGATTTTTCCTTCTAAACTTCACCTTGGGGTTTATGAATTAAATGCCATTCTGACATGGTTTTAAATGACTAGATGAAGATTTAAAATCCGATTATCATGTGGCTGGAATAATAACTGACAAAGAAATAATTGCTTTTCGAGAGGTGGTCCCATGGTTTCGTGATTAGACCTACAAATTCAATGTCAGCAAACCGTCCGTAGGCACCTTCCCTGGATCTTAATGAAGAATGACCCGCTTCTCTGAGATTCCACTTCCTCTGAAGCTTAAAGATGTTAACAGCGAAGGAAACTGAGAAAGGGGCTAGAAGCGTAGAAAAATGTGGTAACCGGGAAGGCAAGGGAAGGATGTTTTTCAAGGAAGAGAGAGATAAAGAACTGGATCTAATGCAGACGGTGGGTCAGGAACAATGGGGCCTGAGCATTGGCCATTGGGTTCAACAACATGCAGGTCATGATGGACCCCAAGTGGGCTAGAGTTTCAAAGTAGGCAGAAATCACGGCATAGAAAAATGGCACCCAGAGGGAAGACTGCAGAGGCCTCCTGGAGCAGGAGACTGAGAAGCCCCATAGAAGCAGCCCAGCCAAGAAAGTGGCTGAGTCACATAGTGGGTGGGGCACTGGATTTTCCAGAACCTTCCACCTGTCCCAGCTCCTCACAATGACCCCTGCCTCCCGATGTCCTCAAGACCCTTGTCTCCATCTCTGTGAGCATGTGCACATGGGAGCCCCTCTACTAGAGTTCCCTTGAGTGCAATGAGGAAAGCCCAACAATACAACTGCCGCCATTTTATGAAGTCAGAGTGGGATCCAGGCAAGACGTGGTCTGAGGCTCCTGAATGAAGACAGAAGAACAGGGGCGCCTGGGTGGCTCAGTCGTTAAACGTCTGCCTTCAGCTCAGGTCATGATCCCAGGGTCCTGGGATCGAGCTCCGCATCGGGCTCCCTGCTCAGTGGGGAGCCTCCCTCTCCCACTCCCCCTGCTTGTGTTCCTGCTCTCACTGTGTCTCTCTCTGTCAAATAAATAAACAAAATCTTAAAAAAAAAAAAAAAAAGAAGAACAGAAAGGAAATGGTGAATGGGATCAATGCAGAAGGCGTCAGGATTTATTTGCAGTGTGGTAACAACAGAAGGATCTCTCCAGTGGTCCAATAGGAAAAGGGTCAGTCTCTCGTGGACTTCTGCTTCCTCAGTTTGACTGTTCATGGCAGGTAGTGATTGAAACCCGAGCAAGGCCAGCTTTTTGTAGTGATGATGCTCAACAGTGGTTGTCTGGGGGAGGCCGAGGTAGGCGTCGTCCTCAAACCACGAGCACTGGGTGACCTTGGATTCCTGAGGTTCAGGCACTGGGCAGTATGCATTTGTGAAAGATGTCCCAACATCACTAGACCTGTGACAGAGGTTGACATCCTTATTGGTAAAATTGGCTTTTTTTTTTCACATCAAATGTAAAAAATCCAGAATTTGTTATGGTTCTAGGCACTGAGGTCAAGTATTAGCTGGATCACCCAAGGGATCAGGAGATCTCCCACTCTAAACCGTCTTGGGAAGGCTTTCCTGGATCTCTGCTTTAGGTCACCAAGGAAGACATTTTTAGACCCATTCCAGACCCATGGACATTGAGAAAATATTCATCAGAGTCTAGATAATTTTAGTCAGATTAACTGTAGCCTTTTCGTTTTCATTTTGTGTGGTTTTGACCAAGTTTTAGGCTTTTTACAATAATATTTATTGAACAACTACTTTGAGCCAAGTTGCATCTCAATGCTGGGAATGTCGATGAGTCAACAACAATGCTGTTCTAGTCGGGAGGGGTAGCAAAGTAACTCAGCCCTTCACAATGAGAGGTGCTAGCATGCTCTGCAATCAAACCACCCAAGAATTATTCTGGCTTACAGCCTATTAACTTTGCCACTTCCTTACTACAAAGAGAATTTTATTACCAATTTACCCAGCAGGTTAAACTAATATTTGCAAGATTCACGGAGGCTGAGAAGCGTTGCGAAATTTCTAGATGCCTCTTGTCAATGCCAGATCTTTTCCTAGTCATCTTGTGGTCTCTCAGTGTGACCAAAAATACTTAGCACATTCCCCTTTTTTCAAGATTCAAGCAAGGGGAATGCTGATCCTCATAGAGGATTTTCTCCTGAAGGATGGAAATGCACAAGACCCTTGAAAAAAGCCAGGAAGAAACACAGTGCTGCTTGCATTTCTTCTGTTGAGCCCAATCTACTGCAGCTGGACTGGCCACCCTGGTGAGAGCCCCTCTGGCCTGGAAGTGCGGATACTTTCTCTGCACCAGCTGACCTGCCTTACCCTTCCTTAGCGCCTTCCTTGGGCTACTGTCTCCTGCGAGCCTCTGCAGACAGCTGGTCTCCTCAGCCAACTGCTCTGCCCTGGGGCTGGGGACACTCGCCAAAGGCAGTTGATGCGTTCTGTTCTGTGCACGCCCTGCTGCCAGGCTGGGGACCAGGGCCCTCAGGAGTGGTGGGAGGGAAACCGCCCGGGCCGATGAGTCACCTGGCATCGCAGAGACCAGGCTCCCGTGAGAGAGGAGCGCCAAGTTCTGGGTCTTCTTAGCTCTGGGGGCTTGGGCACAAAGCCGACACACACCACCTGGCGTCCGTGTCCTCATCCGTAAAAATGAACGTTCCTCCCAGTACAGAGACGGGTAAAATACTGCAACACAATGCACCTTCACTAAGTACCAGCTCTTTCCCCTCTACACCCCTGCTGGTGGAGCCCTCCCCTCTACACCCCTGCTGGCCAAACCTGGAGCCTGGAGAAGGAGGGGGCCACCAGGAGGTGGCAGAGAGAGCGAGCGCGGGGGCAGAGAGATGCAGAGGAATGATCTCCCCCCACCCCGGCCTTCCCCCCCACCCCCGCCCCCCCAGTGGCCGGCTTGGAAGAGATGGAGAGATGGCAAGTCTGAGGGCAGAAAGTTGCGCAGTCTGACTTCCTGCCACCTTTGCCTCTGGCGGGCACGAAGCTGTTTTGTGACACCTTTGGGAACTGGCATTTTCCGACACAGGGCGTGACTGCACACCGGATGAGCTGTTTTCGGAATGTATCCACTGAATGTCTGCGACCTCTTTTGCCCCCACCCTCCCCAACCTGCTTAGTCACAGGTGAGAAACCCAAGGACGTTGCCTTCAAGGCCTCGAGCAGAGAGCCCTCGGGGCGCCAGGGCCGAATGGGTGGGTAAGACCACAGGAAGGTGAATGGGCCACACCCAAAGCACGACTACAGCAGGGGCAGCCGTAATTATGTCCCAAAGCCAGCCTCGGGCACCCGTGTCACGGCCACTCACGGAACACACGCTACTGTTTTACAGGATGAATGATGGAGATGTTAATGTGTGTTTTTCATGTTGCCGTTCTCCTGGGTTTTTTCCCCTTTGCCACCAAGTTTTTGACGAAGGATAGTTGGAAGAAAGGCAGGCAGGGACCAGGGGCCCCCGCCCTAAGAGGAAACCCCCCTTAAAAGGATTTTACACCACCCTGCAAGGAGCCCGCCTCCCTTTCCCACGTGACGGATAGATGACAAAAACCTGATTGATGACAGAGGCAGAGAGGGTGAATCAGATTAGAACAGCCCGCCCACAAGCCCATAAAAACCCCTAGACTTAGAAACTCCTAATCATAGGGAACGACCTGAGGGTTCCTGGAGTGGAGGTGGGTGAGAGGATGGGGTAACTGGGTGACGGGCATTAAGGAGGGCACGTGATGGAATGAGCACTGGGTGTTACATGCAACGGATGAGTCACTGAACTCTACCTCTGAAACTAGTAATACACTAGATGTTAATTGAATTTAAATAAAAATGTTTAAATAATAATAATAATAATAAAAGAAACTCCGGTGGCAACCCTTTTGGGTCCCCTCCCTCCTTGGGAGCTTCGTACTATCACTTTTGCTCAATAAACCTTGCTTTGCTGCCCACCACTCCGTCTGGTCTACCTCTTCAGTCTTTGAAGTGGCCGGACCAAGAACCACGGGTGCTGAAGGAAAAGAAATCCTGTAACACTTGGGCTCTCTTGCCTCATGCCGAGGATTGTGGGAGATATTTCTTGAGGGCATAGGACAGAGTCTGAGGTCTTTGGAGGGGAAGAGGGGGAAGGTGCCAGTGTGACCAGAGGTTTGGAGAAGTTCCCTGAAGGCTGCCAATGGAACAGATTGGAGTAGATTCTGCAAGTAATAAAGACTGGCACTGACCCATTACCCGGTGCCACGTGCGTCCCCCCCCCCCCCCCCCAGCCTCTGGGGGAGAGGAAGGAACTCAGAGGGCTTGGTTGGGAGGGGTACGGGAAAGAAAAATTTTTTTTTCCTCTACCCTCTTAGACTTTGTGACTGAGACCTATGAGTTAAGCGGATGAAAGGCGTGTTAACAGGAGAAAAGGTGCGAAATTAAAAAATGTATTTTAAATGTTATGTGCACAGGGCTTCACAGGAAAGAAGTAAAAGTCCCAAAGATGTGGTTAGACTTGGGGACTTATATACCATTTTAACACATGGAGATAATTGACTAGATGAAGGAAGGGGATCTGGACTGATAAATTGTGGGAGGGTGACAGAAAATCATGGAAGATAAGGTTTGTTTACGCTGACTATCTTGGCGTTGGCCCTCCACCTCCTGTGACGACAGTTGTTTTCCTCATCCTGGGACAAGAGAGGGGGATATTTATGCCACCTTCACAGAGGGAAATTCGTGCCCTGCTTTTAGGCAATTAAGGAGAGGGCAGAGAACTCATCCCACACTGATTGATTCTCAATTGCCTTTAGCTAAAAATAATCCTTATGCCAAAGTGGCATATTCTGAACCCTTCAGAGGAGGCCCCCAAGCAGGCCAGAGCCTACACTGCGGGGGGCTGACAGTCCTTAGGGACCAGGCTGGCTTGGGCATGAGTGAATGTTGGCAGGGACCGTGATGGGCTAAGGTCAGAGGCCCAAACCTGGCTTTCTGGACACCACAAATAGGCCAGTGATTCTTGCTAGAGATGAGGAGGAGACCCCAAACATGACCGAGATTGAGCTTCTCACCACGCAGGCAAGTTGATTGAATACGATTTGTAAAGATTCAGAATGTGGCTTTTTTTTTTTTTTAAGATTTTATTTATTTTCTGACAGAGAGAGAGACAGTGAGAGAAGGAACACAAGCAGGGGGAGTGGGAGAGGGAGAAGCAGGCTCCCCGCTGAGCAGGGAGCTCGATGTGGGCCTGGATCCCAGACTCTCTGAGATCAAGACCTGAGCCGAAGGCAGACGCTTAACGACTGAGCCACCCAGGCGCCCTGGAATGTGGCATTTCTTATACTCATGTTTTAGAATAAAATCCATAATATATTTTACCTCATTAAAACTTCCAATCTTCTGAAGTAGGTACTGTCCTGCCACTTTGCAGAGGACGGGCAGCCTTGGAGGGGTAAGGAACTCAGATACCCCCAGCTCTTAAGGCCGAGTTGGAACCGCCCCGCCCGGGAGGGGTTGCCCGCACCGCCCCTCCAACCCCCATCCTACTTTGCATAATAATTGCAGGGGTGGTTTCGTTTTGAGTATTGCCAAACCTTTATTTTGAAGCGGTTTGCCCTGAATTTCTCTGTGAGAAGGTGAATTCATCTTGTAGCACCCACTGCATAGATGCGTTTGGTCACCGCGGCTGGACGGCAAAGTCGCTTGGTCAACAGGGAAGCTTTTCCCCTACAGGGGGGCACAGGGGTCTGTCACTCATCACACGCCCCCAAGCTCACTTGCTCTCACCCAGGAGGAAAAGAGAAATGCAAGCTCAGTGTTATTAAGAAACTTAGAGAGAGTGAGAGAGAGAGAGAGAGAGAAGGAAGGAAAGGAAGAAAAAGAAAGAAAAAAAAAGTAAGAAAGAAAAAGAAAAAGAGGGGCGCCTGGGTGGCTCAGTCGTTAAGCGTCTGCCTTCGGCTCAGGTCATGATCCCAGGGTCCTGGGATCGAGCCCCGCATCAGGCTCCCTGCTCAGCGGGAAGCCTGCTTCTCCCTCTCCCACTGCCCCTGCTTGTGTTCCCTCTCTCGCTGTGTCTCTCTCTGTCAAATAAATAAAATCTTAAAAAAAAAAAGGAAGAAAGAAAGAACGAAAGAAAGAAAAGGAAAGAAACACCCATCTGAGAGTCCTTTGTAACTGTTTGGTAACGCGAACAGAAAAACCTTTGATAAAATCCCTAGGAGAGCTTAAATATTTCTCCCCCCTCACTCTCGGAGTATGGATGGCTGCAGGTCAACTCTGAAACAAGATGACCTATTCCACCAGCATCAATAAAGCCCTAATCCTGGAGGAAGGAAGTGGGGTCTGGTTTCCACTGTTGCTATAAAAAAATCAGGGCTTTGTTTCTCAGGATGCCTCTCGCAGTAAAGGGCGGTTTGCTTTGGCAGGAAAAGCACCTTCTGAAGACAAAGGGTGGTTTTACGCCGGAGCCCCTCGGCGCTCGGGTGAGGTTCCGCGCCGCTGCCACTGGGTGGCGCTGAGGAGCCGGGATGGCGGCCGAGGCCCCGGCGACCGGCTTCTCCGCTCGGGTCCCGCCCGGGTGAGTCACTCGCCGAGGCAAAGGGCCAGGGGACTCGGAGGGAAGGGCAGTGGGGTCAACTTCCCTCCCAAAGCCACTTGAAATGTGGACAGTCCCTCTTATATAAAGAAGGAATAAAAGCGTATTTAGCCGAGATGGTTTTATTTGGAAAACACTATTTTCATTGATCTGTAATAGACCTTCTGCATGAAGAGCGTGCACGCGCAGCTTCGGGGCAGGTCGCCTGAGTTCTCGCTTTGCAGCTCGCTGCCCTTCAGCCCCCCTCCTGCACAGAAGGCGCTGAGAGTGAAATCACGCTCACCCTTCCTTCCTGGGTGGTCCTGGCATCTCCAGTGGCCCGGGGGCACTACTGATGGACTTCCCCTGCATTCCCAGTCCCAGCCCCTCCACCTCCCAGGCCTTAGTGGTCGTGCCCTCCCTTCCCCGCCCCTGCGCTCTTGAATAACCTTGCTTAGCAATCTCCGTCTTAAAAACCAGACTGTTAGAAACAAGAAGTACCTACTAGCCTTCCGCTTTCCCTTTAGATTTATTGCCCATCTCGCTCTCTTTTTTAAAGATTATTTATTTTTTTTTGAGAGAGAGAGAGATAGGGAGAGAGAGCATGAGCGGGGGCCTGGGAGAGGGAGAAGCAGACTCCCCCGCTGAGCAGGGACTGGATCCTAGGACTCCCGGGATCTTGACCAGAGCTGAAGGGGGACACCTATCCGACTGAGCCACCCAGGCGCCCTTATTGCCCATCTCTTGCCTTCCCTTCTCAACAAAGGTGGGGATGGACTTGCCTGTGAGTACTGCCTCGACATCCCCCCTCTTCCTTACTCAGTCCACCCTGATTTAATTTCTGTCCCTTCAGCTCCACTAAAACTGACTTTGCCCATCATCCCAAATCCAAGAGATGCTCTCTCTTTTTCTGTTATATTTGGTATCTATCAGCCCCATCTCCCTGAACTTGGTCCTCTCTTGGCTCCTGTGACTTCTTTCCTTGCGTTTGCTCCTGGGCCCGCCCCTTGTTGATCTCACCCCCATCTTGGTCCCACAGTGGCATCCGTTTTCCATAAAGCACTGTGCAGGGGAGTTCCATGCCCCTCGACAGCACGGGGTAAACACTCGAGTCTGGGAAACAAGGTGACTGGAGTTCTTGATCCCCATGTGTTTTTACTGAGTTAGAGTGATGTTGGCAAGTATCCTGAGAATAGGATAGGTTCCCAAGATCAAAGGACACAGGTAGGGGATGGAGGGAGAGAGGGCTGGGATGTATGTGAAAACCAAGCAGTGCTGTGTTAGCTCTGGCCAGTGTTTGGATCTAATCTCACAGACCCCACATCATCTTGCGTGTGAGAGGCTGACCAGTGGCCACTTCCTGGGCAGGCCGAAGGAGAGTCGGCATTCCTCCCTGGGCATGGAGCATGGTGCTCGGGTTACCCGTTACTGCATAACTAACCATCTGAGGCTTCGCAGAGGTAGCCGGTGGGGTCTGCAGTTTTGATAGGGATCAGGGTGTAAGAGAAGGCTCCTGTCTGCTCCATATAGCATCAGCTGGGGCAACTCCACCGGGATGGGGGGTGGCTGGAGGATCCACGTACAAAATGGCTTTCTCACACAGCTGGAGATTGGAATTGGCTGTTGGCTGAGCGCTCGGGCCCTGCTGAGGGCCAGGGTACTTGGCTTCTGTCCCCATGGGCCTCTCTGTGGTCTGCTTGGGCATCCTTACAGTCTGGTGGTTGGGTTCCCCAGAGCCAGGAGGTGGACATTGCCAGTTTCTTAGGGCTGGGGCTGGGAAACCAGCACAGAAGGTTTTTTTTTGCATGCACTGTATTCAACTGGTTAAACAATTGCGGGGCTCAAGTTCAAGGGAAGAGAACAGAGACCCTGCCTCTTGAAGGAATAGCAAAGCCTCTAGGGCCATGTTTTCAAACTGCCACATCTAGGGGTATCTTTACCTGCATCCTCTCGTCCTCCTTGTTACTTTTTGCCTCCATCCATTTAGGTTAGGGCTAAGTGGGGACAGTCACCAGAGTTGAGCCCAGAAGTTTCCTTTCTTTTTCACCCCAACCTTAGGACTATGGCCCTTCAGCTATGGCCAAGCTCGCAGATGAGAGAGGCTGTCCGTAGTTGGATTCCTACTTCCCTGCTCAGTGGGGAGTCTGCTTCTCCCTCTCCCACTCCCCCTGCTTGTGTTCCCTCTCTCGCTGGGTCTCTCTCTGTCAAATAAATAAATAAAATCTTAAAAAAAAAAAAAAAAGAAGTCTGCGTGGGATTCAGGGATTCTCCCTTGCGGAATCTCTTCCATCTTTATCAGACACTTACCAGGTGACCTTGGGAAGTCGATCAGAGGCTGTGGTTCAGCTTCCTCGGGGACATCTCAGCCTGGGAGGAAGGAGAGACTCCATGGGTCTTTCAGCAGGACCTTGATGGATGGAGAGCATTTATTTATTTATTTTTAAAGATTTTATTTATTTATTTATTTATTTGTCAGTGAGAGGGAAAGAGAGAGAGAGGCAGGCAGAGGGAGAAGCAGGCTCCCCGCTGAGCAGAGATCCCAGGACCCTGGGATCATGACCTGAGCCGAAGGCAGACGCTTTAACCAACTGAGCCACTGGGGTGTCCTGATTGACAGCATTTAGAAAATCAAAGAGGAAGGCAAGGGGAGTCGCCAAGGGAAGAGGAGCGGGAGGCAGATAAGAAAGGAGGCAGTGGGATGAGGTTGCTTATGGCAATGCGGGGAAAAACTTTAGGGTCCCATGGACTGGGGTTTAGCTTTTGGTCAACTTGTTAGGACCTTTGGCAAGACCCTCTTTAAGTCTCAGTATTGGAACACCTAAATTCTAAATCGTTCAACATCTAAAAAGCGGGGATTAAAATAATGACCTTAATAAAGTTGTGAGAATTGAATGAGATCATAGATGTCTGGCGGCTGCTTGAGGCCTGGGAGTGAGGATGGTAGTGACTGCACGTGTGTGTGCCCCTGGAGGACAGGAACTGGTCTGCTCGGAGCGCAGGGCTTGTGTTGGGGAAGAGGGATCAGTGTGAGGGACAGGGTGTGATCATGAAGTCACGCAGAAGATTGGATATACCACTTTCTAGATGAGGAATCTGAGCTTCAGAGAAGTGAAGTCACTTATTACATGAACGCTGTGTTGCTAATACCATCAGAATAATTGGCCTTCTTGGGGCCCCTGGGTGGCTCAGCCATAAAGCATCTGCCTTCAGCTCAGGTCATGATTCCAGGGTCCTGGGATCGAGCCCCACATCAAGCTCCCTGCTCAGCAGGAAGCCTGCTTCTCCCTCTCCCACTCCCTCTGCTTGTGTTCCCTCTCTTGCTTTGTCTCTGTCAAATAAATAAATAAAATCTTAAAAAAAAAAAAGAATAATTGACCTTCTCAAAAATATAAGCTCTTCCGGGAGCCTGGCTCGCTCAGTTGGTAGAGTGTGTGACTCTTGATCTCGAGGTCGTGAGTTTGAGCCCCAGGGTGGGTGTAGAGATCACTAAGAAAAATAAATAAAAACTTAAAAAAATACAAGATCTTTGAGGGCAGAGGCTGTAACTTATACATCTTTGCAAACCCCTGCAAAATCCAGCACATCATACTGGGGCATATTCCTACTTTTTGAAAGGGGGAAGCAGGGGCTCAGGAAAGAGACGCGTTATTTACACTGATGGTGCAGTACACGGCTCACCAGCTCATCAGATCAAAGCCCACCTGCCTTAGAGTGTTTAGGTACAGACCTAGCGGACCGGGGCAACTTCATGAGATGGCTCCATAAACAGTTCTAGGATTCTATCTCTGTCTTTGGCACACCAATTATGGGAGGGAACCAAAAGGAAAAGAAGCTGCAAAAAATGGGTAATACTCAATGCTAGCAAAGGTGCGGTTAAACCGGCACTTGAATGTGATTCTTATGGTGTTATAAATTGGCACGACCCTTTGGATAAGCAATTTTATTCAAAGATCGATGGCCTTTGAATCCATTATTTCACACGAGTAGATTTATTTATTTATTTTTATTATTTTTTACAAGTAGATTTATTTTTAAACTATGTCTGAATTAAAGGTGGGGCCAAGGGGCGCCTGGGTGGCTCAGTAGGTTAACCATCTGCCTTCGGCTCAGGTCATGATCTCAGGGTCCTGGGATCAAGTCCTTCGCTGGGCTCCCTGCTCAGTGGGGAGCCTGCTTCTCCCTCTCCCTCTGCCTCTCCCCCTGCTTGTGCGCTTTCTCTCTGTCAAATAGGTAAATAAAATCTTTGAAAACAATAAATAAATAAAGGTGGGACCAAGAAGGGTGGGCATCTGCATAGGGGTATGACCGGTGGGGAAAGCAGAGCCCAAGCTGGGGGAGGTAGGTGTCCACATGTGTGCAGGGGGCAGACAGAGCAGGATGTTAGCACCCCCTCAGGGTAAAGGGACATCCCTGCAGGGGGCAGTGGAGGCATGGCCGGCCCAAGGAATCAGAGACCAAGCAGTGGTGGAGTGGGGGCAGTGGGCAGTGGGCAGTGGAGATTTGATACAGGAAAAGGGATTGATTAAACAAGTAAATATAATGAGGATGCTGGGAGCCAGGTTTTGCACTGCCCGAGAGAGCAGTTAGAACTACGGAAACAAGGACACGAGACAGATGCCGGACATGTAGAATTGAAAATGGAAATACTTCTGTGAACTCATGGTTGCAAACTTTACAGGTGAAAAATTTACCTTTAAACAAAGATAAATGAAGTTGAACATCTTTTTCGTTTGCTGATCATGCATTTTTAGTTCTTTTCCTGGGAAGTGCCTGGTTACATCTTTTACCGTGAAGAATTTTTGGAATATTAGTAAATGTAGCCATTCATTCCTAACAAGCAGCATGAGTATTTTCCCAGGTTTTCAGTTTTATGTTGCTTTATAGCCAAATAGATTTTTAAATTTCTTATGTATTCAGGCCTGTCAATTTTCCCCCCGGGTGTTTCCTGGATTTTGTATCATGATTAGAAACAGCTTTCTCTTCTTGATTTCTCTCAAAAGATGCCCTCATGGTTTTTGTCACTATCTTTCTTTCTTTTCTCTTCTCCTTCTTCTTTTTTTTTTTTTTTTAAGATTTTATTTATTTTAGAGAGAGAGAAGCAAACTCCCCACTGAGCAGGGAGCCCGATTCGGGACTAGATCCCAGGACCCTGAAATCATGACTTGAGCCAAAGGCAGACGCTTAACGGACTGAGCCACCCAGGCGCCCCTGTCACGCAGCTTTCTGATTCCACTGTTCCCATGTAAAGTCGGATCCATCCGGGAGCCCTGGTGGAAGACGTGCCCCCAGGGACCTCACACAGCCCGCGCAGCTCGGCTTTCTCCCGAGGGCGGAGCAAAGGAGCGGAGTGGGCGGGGCATGGCTAGGGGCGCGCCCCCTAGAGTCTGCGGCTTGTGTGAGCTTCCTCCAGTTCTTTCACCTCTCTGTGCATCCATTTCATCATCTGTAAAATGGGGATAACAACCGAACCCCCCCCCCCCACGTGTGAAGTAAGGAGTAATTGAGGTAATACAGAGTTTAGAACTGTGTCTGGCACAGGGTATATACGTAGGAAACCTTAGATACGCCTATCTTTTAAGGACCTTCAAGATGACGGGCATAAATCTGGGGCCCCCTGCCCATCAGCCCAACGCTAGGACAGCCCAGCAGGACTGTCCCAGGGGCTGAGAAGCGGCCTCAAGCTCTGCCTGGCGCGAGGGAACCCGGGAAGGCCAGCCTGCGGGAAGGGCAGGGCAGGGCAGGGCTGCGAGGAGGCGGGATGCCCGGAGCCCCGAGCCGAGGCTGGAGGTGCGGGGGATCCAGCGCTCACTCTCATCGCTAGGAGTCTCTGTTGCCACTAGAATCTCCCGATCGCCGACTTCTTCACCAGCTTGCTGGCTGATTCTCAGAATGAAATCTCTCGGGTGTCCTTCCAGCCTCTTTCAGCTTTGTCATCCCAGTAGGCACGGTGTGCTTTTTTAATAAAGGAAATTAAACACACACACACAGTGTTTAAATAATTAACAAATGGAGGATTAAGGAGCGCGATTCCCTGGCTTTGGCTGGGTGGAAGCCAGCCACGGAACAAAGGGCAGGCTGCTGGATGGCCGCTGGAGGGCCCCGCCAGGCAGGTCCGTGCCAGCCTGCGAGCGGCCGGGGGGGCGAGGTCAAACCCCCGTCTGGGAGGCTCGGGCCTGCGCCCTGGCTCAGGGGATCAAGGTGAGGGGCGAGGCCCCAGCAGAGAGCCCCTGCCTGCCCATGGCCTGGCGGCTGGCATTTCCTTCCCGGGCGGTGTGCGAGGGCCGGAAGCTCCAGGGATGGGTTGGTAAGCGGGTAGTCCTCAGCCTTCCCTCCTTCCCGACGCCGACAGCTTCGGCCCACTTGGGCCAGTGTTTGTGCCATGTTTTCTGCTGTACTTTGTAGCCAGCGCTTCATCTTCTTTACCTTCACAGTAGGCGGCTAGTGCTGCCTCTTTCCATCTTCCGCACCTGGACTGGATGGTAAAGCGCACCCTCCTGGAGGCCACCCCTGCCGGAAGGCTCTGCCCTGGGCTGGGGGGTGGGACGCGCCCTAATTACCCTCATTCCTCATCCCCCGCTCGCTCACACTGCTGCCAACCAACCGTGCGGGTCCAGCCTCCTCGAAGAACCCACGTTCGGCTTCCTCCGGAGCCTTTGCACCTGCCGACGTGCCCCCCCCCCCCCCCCCCCCACTTTGCCAGCCTGCCTCCTTCCCCTGCTCACATTCTTCATCTTCATGAGCCATCCTAGTCTGGCTGCTTGGCTCCGAGCATCTTCATCATCCCAGCGGCCGTGTAGCCGACTGGCCTACAGGGTAGGGCGGGAAATAGTCCCCCTGGTTTTAGTAGATCAGGAAAATTGTACCTGCCTTCTCCATGATGCGCGCAGCGCCCTTCTCCAGCTAGCCTTTCTGGTGCGCTCTTCTTTCCAAACCCTGCTCCAGTAGCTAAACTTTCTTTAAGACCTGCCCTTTAAGACCTTAGAGTTTCACTCTTTCTTCTCTGCACTTCGCCCGAAGCCTATATATGCTATGGTACTACTCTAGGAAAGTGGTGATCACAGAGTTACCTTCGGCTCTGTTTTCTAGACCCTGCGATCCTTGAAGGAAGGAGCTCACCTCTTATTTATCTTATTATTTTAATAAGGTATGTTACTAGTAACTTACATATCTTTGCATATCCAGGACCAAACACAGTACCTGACCTGGGATTCCTTTTTTTTTTTCCCCTTCTGAATGAGTCTACAATTAATCAATCACTAACTCCCAGACCATGTTTCTAAACCTCCAGAATATTTTTCTTTCTTCCTTTTTTTTTTTTTAAGAATATTTCTTTCACCTCTTATATCTTAAACCTCCCTCACGTCACCCATCGTATTCCTGGCTATCTGCTGGTGAGAAAAGCAAATTTCTTAAGGATTCACATTGGAAGTGCTGAATCCACAGGGGTTCTCCAACTATTTTGTTTGTTCGTTTCAAGGGCATGACTCCTTATGTATAAGAGTGATCTAGTTTAGTTCTTCAACATGACAAGAGGAACAAATTTAGGGAGAGTAGATGGGGATGAAGGCCAGAGGCCCATTTCCAGGTCAGCCCCCCAATCCCACGTAGCCTGGGAACAATCCCCAATGCTCCCCACCCCCTGCACTGGCAGGCAATGGCTGTCATTGTCTTCAGACAGACGAGGACACAAGTGGGTGAGGGTGGAGTTTCTGTGACAGAGGGAAGGCACTGATGGGTTTGAAAATGGGGGGCATTGTTTCCTTAAGACTAATTTTAATAGTTGCCTAAGGATAATGTTGTAAATAAAGTAAGAAAATAGAATAATGCATTTCAGAACCGAATATTTATATTAGCTTAGGTGATTGAGAAGAATGGCCTGAACCATAGATAGAATGATAGACCAGGAGGAGAGAACGGACTCATCTGGAGGAAGAAAGTGAGGACACAGAAAGTGGAAATAGAAACAGGAAGGAAGTAGGAAGGGTCAGCTTCTTTAATCTGAAGCAATTTACCCAGAACAAATCCAACCTGTGGTTCAGGTAATTCTGGGTGCTAAAATAGACTTAAATATTTATTTACAGGCTACCTATAACTTGTCCTTTGAAACCCCACCATCTCACGGGTCTGGAATATGGAATCGTGGAAAACTCTCATTCAAGAACCACGCTAGCCTGCTTCGTGCAACAAGCTTGATTCATAAAATGCCAGAACATCGTCCACTCCCTCAGTATATTCCATTTCCCATGATGGTTCTCATCTGGATAAGATCTGCTTTGAGCTGTCGTGTTGTGGACTTGAATACATTTGTACCTTCAAATTCAGTGCTTGATGAGGAGTCTCCATTTGCTATGAAATGCAGTGAGCATCGAAATAACCAACACCAAAACAAAACGAACTCAAATACCTGACTAATGGCAGAGTGCCCTAACTGGACCCTCCAAAACCCTCCAAAACAGTTCGACGCTCCAGATGTGTTTTGTTTGTTTGTTGGCCTGGCTAGACAGTGTTTTGTTTTGATTTTTGCATAGTTTTCAAAATTTAAAAATTTGCAGATTTCGCCTAAAAATCAGGATTTCTGACTTGTGTTGGAAAATTGGAAGATTTGGGGACCCTGGCCCCCTCATCCTGAATAGTAACACTTGGCAGACCCCGTTAGAGAGGGCAGCTTACCTCTAGTTTATAGGCTTCACTGGTCCTGTTGTCTAATACATTCTGCTCATTCATTTATGTAACTGGCCTGCAGGTTATCACAAGAATATTTTATTTAGCCAGTAATTCTCTAGCTAGGCAGAAATGTCCTTATGTAAATGCTTCCTTTAAGTGTGGACTATAACAGAGGACATGGGTTAAGGAAAAATAAAGGTGAAACCAGGCTTTGCTACAATTAAAATGAAATCTGAAACAGGAAGTCCTTCTCAAAGCTACATGCCTATTAATTTTACATAGGCAATGCTATATGCAGATTATCTCTCCTATGTTTTATAACTGTGTTAATGTCCTTGAACATGAATTTTTATTGAATTATAATATTCCTGCTTGCGATTCTGGAGGGTTGGAGTTAGGAGAAGGAATTTCCAAATTTGGAAACAAAAATTGGGGCATATTCCATGTTTTTGAAAAACTCTGTATGTATAGCCACGAGCTATATTTTTATTGTCATATTGAAATGTGCTTTGGTTTTGTGAACTGGGATAAAACTAGAGTTATACTAGAGTCAAAATTCTCCATGTAATACTTTGTCCTTCCCAAGGTGCTTTATAAGGAGTAGGTATAATAAAGACATTTCAAAAGTCTTAGTTATTCATGGCTTTGCTCTCAAGCCAAGGATCTAAGAGACCCTCAAATTTCATTCCGGCCATTTGGAACATGAACCTTAAATCCCCCTCTTACCTTGGAGAACAGTAGGTTTGCTATCTACTCTCACTTCCAAGGCAGGGCTGAGTTATGTTAAAATACTACCTGAGGATTGTGGCATTTACAAGGGGAGATGTTTAAAGAGGACAAGGCAAAAAAATAAACACGTCAGTGTTAGGGGTAGTTTTCAACAAGATAGTGAGAAGAACACTCACAAGGTTTCTTTTTTTCATTCATTATTTAGGAGGACTTCTGCCAAATCTTTTTCACTGCTTCCCATTGGTTCCAGAGACCGGCAAAATAGGACTTTATTAGCACTTGGTGAACCATCAAGAATTAGTTCATGAAAAGACAGCAGGAAGGTGTGCACACAGTGTGTCTGAACATAAAAAAATGAAGACCCGGACGCCTGGGTGGCTCAGTCGTTAAGCGTCTGCCTTCGGCTCAGGTCATGACCTCAGGGTCCCGAGATCGAGTCCTGCATCTGGCTCCCTGCTCAGGGGGGAGTCTGCTTCTCCCTCTCCCTTTGACGCTCCCCTTCCCCCCCCGACCCGGCTCATGCTCTCTGTCTCTGTCTCTCTCTGTCTCAAATGAATAAATAAAATCTTAAAAAAAAATAAAAAGGTTTATAAAGTCCTTTCTTGGCCATATGTCATGTAAATATTTGGTTATTTTTTTCTGCTTTTCTTACTGTGATTTTTCTTTTTACATTTACTGCTTTAATTCACCTGCATCTTGTTTTCTCCTATGGTGGAAACAGTGGCCATATATAATTTCTTTCCAAATGGGTCTTCAATGTTTTTTTAGCACAATGTATTGGATAATCCACCCTTCCTTCCGCTGGTTTGTCTGTCCATTCCTGTGCAAGTATCACACCTTTAAATGATTGTTTGTGTACCTATGTGAGTGTGGGTATGTTCAATATATAAATATACATTTAAATAGCTTTTAATACATGTCTGCCCTCATTAGTCCTTTTTATTTTTTATTTATTTTTTATTTTTTATTTTTTTAAAGATTATTTATTTATTTGACAGAGAGAGACACAGCGAGAGAGGGAACACAAGCAGGGGGACTGGGAGAGGGAGAAGCAGACTCCCAGCTGAGCAAGGAGCCCGATGTGGGACTCAATCCCAGGACCCTGGGATCATGACCTGAGCCGAAGGCAGACACTTAACGACTGAGCCACCCAGGCACCCTTATTTTTTATTTTTTTGGATTTTTTTTTTATTATGTTATGTTAATCACCATGCATTACATCATTAGTTTTTGATGTAGTGTTCCATCATTAGTCCTTTTTAAATTGTATCAATTGATAGTATATGTTCTAACTATAGAATTCAACCTAAAAATTAATTTAGGGTTAACTGACATTTTATAATATTCTTTTTCTTAAAAGATTTTATTTATTTTTTTGAGAGAGAGAGAGCATGAGCAGGAGGTGGGGGGGTGGGCAGGGGCAGAGGAAGAGGAGGTTCCCTGATGAAGAGGGAGCCCAATTTGGGGCTCTATCCCAGGACCCTGGGACCATGACCTGAGCTGAAGGCAGATGCTTAACTGACTGAGCCACCCAGGTGCCCTCAATACCTATTTTATTTATTTTATTTTTATTTTTTTAAGATTTTATTTATTTATTTGACATAGACAGACATAGAGAGGGAACACAAGCAGGGGAAGAAGGAGAAGCAGACTCCCTGCTGAGCAGGGACCCTGATGCGGGGCTCGATCCCAGGACCCTGGGATCATGACCTGAGCCGAAGACAGACGCTTAACTGACTGAGCCACCCAGGCGCCCTCAATAGCTATTGAAAGAGAAAAGAAAGTACAAACTTGCTTACTCTTCAATACAGGATTATAAAAGGGAAAACCAAATCCATCAAAAATGGAAAAGATGCAACTAATCCCACTCTGACGTGGCCAAATCCACGACCATTGCTGTTATTCCTCATGATAAAAGCAAAATGGTGTTTGATAGTCCAATTGGCAAACACTTATTAATGGTTCACTCTCAAATGGGGAGCATGTAAACTAAAGCGTCTCAGTGATCCATTTTGGGCAAGACTTTTACTCTGATTAATTTACTATTGAGAGGAGGAAAACAATATGGCGCCACTAAACTAGAAAAGACAGAGAGGAAGGACGAAGGCAGGAAGGGAGGAAGAGAGGGAGGGAGGGAGGAAGGAAGAGAGAAGGAAAAAAGATGAAACTGTGTTATGGCAATCTTAGTGAGGAAGTGAGGTAAATGGGAAGAGATTTAATTTGGATAAAGGTAAGGTACCTGGGGAGAAATAAGAATCAGCAAATATAGAAAAGAGAAGGCTCCTGTTGAGGAAACAGCACTGTAGCAAACATTTTGATGAGTTATCCTTCGGCCGGGGTACCACACAGAACTGCTCTCTTTACGGATGGGAAACTGAGGTGCTAATACTAATTACTTGCCGAAGATATGAGTCCCTAATATTACTACCACTAACCACGACTGCTGCTGTCTTGGTCTGTGTGTCTAGAAGGATCCCTTAGGAAACAGAGTGGCAGTAAAGTTGCATCCAGCCTTTGGCAGTAATTTTCCCTATGAAATGCTCCTGCAGACTTGCCAAAAGGAATGTTCTAAAAAGGCCATAAAAACACTGTTGACTGTTGAAAGCAGAACAGCTAGAATCCTGCATATACACTGAGATGGGAGTTTCAATGGCTCAATCAGATCCCATTTTTATTCAGAGATATCAAATCCAATTGGGACCACATTTCTCTAGACAAGGATTTAAAGCAGGCTTCTGGTTTCATATTGTTTACTCTGCTCTATTTGTCTCCTTGTGGGAAGAGGCAGGTCCTGCAAATGTGCTTGGTGGTATTTTCATTGGATTTCGGGCATTGTTTAGATCCCCAAGAAGGGGAGGTCCTCTGAACTCAGAAAACTGGTGTTCAGTCAACAAAATGGAGGTTCTTAGCCAGAATGAAAAATAAATAAACTCAGAGTTAAATATGCAAGGAAACCACATCCTGTTGGGGTATTCTCTTGGTCTATTGGACTTCTCGTATAGTTCAACACTATTTATAGAGAAAAATAAAGCTGAAATGGTGGGGATGTGGGACTCTGAGCAAATTAAGACATCACCCTAGAGACAGTACGTCATTTCTGCCAATTTACCAGCCATGATGCCTCAGTTTCCCATCCGTAAAGAGAGCAGTTCTGTGTGGTACCCCGGCCGAAGGATAACTCATCAAAATGTTGAAATGCAAAAACCTGTGTGAGGTTCCTTTATATAAATGAGTAAGGCGATATCATCTAGGAGGTGTATCAAAGTTTGCTGAGGTCGATATGAAGGCTGATCCAGCAATGTTTCTCTTGGGCTCTTCACATTGATATGGCCCAGGGTTTACACTTCAATTGTTCTCAAACTTCTCTGTTCATTAGCATCTTCTGAGAGCTTATTTTAAAACACTGATTTGTGGGGATGCCTGGCTGGCTCAGTCAGTGCAGTATGCGACTCTTGATCTCCGGGTTGTGAGTTCGAGCCCCGTGTTGGGTGGAGAGATTGCTTAAAAATAAAATCTTTAAAAAATAAAACAAAACAAAATGCTGATTTGAGGGCCCAGCTCCACAGTTCTGATGAAGTAGGTCTGGGGTGGAACGTAAGAACCTAAATTCTTAGCAAGCATCCCAGGATATTCATTTAGATTGCAGTGGGCCATGGACTACACTTTGAGAAATTCCAAACCAAGCTCACCAGTATGGCTCACCTGGCTGGTTAATGTCTATCCATGGCCCAGTTAGCACTGTATTCTAATGACCCCAGGAAACCCGGGTGTGGTCCAGCAATTGGGAGTAGATTCGTTTTTTAGCCCAACATCCATTCATCCTGATTTCCTTTTGGAGAACAGTCCTTCGCCTGCTCACTTTGTGCCCTTCAGGTAGGTTTCATCCTGCGGACTCGGGTGCCACATGTGACCCAGGGCAGAGCACTGGATCCCCTTGGCCACAGTGATTGGGGATGAACATGTGACTCCAGTCTAAGCAGATTATGTCTCAAGGCTTATACAGAAACTGTCAGGATTGGGATGGAAGGTCTGGAGATGCAGGAGCCATCTTGCCACCATGAGGGAAATTTCTACTTTTATAGATCAAAAGATGGCTAGAGAGAAACCAAGCCTTGGCAATATTATTTGAGCTGCAGATTGGGCCAAACCTAAAGCCAGATGGATCTACCCCTGTATGTTTCAGTTTAAATGGCGGGGGAGAGGGGAATTCACTTTTCATCTTAAGCCAGTTTGAATGGAGTTTGCTGTCACTTGTAACCATGAGTTCTAACTGAAATTGTTATTATGGCAAAGCATCTTACAGTAGTGTTTTTGATGATCAGATCAAATATTCTATAATCAAATACTTCTATAATTGCTTTGAAAGAAATATATGTCAAAAATGCCTATTTGGTAGGAACACTTTGGAGTTAAATCTTAGTTTAGGTAGGAAGAAGCTCTTATGGGGTGTTCTTAGGAAACGGTCAACTGACAATAAAACCTATTGTCTGTTGACTACCTATGAGGTGCTGGGCATTGAGCTTTTAATATGTTATTCCTAATTTTCACAACAAACCCAGAGTGGGTAATATCTTCATTTAGAGATGAGGAAACGAGGGTTCAGAGAGGTGAAATACCTTGTTTGGCGTCACACAGGAGGAAATGGTAGAACTTGGACTCCAAGGCCTTCTGCCAATATCACCAGCCTACCTGGGAGGCTCCAAGGTCATGTGAAATTTTTCCAAGCCTTCTTATCTCTTCCTGGCAGACCACAGCATAACTAGAATTCACCATTACTAGTTTCCCCTGCCCAGACACCGACATGAACGTTCCCAATCTCTTCTTCACCGACTTTCCTGGTTTCTTTTTGAAATTGTGCCTTAATCATCCAAGAAACCCTTCTCATGAGTGAACGAAGACGGCTTATCCGCCCGAAGATGCCCTCAGCATTCCCCAGAGCCAGATGTCACTCTCCAAGGTCATGTTTCTGGTCCTGAAGGGCATGGCTCCAAATGGATTTGAACGTGGACACCTTCCCCTCTACACCCCATCGTGTCTCGAAGATTCAGGCAGACTCATGCACATTCCACTTCGGGGGCGTGTCATTCTTTTCTTCCACACCTGTCCCTGGGTTACTGCCCCCTGGTCGGTCACTTCTTACTATGCTTTCAGGCTGCCTCTTGGCCTCTTGCTGCAAGTCTGCAGGCAGCTTGGCCGGAACTTAGGGAATCTTGGTAGGGCCCAGAGCTTGGGGGGCAACAGGCATCTGATGAACCTTTCACTGCAGGTCGTGGGACCGTTTTTTTATGCTTCATGTTCCCGTTTCCTAAATTGGTTGCAGTTATCAAGAAAAATTATTCTGAAAGACAGTTGTGATATAGCTGTTAAGTTAAAAATAGGGGCCAGATAATTTCCTGAACTTAAAATCTCTTTTAACTTTTCCCCAGAAGGGTGCTGTAGCTACAACCAGGAAAGGCACGCTTCTTTGGACTCGTAAGCAGAACAGACCTTTGAGGCTTAATCTTAAATGCCCAAGGCACTCAGGTTTCGGGAGCATTTGGATAACCTAGCCATTGCCCCCTCCCCAAGCCATCCCCCTGCCAAGGGCTTCCCAAAGAATGCAGGAAGGAAACAGGGTGAGGACTCCCTAGCCTTCTGTGTATTTTCATAGCTTTTGTTCTATCAGCGCACAAGAAGGGTTCCGTTGGCATTTTGAGTGGGAAAGTTCTTGGTTGGAAGGACTAAAGGTGTTGGCATACTGTAAGATATTAGCATCCTGGATCCCGCACATTAAATGCCAATTTGTATTAACCCAAAGCAAATAAGAAATGCTCCCATCCATTTTCAAACACTTGGGGGGCGGGGAGGGGAATGGACAGCCCCTGGTTAGTAAACCATAGGGAGGTGGTAGTGCCTGGGGCTGGAGGTAGGAAGCAAACTCCCCAACCTCCTCTGCATCCTCTAAAAGCCAGACTCAGGGCTCTTGGGAGACAGCCTCCAACCAGTCAAGGGTCTCTCCCAAGATTACGGAATTGTTGTATACAAGCTTTCAGCAAAATGCTCAGCCTAAATGGGCACTCCATAAATAGTTGCTAATTAATTGCCATGTCTTGCTCATTATTATATGCTCATTGAGACTGGAGATCTCACATCCTCTATGTTGTGAAAAGCCCCAGGCGGACTTAACATAATGCCATGCTACTGATAAGCACTCAGGAAATATTAATTACTATTGATGAAAGTGGTGACTACTTTAATTTAGATGCAAACAACCAAAAAGGGCTAAATACCCTTGGCTCTTTGCCTCTGTTGCATTTGGAGAGACTGATTAATCCGGTCTCCCGTCTCTGGCACCCAAAACTCGGGGGCATTCAAGTCACCGAGCAGTTGTGTGGATGGGTGAGAGACTTTCTTGGGCTTTAGCTGGAGAGCCAGGCTATTGGCAGCAGAGCTAGGCTTTTAAGATATGGAAAACTTCATACATATGCCAAAATAGGAACCAGGAACCAGGCCAGGTCAGGCCAGGTGAAAAAAATGAGGCATCCAGAGAGGCCAGGAGGCCGGGAGGGGAGGTATAGGCAGGGGCCATGGGAAGCCGGGAGTTACTTGGAGAGAGCCGAGGGCTGGGGTAAGGTTGGAGTTGGTGTGGTGTACCCCTTCCCAGGCCCCCACTCTCTGAAGCCCCAGTTTCACCTGAAAATGTGATCGCTATCTTGCTGAGTGCAGGCAAGATCAAATCTGTAAGGGACAGCCAGGATCCAACTTTCCATCATTCTTTGTAAATCAGAGCGGGGATTCTTACTCCTTGCCAATGGGTGAGTCGTAAGGGTTTTATTTCCCAGGATGATCACCGTGGGGTGTGGGGCATAACATCTTGCTCCGGGATTTCTATACCGAAGCATGAGAAAAAAGTCCAAGGCGGGACTAAAGCTTTATAGAGAATTAATACCTCTGCGAGTTTTAAAACAAAAAATAAACTCTGATTGTCATGAGCAGTCACGGGTTTACCAATGCAAAGCAGCCTTTCTGCTGAAAAGTGGGGTGACCTGGGTTCATTTGCACATTCGAAGATTATACTCTCATTTTGTTCAACTTTGAGTTGAGAGACAATAACATTTGCAAATGGCTTAGACCCGCCTGGTCTGACTTTCCTCAAATATCCTGCAAGATTAAATCCGTTTTGTTCTAAAGAAAAAGTAGAGGGGGTGGAGGATTGTGTTTTGAGTACAAGGCGCACGTAAAACCCAGTCCCCTCCCCTTCAGTTCCCCACCCCCCCGCCCCGGTCCAAATGGCAATACCTTTTTAATTAGCCAGGAGTGTTAAATAACCAAAGAAAGCTATATTTTCTTCTTCCTTCCCAGGTGATCGGGATTTGGATCAGTAAATTTTGGCCGTTCTTCTTTCCTGGAGCTAGAGTGACAGTGATCCAAGACAGGATATGTACATTGATTTTAATGACTTTACTAGAGGTCACTTTGGGGAAAAAGTTTCAAAGACAATCCACACGGCAGTGAAAGACAACACTAATGTTCTGGATGATGCCCTAGGCACATATTTTCATATGCAAATGCATGCAACATATGAATTCTTAGGAAATGTCATGTCAAGGCAAGCTTGTCACTACAGAGTAGAAGGAGGGGACCTACCCTAGACGACAGTCCCTCTTCACTGACCCCTTAAATCAGGGGCTCCTGTAGGTCTCCTCCTGGGAGTGTCCTTTAAAGTGTGTGAAATAATAGGAAGATTGCTCGCCTATTCGTAGAAAAAGGAAAATGCATAATGTTTTTCATTCAGTTTGTATTTTTTTACCTGGATCACAGAGCACTCTAGACTTAGGTTTTTATCATTATTTCCTTTTGACTTGGTTTTGAGTCTTGGCTCTGCAACTTAACAGTTATGAGACCTTGGGAAACTTTTTCACGAACTCGGATTCTCCGTTTGCTCGTTTATAAATCGGGAGTGTTAATACGGACCTCCGTGGGTTGGGGGAGCATAAAGGATAATGTGCGTGAAGCACCCAGCAAAGGGGCCCAACACAGAGCAGAGGCTCACAGTTGGCCTCGAGATTCTTCTTTCTCTCCCGGCCACAACTTCTTACAGAAGTAGAGCTACAGAAGCCGAGGCAGCATGGGGACACGTGGGAAGGAGACGCTCCCAGAACCCTGTGCTGACCACAGAGGTCCTTCTCAGAAGCTCATCAGAAAGAGCTGCCGTGTGGATGGGGACCCTGGAGAGAACAGGTTTTCTACTGTGTCACAGACCCCCGGAGTGTGCCTAATGCCAAAGGAACAGGAACAGAGCCGGGCCGGACAGGAACTGGGTTGAAGAGCAAACGAAGAAGAGAACCAAGAAAATGACCTCCAGTAAGCCCCATGACATAGCGAACCGCAATATTGTAACTCACCACTCCCCCCTTGCCGTGCGTGCCCCCGCACTCCTGGGTTAAATGCAGGGACTGTGTTTGCTCACAGCTGACTTGCTAGTGCTCCCAGGCGAGTCTGCACTTCACTGTAGGGGATTAATAACGATCGATGACTGATGAACTGAACGAATGACACTTTTAGCCTCCCGAGAACCCAAATTTGCATTTTCCCAGCCTCTGGGGGAAAGTGGGCATTTTGTAGGGCACCAAGTTCAAAGAATCTCTTTTTCGGAGGTACTGCCTCAGAAATCATTCCCTCTGCAGCCACGGAGTAGGAGTGGAAGATCCAGAGAGAAGGTTTGCTGCAACAAAATGGTTTCTGCGAGCCTTTTGTGGTGACATGGAAGAATGGTTTCTCTGAGGAATGAAATATGACCGGTAAACTTCCAGAATCTCAAAAAACCCCACAAATCAACAAGAAGCCAACTCCTCTGCTCTCTTAGGCATTTGGCACATACTTTATCAGCGAACGTCCCCATGCGAGCCTTTCCTTTAGACTTTATCTTTTAATTCTGTTGCTGGAAGTACTGAATCATTTTGAGCCATGGTCTCAGACCACGGTTCAGTGGCTCCAACTTTGCCAACAAAGAGTCTTGATTCTTTTTTTCTTAGACTCATCAAAAATATGAATGAAACCATAGCATTATCTGCCCAGTGAATCTGCTAGAATATAGGACTGCTGCCACTGGTTATCTTTTAAGCGATTGCCCAGCTTTCAAATCCTTCTTTATGATGGTACATTTATACCTTAAGGGATAATTGGACAGGCAGTTGTCAATTTTTTGAAAAATTGAAGCTCACAAATAGGCTTACCAAAAAAAATGACTTACTTGTAAGACCATGTGCTGAAGCCCTCCCTGGGGGGAATAGTCTTCTGGTGTCCTCAATCGATGGGCAGAACGGGCCCAACAGACGTGTATTTTGGGAGGCTGAGGAGCTTTCCAGGAAGGAACTCAGCCTGGGTCACTGCTGGAAACTGGGGTAGTGACCCCACAAAGCTCCTTCTGCAAAAGCCAGGAGCTTCCTGGAAAGAGACTCATCCAAGGGGAAGAAACTGAGCATGAAGATGTTCTGAATGCTGTGGGTGCGGGGGAGCCGTCCCTCTCTCCTGTTCTTGGCCCGGCTTACTACACACACCCATGTCTAGAGAAAGAGAAGACTATAAGTAAAAAACATGGAAAGATCTGTTTTAATAGACTCTATAAAATATGGGAGCTGAAGCAATAGTGCTTCGAGACTCCTTCCCTTTGGCACCACTTACTAGTCCATAGCTTGGGAAACGTGAGAACTGAGGACATCAAGGGCATCACCTGCAGGGGATGGTTATCCATACCCTGGGGACCTGCAGGAGGAGGCATGTGCCTAGAGGCACAGTGGCAGCCCCAGCATGAAGCGCTAGAGCTGGGGGGACACTGGCAGCATGGAGAAGTACAGAGGAGAGTCTCCCTGAGCATGCCCAGGACTTCTCAGGCAGAATCACCACCAGGTCACATTCCTGTGGCTTGGAGAATTGGATGATTAGTCTTCACAGGACCTCTTCCAAACGTTGGTAAGACCTAGAAAAACTTGGGTTTTATCGTGTATTTGGTAATCATCTTACATCTTAAAATAATATCATAAGTAGTGGTTAGGTTTCCAAATGAGGAAGGAAGGAAGGAAGGAAGGAAGGAAGGAAGGAAGGAAGGAAGGAAGGAAGGAAGGAAGGAAGGAAAAGGTGGCAAATTTCTCCCATTATAAACTATAATTGGCTAAACACTATACATTTGTTATTGGAAAAAGAGTAGAACTCTTTTTGTTTTTAAATCCATAAAATATATTTAAACATAGCAAAGTGTTTTGTGAACATCTAACTGGCCTGCAGCGCCTTCCCACAATCAGCCAAGCCATTCATCCTGATTCTCGTGCTTCCTTAGGGCTCCGAACTCAGAACTTACGTAGGGCTATGTCCAATACTTCATCCCTGAAATATACTTTTGGAACCCTAGATAGGGGTGAATGGGACGAGAACGAGAAGTCCCAACACCAAATAAGGAGGGGCAGAATGAGTAGGCAGGCCGAGAAGAACTAACCAGCATCTCTTCGCTATGTCTTGTCTTTCCTTTTCTTTCCTTTCCTTCCCTTTTCTTTTTTTTCTTTTCTCTTCTCTTCTTCTTTTCTTTTATTTATTTATTTTTGGTTTCTTTTCTAACCAAATGTTCATTGAAACTTTATTATTTTTTTTAGAAGAAAGCATGGCAGAAAGCATTATTTAGTTTTTAATATCTTTTTAAAGACTTTATTTGAGAGAGACAAAGAAAGAGAGCATGAGCAGGGGTGAGGGGCAGAGGGACAAACAGTCTCCTGCTGAGTGCGGAGCCCGAGGCCCTGTGGCACTCAGTCCCAGGACCCTGGGATCATGACCTGAGCCGAAGTCAGACGCTACCCAGGCACCCCAACAATATTTATTTTTTAAAATATTTTTTTGAGCTATGATTGACACAAAAAGCTATACATATTTCATGTATGCAACTTGATGAGTTTTGAGATAAGCATATGTGTGTGCAACTATCCCCGCAATCTAGGCCCTAAGCATCGAGGCTCAGAGAGGTTTAGCAAGTAGCAGAAGTCATACAGGTAGTAAGTATCAGCTCCAAAGCCCATACGACTGGGCATGGAAGTTATGTGGGGTCACCAGCCTGCGAGCAAAGGTACAGTCCAGAGGAAGAGGAAGGGTGGGCCCAGGTGATGGCACATGGGGGCAGGGGAATGCCAGCTGGTGAGAAGTCATAGGTCACCATGGAGATGGGAAAAGTCAGTGACTGCCAAGGTGGATGTATGCTAGTGATGAGGAAAAGAGGCAGACAGGGAATTCCCACAGAGCCGAGCCGTTTTGAGAGCGATGGAAGGAAGAAACTGGGAGCTCGGAGAACTTATCACTGGACCGATGTGGAAAATGGTAAGCAGAAGAATGGGTGGAGGAGCAAGGGTGAGGCTAGAGGGCCAGAGGTGGGGAGCGTGGGAGCTTCTGCTGTGGTTGTTTTGGAGAGGCCAGTAGAGATAAGCAAGTCAGGCTGAGTCCCTGTTGACACCGGAAGGACATGTGTGAAACGTGTGTCACTTGCCTCTACTAATAATTTTGATCAAAGTTTTCACTTTTATTCCTTAAAAAGTTACCTGCTGAGGGACGCCTGGGTGGCTCAGTCCGTTTAAGCCTCTGTCTTCAGCTCAGGTCATGAACCCAGGGTCCTGGGATCGAGTCCCGCATCAGGCTCCTTGCTCAGCAGGGGGTCTGCTTCTCCCTTTTCCTCTGCTGCTCCCCCTGCTTGTGCTCTCTCTCTCTTTCTCTCTGTCAAATAAATAAATAAAATCTTAAAAAAATTACCTACTGAATGTTTAAAAGCTTGGAGTCTGCAGGCCAATAACAATTTCTGTAATTGTTCTTAAAAGATGAATTTCTAGAGTGTTTTAGTTTTTATTTTATTCGGAGAAGATTCTTATTCTTTTTTCCTTTACAAATTTTCCAACACTGGAAACCACCATATTAAAGACTACTCATTCTAGGAATTCCCTGCAGGGTCCTAAGTACCTGGAGCTGGTGTTAAAAAGATCATTAAGAGCAGAGCATCTCTTCATTCCCTGGAGTTCCTGGTAATTTCTGTTTAAAGACCTAGACTCTAGCAGAGTTAATATTTACAGTGAGGTAATATATTATTTACATGGACCCCAGACACCAAAACATCTATAAATTCACACATAGTTAACCTCCATCTGCTCTTTCCTTTCTTTACTTATTAAGTCAATTCAAGACCTAGACTATTATCAGATATAAGGTTCTTTCAATAATTTCACCCACAAGCCTTTTAAAATGAAAATTTAAAAAAAAATGAAGGACTTGCCAAATTCTCATTTAACGTGAGGAATCTACGGATTTCAGAAGACGTGGTTCTGGGTAAGGTAAATGCTAAAAATGGGAAAGAAAAATAAATTATTATCATTTGTCTTTTGGAGTTATGTACAAATTGCGGAGGAGGAAACAGATTCCAAGGGATGAAGCTTCCTCCAGAATATAACAAGCTTTTCCTAAGGATTTTCAGGGATAAAGGAGCGTGTATATGAACGAAGCTAATCTCAAAGGCAAATGATAGTGCTTAACTATATGTGCATTCATTAATATCAATTGACAAACTACAAATTCCACAAGAATTCTTTTTTTTATTAATAGTTTTCAAGTTTATTTTTTAACTTAGGCACAAGCATTCTTAAGCAAAGGTTTTGAACCAAGTCATAAAATTCTGCACCTGTTGTTTCTTTTGCTGCATCCTCAGCTCAGTGAGTCCAAGTCGGGCTGCCCGAGTGTCCAGGTGTTCGGGTGTCTCAAGATTTCACCCTTCCCTTAATCCAGCTCAGGCTACATGATCTGCTTACCTTTCAGGGACCGGAACTAAGAGAATCTCCTGACTTAATTACACAGCAATAAGCAACTGAAAGCAGGTGGCGATTGGGAGGGCCTCTTGGGATCAAAGTAGTACACGGATTTAAAAGCTGATCCACACAAGAAATTGTATGCAAATGTTTGTAGAGTCATTATTCATGAGACCCAAAAAATGTTAACTAAAATGTCTATCCGCAGATGAATGCGTAAATAAAATGTGGTATGTCTATACAAGGAAATATTATTCAGCAATAAAAATAGATGAAAAACTGATACATGTTACAATGTGGATAAATTCAAATCACCAACATCAGGAACGAAAGGGGATATCACTATGGATCCCACTAATATTGAAGGAATAATAGGGACTATTATGAATAACTTTAAGCCAACAAATTACTGGCAATTTAAATGAAGTTGGACAAACTCTCTGAATAACTTATAAAAACTGATACAGGATGAAACAGGGAACTTAAATAACCTGATATCTATTAAAGAAATTTAAATTATTATCGGAGGGGCGCCTGGGTGGCTCAGTCGTTAAGCGTCTGCCTTCGGCTCAGGTCATGATCCCGGGGTCCTGGGATCGAGCCCCGCATCGGGCTCCCTGCTCCGCGGGAAGCCTGCTTCTCCCTCTCCCACTCCCCCTGCTTGTGCTCCCTCTCTCTCACTGTGCCTCTCTGTCAAATAAATAAAATCTTAAAAAAAATAAATAAATAAAATAAATAAATAAATAAATAAATAAATTATTATCAAAAACCTCAGGAAGAAAATTCCAGGCTCATATTATTTCATTAGTGAATTCTATCAAATATTTAAGAAAAAAATAATTTTTTTTTTTTGAAAACAGAGTAGGGGGACACACTTCTAACTCATTTTATGAGACTAGCATAGCCCTAATATCAAAACTTTTTTTTTTTTAAGATTTTATTTATTTTTTGACAGAGAAAGACACAGCGAGAGAGGGAACACAAGCAGGGGGAGAGGGAGAGGGAGAAGCAGGCTTCCCGCAGAGCAAGGAGCCCGATGTGGGGCTCGATCCCAGGACCCTGGGATCATGACCTGAGCCAAAGGCAGACCCTTAACAACTGAGCCACCCAGGCACCCCCCCAATACCAAAACTTGGCCAAACATTACAAAAAAAGAAAAGAAAGAAAGAAAATTAGAGGCCAATATCCCTCTTGATTATAGACTCTTTAACAAAATATTAGCTAAACAAGTTCAGCAATATATAAAAATGATAAATATCATGACCAAATACATTTACCCCAGGAGTGCAAAGTTAGTCTAACATTCATAAAAACCAACCTGTGTAGGGGTGCCTGGGTGGCTCAGTCAGTTAAAGTTAAGTGTCTGCCTCTTGATTTCCATTCAGGTCATGATCTCAGGGTTATGAGCTGGAGCCTGCTGTGGGGCTCTGTGCTGCGTGTGGAGTCTGCTTACGATTCTTTCTCTCCCTCTGTGTCTCCCTGCTTGAGCTCTCTCTCTAAAATAAATAAATCTTTAAAAAAAATCAATCTGTGTAGTTTATCATATTTATGGAATGAAGAGAGACACCACATAATTATTTCAATAGATGATGAAAAAGTATTTGGAAAAAATTCCATACTTGTTTGTGAGAAAACAAAGAAATGAAGAGAAAAAAAAAAACAACTATCAACCAAATAGGAAAGAAGGGAAATCTCTCCACCTGATAAAGAATATTTACCAAAACCCTGGAGCTAACATCACACTTAATGGTGAAGTATTCAATATTTTCCTTCTAAGATCAGGAACAAATGATGTCCAGTCTCTCTATTTCTATTCTATTCAAGGTCTTAGTTCTTACAATAAGGCAAGAAAAAGAAATAAAAGGCATGAAGATCAGAAAGACAACTAAAATTGCTTCTGTTGGGGCGCCTGGGTGGCCCAGTAGTTAAGCGTCTGCCTTTGGCTCAGGTCATGATCCCGGGGTCCTGGCATCGAGCCCCGCATGGGGCTCCCTGTTCCGCAGGGACCCTGCTTCTCCCTCTCCCACTCCCCCTGCTTGTGCTCTCTCTCTCTCTGTCAAATAAATAAATAAAATCTTAAAAACAAATGTCATGTATTTCACATAAATTAAAATGGAAAGTAATTTTTTATATTTAACCAGATAGTAACCATTTTCTTCATTCCTTCCTGAATTCCCACGTGATAAAATTTTCTGTTGCCTGAGGAACTTACATTAGAATTTCTTATAGTGGGGCGCCTGGGTGGCTCAGTTGGTTAAGCATCTGCCTTTGGCTGGGTCATGATCCCAGGGTCCAGGGATCGAGCTCCACATCGGGCTCCCTGCTCAGCAGGGAGCCTGCTTCTTCCTCTCCTGCTTGCCCTGCTTGTGCTCTCTCTCTCTCTGTGTCAAATAAATAAATAAAGTCTTTAAAAAAAAAAGAAAAAGAATTTCTTATAGTACATGTCCCCGGCAATGATTTCCCTTAGTCTTCTTTTATCCGAAGATGTCTTTGTTTTGCTTTCATTTTATTTATTTATTTATTTGAGATTGAGCATGCACATTTTGCTTTTATTCTTAAGTGACATTTTCATCAGATACAGAATTCTGGTTTTTTCCGGCACTTTAAACATGTTGTTCCACTGTCTTCTGACCTCTCATTGTTTCTGATGAACAGTCAGTGATAACTCGAACAATTGTTTCCCCCTGTGTCATTTTTCTCAGTTGGCTTTCAAGGTTTTCTCTTTACTTTTGATTTTCAGCATTTGACGATGTTATCCATACATGTGGCTTTCTCCATATTTGCTCTGCTTGGGTTTCGTTGATTTTCTTGAATCTGGAATTCATGCTTTTCACCAATTTTCAGTCATTATTTCTTCAAATTGTGCTTGGCCCCATTTTCCTTGTCTTCTTTTGGGACTCTAATTACATATATGTGTAACCTTTTGATATTGTCCCATAGGTATCTGAGGTTCTGTTCATTTTTTTCAACCATTTTTCTCCCTTCTTTTTTTCTCTTTTCTTTTCTTGAGAATTTGTCCCAAGGCAATGAGTAAATGTGGAATGGTTACACTGAAGAAAGAACTGCTGATTAACTTCTGTTGGTTACTGGACATGTTCCTCTGTCATCCGCATTCTGCTATTGTCCATCCAATGGATTTTTGTTTCTTTCTTTCTTTCAAGTATTACACTTTTGTTTCCTGTAGTACATTTTCCTTCTTCTTTTGTTTCAGATAACATAATTTTTTTTAGAATTTCTGCTTGATTCCTGTCATGGCTAATTTTATGTGTTAACTTGACTGGGTCACAGTGCCCATATATTTGTTCAAACATTATTCTTGATGCTTCTGTGAGAGTGTATTGTGATGAGATTTACATTTGAATCAATGGGCTTTGAGTAAAGCAGATTGCCCTGGGTAATGTGGGTGGATCGCATCCAATTAATTGAAGGCCTGAAGAGAACAAAAGGTTGACCTCCCCCAGCAAGAGGGAATTCTGCCACAGATAGCATTCAGACGTCATCTGCAATGTGGTCTCTTCTTAGATCTACAGCAGACTGACTGTGGACTTTATCCTGTAACATCAGTTCATCCCTGGGTCTCCAGCCTGCATGTTCACCCTGCTGATTTGGGACTTGCTAACTTCCATAATCTCATTAGCCAATTCCTTACAATAAATCTCTCTCTCTGTGTATGTATATGTATACTTATATGTATACGTATATGTATATGTATACATACACATCCTATCGGTTCTGCTTCTCAGGAGATTCTGACTAATTCAGTTTCTGTTTCTCTTCTGAAACTTTCTATCTTTCCATTGTTTGCGAATGTATTCTCCTTTAGTCTGTGAGCACAGTTGTTATAGCTACTTTAAAATCCTTATGTGCTGGGCGCCTGGGTGGCTCAGTTGGTTGGGCGACTGCCTTCGGCTCAGGTCATGATCCTGGAGTCCCGGGATCGAGTCCCGCATCGGGCTCCCTGCTCAGCAGGGAGTCTGCTTCTCCCTCTGGCCCTCCCCCCTCTCATGCTCTCTCTCTATCTCATTCTCTCTCTCAAATAAATAAATAAAATCTTTAAAAAAAAAAAAAAAATAAATAAAAATCCTTATGTGCTAATTTCAATATCTTGGTTATCTCAAGGTGGATTTTTTTTATCTTGAAAACGGATCAAATGTTCTTGTATTTTTGATATGTTGAATAATATTGGACTGTATCATGGACATTGTGCATGTTGTATTGTGAAGACTCTGGATTCTGTTACATACCTCTGAATAGTGTCAGTTTTATTAATTTATTTATTTTAAATGATTTTATTTATTTGAGAGATAGTGAGCAAGAGAGAGAGGGAGAACACAAGCAGGGGGAGGGGCAGAGGGAGAGGGAGAAGCAGGTTCCCCGTTGAGCAGGGCTCAATCCCAGGACCCCAGGATCATGACCTGAGCCGAAGGCAAACACTTAACTGACTGAGCTGCCCAGATGCCCCAGTTTTATTGTTGTATAGCCAGGCAATTAACTTGTTTAAATTCTGATTGCAAACTGTTTTTTGGGAAGCAGCTGACATCTCGTTCAGTTCTGCCGTCCTTGGCTGGACTGCTTTCAGTCTGCTCCTGACACGCATGGATAAAAAATCAGCAAGAGATTTGGCCAGAGTCAGACACAGACATGAGTCTCCCTTTCCCGGGCACTCTCCTTTCTTGAATTCCTCTGCCACTGTCCATTGGCTGCGTTTGTCCCAAAGTCTGTCTACTGTCTCTTCGGGGCAGAAAAACTGTAGATTTTCTGTTGGAGTTTTAGTAGGGTAACCAACCATCCTGGTTGGCCCAGAACTGAGAGTTTTCCCAGAATGTGAGATTTCCAGTGCTAAGCCTGGAACAGCTCTGGAAAAACTGGGCTGGTTGGTCACCCTAAGTTCTAGACACTCTGTAGGTTGCCGACTGTGCTTGAAGACATGGAAACAAAGAACTCACCCAGTGCCATTTTTTTCCTTCCAGAAGCTCTTTTTGGTCACTTTCCAGTGCCTTCAAGTATTGGTGTTTTTTATTGTTGTTCTTTGTTTGTTTGTTTGGTTTTTTGTATTTTGTTCAGAATTTATAGCTGATAGCTGTCATCTGTGGGAGAGTTGTCCCACTAGGAGGTTCCTCAGTCTCTGCCGGAAGCAAATGTCCTTTCAGTCCCTCTTAACCTGACATACTGCAAACCCTATTCCATCTCTTTTTCTCTGCCAGCTCAGGCTCCCCATTCTGCATAGGCACTCCTTTCTCTCTCTCTCCTGAGCGACCTTCCCAGCCTCCAGTCATATGAATGTGCCTCTCCCGGATGCTCCCTGAAATCCCTACCCTGAGAGGGAGGTTCAGTGTGGATTACTGATTGACTTTGGTCAACATTGGGAAGCAATTAGTGCCCATAATGCTTGGGCTCTGTTCCATTCATGATCTCATCTGACCCTTTATGACAACTCTGCAAACTAGGCATTTTCCTCTCCATGCTATAGAGAGGACACATTTCACACATGGGGTCTCTTATGTCTCAGACAAAACCACTGTGGCTGTTCAGTGTCCTGGTCCTTCTGGGTGGTGGGTCACTGATCATCCCAGGTGGGGACGGACATCTAGGAAACAAACATTTCCACAAAAATTCCCAACGTCCACTGTGTATGAAACTGTGCTAGGCAAAAGCCTTCTCTAAAAAAAAAAAAAAAAAAAAAAAATAATAATAATAATAATAATAATAATAACCTTCTATACATAAAGGGAAGGGAAGGTTTTTCTGGGAAGAAGTTTACCAGCAAGAGTTAAAAAAGATGTTTAATGTGAAAGTCTGTCTTGTGAAATGTCATGCTGGTTAATTCTACCGTTTCTTTCTTCTCAGTGGCAGGTTGAGTATATTCCCAGGGACCTTGAGAATTTGCCCCAAGGAAATGAGTAAACGTGGAACGGGGTGCATGGAAAAACAAGCTGCTGCTGTAGCACAGCTCCATGGGGGGCGCCACGTGCTGGCTCTGACTTCCAGGTTCCCGTTAAGATCATGCTCACCTGGTCAAGTGTGCCCCCCAACATTTCATCATAAACATTTTCAAACAGAGAAGTGGGAAAGACTTTGTAATGAACACACATATACCCACCGCCCTGGCTCTATCATTAATTAACATTGTGCTATAGCTTTTCCGTCACATACCTATCCACCTATACATCCCTCGACTCATTTTGCAAACTCATCTTAATTTTTATGTAATAAAAAGTCAATTTTAAGACATCAGTGCCCTGGAAGTTTTTTTTTTTTTTTTTTTTTTATTTGACACAGAGAGAGAGAGAGGAATCACAAGCAGGCAGAGTGGCAGGGAGCGGCAGAGGGAGAAGCAGGCTTCCCGCGGAGCAGGGAGCCCGATGTGGGACTCGATCCCAGGACTCTGGGATCGTGACCTGAGCAGAAGGCAGACACTTAACGACTGAGCCACCCAGGCGCCCCTGCCCTGGAAGTTTTTAAGCTCAAGTCTTATTTCCCTTTCAGGTCACAAAGCCTATAAAATCTTTATGTTTGTTTGACGTCTGCCTCTCTATCTCCAGAGGCTTGTTTTGTTCATAAAGGGGTCCCTCTGGGCTCTTCCCTTTTTGGTCATCCTCATCAGCTTTTCCGGACAGTGCGCCTGTGTTGATGCCCATCACTCCTAGAGCGTGGGCAGGGAGGGAAAGCCTGGCCATGCAGGAGGACCTCACCCCTCCCAGGGGGCCAACTGCATTATTGGCAGGAGAAGGTGGCTGGGGATTAGGTTACAGTACCAAGCGATGCCCATGGACACCTGTGATATTGTGATTTAAAATAAGACACATCGGGTGGGGCGCCTGGGTGGCTTAGTTGGTTAAGCCTCTGCCTTCCGCTCAGGTCGTGATATCAAGATCCTGGAATCGAGCCCCTCATTGGGCTCCCTGCTCAGCAGGGAGTCTGCTTCTTCCTCTCCTTCTGCCCCTTCCCCTACTTGGGCTCTCTCTCAAATAAATAAATAAAATCTTTTTAAAAATAAAGTAAAATAAGACACATAGATCTGGTCTTCGTTCTGACACAGAGCCCTTAAAACCTTTGGGATTTCCTAAGTGATTAGAGCGATAAAAGTGTCTTTTGCTATGATAATGAGGTGACTTTTGGACGCCTCCTAAGGATGGCGGCTGGAGGCCAGGAGAACCAAGAATGTGATTGGAGGGTTGGAACTCTTAGTCCCACCCCCTAACCGCCCAAGCGGGAGTACCAACAATGTGATTGGAGGGCTGGAACTCTTAGTCCCACCTCTCCCGACCTCCCCAGAAGGGGAGTCCGCCGGGGGTTGTACTATTTAATCAGTCAGACCTTTGTAGTCAAGCCTCCCTAAAACCCCAAAAGGACAGGGCTCAGAGCTTAGAGGTTTGTGAGCACGGGGAGATTTGGGGAGAGTGGTGTGCTCAGAGAGGAAATGGAACTGAGTGCCTGAGATATCAGCTTTTATAATATAAAAAGCCGTACCTGAACTATATCCTTTTATAATAAACTGGCAATCTGGGAAGTAAAATGTTTCTCTGAGTTCTGTGAGCATCTCTAGCTAATTAATTGAACCTAAGGAGGGGGTCATTGGACCCCCCCAACCTGTAGCCAGTTGATCAGAGGCACAGGTGAAAGGAGACCTCAGTTATTCCTTTAAAAAAAAAATTTTTTTTAAATTTAAATTCAATTAACATATAGTGTATTATTAGTTTCAGAGGTAGAGTTCAATGATTCATCAGTCTTACATAACACCCAGTGCTCATTTCATCACGTGCCCCCCTTAATGCCCATCACCCCACTCCCCACCCACCTCCGCTCCAGCAACCCTCAGTTTTTTCGCTAAAGAGTCTATCATGCTGTGCCTCCCAACCTCAAACTTTCTAATTAAGTTTCTTTCCAGTTTATCTCTTAACTCAGGCAAAAGACCCTGCGGGCAAAGCATCCTCTGATGGGAACTAAACTACCCCCTCGAGCAATCAGGACTGTCCCAAACCAGCAAGACCCTGCCTGTCTGACCCCAAGACACTGAGCGACCTGCCCTTCCCTGCCCACCTGCATGTACCCACTGACTCATGCCCCACATTTTCCTTCTATAAGCCTGGAAGTGTTTTCAGCCTTTGGGAGACAGTCTTTAAGGTTTTAGTCTGCTGTCTTGCCACTGTTGGCCTCACGGAAATAAATCCCTTTCTTGTTTCACCACCACTTGTTTCTCTGATTTTGGCAGCAGCGGGTGGCCGCAGCTGGTCTGTCTGAACTCCCGGAGCCAGGTGCTCTTGCACCCTGCGCCCCGGCTGCAACGTGACAGCCTGGACCTGTGGTTGGCATCTAAGGGGGCGGGGCCGTCGGGTAGGATTGAGCCCTCCACCCGCGGGATCTGAAGCTATTTCCAGGTGAATGGTGTTAGAATTGAGTTGAATTCTAAGACGCCCAGCTGCTGTCTGAGAAGTGAGTTGACGTATGGAAACACCACCCCACTCCCGACACACATTGGAATGATTGGTGGTCAGAACCTTAGCGAGTGTCAGAACCCTCAGCACACCGTGCATATCCTACCCGCCCCTCCACACACACACACACACACACACACACACACACACACACACACACACACGATTCCCACCAGCAGCCCCACCAGCACCTACGAAAGTCAGGGAGCCCTCAGTTGGCCACAGCTGTGTAATTTTCAGACTTGCCCCAAAGTGTTTTCTGATATTGGTGGTGGCTTCTCTCTCTCATCATTGGTTGGGGGAGGGAAACCATCAGAAACATTTAAAAAAATTTTTTTAAAGATTGTATTTATTCATTTGAGAGAGAAATTGAGCGCACGGGCACAAGAGAGCATGCGCACACAAGTGGGGGGAGGGGCAGAGGGAGAAGCCTACTCTGGGCTGGGCAGAGAGCCCCCCACAGGACTCAATCCCAGGACCCCGAGATCACAACCTGAGCCAAAGGCAGACACCCAACCGACTGAGCCACCC
Organism: Halichoerus grypus; assembly: GCF_964656455.1. Taxonomy (NCBI): domain Eukaryota; kingdom Metazoa; phylum Chordata; class Mammalia; order Carnivora; family Phocidae; genus Halichoerus; species Halichoerus grypus. The sequence goes on from NC_135714.1 coordinate 194,031,451, forward strand.
AGGCGCCCCATCAGAAATATCTTATTAATGTAAACATTTTTCTGGTCTTGTACTAAAAACATTCATCAAAACAAAAATCAGAACAAGAAATCGAAATGCACTATGAGATCTCTTTCTGTTGGGCTTGCCTAGCTGATTTTTAGTTTGTATGGATTCCGTTTCATTTTTCTCATCATATTGGAGTCACTGCTTAACAGAAGAGCAGCTGAAACCCTGCATGTTCCCATCACACTGTTCCCCTCATTGGCTCGGACTATATTTTTCTTTCCAATTCTTCTCTCTGGGCTTTTTAGCTCTCTCTCCGCACGGGCCACAGTTCCATTATTTGTCCTCCAACAGTTGTTTTCCTGTATCTATCTTATTTCTGAAATGTTCACTACTCAAGTGTCTCACATTTCTGAAAATCCCCGAAGCATCCGTAACCAATAGACTTTCCCTTCCTCTCCTGCTCAACCTTCCCAAGGAGCCAGGGGTCTCTTTCCCCACACATCCTGCTTAGAGTTGAGGCTCGAGCTGAGCGTTTAGTTTTCTTCCTACTGAACCAATCCATTTACCTAGACGATCTTACGTTTCAGTTCTCAAAAATCTAAGCATGGCCGGCACTTTCAAAGTAGAGGAACTCTTTGTCAGAAAGAGCCTTTTCTTTATCTCCCAGAGACATTCACCAGGGGATATTAATTTTTTAAAGGGAATGTAAACAACAATCTAGTGAGGAAGAAAAATCCCACTCCTCATATATCTTACTCACCTTTATCTCCTTCTCATTCACGCCCTGTTTGGAAGGCTTGTTCAACCCCCCTTTGATTATGGGAAAATGCCAATTAACATAAAGGGTAAATATCCCCTCAATCTTCAATAATACCTAACAAGCATGTGGCTTTTTTCTGCTCCTGACACATTTTGATGGTTTCATGGATTAATGGATCTTCTCATTGAATTATTGAGCAAAAGCCTGAAATAAAAACATCAAAAAATCCTTTATCTTATTCTTTCCCAGCCCCCGGACAGGCCAACCTGGCAGCCCACCTCCTTATCAGAATACTAACACCGGCTGATTTATTCCCAGTGCACGCTCCTCGGAGGGGTCTGGGTACTCTCCTGCCCACACACCCACAAGGCCCCCCTGTGGGGTAGGGAGTCCTTTCTCTGGTCTAGAACAGAATATTGGTTCTTCTACAACTGACTTACTACATAGCATCCTGATTCTGCTGACAGAATGCTAAATTGGCTACACAGCTTGGTCTACACACATTAGTTTACTAACAAAAGAGGTAAATGTTTTCTAACTCTACAATTATCTTCCATAATATCTAAAAGCGTATAACTTTATTCTACTCCCAACACCTTCTGACAGTTTCGTGGGTTAATGGATCTTCTTATTGAACTATTGAATCATTAAACCTCAAGTAAACAGTAAAAGCTCCTCCTCAGAAGTGGTAGAGGAAATGGAAATTTGGCAACTGTCTGGTGGGGTGTGGTTGTGTAGACCACCAATCTGGAAAATTCTGATTTCAGTTCTGTTCTTCCCTGGTTATATTCCTAGGCTGGGTAATAGGGGCTAACACAGACTGGGGACTGAAGTGACCTGGATGTCTATAGTCGTGAGATTAACTTGAAATACAAGTCTACTTCACGATATCTAACGATATCTGGGTTGGTTCCTGAAAGGTTGTGTGTGAATTCAATTTTGGTCCTTGTATAATTTCCTCATTTACTGACACTATAAATTTTAGGATGCTTTACCTTGGCACCTAATTATCTTTAAAAGGTAATTATTTCCAACATTTCTCTTTCTGTTTTTCTGCTCATAGGCTTCTGATAAGTAGCGATTACCCTCTTAATGAATGCTTACAAGTGCTTTGGAAGCCGCACTTGTAATAAGACAATGCTTTTATAAGGCCTTAATTTATTTCTTTTAAACACAATTCCTCAAGTTGGAGTTTTCCTAAGCAGAGCACACCTATGCCGGGCAGCCTTGGCGAATCTGACTGCGCTATGGGTACCAGGAAGGACTGCCTTCGAGAGTGTCCTCTGTTCTGGGTATCTATTCCTGTGTAACCAACCACCCCAAAACTTAGTGGCTTGGGGTCTCTCCTATAGTTGCAATCAGGTATCAGCTGGGCTGGAGTCACCTGAAGGCACTTGTCTGAGCCTCCAAGGAAGCTTCTTTAGCCACGTGTTGTGTGCTGAGGCTAGTGTGGGGGGGACAGCTCAGGGCTGGCTGGATGCTTCTCTCTCCCCAAAGCCTGTCCACCTGCCTAGCTTGGGCTTCCTCACAGCAGAGTGATCTTAAGGTGGTAGAACTTCTTTATTTTTTTTTAATGTTTAAAAAGCTTTTATTTATTTATTTATTCAGAGAAAGAGTGAGTGGTTGGAGCAGAGGGAGAGGGAGAGAGAGAATCTCAAGCAGACTCTGCACTGAGCTCGGAGCCCAACACGGGGCTCTCCATCTCACGACCCTGAGATCACAGCCTGAACCAAAATCAAGAGCTGGACGCCTCACTGACTGAAACTCCCAGGGTCCCCAAGGTGGTGGAACTTCTTTCTGGCAGCGGCTTTCTCGAGAGCATGCTGTTCAACTGAGTCCAGCACATAATGCAAGGCTTCTTCTGATGTAGCCTTAGAAGTCACTTAGTGAGTAAGGGACAGGCGGGGCTGGGTAGGGAGAGACAGGTAGAGGGCTCTGTGACTAGGCTCACGTGGGGGCTACACGATCAGGCTCACAGAAATCCCAGAAAGGCTGAGGCGTAAGGAAACCAGAGATAAGGGAACAAACCAGAGACCACCCTGCCCTGGGTGTCAGAGGTGGGGTCTTTTGATGACAGTCACCTTGTGACCAACAAAGGATGACCAGACCCTAAAGAAGAAGTAAACCATTAGAGATGTTATCACCAGTCCTTACTCCGTGGTGCTATCTTTAGAGACCTTAGAAAAATTTAAATTCCCTGGTCAGTTTTCAATAAAAGACCAATCCTAAAAGCCCTTGTTGGCAACACAGTTGGGACCCCTCTCACTTCTGAGAGCTTTTTCTGTATCCTTGCTTAATAAAACTTTAGCTTTGCTCACTCTCCTTTGTCCACGAGATTCATTCTTCGACTCCGTGAGACAAGAACCTCGCCCTCCCGCTTCATTAAGAAGGTCAAATCAGATTCAAGGGGCTGGGGGTCTGCAAAGGCATGGACACAAGGAGTTGTAGCTCATCAGAGATCCACCCTTGGAGTTTAGGCTGTATGCCTATTGTTATGTGTTTAACATATTGTCATGTTTGTAAAGTGGGTTAACTAGAGTTAATGCTACTTCTTCGACATGTCCTTCTGGGAACACCTAATATAATAATGAGAATAATAAGGCCATTCATGGAGCAATTGTGCTCTCCCCTATGGGAGATAGAATTGTGCAAAAACAAATAAAAAATTTCTGCTCTCACAGTGCTTGCATTCTAGGCGGGGAGGAATACAGTACAATAAAATAGAATATACATTAGCATGTCATATAGTGATAAATGCGATGGAGAAAAAATTAAGCAGGGAAGAGGATTAGGAAATGCGTGTGTGGAAGCAGTTTTAAATAGTCTGGGTAGAGAAGGCTGCCCCAGGAGGGAACGTTTGAGCAGAGATCTGAAGAGGGAGTAAGACATGGTCTTGGCGGAAGGAGCCTTATAGTAAAGTAAGCAGACCGTGTGGCTGGGGCTTGGCTGTGGGGATGGCACAGGTGTTGGGACGCAGCGGGGGGTCTGTTGGAGGCGTGGGGACTGTGGGGGTCCTGTAAGGCCTTTCATTTGGCTTTTACTCTGTCAATGGGAAGTCATTGGAATGTCCCTGGGAAGCCATGGGAGCAGAGGAGTGGCTTTCTCAGAGGAAAGCGAGCAAGGGTGGAGGCAGGGAAACCCGTCAGCAGGTCACTGCAATCATCCAGGCGGGGGATGGATGGCGGCTTGGACCCGAGGCTCGGCCGCAGAAGTGGTAGGTAGTGAGATGCCCTATTATGGATATATTCTGAAGGTAGAACCAACACAATTTGATTACAGATTGAATTTGGAGACAGGTTCCAGAGAGAACTGCTCTGGGAAGTTTTGCTGTTAAGTGGGAGGGAGTGGAGAATGGATGTGGGGCTCAGAAGGACATGTGGCTTTTTTTTTTTTAAGATGTGAATAATGTTTGGGGCACCTGGCTGGCTCAGTCAGTGGAGCATGCAACTCTTGATCTCGGGGTTGTGAGTTCGAGTCCCACGTTGGGTGTAGAGATTACTTAAAAAAAAAAATTAAAAAAAAAAGATGTGAATAATGTTTGTGTGCTGGTGGGAATGGTGGAATGGTCCAATAAAAAAAGAAGATCTGGTGATGCAGGAGAGAGGCGGGCTCGTTGCTGGTAGGATGTCCTTGAATAGTGAGAAGGGTGGATTTAGGGTACTAATGTGGGGTCCCTCAGGTAGGTGCCCCAATAGCTCACCCAGAATAACAACGAAAGGACCAAGTTTATGGAAGGGGGTGGATGTGGCTTTTATGGGACTTCTCTTCGGATTGTCTCCACCAGATCCACAGAAGGGGTTTGGGGGGGTTCTGGAAGGGGGACTGTTTGCAAAACAGCCATCAGAATGTAGGAGGGGACAGGAAGCAGGACCCCTGGTCAACGCTTGGGCTTTAAAGTGGGAATAGCAGTATCACTGTTTCTCCCATGGGTTTCAGCTTTGTGGATGCCAGAGGGTTGGTGGAGGGCTGGGTGTGACCAGGGTAGGAGGCTGGCGGGTGAGTTCAAAGAAAGGAAGGGAAGGGAAAGGGAGGTGGGAAAATGCAAGGCAGAGCGCCTGCCAGGTTAAGGAGGAAAGGGAGGGGTCCTGAACAAGTAGGGGTGACAGAGCTGAGGGTCCTGGAGCTCTGAATTAAGACTCAGGGCTACCCAGGCGGTTCCCTACCCAGGTTTGAGGGTATGTTTTTAGATCCTGCAAACTTTTCTAAACTGTCTAAAAATATCTTATGGGCCTAACAGAGAAACCAAATCACTTATGTCAAATAACAGACCCCCAAAACCAACTAACAGAACCACAGAACTTTAGGGTTTTCCGCTGTCAGGTCACTACTAACTGCCCAGCCCACAGGGACACCCCGCGCCCCAGCTCCCCTCCCTTGGCTCTGTTCCCCCCCAACCCCCGTCCACCCCTGGGGCTGGCCCCACTCCCCCAGGCTTCCCCCACCCCGCCCCAGCCAGTGTGGCCAACCTAGGACCCACTGCAGGCAAGGGCAAGGGTCCTGGGGTTCCCGCCTGCAGGTAAGCGCCCTGCCGGCCTGGGGCCTGGGTGTTGGGAGGAGCCCAGATGAGGCAGGGATGGCTGGTCCACCCTCCACCCAGCGGGACTGTGGAGTCGGGGCCTGGACCCGCCACAGTCCTCTCCTCTGCGTGTGGAGCACTTGCCCTGCCAACACCTGGCCAGCACCCCCAAGCCCCGATTCAGGCTTTAGGTTCAGCTGGAAGACTGGCCCGAACCCCTGATCGGTTTGGGGGCCCCGGCATCGGGAGTCTCTCCGGTTCTACCATAGCCGTCACAAGCATAGGATCAGCTGGTCACTTCTTAGAATCACCAACGTGGCCAAGAAAGGCGGGCCTTTTTATCTCTATTGTTCACAACTATATCCACAGCGCTTACAACCCTTTCTAGCCACAATGGGACCCAATAAAAATGGGTTGCATGAACGGTGAGTCCCCCCGTCCCCCTTTCCCCTTTTTCTCCTAGAGGGGAAACTGAGGCTCCATGAGCCAGACTTGCTCAAAGCTGCAGAGCCAGTAAGTCCCAGACATGAACCAGACCCTCTGATTCCTGTTCCGCCCCTTCTTTACTCTCTGGTACCCTGGGTGAGGATCCCAACTCCAAACCCTCAAAAATCTGTGAGCAAACTTGCAAGCGGAGGTTGTAGTCTCCTTTTTGCCCTACTGCAGACTAAGTTTCAGTTCCACCGATGGTGCAGGCCTCCCGCGTCTGATGCGCACTCTGACCTGTAGTGACAGAAAAGACTGGATCTCCGCTCTGGATTTGATCTGAGGGAAAGTGGCCGTGAGCTTGGCTTTAAACCATTTCTGGAGCCGGCTCTCTGGTCCGGTTGCTGCTTGTGTCACCCTGTGGCTAGGGTCCTCGTGCCCGGGGAGGGGGGTTAACGGTGGGAGGTTTTTAAAGACTAAAAATAAAAGTTAATGAACAAAGAATGAGGATTATCAAGCTACGATTGCATGCGCAGGATTGGCTCTCTTTCCGAATCCCCAGCATCAGTTTGCAACACTGCCCGCAAACACCGGGAGCTGTGGTTTGGCGTGTCCCCCCCTCGGGGCTCCCAGCGCAGAACCATTAGCAACCACTTGTCCAGGTGGAGCTTTATCTTTGCATTGATTTGTTCCGGGCTCAGGCCGACTGCGGTTCCTAAGCAGACCAAGACCCAAATCTTTCCCGTCAGAGTGAGAGCCCAAATAACCCAATCATCTGTGAGAAATTCACTTACAAAAGCACAAGGAAAATAAAATAATACAGGATCTATAGTGAAATTAATTCAAACACCTGAGACACCGCCCTTGGGATGTGGCTCAGCATTCCAGGTCCTGGGTCTGCTTAGAATGGCTTCTCTGTTTTCTCACTGGGCCCGATCCGCTGAGGATTTCGTGCATTGAGACAGCAAAGCTGTACTATCATGAAATCAAAGGATGATATCATTCTCCCACTGAAGTGTAAACATTCTGGAAGAGCTAAGGTCCAAACAAAACAAAACAAAACTCCCAAGTCAGAGGTCCCCTAGTGGACTCTCAGAGATGGTTCCCTTTGGTGGCAGCCCCCCCAGAGGGGTTTAGGGGAAGCTTGCTCTTCTGCAGAGCTTCTAGATGAGGCCTCAAGAGGTATGGCCACTTCTTAGCTTCCCACGGAGCTGGGGGTTAGAGAGGATGAGAAGGGCTATGAAGGAGGAGGAGGAAGAAAAGAAGTGGAAGAATAACCTTGTGTGGAGAAAGCCGAAATCCCCCTGCAGTCTCGTGGCTCTGTTTCCCCTGCTGATGCATTGCATGAGCCCCTCCATCCCCCACCCCACCCCCCTAAAGAAAAACCTAGCCTGAACACATACCAAAGTTTCTTTTCCTGGTGTCTCTTAGTACGAAGGAGACAAGCTGCTGACCAAGGAAAGCCAAAAGAATACAGCCACAGAAAATATCAGCAGTAGACAGAATCCGATTCCCCAAAGACAGATTTCTGATCCTCTTGTGATGGGTGGCCTCTTACTGCAGGGCACCCAAGAGCTGGTCTCCCCCTGGAGACTGAGGGAGGCCCCGCTCCCCGAGTGCTCTGTCACTCAGGGCTGGTTTTCCATGGGAGGGATTCACCCTGAAGATCGGTACAAGGATTTGCCAACCCCGCTGGCCTGGAAGATGACTTACCAGGGCTGCAGATCTGCTAATGTGAGAATAACCGAAATATGCAATAACTTACCATCTTCATATAATGATTAGAGGCACATTTCCCCCTCCGGCATGGAGGCCTTGCACACATGAGGAGCTTAGTAACTAGTATTATTACTATTTGTTGAGCGAATAAGTGAATGGCCTTTTATTTCTCAGACTGATTTACACAGAACTGAAATGACTGATGGGCTCGTGGCCCAGCAAATGGTTAAATAAGCCTGTTGTGGGATTTACCAATGTCCTCAGGCTCTTCTAGATGAGACCATTATTGAAATCCTTTGCCCTTTTCATTCCCTCCTTCTGTCCACCCAAAACCTTCTGCATGGATGCATTTTGTGCAGAAAGAGTCAGGAACAAGTGTGCCTCCCTGAGAGCCCTCCTTTGAGCCCCCTGGAGCACTGATGGGTGTTATTCAGGGAAAGTAGGGCTGAGGGCAACCCCCGCATGAACACACAGATGGAAAGAAGCAGAAGGTGGACTGCCACAGAGCGCAGTGAAGGCAGGGAAGTTTGGGCCAAGGACAATGCAAGGGACCAACTTCAGCTTGTGGACGGTTTGCTGGAGGTATGAAATTTAAGCAGACCTTCGCGAAATTGAGCAATTAGTGTTTCAAAACCGTACACACACACGAAGGGAGTGTTGCTAAGTGTCTTCTTACGCACGGAGAGGACAATAGAAAAGTAACCGGAAACCTAAGAATGCACGATGATGCGAACACGACAATGAGAAGCAGTTTGGCCTTTGGATTGGCGAAGATTAAGAAGGATGTGGGTTCACAGGGTTGCCTCTGGAAGCCAGGACACAGCTTGCAAGCTTGCTAGAGGGGGGATCCATCAACCCAGGGTTTCTGAGGGAGCAGTTTACTAAGCTGCAGCAAGAGCCTTTTTTAAAAGCGCACGTCCTTTGAACCAAAATACTCTGTGCTTTCCTCATGAAAACACTCATCACACTTTCTTTGCATTCCTTGTTTAATAAATACCTAAATTCTCTACCAGAGTAACAACTCTGAAGGAGGGACAGTGTCTGTCTTGATTCTTGCTCTGTTCCGAGTGTCAAGAGAGATGCGTGTTAATAGGCACCCAATACGTGTATTAATGAATCATGAAAACTTCCCATTTCTAAGATGCATCCCCAGGAAACAGCCAAGGGTGCAAAAATGTTGGTAAAAATCCATTTATCTCTTGACGGCTTCTAAAATGTCTAAAAATGGGAGACTGGCTAAATAAATTAAAGCAATCTATTCAACAGAATACTATGCAACCATTAAAACGATGCGCCAATAAATAAAAATATTAAAAAAAATAGAGATAAAGGGAAAAAATAATGTTCCATATTTATTGACATGGAAAGATATTCACAACATAGAGCCACAGCAAAACCAAGCCAGTTACATGACTATACACCATCCATTGTGGATTTTTTGTAAAATAAAAAAGCAGGGTGGTCGGAAATCAGGTATTTTAATTTTCCTCCTTAGATTTCTGTATTGTCTGACTTAAAAGAAGTTTTCTTTAAAAAATCCCTTTTATAGTGTGAAAAGCCAATAAAACCACTTCCATTTTGAAAACAATGTAATTGTTCGTTCCCATTTGGCCTTTCTCCATAGATGGGGCAATTATGTGTTGCTCTCATGAAAGGAGGAAAAATGGCTTCAATTAGAGAACACAAGAAACTAGCACCTCATTAATTGAAGGAATTAAAAAGAAGGAATTGTGTCTGCTAGAGGCTCTCTCCTTTGAAGCAAACAAAAGGACCCTGAAAAGCAATTTAAAAAAGCCAAAGAAATAAAAACGCATCACAGGCCGTAAGTCGACTTGGTGCCCGATGAAGACTCAGAACAGCAAATCTGGAAACGATGAATCGCAAAGGTTCTTTTCCTTTTGATCCAGACGCATAATAATGCATCATTGCCACCCTGCGTCACCTGCCTGGAGGCCCCCAAGTCCCCCAGCCTTCTGTAATCTGTTTTTTTTTTTTTTTTTTAATATCCGAACACTCACTCAAGAGCCTGAGCCATGCTCTGGCTATAGGATGTTCTTGGCCTTGACAAAATTCCTGATGACTCCCCCAGATTTGGAGGCAGGGCTATGAGTTTATATTCCCACAGTCATCTCTTGCTGTAAAAACAAGTCATTTTTACTGAATCTGGGTGCTCCTTCTCCCCGCACTGCTTTTGTCCACCCTAAACATGGCTCTCTCTCAGTTCCCAAAGCACCAACAGAACCAGAATCTGATGAATGTGGGGGCCCCCCCAGCTTCCCACAGCACTCTCAGAATAGGTACTGACTTGCAACTAATGATCAAACATCCCTGTCCCTTCGTCCTTCTGCCACGGGGTCCTTCTCCCTGGCTATCCCTCTCATCATGTCTGTGCCCCTTGTCGTGTTTCCTCAGGCTGCCTCCTCTCTTCTAGACCCTTCTCGTCCACATCGGCTCTTCTCTCCATCTTCCAAGCCCACAAAGACTTTTTCCTCTAGAACTGCCAGAGGACCCTGCCGACATCCCCCTTACTTTACTAAGCAGAACGATTTCATTCTCTCTTACTCCCTGCCCTCCCCTGCCAATCCCCACCCACACAGACTGCACTGGGGGCTTTATGCCTCCTGACCAAAAAGCCCATATACATGTTTTCTTAAGCCCATATGCCACCTACAATGAGTTGTGCTTTTCTTCCTAGAATGTGAAACATCTGTTTTTTTGGAAAGATTTTATTGATTTATTTGTGAGAGAGAGAGAGAGAGAGGAAGAGCACAAGCAGAGGGAGAAGCGGGACTCGATCCCAGGACCCTGGGATCATGACCTGAGCCGAAGGCGGACGCTTAACCAACTGAGCTACCCAGGCATTCTTAGAATGTGAAACATCTCGGTTAATTTTAACTTTTTTAAACAGTAATTTCCTCTTCTCAATTGAATATAGATAGATATCAGATGTCAGAGGCACCTGGCTGCATGGATATTTGCTCCATTTCTGTATTTCTATATGCACGGGCTCATCCCTTTCCACACACAATTAGTTTTTTAAGTAAATAAAAACTGGAGCATTCTTTAAGAATCTGTTCCCATGTCTGTTGTACAAGCTTTCGAGGTGGGGAAGCAAAACAAGAACATATGGAAAAAGGTATTTTGGGGGTTTGGCACAGACATCTCGTATGAAATCCCAAAGCAGCTGTGTCTCAAAAGCGTCTTGTCAAAGTGGTCTGGAATCATGGAAAAGAAGAGTTTCCATTTCGATGGAGGTTTTGACGGCTACCGACGGCCTTCAGAGAGGGTTCAGCCTCTTGCTCCCTGCAGATGGCCCCTTGGAAGACCCCCCTTCAGCTGGGCTTTCTCTCTCTGCACTCTAGGGAGAGGGCACCCCCAGGTCTGGGAGAAAGAGAGTACTCTTCGAAGTGGCCCCAGGATGTATAGTTGTAATTTCTCCTCAGCTTATTCCAAGCTATGAATAATTTAGGGCCGCGTTGCCACCCCGAGGTGCTATTGATTATTCAACAAACCTCTGCTCTTTCCCCTCTTTCTGTCTCAGATTGCCCTGAAAACATTTACCAGAGCGTCCAGCAGGGAGTTTGCGCCTTATGTGTTCAAGAAACATGACGGCATTACCCAAGAACATGTGTGTGCGTTGACTGGAACCAGCCTAAATATTGTCTCAAAGTCATGTCCGGGAAGCTTGATGAACTTACTGTGGGTATCCGCGTTCTGGAGGGACATTTATAGCAACAGCGAAAAGGCCAGATAATGGCCCCATTTAGAACAGCCATTTAGTACCATAAATACATTTCCTCAAATAAATCTGCTGCTCACACTCGCACTGACTTGACAGCTCAGCCAAGTGGTTTGCCCTAAACGCTACGAACGGCCCCGCCGTGTGTCCATCCACATCAGGGACCTCGGATGAAGAAACACAATCAGCAGGCCCTTTTCAGAAATGGTTGCACAAAATGAGAAAAGAAATGGGGAAAACATCTCGCCGGACCAAACATTTATTATCTGGCCAGTGGCCTACATGAAATCATAACTACTGCTTCAGGAAAACTTGGCCACAATTCAAGACCCAGAGAAGCATTATTACAAATATCTTTGCGATGACAAAAGAAAAAAAAAACAAGTGTTCTTTCAGATACACTATAAAGATGAGGCAGACGGTGGGATGCTGGTTCGTGAACCCTTCCCGGGGGGCGGCTGGTTTAAAATCCTTCAGAGCTTCCCCTTGGCTTTTCGGATGAAGTTTAAATTCCTTAGGATGCCAGAAAAGACCCTTCATGGTTTAGTGGCGTCCTTTCTGCCCCTAGGAGTCTTCCAGGATCTGCTGTCACCATACAGAACCACCAGCAACTGTCTCTTGCTCTCTGGAGTACTGTCCCCTCTCCTATCCACACCTGCTTCCTCTAAAAAAATTTTAAAAAATTATGTTTGGTCAAAATTTTTTTAAAAGATTTTATTTATTTGAGAGAGAGAAAAAGAGCATGAGCAGGGGGAGGGGCAGAGGGAGAAGCAGACTCCCCATTGAGCAGGGAGCCCGAAGTGGGGCTCAATCCCAGGACCCAGGGACCAGGACCTGAGGCGAGGGCAGACGCTTAACGACTGAGCCACCCAGGCACCCCTTCCCCTAGTAAAATCTTATTTGTCATTAGGAATTCAGTGGACAGGTCATCCCACCTTGGAAGTCTTCCTTGAGCTTCTCCCTCCACCCCTGACTGATTTGGCGCCCCCAGCTCTGATGGCTGCCCTGGTTACCTCGTGTCTGTTTCTCATCTGTCTTCCAGTAGACGAGAGAAACGGCTGAGTCCCTGGTGCGGGAACAGCAGGTGCTTGATGAACATTTCTTAACTAATGAGAGACATCACGTACCATGTACCAGGCACTATTCTTAAGTCCTTTATGTGCCTTATCTCTCTTGGTCCTCCCCCGCCAAGGCTTATGGGGTGGGGACTCATTCTAACCTCATTCTACAGAGAGACAGCTAAAGCACAGACAGTCTGAGTAACACTGCAAGGTCATTCATACAGCTGGTCAGCGTTGGGGTCAGGATTTGAACCCAGGCAGTTAGACTCCTGAGCTCCTATTTTTAAATACCACGCTGGGCTCAGTGAATAAATGGATGAATAAATACACTAGTGGGGAGATATCTTGATGTTATTTCTTGAGAGTGGAGGAGGTCAGGAGAAGCTAGACTTCTGCCATCACACACACCAGAGCCTGTCACACACCCCTTGCTCTCAGGAGCCTGATGCCAATATAGGGGAGGCGGGTCAAATGCGGGCATGGGGGCATGGGGGCGGGAGAAGCTGATCTTTCTCTTTGACAACTTCTTGCTTCTTTAATTTCTTGCCAATTTGTTCCTTTTGGGGTAAATAATTGCCGACTGCAGGGGTAGGCATAAATTATTTCATTGTCTTGAGCTATAAATGATCAGCCCCACTTGCTCTTATACTGCTACTCAAACATTAATATTTTAGAAAAAAATGCCCTCTCTCTCCAGTCCAGACATTCTTCAGACTTCACACTGAAATTGTCACAGATCCCTCCCACGTGTGCTGGTGTCCCAGCCACAAAACATGAGTGGCTCTTTCATTGCCCCCTTCCGGGCTCTGATGGCCCATCATTCAGATCTGGGTGGGATGAAGTGAGAGGTGATAAAGATGACGGCAGGAACCAATCCAGGGGGTGGCTGAGGTGGCAACTGGGCTCCCACAGCGTTTTCCTCTGGTTTCCCCAGGAGAATGGCTATTGGACATTACCTCTGGGAAAGGGCATGGGGACAGAGTTGCAGACCATGTCTTTTGGACAGTTCTAGTGCCTCAGCCCCAGAACAGAGCTTGGGGCTTAGTATGACCTTGGTGAACATTTGTTTGCCTGTGGAAGGTAAGAGGGAAGGGGGGAAGGGGGGAAGGAAGGAAGGAAGGAAGGAAGGAAGGAAGGAAGGAAGGAAGGGAAGAAAGTTGGTCCAGGAAGATACACAGACTTGGGTATTGAAGAGGGGAAGGTTAGACATGAGACAAGAAGAGCCACGGGTCATGTTCACTCAAGGTAGACTCGCATCTGAGCGTGGGGATGGTCTTTAGGGTGGTGGGTTTTATTTTCAACATCTTTTCCCCATGGCTTGATTTCTTGTTGGTCTCAAGTACAAGTTACTTTCCCTGAGTGCAGGACTTGGACTTTGTGGATGAACAGATTGCTGCATTGGGATTTTAAACAACCTCCCAAGTCCCATGGTGGCTCGGAGACAGACCCCCTCCATCATAGCTCTTTTCTGAATTCACCCAGCCTCTCTTGGTCCAGATCAGCTCGTGATGCTGCTTGAAACACGAAGTGAGCTCACAACAGGTAGATTTTGATTTTCGGCAGAATTGGTCTTTAAAGAGCAGAGAATGGCTCTGAGATTTCAGAATGGGTTATGGACTCGCAGTTCACTGGGGCTGCCTTCCCACAATCTCACCGCGAAGGCCTCCTAATGAGATTATATCCGAGCGTTACCCACTTGCTTGGTTATTATTTTTCCTGGGTCTGCCCGGATAGATGGCGATGACGAACCTGAACTCTGATTATTTTATCACAATGAGGTCAGCTCAGTGAGAGATCTCATGGCTGAGACCCAGAAAATATCATAACTCACTCAAGATAAGGTCAGTGTCATGGAGTAAATCACAAACTCTATAGTTAGAACAACCCTCCATATAACGGACGTCCATTTGCAGACGTGTTCTTAATCAGTTCTTCCAAACAATGCATGCTCTATTTGAAGGGTTTGCTGCTTTAATCTCAGACAATAATGGTCATTCACTTTCTCAAGCCGGCAGCTGCCTTCCCCTCTCTACTAAAATTCCTTAATTGGAATCACCCTCTCATTGACCTAAACCATTCATTACAAACTATTCCAGACAAGCTCCTGATAACCCTGCAGCAGAGGCGGCTCTGTTTTTCTCTTATTTAAGATGCTTTTCCACTCCAGGAAGCTCTAGTCACCGCTCTGAAAGCTAATTTCTTTTGTCCTCACGTTCGCAATGCACAGCTTTGCATTTAGTAGCAGACCTGGGACCACTCGATCTCGGGGTTTCATTATTTATCCAACAAGGCTGATTAGAGCGGGGGCTAGCTCTTCTCCTCTGCTCCTGTTGGGGTGTAAGTTGATACAACGTTGCTGGAGAGCCATTCTGTGCCATGTGTCAAAAGCCTTAGAATTAAATCATGAATGAAGAATTAATATTAAGTACTAATTAATTATAACTAATATTAGATAGTAATATTAAATAAATTGTTAAGAATTTAAAAGTATTTGTTCAAATAAAGGTCTAGAATTGATCTTACAGAATCATGTCTCTGTCAAATGATTTGACTATGAAGATGCTCACGGAGACTTTTTTTTTATAAAAGCAAAAAACGAGAACCACCGAAATGCATAATTATAAAGGAGTCGTTCAATTAATTAATGAATTATACATACATTTTTATGGCAAAACCACACCAGCTAGACGGGCACCACAGGGACGGTGCGGGAACTCGGGGCAAGCGGAGCTGGTACCAACCTTGGCCATCCCCCAGAGGGACGTGGAGGGAGGGGTGACCAGAACATGTGGGGAGCCCCGAGGGGAGCAATGAGCACTGGTCAAGAACAAGGCCAGCCCAAGGGACTTGCAGAGTGGAGGCCAGGAGAATAAAGACTGTCCTTTTTCTTTGCTCTCCAGCTCAGGCTCCTGGTGACTCAGCTAAAAACAAGAGCAAAGGTAATGGGCCCCGTGGATGACATCCCTACAGGGTGGACGCAGATGGGAAGGGGCGGGAAGGGTGGACAGCGAGTCTGCAGGGCAGTGTGGTTTCCTGTGGCCGCCATAACACGTTGCCACAGACTTGATGGCTTGAAACACAGACATTTATTCTCTCACCGTTGTGGAGGCCAGAAGTCTACCATCAAATTGTCCACATGGGGTTGGTTCCTTCTGGAGGCTCCCAGAGAGAACCCGTTTCAAGCCCCTCTCCTGGCTTTTGCTGGCCCCCGGCAATGGTGTTCCTTGGCTTGTAGGCATGGCACTCAAATGTATGGTTCACATGGCCTTTCCCTCTGTGTTTCTCCTTCGAGTCTCCCCTCCTCTGAGAACATTCGTCCCCGCACTTGGGGCCCAGCCAGCTAATTCAGGACAAACCCCTACCGGAACCATCAATTGAATCACATATGCAAAGACCCTTTTCCAAATGAGCTCACATTCACAGGTTCCGGGCTGACATATCTTGTGGGAGGGGGACCGTTCAACCCACCACTGGCAGGCAGACGGTATCTGGCACAACCATGGAGAGATACTCATGCAGACATGCAGGCAGAGGGCTGACAGGCACAAAAAAACAGTGTGTTCTTGTCCCCCCCCTTTTTTTTTGTAAGAAAACCATGTACACGTGTATCTAAGCATAAAAAAGTAATTTTGAGAGGACACCTAGAAGTGTTCAGAATGGCTCTTGGTCTGTGGTAAGATTACAGATGATTTTTCTTTGTTTTCATTTATTCATCCATTTATAGTTTCTACATTAAAAAAAGATGATCCTGTATAACTTTGTACTATGAAAAAGCAAATAACAACCAGAGAAGGGGAAGGAGAGAGAGAGGGAAGAAAAGGCTGATTGACAGCCAGTGTTAGGATCTGCGTGAAGGAATGAGGAGTTTGCCCACGTGTAACTATAATAAAGCCCCAAGTGTGGTCAAGTGTGACCCACGTGTCTCTCCTGATAACACAAAAGGAAAGGGGCATTCATGCTTCATTTTTCAAGCCCAAAAGCCATTTTACTGTTCTCTGTGGGATCTTCAACCCCTGGCTTCTGTCCCATCACAACAAAGGAAAAAGGCCACATCTTGGCTTTGAGAGAATGGGTTGAATTGCATTTGCTTCCATGGCCAAAGCCGGGGCCTGGGGTCACCGTGGCCACAGGTGTCTTAAGGCTCTGACATTACCTGGCCTTAGACCATGGCAGCCTAAGAGCTTTTCCTCACACTGAGTCTGCCTCCTGGCTCAAGTTTCCAATGCTGAGTATACCTCTGGGTTTGAGCGGGGGTCCCTAAGTGCTCCGGGCATAGCCCTGCCCTTCACTCAGTATCTCACTAGATATTCTGCTCTTCAGACAACCTCTCATCAAGACCTGGTGTCCTACTCCTTTTGATGTTTCTTCAAAACTTATCAGACTATCTTTGGGCAATCCCAGGCAGAGGGAATTGCAAGTGCAAAGGCCCTGAGGTGGCCATAAGAAGAAGGAGGGTAAATCTTAGGTGTCAAGGTCTAAGAGGAAGTTGAGTGTCACCACAGGGTCTCATAAAGAAAGGAAAACAGATAAAGAGTTTTGACCCAAAATGGCTTAAAGTCTTTTTTAGCAGATTTTATTTTTTTAGAGCAGTTTTAGATCTACAGAAAAATTGAGAACATAGTCTAGAGAATTCCCACATATCCCACACAGTTTCCCCTACAACTAACATCTTCCATTAGTATGATACATTTGTTGCCACTAATAAGTAAAAACTGATGCCCTATTGTTAATGCAGGCGTGTTTAGACGTGCACATTTTTATCTTATCCAGGACACCACATTACGTTTAGTCGCCATGTCTCTTCAGCGTCCTCTTGTTGTGGCCGTTTCTCAGACGTTCTTTGTTTTTGATGATCTGGACAGTTTTGAGGAGTACTGGTCAGATATTTTGGAGGAACCCCCACTATTAGAATTTGTCTTAAGGGTTTTGTTTGTTTGTTTGTTTGATAAGTCTGCCTGCTGGGAGGCAGGGAGGAGTGGGAGGCGTGTGCATAATTCGGGAAGGACATCAAGTGGAGGCAACGCAGGTGATGAGAAGTGGATGGTTCCGGATGCATTTGAAGTTAGAGCTATCAGGATTTGCTGCCAGGTTGGATGTGGGCTACGAGATCTGGAAGCAGAACTTCCGGCCTGTGAAATTGGAGGGTGGTGTTTGAGAAACACAGAGGATTGTGGGAGGAGGGGATTAAGAGATCGAGAGGCCACCGACACCACCAAAGAGGCACGGGAGTTGAGGGGAGAGAACCGAGGTGGAGGTGTAACATTGGGAGTAGTCGGAATATAGGTACTAATGAGGTGAGATGAGTAGCTGTGATTACCAGACGTAGAGAAAGGAAGAGGTCCAAGAATTGAGTCCTGGAACCTTCCAGTGTTAGGAAAAAAGGAGCACCGAAGGGAGACTGCATTAGTTTCTAAGGGCTGCCATAACAAAGTGCGGCAAAGTGGGTGGCTCAACAAAACAGAAATGTGTGGTCTCATAGTTCTGGGAGCCAGCAGTCTGACATGGAGTTATCCACTGGGTTGTTCCTTCTGAGGGCTCCTGGCTTCTGGTGAGCGCTGGCAATCTGGTGTCCTTTGTCTTGTAGATGTGTCACTTTGATGTCTTTCTCCATCTTCACTTGGCCTTTTCCCTGTGTCTTCTCTCCGTGCCTTCACATGGTCGTCCTCCTATAAGGACAACGGCCATGCTGGCTTAGGTGCTTACTGTGCCCCCAATAACCTCATCTCCCCTGACCAATTACATCTGCAATGACCCTGTTTCCAAATTAAGTCACATTCTGAGGGGCCAGAGGTTAGGCCTTCAACATATCTTTTCTGGGGAATACAGTTCACCTCATGTCAGAGACTGAGAAGGAGCTGCCGAAGGAACGAGCTGGTCTGGATCCTAAGTGAAGAAGTGGTTCGAGGAAGGGGTGTCGCGGGTTGCGGCTGCTGGGGCAGCTGAGGACAAGACATGATCCATTTCGGGAGATGAGTGGGGACCAAAGCCTGATGGACATGGTTCCAGAGGGAAAGGGAGGAGAGAAATCGGGGAAAGCGAGTATAGACAAGTCTTTTTAGGAGTTTGTTGTCAAGGGAAGGAGAGAGCAAGGGTGGGCACTGGGAAGGTTTTGTTCTTATTTGGTGGGTGAAATGATAGCATACTGATGAGCAAGACCCAGTGACGAGGGGAGTCTGATGATGCCAGAGACAGAGCGGGGACAATTGTGAGGGGCTATGGGATTCATGGTCACGGGCAGGGGCTGGCTCAGAAAGGCCAGTGAGAGCCCCCACATCCTCCCTGGAGGACAGACAGAGTGCGGATACTGCATATTTACAGCAGACAGGTGAGAGGCACACGGTGGGCACATATGATGGTCACGGTGCGTGGACTTGTCTTCTGACTGCTTCTGTTGCTCAGTGAATCAGGGCGTGAGGTCGTGTGATTCTCCAGCAGCCCCCATGGATTGGCACGGCAGGTGGGAGGGGCCAGGCAAGTGAAAAGTTTTCTTTCCAATCACATGGTTAGGGGACGAACCAAAGTAGAGGTCAAAGACTCTTAGGACAAGGCTTTTCCCATGGCACGACCCTGCCTGGTGCCACTAAAGGAAGACCGTCAGCCCGAAGCTCTCCCCACTGCCCAGACGCCACATGAACTGACACTCTCTGGCCACCAGGAAGCCTGCAGATGGACCACCCCAGGAAGCTGGCTGTCAGACTGTAGGCTGCTCTCTGGGACTTTGCTCTCACTACTTGAGTTGTGTGCTTGTCTTGAGTTAGTGGTGTTTCTTTTTACACCTGGTTTGGCCATTTTTCTTTGGTTTTGATTTAGCTAGATCTCACATAAACTGATTAGATATGAGTGATAATAAAGTTGGTTTATATGAAAACTAGTTTGAATGCTTTGAAACAGTTGATAAAGGTGAATATCTCCAGTTTGCTCTTGTAGTAGGTGTTGGTGAAACAATTCTAAAAGATTAGGGAAAAGCCACAAGACGATGTCTTCTGCACCTGAAATGCTCAAGTGCCGTAAATTTTCACTCCACTTTAGGGAAACCAGGAGCAGACTTGGTGGATACCACGTTCAAGTGTGGTTTCTGCACAAAAGTCAAAGATGCTCTGGTCGGCAGACACACTTTCCTGAACAGCTTGGCCTGACATCACAAGGTGAGTGGATGAAAGTATATTTATGTCTTTGAAAGTGAAATGACCTGATGAAGGTGAATGCATATCATTTCTCATGATTCTCCACTTCAAGACTGTTTCCAATAAATGACTAATTACCAACGCTGATCTTATCTGATAGGAGGGCTTCTGCTCTACTCAGCAAGTTACTCCTCCCTTATCTCCCCTTAACCAGGGATCTGCACAAATTAGCAGTGGCTGTCGGCTCACACGCATCCCTTTTAACCATCCTCTGAGTCAAGCCCACACAATCTTTGGCAGGGACGTGATGAACTCAGATGCTCATAGGGGTCAGACAGGGAGCACGGAGTAAAATGGGCCAGGTGTTAAGAAAAATCAATACAGATACACTTGGGGCACCTGGGTGGCTCAGTCGGTTAAGCATCTGCCTTCGGCTCAGGTCATGACTCCAGGGTCCTGGGATTGAGCCCCGCATCAAGCTCCCTGCTCAGTGGGGAGTCTGCTTCTCCCTCTCCCTCTGCTGTTCCCCCTGCTTATGCTCTCTTGCTCTCTCTGTCAAATAAATAAATAAATTCTTAAAAAATAAAAAAAAAAATAGATATACTTTACTTTCATTTTAAATGTGTGGGAATACTCTTTACACCTACAAATAAATATGTCTAACCAGGGGTCTGTGGGGCTTATGACTTTCTGCCCTGGGGCTCATCCCTTCTCCTTCCTTGCTTCCTAAGAGGCAACGAGGCTAGGACCTGACCTTCAACCCTAATGGGCATGACCTGTGGAGTGACTGACGTACCAGCAGCACACGAGCTTAGGCTCTCCAGGAACAAAATATCATAAAAGAAAGACCAAAACATGGGACAACCATCCAAAGCAGAACTATTGGAACAGATGGACTAAGCCTGTAAAATACTTATTATTTCTATTTATTTTAATAGAGAACGAAGCTATTGGCAATATAAAGCAGGAATAAGAAGGCATTCATTTACAAGACTTAAGTAAAATGATTAAGTATGAGAGATTTCCTGGTTGAAATAAAGAGCACAGTAGACGGGGTTGGAAGGGTTTGGATCAGACAAGGGGCAGCGGTGGTAAGTGTGAGAAGTTGTCCACACACATGGTTGCACAACGGATGGCAGCCATGGGGCAGGGGGGCCCACTGCCATCATAAAGCCTTCTAGATCTCCAACAGGAGCCAGAAAAAAATTTTTTAGTGTGGATTCTTTGCAATTTTATTTTAAGTTTATTTTTTAAAGACTTTATTTATTTATTTGAGAGACAGCGAAAGCAAGAGAGATCACAGATGGAGAGGAAGAAGCAGACGCGCCGCTAAGTGGAGAGCTTGACACGGGGCTCCATCCCAAGACCCTGGGATCACGACCTGAGCCAAAGGCAGATGCTTAACTGACCGAGCCACCCAGGCGCCCCTAGAGTGTGGATTTTCTGTGATTTTATTTTATTTATTTATTTGTCAAAGAGAGTGAGAGAGGAGAGAGCACAAGCAAGGAGGGTGGCAGGCAGAGGGAGAGGCAGGCTCCCTGCTGAACAAGGAGCCCTATGCAGGACTCGATCCCAGGACCTTGGCATCATGACCTGAGCTGAAGGCAGATGCTTAACCGAATGAGCCACCCAGGTGTCCCAACTGTGATTTTAAATGTTGTGTTGATTTTAGAGAAATACCGAGAAAGTTGAACCAAGCACTCGGTCTCAGTCCGTGGACTCCTGGTTTGCAAATTCTAAGGCTCAGAGCCGTGAAGTTCTGATTAATCCAGTTAATTCATAATGTATGAGCTGCTAATAGTCTGTGTGACCATTCTTTTTCACACGGAAGATCAATTAGAGCATGAATTAGACTGAAGGGGGTAGTAGCCCCACACCTAACCATCATGGAACGTCTCATTTGTAACGGGTGCTGTGCATACGTTATTCCGTCTGAACCCTACAACAGCCCTGCAAGAGAGAATTATGACCTCCACGTGTCTCTAAGCTGACGCTTAGGGGGGCTACGTAGAACTATAGTACCCTGGGTCCTGCGCCCCAGTTAGATGCACCGATGTCCACTCCCAGCAGCCCTGGGGGTGACAGGTGGGATATGAGGCCTCTTATCTGAGCGGATGCCTTTTCTCACCCCAGCGTGCCATACAGATATTATAATTTTCTATGTCAGGCCTGAGAGAGTGAATACACGAATGGACAACAGCCAGACCGTGCATAAAAATAGAACACTGAGCCACAATCTGCAGCCACCAGCTCAGGAAGCCAACCCATTATCTACAGTAACCAGCCCAGGAAGCCAGCCTGCTCTCTCTCCATCAGACCGCCGTCTCTAGCCCTGGGCCAGGAAGCCAGACAATAACCCCTGCAGCCATCAGCCCCCAACGGCCAGGATTTGATTAATAACTGCCAATTTCTCGGATTTTTGTCTCTGCTTCTCACAGACTCCAACCAGAGAAAGCCAAATACGTACCCCTAACCAACTGCACAGGATGCCCTGTTCCTAGTGAGGCCTCCTGCAGCTTCCTCCCCCAGGGCAACAGCCTGCAAAATGACAAAGGTTCTCAGAATGACCAAAACCTGCTCATTTAACACTTTCTAATAGGAGTGAACGGTATAAAGGAAAAGTACAAGTCCCCCACCCTACCCCCTCCTCAAGTCCCCAGACCACAAGAATAACTTCTCTGGGGGCGTCCTTTTGAACATTTTCTTTGAGCATACAAACAAGCAAGCAAATACATAGTCACATTCACACACTAATATAGGAGGAATAACATTCCGTGGGGGGCTCCCTCTCTCCTGTGTCTGTCCCTGTGCTCTGTTCACGCCAGGGCGCCAGGGTTGGGGAAACTGAGAGTTGCCTCTGGCCAGAAGGAGAAAGTCAGAACCAGAGAGGAAGAAAAATAGAAAAGAAGTATCTGCCTAGCTGGAAGTTTTACGTATGTATGTATGTATGTATGTATGTATGTATTTTATAAATTTTATTTATTTACTTGAGAGAGATAGAGCATGAGCAAGGAGTAGGGGCAGAGGGAGATGGAGAAGCAGACTCCCCAGTAAGCAAGGAGCCCGATGCGGGGCTTGATCCCAGGACCCTGGGATCATGACCTGAGCCGAAGGCAGACGCTGAACCGACTGAGCCTCCCAGGGGCCCCATTTTATGTATTTATTAAAGTGATATCTGCTGAGTGTCTACCCCGTGCAGGTGGTGTGAGATACCCCGGGGAATGCATGAGCAGGACGACCAGCCCGGCCCTCCTGAAGCTTACCGAAGTGGCAGGGGAGAAGGCAGGCGGGCTTGGCTTCCCACTCCTGCTGAAAGGCAGGAGGGGAGGGCTGAGGGGTGAAGGCAGAACAGGGAAGAAAGCAGCCCCCGTGGCAATGGACTATCATAAGGGTAAGAGCCCATGGCCGGTGAGGGAGGGCTTGCAGTGGAAGCCCAGGCAGTGCTCCTGGCTTCGGCCAGAGGAGTGGAAGAAAGCCAGGAGATCCCATGGTCCTCACGGCAGGGGACCCGGTCACCATGGAGGATGCGAGGGGCTCTCCAGCCACACACTCTCTGGGGTCCCAATCAGACCTGGGGGTGCATCCAGAGCCCTGGCCAAAGGTGAAGTGAGAAAGCAAGGGAGGGCTTCCAGGCCCTGATCATCCCTAGAAAGAAGCCCAGGCATCCTTGGGGTGCCAAGGATAGAAGCCAGGGGGTGTCTAGAGGCAGGTGCAGACTGCCCTCACTCCAGGGAAGAGCACCCAGTACACCCCAAGGATAGAAACATCTACCCTGCAGCAGGAATGAGGAAGGGGACCTCCATGGTGGGCCCCACCCCCAAGGTCAGGAGGACGCAACCTTTCCTCTGCTCCCAGGGGCCAACGTGGGCAGGAGGAAAAGGCTGAGAAGAACATCTCTCCTGGGACTTGACCTTTGACTTGACTCAATATTTACTGGATAGAAACTGTTTAAATTGGGAAACCACTCAAACTGGAGGAAAGTGAAATGTTAACTAGATGATTTAAGTTCTACTCCCTCAACTGGAGGGAGGGGGGATGTGAAGAAGGTTTGATCAGTTATGGAAACAGAGACTAGGAAAGCCATATTTCCTTTACACAATGCAATCATCCTTCTATTAATCTTCAACAATGTCCAACAATTTTTTTTTTTACATAAATAAGTGTATATTTTACATACAGTATTTCTACTTGCTTTTTTTGGGAAACAATATCCTGTGGATATTTTTCCAAGCCAAGACGTAAAGATCTGTCTCTTTTTAAAACTGCTTCAGAGATTCCCACACTAAAAATTTATTTAATCAATCCTTTACGGATGGAGATTTAGATGAGGCTTAATGTTTTCCCTTTTACGAAGTAATTCTGCCATAGACATGCTTGAGTAGCTATCCTGTGTAAGAATGTCTTCAGAATCGATTTCCAGAAGCAGGAACAAATAGTGTACATGTTTTAAATTTTGAGGACTCCAACATCTTCTGGTACTGGGGGAGCCTTTGGAAAGTTACTTGAGAAGCAGTGATGGAGGTCAGCTCAGGGACTTCCTGGGGAGAGATGTATTCTTCATCACTCAAAGTGTCCTGTTCCCCAAACCAGAGAATCGTAAATTGAAATTCTAGTGAATCATGTTGGAGTATATTCATAGAGTTTACAACTTTCTGAATGCAGAACTGGGATGTGTAATATGATAAGGTCCAGAAATTTTAAATTAAATTAAATTTCCTCAGAAAGTTCAGGACAGAATGAATGTCTCTGTTGGACCACCCTCTGCAAGAGTCTGGCACACAAACAACCAAGGGACAGATAAAGTGGATTTCATCAAATTTAAAATTCTGTGCTTTGAGGAACACCATCAAGAAAAGACAACCCACCGAATGGGAGAAAATATTTGCAAATCATATATCTGATAAAAGACTTGTATCTAGAATATATAAAGAACTCTTTCAACTCAATAATAAAAAGACAATCTGACTTAAAAATGGGCAAAAGATCAGAAATGAACAGACATTTCTCCAAAGAAGATTTATTAATGGCTAATAAGCACATGAAAAGATACTCAACATCATTCATCATCAGGGAAATGCAAATCAAAATCACAGTGGGCTACCACTTCACGCTCTCTAGAATGGCTAGAATACAAAAGACAGATGATAGCAAGTCTTAGTGAGAATATGGAGGAGTTAGAACCCTCACACACCGCTGATGGAATGTAAAATGGTGCAGCCCCTTTGGAAAACAGTCTAGTGGTTCCTCAAAAGGTTAAACATAGAGTTACCAGATGACCCAGAAATTCCACTTCTGGGTATATACCCAAGAGAAATAAAAACCTGTGTCCATATAAAAACTTGTACATGAATGTTCATAGCAGCATTATTAATAATAGCCAAAAGGTAGAAATACCCAAATGCTCATCAACTGGCGAATGGACAGATAAAATGTGATCTGTTCACACAATGCAATATTATTTAGCCATAAAAAGGAAATGAAGTACTGTTGCATGCTAGAACATGGATGAACCTTGAAAACATTATGCTAAGTGAAAGAAACCAGATACGAATGACCACATATTGTATGAATCCATTTATAGGAAATATTCAGGATAGGCAATTTATAGAGACAGAAAGTATGTTAGTGGTTGTCTACTTCTCGGGGTGACTGGTGGGGGGGGCTAGGGAGCGATGGCTAAAGAGCATGAGGTTTCTTTTTGGGGTGATAAAAATGTTATAAGGTAGATCGCGGTAATAATTTCACACCTCCAAATATATTAGAAACCACTGAATTGTATTTTTTAAATGGGGGAATTGTAGGGTGTATGAATTATATCTTAATAAAGCTGTTACCACAAAAGTGGTCTTTGGATTGGAATTTAATGGTAATACAATGAAAAAAAGAGAATTGATGGTGACTATTTCCTGAAAGCCCCAGTTTGCACCAGAATTGGAGCCCATATGCTTCTTAGTTATTAGACCCTAAATATCCTACATATTGGCTTGTTGGTCATTCCTTTCCTTGTGTGTAACTTCTTTACATTCTGGCGCAGCAAATGCCAGCCCAGCCAGACGGATTGTCCCAGAGGATAGGAGGACATCTTGGCATTCTAAAGCAAACTGGAAATTCTCTGCCTCCCCTTGTTAATCCTGCCAGCGCTCTGTGGAGCAGAAACGAGATCCATGGCTTCCCTGGCACTAGGCTGTCCTGCAGTCCTCCGAGAAAAGAGCTGTGTGAATTCTGTCCCAGGCAGGTGTGCAAGCACAACGAGCAAGTCAGAGACGGCGAGGCTTCGTCAACCGCAGCCTGATGATCTCACAGCGCTGTCACGGCCACGGCTGTAGTGCTCCAGTGCTCCCAGGTTTGGGCTGTTTTCCTTCTAGAGAGGCGCACACACATCTGCCTTTTAAAAATGTGTTTTTTTAGGGGCACCTGGGTGGCTCAGTCGGTTAAGGGTCCGCCTTCAGCTCAGGTCATGATGCTGGGGTCCTGGCATCAAGTCCCGCATCGGGCTCCTTGCTCAGCGGGGAGCCTGCTTCTCCCTTTCTCTCTCCCTCTGCCACTCCCCCTGTTTGTGCTTGCTCTCTCAAATAAATAAATAAAATCTTTAAAAAATAATAATAAAATAAAAATGTGTTTTTTAAATGATGAACTTAAATAACTACATAGAGAAAGAACCCAATGATCGTTTAAATTAAATGTATTTCCTTTTAGGTTATCTTGTAATGTCTGTAGAATACTGACATGCTTTAAAGAATATAATTACACTCAGCATGTGCGTGGCGCTTTCACGTTCTATCGTTGCTGAAATATTCAGACCTGAATACACTGACGTGGTCCATGTGCTGGTTGTTAATGGCCACGGAGTGTTTCATATCACTGTACGATTTGCTCGGTCATTTCCCCTTTTCTGTGTGTCTGGCCCGTTTCCAGTTTTACACCATATTAAATAGCAACTGCTGTATATATATTTGTACATATTGGGTTTTTTTCCTTAGACATTATTTTCTTGTAGCATATTCCCAAAAGGGGAATTACTGGGTCAAACAGTTCCCTGGCTCTTGTTACATATTGTCCAATTTTTCTCAAGGAAGAGAAGAAGCACTGTAAAGAGCCACCAGCCGGGTATGCATGTGCTCATTTCCTTAAAGTCCTGCCAGCATTGTGCTTTATTCTATTTAAAAAAAAAAAAAAAAAAAAGATTGTGCCTGCTTAATAGATGGGAGATTGTTTTAAGTGACATTTGTATCATTGCTGGAGGTTGGAAATCCATCAGCTTGGCATGGGGCCAGACGTCCAAAGGTCTGTGTAGGGATCCCAGCAGGAAAGCCTGCCCTGAGCCACAGCCGGGGCCAACGAAGAAGCACCCCACCAGCGTCCCGTTGTGGGTCCCCTTTACCACAAGCGACTTGTAAAGAACCTTGTACCACGTGTCTGAGGCACGCAGCTGGCGCTCCATGAATGCATAGTTTGGCCCTGAGTGTAGAGGCTGCAAAACCTCTTTATGTTAGTGTAGACCTGCAAACTCTCCCTTAAGAGATCCTCCTTACCCACCTTTCCAGAAGGTGGTTGGGGTCCATCTGACAGGTTGGGTTTTATGGAAATATGGATGGAATTGGAGATCTTTTGGTCCTGGAGGGGCACTCTAGGAAGCCACCGGGGGACTGGGAGTGTGGCTCTGTCCCTGCTTCTTCCCACTTGCAAAAAGAGAAAATTCCACCCTGTTTGCGGAGGCTGAGAGCCTACTGCAGTCCACTCTCTCCCCTGCAGCCGACAATGACCGGACCTAGAGCTGCCCCATGTTCCTGCGCCCGGAGCTCCCTGCAGATAGAGGTAGGATTTAGCCCCCACGGCATGCGTGGCTGCTTCAGTTCTGGGCATGTTCTGGACTGTGGAGATTCTCGGGCTCAGCCCGCGATGATCCCAACTGGAGAGCCACTGATACTCTGGAGTTTCTTGCCTCCCACCCTGCAGACCTGCTGTTTCCTTGGGCAGGATGCCTTCCCCACTCGCCGCTCTCGCTCATCCCTCTAATGGGGTTATTGTCTTTTCCAAGAAGCCCATTCCGGACCGGCCGTTCTGGGTTAGGATCTGTTGTCTGTGTTCCCACAGCATCCTGCCCTTTCCTCCTCCTCCACGAGACTGTGGCAGCTGCACCATGTTTCCCCGGGACCAGTGCAGTATCCGGTACATGGTTCAATTTGGTGAAAGAATGGGTGAACGAATGAATGAGAGGATGAATTCATTAGCCCTGGGACTTACAGTGGACACAGGGTCAGCAATCCAGGGCTGACCCAGAAATCTGTGACACATTCGAGACAAGTGAGCCCGCCTGACTCCTGGGGCGGGAGCAAGGGGAGGGCTGTCACCTTGCTAAAAACTCCAAAGGAGCCCTCATAACCCAGTTTTCTGCCAGTTTGATCCAGTTCAGAGGCAGTGTTAACCCTCCACCCGACCTCAGGATCATTAACTCTAATTGTAATAACAAAAAACACACCTACCCGTGCGGTAACCGATCTGACTATGCCCATTTAAGGGAAGAAAAGAGGTGGCAGTCTGATTCTCAGAAGCCTCCTCCCTTCCCCCCACAAAACCTCCTGCATCAGCTTGCATACCAGCCCCTTAATTACCCTCACCTCTTTAAACCCTGACCCCGAGACCTTCTGGACAGAAGGTGCCTTGAGAGCATGAGCTCGCCTTCTCCGTTCTCTGGCCACTGAATAAATTTACCTGCTTGCTGCCAAATACTGTTTGGTTATTTGGCAAATGGTATTGAGTAGGGAAAGAAGCCACCTCTTTGGTGACAGGGCTGGGGTCTGGTGGTGACTAATTCCACAGTTCTCTTCCAACTTCAGTAAAATCAGGATCACTTCCTCCAAACATTTTTCAGGCTATCGTCTTTGTTCTCACGACTTTCATGAAATGAGACCAGAAAATAAAAAATTAGCAAGAATCCATCAAGCACAACCTTGTTTCGAGAAAGCAGCTTTATTTTTTTTCTTTTAGACCCTACCAAACCTCACACACGTACCCCATCCATTCGAGGTCTGAGTCCTCTCCTGACCACAGACATTATTAATGAGCAAATGGAAAGTTCTAGAATCCCTGGGCATGAGGCAGCCGTCCTTGTATGGGGTGGGAGGGCGCAGAAATTCTAATCCGAGGCAACTGCAAGCATTACAAAACCGAACAAACAAGTAACAAGGGACTAGAGCTGAGACGTGTGCTGGATCTAGGTCTAAGAACAAGGAAGGCAAGGCTGAGGGAGTGCCAACCGGTGCTGTGAAGACTGTAGGCAGTGGAGAGGAGAGCAACGGGTGTGCTGGCCAAGGGGGAGCTGCGAGGTCACAGCCTTGCCTCGAGCGGTGCTGGCAAAATGGTCTCAGAAGAACCAAATGCACTAGGAGTAGAAAAAGCTTCCAGAAAGGAATCGAATATGGCCATTGCCTTCCAAGCCTTCCTCAAGCATCTGGTCAGCAGGGAGGGCAGACAGAGAAACAGAGACCACTAGTCATACCCACAGAACAGACTGAGAAAAGTGACCATCTAACTTTTTACAATGGCGGTAAACACTTTAACAATTAACTTTTCATTTGGCAGTTTCGACAGAATGCACATTAGTGCTCACTCAAGCGACGAGGTGCCTTACTATGACTTTGATATTAAAAATGGGAGCATAAACCAATCTTTTAATGTAAATCTCCCAAATTTTAAAGTTCCACATACTCTGTGAGAAGGGGGAGATAAAATTAAAAATTTTTTGCAACAGTGCTGTTTTGCAGAGTTTTTAATTGTCTTGGCCAAATTCAGATTCTTTTTTTTTTTTTTTTTAACTTTTTTTTTTTTTAAAGATTTTATTTATTTATTTGAGAGAGAGAGAATGAGAGACAGAGAGCATGAGAGGGAGGAGGGTGAGAGGGAGAAGCAGACTCCCCGCCGAGCAGGGAGCCTGATGCGGGACTCGATCCTGGGACTCCAGGATCATGACCTGAGCCGAAGGCAGTCGCTTAACCAACTGAGCCACCCAGGCACCCCCAAATTCAGATTCTTTAGAGAAGTAGTAGGTTAGGTGGGATATAAATTATAAATTTATAAATTATAAAATTCACTAAGTAAAACTCAACTCTCTTGATTCTACTATTCTGTCTCTACCATAAGTTGTAGCCATTTATAGTTAAAGTTTAATTTTTTTTGGTATATCACATAATTAAAGACAATATGAACTACTATTTCTCAGGCAATTAGAGATCCTATTTGTTTTAATTATAATTTTCTAAAATAGAAAGTTTCTCAAACTGGGAATCATAGATGCTTACACATTTGCAAGATTTTACTTTTTTAAAAGATTTTATTTATTTTTGCAAGAGAGAGAGGGAGAAAGCACGAGCAGGGGTGGGGGAAGGCAGAGGGAGAAGCAGGCCCCCTGCCGAGCAGGGAGCCTGATGCGGGACTCGATCCCAGGACCCCGGGATCATGACCTGAGCCGAAGGCAGATGCTTAACCGACTGAGCCACCCAGGCACCCCATCTGCAAGATTTTAATTTTGTTGTTTTGTTTTATTGATACATTTTTAAAACTTATTAAAGACAAAACTCACCAAGATAATTTACATTTAATATTTTTAGAAAAAGACTTTATGTTTCTTGTCAACGTTTTCTCAAATTGGGGTTCATGAACAAATTCTGAGAGAACTAAAAATTATTTCCCTATAAATTCCTCAGGTTTTGGCAACATGGCTAAAATATACATCCAAAGTCCATTCTAGTTTTGGGGCTAGCTTCAAATTAATGACATATAACCACTGTATCTCATATTTTGTAGTATCTCTTCGTCATGAAACTAAATCCCTGGGTGAAAAAGATCTACTCCTACTTTTAATTTCTTGATGCACTTTTGTCTTTCCACAGCAGGTCTTAGCATTTGCCAAGAGGGTTTTCCCCCCTAGGATCATGGTTTTCTTCAGCGTTGTTAAAAATGCAAGTAGGAGTTGCATGAATTCTGCAAGCGAAGTAAAATGCATTTATCTTTTGCTTATTGTAAGGGTTCTGGAACTGTTTGAAAGCTTCACATTGCCACCCTTACAAAAATAAATTTCAAATTATGTAAGCGGTCATGACCGCATTCACCAAATGCTGAAGGCACATGGGATAAAATTCAGATAAGGAAGGTCTACTATTCACAATACCAGATAGTGTGAGCTGGACCTTTAATAAGGGAATATCGAGGATGAAGACAAAGAATTCCACCTGGAATCACTCTCTATTGGCAAGGAATAAACCATTTAAAATTAGTATTATTCAAATCCTGCCCAACTTCCTGGGCTAAGCTCAAAGACCGCTTTCTTAGTGATACCTTCCCAAATCGACCCCTCACTTCCTCTTCCATAGCTGGCCCTGATCCCCTTGGAGGCATCTCCTGGAATCTGTTCCTGGCCTAAGGGACTCCCCATCTTTACCTTCTATGTTAGTTTTTAGGTGATGTGTTGTCTCCCCTATAAGATTACATATCGTTTTGTAAGGAGGGACCATATTCAGCTGCTCAGAGCATGCATCGCCCACAATACGTATGTATCTGATTAGTTAACAAGTAATTTCCTTTATATATTATTATTATTTTTTAATACAAAATCTGTTTATTGGGATAGTTTCCCACTCATTTTGATTCAGGGTGCATGAAGTGCTGCTTCTGTCTGGAGGAGCTTCCTTCTATAAGCCTCGCTTTCCCCCCAACAGCCTGGCAAAGGAGCTGACACACCAAACTACGGATGGAAACCACGTTTTCATCTTATACTGTAGTTGTTACAGATACGTGGAAATCCTTAACACTTGTTGCCGTCTGGAAACTACGGTCCCGGTAACCCCTCTGCTAGATCTTGTTACTTCATGAGTTAATAAAGAAGCACATCTATCAACCATTTAGAAAAGTATTTTGATAACTGGATTCCAATGTAATTAGCTTCCTTTGTCTACTTACGTATTTCATCTTTTTATTGCATTCTATTCTATTTTATGCACTATTCTGGAGGGCACCTGGGTGGCTCAGTCAGTTAAGCGTCTGCCTTCGGCTCAGGTCATGATCCCAGGGTCCTGGGATCGAGTCCTGAAACGGGCTCCCTGCTCAGTGAGGAGTCTGCTTCTCCCTCTTCCACTGCTGCTCCACCTGCTTGTGCTCTCTCTCTCTCTCTCTGTCAAATAAATAAATAAAATCTTAAAAAAAAATTATTCTGGGGGCACCTGACTGGCTCAGTCGTTGGAGCGTGTGACTCTTGATCTCAGGGTTGTGAGTTCAAGCCCCACGTTGGGTGTAGAGATTACTTAAGAATAAAATCTTTTAAAACCGCCCCCAAAACAACAAAAAACCCCCCACATTATTCTGAAAGGAATTCATAGGCCTCGTGTAGATGCACGATGAAGCCCTGAGCCCAGGCTTCCCCCGGTGGCTGCCCCCGGCCTCCCCAGCCTGGGAGTCTGCTGGGACCGCTGATCAGTGGGCCTCACACATTCTGTTCCTTCTGCCTGGCAGACTGTTGTTCCTCTCTGCCCTGTAGGCTCCCATTGCATGGCCCTGAAGCATCACCCACTCTGGGAAGCCTCCCTGACTGTGCATACGGGACTCTCAGCAAGTGTTTGGTGTCCTCTCCCTCTGCCCCACCCCCCCCTTGCACCCTCTCCTCCGCCCCTCCCTCCACAGCATCACATGGCCTCTAATCGTCTCTGCTTGTCCATGTCTCTGAATGGTCCATGAGCTGCTTCACAGAGAGGACCCCTCTTCTCCATCTCTGACTCCCTGTGCCTCACGTGCCTGATGTGCTTGTTATAGGCACTCAAGGTGGGGATACCTGGTGCTGGAAGGAACGAATGGACGCATGGATGGACCAAAGGATGGATAAATGTAAAGATTTGGGGCTGGGATGCAAAGTATTTCACATTTGCGATCTCTTTAATCCATTTTCCTCCTTTTCGAAATAAGGTTGTCCTTTCAGTTATCTTTGTGCTGGTAATCTCTACAGCCTTGTCCCAAAGCAGCATCCTAGGGAAACTTGGCCAGAGACACGGACTCTGGATCCAGCCTCCCAGCCTCAGCCAAGGTCGAGCAGGTGGGTCGGTGGCCACAGGAACCACAGTTGGCGACCCGGGTATCTGATCCTCTTCACCTGCAGACGAGTGAGACGGTCGCATGGAACCACCACGAATGGCTCTGCGTGAGAGAGGAGCTCCCCCACGAGACGTCTGTTCCCTCGAGTCTAAGGGGAAAGAGCGCGTTTCACGGGCAGGCGAGCTGAGCCAAGCCTGTCTGCCAAGCTTTTTCCAGTGGCAGAGGCTCCAGTTTTAGTCTCTTAATTTTTATTTTTTTAAAGATTTTATTTATTTGTTTGAGAGAGAGAGAGAGAGTGAGAGAGAGAGAGAGAGTGCCCAGAGGGAGAGGGAGAAGCAGGCTCCCCGCTGAGCAGGACTCAATCCCAGGACCCTGAGATCATGACCTGAGCTGAAGGCAGAGACTTAACCGACTGAGCCCCCCAGGCGTCCCTCTTCTATTTCCTTCCAATAAACCTTAGCTTCATGGAAAAGTCTCACTCTCTGGGTGGTGGTGGATGGGAATCCATGTAAAGGTTCTGAAGTATTCTTACGAGTTTTAGGTGTAGGAGATTTTCAGAGGTGATCTGTATTGACAGTGATGGTGCTTCCTTGGGGAGGGGTCAGCCTTCTGGAAGCCTCCACGGCTGGGTGCAGTGGCTGCCCCACTTCTCCCGTGTAGCCAGGCAAGCCAGCCCCTTTTGCTAGCAGCCTCCGAGCAGCGAACAGGTGTATGGAGAGACCATGTCGTTGAAAACCGACCTCTGTGCTTCGGAGCCAAAATATAACTCAAAGATGGAATTTGGGGTAGAGAGGAACAATAGCTTTATTGCTTTGCCAGGGGCAGGAGGCTGCTGCAGGCTCTGGCCTGGAAAACCTGCAAGCCCGCCCCCAGGAAGGGGCTGGGGGGCTTTACAGGGAAATGCAGGATTTCGCTGGTTTCCACGGGAATGGGGTCCTCGCTGCCAGCCCCCTTTGTCATGTCTCATGGTGGTGCCTGGCTCCTGAGACAAACAGCCGGCTAAGGGAGGCAGGAGGTTTGCGGAAGGGAGGAAAAGGGTTACTTTCAGCTCCGGCTTCGCCGAAGCCTTCGTGCAGCCAATTTCTGTTCCACTTTATGCTTTTCAGCGGTTGCAATAACAAGGAATTTATGAAGGAAGAGGCCATGACAGAATATATCCCTGGGATACAAGGCTTTCCTTTGCAAGGAGATTGACGAGAGACACCTCCTTCAGACTCCCTTAGCAAGCACCCTGTTTTTGGGACACCAGAATGGAACAACCTGTAGCGAGAACAAAGAGCCTAGTGTTGGGAAAGCCACGTGTAGCTGGCAGCGGCTGGTGCGCTTCTGTGGGGAGACCTAGGGACACCTCCCCTCCTACGGACCCTCCGGCCAGGCCAGGCTCAGCCGCGAGCAGCAGGCTGGGGGGTGCGGGCTTGGCCCTGAGCTGGACCTACCCGTCCTCCGGCGCTCCAGGCCGGCTGTCAAGGCTTGGGGACCCAGTCGGCTGCTGAGATGGGTCCCCAGGAAGGCTCACTGCTCCGGAAAGGTCTGTAAGCAAGTGACCCGAGCTCGTCAGCTCTGCTCCACACTCTTTGAGATTGGGGGTTCAGGCCTGATGGAAGCAGAACTCTTCCTGCAACCCCCCCCCAGCCCTAAGGCCCACCTGCCCCGAGAAAGGCCTTCCTCCTCCCCCCGCCTCAGGGGACCCCCACCTTGTGGTGGCGATTTCTAGCCCCTTCCTGGTGAGGTCTGAGTGTCATGGCCCTGCCAGGCTGGGTCAGTAAACACCTGTTGAACACATGACTGAGAACTCTTCAGTTTTCTAGAGCCTGTTTTTTTGTTTAAAGAGAGGGAACAGGGGCTCCTGGGTGGCTTAGTCGGTTACGCGTCTGCCTTTGGCTCAGGTCATGAGCCCAGGGTCCTGGGATCGAGCCCTGCATGGGGCTCCCTGCTGAGCAGGGACCCTGCTTCTCCCTCTCCCCCTCCTCCTTGCTTGTGCTCTCTCTGTCAAATAAATAAATAAAATCTTAAAAAAAAATAAAAAAATATAAAGAGAGGGAACAGAATTGACAGCTCACTTATTCCACGTCAGTGGTGCTCCCCGTAATGATCTCAGGCAAACTGGACCCAGGCAGCGATGCAAATTCAGATTTTACCTTTTGTTCCCAGAAATTCCTCATTTTGTGACTCTGGGCTAAGGCTGGTGTGGGTCCTTCGGCTGATGTTTCCGTTAAAGTCATTCTGGAACACGGAACCAGAGCCCGCTCTGGTCACAGAGTCCAGAGCTCCATAAGGGTGGGGAATGCTGCTCCCGTGGGGCCCCCAACCGTCACGAGCGAGTCCAGGAACTTGTCAGCGGGAGTCCACACCCAGGTTTTCCGAGGGTCAGCCACAGAATCAGAAAGGCTGTAGTGGATCCTGCAGGCACTCCCCGGACTGATGGCAGTCCCAGTGATCCCACTAATCTACCAGAAGCTTCAAGAGTCCCATGTGCCGTGTCCACCGTGGAGGCCCTCCCGCTTAGCGAACCTCGGCTTTTCTTGCCTTTCATCCTTCCTGTGAGGAAGCTCATCCCAGCCCAGGGCTTCGACCATTCTTCACTGGTCTCTCTCGAAAGTCCATCTGCAGCCCCAGCTTCTCCCCTGAGCACGAGACCCAGAAAGCCGTAGGGACGTACCGCAAGCACATCGACTCAGCTCTGCCTGTCCCCACCCTGCCACTGGGGCCAACTGCTGCCCGCTAGCTCCCGTCTTGGTTAAGAGTGTCACAGTCCATATATTAACATTGAGAGCTCTTCCTCTCCGCGTTACAGATCACAAGGGTCTAGTGACTACGGTGACCTTGACTATCTCTTCTTGCCTGTTCATTTTCATTGCTCTTGCCCTAGATTAGGCCTTCATGGTGTTGTGTTTACTACTGAAGAACCTTCTAACTGGTCTCTATCTCTTTAGCTCATTGTCAGTGTCTCACTTCAAATCATTCCTAGAAGGGCAAGACTGTCCGTTTCTCTCTCTCTCTCTCTCTCTCTGTTTTTTTAAGTAGGCTCCAGGCCCAGTGCAGAGCCCAACACAGAACCCAACTCAGAGCTTGAATTCATGACCTTGAGATCAAGAGTCAGATACTTAACCAACTAAGCCACCCAGGTACCCCCAAGACTGTGCATTTCTCTCTCTCTCTCTCTTTATAGTAGGCTCCTCGCCCAGCGCAGAACCCAACTCAGGGCTTGAACTCATGACCCTGAGATCAAGAGCTTACCTATCAAGAGTCGGATACTTAACCGACTGAGCCACCCAGGTGCCCCCAAGACTGTGCCTTTCTTAATCAGGGCCAAGCACAGCATCTCACCCATAGTAGCTGCTCAATAAATATTTGTTGAGTAACTGAATGACGGTGACCCTGGCTTGTGTTTCTAATGTCCCCTCCCCTCATTCCCCGTGCACCTCATCCGCCCTCAGGCTGTTCATCAGGATGTGGGAAGAGGGGCTGGGGTGGTCCCAGACCGGGCACCACCACGGCCTTGGCCTTGCCTTTACTCCTGTCACCGTCCACCTGGGGTCGCGCCCTCTCGCCCCACCCTGCCCAGTTTCTATGCATGACAGGAGCTGGGTTCACGTTTGCAAGGACTTTGGTCTCCAGAGAAAGGACAGGTGCTCCGAGGGCTGGGCACAGCTGGGGCTTGGACTCCCGCCGGAACCCAGCAGCCTGGGAGAGCGGAGACCAGGTCTCCCACTCGCCCCTGGTCCTAAGCAGGTGGGTGGGCGCTTCAGGCCTCAGCCCCCCTGTGAAATGAAGCTGCTGCGGTGTCGGGAGGTGTCGGGAGTCCCCAGACACTCACCTCCTCAAGAGTCAGGGTCAAGGTCGTCCCACCTGTTAACAGGAATTTAGCTGCGAGGGCGGTGAGTCTAGATGAATGCTTGGGGAGGACTTGCAAAGAAAAGAGCCCAGTTAATCCCGAGATACAGGGCTTTCCATTTTTATTTGTGTAGCGGGTGGAGACGTGTCTCGGGCTGGGTCAGGTCCAACGTTCCTGCCGGTGAAGCCCCTTTGCTGTAGCGGTTTCTACCTTCCCCGCCCAGGCGGCCGTGGGTCCCTGGGCCGAGGAGGAGGCTCGGTGCTCTGTGAGTGCTGGGAACAGGCAGAGCTTCCGGACAAGATGGGGAAGCAGTCGTGACACCGGGCAGAGATTGCTTTTTACAGTATTAAAATGAGTACGGGTTGGATGAGCTTTGGTGTTAGATGGGTTTGGGCTTCCCTCTCCGATCTCTGTCTGGGAGGCTAATTGGCTTAGTGAAGCCTCCGATTCCTTATCTGTTAAATGGAGGTAAGAAGGTGCCTACATCACAGAGTTCTTGTGAGGATAAGGAAGATGAGGCAGATAAAGTCCTTACCCTAATGCCTGGCAAGCCGTGAGTGCTCAGGAAATACTGCCTATCACTATGACCCTTTAATGTGTCTTGCGCTCCTATAGGCCTTCCTTCTCCAGAAGGGAGAGCTCACAGGATTCTGGAAGCATGAGTCCTCGCCAGGCTTGCAACAGCATCTCGGCTGGGGCTTCGGAAGACAGAGCCATCAGCTACCCGGGCTTTCAGAAACACTCCATCCCCACACCCCCCGGCGATGAGAACGGGCTTTCCCACCGGCTGCTGGACGTCCACACGCAGGAGGGGGCTGGGTTCCCACTGACCGGGCTTCCCCTACTTCCTCCCCGAAATGCCATCGCCTGAAACGGGCCCAGGGCGCGCTGGAGCGGCTCCCAAACCAGGGCAAGCGTGCGTGGTGGGCGACGCGTCCTGGGGTGCACGTCCATTCGGACTCCCCGCTCCGGCCGGGGCTGGAGGGCAGCTCCGCAGGGAGGTCCCTGGGAAGGAGCCACATCTCCTCCCCATCTGGCCCCTAGAGACGCGCCCCTCCCACCTGCTTCCATTCCGTCCCCCCCCACCCCCAGAATGTCCCAAGCTGTAGCGTCAGGCCAGTGGGAACGACTTCCAGGTGCTGACTCCCCAGAGACCAGAGGAAGCTCCTAGCTGCAAGTTTAAAGGCCCTGTCACCCGCCCTCAAGCTTGCAGAGCAGTGAAGCATTTATACTTGTTTATAAGAGAAATAAGGAAATATTTTTCTTTACAGTTTTTGATGTCGTCCTCTGCCCCGCCCCCCCTTTTTTTTATTCCGATGGGCAAGGACTGGGTCTTTTTCCTTTTTCTCTCTTCCCAAAATTGTTTGGTGAAAGTTTCAGGGGCACTCAACTAATAGATTGCCTGGCAATTACAAATCAAACCAATCAAGTAATTGATAAGCACTGTGAATTTTAACACAATTTTTTTTTTTAAACCGTCAATGTTTTAAATGAGCAGAACAGCAAAAATCAAGAGGTAGGTGGAGAAGGAAGGGGGTTGGCCAAGTCTAGCCCAGACTGACGGCTTTTCCCCCTTGTCCGCAGCCCAGAGGCTGAGTTTCAGTGGGGGATGTGGGCTCAGCCGATGATTCTGAGGGGTCTCAGGCCCGAGCTCCTGGCGGCAAAGCCCAGGGTCTTGGTTCTCAAATGGTAAGCATCAGAATGTTTGAAGATTCCTGCAGGAGATGGTTAGCGTGCAGAATCCTGCAACCGCAGCTCCCTCGAGAGATTCTGAGCTATGATGGGATCTGTGATTCAGGTCTGGGATGTGTTGGAGCTGTCTCCTGCTGGCTCAGGCGAGCCGAGGGTTAACTTTTCAGGCATTTTGGGAGTGGGTTGTTAAACACAGCCATCATTAAAATCGAATTATAGAAACTTACAATTAAATTATATTAAAAACAAAAGTATTTATTAATACTCTGGATTATCATTTCCTGATGATTTTAATTCAGGTATGACCTATGTTCTTGAGGTTATTTATGTCCGTTGTATCTATTTGTTAACAATACCATATAGTGGTAGCCGCAGTGTATCTCTTCCTTCTGTGACGTCACATTGGTAGCCTGGGATTGGTCACAGCAAAAGTGTTGACGCCAGGCAAATTGGCAAAGGCTATAAACCAGGGTTCCCACAACCCAAGAGCTGCTGCTAAATGTATACGAGCACACCCCTGGGGGCAGGACCCAAAAATCAAGCTGGAATAAGCCCCTCTGGTGGCTCTGAATCCCATGGCCTTCTTGGATCAACATTGCTCGGTACTGTAGACTCGGGGATCCAGCCCCAGCCTACCTCTGTGCTGTGGGAAAAAAAATTAGGCGCCTGCATCCTAAGCTCTGTAAATGACCTTGTGACCGCGGACAAGGGGCTTGCCTCTGTGTGCTTCAGTCCCATCATCTGTAAAATGGGTCTGCTGCTACTGCCTCCTGCATTCAGTGCTTGAGGGGATGAAATGAGCCAAGGTATGTTCAAGTCCTCAGAATGGTGCCTGGGAAGTAGAAGGCACTTGATAACAGTTACCTATCATTACCCTCTGACAAAAGGAAAAAAGCTTAGTCCAGCAGAGGCTTTTCCCCGCCTTTTATAACATTTATTTTTCAGGGCACCTGGGTGGCTCAGTCGGTTAAGCGTCTGTCTTTGGCTCAGGTCATGATCCTGGGGTCCTGGGACCGAGTCCCGCATCAGGGAGCCTGCTTGTCCCCTCTTCTCCCCCTGCTTGTGCTCCCTCTCTGTCAAATAAATAAATAAAATTTTAAAAATATATAAAAAAATATATATGTATAACATTTATTATTCTTCTTTTGAGAATCCTGCACGGGTTGTAGAACATTTAGAAAAACAAAAATAATGAAAATGAAGGAAAGGAAAAGCCTCCATCTTTAGGACCCAGTAAACATTTGGGTGCACCTCCAGCCCTTCTGTCATTTTCCCAAACCTAGAATATGTTCCTCTTGACGCCCTTCCAGAATAGGACGCTCTTGTTTGCTAACTCATGATGTGCGGGCAACATTTTCTATCACTGGTCATGCTCAGACAAACCAGGACAGGCTGTGTCATCAGCATTACAAAAGGTAACTGGCCGTGGGATGGGCATCTGTCACCGTGCTGGGATTCTGTGTTTACCTTCATTATCATTTAGAAGGACTGACCTCATTCATTTATTAAACAAATATTTGTTGAACACAAGGCAGTGTGCTTTGGTTGCTAGGAAGACAACGGGGTGTCTTGTCTTTATTGGTGAGCTCATTGTATTAATAGTGAGAATCTCTATATAGCAGGGCAGGGAATATTAAAAAAAACAAATAAATTATAGGTTTTCTTTTGATCAAAAAAATTGTGTTTGGCGGGAAGAACCCCTTTGTCTTTACTCTTAGGTCAAAGTGACAAGGAAGCTAAGCGCCTGTTAGAAGAAGGGCTGGTTCTCCCCTTTATCACATGCCGGAGTGCTTGCTGGGGTGGGGTGCCCAGGGAGTTTGTAGTCTGTTGGTGCCCTCCTGTCTCACAAATGCTGGTTCTTAGGGTCTTAGGATATTTTTCCTCCAAGATGCCAAACGAAGCCAACTACTTCCTCTTGTGCTCCCCCCACTGCTCAGGGGGTGGGAGTCGGCACGCTGGGCCTTCTGGGAGATGGGCAGTCTTCCCAGAGCCTAAGGGTTTTTTTTTTTTTTTAGGGTAATTCTGAGATCACAGGATTTGTGTCTCTCCGTGGACTTTAGACTCTAATGTTCTCAAAAGACACCTTGTGCCCTGCCCACCTCCCCCCCAACCCCTCTTCAATCTCTCTTCTTGCACACCTTCCCCTGCAGCAGGCTTGCCCCCTGCCATGGGTCACCTGCTGCTGTGGTTTGGCCTCAGGTGGGCTTGTCTTTGTGGCTTCTGTGTCTTAGATGATACAGAGAAGCTCACCACCCGAGCCCCAGCTAGGTCTCTAAAATGTAAAAATGATCACATCATACCCTTGCTTAGAATCCTTCCAAGGCTCTTCATGATCTATAAATCCGAATGATTCAGCTTGCATAACTGTGCCCCAGGTCCCAGCCTCACCTTCTAGGGGCTCCCTCACTCTCCTGCCGTGCCCCACCTACCATCTTTCAGGAGCAACCCCAAGACACCTGTTCCCGCCTCCCTCCCCTGAAGCAGCCATCCTTGCCTTACTTAGCACCGTCTCTGTTAGTCTTGCTCTTTGGGCTGCTCTCGCTTGAGAATAGACCTTTGCACGCCTGGCTCTCACACGGTACCTGGCACAGAGAAGGGATCCGAACACGTGAGGCTGAACTGGTGAAGCCTTGAGGGGACTGCTTTGTCCGTCGGCAGCCCCAGGCCAGTAGGAAGGGCAGGGCCAGCAACAGAGGGGTGTGTGGTACGTGCGGGCAGGGGCGGCAGCTTGGGTACAACCCATCAAGTTTGCACAGCACAGACGGTTTGGTTACGTCCACAGCCTTCATCGAGAGCATAAAAACATAAACCCGAGGACAGAAAGAAAGGTCAGCTTCTCCATGCAATGCTTGCCATGCATCTCCTGCAATCTAGATTTGCCCCAGAGCAGCATGAACGGGTCAATCTGATTGACTTTTTTGTGACAGATTTGTTTTCCAAAAATGGCCGCAAAAGTTCCTCCCGTCCCAAAGTTCTTCCAGAACCTTGCTACTCCTCCACCGAGAGATGGAGGTGAGATGGAGCCTCTGTTCCTGAGAGCTTTCCCCAGATGTGTGGCTTTCGGTAAACTGAGGTTTTTGCTTTTAGATGAATGTTCTGGAGACAGAGATCATGTAGTCCTCCGCACGCTGAACAGTGTGGTGGTAATATTTGTTTTCTGAATTTCACCCCGGCCCCCACCCCCAGCCTGGGAGCAAAACGGGCTGAGAAGCTAGTGTTCCCCCCCCCCCCACCGCTACTGGCACTGGCCCATGGAGGTGGGAGCTCCTGGGGGTGGGGCCTCGCACTTTCCAGTCCCAGGGATGCCACACTGGGCTCTCCTTTGCCCCGAACACTCACACCCCCGCTCCTTGCAGTTCTCTGAATTATCTTGTTTCCTGGTGGCCTCTTCCTACTGTTAGGTGAGCCACGAGGGCAGAAGCAGGGGCAGGACCTGCATCCGTCCTGGTCTTGATTGTGTCTTTAGCACGCAACAGTCTGGCCAGGAGGAGGTGCTCGAAAATATTTTTCTAAATGCTGAAAGAACAAATGAGTTGAGGGAGCCCTTAGAGGTTATCCAGGCCTGACCCCCACTGTGGCAGAAACCTCCCCCATGGTAGCCCTGACAGGTGAGAATTAGCCTTTTAAAAAAAAATGTTTATTTTTGTACTCTACACCCAATGTGGGGCTTGACTCACAACACTGAGATCAAGAGCGGCATGCTCTTCCGACTGAGGCAGCCAGGTGCCCCCGAGCATTACGCTTTTTTTAGTTTATTTTTAACAATTAAAAAAAAGATTTTATTTATTTGAGAGACAACAGGCATGAACAGGGAGGAAGGCCAGAGGGGGCGGGAGAAGCAGACTCCCCACTGAGCAGGGACCCCAACGTGGGGCTTGATCCCAGGACCCCTGGATCATGACCTGAGCCGAAGGCAGACACCCAACCCACTGAGCCACCCAGGTGCCCCGAGAATTATTCTGAAACACCTTTGGGAAGGAGAGATCACTGCCTCACACAGAAGCGTATTCTATTCCATTAAAAAAAAAAAGCTTCATCGTGATGTCAAGAATCATCTGTGACTGTTAAGGATTGCTCTCGAGAGCTTTCTGCATCCTGGCTGCCTCCCAGAAGGAAAGCTCTAGCTCACCATTATCCCAGCGCACGGCGATGAGGCCCTGGACAAATCACTAGCCCTTTCTGGACTCTTCTGTCTTTGTGCAAACTGGAACCATCTATCTTAGCACACTGAGTATAGCAATATACTTAAGGGATTCTGAAAATTTGTAAAAGTTAAGAACTCCTCTTCTTTTTTTAACGTAGGATGCTGGAAAATGCTGAAGAAAGCACCATTCACCTCATGACTCTGAGGCTTACTTGGATACATCAGGATCGGGGTTCTGTTTTTCTCCCATCTCCTGTCGGCCAACATCATAAAATCTCTTCTCTGATCCTGGATTAGACTCAGCCGTGGGAGGTGATGGGCAGTGGTTCTCTTTCAGCAGCTTAGAATCTTCTAGGCGCTGGCTCCTGCATGTCCTGTCCCAGCCCGTCAGATGCCGCCTTCCGGCTGCAGGTGCGGGAGGCCCAGGGCCCCGTGCAGAGTGGGGTCGGGTGTGTGGGGCCTGGCACCGCTCTGGGACTCTGCAGCATGTGGCTTCTTATCCTAGCCAAGAGGCCCTGTGCTCTCTGAGGGGCCACGTTCTGCAGAAGTATGCTCTCAAGGTGTGGCCTAAATCAAAAGAACAAACAAGATGACGCCTCAAAGGTCAGCCCTTTTGTGGCTCTTGTCTCCACACCCAAACCTTTGTCTTGGACCTGCCAGGAGTCTTCTGGCCTGGCGTTGCTTTGTCTATGTGGCTTAACTGACAGCAAAGACAGCTCAGCTGTGAACAAAAAAATGCCTCGCAGACACTAAGAAATCATGCGTTACCCCAGGTCCTCAACGAGGATGGAGAAAATCTTAGAATGAAATCCAGAGCTGCCCGAGATTCTCCCCTCCTCACTTAGCACCTCTGGGCATCCGTCTTGGGTCTTTTTCATTTGAATGAACCCAGTGAACCAGCCTCCACCTTTCAAAGGAATCTGAGGAAACTTTCCTGCCAAGTCCCCACTGAGTGCCTGTGACACTCAAGAACTGGGCCCGGGCTCTTGTGTAGGTTAAGGAAGTCCGAGAAGAATAAAGATTATAGGGAAACAGTCTACCTTTCTTTACAAGGTCTTGTTTTGCATCCCTGAAATCTCAGACTCAGCTACTACAATGAAGTCCTGTTGCCGAAAGGGCTGGCCTTTTATCACCACTTAAAATCTAATTAATCCATATTGAAGCACAAAGATTTCTGTTGTATTTTAGGGTGAGGGGTCATAGAGC
Source organism: Halichoerus grypus (assembly GCF_964656455.1). Taxonomy (NCBI): domain Eukaryota; kingdom Metazoa; phylum Chordata; class Mammalia; order Carnivora; family Phocidae; genus Halichoerus; species Halichoerus grypus. The sequence continues at coordinate 194,074,738 of NC_135714.1, forward strand.
CCTCTTTGTTCATCCTTAGACTTATAATCATCAAGCATTGGGGATATAATTTTACCAAGCAAATTGGAAGGTAACAGATCAAATCCTTATCAGAAAGCCTAACTCATAGTTTTAACAGGGTCCTTCGTCCTTTACATGAAACATTATATTCGAGAAGAACAAAAACGCATTTCAGAGTTTCCAAAGAGTTAATGGCCAAAGCTTATATTCCAGGCAGCAGAGGACCAAGATTGTCACACTCCTGTCAACCACGGAAGACAGTGGCCCACGTAGTAAGATCTGTTAGAATGGCTTTCGTCTTTAGAGTAGCAATGCAATTCGTTGGACTTTTATTATCTTTGCTGGGATGGGTTTTGTCCATGATCACAACTTATTTGCCACAGTGGAAAAACCTCAATCTGGACTTAAACGAAATGGAGAACTGGACCATGGGGCTCTGGCAGGTCTGTGTGATCCAGGAGGAAGTGGGGAGGCAGTGCAAGGACTTCGACTCCTTCCTGGCTTTGCCCGCCGAACTCAGGATCTCCAGGATTCTCATGTTCCTGTCCAACGGGCTGGGGCTCCTGGGCCTGCTGCTCTCCGGGTCTGGCCTGGACTGCCTGAGGATCGGAGAGACGCGGCGGGGCCGCAAGAAGGGGCTGCTGATCCTGGGAGGGATTCTGTTCTGGTCAGCAGGCATCTCGGCCCTGGCTCCGGTGTCCTGGGTCGCCTACAAGACGGTCCAGGAGTTCTGGGATGAGACCGTGCCAGAGATCGTGCCCAGGTGGGAGTTTGGGGAAGCCCTCTTCCTGGGCTGGTTTGCCGGGTTTTTCCTCCTCGTGGGAGGGTGCCTGCTGAACTGGGCAGCCTGCTCCAGCCGGGCTGCCCCAGCTCCGGGCCACCATGCAGGGGCAGAAACGCTAACTCAGGGGCCGTACCTGGAAAATGGAACCACAGACCTGAGAATGTAAGACTTGGACGGGACCAGAGAGACGCATCTTTCCACATCAACTGTGATGTGGGGTCTACACTAGAAAGGGGTCTTTGTTATGTGACTAAATCCGTGCTGCTCACATGTTCTCATTAAATAACTACTTTTCTATTCTAGACCCCCCTGCCCCCCCAAATCTGGAGAGGTAAGAAAGAGGCAAGTCTTATATCTAAAAGAAAATTATCATGGTAAGCATCACATAGGTATGGGCAAAAATAATTTCATCGATCTGGTTATTTAAATCAAAATGTGGTGGTGGTTGTCCATTGTAATCAGTATTAAGCTTTAATGTGTTAACTTTATATTAGAAACTTTTTTGTTTTTGTTTTTATTGGTAGCTGGAAATAATAATTAGTTTCTATTTCCTAAAGGAAAACCCAATCTGAAATCCTTTAAACATTCTACATTAGCCACAGCACATGTTCAGCCTATCCCAAAGTGTAATTTCCACAACAATGACTTTGGTCTTCTTTGAACAGAGGCAGTTTGTGTTCAGGACGTAACAGGCGTGCTGTGTGACAGAACTGGACGAGGCTGACGGTCTTCAGTACTTTATGATACTCTCACACTCAAAATACTGGCCGGTCTCGACCTCTCTTGTCTCTTCCTTCAAAAGTTTCAAATCTAAAAAAGATGAACAATTCCAAAAATGTTTTGTGCTTGATGTCCAGATATTGATAGTTCCCACTTGCCCTAATACAAACTTTCCTTTGTTTCATTAAAAATGATCAGCGTGGGGCTATTTACTTTGGTGGTGAACTGACAGATATGTTCAGTCTGACCTACAAAGTCCTATTGCTTAACTCTTCCACAACATAGAAAGCATATTTAAGAAAACAAAAAGTGTGCATGCACAGGTGCATGAATTTGACAGAAAGGCAGGGAGGTAAGCAGACTTGAGATTTAGGCTCCATATGGTTTCATGTGTTATGTCGTACAGGTAGGTCAAGGGTCTGAAAAAAAACAGACCCGACTGAGGGTCTAGAGAGATTTCCGAAGTAAGATTGATTTATCTGGGTAAGAAATATTTTTCTTGAATGTGCTTTTAAAAAGGGACCACATTCAGTATTACTGCGATGTACGTACTGAAATCCGAGAGTGGTAACACATGGCAATGTGACAGGTGCAATTAGGAAGATAGACAGAAAGCCTTGGAGCTGAACGCAAACTGCCGACTGACCATGTTGCATTTAGACTTCTTAATTCTTTGAGTTGTTAGAAAGGTTGGGAACAACCTGAAAGCCATCTGTACATTAACAATGACAGGAGGATGAGTGCTGCCTGGTGTGATTTCAGAGACAAACTGCGACCACGGTCAGCCACGAGGACACGAGCATGCGCTTGGCCACACCTTGGTGTTGCCGGTTGGCAGACTTATTTCCCTGCCCTTTCCTGAAAGCCAGTTAACACAGACCCAAACAATAGCCACTCTGGCAAGAATCCTTTACACACAATGAAGAAATATCTCCGAGCTCTGAGGTGACAGCATAAGACGTCACACTTCTCTGCACACCGGCCGAAAGGCAGGAGTTGGTTTGGTTCAGGCTCCGTGGGGCTCAGGGATGGCTTTAGTATTTCGGAGTGTGGCACAATTCGCTGGGATCTCACTATCTTTGCTGGGATGGGTGCTATCCTGTCTTACAAACTACCTGCCACAGTGGAAAAACCTCAATCTGGACTTAAACGAAATGGAGAACTGGACCATGGGGCTCTGGCAGGCCTGTGTGATCCAGGAGGAAGTGGGGAGGCAGTGCAAGGACTTCGACTCCTTCCTGGCTTTGCCCGCCGAACTCAGGATCTCCAGGGTTCTCATGTTCCTGTCCAACGGGCTGGGGCTCCTGGGCCTGCTGCTCTCCGGGTCTGGCCTGGACTGCCTGAGGATCGGAGAGACGCGGCGGGGCCGCAAGAAGGGGCTGCTGATCCTGGGAGGGATTCTGTTCTGGTCAGCAGGCATCTCGGCCCTGGCTCCGGTGTCCTGGGTCGCCTACAAGACGGTCCAGGAGTTCTGGGATGAGACCGTGCCAGAGATCGTGCCCAGGTGGGAGTTTGGGGAAGCCCTCTTCCTGGGCTGGTTTGCCGGGCTTTTCCTCCTCGTGGGAGGGTGCCTGCTGAACTGGGCAGCCTGCTCCAGCCGGGCTGCCCCAGCTCCGGGCCACCATGCAGGGGCAGAAACACGTATCACCATCAGCACCGGGAGATGCACAAAGCCCATCTGAAAATCTAAGCCAGCAAGTGTCAGCGGTGTTCACTCTTCAAGAGACGCTCACTCCTCTCAGCGTTTGGTAGGATTTCCTGCTACACAGCCACCCATTCACTGCGCTTTTAATTTTCTAAAATGCATCTTCCCCCACCCATGGCTATTTGCTTCTTAAATTATAATATCCTTCTAAGACAGTAAAAACACTTTTATCTTCTATTCTGAGACCAAAACCACTCAAGACTTAATAGGAATCATACTCATTACTGTGGATGAATTTTCTCAATTTTAAAATAGATTCAGTGATTGCACAGAGCTAGTAAATAAAACATTATGTTAGTGCTTACATATCTTTGAAGGTGTTATTCATAGAGATGAATCATTTTGGCAACTGGGAATGTTCCTGCTAATCATTTACTGCTTTCAAGTGTGTAAGATCACCTATTATATTGAAACTAAAGCCTTGTTGCATATTTATTGAGAATGGACAACATTAGATTAGACTAAAAAATTGCTGGTTCTTTGAAAGCTTGAGAGGAGAGATGTGGGACACATCATCTCCTTTGTAATCGGAGACCTCAGTCTTTTCCAAAAGCCAGCCACATTCCTTCATGCTTTCCTCACCAGGGCAGAAACAGAGGGTGGCGATCTGGTGTTTGGGGAGATTCACGTAAAATACGGCCCCCCAAGTGTGCCCTGGCTTGGGTGCCCCACGCTCTGTGGTAGATGGCTGATGCCCGCTGTCAGCCCCAGCTGCCTCAGGGCTCTGAGGAGCGGCCACGGCGGGTGCTGCAGGTCAAGGTCGGGGGAAGCTCCTGGGACCACTGCCCCACCACCAGAGCACAAGGCCGGGATGGGCTCACCTTGGAGACCCCTTCTTTTAGGGGCGTGATAAAAATACGCCGTCTTTTTCTATCAGCAATACATATCACCCAACCCAGAACCATTCCCAGCAAACGGCTGGCTTGGGAAGTTCTGATGATGGATTTGGTATTTGCTCGGTACGTGGCTCGAGTAAACTCTTGTTTGCACCAATCAGGGAAACTGAACAGTAAACAACACTGAAATTAAGTATGACGCAATATGCATCTTTGTTTAAAAAAAGAAAAAAACAACAAACCCACTGAACTTTTTTCCACCCACAAACACAGGAAAAGTGCAGAAACCAAAGTTAATCTATGTGATGTATTTGCATACTTTTACAGACGAGACAATTAAAACAGAAACATATTCAGAATTTAACCTGATTAAATATTTAGTTCAGTCCTGAGCTTTTGATATTTAATACAATATAAAGTAATAGCAAAAAAAAAAAGATTTTAAATTTGATTTGCATGCTACAGAGATTCAGCTAAACTTTGTTCATTTGGCTAGCAATATTTTTTTTTTGTACCTGTAACTTAGATTCTGATATACAAAATTATAATAACATACTGATAATTCAAACTTGAGAACTAAATATTACATTCTTTTTACCCTGTGCAGAATAAATTCTACCTTTAAAAAATAGTATTTATAATATTAAAATTCGTATTGTTCATATGGTTTCGTGATCAAGTTATTAAAATGTTTTGTCACTGTGAATCATTTGGGTTAGTACAAATATGACAGAATTGTTAAAAGCTGCCTATAAATACATAACACTATTGCTGATTTTTAAAGTGTGGAAAAGGATTATATTAAAATAAGTTCGTTTCTCATGTTAGAAATGAGCAAATTTTGTAAAATAAAACCCAAAGTGTCTTGGTCACAACTGTTAACTACCAGCCTGAGACAGATTTTATTCTTTTATACTTGTCTGAAACTTTTTGTATTACAAAAAGTTAACAGTGAATCTGATGAAGATTTATAAAGGTGTAGATATTCCAATATAGCCTCTTCTATGTCAAACATTTAAAATGGCCAGAACCGAACTATATATTAAACAGAACATAAATAAGACCGTAAATAAATAAATGAAGAAAATAAAATCGTACGGCACAACTACACATAACTCTATAAACATTTTCACGGTCAAACTAAGAAGCTGAAAACAGCTGACCTTCATTTAGCTCTACATTAAATAAACCTCTGTCTTTCACATTTGACCTTGACAAGGATGAATGGTATTCTTTCTAGTTCTCCTTAGTCATCTGATAGAATGAACCGCGCGGCCTTGAAGGACTGTGTGCAGTCAATTCACAAGGCTGGGTTTTGTTCAAAGTCGTGTCACATCTGGCTATAGGTTCAGAGACATTTAGATATAAGTGGTGGGACAACTGAGGAAAAAATAATTAAAGTTCCAGGCTCAGAAATTGCTTAATTTTGAATTTCGATGCTGATAAAATGAACTTTGCAAAATAGGGATAATTACTTTCAAAAAACTAAAAATCCTTGCTGGGGATTCTATCCTAGAAATAGAACTTATCCTTTTTTTTTTTTTTATAAGGGGTCTATTCCTTGAAGGTGATTTTTGCATTTCTAAAAAAAAAATGATTTCATTACAGAAGATGGCTTAACCAAAAATCGCCTCTTCCACTGTAACTGACTGAATGATAAGTAGGATTTAAATTGCATAAATACTCTTCATTTTAAAAGCCTTTATGCCGGCAAAGCTACACGGCGGATCTCTTTCTTTTAAGCCGTGCCTGGTTGGGGACGCAGAGGACACTTGAGTCCGTTCCTCTCTCTTCATTTAGTTCATCTAGAATTGTTTTCTGAGACAAATGCCTTGGCCCATACTTCAAATTGATAATCTCCCCAGGCACACTCTTCTCTTGGCCTCCTTGCCACAGATTACAGAGGGGAAGCCCCTCAACATGAGAGCTGCAAAATAATTTCTAGTGAATGTGAGAAATCTGTTTAATAAAGTTTTTTTTAAAAAATTTTTTGGCCACTTGGATCCAATCAAGATTCCTGTGTCCCCAAAGAAGCGCTCATGCGTTTCCCTCCACGGGGCTGTCTGTCCTCAGAGGGCCGGCTGCCCCGGGCTTGTCCTGGGCACCACGCTCAGACCTCGGACAGAACCTCCCCGGGACGCGTCCGCAAATCCCGGTCGTGCTCACTGAGGAGCTGACTCGAGTGTGGTTAGGGTACCTGGCTTTCTCCTCCGCCCCCCACCCCCCCGCCTTAATGTGACAGATCACAAGGTCTTCACTGTAGCCGGGAGCACTGCTCCTCTGTGTTCTGAGATCTCACTCAGCATCTGGTTTTCTTTAGACTAAAAGAAAAGGACAAAAAGGAACTTGTTTTAAGGAAGCAAGTGCTCCAACAGAGGTCACCGGGTGAGCGCAACACCTGTTCCGGGTGGACTTGGAGCTGGACTCACATTTGCCTTCAAACGCCAAGCGCTGCCCCCTGGTACAAAGATAGCACGTTGGCCCGTTGCCATCCTCACAGTCTGCCCGTGAGACAATGAAGGAAAAGCCAAGATCGCTGTCTGCTAAACCGAGTTATTTCTCAACAGTTGGTTCAACAGGATACACACCGGGCGTTGCCCCGATTCCATTTATACAAAACACAGCCTCCTGGCAATTCGTATGTACTGGACGACATTTGTGTACCAGGTTATTCCATTTGGGTTATCTGATTTTTTTTTTCTTTTTTTAAACATACAAGAATTACATTCAAGGTACTTTACAAATTAACATGTTGAAAATCTGATGTGAAATAAAAGCTCTTTAAGAGTTGACAGTTACGTTACAAAAAGAACCCCCCTCCCCAAAACAAAACAAAACAAAACAAAACAAAAAACAAAAGTTCAGTCTTGTACCCTCCCTAAGAAGTGAACAGGTGACAGAATAATTTCTTTGGGGGGTGTAATCACACATCATCAGCCGGCAGGGACGGGATGCTTATCTTCGCTCTGGTAAAGTAGGCAATCTTCTCCCTAGAGGCAGGGGTGAGAAATAAACCGGCTTGAATATAATGTTGAAAATACTCTGTGCCCATTAAAAGGAGTCCCAGGAACAGCGTAGCATCCGCAAGCCTGCGCAGGAGGTCTTTTCCTCAGGCAGAACTCCATGAAATCAAGACCGTCTTTCCCCTTTACGGGAGGATATAAAGCATAAAAGGAGCACGGCAGCTCCGGCCTCTGGTGAATTGCCCCCTTCCTGGATTTCCAGCATCAGACAGTTTTTAAACCCCCAGGCGGTCAGTTATGAGTGCTTCTAAATGAGGCAGGAGAGGATGCAAGAAGTCCAAAGTCCCAGGGAACTTCTCAGGGACCTTGTAGAAAAGTACATGGTACCGGGAAAATTCTTTAAAATCGATACCATGCTCAGGGAAGGGACACTTGCTGAGTGATGCCATGAGTCCCAATGAAGGGGAAGGAAGGAACGTGCCTGTGGTAAAGGCAGATCTGTCCCCAATCCCGAAGCAGGGATAAGGAGAAACAACCCGAAAGGGAGACGCTGAGAAATACCCGGCAGAACGGTTTTCAGAGCTTAGGAGAGTATTTAAAAAATAATAATAAGGTTTTAAGATTGTAGAGTTACCAAAGACAGGAGCAATACATTCACTTTTGTGCAAAATCTTCACATCATACATAGTACCCCGTCCACACACATTTACTGAGGGTGTGTTCTGTAATGCAGGGCACGCCGGCAGCGATAAAGAACAGAGAAAAAAGAAAAGCACCAGCCTTCCTTTGAGAAAATAAGAGTCTATGTAGATGGTGGAGGAAGTGTGGGGTCGAGAAGCAAGTGCGGAGGTGGAAAAGCTCTAGACTAAGGAAAGGAGAGAGAAGAAAGGGAGAGGCCCAGAACTGTGGGCCCTGGCCCAAGAGTTCTCTTTGTGGTTTGCATCCTTACAGGCAAGGGAGCGAGCTCAGGACGTCACTGAAGGCCAGCAGGAGAACCCAACGGAACACGCGCCGCTACTGGGTTTCTTCGGCTCCCGCCGGGGCTGTCACATCCCTGAATCAGTGGCCACTTTTGACTCCTGATTTTGAACTTCCCTTGACAAATCAGAGGACCAGGGAACACGGGGCCCCTGTTTCCACGTGGAACAAGCAGGCAGGGTGTGTGTGTGTGTGTGTGTCCAGTGCTGGGGGCAGACGGAGCACCCCGCTCTCCCACCCAGGCCGGTGGCATGGCAGGGCGCCCCAGACGCCCCAGGCCCCCGGGGAGTATCCCCTACCCAGCACGGCGCCGGCGCCTAGGAGGGGCCCAAGGAACAACAAAAAGCCCAGAAGCTCTATGCCTTTCTGTGTTTTCTCAGTGAGATGTGCCATCCGCTTCTCAGGGTGGGGGGCACCCCGAGTTCCTGGGAGCCGGGCTTGACTCGGGTCAGGGCCGCTGCCGGGGGAGTCTGTAACCTCAGGAAGGAGCAAACGAAGCTCACACGGTAGGAGAGGATTTGGGGTCTCGTAGGCTAACGCGGACTTGCAGCATAACTCAGACGGCGCGGGGACAAGCCCAAAGTGTCGCGGGCGGGGCGGATTACCTGAAGGACTGCACCTGCCGAGGCACCTTGCGGCTCTGCTCCCGGAGCCGGCACACGTCCTTGGAGACCTGCCGCATCAGTTTCTCTGCATTCAAACCTTGCTTCTGCTCTTCTTTTGACTGTTCAGCCTGGCAAAGGAAATAAAAACCCCAAACCCCACAGAACACTAATTAGAAAGCTCCGGAGACGTGCTGTAAGGCTGAGCCTGGGGTGGGGCGGGGAGGGGGCGGCAGCGTACGCAGCTGGTGTGTGCGGGTGTGTGCGTGTGCGCGCTCTCACCAGCAGGGGGCGCAGTCGCTGATTGTCTCGTGTGTGTGTGTGTGTGTGTGTGTGTGTGTCCGTCCTCTCACCAGCAGGGGGGCGCAGTCACTGATTGTCACAAGTATTAAAAGATCTTACTAGGTAGGTAATATGTGATCATTTTATTACGTCTGGGAAACCCAAGAACCCGCAAAAAAGAAATGAAAAACTACTTACAGCACTGTGACCAAGAAATAACTCCTAACATTTCAACCTTATTCATTTTTTCAAACTTTTTTTCTATCTAAGCCATTTTAAAAGCTGTTTACTGAAGTAGAATTTACATACCAGGTTAGCTTCTTTTACTTAGTAATATGCATTTAAGATTCTTCCATGTGTTTCCGTGGCTTGATTGCTCATTTCTTTTTAGAGCTGAATAATATTCCATTATTTACACGTACCAAAGTACAAGTACCATCACTCTCTAAAGGATATCTTGGCTGCTCCTAAGTTTTGGCAATTATAAGGAAAGATGCCATAACACTGATGTCCATAACTTTTCAACTCCTTTGGGTAAATACCAACAAGTGTGACTCCTGGATCATTTGCCAACAGCATGTTTATTTACTTTTGTAAGAAAATGTTAACCTGCATCTTACACTTACACAATATTATATGTCAATTACATCTCAATGAAGCTGGGGGAAAAAAGAATTGAAAAAAAATGTCATACTGTGTACAAAGTGGCTGTACTATTTTGCATTCCCACCAACAACAAACAAGAGCGTATCAGCCAGCATTTCATGCCGTCAGTGAAGAGTCAGCGTTTGAGAGTTTGGCCATTCTAACAGGTGTGTAGTGGTAGCTCACTCTTGTTTTAATTTGCAGTTCCCTAATGACATGATGTGCAGCACCTTTTCATATGCTTATTTACCATCTGTATATCTTTTTTGGTGAGGTGTCTGTTTAGGTCTTTGGTCTACTTTTCAATTGGGTTGTTCACTGTCTTATTGTTGAGTTTTAAGAGTTCTTTGTATATTTTGGGTAACAGTCCTTATCAACAGTCCTTTACGGTTTTGTATTTAGGCCTACAATCAGTTTTTAGTTAATTTTTGCTAAGTGTATAAAGTCTGTGTCTAAATTTTTTTTTTTTTTTGCATGTGGATGTCCAGTTGTTCCATTTGTTGAAAAGACTCTCGTTTCATTGTATTGCTTTCACTCCTCTGTCAAAAGTCAGTTGACTCTCTCTATATTTACATGGGTCTGTTTCTGGGCTGTCTATGATGTTCCATTCATCTGCTTGTCTATTCTTTTATCAACACCCCACTGTCTTGATTACTGTTGCTGAACAGTAAGTCCTGATGTTGGGTAGGGTCAGTCCTCCAACTCTGTCTCCTTCAATATTGCGTTGGCTATCATCTGTCTTTTGTGTCTCCGTATAAACTTCAGAACCAGTTTGTCTATGTCCACAAAATAATTTGCTGGAGTTTTGATTGGGGTTACATTAAATCTATAGGTCAACTTGGGAAGAACTAACTTTTTTTTTTTTTAAGTAGGTTCTATGCCCAGTGGGGAGCTTGAACTCACGATCCTGAGATCAAGACCTGAGCTGAGATCAAGAGTTGGATGCTTAACCAACTGAGCCACCCAGGCGCCTAGAAAGAACCAACATCTTGACAATATTAAGTCTTCCTATCCATGAACATGGACTATCTCTCCATTTATTTAGTTCTTTGATTTTATCCATCAGGTTTTGTATTTTTCCTCATTTAGATCTTATACATATTTTGTTAGATACATAACTATTTCATTTTGGGGGGGGTGAATATAGAAAAGCAATTGACTCTGTATGTTAACCTTGTATCCCGCAACCTTGCTATTGATTTCCTGTTTTCAATGTCATTGATTTCTACTCTAATTTTTATTTCCTTTCTTCTGATTGCTTTGGATTTAATTTACTCTTCGTTTTCTAGTTTCCTAAGGCAGAAGCTTAGGTTATTGACTTCTTTTCCAGTATATACATTCACTATTATAAATCTCCCTCTAAGCACTGCTTTTGCTGCATCCCACAAAGTTTGATAAGTTGTTCAAACACATTTAGTTCAAAATGTGTTTTCTCTTGAGATTCCTTTTTCTGACCCATGTGTTATTTAAAAATGTGTGGTAAGGTCTCCAAGAACTTTGGGCTTTTCCAGCTATCTTTCTGTCATTGATTTCTAGTTTTATTCCCTTGTGATCTGAGAGTAGACACTAATGATTTGTATTCCTTTGTATTTTTAAGTTGTATTTTATGGCACAAAACGTGGTCTCTCTTGGTGAATGTTCCATGTGACCTTGAGGAAAATGTGAATTCTGCTGTTGTTGGATGAAGTAGTCTATGGATGTCAGTTATATCTAGTTAATTACCAGTGTGGTTGAATTCAACTACGTCCTTGCTGATTTTCTGCCTTTGGGATCTGTTCATTTCTGACAAAGGGGTGTTGAAGCCTCCAACTAAGAGTGGATCCACCTATTTCTCCTTGCAGATATATCAGTTTTTGCCTCACATATTTTGATGCTGTGTTGTTAGATGCATACACATTAAGGGTTGTTATCTCTTCTTGGAGAACTGACTCCTTTATCATTATGTAATGTCCTTCTTTATACTGGACTTTTATGCTCAGCTGTCTGTTCTGTCTCAGATTAATATAGCTACTCCCACTTTGTTTTGATTAGTGTTAACATGGTATATCTTTCTCTATCCCTTAACTTTTAGTCTATATGTGTTTTATACGTAAAATGGGTTTCTTGTAGACAACATATAGTCAGGTCCTGCCATTTATTCAACTCTGACAGTCTCTTTGAATTGGCAAATTCAGATCATTAATGTTTAAAGTGATTATCGAGGGGCACCTGACTGGCTCAGTCAGTAGAGCATGGGACTCTTAATCTTGGGGTTGTGAATTGGAGCTTCATGTTGGGTGCAGAGATTACTTAAAAATAAAGTCTTGAAAAAATAAAGTGATTATTGATATAGCTGGAATGATATCTACCATATTTATTATTGTTTTCTTGTCACTGCTCTTGTTCTTTGTTTTTGCCTTCTACTCTTTTGCTGCCTTTTGTGGTTTTAATTGAGCATCCTATATTACCATTTTCTCTCCTTTCTTAGCATGTCAATTATACTTTTTAAAACATTTTTAAGTGGTTGTCCAATATTTTGCAATATGCAAAATACCACAGTACTTTACGGGTAGTGCAAGTACCATATAATAATAAAATATTCCTAATATCTCCCTGTTGTCCCTTGTATCATTGCTGTCATTCATTTCACTTACACACAAGCATATATATATGTCAAATACATTGTTGCTATCATTATTCTGAACTGTCATGTTAGATTAATTAAGAATAAGAAAAATAAAAGTTTTAACTTTACTGTCACTAATTCCTTCTTCAATGTTCTTCCTTTCTTTATGTAGATCCTAGTTTCTGGCCTATACTATTTTCCTACTCTCTGAAGAGCTTCTGTTAACATTTCTTGCTAGGCAGGTCTACTGACAACAATTTTTCTCAACTTTCATTTGTCTAAGAAAGTACTTCTCTTTCAGTTCTGAAGGATAATTTTGTAGGCTATAGAATTCTCAGTTGGTGGTTTGTTTTTCCTCTCAACACCTTAAATATTTCACTCCACTCTCCTTGCTTGCATGGCTTTGGAGAAGTCAGATGTAATTCTTATCTTTGCTCCTGTAGAAGTTACTCTGGCCTCTTTCAAGATTTTTCCTGTATCTTTGATTTTCTGCTTTGAATGTGATATGCCTAGGTAGAGGGTTTTTTGATTTGTTTGTTCTGCATTTATCCTGCATGTTCTCTGGGCTTCCTGGATCTGTAGTTTCATGTCTGACACTAATTTGGACAACTTCTCAATCATTATGCTTTAAATATTTCTTCTGTTTTTCTCTTTCTTGTGCTGGTGCTCCCATTATGTGTAAGTCACACCTTTTGTAGTTGTCCCACAGTTCTCAGATATCCTGTTCCTTTTTTACCCCCCTCAGTCTTTTTTCTCTTGAGTTTCAGTTTTGAAAGTTTCTACTGACATTTCCTCAAGTTCAGAGATTCTTTCTTCATCCATATCTAGTCTGCTAACAAGCCCATCGAAGGTATTCTTCATTTCTTTTAGTGTTTTCAATGTCTAGTATTTTTTTTCTTTCTTAGAATTTCCTTTTTCTTTCAGCTTATATTCATCATCTATTCTTGCATGTTGTCTACTTTTCCCATCAGAGCCCTTAGTGCATTAATCATAGTTGTTTTAAATTCCTGGTCTCCTAATTCCAACATCCCTGCCATGTCTAAGTCTGGTTCTGATGTTTTTTTCTGTCTCTTCTTTCAGTATGCCTGGTGATTTTATGTTGAAGGCCAAACAGACATAATGTACCGGCTGAATGGAACTCTGTAAGTAGGTCTTTAGTAATGAAGCGGAGGTGTGGGGGACAGGAAGTCTTTTATAGTCTTATGATTAAGTCCAGTCTTTGGAGGAGCCTGTGCCCCCAACTGAGAACTTCACAATTGCTTCTCAGTCCCCCTGCATCCCTTAGGTGACACAGGGTGGCTGGAGTGGGTATTTATCTTCCCCCAAGTTGGTTAGGCTCTCATAAAACTTTTCTAAGTTAGACTCTTGTAAAACAGTTGCTCCTGAGGGCAGCTCTTGTTATCAGAATGCTCTGTTGTATTTCAACATTTTCCTCTCTCTGGTGGAAGCACAGATTTTCTTTTCTGATATTCACTAAGAGTAGAGCTCCTAGATGGGAATTCACAAAAGTGTGGGGGCTTCCCATGGCCAGTCCCCTGGAGTTTTTAACTCTTAGGCTTGTCTACATGGAGCCTCCAGGATTCATCAATTATAGTCTAGGTTCTCTTACCCTGGTACTGGTTCCCTCAGAGTCTCTGCTCTGGTGAGTTGTCATTTTCTGTGCTGCCTGTCTCTCCAATTCTGGGGGCAATGTTTTGACCCATGACCTCATTTTCCTGACAGATCTAAGAAGAGTTACTGATTTTTCAGTTTGTTCATTTTCTTTCCTTGTTGTTAGGGCAAAGTAGTGATTTCCTTATAGGCCAGTCCAGGAAATGGAAATCCATAACTTTTTAATAGTTTGATAAGATCCTTTAATAGCTAGAGCATAATTATTTAATTAACCTTCTGGAATCACATATTTAAGTTATTTCCATGCTGCAATGTTCACTGAAGTGGGAGTTAGCAATTTAAGCATCTAGATAAATGTACATTTGGTTACATTAGATTTACAGGAGATAAAAGCAGGCATGTCCTTCTTTTTTTTGAAAACTATCCACAATATGAGTATATCTGCATGCATCTATAGCTACATCCGTATCCATATAGAATTCTGCATTTGTATTACCCCACTATCAGGGAGAAAATAATCACAATTTTGTTTAATTTGACTTAGAGCTTAAGAACACATCATCTAAAAGGACAATTCCTTAGCTACATAAGTGAACTGTGAAATAGGAAATGAGGCTTAGGTATAAATGTGCTACTTGTTACTCCTCGCCCCTTCATATTTGGAAATTATGTGACTTATCCATTATGTAGAAGCTGACCTCCACAAAGGCATTGACTCCCACCTGCATGTAAAGCAAAGAGGCTGTCTGGTTGTTAATTTAGGGTTTTGGCTCACGGTTCACCTTGGGGTCTGAGCTGTTTACATGGGTCCATACACTTCAGAAGGGCAGGGACTGTATCTGGGTTTTTTTGTTGTTGTTGTTTTGGTTTGGGTTTTTTTGGCATCTGTTTAACATAATTTATAGAGGTCCAAGTGCACAATAAAGATTTTTAAGCCAGTGGTTTGTTTTTGAAAACTGCCTCTATTTGCAGAAGCTGCTTGTGATGTTGTGTTATAAAATGAATTATATTAAGTCAAATGGCTGGAGACTTCTCATTACATACATACTTAATGAAGGGAAATGTCATCTAGAAGCAGTCTTGTCAATACAGACTCAAAAACAGTAGTTATCCTCACCTGACAGAAACAGAAATCTAATTTAAGTTACTTTGAGTTTGGGGAAAGAGTGAGATCTTATAACTATGTGAATTGGCTTTTTGGCATTTGTTTGGGAAGCTGCTTTAAGAAAATGAATTCTAAACAGAATTTTTGGTGGTGAAACAGGGTAGCTTCCCTCCTAATCCTCCCCAGGGTGTTGGGGAAACCGAGCCCGCCAAGCACGCTCTAGGAAGCTCCCTCGTGCTGGAGATGACCACATTGCTGCTCTTCTCCAACAGAAACCACCGTTCCTTTTATCCTTGACAAGATGCAACGTGACTTGGTTTACTCAAATCTGTGTCTCGGGCTCTCTCTGGCACATTTACCAAGTACCAGCCATTTTCACAATGAGACCTGTGGGCAGCACAGGAACTAGAGATTCTTTTCAAGGCACCCTTACCCTGCCTCCCTTTCGGAAGTGGCTTGAGGGTGGGGCCTTGTCTGCCCTCCTCGGTGCCAGACTCCCCAGCGCCTCCACACGCCTGCACACAGTGGGGGTGCAGTGGACACAGGCTGAAGGAATGAGTGTCAGTCTGTGGGAAAAACAGGCTTTTAGATGATGATTTTTAAGATTAATGTGCTTCAGTAACTCTCAAAAGATTTAGAACAGCGTTGGGTTTTTTCCAGTGATGACTGACTACCACAAAAGCTCTCCAGAAGGCCAGAAAATAAAGACTGACAGATTTAGATTCAGATTCGAGCAAACACCTGCACTTCTCTCACTTGAAAGGTGTTCAAAAGACAAATGATAGAGTCAACAAACCCATTTGTAACTCAAATAACAGATAGGTGTAGAAAGAGGTCTTTCAAGGAGAAAAATAGGACGTAACAGAAAAAAAAGGGCACTGGGTATGAGCAGGTGTCTCACAGAATAAACACAAATGGCAAATAAACATGTCTCATCAGTGACACCATTCTCACCACCAGACTGTGAACATTTAAGGGACTGGGAGTCCGAGGGACAGCAGGGTGTATGTCCCAATGCCTGAGCCTCCGGAGGTGAGAGGGCTGTGCTACAACTGCCCAGGAGGAAGCCTCTGGAGTCACATGTGGCCCCCCCAAAGTGTGGGGGGGAGGTTCTGGGTGTTGGGGGGAAGGGAGTTAGAGGCCAGGGAGACTCAGTTCATGTGGGAGGCGCCCCGCCCCGAGCACTGGTCAGCCTCTCTCCCCATGGCCTCCCAAGGGCTGTGCTCCAATAACACAATATGAAACGTAGCGCTGCTTAGCGGGGGCCACTGGTCATGGTGGTGGCAGCTGGGGCTGTAAAGGATATGGTTGGGAAAATTTAGAATGTCGGTGTTTGTTGGTAGCTTAGGGCAAAATCTTACAAGACAGAGATCAACTCAGGCCAGAAGTCAGCACTGGCACAAAGAGAGGGAAGAAAAAACAGCTTTGCTAAGGGTGGTCGCCTGCAGCCTACAATCTAAATTGACTGGACAATCCCATCATTGAGATCCTCCTGGACTTGAAAAAGCCAAGTCTTTCTGTTATAAACTTTGGAAGGAGAAAAGACTGGTGCTGGCAAAAGGGGGATTATAAGGATCTTGTCTTCCCATATACGCCCACTGCTTCAGACTCTGTCAAGGCCAGGAAAGGAAAGAACAAAGTTTTAGCCTTAAAAGACTTGACAGACGAGACCTTTGCCTGTGGTTGGTTTGCAGCCAAACTGACAGGACCAGCCACTCTACTACTAGGCATTTATGCTTTGGAAACACTACTGAATCCTGAACGGTGTCCCAAAATGTACAGGAATGCTCATTTCCAAATTGTCCAATAACTGAAAATATGGGAAATTGTCATTAGAATAAATAAATAATTACGATGTATCTACACAGGTGAATGCCTTAAAAATAATGAATTACAGCAACATTTACTAAAATGGACAGCTATTTTTCATAGAAGAACATAGAATTAGGTGGGGGGAGAAAATCAAGTTTTGCGACAATTTGTCTTCATGACCCTATTTTTGTGTAACCCTTCCAAATAACACTAACACACATACACGGCATAAGAAGGAACCGGAAGGACAAATGCCAAGGGGAATGGGACTTCCACGAGGCATCACTGCTTTTTGCTTTCTACAGTTCTGTATTATTTGGCTTTGAACAATAAGCATATGGTAATTTTTCAGCTAAAGAAAATCTTTTTAAATTTTAAAATATTCTCAAAGCGCAAGTGTACTTACTCCCTGTAAATCTGAAGGTAAAAATGCTGTGGCCCTTTTCGGAAAGATAAGATTTTTAAAAATTTACTTATCCAGCAAGTACTTACGAAGCATCAAGCATACTCACACCACTTTATGGAAAGCTAAATATCCTGCAAAAGGGCACTCCTAGTACTTTGCTAACCATAATCCCCTGCAGTTAACTTCTGATTTTTTTCACCACAAAGGATCCTTTTCCAGATATTTTTTACTGCCCCACTTTCCTCTGCCTGTTTTGAAAGATTCTGTTTAGAAAGGCGGCCTTTATTTGCTAAGTAATAATTCTCTCTTGATTATTTTGCAATTGGTGAGATAGTTTAGCCGTCACTCGGAGATTCCAAATTGATGTCATTCGAATTCAAAGGGGACAAATGGGATCTTTTAGTTACTTTGTGAAGTCTTGCCTTTAGAAAACAGATACTTTTTCATTAGGTCCCAGAGAAGGAATCACTGACTTCGTAAACAGAAACAAATGACTTCTCCCGTGATGAGGTCTATCAGATTGGTAAGCTGGTACGTAGACAAAAGCATTGCTGCTATCCTAATTCTTGGCAACACGGAACATGAATAAATCAATCTTAACATAGCCGTCTGCTTATTGACTTAAGCAACGGACAGGTCGGAAAAGGCCAGAGAGAGAAGGTACGTGCTGGGTATACTTGGGTAAGAAAATCTGGCCCAGTTTCTCCGGGATCTATTTTATCAGATGAGAATTACAACAGGCTCCCCGGGCCCTGTCCCACCTTCGGTCACCTTCCACAGGAATGGAACTGCGGGGGTCTGTTTTACCCGCTGCGGAAGAACACTGGTAAGATGGTCCCTCTAAATAAGGCTGATGGCTACTGCCTTTCCAGCGTGTTGTGGGCACTGCAAAATCACTTTGAAATCTGTTTCTTCTGGGCAAAATAAGACTGACCATGAAACATCTTCCTCTCCCCGCTGAATAAGCGCATACTTCACTGAAAACTCTATTTGTCTATGTGTTTGATCTGTACCCACACATCTGTATCTCTCTCAAAATCTGGGTGACCAAATACATCATGAAATTTTTGTCAGCTGTTAATAAGAGTAGCCGACTTTCAGGCAGTTAAATCTCCATGCTGAATACTTCATTGTAATCAGTAAGAATTATTTTGTTGAATGAAGTGTATTAGTATCTTTGACACATGGTTTTTTTAGCAGATTCTAGCTTTAAAAAATGTTAACATCTGTATTATTTTAAGCTTTAAAAAAAGGCTAGCATCACAGAACTTTGGCGTTTTGACAGGGAAACACTCTGAGGAAGAAAAAGAAATTTCTGCTTTGTAAGCAACATGAGGCTCCTTTGGAAAAATACCAACCCTTCCTCAGCACCCCTCCCCTCTCCTCACCCAACAAGTCATGATAAGCTGCCTGATTCACAGGCTCGGAAGCCACTTTTTATGCCCCAGACTCCAGAAGAGTACGATTAACCTTTAGTTTATGCCATGGACGCCTGACCTGCAGAAAGGTCCAGTGATTTACTTACAGCCACGTTGAGAAGCCTAACAGAGTAAGGAACACGATCCAGTCCGAATTTATGGTCCTACGTTTCTTGCTCGGCTTCCTGAGGGGTTGTGTGATACACGAAGCCACGGACTCTGATTCCGTTTTTATTCTGAGCTACAAAACAGACCTTCTGCCACAAAGGAGGCAGGTTATGGAGTGCGACCCTGAGACCTGACAGCCTTCCTGACAAGGGAGGCAAATCCAGGACCTGCTGCTGCCTTCAAGTAACTGCTTTTCTGGGAGCTGTATTTTTTATGGCAATTGGCAGGCTCTTTGCTCACCGTCAGGCATTTTATGACCGGGCTGCTGAAAATCCCACAAATCCCCACTACTTCAGGGAAATGGTGGGAATCAAAGGGCAGCGTGTTGTGTGCGCATGTGTACAAAGAAGTGGATGTGGAAATGAGGAGCAAGCAGGAGAGAGAAGTCCATAGTGGTTACCAACGTTTGTGGCCATAATGAAAGGTACACCACTGAAATCGTCTGTATTTTCGCAGACGAGTCTGTTCCAAACTTTAGTGGTGAGAAAGCCAAGTATGCAGCTCAAGTCGTCTCTATACAGAGTTGGTAAGCGTAAAGAGAAAAAACCAGCTGTCCTCGGGAATCAGATGGTTTTACGATGGTTTGCATGCACTTGGCTTTGAGCGCTCCATCCTCCCTGTTGCTTGAGACGACAGCCGTCCTTGGGCAGAAGGAAGAAAAGATGCAGGGACGGCGGGCTTAGTGCAGCTCCTACAGTTCGTATGAGCGCTGCTCTCGTGGCCTGTGGAAGACCCAGCTGCGGACGCCTTTAGATGGAAAAGCCTCAGGGAACCCCATCTCACCTCGGACTGCGGGATCCTCGAAGCACGGCCTGTGCCCTAACGGTTTGGCTCCGGGGCCCCGCAGCCTTCCAGTTCCACACATCTCCCCACATCTTCACTTATACAGAAAGCATGTTAGATCTGATTCAGACAGATTACAGATTTTGCAACTGCAAGGGATCTCGGGGGTCATCTGATCCAATCCTCTTATTTTGTAGATTAAATATGTAAAATCCTACTTGAGCACGGGAAAAATAGAAGCCCCACATAGGCACATTTTTATGGCATTTTTTAAGGCTGATTTGTCTTTAGTTTGTCAGACGAGGAAGGAAGGAGCTATGACAGGAAGGAAGGAGAACGGCAGTGAGAAAGCAGACCTGGTAAAGAGAATGTAGCGCCCATCCCGCCGCGCTCCCGGGCCTTTGCTGGTACAGTCACTCTCTTCCTTCACACTTAGACCCTCAGCTGGGACCTCCAACGTCTACCAGACTTTTTCACCAGATATCAGCAGGCTGGGTAGAGAGCTCAGCCCTGTACCGTGCACACAAATATAGCATTTTGTTTATATGCGCATCAACTCTAACAAAGGAGTTTGTACTGAGCTGTTGATAGCGTCCCCATCTGCCGTTCACACTAAAAATCTAGGAAACTGATAGCAATGGTATGGAAACTTGAATAAAATCATGAAGACAACCACCTCAGCTCTTAATCCCCTTAATTATTTAGACACATCTTCATGTTTATTCCAAGTACTCCATCAATGCTGGAATTTTCTTGATGAGAACTGGAAAACGAGATTCTCACTCTGAATCAGACACCCCTGACATGTGAGCCCAGACCCTCTTCCTTTCCTGCTGCCCTTGTGGTCATCAGCTCCCTGTGGAGTCTGGGGGACTTCATGGAGGCACCCCCAGGGTCTCCCCTCGTGTCCCTTCTCTGAGCCTCCCGCCCCTGCCGGAGACTCTCCCGTTGAAGCCACATGTGCCGCGGGATGGCCTGGCACCCACACATGCCCCTGCCAGAGCGATTCTTTCCTCCTTCTGCCAGAGGAGGCCTGTGAGATGCGGTGTGCAGGGCTCCCGGGGGCCGCCCTACGGCGAGCAAGCAGCACCCAGGGGCCATGTCCTTCCCCCCCTACCTCGCCTCTGCTCTGCTCGAGGCTGCACCCCCTTAGTGACGCAGGGGGACAGGCGTGTTTAGCCCACGCTCCGCACAATCGCAAGCAGACCCTCCTTCAGCTCTTCTTCTCCCTCAGTATCTTGCTGTGCAAACTGATTATGAAACCAACTAAGTGCCGGTTTGTCAGATATACAGATCAGAAAACCTCTATTAAGATATAATTAAATTTCTAAGCATAATCATCAATGCAACTTCTGTAAGGATGATTATAATCATCAGTAGTTTATTATGGGGCCAGAATCATGCATAAATAGGTACAATTTAATGACTAAACAACTGCAAATTAATATAAAAACAGACCACTATTTTACAGAAAAGAATTCTCAAGTGTCACTCTTCCTAAGACACTTTCCAAAACCGGAACAAGACCTGCCTATGTCCCGCGTTGGGCAACACTCCAGAGATCCCGGATCTTTGCAGTCGTGCTACGAACAGCAAACGCCCAGGATCTCTGAAGTATTTCCGGGGAGCTGCAAGGCCAAGTGCCCTGCTCCTGCCTTAGCTCTGAACGAGTGTCGCTACGGTGGTGGGAGGAGGCCCGCTCCGTGAGCAAAATGCATCCAGTGTGGCGTGCAAGGTAACTCGGCTGGCGAGGCCAACTGTACGTGGCTTTGTGCAGAAGCGTGGTGGGTTGTGCTGAGGTTTGAAGCACGAAAATCCTCACACACCCTCAGCAGCACTTTCAAGGAGACACTGGTTCTGGGGTAGGCCCAGGAAATGAGAGCACCCGTCAGGATGACAGCCGGCACCCACTTCTCAGATTGCGACTTGAAACGGGGACAAACTGCCAATAATTAGGAGATGAGAGGGGAAAATACCACCCACGACGCACAAACGGTTGCCTGACACAGCTGTTAACAGTTTTCAAAGACGTCACTTACAAGGGAATTTAGTTCAACTTCGTATTATGCCCGGAAAACCTGCCTGATAGTCCCATGATTATTCCCGCCAGTAAGAACAGTAGGATGGGCTCATATGATAGGTACGAAAACAGGGCAGCCAGGGATCGCTGTAGCCTGGGAAGTGTTAACAGGCCACTCTCTCCGTGTCACTGCCATTACTTCCCTGGATGGTGACCATGACCGTTACGTGGGATGCTGGGATCAGAATCATCTGTCAGAACTGCTGAGGCTCAGGCATGAAGCGGTGTCTTCCCCAAACCCCTAGGTTTGACCTGATAATATCCCTGGACCCCGGGATTTCAGGGATACTTGGTCCCAGGACCAACCAAGGCACAGCCTGGTCCCAGGGCCATGCCTAACTTCAGGTGGCCAAGCTATCCTGGGGCCACCAACCGTTTCTCACCACTCTATGCTGCATTTATCTATCCACCAGCAAGTCAAGAGGCAACTGTGTATTCTAGTGGTGGGTAAGGGGCGAGCAAAACTCAAAACAGGATAAAAATCATGGCTGGCAAGCAAGTTCAGCAGGCTTTAACGAGGCAGAGGAGATTTCTGCCAAGGCAGGATGGAATATCCACCGTAAGGCGCCGTAACACAGAAGCAGAAAGACGGTGGCCTTGTCGCTCCCCTGGGGCGTTTACATGGGAGTTTGCCCGCTAGGCCAAAGGCACCCAGGAGAGCAAAGACTTGCGTTAAAGAGCTGTTTCTCCTTTACAGGAACAGTTCTGCTCAAGTTCCCCAGGACCGCCCTCCCAGTATTTTCTGCACCTGAGAACAGATACACATTCTTGACTGGCTCATTAAAGGACAAATCCTTAAAATGAACATGTGTGCCTCAAACATCAACTTTTACTTGAGCGCAGGCTTGTAGAGACTCAACAATGCATCTAAGTGAGCCCTGAAGATCTCCTGGGTTGCAGGGTCCTATACCCCTCCGTTTTCATCTACTTGCACTAAGGATTTCTTTAATGAAGAAGGAAAACAAGAGTCACCCTAAAAACCTGCAAACCTTGAGTCATCTATTAACACCAGCAGAAGTCTCAGAGTCTATACAATGAAAGACTAAAACCAACCCACCTAGGAAGTGGTGCATTTATGATACTTTGATCTCAGAAAGGAATGCTTCAACCCTGTTTCTTTCAATCAGGATCAGACAGCTTGGATCCTGCCCAAGCTCCCCCCATTGTATTTTGTGGCAAGTGGACCGGCCGATGTCGCACACACATCTCTACCACAAGTTTCCCAAAGAAGCCTCCTCTTCAGAAAGCTTTGGTGGCTCCCCAACACAGCATTCAAGACTCTCAACAATTCTGCCCCAATCGACCTTATCTTCAAGTACGGAGGACACAGAACAGATGTCAAGAGATAAAAAATCAAAACACGAAAAGATGCACCCCACATTTCTCACTATGAGTTTTTGACTTTTATTTTTGATATTTAAGTCCTTAATCTATTTGGAGTTGATTTTTGTAGGTAAGGCAGGCATCCAACGCCATCTTTTCCTGACCTTTTCCCCAGCTTCACTGACTCAACAGTCCGTCCTCCTGCCGCAAGCTGACCTGCTACCTCCCCACCCAGCAATGCTCTACACGCGTGTGCTTCTGTCTCTGGCCCTGATGCCATGCCATTGGTTGGTCTCTGATTCTCCCACTGCATCCTTACTATCTACCAACTTTACTGGCTTAACAACCCCTGATTTCTTGCAGGGCAAGTCCCACTCTGTTTTTCTTCTTCAGAAGTGTGTTGGCTATTCTTCTTCTTCCATTAATTGCACCAATTTCCAGGAAGATCCGTGTAGGCATTCAGCTTGGAATGACATCGAATCTGTGGGACACTTTAAGGAGACTCGACTATTTCCACAATAGTAATTCTTCCTCTGGGTCAGGGTGGCAAACTATGGCCTGCATCTGTTTTGGTAAAGTTTTCTGAGGACACAGCCCAGTGAAATATTTATGTATGTCCCTTCTATGGCGGCTCTTGTGTTACATGGCAGAGTGGAGAGGTTAGTGAATGAGAACCCTCTGGCCAAAAAATTTCTTCTTGGGCCTGTCCTGGAAAAAGTTTGCTGACCCCTGCTCTATACGAATGTAGCATATACTTCTCCATGAATTTAGGTTTTTTTTTTTTTTTACTCTCCTCATAAGGTTATTTAAAGTTTTCCCTGTAACATAATACAAATTTTTGTTGAATTTATTCCTTCATACTTGATATTCTTTGATACTGTGGTAAAAAATATCTTCATAATTAAATTTTCCAGTTGTTTCTGGTTGGTGTATAATAGCAATGCAATGGACTTTTGTAAATGATTCTTCCATTTGCACATCTTGTTAAACTCTCTTATTCTTTGTAGGAACTTGAGGATTTTTAATGTACGCAATATGGTATCTGCCAGGGATGACAGCTTTATCTCCTCCCTTTCCGTCTCTCTGCTTCTACTTTTTTCTTGCCTTACATCGGTTAGAAGTTCTAATACAATGTTGAGCAGAAGAGCGTTGAATGCCTGTGTGTGATTTTAAAGAACAATTCCAATGTTTGTCTATTTAGGACCGCATTTGCTTTTGGTTATTCTCTACCAAGTTAAAGACGTCATCTCTTCTTAACTTACCAAGAGTTTTAAACATGAATGAATACGGACGTTTATCAATATTTTTCCTGCATTTGTTGAGTTGATCAAGCGTTTTCCTCCTTAATCTGTTGAGGGGACTCATTGTACTAATGATTTTTCTAATGATAAAGAATCCTTGTGCAATTCAACATAGTCAAAATGTAGTATCTTTTACATACATTGTTGGATTATATTTACTTACATTTTATTTAGGATTTTTGGATCTATACTTATGGATGAAACTGGCCTGTGATTTTTCCTTTTGGTAATATCTTTGTCTAGTTTTGGTATTAGGGAAGTTGGTCACAGAGAATGAGTTGTGAAGTGTTCTCTCTTTTTCTGGTGTCTGGAAGAGTTTATATAAAATTGAGATAATCTTTGAAAGTTTGGTGGAATTTGCCTACAGAACATCTAGACCTATGTTTCTCCATTGTGGATAGATTTTTAATCACTGCTTTCATTTCTTTAAGAGGTATAGGATTTTCAATTGTTTCTCCCCCTTCACCCATTCTAATATGTTCCATTTTCCAAGATATTTGTTCAAATTACGGGCCTATGTCTTTGATATTATTCACTTATCTTTTACATTTTAAAGTTATCTGTAATTCTATCCCTCTTTAGTTTTATAATTTTCTGTATGTGTATCTTCTCTTCATTGATCTTGCCAGAGCTTTGTCTACTTTTGTTTATTTTAGTTTTTTTTCAAATAACTAACTTTTTGCTTTACTGAGCCTCTCTCTACACACTGGAGATTAGATAGCCGTCAAAACAAACTACACTAACAAGCAGTTCACGGATGAATTTAGCAGTATGATATAAGGTAAAAAAAAAAAAAGAGTCCCAAAAGATTTTATAATTACTGATATCCAAGGATCTGGAATTTCAGATCATGACAAATCAAAAACAAACAATAAAAAAACCCAAAGATGCAGTGTTCTGTTTAAATCTGTAGTTGTAGGGGCGCCTGGGTGGCTCAGATGGTTAAGTGTCTGCCTTCGGCTCAGGTCATGATCCCAGGGTCCTGGGATCGAGCCCCACATCGGGCTCCCTGCTCCACGGGGAGCCTGCTTCTCCCTCTCCCTCTGCCTCGCCCCTGCTCATGCTCTCTCTCTCTCTCTGTATCTCTGTGTCTCAAATGAATAAATAAAATCTTGAAAAAAAAAATAAATCTGTAGTTGTAAAACTCTAATGCAGCTTTGAAAGCCTTGGACCCATAGGGGTCAAAAGATTGTGATGCTTCTCCATGATATTAAAGTTCATCAGTGTCAACCAAGAGTTTGAAATGATTGTTGATGATGAATTCAAAGACTCAAGAGAATAAAAGCAACGGTTATTATCAAGGTGACAAATGTAAGAGTTGCTGATTTCAGCTTTTAATGCGATTTTCCATTGTCAGAAATGGTCACGCTGTGGCACTGCTTTCCTGGGGGCTCATATCTATGGACCCTTCACTGTCGAGAGCTACCCTGGACATTGACTACTGCAGTTCCTGCACCTGCTGGCCCCTCAACCCACTGTGGATGAAATCCCACTGCCCGCCCTCAAGACCACTTTGCTACTTCCTCCATGAAACGTCTGCTGATCTCACTAGAAAGTGATTTCTCTTGAGGATCTGGTGTATCTGGCTCATCTCCTTTGCCAATCCATAAGCTCTTAGAGGGTGCTGCAGTGTCTAATTACCCTGGTAGTCTCTATAGGACCAAACATAAGGCCTACAATTCAACTCTCCACTGAACAGAGATACTTACTGATGTTCTACTGTATGCCAAGGTTTCTCTCTATCAGGTGGGACATAATACAGATAAGTGATATGTTTTGTTGCTAAACTTTCTCTAAAAATTATTGGGACCAGTCTGATCCCTAAAACTCATTCATTAAGTTTCTGAGTTCCATCCAGGATTAGTAGTGCTAGTCAATTAAATGACTCGGTTTCGCTATAGTACCACACACTAGTGACCAAACAATAACTCCGGGCCAAAAAGGGAAGTTTATATTATGGACAAGATTTTCTATTAGTTTTTTTTTTTTTAAAGATTTTATTTATTTGAGAGAGAGAATGAAAGAGAGAGAGAGAGAGAGCGCACATGAGAGGGGGGAGGGTCAGAGGGAGAAGCAGACTCCCCGCCGAGCAGGGAGCCCGATGCGGGACTCGATCCCGGGACTCCAGGATCATGACCTGAGCCGAAGGCAGTCGCTTAACCAACTGAGCCACCCAGGCGCCCAAGATTTTCTATTAGTTTAAGAAAGTTTATAATCGATTTCAGATTTCTATCCAAAATGCTTGAAAGAGAATAATGTTTTGGCATTTGTAATATTTCAACTATGTGGAAAATTCTATTTGTATATTACATATGGATGTGGATACTCTCCTATACCCAAATATGAATTCTAAACTTCAGAGAATAAACCAACTGAATAAATATGCAGGTTCCAGAAAATTTTGGTTGTAGGTAGGTGGCAGAACAATAGAAATATTCCCTTAAAATTACCCTAGTTTTTTTTTAAGATTTTAAAAAAATTTTATTTTATTTTGAGTGAGAGTGAGTGAGCACAGAGGCAGAAGGAAAGAGAGAAGCAGACTCCCGACTGAGCAGGGACCCTGATGCAGGACTCAATCCCAGGACCCCAAGATCATGACCTGAGCTGAAGGCAGATGCTTAACCAACTGAGCCACCCAGGCACGCCCCAAATACCCTAGTTTTTAATCAGTGATTTTACCTTATTTTGTATAGTAACCTGTATGGTGAAAGGCAGGAAATAATGCCAATATGTGGAGTGTGATCTTTTTTGAAGGAAAGAAAGAATGTGAAAATTTAGAAGCATTAAAATGAACAATGCATTTACAACGGAGGTGGTTCATGAATCTTAAAGAGCTACTCAGAAAATTCAAATGAAATTTGTCATTTATATTAAAAGTTATATTGTATTTATTTGCCAAGTCTCGTGTTGAGACAGAGACAACTGCTGAGCAGAAACAGACCACCACTCTCCCTGGCGGCTGTGCTCCTTGCTGGCAGGCAGGTGGCCAATGGGGTGGGGGTGACGTGGTGGGGGGACCTTCTATCTGTACCCTGGTGGGTGGCAGTAACCACTCTCTTAGCAATAGCCTAGGTTAAAAAAAGTCCTATGACGATGGGAAAAAAGTGTTCTGAGTTCCAGCAAAAGGACCTGAAGACTTGGTCAAACCCAAGTGTAAGTTGGGGACCTTCCACAGGGCAGGCTTTAGGACCCACTCTTCGCCCGCCCCTCAGGGACAGTGGGGACACTGGGATCTCTACCTGTTTCTCAGCTTGTTTCAGGAGCTTCTGGAACCTCTCATCTTCCAGCACACCCAGCGGAAGGTCAGTCTCTCCCTGAGCTTTCAGCTCCTCCAGCTTTTGCCTCAAGCCCCTGAGGGCCTGCAGCTCATCATTGAGACGGCTCTGCCGGGTTAGAGATGCCTGAAGGTCCAGTTCTAGGTCTAGAGATGTGCGCACTGGGCGTTCTTGTGCTGTTCTTCTCAGGACTGGCTGGCAAACCGTCTGCAGGGTTAGAAAACAACACAACAAAACACCCTTATTATGTGGGTACTCATTATTCTGCTCTTTGTCCTTCCTGGCACATGACAGCCAGCATTTCCTGGCTCCTTTGAAGTGAGGCGCCACCGGCCAGGTGACCTGCTTTGGCCGATGAAAGGTGAGTGGCAGTCATGTGTATGCTCCACCTCCGGGCGGAAGCCCTTCCAAGCCAGTGTGAGATGTGAGGAGTTCTGTCCCCTGCTAGCGGGACAGCAAAGATTCAGAGGCGGAGGCCCCATCAGTGTGGGTCCCGAGCGAAGACAAAATGAGCAGAGCATCTAGACAACCTGCAACGAACATGTAGCTGAGTGAGAAATAAACCTTTATTATTTTAAACCACAGAGATTTTTTAACTTGTTACCCTAGTATAGCCTCTCCTGGCCTGGCCAATTTACTACACAGAGCTTCTGCCCTCTGTGAAACAGACATAAAAGAAACTGACCCTTCGTCCATTTCAAGACCAGTGACCACACCCCCAGAGCGCACTCCTTTAGCCATCATTTCTGTAGGTGCCGGCCAGAATGTAGCTGGTCATTCTGATTCTGAGCCCCTACTCTGATCAATATGCTTAAATCCCAGTTCCTTCCTCCATTTCGCATGGTCTAATGTCCACTTTCACCCGTGAATCACTGGGGCTCTTCCCAGGGCCAATCTTATCTATTTAGCAAGAAATAATTATAGCGTATGTGTGACTAAATGTCTGCTGGGGTGGGGGCGGGGGGCGGTGGGCCAAACTCCAGGAAGAGAAGCCCACTTGATAACCTTGAAGACTTCCAGCAGTGAGCTGTGCCACAGGAAGTCAGGGAAGGGAGAGATTGCTCAGGGCCAGTCATGCTTGCTTGAGGAAAGGAAGTCCAATGAGGCTGGGTAAGATGCAGCAGTGGAGGGGAACAAGGAGGGTATTTTTTGCCCAGACTGCTGGCAGTGGGAATGGAAAATAAGAGGTTATTAATAAAAACTGGTACTATTTGATGCGAGGGGAGGGACTCGAATTTGAGAAGTACTCGGGCTTGAAGATCTGGAATGACGGTGGTGCTCATGACAGATGGGGGTGGGGGCCTGCATCCCCCTTCCTGTTCCAGAGCCCTCGCCCAGGGATGAAGAGCTTGTATCACTCCTCTTCCTCGCCCAACACATACTGCTGTAATGTTCTCTAACATTCTTATTAGGTTCCCTCTATTCAGCCTCTGCTCTAACAAACCTATTATACAACAGAATCACTGAGACACACACTCTTCAGCTGTATTGTTTTTCAGAATCAGAAATCCTTCCTCGTGGTTATATAGATGGAGCCCTTCTAAGGACTCCCATGTGCAGCGGTGTGCTGGCCGACGTTTAACAAGCGGCTCTGGGTGGGGGCATGGGTGGAGAGCGGAGCATGGCTTGTAGGGTTCGCCAATTTCTATGGTGTAAGTACGCCCGCCGTAACTGTTTCTGTGCTGTCAGCGGGATGTCACTACATTGGGAAGACCGCACTGGTATCCCTCCTCCCCACCTCCCACCCCGCTACCATCTTCTTTTGAAATTTTATCCAGGTGTCAAGGCCATGGACCTCTGGCACACAGTCTTTTAGCTTCTCCCAACCAGATGAGCTCCTTCTTTTTTTTTTTTTTTTTAAGATTTTATTTATCCATTTTAGAGATGAGAGAGAGAGAGCACAGGTGCACAAGCAGGGGGGAGGAGCAGAGGGAGAGGGACAAGCAAACTCCTCCCTTAGAGCTGAGCCTGATACTGGTTGGATCCCACAACCCCGAGATCATAAGCTGAGCCGAAATCAAGAGTCGGAGGCTCAACCGCCTGAGCCACCCAGGCGCCCAAGTTCCTTCCTTTCTTTCACCCACCGCACGTTCAACAGTCCTGTGCGCTCCTTGAATGCCTCCTTTAGACTGGAGCCTCCTGCAGGCGGTGCTTCCCTCACCCACAGAGCTTAGCACACGCAGGGCTTCATGCTTCTTTAAACAACACATCTCAGCGGAAGTATAATAGCTTAGTCCATTATTACTACACAAATCATTAGTAAGCCAGTAACTTTCATTAGCATTTCAGCTGTGAGTAAGCAGGAATTGTTGAACTACTTGAACAGTCCAACCTTTTAATTTATTTAAATATTCTCTCAGACTTATCCCTTAAGGCTCATTCAGAGACCTATGGCTTCCAGGAAAACTGGCGCTTTCCCAAAAATGTCTGTTTTTGAAGCAAGTTGCTAATACTATGTATTCCTTTAGCAGAATATCCGCCCCTCTGAAAAGGTCCTGGGTGTTACACTCTTACTCGAGAGCCAGAGACAGTGTGGGGACACAGCACCATCAACCCACTCAGCAAGCCCCTTTTCCATCGATACTGCAAAGTGAATTTCCTGGCTTCATTATCACAGGATCCAAACCAGCACTGAACGGCTGCTCTCAAGCACACCCTCCCTCCGTCTCCATAACTAACACATCTGTGTCTCTCTGGAATCACAGTGGCTTCATTCAGTGGCCCAAGAGCATGGAGCAATGATGCTCAGCAGTTCACAATTTGTGATTCTGGATTGGACTGAGACAGGGAGATGTTGCTGGGGGGAATACATACCCTTTTGACCCTCAAACTGCGCCGTTCAGTGGAGTTTCTCACAAACAGTGATTTTTTAGCCAAGGTTGAACTGTCACTGTCACTTCGATTCAACTGGCAACAAAGGATAAAAAAAAAGAAAATCACTGCATAACAGAGCGCTAGTGGTTTACAACTGAGAAGTTTATCAGGTAAAAGCAGGTGGTGAGGAGGTGGTTTCTTTAAGAAAATCCTTCCCAAACAAGTTTTTCCGTTCTATGCTTTTCTTAAACAACTAAGTTTTCTTATGTAATTTCAACAATTGCCTTTTGGTGGTAGTTATCAGAACTCCTACATTAAGATAATTATACATACTTGGAAATAAAATTATCCTTTGTATTTTTAGCTAATTTGCAATATTCATTTTTAAAAAGGAAGGTCTGTATAACCTAGAGGGTTATAACCAGATCAGAGCTGAGTCACAGTTTAGAACAACCTAGAATGCCCTTGGCTCAGACAGCCCGTCCTCACCCTTTCACCTGCTTCAGGTCTCGGCTGAAACAGCACCTTCTCAATGATGCTTACTTTGAACCCTACTTAAACCTGAGACCCTTTGCTTTCACCATGCCCAATCCCCCTTAACTTGCTCTACGGTTTTCCAGAGGCTCGGTCCCCACCCAAGACACTTCATAATTTGTTCATCACGTTCACTGTTTGGCTCCACTCACAAGGATGTGAGCTCTGCA
The DNA here is from genome assembly GCF_964656455.1 of Halichoerus grypus. Classification (NCBI taxonomy): domain Eukaryota; kingdom Metazoa; phylum Chordata; class Mammalia; order Carnivora; family Phocidae; genus Halichoerus; species Halichoerus grypus. The sequence continues at coordinate 194,105,658 of NC_135714.1, forward strand.
AGGGCCGGGCTCTGGGGCTCTTCTGCTCACAGAGGAATTCCAACCAAGTGTTTAGAAACATGCTTAGCAGCGGGTGCTTCATAAAAGTATTTGTTGAACTGAATGAATAAATTGAGAATTTTGAAAGTATTTTCTAAACCATTTTATAATTATTAATCTATATTACTGTAAGTCATAAATACTTCCGGAAATAGAACTTGGCAAACTGATGCAAATCCCACCATATTCTCTACAGAACTGTGAATCTATTCCGTGTCTAGAGGCATTATTAAAAGATGATTTTTGTTCTAAAACCCAAGTCGCAATTTTGGTTCTGCGGGATTAACGTGGTTTGAAGCATATAGGATGTACTGCAGAAATACAAAAAATTTTAAGTTTCTAAATACAGACCGAAGTACAAATATACTCAGCAGCCAGGTCCTTAATTTCACATGTTTGCCAAATAAATGGCTTGGAGTTCATGAGACATTAAATTTAGGAAAAGGAAAAAAAAAAAACCCCAACTGAGAAGGCCCATAGGAGTGTGCTATTTCGTGTATATTTCATAGCGGTTCTAGCCCCGTGTGTCTGCAGTCGGAGTCTGAAGACTGCCGGTGCACAGTCTCTCGTCCTCGGGGGGCCGCTCGCCGGCGGGAGGGCAGGGCCCCGGCCCCCTTACCCGGCAGATGTACTGGTTACGCTCCCCCGGGGAGAAGGTCTGCGAGCGCACGATCACGCTGCTCCGCACGAAGGGCCGCTGCCGAGCGCTCAGGCAGCTGCGCTCTTTGGGGCGAACCGCCACCCCGGCATCACCTGCCTCCTCCGTGTTTGTCTCTTTATCGACCTGGAACGGAAGTCAGAAATTTGTCAGAAGCGGACGGGCCTGGATACCTGTCTGCTCCTTTCTTCTAAGTACAAAAGAAATATCTAATCTCACAACAGAGCCTCACCCAGCACTGGGGCCACTGGGGGGAGGAAGGCTTGGTGTTACTCCGGATGGGAACCCGGGGAGAGGGTTCTCCACCGAGTTAGGAAGTGACCCGCCGTGGGGAGGACAGGATCGCCCATAAATGGAGGTGTCGTCTCTAACACATCAGACCCACACGAGGAAGGCTAAGATTTACAGAGATTGTGGTTCTGTAGAAAATCTTATCTAGGAATACTTCATCATTAAACGCTGCTCAACATTCCAATTAGGTTTTTCTTTTTTTCAGAATAATGATAGAAGCAATTACATACAAGAAAATGAAAATGTATTACAAAGTTACAGTTTCATATAGAATATGCAATTATATGTATTTGAAAATAGCAACGCTCTGAAGCTGAGTTTGGATTTTTAGCTTCTCTTTGGAAATGTAACGAAAAATAAAAGTAAAAACAGAAGTTTCTCAAAATACAAACTCTCCAGGCATATGCAGATGGTTATTGTTGATCTTATGTGTATAAAAGGATTCCAACCTGCCTTGTATTGGTTTATTGAAGAAAAGTCTTTGGTCAGGGTACAATACTATTTCCCCCAGGAATAAAGAACTGGAATTTCCTAGCCTCCATGACCAGCATCCCAATGCACTCCACCCACACGTCTCTCCCTCAACTAGCATAACTTGGCTGGCACCCGCAGGGAACCCGAGCCACCTGCCACGTTCCAGAGCAGAACCCCACCCTAACCAAGAGGAACTTTAAATGTTTACTTCAGGTTTGAGATGGACATAAACTTACATTTACAAAACTTAATCAAGTAGTTATCCTGGAATTCGGTAGTCATTCTGGAAATGCTTTTAATACATATTCAGAAGACATTTATGGAGATCTAAATAGCACTATTCATCTTCCTACATAAAATGTAAGTGAAGAATGAACATTTGGGGCCCATTTAAAAATTTTACAGCGTTTCCACTGCCTCTTACAGCCCATTTCCACAAACGCCTCTCAGGACGAGCTTTGCACGAAGTCCTAACACGGGATCACAGCCGGGACAGACTCGGCCTGCGCGGTGCCGACGGACGGGGGCGTCGGGGCGCGCGGCCGCGGGTCCTCACCAGGGTGCACGGCCCGGCAGGTGGCTGGCGCCCGCGGTCCTCGGCACAGCCGCGCTCTCTCCTGCCCGCGTCCTCCTGCGCCTCGGGCGCGCTCGGGCACGAGCACAAGTCTCCTGGACAGCTACTGCCCTCTGGCAACTTCACGGGGGCCTCTTCTTCAGACGCAATTTCATCAGAGGCCTCTCGCAGCATGGTCAACCTGCGGTGCGACAAGACAGAGGCAAGCAGGCCCCAGGTAGGTGAGGCAGGTGTGCGCCCCGGGCGGCGCAGCGAACGCGGCTCATGCACGGTGACTCGAGCCACGGCTGCGGCGCGAACTGCAGCTCACGTGCGCCTCAAAGACACAACCGCCCTCTGACTCGAGCGACACGCAGCGACAGCACCATACTTAGGCACTAGAAAGTTAAATGAATGAAATTTGACCTAATCCCTAGATATTAAAATAGAAATAGTCTGAAAATCACATATAAAGGGACGCCTGGGTGGCTCAGTCGTGTCATTAAGCGTCTGCCTTCGGCTCAGGTCATGGTCCCAGGGTCCTGGGATCTAGCCCCACATCGGGCTCCCTGCTCTGCGGGAAGCCTGCTTCTCCCTCTCCCACTCCCCCTGCTTGTGTTCCCTCTCTCGCTGTGTCTCTCTCTGTCAAATAAATAAATAAAATCTTAAAAAAAAAATCACATATAAAATTTAACCCCACCATTTAAAAAACTGACACTCACTATAATGTTTATTTATTGTAAAATTAATCATACAACAGGATGACTTTATTCTAAAAGCGAATAAAGACATAAGCACCGAAAATCTCCATTATCCAGGTGCCTGGCTGGCTCAGTCAGAAGAGCACGCGACTCTTGATCTTGGGGTTTTAAGTTCGAGCCCCACGTTGGGTGTAGAGAGTACTTAAAAGTAAAATCTTAAAAAAAAATATGTCCATGGTCAGCTGTGCTTACAGGCAGGGGTAAAACCCTGGGAAAAGGGAGTTTTACTACTGACATCACAAGAATCCTAATGCCATATGATCTCGTCTTTAACAGAAGCCATGGCATGCGCTGGGGTGGCATGATAAGCAGGGTTCCAGAATGCACATACGACATACAGTCTCTATAACCCGCATGGGCAGGAACGTAATAGTACCAGCATGGCTTAGAATACCTCATGCTCTGTTGAGTTCCATGTCCTTAGAACGGAAACACTTCTTCCACTGATAACTCAAAGTTGAGCTATATTTGTGATTGGTGACTTTCTGACAAATTGGCACACGCCAGTAATTAAACGCCTCGTCATGCAGTGGGCACGGGGGAGCTAGCAATGAATTCTGCGAGCTATAAATTCCTTTATGCTACATACCAAGTGTATTTTCTGAAACGTATATGAAACGAATTGTATTTTACATACACAAAGAAGGCTTGGTATTTAAAAATACCATGATGAACCTTATAATCACTCTTGTATTTATTATTTTTGCAGTACTCTGATTCATAACCATTGTAAAGGGCTTCTGATAAGAACAAAGTACATCTGTGCCTTTGTTCATCACTGTAGTAAGCTGTTCCTTCCAAATGTCTAAGAGTTTGTTATTTACGACATATCTTGTCACTGTTAGCTTGTAACAAGTTTTACACACACACACACACACACGCTATACATATGTGTTAACAGTAATTCAAGCGTATCAGTATAAGCAACTACATATACATTAAAATCAATCCAAATAATTTTACATATATACTTTAAAAACTGACGCATTCACTAAAATTTGTTTTTAGAGAAAACTGCAAACCAGGAAATAACAGTTCTTTTTTGTATGTGAATCTAGACAAAAGCTATAGTAACCTCTTTTTTTTTTTTTTTTTTTTTTTTTATCGGTGGGGGTGTGGAGAATGAGGAGGGAGCAGGAAAAGAAGATGGAAGTGGTAACAAATAGAGAGTGACGACTCAGAAGCTGTTTTCTAGAATGTGTGCTCTGACTTGCCTGAACCTAAATGGTACAATGGTACTTCTGGTAGTTTAAAGAAAAAGAAAGTAAGTTTTAAATTTATGTATGAATGGACAATACACCACCACACCTTTCAAAACAGGTATTTTTAGACTTAAAATTTCAAACAGCTCCGGAAAGAGTGTCAGAACTGAAGGAAGCAGAAACAAAGAGCCTCCTTCCTGTGTTCATGCTGATGCTGCCCGCCATTTCCCTGTTGCCTTCTTCGACTCTCTGATGACCGAAGAAGGTCTTTCCTTTAGTGGTGGCTCCCTGGCATGGCACTGTTCTCCAAAATTCCAGGGTAATAAGATCTGAACCTATGAAGGTTCCCCTGAAAGTTTCTTGTAAGAAACTAAACACATCCTCTTTGAGTTCCCAGAGAGCAAAAGGAAACAACTGTTTTTACCAATCTCCATCTGGACCTCTTTGCTCTTCTTCCTGCCCAGGTTCTTCTTCTTCTTCTTCTTCTTCTTGCTGTGCTAATTCCTGTTCCACAGCCAACAGCTCGGCTGATGTCCTTGCAAGTAAGGCTGACACTGCATCCTGGGGAATAGAAATAAGGTACTGAACAGCATCTACTGTGAGACATGATTTAAAAACTCATCAGATGGGGACGTAAGCTTCCAGTTGTGAAAAAGAAGGTGGTACGGGACCCAATCCTTCTGCTGAGAACAAATATGAAAGCTGAATAAAATAAGACAAAGAGCAACAAACAAACCAAACTCCAGCTGTTTTAAAGCAAGGAAAGAGCAACACCGGCAATCAGGACTAGAGGCCAAGATCCCAGGGAGAAGAAAGTACAAGGAGGTGAAGCGACATCACTGTCACTCTTCTCCCTTGGGGACGGTGTCAGATCTAATGGCGGGGCGCACAGGCTAAAACTACAGCTGTGCAGGACACTGGCAAGATCAGTAGGATGCCAAGATGAAAACCAAGCTGAACCACCACAGCAGGCAGCACGCGAGGGGCCAGAGAAAGGACCTGTAGTGAGTCCGGTATTCTGTACAATATTCTTGGTGTGCTATTTGCTTGTTCCTAAGTGGCATATGTGAAAGCAAGAGGTGAGAAACTGAACAAAACCCAGCTGTGACAAGGCTAAAAGAGGAAGCAGATGCTTCAGTTTCTTTATGGTCCTAGGTCTTTTTTTTTCCTAGGGAGAGGAAAATTGGAACTCAGGTCCTCCAAGTGATCCAGGTGATCTGTAACCTGCCTTCTGGAAGAATATTAAATCCTCTCAGGAGGAAGGTATCAGCCAGAGCCTCTATCATTCTTCATACATATTATCCAGAATCCACTGGAAACAGGACCCAATGACTGACTGAAGGGCAAGAACAGCAACAAATAAGATGAAAGAGGCAGATCTACAGGTGATCCATATACTGCAGTTATTCAGAGAAGGAATTTAAGATTTTACAATTAATATGTTCAAGAAAATTGATGAAATGATGGAGAATTTCACTAGTGTATACAGAAAAAATGCCACATTAGCACATCAGAGTGAAACTGCTGAAAATCAAAGAAAAAGAGAAAAATCTTATAAACAGTGAAAAAAAGATGCATTACTTTTGAAGGATCAACTGTTTTCCAGCAGCTCAACAGAATCAGTGGAAACCAGATGACAACAAAATGGTATCTTCAGTGTGTTCAGAGAATTAACTGCCCACCGAGAACTCTGAATATACAGGAAAAAAGTCCTTCACAAGTGGAAATAAAGACACTGACAGATCTGCACTAGAAGAAATACCAGAGGGAGTTCTTCAAGCAGAAGGAAAATGACCCAAATGGAAGCACACTAATGCAGAAAGAAATGAAATACACCAGGAGGGGTAAAGATGTGGGGAAATCTAAATGAATATTGACTGTCAATAAAACAATAATACCTTGTGGGATTTAAAATACATGTACCTAAAATACATGACCAATAATTTCACAGAAGGAGGAAAGGGAATAAATGGAGTTAAAGTCTTTTAAAATTCTTAGACTGCCTGGAAAAAGTAAAAGCATTAATTTAAGGTAGCTTCTAATAGCGCAAGGATGCATGCTGTAATCACTAGGGACACAGCAAAAAATAAAAGACTGTGTTACTCATGATCTAATAGGAGGGAAAATGAAATTTAAAAAAGTACTTGACTAATCCAAAAGAAGGAAAACAAGGAACAAAGACAGTACTGCAAGAAAACAAACAGTAAGACCATAGGGTCAAACCCAAATATATTACTAATTAGCATTAAATGTAAATGAACTAAATATTTCCATTAAAAGGTAAAGATTTTAAGACTGGATAATAAACCAAAACCAACTATATACTGCTTACAAGTGAAACACTTTAAATCTAAGAATTCAGAAGTGCTGGAAGTAAAAGGATGGAAAAAGATAAAACCATGAAAACACTAACCAAAAAAAGGGTTGAGATAGCTTTATGAATATCAGACAAACAGAGTTTAAAACAAGGGGTATTAGAACAGATAAAGAGGGATATTTTATAACAATAAAAGGGCCAGTTGAACAGAAAGATACAACACAATGCTAAATTTATATTTACCTAAAAATATAGACACAAAATTCAGAAAGCAAAAACTAACAAACTAAAAGGAGAAACAGATGTCTATAATCCTAAGTTGGAGGATTTTAATATACCTCTCAACAACTGGTAAAATAAGTGAGCTGAAAAATGAGTAAATGTGGAAGATTTGAAGGGCAAAATCAATAAACTTGACCTGCAGAATGCATTCTTTTCAACAACACACAGAACTTTTACCAAAACTGACCGCGTGCTAAGCCATAAAGCAAGTCTCAATATTCTGTATGATTGAATAGTATGTACTCTGTTCTCTGAAAACAGTGAAATACAGCTAGAAATCAATAATAAAAAGATAACTAGAAAACCTCATTGTTTGGGAATTAAGTAAATACACTTCTAAAAAGACCTCACAGATCAAAAAAGAAATGACAATAGAAATTATAAACTATTTTAAATTCAATGATATTTTAATAATCTCATATTATCAAACTTGTGAAAAGCAGCCAAAGCTGTGCTCAAAAAGAATTTTTTAGCCCTAAATGCATATATTGGAAAAGAACGTTGTTAAATAATGATCTATCTCAAGAAGTAAAAAAAGTACAGCAAATTAAACCTAAAGAAAGTAGAAGCAAGGAAATAATAAAGAAAAGAGCAGAATTAACAAAATAGGAAACATATATAAATAGAAAAAAAAAATCAACGAGGCCACAAGTTGTTTCTTTGAATAAAATAAAAAATTTGACAAGTCCCTAGCAAAAGTGAGAAAAAACAGAAATGGTAAAAGTTACCCATGTGAGAAACAGAACAGAGAACATAGCAAAGTCCTTGCATATATGAAAATAAGAAGGTATCATGAATAGCTTTGCCAAAATGTTGGTAATATAGATAAAATAGAAAAATCCTATAGAAAATACTACTCTTACTAAAATGAATACAAGTACAGAAAGCTGGAATAGTCCTATACTTAATAAAGAAATTGAACCTGTCATTAAAAAACAATCCACCAGCCCTTTTCAATTGGGATTCCATGAGAATTAAGCCTAATGCCCTCTAGCATCTATTATATTAAAACAAAACAAAATGTAACATCTAGAATGGTATAAGTTATGTGTCATCCTTGGGAGAAATAAGAAAGTAGTCATTGAAAACATTTTTTATAGTGCTTACTACTTTTGCAGAACCTTAGTTGAGAAAGGCTGCTTCTCACAAAGAAAATTACAGGCTGGGCTGGTGAATTTTCTTGGGAATTCTTCCAAATATTTAAGGAAGATATGACACCCATCTTACAAAACCTTCTGCAGAGAGTAAAAAAAGAATGCTTTCTAACTTATATTATGAAGCCTGTAAAACCTTGATATCAAAAAATGACATTACAAAAAAAGAAAACTAAAGACTAATCTCTCTCATGAACATAAATGAAAAATAACCCAAACACAAAATCAAGAAATCAAATCCAGCAACGCATATAAAAACACATGTAAAATATACCACAATGAAGTCTGTCCTATTCTAGGAATCCAAGGGTGGCTTAACATTCAAAAGTCAATCAATGTATAATCCACCACATTAAGAAAATAAAAGAGAACAATCGTGTAATCAATTTAAGAGAAAGTAAACAGTAAAAATGTTTGATAAAATTCAATGTCCATGCATAATAAAAAGTCTTAGCAACCTAGAAAGAGCGAGAAATTCCTTTAATCTGATAGCAATTATCTATAAATAGCCTTAAAAATCATTCTAAATGACGAATTATTTAAAGCCCTCACTTTGAAAAAAGTATAGTATTTTCTGCAGAGGTAGACAACTAAGCCCATAGAATGGAACAGAATATCCATGATCAGACTCCCAAGCACCTTATGAGAAAGATGACATTGTGATGCAGTTGGGAAAGAAAATTTTTTCAACAAATGGTGCTGGGTTAATCAGCTATCACATGGATAAAAAGAAATCTTGACCCCTACCTCACACCTTATACAAAAAATAATTTCAGATGAACTTAGATCTAAATGTGAAAGGTAAGGCAATAAAGCTTTTAAGACAATACAGTAAACCATCTTCATGATCCTGTAGTAGGCAAACAGTTCTTAAATCGCAAAGGAAAGTATTAAGCATACAGGGAAAAATTGATAAATAAGACTATGTTAAACCTGAGTACTTCCATTCACCAAAAGGCAACATTAAGAAAATGAATAGGCAAGCCACAGAATAGGAAAAGCTATTTGCAAAAAACATATTGGACAAAACACTCAAATCTAGAATTAAGAACTGCTACCAACCTATTAAAAAAAAAAGAGAGAATCTGATAGATAAATGGGCAAAATCTTGAACAGACACTTCACAAAAGATGACATCCATCTGGCCATTAAACATAATCAGGGAAATGCAAAAAACAGGAGAGTACTCTATATCTATCACAATGGCTAAAATAAAGAAGATAAATAAAGACATGTACGAGATGTTAATAGCAGCACTACTCATAATAGCCCTCAAGTTAGAAACTCAAATGTCCATCAACAGCAGAATGGATAAAGAAAGTGTGATGTAATTATACAATGATCTATCACACAACACTGAGCATGGATGAACTACAATCACACAAAACACAGATGACTTGCACAAACATAATGCTGAAAATGAGATGCCAGACATAAAGGAACATATACTGAATGATTCCGTTATATAAAGTTCAAAGACAGAAGTCAGAATAGAGATGACCTTTAGGGGACAGTGGTAATGACTAGATGGGACACGAGGGAGGATTCTGGGGTGCTGGTAAGGCACTATATCCTGATCTGGGTGGTAGCTACACAGGTGTGTTGACTTTGTGAAAATTCATTGGAAAATACACACTACCTTTGTACACTTCGTTATAAATCTCTCCATCACTCCTCTCCACAAAAGAAACAAGTTAAAGTGAGATTAGAATAAGATAAGAAGTGTAATAAAAATGTATATATATGTGAAACAACACTGTGAACCTAAGAAACACCTGTAGAATACTCACCCAATAAGAGCAGAGCACACATTCTTCTCAAGGGCACATGGAACATTCTCCGGGAATGGTAGCATATGCCAGGCCGTAAAACAAGCCTCAGTAAACTTAGAAGAACTGAAATCATACAAAGCATGTGCTCTGACCGCACTGTAATGAAATCAGAAATCAATAACACAAGGAAATCACAGGAAGTAACAAAGATGTGGAAATTAACACATTCCTAAATAACCAACGAGTCAAAGAAGTCACAAGGAAAATCAGAAAATACTTAGAGATGAATAAAATTTATAGCTAGGAGTGCTTGTGTCAAAGCAGAAGATCTCACATCTATAACCCAACCTTCTACCTTAAGAAAATGGAGAAAGAGTAAACCTACAGTAATCAGAAAGAAGGAAATAATAAAGACTACTCTCTCTCTCTCAAAAAAAAAAAAAAAAACTCAGGGTTGTCAGATCAAGTCCCGCGTCGGGCTCCATCCTGGGCCTGGAGACTGCTTAAGATTCTCTCTTTCCCTCTCCTCCCTGCCCCTCTCTAATAATAATAATAATAATAATAACAATAATAATAATGACAGAGTAGAAATTCATGAAATAGCAAACAGAGAAATATCAGAGAAGATCAATGAAACCAAAAAGTGATTCTTTGAAAAGATTCAAAAAAAGTAAAAACCTTTAGCCAAGCTGACCAAGAAAAAGAGAGAAAAAGCTCAAATTACTGAAATCAGGGGGCCAAAGAGGGAATATCACTATCAACTCTACAGACATAAAATGAATTATAAGGGTTACCACAAACAACTGTTTGCCCAGACGTCAGACAACCTAGATAAGATGCACACATTCCAGAAAGACACAAACTACTCAAAGTGACATTATAACAAAATTCTGAGTAGACTTATAACAAGTAAGAGACTGAATTAGTAAACAAAAACCTTTCCACAAAGTCCAAACCCAGAGGGCTTCACTGCTGAATTCTACCAAACATTTAAAGAAGAATTCATACCAATTCTTCTCAAACTCTTCCAAAAGACAGATGATGAGGGAATACTTCCTAACTCATTCCCTGAGGCCAAAATTATCTGCTGTCGAAACTAGACAAAGACATCAGGAGAAAACTACGAATACAGACAAAAAAAAGTTCTCAACAAAATACTAGAAAACTGAATCTAATAACATAAAAAGGATTATACACCATGACCAAGTGGGATTTATCCTAGGAATGCGAGGTTGGTTTGACATCTGAAAATCAATAAACCATATGAACAGAATAAAGGATAAAACCACATGTCATCTCAATAGATGCAGAAAAGCATTGGTTAAATCCACAGCCTTTATGATAAAACACTCAACAAACTAGGAAAAGGATTCACCTCAACTTGATGAAGGGCAACTACAACAAACCATTAGCAGAAATCATACATAATGGTGAAAAACCAAAAATTTCCCGCTCAGATCACATCCATGACAAGGACGTCTGCTCTCACCACTTCTTGCGATATCATAATGGAAGTTCTAGCCAGGGTGAAGGGGCAAGAAAAAGAAAGAAAAAGCAACCGGAAAGAAGAAAGAAGTAAAACCAACTCTTTGCAGAAGATATGATGTTACATATAGGAAATCCTAGGGAATCCACGAAAAAAACTATTCAACTTAAACCTGTTCAGTAAGGTTGCTGGATACAAGACAAGTAGTCAAAAATCAATTGTGCAATAGATAGTCTGAAAATGAAATTAAGAAAATAGTTATTTACAATAGCATCAGAAAGAATAAAATTAACAAAAGAAGTGTGATTTTGGGCTCTGAAGACGGCAAAACATTTTTTGAAAGAAGTTAATGAAGACCCAAATAAATGGGAAGATATCCCATATTCGTAATCAGAAGACTTAAAACTGTTAAGATGACAATACCCTCCAAATTGATCTACAGACTCAATGCCATCTATATAAAAATCCTAGCTGCCTTTTTTTTTTGCAGAAATTGACAAACTGATACTAAAATTCATATGGAAATGCAAGGGACCCCAAAGAGCCCAAACCATCTTAAAAAAGAAAAACAAAGCTGGATGACTCACATGTTCTTATTTCAAAATAACCACAAAGCTACCGTCATCACAGTAGTGTGATGTCGGCACAAATACAGACATACAGATTAACAGAACAGAATTTAGAGTCCAGACATATAAACGATCACACTTACGGTAAAGTGACTTTCAGCAAGGGTGCCAAGCTAATTCAGTGGGGAAAGACTAGTGTTTTCAACCAAGTGGTATTGGGAACAATTGCATACCCACCTACAAGAAAATGAAATTGGACCTACTCCTCACATCACACATAAAGAATAACTCAAATGGATCGCAGCCCTAAAAGTAACACTAAACTTTAAAACTCTCAGAAGAAAACACAGGAGTAAATCTTTATGATGTTCGGTTGGGCAAAGTCTTTTTAGATATGACACCAGCGGCACAAGCAATGTAAGAAAAAAACACATCTGGACTTTTATCAAAATTTAGTATTTTGTACTGCAAACAAAACCATCAAGAAAGTGAAAAGAAACCCATAGAATGAGAGAAAATATCTGCAAGTCATTTATTGGATAAGAGACTTGTATCAAGAATACATAAGGAACTCTTATAACTCAATAATAAAATAAGAAGAAAGAGATAATAATCAAGTAAAATAAAAAAAGATGAGGAACCCATCTAAAACACAAAGGATCCAAATAGACAGTTCTCAAAAATTTTTTTTTAAATATTCTAATGGCCAATAAGTCCATGAAAATGTGCTCAATATCATTAGTCATTAGGGGAATATAAATCAAAACCACAATGAGATAGCACCTCACACCACAGCCTGGCTAAAATCAGAAAGATTAATAACGTGGCAAGAGCTGGGATGACAGGAGTCCTCGTATATTGCTGGTGAGGATGTAAAATGGTGCACCCACTGTGGAAGACAGCTTGTCATTTCCTCAAAATGTTAAAACACAGAGCTACTATATGACCCAGCAGGTCATACACCTAGATACGTACACCAAAGATTAATGAAAATGTATGTCCAAACAAACCCTTACACAAATGTTCACAGCAGTGGTATTAATAAGAGTCAAAAAGCAGAGACAGCCTAAATGCCCATCTGCTGATGAACAGATAAATAAAAGGTGGTATATCCATATAATGGAGTATTATTTGGAAATATAAGGGAATGGGGTACTAATACATGCTAGAATATGGATGCACCCTGAAAACATGATGCTAAGTAAAAGAAGTATTATTCTTCTGAATATATATGAAATGCCCACAGTCAGCAAATGTATAGAGACAGAAAGATGAGTGGTTGCCTTGGGGGAAAGGCCTTAGGGAGAACAGGGAGCCACTGCGAATGGGTACGGGGCTTCTTTCTGGGATGACGACAATGTTCTAATACTACATTGTGGTGATGGTGGCCCAGCTCCGTGAATATACTAAAAACCACTGAACTGTGCGCTTCAGACGGATGAACTGTACGTTTTCAATGGAGGAACCATATGGTATGTGAATTACACTGCATGAATCTGTTAAAAAAATTTACCCACAGCGTGACCATCACATCAGCACTCTCCAAGGTCCAAGTCCTATTTCATCATCCTGTGTGCCTTACTCGGCGTCAACCACAAAGTGGGGCGTGCGATACCACTTCCACCAGCACGCCTGCTTTCCCTTCTCCACCTACCACGACTTCCACTGTCGTGCCTTGCACACAGGAGATGATCAATAATTATCTGACTTCTGCTTGGTAAACTCTTTACTCATAGATAACCGAAAATGAACTTGAACTTGGTAACAATATTCACAGATGCCAAGTCAGTGATGAATGGCTTCCCAGAAGGCCCCCTGTAAATTTTCTGAAGTGTTGAATGTGGATGATTGTTGGTTACAACAGTATGACTGTTGATTTATAACAAGCTTAATAGAAAATATTTATCACTTTATTGATGTAACAAATAGAAACTAAGACGTTCTTTAGCCTTAGTAATTTAATGTCTGCAAATGATCTGAGTTCCAAATGTATAACCTGACAGTGGAATCAAAGATGTGAACATGACATATGAAAGTATAAATTTAAAGCAGAAGGTTTTCCGTGGTCACCTAACCCAGCTAAGACTACGCATCAGTTTATTCTGATGGAAGGAAGTGTGAGCAGAAATGAGTGATTCTTTTATAAACTATACTTGAAAGGAAGCTGGAAATAATCGTTTGTTCTGGTTTTGTCGTTGTTAGGAAGCTGGGAGGAAAGTGTAAGCTGGGGAAAGGGTAGTGAAAGTGAGCAGGAACACACCGGTTACCACAGCATTCCACATTTCGCATTATTTCGTTTAGTCATAATGCCTTTTTACTCCAATTTGGACTCACCAAGTCTATAGAATCTATTAATGGCTGATTTGGTTGAAATACAGAGTCTTCATTTTCTTCGTCATTCTTTTTGCAAGACATTTGCTTGGAAGGAAGCAGGTTATACCACAGAGTGAAAATCTCATTGGAAAATGGTAAATCAGCCAGACTGATCTGAGTTCCAGCCTGTGTGAAAAGAAGGTGGGGGGGAGGGGGAGAGAAAAGAAGAGAAAATAAAATGTTTAAATTCATATTTGCTTCTTCCCATATAATTAAGATTATGGGGCTAGCCTGTTTTAGGGTTAAACAAATGCAATACTCATGATATAAAGCATTGGTGGATTTTTTTTTAAACCTGAAGGTGTGACTAAGTAAGAAATAACCCCAATCTAGATGCCAACCCTAGGATTATTTTGTGAGATACTATTTTGCTAAAACCTAATGACTAAGCATGCAACTTTTTGTAAGTAGAATTATTTTTTAATGAAAAGTCAAAAAATAAATTAAAAAAATAAACGATTAAGCAGAAATCATAATACCTCTTACAATATATGCTGTAAGAGTCATTTGATTATTACTCACAAAAACCCATTATCCAGTATAAAATTCAAAAACAAAAACCTTACTGTGGTTCTTAAATGAGAGACCAGATAGCAAAATTTTTCTTTGGATTAGATGAATGTCAAAGAAAGTTTCTATATTCCAGCAAACGACACATACGAGCCAGGATCTAATTAAACAGTACCATTTTTTTTAAAGGCTATTAATTAACGTATTTACTAACTTTAAGGAGCTTCTGACACACATATCTATTGTAGTAATCTGACAGCCTACTGAGTCGCTATCTTTGCTTCTTTTTTTATTGCCAGGTAATATTATCAAATATTTTTTTCATATAAAGAAAAGGAAATACCAACAAGAAATCTATCATCCTTGTAAACTCTGTTCATCATGAAGCTTGTTTTTGTGTTTCCTATTGTACCGCGGAGAAAAGTTCAACACGAAACCTGTGCTGTTGTTTGGACACAAGGGCACCCCCTCAATGCCTGCACTGGAACACCTTGTGTACTTTTCTGGTGTATAATGGTTTTCTGGTTATTATGTACAATGGTGTGTTACACTCACCATTAGTTATACATGAAGTCTCTCGCGTGAGCATTTAAACATCATATTCCTCTAAATAGCAGCATTTAAGTCTTCCTAGAAGCTATAATACCATGGCTGGGGAGAATATAATAAAGGGACTGGATACTCAGTCTCCTGCTTAATTTAAACTTATAACAGTGAATTATGTGTGGGATGTCTTTTTGATATCAGGCTCCATCGTTCACCAGCTTCGTGACCCTGGGACACATTACCTCTCTTCGCAGTTCTTTATCTAAAAATAGGGGTACTCATACCTTCTCCCCTGAGCCTGTCACGAGGATTAAAGGAGATAATGTATACCAAGCACCCAGCACAAAGACTCCTGTTGGGAATAACAAGCAAGCTCCGGAACGATCATCATGAGAGACGTCAAAGGGTAGAACGGGAGATAGATTTTACAGAAAATCACAACTAATAAGCAGATTTGAAAGGTCTTTAATAAGAAAATGAAAACCAGAAATCACTGCTTCTGATAAAAAAATGAAACCACCACTGGCTGTGCCCGAGGCGCTGGGCAGATCTGTGGTGGTCCCAGGGCTGGCGAAACAGCAACGAGAGAGTTCTTCTCAGCATACCCCAATCATGGGTCTTCTGTGGTAAAGGGAACTGTGAAATAACCTACCAGGCATTCTTCACTTCGGTGTTTACTAACAGAGCAAAGATCGACTCTCAGCGTCTTCTGCTGTAAGGCTGTTTGGGAAATGGCCACTCGGAATATATCATTGAATAAGATGGATTCTGTGGCTGGATGGACTCTTGTTCGAAACAGACAGCTGACATCCATCGAGGAGGGAAGCAGAGCAACCCTAAAGTATCTGCAAAGAACAAGAGTAAAATGGATTTTACAGGTACTTCAATTATACCAGATTTGCAGCTGTCGTCTGAAATCATCTGCGAAAGAGAGAAACACAGGGGAACATGGAGTTCATCATCAACTGAGAGCTTTGCTGTCAGAATGGGTCCTTCTGTGCTCAGCGGCCCAGAGGCTCCGTTCTTCACCCACCCATGCTGACCGTGCCCCTGGGCCTGCCACTCCCCACAGGGCTACAGCAACGACAGGACGGGGGAAGAGAAGGGGAGGAAAAAAAATCCGTGGGGCAGATGAATTTAACGTCCCACCTGCCTGGGGACAGCCAATTCCAAAGTAAAGTTTCCTGAGTCTGGGAAGATGGGATCATGCTAAGCAAACTTTGTCCCCAAGAATACTCACCCCCCAGTATTAAACAAGGGGTGCTGGTGATCATTTCCCAGGAGTGGAATACATTACCCTTCTAGCGAAGAAGAACGGCTGAGGAGCATATTGTGAAGCAAACTTACAAATATTATTGTCGAGCAGCACAGAAGTTTCAGGAAGGACAAACTGTCTTAAGAGGCTTATTGCTTTGTAAATTTCAGAGGAAGACTTACAGAAAACCAGTAACTTCTAATACTACTTTCAGGTGATTTTTCTAAGCACACGTTACATGAGGATTCACAATTCTTAGAAACGGCATGAGGTATTTTCTTTTAAATCCCAGAAAGAGAACACCCATTAAATCCCTCGCCCGCTAATTCCAGGCTGGTCTAATTCCGATTCTAAAAGATGCCTTTCTCCAATTATGAAAACTGTAAATTCACAGGCAGGACTGAGGGATGTCCTATTATTTCCGTATTTTATATCAGAATATAAAATTGATGATGCAGTATGTATAATTATGCAACTATCAGAATATAAAAACTGATTATGAAGATTCAGCCACAGGGGACTAGGGAGCCTTGGGCTGCCGCTGTTAAGGCTGGAGATTTGGCAGAAGAAATCTGCGTTTGAAAGCCAGGAGGGGAAGTACACTGCAGAGCTGCAATGGAGGAAGCAATTCTCTGCTTCTCCAGACCTCAGTTTTCCTCTGTACCAGTGGCCTAACCTCTTCTGCGGCCCCAGAACGTTTCCACGTGAAGAACGGTGTTACATGGTTAAGATCCAAAGGCACCGGGGAAAGAAGGCAGGGGGGCTTTTCCTTTCATTCTGCTGTAGGTGGGGTCTGTCCACACTGAGTCAGGAGCCAACCAGCTGGAGCACAAGCTCTGTTTGGTGTAATTAATAACCAGAAAGTAAAATTTGAAGTTGGGGGGGAAAAAAGAACGATTTTCAGATACTCATTTTTGGCAGTGTCATTATGTAGACCAAGGCTTTTATGCAGGGGCTTAAGAACATGGCGCTAGACATCTCAGGAAGGTGCAGGCCAGGCAGACGAGTAACTGCCCACGAGCTGGGGGCAGAAGAGCCCACTGCACTCACTGCCATCGGTCCTCAACCGTGCTGGCTGTCACCCTACCTCGGGGCACTTCGTGGCTTCCCAGGAGGAAAGTGAGAGGCACCGCGATTGGCTCGGCACATTTGCCGAGCCCTTACAGCACGAGATTAAGGAAGATGCGTGTTCTCGGGGACTTCTGTAGTTTTCTCCTGGACTAGTGGGATGGCTCTCCCTGTTCACAGGTTCGCTCCCTGCTGGAGCGCTCTTCTCCCAGATATGCCACACTGAAATAAAAAGGTTGCCAACGCTCCAATATCTCAGCCTACTTACTGGTAGGGAGAAGTCACAAATAACATCGTCAGGGCCGTCTTCCCTGCCTACTACCACTGACTGGCCTTCCTAATCTCAGTTCCAGGAAGCAGGCTCTCTGGGGTGACACAGACACTCCCCAGTAAGCTTCCCTCCTTCTGGTCTCCCTGTTTAATGCGGACGCCCCCCATACACACACCTTGATTTCAGGAGATCTTGCAGCCCACTCCCCTCCTGGAATCCTATTCCCCTCCAGCTTTGATGATCATCAATACACAGACATCCACTGGCTCTCTTCTTCTGCTGTCTACTGAATAATTTCCATCTAGCTCTATTTTTATTTAGATCCAGTTTCTATTAGATCCCATTCTTAAGAGTATTCGGATATGAACTAAAAAGTAAACCCACAAGGAAAACATCCAGAACTCTCACATTTACTTTATTAAATGTCCTTCTCATTGAGGAATATTCTCTATCACTAAGGCAAACATCCACCTGGCTGGGTACAGAGTCTTGGGGGCCACCCCTCAATAGCTCTTTCTTATTTCCAAACCCTTATACTGGCAGATTGAACAAATTATTAAGTGCAGGGCTACACACAGAGATGCTGGATTTGAAGTCAGAGGTGCTAAGTTGAAATCTGGCTTCTTTTTGGTGGTCTCTAGCCATAGGCCTTTAAGAGAGCCCCCAAAAATCTGACTCCAGAGAGTGTGAATGGTGGTGAAGATCGCTAGAGATACCTGTCAGGAGAGAGAGTCCCAGGCAACAGGCTACACATTATGACATCACTTAAAGTGAAGTAACTTTAAGAAATTAATGGTCACAGGGAAGTGAATGCTTGATGCTACGAATGATACTCTTATGTGTAGCATGACATGGTGTTTGGCAAAGTTGTCCTGATAAATGAAATTTAATCACTACATTTTCATGTAAAAGATCAGAAAATTACTTCAAACCAACAGCAGGCATAATTAGGCAACAGCAAACATCTTAATTCAATTAAAAGAATCGGGCCCCAACATAGCATAATACAGAATTTCTGGTTGAAAAGGGAGATTAAAAGAGTCTTGGTTCCTAAGCCTAATAATGAATTGGTTGGATAAGGATCAGAATCTAACATGCTTTTTGCACATTCTCCTTTTCTTTTTGTTTACTCCACTGTGGATTGAGGCTTGATCACCCCTGCTATGTCTTTTCCACGTTCATCTGGGTGAACTGCTCAATTCCAATGTACAATTTATCGTATGTGAACAATATTCAGTACTTCAATTTGTCCTTTGCTACTTTTACTTACACTTTTGAAGTGTGAGGTATCAAGAAGGCATGAAGATTT
The DNA here is from genome assembly GCF_964656455.1 of Halichoerus grypus. NCBI lineage: Eukaryota > Metazoa > Chordata > Mammalia > Carnivora > Phocidae > Halichoerus > Halichoerus grypus. The sequence continues at coordinate 194,124,548 of NC_135714.1, forward strand.
CGAAGTTGTGCTAAAATCACCATGAAACTTGACCTTTTTGCATCGTATCTGTCAAAAGAGAAGCTGATGAAACAGGGAAAGAGCACAGGCCATCTGTCCCTACACCGAAGTCTAAAACTGCCCCTCCATGTGCGTTCCCTTACCTGAGGCCGACCTGCACCTGGGCTGTCTCCACGATGGTGACATCCCCTTCGCTGTAGGGAACATCTTCAACTTCACTAGGCCTAGGGACAGGGCGACAGGGGGCGTAGGTGAACCGTTTACGAACAGGGTCCTGACTGTTATGGTTACTCTTTGCCCCTTATTGATTCTGAATGAAAACCTGAATTAACAGCACTCCTCCAGCCCCCAGGGGACCTGACCCCAGTGAAAACTCACTCTTTTACATATTTCTTCACCTTTTCAAGAGGAGTCTGCCTCTGAGCCATTAAGGGACAGACTTCCTGATGCCTGACTTTCCTGAGCCTCCCTGGGGTACCCCACACCCCGAGACACATTCCAGGCTTTCAGAAATATACACGAGAAGATTCATGTGCCAAACGGGTAGTAACTAGCAACTCCAACGTTCTCCCTGAGTTTTAAGCCTCCAAGCGGGTCAGATGGGATGTTTTTGGTATACTGAAATTTTCAGGCATTAGCCTACCGCCCTTCCACTGTAAAGAGTGGGCTCAGGGCTGCAGTAGGCTCACAGGCTGGAGCCCTCCCACGGCTAGGAGCAGAGACGGTGTAACCGAAAAGTGCTCCTGCGAGTCCTTACTGTTTCACGAAAGCTTCGTAGACCCCGCTGTCTCCAGCCACAGACTCATCGGACACAGCAGCCGACACACAGGCAGTCTTCTCCCCGAGCAGGTGGATTACTCTTCTTTTTGGTAATGACCTTTCCACATCTAGGGAGGGGACAGTGAGCGTACTAATTAGGATTTATTATTAGGAAAAGTTAAGTATAAAAATACACACGTGGTTTGGTTATGAGAAATCCCAAAGTATTTGCATCTGGGTGTGGCCGATTCAAGGCACCAAGACGTGACAGAGGTCCCTGGGATGCCAGCTATTTTGGTCATCATTTGAGAAAGAATACGGTTTCTCTCCGTCCTGAAATACTTGAAGGGAAGGGATAAATGACACATTCCCATCGGTCCCTTGCTTCTCTCTGTCAGGGATTCACTGCAGTTACCATCTGCTCGGAGGCAAGGAGCGAGCTGCGTCCCTCAACTATTAAAGATATTTGTATAATAGAGAGCATCTACTACTCAATGGCAAGAAAGGTTTCCGCCTCCTTTGCTCTCCCCTTCTCTGCACACACCATATTCTGCATCTCCACATGCTACCACGTTAACAGAAGTTAAGAAAAAAAAGTCTTTGACTTACGGAATTCCTCACCAGCTAACACCATTAGAAAAAAAAAAAAACAACTTTGTGCTACTGAATCTTTAGCACCAACGACCACTTAACTTTTATCTCGAACTCATATTCATACACTGCATCCTGCGGTGAGCAAGGAGCATTCATTTAAAGCTGCGTTCCTAGGTAATAAGCTGCGAGCCTGTGGAGTTCTTTTATCCTCCAGCAAGTGAGCGGGGACCAGGATTGGTATGCATTTCGCCCCCCTTCTGAGTCGTGACTTTACATCTTGTTAAGATGTTTAAGTTTTAAGGCTTCAGATTACCCGACTGATTGCTGCATTTTCCCTTTTATTTCTGGCAGTGGGAATGCTTTTTCCTTGATGATGCAGTGTCTCTCTCCGCCCACCCCCCTTTGTGAGGGGTGAAGGTGATGACATGATTTATTGATTACCCCCAGGAATATCCACAGCGGCTGAAATTGACTTTGACAATGACAGACACTGACTGGAAGGACTTCATAGTCATTCCAACGCGGTCTCTGTCCTCCAGCGGGGACTGGCGCCGGAGAGTGGGATGTGCATAAAGGAAGTCGACTTTGCCTGTGGAAGATTCCAGAATGCTGAGGGAGACGAGCGGCGTCACGACCCCGGGACACCCGCCCCCCACGTGGAGGTCAGGCACCCCCGAATGGACCGAGTGCTGGTGATCTGACCTGAAGAGGATTAGTCTTTACGGTTAAATATATGCTTTTAGTTGTTTTCTCACATGGCACTCAGTACTCTTTCCAAATAAAGCTCTCGGGTATCATTCCTTTAGGGTGACTTTTTAATAGCAGCTGTCTAGTACAAGATGCATTTGAAAGGTAAAAGCTCTATCCTGGAAGCTTTGGCGACACCGGGCTCTGGGCCGACTTCCCAGGCACAACAGCAGACCCAGTGGCAGGAGCAAGGCGAGAGCCAGGCAAAGAAGCCCGCGGACCCAGGTGGGGTCGGACACCAGGAGATTCTCGCGCGGGTCCCCGTCCTCTGGCAGCCGGGCCCACTGACCGGCCCCTCCAAACTGACTGAGCGTTGACAAGGGGTCGCTGGAGAACACTCGCAATACACGAAGAATGAAAACAGCTTTGACATGTTCAAGATCCTTCAAGTCCAAAGCACAGAAGCATGGCAGAGAAAACACTCCAGTTTCTTCTCTTGCTTCTTCTTTTGTACTTTCATAAATTTCAGTGGTCCGTGGTAGGAACCGGGCTTAGCACCGTCTGTATGGGTTATCCGCATATGGTAGTGCTAACGACATGAACGGAGAGCAGGGCACCAGGCACGGTTAGGGGCTTTCGCTGTGTTCCAGCACCAATCCTCCCAGTACCCTGCGAGGTGGAGACTCGGCCGTTCCCATTTTGCAGCTGAGAAACAAGGCTGAGAGCCAGGGTAATGTGCTCGTGCTCACTAGAACCAAGGTGAGGGTGCAGGACTGGCTGGCTCCAGGGGCAGAGAGCATCGCTCGGCTCCACACACTGCACTCCTTCCTGGGGGCGGAAGGGAGGCCTGACCGCTGGCTTCTGCTCACCCGGAGCCACTAAGTAAACACCACCCCTCTGCTCATTTTCTCTGCCGTGGATGATTTCGATGACACGTCACTTGGAGCTGTGGCCCCTTCCGGGCGGAGCCACATAGACCACACTCATGTCTCCTGGCTCTCCAGGCTGGGGTGTCGGTCTTCGGGATCGGAAACCACACACACGGGATGGATTTGTCTTTCTCTCTTTTAAACATCGAAACTGGCCAATCAGTTAAGACTCCGAATTCTCCGGACCAGAGATACAAAATAAGGAGGCTTCTCAAAGCAGCAGGAAAACACTTGTGAAGAGGCCTGGCCTCTTCCGTGTGGTGGACACACAGTGACGTGCATAGATCTGAGTGGGGCTCCTGGGGACCGGCCCTGGAGCTTCTATTTCACATTTCGTTTCTGGCTAGCTCCGAAACAGACCATCATCCTCAGACCACAACTACGGTCCTCTGCCAGCAAGGGTACCATCTTGTGCTCTTTATACAACCACTTCTAATACAGCGAAAGCTTCCGCCTTGTAAAGGGATACAGATATTAAAAAAAACAACAACAAAAATGGAATCCGCCCTCTGTTTGTGTCTGGGCACACAACGGCAGCAGTGAGAGCCTGATCGAGGGCACACTTCCCTGGGTGCAGCTAGAAACATGGCCAGAAGATGGCAGGGTACCACTACAACATGGGACCCGGCTTTCTCCAAATTCACCCTGCGCAGAAAGGGAGTGTCTGGCAAGAAACAAAAATCGTATTTGTATAGAATTCCCTGAGCAATCTAAACACTGAACCCTGGTACTAATTAGCTGGTATGCTAATGGGCTTGGTTTTAACCTGTTCTAGGCCAACTTTTAAAAGAAAGCCCTCTTCTTTTGCCTTGCTATTTCAGAGCCCGAATCTATTTGTATGAAGTATGAAGTATGTTCACAAGACATGTCCCCAGTCAGCTGCCACCGTCCAGAGGGTTTCTGGACAAGAGGACAGACACTTCATGATTAAATCTAGTAAGCAGGGAAGGCGACTTTTATTTGATAAAGAAAAAAAGGTCTAGTTTCCAGGTATATCAATAATAACTCCTTCTCCAATGAAGCCAAAATGAATAAGCAGCGCAGAGAGAAGGGGGGGGGGTGGGTAGCACAGTTGTTTCTGTGGAAAAAGTAGCCCTCCCACCATTCTTCTTAAAGTAATTAAGAGGGAGCAGATAGAAGCAAAGGTCTCCGCTCACCTGCAGTTCCTTCATACAACGGCTCCCGGGCACATTCGCTGAGGTCTTTATCCTCTGAGAGAGACTGGGACACTCCTCCTGAATGAGAATCCAGCAAGATCTGACTCTCGCTGAGGCTGATGTCTGCAAAATGGCTACTCAATTCACAGTCTTCAAAGTCAGCAGTGAACCGATGGAGAGGGACATCGTGAGCAGACATGGGGAACGTGCCTTCTAGAACCAAGGGAGAGCCGGGAGGGGACAAGGAGGAGAGGGAGGACCGTGAGGACAGGGACGTCACAGACTTGGGGGCCTCAGTCCGTGGGGGCGTGTGGCCTGTGGCTGCAGCCGCCGCCCCGCAGGGACTGCTCTGGCCAGGCTGCCTGGGGGACTTGGCCACTTCGTTTTCGTGGATGGTGGTGATGGGTCCAGAAGGAATGTAGCCGCCTTTCTCCTGTAGAAGGAGGTCCAGTTTGCACTGATAATCCGTGTCCACCTGGTCGCTCTGACTGGTGTAACAGAGCTCTCCGGAACTGAGGGAGCTGAGCGAGCCTCTGCTGGAAGTGTTCAGAGACCCCCGGCTGGAGGCCAGGGAGCCCAGGCTGCTTCCGGACGACATGGACAGGGTGCTGGCCGAGAGGCTGAGGGGAGAGGAGCACTCACTGTGAAAACTGGGATGGTACAGAAAACCCAAGCACGATGCCCGCCACCTCCTCCTCCGGACCCCGGAGGGAAGGAACCCAGTGGCGCCAAATAACATAATGACTGCGGGAAAAAGAACCTGCTATTATTATACCACCTACTGCCATGTTGACTCATGGACACTTTCAACCTGGCTCTCCACAAAGCAATTCTATTCTGACTAAAGACTGAGTCCCTTTTGCAAAAACCAAAACAAAGAAAGTGATGAGCACCTATTGATAAATCTACCTGCACAGATATCCAGCAGCAAGTATGCAACTTAATAATACGGAAGGGGGAAAAATAGCATACACAGTACAGAGTATCAGTGTAGTTATTCTGGTTAAAGAATAAAGCTTTTAATTTTGAGAGAGAACAAAGGCAAGCTAATAAAGACAAAGAGGTTTCACACGGGCCCGTCTCCCTCAGGGTGTGCGTACTGAAGGAGTGAACACGTAGCTAACTATTTTAAGGCAAATCTTTCCTCCTCCTCCCTTTTTAAAAGAAAGGGTGATCTGTAGAAATGTGTCATTTCCTAAGTATGTATTCATAGCTAAAATATATAAAGTATATCTTCTTCCCACAATATCTTCTGCCTATGACCTTGGGATTCATGAAAAAAAAATCTTGTAACTTTAAATTTGATCATCCAAGTTTTAATTGTACCAGCATAACTATTTTATTTACTTTTAAACAGTTGAAAATAAAGAGAAAAGTAATCCAGGATGAACCAAAACACGCCTGAATGTAGTCAAGAAAAACTTTTCCCTCAAGAACCAAGCAGGCTTACCTTTTAAGTTGTGAATGCAAATAAGTAGTTAATTTAGTAGTTTCTTCAAGTTTCTGTAGGAGCTCTTTCCTTCGCTCTTCCAATTTCAATCTAGAAAAAAGAAACCGAAACGAATTTATTTCCATGTAATTATAATAAAGCACAGAAACTGAAGGAAAAGATTCTTATTATATAAACATTATGTACCATGAGGGGGAAACCCAAATGAACGGACGGGAGAGAAAACAGAACCACCAGCAAGAAGCAAAGTGGGCGGAACTGTCCCTAGCCACGCCAAGTGAAGAGGAAGATCTATCCTCAATCAACATTACTGAGAATTTTAAAAAATCTGGTATTCTAAAATTTTCTTAAATGGGTAAAACAAAAAAGCAAACAAACAAAAAACCCTGTGCTCTCGTGAGGTAGGGAAAGACAGGAGGAAAACCACAAATCACTAACAAAGATTGCAGAATCCTTCTGCGGGCCTGGGATTTGGGCTTAAGTTACTAAAACACTTGACGGGAGTAACAGAGAACTGTGAAGGACCGTCCGAAGTGCTGGAATTGAGAAGGACTGCTCCCAACTGCCATTCAGTGACAAAAATTCCAATCTTACTTTGATGAGAATTTCAGCGATTAAGAAACAAATTAGTCCATATTGCCATTGTGAGCTCATTTGGGCTTAACGGTTTCGACAAGGAGAAGATACAAAAGTGATTTCCCTTCCTACTATACAGCACATCTCATTGCCCGCAACGATTATCGTGAAATTTCATCCACATTCAAGCGACCGAGTTTGTAAAGAAATTTTGAGTATCGGGGAACTGTGTATGTGAGTGAGTTATCTAAAAATATATCAAGCGTAAGGTCTATGTCACCGGAAGGTCTTTAGACATCCCTGGAATGAGCCCGTCCAGAGTGGTCAAGGACCGCAGAATGGGACCCAGAAAACCACTGTGGTTTCTGGTGGATTTGCTGCTACCGACCCCGTGTCCTTAAACAAGTCACTTAGTCAAGGGGTCCCAGCGTTCTCATCTGCAAATCGGCGATTAAAATCCTACTGTGTCTGTCTGCTAGGGCTGTTAAAGGGATCAAATGGCGTGATGTATGTGAAAATGCTCTGCAGACATCAAAACAAAGCTCCTTGTTCAAAGCCTCAGCATGCCTTACAAGGTGGGGATATAAAAATTAGCTATTTTTCTTTGGAGAAGAATAAAATTTCCCTAATTTCTAACCTCTTTGAAATGTATGTTTTAGGCAGTAAGGAAACATGCCCATATTTTATTTATAGCTATCTATCCTTTGATGTGTCACCAACACAATTTTATTATATGTTAAAATAAAAACAATTCTTGTCATTTTGTTTAGTACTTCAAATTGTGATAAATTCTTAATTCCCAGCTTTCAAAGGTGTATTCTGAAAAGGAGTACAGTCCCTATTTTTTTTTTAATCTCTTAAATATAAACAAAAACTCAACATGGAAAAAAATTAATACAATTTAGATGAACTGAATTAGAAGGTAAAGGTCTGGAGAAAGCCCCCAAATCTACCAAAGTCCATGTCTTCTGAAACAGGAGAAACATTTTTGAAGGAAGTTTTAAAACTAAATACTGCACAAATGAAGGCTTTTCTGGTGTGGTAAGGAGGCTTCAGTAGGACATTAGTGTGTTTCATGCTGAAATTTAAAATCCAAAGCTTTCCCCATCTCGGTCACAAGCGATGGTCCTCATTCTGGCCTCCTCCAGCGGACTGCTAAGGACCTCTTATGGCTTTGAACGGCTGAGACCCGGCTTCGTGTTCTTGTTGGCATGCTCCCCAGTCAGATCCTAAGCTCCCGGAAGGCAATCACTAGCTTTTTCTCCCTCTTCCGCCCAGGCTGCCTGAAGAGCCCGGTGCCCCTCCCAGCACTCCCTTGTGGCTGCTGTCTCTAGATAACCCCTTCACTGGGAAAAGAATAACCAAGGCACTCAGGAGCCCTTCCAGTGGGGTGGCCTTCTTGGATCAAGCACCCCACTCCTATCTCTGATGTAATCACAGAAGCCAGAAGTCTTCCTCAGATTCCAGGTGTCCTTTGTAGGAAGCATCCTCCCCAACTTCCTCTGGACCAGGGAGTAGAAGAAATTGCTCAGGTATCAGCCCCTTCAAGAGGGTGCATCCCTGTCTCTCCAAGCCCTTCTCCACAGTGGGAAAGGATCTTCTCCACCCGGCCCCTAGAAGATACCTCTCCTGCTGGTCCAACTGACCCATGCTATGCATTCATCTGCTCTTTGCAAGACAAGGGCAGTGCTTTCACACTGTCTTCTCTCTGCCCTTGTGCCCTGAGAGAGAGAAGCACCTGCCCAGTCTCTCCTGATGAAGGCCACCCAGAACTTTCCACGTAGGGAAAATGTCATGTCATCTATAGAAGTAAGAAGTTCCTTTTCTGTTAAAAAATAAATGACACTCATACCCCCACTTACTGGCTTTAAATTTTTTTCAGAATCAGAGACAGAAACATTCATATATTATTAAGGAAAATTAAGACATCTAGGTAAGAAGTAAGACAAAACTCTCAAGATCTGTGTGAAAATACGGAGCAATGTTAAGATCTTATCAGCTACAGAAAAGCACAGAGGTTTTGGAATTTCAGTAGCTGTATGGAGAGAACATGGAAGATGTGTGAAAAGTCCCACACACAATGACAGTTTTCATTTGAGAGCCATCTGTCTTTGCTGAAGGTCCCTCACGGTGCGCATCTCCCTCTTCCTGAAGTGCTTTATGGCCCACGGTGGGAGCTTTGTCACTGCATTTGAGTGCTCGGCCCGGTGCGGGGTGGTGCTGGCCGCACACGGCTGGGGGACTCTGGGGTCATGCTCACTGGCTGAAATTCAGGTGAGCTTAGCTCCTTCTGAGCCCAACTTTCAGCACTGATTCAGAATCTTGCCTGAGGCCACCCCTGAAATAATGAGAAACCTGCCATGTAAATGGAAAATGGGACAATTTGGGGGAATGCAGAAGTGGTTTCTATGGCAGTTGGGTAGGTGCCAAGAGGAAACTGAAGGATTTAGAACTGGTGAAGCACAATTTGTTTTATGGTGAAACAAAGTTTTACACAGTGAATCTTATTTCCCAGAAGTATCTCCCAGCACCACCTGCTTTAGGGCTGAGGAAGCAGTGTTGAGAGGTATTCTCTTGCTTGCTAAGCACCCTGTTTCAGTTCAACAGTAACAATAAACAGAACAGAAACACTGTACATACACGAGGTGAGAAGAAATAATGAAGATCAAGAAAAGGTGAGAGAGTACAGAGGGGCAAAGTAAAACCACTGACAAGAACAACAAAACCCAAAGCCATACCATCTGTGTCTACTCGGAAAATAAAGGACTTGGCGCTCCCTTCGGCAGGTGGCTCTGCTCTTTCAGACACGTGAGATGCTGGGTTTGCATCCAAGGAGAGCAGTGAGAAAACTTTAAGTTGCTCAAGCAAGAAAGTATTAGTCCTCTCAACCTTATACAACAACATAATGACAAGGATTTGGCTTCTGGCCACCAACATACGACAGATATAAAACACAATTATATACACGTCCCTTCCTGCTAACGTCTAGTTGTGGGAGACCGGGGCATGCAGGTGTCATAAGTTAGAGGGACATTCAAACTGTTTACTCCCCATCTGAGACAAACCCCATGGCTGGATCTCACTAAGGATGTAATTATTTTATATAAGTATTTTATAGCTCCTCTTCCTGATGGGTTCAAAACTACGGTTTCTGCCAGAATTTAGACAGTTATTATATGTATTATGCACAAACCAAAGTACAAAAGCCAGAGCCTAGGCACTTAGGAACAAACTGTATTTTTAACGTTACTTCATCAGTCATTTTTGAAGCTCTAGCCCTTAAAAAAAAAACAAAACAAGACATCATGCCTGTAAAAGCTGATTAAACAAACACACATCTGTTCTCTCTCTCCCAGAACAAATCTAAAGGCTGTTTCTAGGCCCTTCCCAGATTCACACACTACAGAGAACGGCTGAGATGCACTCAGCGCGTTCCACACGTATGATTAGGCAACAGTAAGTGTGACACAAGGTGCAGGTGCCCTTGCTGCTTTCTACGTGGGCCACACAAAAGCTACTCATTTTGTCATGTTTGCTGGTGATTAGCAACCTTTTATCCTACAAATTTAAGATCTATAAACACAGACACGACATCAAGGTAATTCAGGAAAACAAGGAAATTCTGCCCTCTCTCCCTTACTTTTGGATCCTTCTGGTCTCTGTTGGGTGGATCGTGTCCCCGCCACCCCCCACTGCCCACTGCCCCGCCAGCCTTGTTCACACCAGCCTTGAGGGTGAGCCTTCAGTCGGCACCACTAGACCAAGATGTCAGGGCAGCCGGGGCAGGTGGGCGATGAGAATGCTTTCAGATGGTAAAGGAACGTAGGCTGCAGAGGCTTTTCCTCCTGACTCTTGCGCCTGCTCTGGTACGGCCGCCGAGCTGTAGCTCTGCGTTACCTTGATCACCAGTTTCAAACTCACAAAAGTCAACTCTCCCCAGATGACTAAACTCAGGGTAGGCAAGTCCGCACGCTAACGCCTAACTAGCAACGTCCGAGGCTTTTCCTCCTACCATTCCCCGCACCACACTTCAAATGTTCTGACATTATGTAGACACACAGCCTTACACATTCATGGAGGACAAGGAATTAGAAGGCAAGAAGCCAAGAAGTTAAAAAAACAAAGGCAATTAGATTATGGCTGGGTGTTTTAAACTGAATTCCAGTCACTTGACATTATACGGATGTGACCTTCCTTCCTGTCATCCTGGGACAGGCAGCGCACCTGGACTGCTGGCTACAGAATGGATGGGTGTGCAGGGCTCCCAGAGGGCTGCACGGGCTGTGGCTTGTGGCTGGGACTGGGGTGGAACCATACCCGCCAGCGAGGCCGGGATCCCAGGGCTCCCTCGCACATGCCTCCTTGGCCAACTGACACCCAGACGTTCCCCTGCTTGACCCTGCAGCTGACCTGCTTACAGAACTGGATCTTCTTGGGTTAAATGATCCATTCGCACCTTCCCCCGGAAAGATCAGAAAACTGCGTCAGGTGTTTCCCTTTACATTTTCACCTGCTTCGCAGGAGGGGCTCGACTGACAAACAAAATCCCAGTGAACATTTTGTGACCTGCTAAGATATCAAAGGGAGCAAGCTGTCTTTTCCTTGTGAAACGAAAAGCAATAAACTTTTGCATTCTTGTGAGTCATAAACCTCCGAGTAGGAAGCTGCCGGCGCTGTAAGAGTCCAGATAATCTTTCTTATCAGAGTGCAATAGCTTATAGCCACTGTTACCAGACTCAGTCAGTGATGGACCGCATTCCTGGTTTTATGTCCACATTCCTTACTTACTCAACATCTGTCACAGGCATTTTCGCCTTCCTAAGGAACAGAAGAACTGACGCCGCACACTATGAGGAGGGTGTGCTTTATTGCTCTATGGAAAGAAGGTCCCTTTGTGCCGGGTCTCCGTCCACCGGCAACAGATGCGACGGAGATTTCCAAAGACCCGGGGGACCTGGCCTCCAGGCACAGCTCAGACTCCCGCGCACGGTCGGACGCGTCCTTGTCCCCAGGGAGGGAAACGAACCTCTCGGCCAGGGCTCGGCTCGGCGGACCCCTCGCGGACAGCAGCTCGTCCTCCAGCCGCCGCCTCTCGCCTTCCAGGCGCTCCAGTTCGTCTCGAGTGCGTTTCTGCGGGGTGACGAACTGAAGCTCTTTCAGAAGCTCTTCCTTCTCGTGGATCAGCATCAGCTTCTCCTTCTCGATATCCAGCGCCCCGGGCCACGTCTCGCTGTCCAGTTTCGACAGTTCAATTTTTAAGTTGGCCATACTAAAAATAAAGCGGTAAGAGAGGGATGTGCACACTGAGAACTCTCAAGAAAGGGAGAACATGAACCAGGCTAAGTTGGGGGGCTGGATGCTTGCTGTCCTGACTTTACTCAGGGGTGACCGCCCCCCCCTCGGAGGCAGGGGAAGAGCAACAGCCCCGCACCCCAGACCCGGGGCCCGACTTGACACCCGGCTCTCGTCCGCTGCCTTTTCCTCACCTTTCCAACACCAGCAAGCACACCGCCTATCTGAAAAAAGGGTGAAGGTCAAAGTACACTGAAGCTTAAAAAGCAGAGAGCTCTGGGAGCCGCGGGCGGCCGCCCCGATGTGTGACTGCCTATGGAGGGTGACAGGAGGGATACCTGGAGAGCTTCCGTTTTATTTATTTTTACTTTTAATTTTTTTAATAAAGATTTTATTTATTTATTTATTAAGAAAGAGAGAGAGAGCGCACAAGCAGGGGGAGCAGGAGAGGGAGAAGCAGACTCCCCGCTGAGCAGGGAGCCCAACGCGGGGCTCGATCCCAGGACCCCGGGATCATGATTTGAGCCGAAGGCAGAAGCTTAACTGACTGAGCCACCTAGGTGCCCCCGGAGGGCTTCCATTTAAAAAAAAATGAAGGTAAATGCTGTCTGACAGGACATTACTATAGATTTTGTTCCTCTGGGTAAAGACGCTGTCCCCCAGGAAAATGGTAGTCCCCAGTGTCGCGTGGGCAGCAACTGGGACATGAGCCAGTCAGGGAAGCGTGGGGGAAAAGAGAGAGCAGTGGCTCAGCCAAGCAGTATTACAACAAAGGCAATCCAGCACGTTCCACGTGGCCAAGGAAAAGGGAGCAGCCCTGCCCTCCCGGGCCTCCTCCACCAGCATCCTCCTGTAGCTAGCTGTGTGCTGTGCAATCAGTGTGTACACGGTTTCCTGAGCGCTCGCTGGGCCAGCCCTGTAGACGTGACTGCATGGACCCGGGCGCCCTCCGTCCACAGGAGCCGTCCAGTAGCGCCTTCCCCAGCACAGTGACTGCAAGTCCTGGAGCGCGGGGGACAGGGACGGGAAGATGGGAGGAGGAGCAGGCAAGCCCCGCAGAGAGGAACGTCACCGGCTGCATCATTCTGCCTGACCTCAGAGTCCACCATGTCGCGAGCTTCCCGCTAAATGGTCAAGTTAACTTCTGACGGAATGAGAACGTTCTGACCCGCCCCCGGGCCTCCGAACCGAACGACTTGCTCTGGGGCGCTGTGAGCACTACCAGGATGGTTCGCAAGGCAAATGGCACATGGCTGTTTTGACCATCAGCACCACATCAAGGCAAATTATGAACACAACTGATGTCGGCACAGGGGATCGGTACGCCTATAAAAAAAAGAGTTGGATGATCCCCGTGGATACTGGTATAGCCCATACCACAATATGAAAAATAGAAAGAGGGCATTTTATTTCCCTTTTTAATGGAAGAAGTTGTAGGAGGGAAGAAAAAAGGTAAACAAAACAATGTTATTGGGACAAAGATGGAAGTATATCCACATTCTTGTGCCACAGTTTCTTGTTTGAGTTAAAAAAAAAAAAAAATTGCCCTCCCTCACCAGCACTGCAGGTACGGTGTGCTTCTGATTTCCACCCAGCGTCTGCACTCATGATAGATGTAACATCAGCTGTTCTTCAGCCAGAACCACAAAACCATACACAACTGTCTCAGTGTGCAAGAAAATTAATCATCAAAATGCTAACTAAGCATGATATTATTAGCTTCATTAAGCACATAAAACAAAGGCTGGAGGAGAAAACAGGTTTCAGGGAAATACAACCCGCCTCTTTACTTAGAATTGAAGAAGAGAACATTTTCAACAGATGCACAAACCTCGAGATTTACCTTCTCATCAGCCTTGCTAGTAACTTTAAAATAAAACCCCAAATGAGAACAGGACAGCGAAGCAACCCAATGGGAAAGAACCAATATCTTAAGTTTTGATGCGACTGAATTAACAACTGAACTGGGAGCGACAACATAATGAAGGAAAGAAAGGCATCTATTACTTGTGGGATCAGGCGTTAGGTGGGTCTTGGATTTTATTTGGAAAGGGCACACCAAAGCTGGGGAAGAAGATATGATGAAGGTTTCCAGGTACATCTAGGAAGATGGAATAAGCTGTTAGCAGCCAGAGTAAAGTGAAAGCTCAAGATGATCCAAGGGAAGCCAAGTTGAGCCCCAAAGAACTCAGGGGCACGAGGCCTGGCTCTCCAAAATTAATTCTGAGTTACGGCCATTCTCCTTCAGAATGCCAGACATAGATCCTGGGCTTTGTTTAGGGTAGAACCCAGGAGCTGTGGCCGCTATTGGGTTGGTATGCTCACAGCCAGAGGGCCACAAAACCACAAAGCAGTCCTCAATCCTTATGGTGGGTAAGGCATTTGCCTGGGCTCTGAGAAGTAGCCAATAAAGTATATAAAATGTTTTATAACCTCAAGAAATGTATAATCTACCCAGGAAAACTTATAGGCATTGAAATTAGCTGAGTGAAATGTTGTTCACAGAAACTGACTTGCTCAAGCACACACGGTTAGTAATTTGTAAAACAAAGCTTATGGGGTTTTTTTTTTTTTTCAGTCACCAAAGAACTAAGTAATACTAGTAACAGAGGCTACAAAGAGGCAAATATTGTATTTAGGCAAATCAAATAATTGCTTTGTTAAAGCCAGATAACCTCCAAGAACCTTGGCTAATTACTTTTAAATAATCCTCATCACCAATAACAATGGATATACTTTATTATCTATCTGATGGTCTTACGATAGCAAACTCTGACATTCTAGCAGGTTCTCAGCTGAGTTTTCCATGTTCTCGAGGAGGAACATGATAAATTTCTCTGTCACCTACAGGGTGGTACTGCAGTTTTTTTTCCCCCAATGCCTTCCTAAATAATAAATCAAAAGCATTTTTAAACTCTAAAAAGGAAAATAATGAAATCAAATAGATCAGTATGACCCTCTCCCTCAAAATGAGCAAGGTATCCATATTATGAAAACTAGTTGAGCCTGTCTACTGGATGAGGAGGGAGAAGTCTCCTGAGCCTTCCCCAAGCAGAGTCACAAGGTGAGGAAAATAAAGCACAGGGTTCTAAGGGTCTAGAGGATAAACGAGAGAAATAAGAATCTTTCCTCCTTTGCCCTAAAGTCAGTTGCCAGAACAGATATCTCGGCATCTTCAAGGGCGTTGGCGGGAAATCCTCCCCTCAAAGCAAAGGGATTACAGTTATTTACCTCAGAGGTCCTCGGCCTCTAAGTCTTGTACCCGAGCCACTGCACCATGATTCTACCTGAGAAGCCGATCTTCCCGCTTCTACTTGTGAGTAAGTACTGGACAAGCTCAAAGCTTCTTTCTTCCAGAAGGGAAGGGGGCAATTTCATACCTACACTTTTCATTAATTCTCCCTGTCCTTCAGCTGTGGGCAGGGGGGAGAAGCTGAGCCGAGAGGGGGGTCTGCAACCCTTACATCTAAAAACCTTCAAGAGTAACCTTGGTAGGAAGATGTTGGGGAGCACCCAGCAGATGTCACTATAGGAGTAAAGATTAATTCTGGGAAAGAAAATACCGTTTGAGCCCACTGACCCCCGAACACAGAATAGCTCCCCTGCTGTTACCTTCTTTTGGCTTCTTCATATTGTAGGCTCAGCCTGACCTTTTCAGCTAAATTTGATCTACTTCTCACTCCGATCTGGTAAAAAACGAAAGGGAAAGAAGTCAATTAACTCTGCTAATGAATGAAGGTAAACTGCTTTTGTTTCTAGGAAGCACAAGTAATTGGAAAACTAAAGAAGATGGTCTTGAAATTGGGAACACCAGTTTAAAAAGGCACTTACTTTCTAGTCTCAGTAGGGGCAAAACATTTCTTTTTAATTCAAGCTTGTCTGTTTTTCAAAGACTTTAACATCATTTTCTCCACACATTAAATTCAAGATAAAAAGTATTTTGTCAATGTTTCTGGTATCTTAAAGAGTTTACGAAGGGTGTACAGGTCAATTAAATTTATGAACTGAAACTAATTTCCTTGCCTCCATGAACCCAAATTTCCATCACTTAGCTTCTAAATGCAAAGAACATAAACTAAATAACTTCAAAAACCAATTTTTCAAACAGGGAAGTCCTATTGTTGATCTCTACCTGTTTTATTTTCATAGCACAGAATTCAAAGAAGCAATAGGGAATACGAAAATAACTGGGACTGGACTAGAAAACAGTATCTGCTAAACGGCACCCCAAAGGAGAGAATGCAAAACAATTAACAGTAGTCAAACCACATTAAATATTTTCAAATGCTACGCATAAGCCACAAATCAAACGTTTTAATATAAACAACCTTTGATCTACAAAAAAAATTTTTAAGGCATATTTTTTTGTTTCTCATTAGCCTCAATGTTTAATTGAAAAGATCTGAATTTCGAAGACCTTAAATGTAATAGGAAAAACTTAAATTCTCATGCACCTCTAACCTTTCAATAACGTCTCCAAATAAATACGGTCTGAGAAAGTTTGAACAAAGCCGTTCATATGGACAGATCCTGATATGTTTGGCACCCGGACAGAAAAGATAAGGCTCTGATTTTTTAAAACCAGTCTAGGAGTAGGAAATATTGAATCCACACAGCTGCAGTGCAAACCGCCTCACTCGCTCCTGTCCCGCTTGCCATCCGTACTGTAGATCAGGCTCGTCAAGGACAGTACTGTGGCCAACCCTGCCACGTGGATACTTACATCTCCAGAAATGCTGGTCTGTGACCCAGCGTCAAGGGTCTGTCTGGACAGAGATAAGCGGGAGTTCACAGGACTGGATCTCAAGTCTGGCTCGGATGTGCCAATGCTCTGATCCAAATGGAACCGCTCCTGCAGCTTAGCAAGACTCTGTTGAGGAAACACAAAGTCCTACATAGAGCTTGACAAGTAAGATGAAAAACTTCCCCAGCAGGTAAACTCAAACTGAAAGACATGATCGCCATAGAAAAACGACTTTATTTTAATAGGAACTTATCATTTTAAATTACTGAAAAAATAAGGTGAGAATATGATTTTGTACATACACACGTGTGACTCTGGAAGTATGTGAGATCGTAATAAACGGGTTATCTTACCTTCCCCAAGACAGCATGGGAATTATTCACACTGTGCATAATGGCATCTTTATATGTAATACGTGCATTTCTTGTTTTTAAAATGTCATTGAAAAGAGCTCTCTTTTAAAAAGACTCATTTCAACTACTCACTTCATGCAGCAGAAATTATGGAAACATGGAATACCTACAATGCAAACTCATTGTAGATCTAGCAAGCAAACTTCCTACTTAGCAGACTTCTATAATTATGCCACTCTACATCGGGATGGAACCAAAGGGATTATCTGCTCCCACTAACGTCAGAGATGAAGGGACCGAGGGCCAGGAGCTGCAGTCCTGGCGGCTGATCCCAAGCCTGTCCTTACGCCGACTGCGTGGTACCGCCAGAGGGATAATGTCTGGTTTTGTAAAGTGATGGGCCTGCGGTTGGCACCCACACTTAATAAACGGAGCTTACTTTATTTTATTTATTTATTTGACAGAGAGAGAGAGCACAAGCAGAGGGAGAAGCAGGCTCCCTGCTGAGCAGAGAGCCCGACATGGAGGCTCAATCCCAGGACCCTGGGATCATAACCAGAGCTGAAGGCAGATGCTTAACCGACTGAGCCACCCAGGTGTCCCGAACTGAGCTTACTTTAAAGAGAGGATGTGAGCAAGTGAAAGTATTAAAAAGGAGAAAGATCTTAGCTACAGTGCTATCAACCCTCCCCCTCATAAAACACTAATAAAAATGGTAAGAAACTCATTATTACTAACTTTAAGAAAAGCCAGGATTTAATCCTGACATTTACGATTCTTAGGATAAAAAATGAGAAATGTCCCCCCAAATTAGAAATCTCAGAGATCTGATTTGTGCCTTTGACCTAACCTTCTTTATTTTCTTTCAAAGGAATATTTATGCAAAATATATGTACAAGAGGGATAAAACTCAAGCAGTCACATCAAATAATAGACTACAGAAAAGAACAAAGAAACCTTTTAGTGACTTTGGGCAAGTCTTTTCTATTTTTTCATTAGTAGAGAGAAAAGATTAGTATTTTTCAAATCTGTCTGTGCCGACCATGCACTGCATCAATTTAGTAGGTCATGACTAGCATGTTTTTTGATGAAAAAGAAGAGACTAGAAAATTAATTCAGACCACGTTACTAGAATTAAGAGTATTAAGAAATAAGTATTAAGAAATATGGTATGTATGTGTCCAAACATGAAGACATTTGTGTGTGACTGGGTTGTCATTAGAATATACCTCTTACTGTGGGTCATGGTCAAAGAGCTCTGAAAGTCACAGAAACTGCCCACCTAATGTCCTTCTCAGCTCTACTGTTGATTGCCCTATCTACTAATTAATTGTTTTCTATGCTTTAGTAATTGAAAAGGAATCTAATCTTTTAATTTAATCTGGTCTGTGCATAGATCCAAATTTCTTCTTTACAGGAACAATCAAAGATAACCTAAAATTGCTGAATTATAAAGTTCCAACGTAAATTTGCTCAGGTTCTATTAACTTTTTCCAAAGGACCTATGGTGTGCATTTGAGGAATTACTGATTTAATCATCAGGATCTTGGTGGAACAAAATAAAAATACATCCAAATAAAGTTTTCTGTGTTCCACATATATATTTAAAACACCATATTCTGGAGCAAGACTGCCTAGGTCTGAACCAAAGTCCTACCACTTCTGAGCTGTGTGACTTTGAGGAAGTCACTTAATTTTTGTGTACTGCAATTTCCTGTCTGTAAGTGAGAATAATACATGCCCATCTCTAGGGTTGTTGTCAGAATTAAATGAACTACTTTCATGCAAGGCAGGGAGAAGACTGCCCAGCACACGGTCAGTGCTTATAAGGATTTCCTATTAATACTATAATCTTCTCTATTTGATCGCTTCTTGCAAGTTATTTCAAAATTCCCTAAATGCACAATTATAAGTGTTTAAGAATATATACCTATATTCAGTTGACATTTTGAAAACTGGCATGAAGTAGTTGAATATAGTATTTAAAGGTAGAGTTTCTACTAAGAATGCAAACATAGCCACTGGCTCCAACATTCTCCTCGAGACACAGACTAAATCCTTACTCAGAGCTCCAAATATCTGAAATACAAGGAATTCTCAGGCCTTGTGATAATTATGGGATGGAGGGAAGATAAGAGGAGGAAGAGACACACTCTTCAGAAAAAAAAAAAGAAGACCCAATCCGACTAAACCTACTGAATATAGATATTTAAAAAGCAGGATACTGATCACTGAATGGTTGTTTCTTTTACACACAAGGCTGGATCCCTGGGAGCTAAGTCCCCTGGGCTAAGAACCGGATAGGTGTAACAAGGGGATCTTCTGCCATTAGCAACTTTCCTGGGATGACTAGATGGGTATCCCGCAGCTGGGTCAACACTCGCCATCTCTAGATAGCACCTCAGAGTCACAAGGGGTAGGCAAAAGCTCTTCTAAGCTCCTCATATACCCTCCCCGCACTCCTCAAGGCATATCCTCTACTCACTGATGACCCGTGACATGCCCTTTCTGCATCCTGGGCTGAGGATCGCGGTTTAGACAACCCTGCTTATCTGGGTTCCACACGAAGTTTTAGTGAGTTGCAGGTGCACCAAATTGCTCATCTCATATGGGCTCCAGGATCCACCCCCTCCTGTCTCAAAGGCCATCCAAGGCCTGCCTTCAAATAAGCATAGCAGAACCTCGGAACCCACCTGTTTACCTCCAACGCAGCCCGTGGCCTCAGTGCCTAGAACAAAGTCTGAATGAGGCAGTGGGAGAAAGGGCCATGCAGACTCTGACGGAGAACTTCTGCCCCAAGGCGAGTTTCTGGGGCCCCGGCCGGTAGGTGTCTGACTTAACAAAATGTTTCACGACATACCTGCATCAGATCTTGCTTTTCTTTTTCTCCTGAGCTAATGGCCTTTCTGATCGATTTCAGTTCAGTTAGAATGGCTTTGGCTTCACTAAGTTCATAGCCACTCTGGCCTCCAGACATTTTTTTATCTATTCTGTTAAAAGGAAAAAAAAAAGAAAAGAGAAAAAAGTCAAAGAGTGTTGACAGAGTACAAATTAAGCCAACAGTATAGGAACTGGTTTTCGGATTGTTGGAGTTGGCTGATGATGCTGTTACTTGCCTTCTGATACGTACCAGTATCATCCTTTCAAGCGGATCGTTCCTCCCGCTTTCTCTTCCAACCACTTCTAGCTCACACTCTCCCATCCCCCACCTCATGCCCCTTACATTCCTCATCATTTTCAGGCTCAGTCATTTTGTCTTCAGTTGGTTTGGGTGACCCCACCATGGGCCGAATTCAAAATCCTCACGCTAAGCCCGACCTCCACCCTGAGAAAGGTTAAGGCTCCGGGGAAAGGATTTAGCAGGACAGAAGTGCCAATAAACTGGACAACTACGGGAAGTTCGGAATTCCTCACCGTTGCCTAATTTTACATACACCGTAACGTCTGTGCCAAACCAAGCACAGTGCCTACGGGCTGACGGGCCTTTCTGAAATGCGAGTGATTATTACTATTTCTACTAGTGAGGATCCTACAATATTGGGATCGTGTGTGGTTAGTTTCTTGTTTCTTTTCAAATATATGAAAAGTACTTGTTCTGTTTTTATGACAGGAGTCGACATAAAACTGCTTGCCTTGCTGACGAGTTCAAATCTAGGAATACAGCAGAAGGGTAGATGTATTCATCTGTCAACTAACGTTGAATACAAAGCTCTTCAAGGAGCTCATTTATCGCACCCCCCAGATCTGCTCACCAAATCGTCCTTACAGTTCGCTTGGTCACCCTATGTCAGAGGATTTCAAGTAACCTAACTCTTTGTGCATGAAGGGCCCAACCAAGTTACCGAACTCTTTTTAAAAAAAAAAAAAATGGTTTAACATTAGTGTCCTCACTCTCACTCTCCTGATTCTCTCCAACCACCGATGCTGCCCAGGATTCATTCTGAATACAACTTGGGGTTCCCTTGAAGGACATACAGCTATGCCTCTGCCCCATCGGCCATCGACTCTCACTCTTGGACAAAGTCTTAGTCTTATCCACAGAGAAATGGCACCTATGAAACCACAGAGAACTGGCTCTGAGCTCATTTGGTTTAAAACATTTAATGATTTATATTTATTTCAATGTGAGGGGTATAATCTGAAAACAAAACCAAAAAAGAACCACCAACAATGCCGTCTTATTCATTCTTCCAAACAAAGTTTACTCAAGCAAGTACAGTTGGCAGATAACATATTTCCCCAAGTACTACTTTAGAAAATATTTTATGGTTGCTGAACAAAGTCTTAACCTAAGAAAATAAAAGGAATTTCATCATAAGGTTATTTGATAATAAAAGTACAACTAACGAAGTCACTGAATTAAGCAGGTGCGAGTGCACGCACACAGTGTTTAGGGCGGGAAGGGACCCTAGAGATCACACTTCCTCTAAGTGAAAAAGCAAAACAGGAAGGTTTATGCAACTTTAGCCCCTAACGTGTATAAACACTTCGCTAGTAGGGGGACAATCCTCAAAATGACAGATTCAGGATCAGGGCTCTTATGTCTATTACACTTTGAATATTTGATAAAAAGCTCAGGCGGTACTTCGACTATTGGTTAATTCCATTTATTTGGGAAGGGATTTATCACTGAAATTGTTGGCTCCCTTAAGTATTATATCTACCAACCTAGTTGAGGCAAAAGGCTTATTTTAATTAAAAAAAAAAAATCTGTGAGATTTCATGAAATAGTTATTAACACAGGACTCTCAAACTGTGTCAAAGTGAATTTCTAAAGCCCAAGTGATTTCTTCCTATTTGTGTAAAACCTTCAGAATCTAACAGTTAAATTTTTAAGTCAGAAATCAACTTCAACATTAGAAAACAAAAAAAGTAGGTAAGCTGTTTTCAGAAATCAACTTTAACACTTAAAAATAAAGGCAGGACTACGTCAAGACTGCTCATTTACATTTCAGAGAGCTTTAAAACTAGATAAAAATGTCCTGGCTGCCCACTGCTCAGTTGGGTGCTCAACATGACAAGGACAAGCCAGGTCAGCTCAGCGCCCACCCCCACTCCACCCCCACCGGGGAGCCCTTCTGATCTTTCTCTCCGACTCCCTTCTGCCTTCTCTGAGCACCTCTGTTTTCCTCTACCTATTGCTTTTCCCTTTATCTCCACGTTTCTCCTTTTCTCCTCAACTCTTCATCTCCCACCTTTTCTCTCTTTTTTTGACCCCAACTGACCATAAGATAAAGTCAAACAAAATCAAACAAAATATTAGCATTAATTGCTGATTTTTAAAACAAAGTACTGTGTTTTTTGTTCTTAATTTGAGGAATACAGTTTTATATTCTTCCCTAAAAAAATTTTTTTTAAAGTTTGTTTGGGTTTTTTTTGGGGGGGGTGGGGTGGGGATTCTGAGTACCATATTATTAATTTCCCCTATATCTTGGTTTCTTCCGAAAAAGAAGAGATTCCCATTTGCAAGCCTTCCCTGGAGAATATGTGCCCCTGGAGCCAGATTTTCATAGGCTAGGTATACATTTTTGGCTGGCCGAGTGTTTCACTTCTCATTTTCCACTTTTGAGTGAATGCCGAAGGTGGCAAAGTAGAAATGTCTTCCTGGTGGTATCTGTCTACACACAAGCTATGCTACGGCCTAGGCCAAAGCCAACTCTGGGACCGCAGACTGAAATGAATAATGCAGAGAATAAAACTACATTCATTCATCCAGCATAAACTCGTGTACTCAGTAAAATGAAAGCCTGAGTTCAAATTACATTATAGCTCCAGATTTGGCAAAAATAGTCCATTCTATTGAGAATAAATGAAAAGCTATAAAAGCCCGCATGGGATTCTATTTAAATCTTTTCCTGAAATATATTTTCTGTCAAAACCCCAAGGAAAAGTCCCTTTATAGTATCAGGAATGCGGTTTTTTGAAAAGTATGGTCTCTGGGTTCAATCATTATTCAATGTTCTAGTAGCATGGTGGTTAACATTTGAATGAAAACAGCTTTATTTTGTCTAGAGTTAGGATCAACAAGAGAGGTCTCTGATGTTAGATATCATATCTTTCTGCTCTTGGTTCAAGGGATTAGAATCATTGCAAGAGAATGCCTGAATTTCTACAACAAATGTCTATTGTTTTCTTGTGGAATGTTATTGACAGATTCTTAAACATGCCTTGGATTCCTATAAAAATTGCTTGCAAGCAAACTGCTTTAAAACAATACAGCATTGTTATATCAATAAAACAAAAACAGCAAGTTTGGCTAACCTTTAATCCCGGGTGGTGACATGAGTTACAATTTCATGTGCCTTAAAAATGTTTAACGTATAGCTAAACATTTTGTAGGGCTCTTCAAAGTTTGTTTTCTCTCTCTAGTCCCACCACAAAGCCCTCCTTTATGTTGATATGCAATTACCAAGTATCACATTTATGTCATTCTCGGTCTGCTCAGTTCTTCGGGGCAGCTCTGCAGCCAGCTGAGGTTCTTAGAACACAGCCATCCTAGAGAACTACCTAGGGATCACACAAAATATACCTAGATGGAGACCAAAAACAGGTATTTTTTAAAAAAGCTCCTCAGATGATTCTAATATGCTCCTAGGACAGGAGCATCTGAAAGAATAAAATGGTGATGATTACTTGAGGTGAGTAGCAAAAAAGAAGATTGAGCCCGAAGACCCGTATCTGAAATCAGCCATATGACGGATGGTCAGGAGTCATGACTGGTGTCCTGAGCTGTAACTCAGCATGCAAACACACAGAACAACCAGCTTATGTTTCATCTGGCCAGCAAACACACAGGATCTTTAAAAGGGGTAATGCCTTGCTGCCTTGGATTGCTGCAGAGGGAGACAGGGGGATGGGGGGGGGAAGAACGTGCAGGCCATCAGGGACTCTATAAACACTGTACCATGGTTGGCTCAGAGCCCTGCACACAGAGGAGGGAAGTAAAAAAAAAAAAAAACCAGTTGAATGCCTTTTGAGGGATAATGCCTTCAATCCTCTCTTTGTGGTCATGTGGCTGTGAAAACCATCAGCTTCTTGCCTCACACCAGAGACCGTGTGGTAGGGATCGTGAGGGTTGGAAAGCCCAGTGTGCCTGTCAGGGTTTAGCTCGGCAGTCCCTCGTCAGCCGGGAGAACGGTGGCTTCCGGGGACTGGGAACGGGGCAGGAGATTCCAGAATCCGCTACCCTCTGTCGTCTACATCTCCCTTGGCCTGGCCCAGTCTAGAGTCAGGCCAGTGGCCCATCAGACTTGACTACAGAATGGAAAGGACAGAAGAAAGGCAGGAAATGAGGAACCCACTCAAGCTTCTCTGCTGACCACCTGACTTGCTCCCTGAGCTCAGCCCCAGTTAGGTGGGGCCTGGGGCTGACAAAGGGGCAGAGAGACGTCTCCAACCCAGGGCTCCAGGCAGGAGAGGCTCACGTTGTCCAGACGTGAGAGCCAGCCGCACGTGGAGGCGCTCTTGCGACCATTCCCTTTAGCACGAACCTCAATCTTAGAGCAGGCTGGCAGGTGCCCAGACAAAGTGAAGTTTCTCACTGGTTTCTCTGACTCGTCAATGATTCATAAAGCTTTAGACCTTTTCAAAGTAGATAGATTTTCCCAAGTTTTTTGTTTGTTGGTTGATTGTTTGGTTTTTGGTGCAGAGCTCTGAGCCATTTTTACTTTATGTTTCTTTGAGAAATCTCTTAGGCAATCTGTACTTCTATTTTCTTTGTATGAGTTAGGGGGCTTTGAATTATTCCCAATTTCAGTATTTTTATACTCACTGTTGCAACGTTTCAAAGCCTTGTTCTTTATACAGCAATTCTTGCTTCATCTGTGAGAGTTCTCGCTTCAGCTTTTTAACCTTTTGTGAGAAATCAATGTAAATAAGAATGTTTGTAAATAATTAGCAACACTGTTTTAAGAGATCGTCCATCAGTAAACTATTAAACACACAGACATAACCATTAGTTTAACATTTACTCTGCTGGCTTCCCTCTGACATAAATTCTGTGGAAGGCAGGTTAATTATGTTTAAATTATCAGTGACGTTCATTATCCCCTATATTTACCCTCATCATCATATTTAGCAACATTCCTGCAAGCTGGTGTCCTGACTATCTCCATTTTGTGACAAATAGCCAGGAAGGGGGGAGTCAGACCTTGAAATCCCGGTTTCTGTTTCTGTTCTGCGCGAGCTCCTCCCTCCCTCCTTTGCTACGCTCCAGGGCCGCCAGCCACCTCTCTGTTTCTCGAATGTACCGGGCAATACCCGCTCTGCTTCTGCAACATGCTGTTCCCCCTGGCTGCAAGGCTTTCCCTCAGATCTTCCAGAGCGGACTCCTGTCACTCAGGTCTCAGCTTACATGGCACCTTTTGGAATAGGACTTCTCTAACCATCCCAACCCATGCCATTACTGTTTTACTTAGTGCATGGTACTTCTCAAGAGCTGAAATATTCTGTGTATTTGTTTACTGTCTGCCCCCCATGGGAAAGTAAGCTCTATCACACCAGCCGCATCCTAAACTTCTAGAAGACTACCGGGCACTATGAGGAATAAAAATGACAAGGACAAGCACTGCATGATCAGTAAACATCC
This sequence comes from Halichoerus grypus, assembly GCF_964656455.1. Classification (NCBI taxonomy): domain Eukaryota; kingdom Metazoa; phylum Chordata; class Mammalia; order Carnivora; family Phocidae; genus Halichoerus; species Halichoerus grypus. The sequence goes on from NC_135714.1 coordinate 194,149,676, forward strand.
GGTGTCAATCTGATTAAAAAATATGGTTTTTTTCCTGTTGCCAAATACAGTCTTGGTGATGACAATGCTAAAATGTGACAGGTCAAAAAACCAGCAGAAGTCTGGTTTAGTGACAAACTAAAGGTCTTCACGTGGGTGTCAGAAATTTACTTCCATATTATAGCCTCAAGTTTGAAGCACATTCTGTTAGACAGTATTTCAATGTGCTTTTGAACTTTTATTTCCTATTTAGTCTATCCATTCCACAAATATTTACTGACTTTCCACTATGTGTCTGTCAGGTCCTGGGTCTCAAGTGTGAATAAAGTAGACAAGATCTTTGCCCTCACGGGTCCTCCAGAACAATGGGGGAGCCAGATGTTGAGCAAATAATCATCCAATGAAATAAATCTTACCAATTACCATGGGGAATGTAAAGGAAAGGTTTGGGATACTTCAGGATGAAAAAGGGGGACGGGACCTGATCTAGTGTGAGAAGCTGGATAAAGCCTGTCTATGGAAATGATGTTTAAGCAGAGCTGGTCAGTGGGGCTTCATCTGGTAAAGGGGGTCCTCAAAAGGCAGAGCTTGTGCACAAACCCTAAACCATGAGAGGAGGAAACTCGTCAAATCTCTGGGATTTAGGGTGCCTGGTTGGTTAAGCATCTGCCTTCGGCTCAGGTCATGATCTCAGGGTCCTGGGATCAAGCCCCGCCTTGGGCTCCCTGCTCAGTAGGGAGTATGCTTCTCCCTCTGCCTCTGCCACCCACTCGTGCGCACCCTCTCTCTCTCTTTAATAAATAAAGTCTTTAAAAAAAATCTCTGGGATTTAGAGTATGCTACCATTCGCTGGATTACAGAGGTGGCGTGCATCATGAGATCCAACTGGAAGAGAAGGCCTTATATAGAGTTTTGAAGCCACATGGAAGATTTCTAAATCTTATCTTAACAAGGAGAACTGGGGAGGAATTTTAAAGCATGATCTGCTTTATGATTTTTAAAAACCACTGTCATGACTCTGGTGATTGGACCAGAGGGGCCAAAAGGGGCCATTCCACCCGCACCGTGGGTTGGCCTGGGGGCAGTGTATAGAGAGTAGAGCCCAGAGGAAGAACATATTTGGGAGGCAGAATCAACAGGACTTGGTGATGGGCTCAAGGCGCAGGGTGAGGGACAAGATGTGTCAAAGATCACTGCCAGGATTTTGGCTTGCCAGGTGGGGGCACGAAGGTGCCTCCCTGGAGGGTGGGACCAGATTTGGGGGTAAGATCAAGGGTGTTCTTTGAGATGTTTAATTTTCTGATACTCAGGAAACTTCAAAGGCCATTGGAATCTGGAGGCTCGATGTTCAAGTGTCTGGACCAGAGATATAAAATTGACAGTCACTGACATCAAGATAGTACTTTAAATGCATGAGACTAAATGAGATCACCTAGAGAGAGTGTGTACTGAAAACAGAAGAGAGTCCAGGAACACGCCTAAGGCACCTTCATCATTCAGAAATCTACTAGAGGAAGGGACAAAACACGCTGCAAAGTAGCAGCAAGAGAAGTCGGAGGGAAAACAGGGCATCTTGGAAAATGAGAGAAAAAAATCAAGAGGGAGAGCAGGCACTACGTAGAATAAAGTGACAAGGACAAGAGCCGTGTGATACTCATGTTTGCACACCTAAAGCACAACGCTTTGGGAAGTATGGATATTCAATCATTTATCTGTTGATAAATTATCTGTTGAGTTTATCTGAACGTTTAACAGTTTGTGCCCCAAGGCACTTATATTTGACGAGGGAAAAGTAAACCCAAATAATGATGGTGCAAGGCCCACTTTCTAACTACAAAGACAAGTATAAGCGATGCTACTGGAATCCAAAGGCGGACAGGAGCACTTCCGCCTGGCCTCACGGAGAAGAAGCCATCTGAGCTGGACTGTGGAAGTGCTTTCATATTCACGAAGAGAGTGAGCTCGTTCGCGGTGGATCATAAAGACATTTCAGTTGTAGCATTTGATTATTATCAGGTCAAAAGAGCCATCAGTAATCAATAGCTCATTCCACCCGTACTTCTACTTATGACAGCACCTCTAAAGAGCTGTTTACCAAAGACTGTAACATTTTTATTTCAGAACAACAACCACAGTTAATCCAAAAATCAATAGTAACTCAAAGAGCTGGCCTGAAGCCTGTCTTTACCTCTGAAAACACAGTGGATAGAAACAATGGCGATATTGAATTCACTCAGAACCACCAAATTAAAACAATGAGCATATCTCACTGACATAAAATAGCATTCTACATAAAAATCATTTGGACACACCAATTTAAATTTTTTCAAAAATTATCATTTAAAATCTAAAATTAACTTTGGAACTTTCAGACTCTTGTCTGTTTAAGTGATGGGAGTGAGATTTTATTGTCCATTGAGTGACAAAGATGGAGGAAGCTAACCTGTGCTTGCTTTCATTCCACATTATTTATTTTACCTAACGCTTGCTATAAGTACTGTTTCCATCTTGGGGAGTCTTCGTAGTGGACTACCTGAATGATCTTTAGCTCCAAGTATCAATGTTGCATTTTATGTTGTTAACTATGAAAAAGTCTGATTTCTATCATAATAACAAGTGAAAACAGGTATTATTTCCAATCAAACATCATTTCCAATTGTATTCGGTTTCAAGAATATGGTCTGAACTAGTTCAACAACCTTTCTTCTCGGAGAACCACGTGACACCATTAACTATTAGAGGATCACTGTTTCTCCTCTTCCATTCTCCATCCCACCCTCAAACGTAGGACACAGAAAATAAAAATCAATGTCCTTAGATCACAGCTAAAGGATTATGCTAATGCTGACTTGCAAATTTGCACAATATAGACCCTACCAGGAAGCAATAATGACAGCTAAAATTCACGAGGACTTTATGTATTCCCAGCATTGTGCTAAATATAAATGCCTATTTTCAATCCTCACAGCTATTCTATAGATAGTTTTTATTCTTATTTTATAGGTGAGGAATCTCAAACCAAAAAAGAATAAGTAAGTAATGTGCTGAAGCTTACACTGCTACCAACCAGTGGGGAACAATCCAGAGCCCAGGAGAAGGTTTTTAAAACTATAATCATAGATGTTTTAGTTATTAATGGCATGATAGTACAAACATGTAAGATCAAAGACAAACTAGAATTTTGGAAAATGACCCAAATAAAATCTATGGCCCTTATTTTACCTTAGAAACTTCATTATTCTTATAGCCCACCCAAACTGAACACATGAAGAGCCCCACAAGCCCTGGAGTCTATGCTTTCTGTCTCTTACATACTCAACTTTCTGCCATAGCCAACCATCTAATTTTATAGACTTACTTCTAAGAAATCAAATCTCACGACCCAGAGTATCAAACTGGAAGCAAGAGACCCATGGCTTTTGCACGTTTCCCGCTTTCTATACTGAGTACACCAAAGCAAGCGACATTTTAAATTGATTTTAAAGTTATTTCTGAAAACCAGGAAGATGCTGTGATTAAATGTGATGAGTATGACTGGAAATCACGGAGCTTCTTCCGATTTCCGACAATCCTAGTGTAATAAGTTTTATTTTAAAAGAAGGAGAAAGAAGATGACAATAAGAGAAAAGTAAATTCCAGAAATCTGTGGACCTTGGAAGGATCACAAGACAGGCAGGTTTCAGAAGTTTGCCCTAAAAGTGAACCCTGCAACATTAAAGCTATAATGAGCAAAATGGCATTTTACTAATGACTACCTTCCCCTTTCACCACTTTCTCTACCATCTTGCCGAGAGCTCCTTAGGCAAGCCAACAAAGGGCAACTGTCAGCTTGTTCCTTCTAGGGATCTTTCTCTTCACCACCACTTCCAATTCCCTGAAAATCCTTCACCACTCTGCCTCACCTCAAAAGTCACCTTTAAAGAAAATGAGAAATCAGCTCCAGATAGAGAAGGGATCAATAATAAAACATTTTTGACTTTACTAAAGAATAGAGGAAAACAGAACCCTGCATGCTGCTGGAACCATTTGTGATTACTAATAAATGGATTCTGTCATCAGAAACAAGATGATTGAATACAATGTATATATATTTTTAAAAAACTCAAACTTTAACAACAGTAAGAAGAAAATAAAGCAAAAGCCACTGGAAAAAAATTGTAAGAAATATTTATGAAATATGCTACACCTGGAGATATACATAATAAATAAAAATACAGAAGGTCCAATGTTAGATCCCCACAAGTAATTAAAATAAGCCAATAAGTTGCCATATGACCCAACAATTCCACCTACCCAAGAAAAATGAAAACATATGTCCACATAAACACTTGTCATATTATTCATAGTGGCCCAAAAGTGGAAACAATCCAAATAAACACCAACTAATGAGTGAAGAGATGAAATGTGGTATGTCTGTACAATGGAATATCATTCGGCAATAAAGAGGAATTAAGTCCTGACACCTGCTACCACATGGCTAAGCCTTGAAAACATTGTGCTAAGTGTAAGAAGCCAATCACAAAGACCACATATTACAGGATTCCATTTATATGAACTGTCCAGAACGGGCAAATCTAGAGACAGAAAGGAAATCAGTTGTTGCTTGGGGCTTGTGTGGGGACTAGGTAGGAACTGCTAATAAGTACAGGGTTTCTTTTGGGGGAGACAAAAATGTTCTACAATTAAGATTGTGACCATGGGTATACAACTAGAAGCATACTGAAACCCAGTGACTGTACATTTTACATATAGGTAAATTGTATGGTATATGAATTATTTCTCAATAAAGCTGCTGGATAATAAATAAACCAGCAAATGGTAATAGAAAAGGTAGAGCATCACATATGCACACGCATACACACACACACACACACACACACACACACACACAATAAATCACCTCTTATTAAAACTGAAACCCCTGGTATCATTATATATCAATTAAGCTAGCAGAAAATAAATACAAATCATTAGAACTTCGTCAAGTGGCTGCCTCTTTCAGATTAACGTCCCCGGTCTTTATAGTGGTCTACAAGGCTCACGTGCTCTGACTTCACTCCATTGCCTAGATCAATACTCTCACCTCTTCTCCCTCTAGTGAAGATCCCACAACTTCTCTGATATCAAGACCTTCACATGAACTCCTTCCCACCTAACTTCTTCACCACCTCTGTCAATTGTTCCTTTTCAAGAATTTCCTTGAACAACGCAAGGGTTAGGGGAACCGACCCCCTGTGCAGTCGAAAATCTGCATTTAACTTTTGACTCCCTCCCAAAATAGCCTACTGTTGACTGGAAGCCTCACAAATAACATGAACAGTCAATTAGCATATGTTGTATATAGGTATTATATAACTATTTTTACAGTTAAAGTAAGCTAGAGAAAAGAAAATGTTACTTGGGAATCATAAGGAAGAGAAAATATATTTACAGTACTGTACTATATTTATAAAAAAAAAAAAAATCAATGTATAAGTGGACCTGGGTAGTTCAAGCCCATGGTGCTCAAGGGTCAACTGGAGGCATACAAACAGTAGACTTTCAAGGCTAGCTTCTTTCACTGATCATATTGTTTTTGAATTTCATCCATTTTGTGAGTACCAGTAGCTTGTTTTCATGGATAAACCATAAACTGCATTTTATGGATAAACCACAATTTGTTTATCCATTCATTCACTGATAGACATTTAGGTGATTTCCAGGCTTGGGCTAGTAAGAATAAAGATCCTGTGAGTATCTACACTCAAGTCTTTGTGTGGGTATATATATGCTTTCATTTCTTTCGGTACATACCTACAAGTGGGATTGCTGGGTTACAGTTTAAGTGTATATTTACTTTTATAAGAAACCGCTAAGCTGTTTTCCAAAGTGGTCGTACTACTTTGCATTCTGTAGTAATGTGTGAGAGTTCCAATTCCCAATGACCTCCCTCTGAGCACTGTTTTAGCTACATCCCATAAATTTTTATGCATTTCCATTTTCATTTAGTTCAAAATATTAAAAAAATATACTTTGTCTGCTTTCTTCTTTGACCAATGAATTATTAAGAAATATGCTAGTAATTTCCAAGTACTTAAAGTTTTTCCAGATAGGTCTGTTTTTGAGGTCTTATTTAATTCCACTATAATCATGCTCCATTTGATTTCAGTCCCCTTGAATGTACTGAGACTTCTGTTCACTGCTTTGAGTAAGTTCTCCTTGGGAATTTGCCTACATTTGAAAATAATATCGTTCTGCTGTTTTTGGTGTGTTCTACAAATGTTAATTAGATCAGGTTGGTTTGATGGTATTGTTCAAAACTTCAACAACTGTGCTGATTTTCTGTCTATATATTCCATTAATTACTGAGAAAGGAGTACTGATATGTCCAACTATAATTGTGACTTTGTCATTCTCCTTTCAGCTTCATTGGTCTTTACTTCAGGTATCTGGAAGCTCTGTTTCTATGTGTGTACATCTTTAGGGTTATGTGCATACATCTTTATGTCCTTTGAGGAACTGACTTATTTATTAGTATAAAACCCCTGGTAAAAATATCCTTGTTCTAAAGTTTACTTTGATAATAATATGACAACTGCAACTTTCCTTGCATTTGTATTTTCATGGTAGATATTTTTCACTCCTTTAATTTATAAGCTGTCTGGGTCTTCACATTTAAAATAGCTCTGTTGCAGCCATCATAAAGTTGAGTCTTATTTCAACCATTCTGATAATTTCTGCCTTTCAACTGGAGCATGTACACCATTTACATTTAGTGTAATTATTGGTATAGCTGGGTTTAAATTTATTATCTTTATATTTGTTTTTTAATTGTCACATATATTCTTTTATCCTTTCTACCTCTATTCCTGCCTCCTTTTGGATTAGCTATATATTTTTTTATGATTCCATTTTATCTCCATTATTTAGCAATACCTCTAATATCTCTATATTTTCTCAGTGGTTTCTTGGGGCAAAGATCAGTAAATGACAGCTTGTGGGTCAAACACACCCTGCGGCCCAATTTTTTATGGCTCATGAGTTAAGAATGGTTTTCATGTTTTTAATAATTTTCCCAAAAACTGGAAAGAAAAATCTATGGCAGAGACTGTTTTCCATAGTGGTTGTACCATTTTCTATCCCTACCAGCAATGCATAAGAGTACCAATTTCTCCACCAATACTTGTTATTTTGCCCTTTAAAAACAAAAATAAAAACAAAAACTTCCTAATGGGTGTCAGGTGATATCTCATTGTGGCTTTGATTTGCATTTCCCTAATGACTAGTGATGTTTGTCATCTCTTCATATGCTTATGGCACATTTGCACATCTTTGGAGAAATGTCTGTTAAAGTGCCTTGCCCATTTTTGAAGTAAGTTGTTTTTGCCTTCAGTTTTGAAAGATATTTTCATTAGGTATAGCCATCTAGGTTGACATTTTTTTGTTCAGTACTCTTAAGATATCACTCCACTGCCTTGTTGGTTGCATAGCTTCTGGTGAGAAATCTGTTGTAATTATCTTTGTTCCACTGTATGTAACTGTCTAATTTCTATGGCTGCTTTTAAGATTTTTTTTTTATCACTGATTTTCAGCAATTTAATTATGATATACCTTGGTGTGATCTGTTTTTATTCTGCTTTGGAGTATCTTCCTGTACCTATGGACTTAAGAGTTTTAATTTCTTCAAGCATTTTGTGATTTCCTTCTCCTTGCTCTTCTGTGGGGACTCTAACATACACATTAGATCATTTAATACTGTGCTAGAGGACACTGATGTGCAGTTAAATTTTTCTCAGGCTTTTGTCATCTGTGTAATTCATTTTGGATAGTTTCTATTCCTATGTCTTAAATTCACTGATCTTTTTACTCAGCATATAGGTTGTTCTCAACCAGTGTATTTTTCGTTTCTGATATTATATACTTAATCCATAAAACTTCCATTTTGATCTTTTTTATATCTTTATTTTCTCTTGTCATGTTTTCTTCTGCATTACTGAGCATGTGTGTAATACCTTTTAATATGTTTGCCTGCTAATTAAGTAATAGCTATGACTTCTTGTTTTTGTTACAAGTTGTATTTTCTTGCTTCTTTGAATGCTTGGCAATTTTTAATAGCTTTATTGATGCATAACTGGCATATAATAAAGTGAGTATGCTTAAACTGTATACTTTGGTAAGTGCTGACATATGCATATACCCACAAAACCACCAACATAATCAAGATAAAGGATATATCCATCATTCCCCTGAAAGCTTCCTCATGCCCCTTGGGGATCCCTTCCTTCTGCTTCTCCTCCCTACTCTCATTCCCGAACACACATGGAAATTTTTGACTAGATGTTGGCCATTGTGAATTTTACATCATTGGTGCTGAATTTTGATGCATTCTTCTAAAGAGTGATGGACCTTCTTCTATCACACAGTTAAATTGGTTTAAATAAATGTGATCCAGGGGCGCCTGGGTGGCTCAGTTGGTTAAGCAACTGCCTTCAGCTCAGGTCATGATCTCAGGGTCCTGGGATTGAGCCCCGCATCAGGATCCCTGCTCCGCGGGAAGCCTGCTTCTCCCTCTCCCACTCCGCCTGCTTGTGTTCACTCTCTCGCTCTCTGTCAAATAAATAATCTTTTAAAAAAAAAAATAAATAAATAAATGTGATCCACTCAAGGTTTGCTTGTAATTTTGTTTACGGAAGTTCCAGAGGCGCCTTTTAGCCTTAGACTAACATGGCCCCACTACTGAGGTCTCTCTACTGCCCCATAACTTACGAAGTCTCTCCATTCTGGCTCGTAGATGGAAACTATTCCTAGTCCTATGAGCTCTGAGAATTGTTTGTCCTACTGCTTTGTTTCCCCATCCTTGTCATATTTTAGACCATGTTTACTCAGCCAAAGATTTGAGGAGATTGCATTAGACATCTCCAGAGCTTTCTCTTGCCCCTTCTCTCTCTGTAGCTCCCTCCTCCCCAGAATTCCCACAAATTCCAGACACTTCCACTTCACTGAACTTTATTCTTCTGATTCTTCAGCTCAGGCACACAAGTAGACTGCGTCTGAGTCCTTCTTCTGCCTGGAGATGGTGTGATCTCGGGGCTCACCTCTTCTGTTTCCCTTTGGTAAGAGATTACAGTGTTCAACTGCCTGTTATCCAATGTCTGAAAGCAGTTGTTTTATAGATTTTGTCCAGTTCTTTAATTGTCTGCTGTTGGAAGACAATTCCTATAGCAGCTAATCCTTCCTGGACTGCAACAAGTCATTTCAAGCTTTTAAAAGATATTTGTGTGATTCCAACAGCCTGTATTTTAGGCAAAATATCTCTCTGTTGGACCTATTTCATCAATCTTCCTTTTCCTCTCTAAAGGCACAAGATCTAAATCTGGGATCCTATTGGCTAATCTCAAATCATACAATTCTATTTTTCTATATCTTGAAGGAGCTCTCTCAGATTCTGGTTCTTTGACAAAGTAGAAGCTGATAATACTATGTCTACCACCCTACCTCTAGACATTAACGTGCACATAAAAATGCTGAAAATTACAAAATGCATATAATATAGCGATTTTTTTTCACTACTTCATTGTTATGGCCTCATGAGACTGATTCTTTCAAAATTTAATGTGAACACATTAAGTCAATGTATTTGTTGTGTATGTATCAAGGAAAAGTATGAGAATATAAGTATTGGTTTGAATGTATTCATTTATCACATACAGCTCCACAAAGCTTAACTCTTATGGCCTTTCAAAAATGAGAGAATGAGTTTTGCAGGCTTTACAGAATCATTTAAAATTTATCATTTATGAATTATTATTTTCCTCTCTGCTTTAGACTGTATATTTTCCCATAAAAGAAGTTAATTTTATAAATTGCCACCGGCATTGTGGATATAAGAATGTTTATGAATGAAGATGGAGAAGACTGAAAATCATGGCCAGAGAAACTGATATCATAGTTTATCTAGGCGAGGAGAAACTAAACATCTCCTTCCCAACAATACAGTGTCAATGAAGGATTTCTTTTCAAGTACATATTATTTAGCTTGCAGGATGGTCCCCTTCAAAGCTAGAAAAGGAGACCAAAATCATTAAAGAGAAAGAAAGAAAATATTATGAAACCAAAAATGTGATTATGTGTTACAGAATCATTTTACTCAAGGTCTGAATATGGTTTTGGAAAAAAAGCAGTTCTGTGCTGTGAATTTTAATTATTTCAAGCTACTAGTCCATCACGGTGGAGACAACCCCAGTTCTTGCACTAAATAGAGTACTTCTCTCTCCTTTTCTCTTTCACTCTTGCTCTCTCTTTTGTTTTTTTTTTTTAAGCCAGTATGAGTCAAGTCACATCATTCTTCATTTCACTCAAGATTCAGGAAGACTGGTATACTACAATACAAATTCATTTCTGAACATCCTAAAGGAATAATAGCCTTATCTAATATACAGTTTGGTGCTGTGGGTTAGTACTGGTCTATCTCCTTCAGCATGCTGAAATCGGGTAAGTCACAGATGGAAAAACTTAGGATATAAGCTAAGTTTTAAATGTAGTGTGAGTATAAAAACAACTCTCATGTCAAGTCAAGAGACAAGCCTTATTGGCAGCAATTTACATTCTCAGAAGGCATATTTCTTTTCATTTGAAGCACATTGCTAGGATTTTTGTGTTAGTTACATCATTGGTTAAAGTGTCATAATTTGATGTGCACATGAGTTAACTCTATTCACAGTGACAAACTAAAATTGAACTGCCATCCTTTTAAATCTATGCACAAGATTGCAAATAGGTAAGAGTATAGTTGACTTTCCCAAGTCCATCATCATTGCTAAAAATAATTCAAAGTGAATTCATATTAACAATGTGCGAGTAAATATATTTGAGAACAAAGAGAGTACACTGTTATTAATAGCAGTGCTCACCAATCAGCCATGTGTCTGGAGTAGAGTACAAATAATTTAACCAAAGGGGCCTTATTATTTCTTTTTCTTTTCTTTTTTTTACAAAATTAAAAGTTGGATCACAGCCCATGCTATAGTGCTCAACAAATTTCTCAAATGCATTTGTATTTCTAAGGATTTTCTTTTACACTTCCAACACTTTACTTCACTTTAATAAACAATAGTAATAATTTAAAATTCACCAACTATTTTCTCCACCAAATCTCACCTATATGTAATTTGGAGTATAAATTTTTTAAAAAATTTTTATGCTTAAATTTTTTTTTATTATTATTTATTTTGAATTCCACTGTAGTTAACATACAGTGTTATATTACTTTCAGGTGTACATATAGTGATTCGACAGTTCCATATATTACTCAGTGCTCATCAAGATAAGTAGACTCTTAATCCCCCTTCACCTATTTCACCCCCCCCACTGACCTCCCCTCTAGTAACCATCAGTTTGTTCTCTGTAGTTAAGATTTTGTTTTATTATTTGTCTCCTATTTTTTCTTTGTTTTTTCTTAAATTCTACCTATGAGTGAAATACTATGGCATTTGTCTTTGTCTGAATGGCTCATTCTGCTTAGCATAATGTTCTCTAGATCCTTCGATGTTGGTCAGATGGCAAGATTTTGTTTGTTTTAATGGCTAAATAATATTCCATTGTGTACACATGGATACATGTGGATACATGGGTATATATGTACACACACACATCATCTTTATCCAATCATCTATTGATGGGACACTTGGGCTGCTTCCATATATTAGCTATTGTAAATAGTGCTGCAGTAAAATAGGGGTACATATATCTCTTCAAATTATTGTTCTCATATTCTCTGGATATATACCCAGTAGTGTAATTCCTGGATTGTAGGGTAGATCTTTATATATTTATTTATAGCTTTGAGGCATCTTATTATAAAAAGCTGGCACATGTATACATAAACAACAACCTAAAATTCACCACATATTTTCTTCATTTTTTAACTTGACCTTCTGGTAAGTCTTTAGCTTCACTGATTTTGGCTGCTATGTAAGGAGATCCTCCCTTATCTGGATGATTTAAAAGCATAATTCATTGATGAGCAGCTCTTATTTTTCCTTTACTCGCAGTAGGCCTTACGCCTAGTATTAATGCTGCCTCTCATTTGGCCATTTTGGATCAACCCCCTCCCCCCCCCCCGCTGTCATAGCCACCACTGAAAGCAGATTTTGATAGACTTTGAAAAACTTGTTTTACTTGAGGCTCCCTATGTTTCATGGCTTGCAGTTAAACCTAACAGTCTGCAAATCCTGCAGCAGCGAAGGTCAGTCCAAGTGCTACCACTGGACTGGCCTTGGCTCTGGCTCAGCTCCCCGGCCTCCGCCGAGAGAGCAGTTCATCCCAGCCCAAAGGTTGCAGCCGCCTATTCCCACCTCTGCCAGACAGTGATGTGGCCACCACCAGCAGGCACAGAACCTATTTTTAATTTTTTGAGGAACCTCCATACCGTCTTTTCCAGTGGCTGCACCAGTTTGCATTCCCACCAACAGTGCATGAGGGTTCCTTTTTCTCCACATCTTCGTCAACACTTGTTTCTTGAGTTTTTTATTTTAGCCATACTGACAGGTGGGAGGTGCTATCTCATTGTAGTTTTGATTTGCAATCCCCTGACCATCAGTGATGTTGAGCCTCTTTTCATATGTCTGTTGGCCATCTGTAGGTCTTCTTTGGAGAAATGTATGTTCATGTCTTCTGCCCATTTTTTAATTGGATTGTTTGGTTTTTTAGTGTTGAGTTGTATAAGTTCTTTTTTTTTTTTTTTAAGATTTCTTTATTTGAGAGAGAGAGAGTGCACGTATGTGAGTGGGGGGAGAGGCAGAGGGAGAAGGAGAGGGAAAGAAGTAGACTCCCCACTGAGCATGGAGCCAGACATGGAGCTTGATCTCATGACCCTGAAATCACGACCTGAGTCAAAATCAAGAGCGGGATGCTCAACAGAGCTACCTAGGCACCCTGAGTTGTATAAGTTCTTTATATACTTTGGATACTAACCCTTTATCAGATATGTCATTTGCAAATATCTTCTCCCATTCAGTAGGTTTTTAGTTTCGTTGGCTGTTTCCTTTGCTGTGCAGAAGCTTTTCATCTTGATGAAGTCCCAATGTTTATTTTTGCTTTTGTTTCCCTTGCCCCAGGAGACTTATCTAAAAAAAAGTTACTATGGCTGATGTCAAAGAGGTTACTGCCTATGTTCTCTTCTAGGATTTTTATGGTTTCAAGTCTCACATTCATATCTAAATCCTTTTGAGTTTATTTTTGTGTATGCTGTAAGAAAGTGGTCCAGTTTTCCCGATATCGCTTGTTGAAGAGACTGTCTTTTTCCCATTGCAAAGCCTTGCCTCTTTTGTTGTAGATTAATCGATCACATAATTGTGGGTTTATTTCTGGGCTTTCTATTCTGTTCCATTGATTCATGTGTCTATTTTTGTGCCAGTACCATACTGTTTTGATTACTACAGCTTTGTAATATAACTTGAAGTCTGACACTGTGAGGCCTCCAGTTTCATTTTTCTTTTTCATGATTGCTTTGGCTATTCAGGGTCTCTTGTGGTTCCATACAAATTTTAGGATTGTTTGTTCTAGTTCTGTGAAAAATGCTGCTGGTATTTTGATAGGGATTGAATTAAATGTGTAGATTGCTTTGGGTAGGATAGACATTTTAGTAATACTTGTTCTTCCAAATCCATGAACATGGAATGTCTTTCCATTTCTTTGTGTCATCTTCAATTTGTTTCATCAATGTTTTATAGTTTTCAGAATACAGGTCTTTCACCTCTTTGGTTAAGTTTATTCCTAGGTATTTTAATTATTTTTGGTGCAATTGTAAATGGGATTGATTCCTTAATTTCTCTTTCTGCTGCTTTATTATTAGTGTACAGAAATGCAATAGGTTTCTATATATTGATTTTGTATCCTGAGAGCTTACTGAATTCACTTATGAGTTCGAGCAGTTGCTTGGTGGAGTCTTTAGGGTTTTCTATTTGTAGTATTATGTGACCTGGAAATAGTGAAAGTATGACTTCTTCCTTACCAGTCTGGATGATTTTTATTTCTTTTTATTGTATGATTGCTATGTTGAATAAAAGTGGTGAGAGTGGACATCCTTGTCTTGTTCCTGACCTTAGGGGAAGCTCTCAGTTTTTCACCATTGAGTATGATGTTAGCTGTGGGTCTTCCATATATGGCCTTTATTGTGTTGAGGTATGTTTCCTCTAAACCCACTTTGTTGAGAATTTTTATCATGAATGTTTGTATGGAGTATGAATTTTTTAAAATATCAGCTGAATTTAAGTTTCAGTTTGTATGAGACATTCCATTTCCTACCCCAAGAAGGATATGGTCTAAGTATCTATTATGAATAAATGAAATAGTTTTTTTCCCAGTTTACATAGAAATAATGGACTTCACTGTAGAAATAATAAATTTTGCAGTAAAAAGTTTTTATATTCCTCTTCCTAAGAAATATTTTCTCACACAATTAAATACCACCTCTAAAAGTTATGAGTATATTAATAAAAAGCATTAACTTATTCATTTCACAATTTCAAAAATGAGAAATAAGCTGCCTACAGGGAAAAGAAAACCCAATTATCCCATTTGACCAAGAGGGAAAAGAAAACCCAATTATCACCAATACCTATGACCACACTATAAAACAGATGTTTTAGACAGATGTTCCTAAATACCTAGTTCCTCAATATTTGACCAACTAGCTCTAATTCCATAAAACAAATGAAGGACATCTACTAATACTGTTAGATCAAAATAATGAAGATGAAGTTAGTGTTTGGCTATGCCTAAAAATTGTTAGTGACTGAAAATGCAGGTAGGTACTCGAGACACCAAAGTAATGAAAAGTTATTAGCTCATTTGTGAGTTATTATTTCTGTGGCATTAATTTGTGAAAAAAGGACTAGCCAACACAGGGATTTCGACAGGGTAGGCCAGCCAAGAAAGGCCAGATTATCAAAATCTATGAGACTCTGCCAAGTTACCCATCCACCTCTGAATGGCTGGGGCGTTCTCAAAGTGGCCAAAACGTGCACAAACAGGAGAGCGAAGGCACCAGTTGTTGCCAGTGTTCAAACCACGACTACAGCAACATAGACCACAAGGGCCAATTTGCTATGGGGACATTTTTAAAAAGGCATTTACCTTGACAGAAAGTGTTAAATAAGCACCTCTTCACTAATGAAAGAGATGAAGAGAGTGTCACTTCTTATCTTCCATTACAGCTCGCTATGACTGTCTTATAAACTCCTCTGGAGGGAAGCACTTTCTGTGGTCTCACAGTGATGGGGAAAAAAAAAATTATATATATATATATAAGGCTTCTGATAGTAAGAGTACATCAAACCTGGTATAAAATAAGCTTTATCTGAGAGATTCTGCTGCATTAGGAGAACAGGTCTGGGGAATGTGACCACTTGGGATCTCCTGGGATCTCCCGACTGTGATGGGGTTTCATTTCCTTCTAAATGGTTATCTGTAGGAGATACCCTATATGCTTTTGTTTGAAATCTCTTCTTTAGTTTTCACTGTATGTTAACTAATTTGAACTAAAAAAAACCAACAACTCTTCTTTAGTTTTCACCTTTCCTAAAAGGAAAAATAGAAGACTATTCCTATTGTGGTTATTCCATTTACAACGTGTTTTACAAAGACAAGAACTGTGAAAAACTTAAAATTTCAAAGGGCAATTGTAATATGTAATAATTTCCTGATATGTGCATAGTTCCAGTGAGTATTAAATTTTACTCAGAGTAAGTTTTAACAAAATACTTTCATTTCCTTTTTTTAAATCACAGAAATGTATAGACTGAGGTACAACAACAAGGCAGCTGACAAGCCGTCCCACAATATTCTCAAGAAGTGTACAGAGAAATATGGGCGGACCAACAGAGTAAAGGGTCAGTGATGCACTGGATGGATATTTCCAGTAGAAGGACACAGAACACTTCTATTAATGTTTTCACACATTAAACCAAGAAATCCAAACTGAAGAGAGGTTTAGCTTCCAAAAGTACGGACTTTTCTCATGCTCTTCCTCTGAGAACAAATAGAGAAGTTGTGAGAAAGAAAACAAAACATCTATAGGAAGACACTGGAGAACTACTATGGCAGCAAGAACTTGTGTTAAAAACCCAAAAGGTAAGGAAAGCCCATAGTCAGGATCCAGACTTGGTGTTGTTTTTCCTTTGGAGGCATTCGAGTGTACAACAGAGAAGCTGACGAGTTGGGAGAACACAGTGACTGAAGCCGGAGGTCAGAGACCTAGCTATTGGTGGTCCCACAGAGCTGAGAGGTTCAGGGGAGAGATTTGGAGTTTGGCTTCCATTGAGCAGGAATGGAATATCCCCACAAAATATCCCCAAAGTTCAGGTGGGATTTTGAAGAGCTCTGCCCTAAGAGAAAGGGTGAAGTGGAAAGAGACCCAATCTTTGAAAAGGAATGAAGCCCAGATTTCAGACATCTTGAACCATGACTGAATTACAATTACCTGCCCCTGGCCTAACTGTCCATAAGAAGCAACACTAAATCCTCTCTGAAGGATGACAAGATCATCCCAAACCTCAATTTATCCTTGTATTTCTTCATACATAACATATGGCTCTTAATAAAAAAGTAATCAGCTCTAAGAAGCTTGACCAAATAGTGACCAAAAGTCATGAGAAAAAAAACAGACCAAATCGAAGAATTCAACATATAGGAAATCTATACACGGCATTAATAAAGACATGGAATTTAAAAGTACCTGTGATTATTTTGTTCAAAAAAATTACATATCCACGTGCAGAATTTGGGCAAGTAAGTAGAAATAAAAAATAATCCAACAGAAATTTTAGAACAGAGAAATACACAGTGGGGAATTAAGCTCAAATCAGTCAAAAAAAAAAAAAAAAAAGATAAGAAAATCCCCAACTGTTTAAAAATTAATACCCTCATATGAGAAATCATAGAGAGTTAGAAGATATTTTGAACTGAGAGTAAAAATACAAAATTCAAAACCTGTGGGGTGAAGGCAAAAGCCATGCATAGAAAGTCATGTCGGCTTTAAGGGCAGATATCAGCAAGTCAGAGACCCGAAGCCCTCTGTCAGCCCTCGCTAACACTGAAGCTTGTCTATTTTCCGACACGGCAATTCCACTCCTGGTTTCATAACAAACAAAAATGTGTGCCTATGTGCACCAAAAGATATGTATCATAGAAATGTATATTAAGACATATTTTTTAATTTAAATTGGAATAAACTCTAATGTACATAAACAGTAGAAGAGATAAACAATTTACGGTACGTACACAAAGTGGAATGCTTGCTGCAGGGAAGGCTAATGTGGATGAATCTCGAAGTATTGTTCAAAAGAAGCCGTGAAAGAATACATATGGCAGCATGTATTGAATTTTAGCAAAATTCAAAGGAAGCAAGTAAGAAATTCACCTACAGTGTTGCTGAGGCCAGTGTTACCTTTGGGGAGAAGGGCAGTGACGATGCAGGGTAAGTCTGGAGTCACGGTAAGAATCTATTTCACGACTGAGATACTGGCTGCATGAATGTATTCACTCGACGAACAGTCTTTAAGACTCCAAAAATCAAGGATAAAGCAGCCCTGGTCTTAGCAGCAGTGTGGTCAGAAAGATTTAGGGTAAAGATCAGGAAACAATCCATGAGGAAGTGTGAAAAACTAGTAAAGTTTTACCCTCAAGAAGGAATGACTTGGGAACACGATTTGTGGGCGCTACACCGAACCCTGGAAGACACATTTGAGCATGATAAGGTAAGTTCCCGTGACTCGAACGTTGATTTAATATACTAAATATACTAAGTATATTGTAAATGTCATATTAATATTACGAGGTATATATAATACACTTAACCTACTGCAGATAACAGAACTGCCGATAAATGGGACACGTGCCTCTATAACGAGGACATTCTCAATCACTGAACATGTGGTCATAAAGGTAGGCCGGCCACCCTCCGGGGGCAAAAGTGGAGGAGGTTCCTGCACCGAATGGAGAGGACAGGTGGTCAATGAAGACCCTCCCCATCACCTTCAGATTCTATACATATGTTAAACAGAGAACCACAATTTAAAAAAAAAAAATCTTACCCTTAATCGTGTAGTGGAGATCTCCGCTTTTAAAATATCGGGATCATATTTAGTACTGGATGAAGATCCTGAGAATACTTTCCGGAGAGAAAAAAAAAAAAAAAGTAACTTTTACAAGTTGTATAACTTGCTCTCGGCTTGGAATTTACAAACTCTAAAAGCAAGATTTACATGCTTCTGTGGATACTTACTTTAGAATTCCTTTACTGTCATTCATCAGACACCTAAATATAAAAAGTAATCTTCAAACCTTTATCATTTTTTTATAAAAACTCAAGAAAGAGGAATGTCATAAAGACCATGGAGCTTACTGTTCTCTGGATTTCATGCCTACGTATAAACTCTTTGAGGACCTGACAGCACATACAGCTTGCCAGAGCTGTGCGTTACCCAGAAACTTAGAGAACTTCTGAGCCCATCCAAACTGCTTCTTTAGACAAACCAGCTCCAGATGATCAGTTTCTGAGATGTGAGAGGGTGATCAACAGAAACTTCATTCCAGCCAACAGTCCCACCACCTCCTGCTAGAATATTGTACAAGAGTAGCAAAAGGGGCCAAATTATTTGCCTTGATCTGAACAGGTAAAAATTAACTCATCAATAAATAAAAGGCAACCAGGCAGAGGAAGGAGCAAAAACCAGAAGGGATTCATCCTCCACAAATGAGGGGGGTGGGGACTTCTGTCTGGAATGGAGTCGAGGGGTTTTGCTGAGGTCTGCGGGGCGCCCTCACCCCCTCTCGTGGCTTCTGGGGACTCTTTCTGCCTAGAAAGGAGCAGGACTCAAAATGAAACTCCACTGAAACCCAAGTGGCCTTCTCTTAGCTACACTTTGGTCCCCATTTCCAGAGTCTGAGCAGTCACGCTATACTTACAGCTTGTGTGAGAACTTGACTTCTCCTTGTAGGCATCATTTAATCGTACGTATTCATCGAGGGCCAAAGCGAGTCTTTGCTCTTTCACGTGGTACAGCTCCTTCTGCGTCCTGAGAGCATCCTGAGCCACCGAGAGATAGTCCTTGAGCATCTTCTCCTGTTCCCCTCTCCACTGTTTTCGCGGATCTTCAATCTGTGTGGTTTCTGAAAATACATTAGGTGGGTTATTCTTTAGAATTTAAGGATTTTTTTTTTTTTGGATGATTTAAGCTTTGAAAAAAAAAAGTGGCTAGCTTTAATTCTTATCTCCTCTAAGCAGTTCATTAGTATTTATGAAGTGACCTCTCCAGAAATCTGATAACAGTTTTTGCTTGATTTTACCCAGTGGCTCGCCACATCATCCACCCCCTTTCAGATCCTTGTTAACAATTATCCTCACGCTCTCATTCTCTCTCTCTCAAATAAATAAATAAAATCTTTAAAAAAAAAAAAAAAAAAAAAAGGGCGCCTGGGTGGCTCAGTTGGTTAGGCGACTGCCTTCGGCTCAGGTCATGATCCTGGAGTCCCTGGATCGAGTCCTGCATTGGGCTCCCTGCTCAGCAAGGAGCCTGCTTCTCCCTCTGACCCTCCCCCCTCTCATGTACTTGCTCTCTCTCATTCTCTCTCTCTCAAATAAATAAATAAAATCTTTAAAAAAAAAAAAAAAAAAAACAATTATCCTCACTGTGAAGCCATTGTACACAAAGTTGCCAAAGTAAGCTTCCTTAGCCGGGATCCGGGATCCGGCCATTCGTCTCAAGAATTCTCTGGCTCCCCAATACCTAGAGAATAAAAGCCAAACGATTTATGCCAGCGTTCAAGGTCTTGTGTGATCTGAACCCAATTCACTTCCCATGGCACATGTTTCCCTTTACTTAATACAGGATACTCTTGCCATGTTGCCCTCGACATCAGCACTACTCAGTCTCTGCTGACCAACCACACGAGTCCCACACTCTGTTACATGTCCACCACAACCAGGACAGAAATCACGAGGTAACACTTTGAAATGTTCATAGCAATTTTATACAGTTATTGTATATTGTTGACTCTACTAATATTTGGGCTCGCATTTTATCCCTTTTCCCCATTTCTCAAATAACTCATTTTTATTGAATTTTACAAAAATATCAGTCAGTCCATAGTGGATTTGAACATTAAAAACAAACCAAAAACCAAAAAAAACGAACCAAACCGTAGACCTGGTTGGAGAATACTCTAAGGCACAGTTCTTGGTTCTGCCCTTTTGCATACTAGAATCACCCAGAGAGCTCTTAAAAAAAAAATTTTAAAAAATCCCAGCCCAATGAGAGTTTCTGTGGGAAGAACCCACACAATGGTAGGTTTAAAGGTTGCACAGGAGACTGCAAGAAGCCCTCCTCTGCAATGGCTCACAGGCTGCCTTCTCCATGAAATTATTCAAACTATCCAATCCTGAGCTTGCTCAAACTTGCCTACCCGGCCTCGCCCATTCCTCCAACTGAGGCTCTGGCCTGCGCTCTCTCCGTCACTCCTGCCTCCCGCCCGACCCAGACAGACCCAGCGGCTTCCCACTGTGGCCCAGCGAGGGCGGTGCACCCTTTCCCTTGGGAACTGGGAGTAATACAACTTCCTTTGATGAGTGCTGACCGCTTCGTGCTGCCGATCAGTCACCTCTATAAATTAAATCACTTACTATCAAAACAGTTGGGTCATATGGGTTGGCCACTGTATGAATATGAGAACCTGCTCCTGGTAAATTAGGGCAGGAAAATTAATTTATAAATTTGCTGGAATGTCCAGGGACATACACTGTGTTTAAAATGTTTTTGCATGTGACTCTCAGTCTTAATGTCCGTGTTTCTGGTTGGCCCCAAAGGCTGCAACCTTTGTTGTAGGGTTTTAAGTCAAAACCCAGACAATGATATGAGGTGATCTGATGTGGACACAAGAATCTTTAGGGGCCAGGCTGGTTCTGGAAATGTCTAACTACCCTGGTCTCTAAGGATAAGGGATAACACTAAACTGAGGTGGTTCGGGCTGGGAAGCCTGGGTCCCCTCAGGGCTTAGAGAGGTCCTGAGTGATTGACAAACATGGCCTGGGTCAGCCAGATACACTGGAACCACTGCCTCAGGCCAGGAACCCTCACTTCACAGCCACTGGGAACAGAAGTTGAGCTTCCTCTACCATAGTATTTTGAACGCTCATTTTAAAAGATGTATTTCAACACACAAAAGAGGCATATCTCATGTAATTATGAGAAAAAAATATGCTAGGAGTCAATGTCTAAAGAGATGCAGGAGGGAACAGTCCTGATCGGACAGCCCCTTCAGCCTTGATGGACATCAGCACGGTGGGGCAGCCTCCCCATCCGGAGAATAAGGAGAATGGGCAGACACCAGCCAGTAAGAGCCAAAACTTCTCAGTTTAAGATATTCATTATAACTCAGGTCTCTGGCTATACAAACATGTAATATTTATATTCATTTCCAACATATAACTGCAAGCTGACTCAAAGTACAGAACTCATCCTCTACCAAATGGAAATTTATGGTCTTAAAAAAGTTTTCCTAACTGTAGCTGACCTGCAATAATCCTCACCTCCTCGTACTCTCGCCCCAGGAATACGGGCTAGACCTAGTGATCTGCTTCTAGTGAATACATGAGAGAGGACGTGATGGGTAGGACCTGGACTAGATTACCAAAGGCTATGGCTGCCACCTTGGCGTGCCCTCCCTCCCTGGCGCTTCTTGGCGTTCTTGCTGTAATGAAGCCAACTGCCATGCTGTAAGCTGGCCTATGGAGAGGCCCACGTGGCAAGGAATGAGGGGGCCTCTGGCCCACAGCCAACAGGGAACTGAATCCTGCCAACAACCATGTGAGTGAGTGTGAAAGCGGATCCTTCTCCAGTTGTGCCTGGCTACCACCTTGAGGACAGCCAGCCTGTGAGACCGTGAGCTAGAAGATTCCACTGAGCCTTGCTTGGATTCATGACACACAGGAACCATGAGGTAATAAATGTATTTTGAGCCACTAAGTTTTGAGATAATATGTTATAGTGAGATACAGAACTAATAAACTAGACAACCAAAGGGGTACTACAAACACAAAATGTATATGAAAAATGTGAAAAATTTGTAACAGTTAGAGTAAGGTATGTACTCCTAGTTTTCTCTCAATACCTTCAGAGGTGTCATCCAATCATCTTTTCCCTACATACTGGGGAACTGGCATACTTTCCACAAGATACCTGTTCAACAGTTAAATTGCCACAAAACACTGAAAGTAACATGGACTGACCCTGAAATGAATAAAGTATAATAAAAATAATAATAATAATAATAATAATAAACGATCAGCATTGGGGCACCTGGGTGGCTCAGTCAGTTAAGCGGCCCAGGGTCCTGGGATCAAGCCCTGTGTCAGGCTCCCGGCTCAGTGGGGAGTCTGCTTCTCTCTCTGCCTCTCCTCCTTGCTCATGCTCTCTCTCTCAAATAAATAAATAAAGTTTCTTAAAATCTTAAAAAATAGGGGCACCTGGGTGGCCCAGTCGTTTAGCGTCTGACTTTGGCTCAGGTCATGATCCCAGGGTCCTGGGATCAAGCCCCGCATTGGGCTCCCCGCTGCGGGGAGCCCACTTCTCCCTCTCCCACTCCCCCTGCTTGTGTTCCCTCTCTTGCTGTCTCTCTCTGTGTCAAATAAATAAATAAAATCTTTAAAAAAAAATCTTAAAAAACAAAACAAAACAAAACAAAAAACGATCTGCATTTATTTGGATAGATCAGCAGAAACACTCCGGTAGGCTGGTTTAAATACTGTATGCTACAAGAGCTTCAGTGGGAACGTCTACATTTCCGAAATGCTGTACAATGCAAATGTGAGCTAAAAAAGAGGGTTCCCAGAGGCACCTCAGAAGAAGGCTTCATAAAGCAGGATTGTGCTTCACCTCCTTCGCCTATATTTGCTGAACGGATTTGTAAAGAATATTTATTAAATGTGAATACTAAAAAAATATTATAAAAATGTGGTAGTTTTGTATTAAGACCTGGTGACCTTGAGAAATCACTGTATCAGAAAGCAATATAATTCCCATGATGTCTGTGGCAACGTCCCGTACCTGAAGGGGATTCGCACTCCATCAGTTTCGGATGTGGAGCTTTATAGACAGAGAACAGGCTGTGAGTTACAAGAGCTTATCATGGAAGATGACATTAGATTCTTGAAGAGTATGATCCCCGTCTGTCATGCCTATTTCTGTTCTTTCTGCTGTGCTCAGGAAGAACAGGTGACACAAGGATGAGTAACTGTCCTTCTCTTTCTTCTTAGAAACTACCTGCTGAGCTTATTATCTGTTGTTACTTCCGCAGACAAGTACTGACCACCTACTACATGCAATATAAGTGAAATGAGATGTTCGGGTGTGAGGCCCTCCTTCCAAGGAACTTACAAAATATAGAAGAAATTGTGACACACGAATTAAAAAAAACACACACACAATGAGTTTGTCCAGTAAAAAGTGATAAAAGCTTTGAGAGGAGGAAGGCCAAGAGCCATGGCAGTTTAGACACGGGGTTTTCTCTGGCTGAAAAAGGAAGGTTCCATGCAACAGGCAGTGATGGAACAAGGCTCTGAAAGGTTCCAGACAATGGCCCCTCAGGACCAGCCCTTTACTTTTACAGCCAACCCCCAAGGCCCCCCACACACACCAGCCTTCAGAGGCACCGAATTTCTTCCTTCCATCAAGCCCTGCTTTCTATGGCCTCTCTACACCTTTGGCATTAACTTGTGATCTCTCTTCTTCTGAGAGGGTATCCTCCCAACCCCCAAGCCCAACCCCAGCCCGTTCTTCTCCTGGCCTGGCTAACTAGGTCATTCTTTGGGTATCAGCTCAAAGCACTGTCTCTAGCAGCCACGGCTACGCCCTTCAGAATAGAGAGGGTCCTTCTACTTGTTCTCACTTGTTCTGCCAGCCCAACGGCGGTTCTTCCCACACTCGGCTATGTTGTCTCATTTCTTCCCCACTACTACTCCGAGAGGGACTAGCCTGCGGTTTCTTGAACACCAGGTTAATAAATATGAAACTCATTTTGTAAGCGATGGTGTGCCACAAAGGTTCTAGGAAGGCCAGGAAAGATCTTAGCTGTATTGGAGGAAAATTATCTGACAGAAATGTGAGGTTTTACTGTCTCTACAGAGCTCGACTAAGTCTCCAAGAGTCAATATGATTGTGCACAAAATTTTTTAATAAAAGATTATATGTTAAGCGAAAAAAGTTTATAAAATCATACATATAATATAATCCCACTTGAGATATCAAAAATTTTATAGAGAAAAATATTTAAAACTCTGTGTGTGTGTGTGTATCAATATGAAGAAGTCTGGAAGGATACACACTAAGAGATTTAGAATACTTAGTTCTCTTTGGGTTGTGTGAATATGGATATTCTTTCTTCCTTTTATTTATCTGTATTTTCTACTTTTTTCCTATACATATGCATTACTTTTATAAAAATTTTTTTTTTAAAAAAGAGAAAGAAACAAAAGGCATAATGAGGGTCTGAATTAGGAAAATGCCAGTGGACAAGTAGCTAAAGGAGCAAATTTGATATTATATTATAGATAAAAATCTGTGAGAACTGACAAAATGATTCTAAATTTTTCAATGTAGTAATCATGAGGACCATAATGTATCAAAAGATAATAAAGTCAAAGGGAAAACAGAAGAATCCCATTTAGTACTTGTTTGTTTTGAAGTCTTGAGAGCAAAATAGGTAGCAGTGTCCTATAAATGAAATGTCTGACAAAATACTAGGACAATCAAGAGCCAGAAATAGAGGCAGAAGTGTCGTTCATATGGTAACGGCAAAGAAGAATAATGCTGTAGAGATAAGGACGGCATGGGGGGGCATGAGGGTGAGGTCACATCTTTGAGGATGACAAGATATGAGGACACTCGATACAGCAAATGAGGGGAGACAGAAGGAGCGTTCTGCAGGAAGGAAGGTTCCAGGTGCAGGAAGAAGGGCACCATCATCTTCGTCACCCTCCATCTAGATGGAAGGAAGGGACAACTGTGATTGGGACTAGACCCCCGAAGTGACAATTCTATGAAACATGCAGATCATTACACAGATTCGTGATGCTAACAACTGTTAGTTACACTCACTAAAAATCTGTATCACCACCACCATCATAGGCTTTACTCGGATGTTTTAAGTATCTAAAAATTTTCTTTATAAAATAACTTAATAGTTTATCCTCCCAGGAAAATATAAAGGGTGAATTATGACAGAGATGAAATAGTTGGGCCCCAAATTTATTTCCCTTCTTCTAAAGGAAACAGCTCCATATGAAATATTACACACACTTGAGGAATTTTCATGAAATTTAAACACAACATGGGATGCTTCAAAACTAATACAGAGGAGTTCGGTGCGAGTAATATGGAGTAAGCGTGTGCTATCCAATCTCTCCCGCTGATTACAACTAAAAACCAAGCACAGCAAAGCGAAACAAAACGACAACCACCACCAGCAAGGACAGTGTACATAAAACAATCAAAGGAAGACGCTACACAGTAAGTAAGAGCAAGGAGGACTGTAGAAGGAAGCTGGAACTCAGAGAACAATGGTACAGCAATAAGTCCTATTTTGTTGCTGTTTTATATCCCCCTTACCTCTTGTATTTCCCATATCCGTGGTTACTGAAATGGGGACAGACAAAAAAAGCTCCAAGACAAAACCCACTCCATCTTGTCAGAGGACCGAGGGGGCGCCCACGACCATCCCAGAGAAGCCCAGGAATGGGCTGCAGCCCCACGGCAGGCAACAGCGGCTGGTGGTTGGAGGTGTGGTGGAAGCCCACTGCAGGCTCCTTTGCTCTCCACTCCGTCCTGAGACCCAGGCAGTCC
Source organism: Halichoerus grypus (assembly GCF_964656455.1). Lineage (NCBI taxonomy): Eukaryota > Metazoa > Chordata > Mammalia > Carnivora > Phocidae > Halichoerus > Halichoerus grypus. Next base: position 194,175,529 of record NC_135714.1, read on the forward strand.
TGAGCAGCATTCGATAGTGTGTGGCGAGGTTGAAGCCACATCGTGCTTGCTAGAATACCAGGAAAAGAGGCTCTACGGGAGCCAGATGACAGAGAAGACAGTTGAGGAAGTATCTAAGGTGGCTGGCCCTTTTTAAATTGGGTTATTTGTTTTTTTAATGTTGATTTTCAGGAGTTCTTTATATGATCCGGATACGGGTTCTTTATCAAGATAAAGGTACTATGAGTATTCATCCACAATATTGTATCAGCAGTCTTTTCCTTTAAAAATACGTTGAGTGAAAGATTCCATCCACAGAATCGAATGTACTCGGTTTATACGAAGTTCTAGAACAGGCAAAACTAAGCCACTGTGACAGAAATCAGAACAATCTGCAGCAGTGGGGAAGGGGACAGGAAAGAACTTACTGGGATGATGAGATTATTCTGCATCTTGACTGGACAGGCAGTTACAAAAGATTTACACATTTGCCACAATTCACGGAAATGCACACGTAAAAGCTGTGTGTTTTTTTTAATGTAAATGAGACCTCCATTACCAAAAGAGAGACAAAAAAATTAAGGTACAACTCTAAAGCTACCCAAAAAGTGATTTATTTCTACTTACGGTGATAATATCAAAACCTTATAAACAGCACTTCATAATTACCTTTTAGTTACAAATATCGCCCACCAATATCTATACCCCCACTCCACACAAACTCACTAAAGAATTCTATCATAAAACACTTAAGGCTGAAGATACTCATTGTCAAGGTCAAATCTTTTACACCTAGATATTTAATAGTGTTACACAGAAATAGTATTAAACAGCCAAACAGGCTTTATTTCTTTTTTTTTTTTTTTTTGTAAATAAAGAGAAAATAATGCTGAAACTATACAATGTCAAGACACAACATATGTGTGGACCAGCTGTTATGAGAAGATAATACCATTTGTTCCCTAAACTACTTCACAGGAATGTCTTTAAGATTAATGAGATAATGGACCAGATCCTTTTTAGTGGGAAAACTACTTGCTGTGGGTAATTTGGGCACTTTAGGGCACAGTAAATCCATCAGGCCACTGGGATACCATTATCGCACTAAAGCAAAATGGTAGACTTAAAAACCTGTATTCTAACAATTAAGTTTTTAAATATTCAGAAGGGTACGCTCTGAAGCGTAATTTATCCTTGAACTTTACTTTCTTCAAAAACAAACAGAAAGCTTTCAGTGTGCGAGTTAAACAATAAAGCTCTTCCGTCCTTCTAACGTTTAAGAGTTCGTCATAATATGAGCTACCCAAGGATAAAGAAATGAAGCTGCAGTCACTGTCCACAAGAAGCTCACAATTTAGTGAGGAAAACAGACAAATAAAGAATTTAAATGCAATGTGACAAATGTTTTTTTTTAAAAATCCCTAAGGGCCTAGCACTACAGAAATACCTGGACAGGGCACCTTATTCGGAACGGGGGCAGGGACCTGCACGCCCGAGAAGGCTGGTGGGAGGCAGCGAGGCCTGGGCAGAGGGGCCCTGGACAGATGTGGCCACAAGGGAGGGCCCAGGCGCTGGGCAGAGAGCGTTCAGGGCTGGAACCAGATGTCACAAAGGGAGGCAGAAAGCCAAGGAAGCACACGACACAGGGACAACATCCTCCAGTGGCAGGGCAAGCCGGTGGAGGGCACGCTAGTGGGGGCAGACTGGAAAGAGCCACCTCGTAAGAATCAACTGCGTGCATCTGGAACCCGGGACAAGACTTACAAGACCCATTTGGCAGCCATCGGCCTCAGGAAGTAACTGAGGTCATCACCCAAGGGGATCTGCAGGCTGCAGACAGAAGGCGACTACAGAAATCTTGACGCCGGGGACAGGCAAAAGGAAAGGGGGTAAGAGCAGCGGGGCATGGTAAAAAAAAAAAAAAAGAACGAAAGAAATTCCAATAGAAGGTATCGTGAAATCCAAAGGAGTAAAGTAGAAGAGGAAATAACCCACGGTGGCAAGAGACTCTTGTCGGATGAAGGAAGAGGTACTGTCTGGATGTGACCATTTGTGGGGTCTCAGGTGAGCCCAGTCTCAGTGACAAGACGGAGACCAATGTCCACAGTGCAGTTCAAGCAAGCTTCCCGGCGGAGGGGAAGAGAGGGCTACAGCTGGTGAGGGATTCGGGCTGAAAGACGGTTTTTGAGTACAAATGGGGTTGGGGAGAGAGAGCTGTTATTTGTTTCTTTTGGTAGTTTTGGTTTGGTTTCATTTTGAGAGTTTCCAGTGTTTAAATATGAAGACAAAAGAACCACTAGATAAAGAAATGCTGGGAGAAATTTTTAAAACCAGAAAATGATGGGTAAAGAAACGAAAGAGAAGGATGGGACATAAAAGTTATTAAGAGGGGCGCCTGGGTGGCTCAGTCGGTTGAGCATCTGCCTTCAGTTCAGGTCATGATCCCGGGGTCCTGGGATCGAGTCCCGCATCGGGCTCCCTGCTCGTGGGGAGTCTGCTTTTCCCTCTCCTCCCCACTCATAGTCTCTCTCACCACCTCTCTCTCTTTCAAATAAATACATAAAATCTTTAAAAAATAAAACAAAAAATAAAAGCTATTCAGAGGGCTCTCGGGGGTGGGGGTCCAGGAGAACCCCTTTTCCACTGAGATAGAAGGGAAAGCCCGAAAGGTGGCTTTAGGAACCTGAGACTCTACAGGTAGCCAGAGGGAAGCTGAGGGAATTAAGCTTCTCATTTCAGGGCCATGAGAGCCTGGTTCTCTCGAACCAGGACAGGGAGGTTTGTTTCTGCTTCCATAAATATTATTTAAGGAAAAAAAAGCTAAACCTGTATGAAAGTGCGATTTAAGTAGTTATACACTCTGGATAGTCCACTGAATTATTTATTTGCAATGACATCAGGAGTTTCAACTGTTCAAAATGAACTGAATCTTACCAAAAGTAGTCCCTTCCATTATAACATTAAAATATTTGGATGTTGATCATTGATAAGCAATAAAATCCACAAATAACAATACAATCAAGAAAGGTTTACTAAAAAATATAAAAATGAAAGCTAACTTTAAAACCCACAATGATGAATTCTCCATGGGATCTGTACGAGCTTTCAGGGAGAGATGCCTCTACACAAAAGTCACATTTCTTCTAATCATATTTTACAAGCCAGTAAAGCTTACAGAAACTATTACTTGCAGTTACATTGAACTAATGTGTGCATAAACGCTGGTTCCCAAACTCTATGCGCCAGATGTTCTCCTCCAACAGATTACGAGCTACCTGTGTTCGCTGAAAGACTGACTTAATTCTTCCAAGTCTTGCTCCTTCGATCCCTCCATCCCATCTTCGTGTGAGAACGGGACAACTTTGCAGCCCTCCAGCGCGCAGTGACTCACCATGCTGCCTGCACGCCCACCGCGCGGTAGCAAACACCCCCCATGCCGGCATCCTAACTGCCCTCTTGTCCGCCTCGCCGGTTGCCGCTGGGTTGAGGGGAAGCATTTTACTGTCCACTCTCGGTGGTCTCCCAGGCAGAGCCCCTCCTCGCAGTGTGAACTGCTGGAAGCCAGTCCTGTGTCCCAACCGCACTGGGACTGGAGCCTCCCAGCAGACCGCCGGGGGGCACAAAGCCTTCTCCCCCACCTCAGCAAGCACCCCACGCCTTCAGCCTCTGCAGATGTCAGGCGTGAGTGGGGCAGCTCCATCAGTTCTGGAACCCTTCCCAATCATCCTGGGAGGCGAGGATTTGCTCAGATCAAAAAAAGACCCTGACAGAGAATCAGTGGGGGGATATTTTCTCAAATTTGATGTAAGTACTGTGAGCAGATTTTATATATTGAACATTCTTAGGTTTCTAAGAGATCATTGTTATTAATATGGGCTTTTTGTGCCTCTCAAAAACTTTATCATATACCTACACGAGGGCAGCTGCAAGCCATCACTAATAACCAAGCATCAAATAAGATACTTTTTTATAACGATATTATTCTTAAAGATATTAAAGAGCACTATATATATATTTTAAAGGTTGTATTTATTTATTTGAGAGAGAGAGAGTGAGCGTGAGAGAGCAAGAGCACGAGCAGGGGGAACGGCAGAGGCAGAGGGAGAAACGGACTCTCCGCTGAGTAGGGAGCCCGATGTGGGACCCAATCTCAGGACCCTGAGATCATGACCTGAGCCAAAGGCAGACACTGAACCGACTGAGCCACCCAGGTGCCCCTTAAGAGTACTATATTATGTAAATTTTTAATATAATAGACCTATGAGAAATAAGATAACAGAGTATAAATCATTATATATTACTCAAAATCCTTATTTTTTTAAAGATTTTATTTATTTCTTTGAGAGAGAGAGAGACAGAGATACTGAGAGAGAGCACAAGGTGGGAGGAGAGGGAGAAGCAGACTCCCTGCTGAGCAGGGAGCCCAATACGGGGCTCGATCCCAGGACCCCGAGGTTATGACCTGAGCCAGAGGCAGATGCTTCACCAACTGAGCCATCCAAGCGCCCCTCAAGATGCTCACTTTTAAATGAAATAAGCAAACTGAGTATCAGTGAGTATTACATGCATCCATCTGAATACATTTTTTAAAGGGGTGGGTAGGGAGTAAATATACACACACTCACACTCACACACACACACAGACATATAAACAATGCTTCGAGTATGTGTTTTAAAAAGTTGTTCATGGTCACAGCAATCCTCTGCCTAGCCTTACCATGCCAGTGATCTGACAGATTAAAAAGCTGTTAAAATGAGAGGTGCTCCCCTTACAACCACAAAGAAATCAGGAAACAAAACAAAACAAGGGTTTAGTCTTTTCCACGGTACAGCTGCATCTTCGAGAGGTGCTGATGTCAGTCGCCCCCCTTCCCACCACAGCACACACAAAGCCACTGGACCTGGCTGTACGCGGCATGCCCAGCATGCCCAGCTCTGCGGCAAGGACAGAAAAGGAGGAACCCCACTCTGAAGGGCAGTGGTCATGGGACGGCTCATGGTCTCCACTGGCCCCCACACCTGCGCTCGAGAACACTCACCCCTACCACGCAGACAGACACACAGACAGACAGATTCATTTCTCTGTCTCTGCCCCCATAAGCCCAATGTACATACATGCCCCAGATTCCAAAACGGGCATTTCAGGTAATATTAGTCACTGAGAAAGTGGGGTTTAAAATAAAAAAATTCACTTTGTAGAGTGTTTACCCTTTTGTATGATTCCAGATTGGGGGGGGGGGTTACTTTTACAAAAAAGAAAAACTTACTGTTGACATGATCGATGTAGTAGACGCCAATCTGTGGGTCAAACCCTGCTTCCCAGCCCCACGGCAGCTCATCCCCAACACAATCAGCAAATGACAAGGGCTTCGTTAACCTGCAACAGACCAGAATAAATGCACGGTGATTCTTTCCATCAAACAACATAGGTCAAAATTCGGTACCCTAACCATAATGAAGACGTGTCTAGGTGGCATTTCCGTTTTGTTCTCAATTGTGTCTAGAGTTTGCACGGCTGTGTTTGAAATCTTAACAGAAAAAAAAAAAAAAAACAAGGATAAAATACAGAGATGAATATCCAAAAAAGTAACAATAAGTCATAATACCCTTTGCAAAGTTCACAGCTTAAGACTGGGAGATAAATCCATACAATAAATAAGTAAAGCCATTTTAAATCAGGGAGAAGTCCAAGCTGACAGTAAGGAGGCCTGGGACCCTGCTCCAGCTCTCCACTAAATGGCTCTCCCATGACAAAGAAAAATTTGTCCCGGGATTCAAATCCTGGCATCATGGAAATCATCACACCAGTAACTCTAAGACAAGATACGTATCAGGATACACTAATTCTAGATTTAGATGCTCTTGTATAAATTAACTGAACACTTACTTGAATGTGGGGTCCACTATGACAGGAGGGACAAGTATATTTTATTTTTGTAAGTATCTTACACATACCAGTCACTCAACACAATTTCTAATGGAACCAAACACACAAAATACTTAGGTATCAATGTGATGTCGCCTTTTGAAGCTGCCTTATGCTTTCTTTTTTTTTTATTTTATTATGTTATGTTAATCACCATACATCATTAGTTTTTGATGTAGTGTTCCATGATTCATTGTTTGCGTATAACACCCAGTGCTCCATTCAGTACGTGCCCTCTTTAATACCCATCACCAGGCTAACCCATCCCCCCACCCCCCTCCCCTCTAGAACGCTCAGTTTGTTTCTCAGAGTCCATAGTCACTCATGGTTCGACTTCCCCTCCGATTCCCCCTGCCTTCATTTTTCCCTTCCTGCTATCTTCTTTTTTTTTTTTTTTTTTTTTTTACATATAATGTATTATTTGCTTCAGAGGTACAGGTCTGCGATTCAACAGTCTTGCACAATTCACAGTGCTCACCATAGCACATACCTTCCCCAATGTCTATCACCCAGCCACCCCATCCCTCCCACCCCCCACCACTCCAGCAACCCTCAGTTTGTTTCCTGAGATTAAGAATTCCTCATATCAGTGAGATCATATGATACATGTCTTTCTCTGATTGACTTATTTCCCTCAGCATAATACCCTCCAGTTCCATCCACGCCGTTGCAAATGGCAAGCTTTCATTCCTTTTGATGGCTGCATAATATTCCATTGTATATATATACCACATCTTCTTTATCCATTCTTCTGTCGATGGACATCTTGGCTCTTTCCATAGTTTGGCTATTGTGGACATTGCTGCTATAAACATCGGGGTGCACGTACCCCTTTGGATCCCTACATTTGTATCTTTGGGGTAAATACCCAGTAGTGCAATTGCTGGGTTGTACGGTACCTCTATTTTCAGCTTTTTGAGAAACCTCCATACTGTTTTCCAGAGTGGCTGCACCAGCTTGCATTCCCACCAACAGTGTAGGAGGGTTCCCCTTTCTCTGCATCCTCTCCAACATCTGTCATTTCCTGACTTGTTAATTTTAGCCATTCTGACTGGTGTGAGGTGGTATCTCATTGAGGTTTTGATTTGGATTTCCCTGATGCCAAGCAATGCTGAGCACTTTTTCATGTGTCTGTTGGCTGTTTGGATGTCTTCTTTGGAAAAATGTCTGTTCATGTCTTCTGCCCATTTCTTGATTGGATCATTTGTTCTTTGGGTGTTGAGTTTGATAAGTTCTTTATAGATTTTGGATACTAGCCCTTTATCTGATATGTCCTTTGCAAATATCTTCTCCCATTCTGTCGGTTGTCTTTTGGTCTTGTTGACTGTTTCTTTTGCTATGCAAAAGCTTTTTATCCTGATGAAGTCCCAATAGTTCATTTTTGCCCTTGCTTCCCTTGCCTTTGGCGATGTTTCTAGGAAGAAGTTGCTGCGGCTGAGGTCGAAGAGGTTGCTGCCTGTGTTCTCCTTTCGGATTTTGATGGACTCCTGTCTCACATTTAGGTCTTTCAACCATTTTGAGTCTATTTTTGTGTGAGGTGTAAGGAAATGGTCCAGTTTCATTCTTCTGCATGTGCCTGTCCAATTTTCCCAACACCATTTGTTGAAGAGACTGTCTTTTTTCCACTGGACATTCTTTCCTGCTTGGTCAAAGATTAGTTGACCATAGAGTTGAGGGTCCGTTTCTGGGCTCTCTATTCTGTTCCATTGATCTATGTGTCTGTTTTTGGGCCAGTACCATACTGTCTTGATGATGACAGCTTTGTAATAAAGCTGGAAGTCCGGAATTGTGATGCCGCCAGCTTTGCTTTTCTTTTTCAACATTCCTCTGGCTATTCGGGGTCTTTTCTGGTTCTATATAAATTTTAGGATTATTTGTTCCATTTCTTTGAAAAAAGTGGATGGTATTTTGATAGGGACTGCATTAAATGTGTAGATTGCTCTAGGTAGCATTGACATCTTCACAATATTTGTTCTTCCAATCCATGAGCATGGAACGTTTTTCCATTTCTTTGTGTCTTCCTCAATTTCTTTCATGATTATTTTATAGTTTTCTGTTATGCTTTCTCTTTAAGCTTTAAAATGAATGATGGAAACCACAGTTTCCTAAGCACTACGGGTTTCAAACTTAATGTTGGGTTGATTTTTCTCTCTCACTTTCTTCATTTTTGATTTTGAGATTTTCCTTGGCTGTTAGAGCAGCCTGGGCAGGCTAATAGTACAGGTTAGTGAATGTCCTATTGTCGGGTGGCCAACATCAGTGGACATACCTTCTGATTTAGCCACGGGCACCACCACCAACACAGTTCCTACATACAGAATCACCTGGAATCCCATTTATCCATGCTAATGAATATCAACAATGACATAGTTCAACTGAAATACAGCTCGTTTCCAGAATCTCATCATTCATCAGAATGACAAACTGTGTCACCTACCCTTCAGAATGCTGGGAGATCAATACGTAAAGGAGGGAAACGCTTTCTTCCCAGGCCTCGCCTACAATAGCCCCCTCCAAGGACATAAAATACCAGTGGATGAAAAGAAGGGAGTGTCTCCTTTACTCTCAATGTTCCCAAAGCCCGAAATCTGCTTCTGGGGACACCGGCCTTTGAAACCAGTTCAGCTGATGGAAGTAATAAGGAGACCAAGCAGCTCTGCCCCTGAGACACTAGGAGACCACCTTACTGGGAGCCTCTATCTACCCCAGGTTCCTTCTCTTTTAAGTGGTGATCACACCCCCCTTATCCTCTCCCTGCAATTTAACTGCCTCTTAAGATTAATGTGAGATTAAAAAGGAAATAACTTAGAACAGTGTCAAGGACATGGTAAATAGTCACCAGATGTCAGAAATTATCAATCCAAGCGCAACACATGAATTCTCTAATTTGTTCTTCAGAGGAATGGAGTCAGGCAGTAGTTCTCAACGTACGGTCTTCACGACCAGCAGCATCAACATCTGGGCGCTGGTTAGAAATAACAAATTATTGGGCCCTTAGGCGGAGTCCTACAGAATCAGAAACTTGAGGGCCCACCAATGCATGTTTAATCAAGCTCTCCAGGTAATTATGGAAAATTTGGGAACCACTGGCTCAGAAGGTAAGAGCCTGAAATTTGGCATCAGAGATCTGCTGGGTTCAATTCCCTGTCTGCCACTTACCTGCTGGACAACCTAGGGCAGGTTACTAACCTTAAAAACCCCTGTTTCTGAATCGTTTTTAAAGGGGGGAAGGCGGATCGTGAAGTTTAAATGAGGATTAAACAACATAATCGTCGACGAATGGGAAGCTTCAGTATATATTAGATGAGTGAAATGAGCCCCAGACATGTTAGGTAATGCACGCAATAATATGGCAACTCGTCAGATTTACTTTGCAAACCTGGAGTCAATTTGAACCCAATCCAAGTCAAAAAACCATGCTCTTAGTTGTGCTTAAATTCCATCTTATATCGTAAACTGCCCAGGAAAACTGATAAAGGAATTAGATACTACATCAATAAAACCCCATACCACAGGAAGCGGCCTTGCCTTCATACATTGTCTGTAAGACTGATCTCTGACTCTGTTGATAAAGCTGATTTTTAGACAAAGCCCCTGTGCCAGGTTACCTTGCATATTATTCTGTTCTCTTTCCCTCACTCTTTTATCAGCGCTGTCTAAAATGCACATGCATCCTAAAGAAATGAATAAGACACGGATATGTAAGTTTAAATGACAAGAGAGTGGTATTACACAAGTGTTATCTTGGTATCAAATCAACATGCTTCAGCCTGAGTATGACATGAATGTATTTGTCAGTCTAAGAATGAGAAGTCACAAAAGCTTCAGAACATGGGTTATGATTACAAATTACGGTAATTTGACTCTACTTGGAAATTATCCAGTTTTTCCTATTAATTGCTCAACAGATAATAAGCATTTTATTAACTGTCACTGTTCTAAGACTAGAATTACATCTATAAGTATACATGTAATTATGAACTCAGTTAAAAAATTCAAAAGTTTCCATTCCTGGAAATTTTAATGTAAAAATTTCTTTGCAGTGTTACTTCAAAAATCAATTAGATGCTTTATTTTCTGTACCTGGATAAGTACCTATCTTTTCTCCACACTCTATCAATAAGTAAAACCATTAAAATACATATGTATAAATTTCAAAATGTTAGAATTTAATTCTTATCCAAACTACAAGGTATAAATAGAATAACATTCTCAGATACCAAATAGAATTAAGCACTCAGTTCTGCTGCTATCCTGATAATGGGAACATATTACTGTGACATACTAAGAAGTAACACAAAACAAAAAGAAGTTAACAGATGCATTCCAAAATTAGAAACAATATGACTTAGAACAAATACAGTAAGCAGAAACGTTGATTAGTTTCTAAATTTCTTCCTCTTGTTTTGCACAAGGAATCTCTGAAACATTCCATCTTCCTTTGATGTTCAGGAAGTAAAAATGGATGGAGTTTGCTTTTTGTTGGTTCCCCACAAAGGAGCAACATCATGCAAAAAGCCTGAAACTAACAAGAGTCTTTATGCTAAATTCCAGAGATTACTCTTTGCTTTAAAAACCGCCTTCTTTTGCACCGTGACTAATGTGAAGAAAATGCCAATTTACTACAGCGCTTTGCCAATGCTCACATACAAAATTTGAACTTTGCACGGCATTTCCTCTCTTTGTGGGCACTGTCTCATCCTTCCACATGATCCGCCATTTAGGGCTTACTGTCAATCACGGATACCTGTCCTATGACATGAGACATCTGCCACACACACACAGATTTACTCTTCACCACAATTACGTGATGGTGAATGCTGCGTGCGCATAAGCACAAATCCCAAAGCACTGAGTTTGAACTAATTGCACCGAAAGAAAAGGCACTTGACAGAGAAAGCCATTCTCGGGTTAATAAAACTCTTGCCACAGTTTAAGTCCCCCAGATGTATAGTTTAGCGTGAATGCGAAAGGTCTTCCCAGTTGTTTTTGCTTTGTGGTATCTGCGGCTCTCGTGGGGCTTAGTCAAAGCAGAGTTCACGTTGTGAGCTGTCTAGGATTACTACGGGATCTGCCCACACAAACAGCGCTGAACGGCTACAGAGGCCTGACAGAATATTAACTTATAATGATGTTAATTAGGCCCCTCAATACGTCTATCTGTTTCTATCGCTATACTAGTCAGGGGAAGTAGCAAAGGGACAGAAAGAGGGGGAATCACAGAAAAGGGTGAATGGTGGCAGCAAGAAGAAAACGGCTCTTAAGAGAAATTATACAGACCACTTCAGAGGAGGGTGGATGAAGTGAACTTCGTATCTTTGAGGAAATTAGCTTAAATTTTTCAAAACAAGCCATATTAGACAGGAGAACTGCCAGACAGGGATGGCCCTGAGCCCAATACACCGGGTCAAGGAGGAGCCTGGGGCACCATGATTTAAATGGCTCACCCAATGTTTCGCTGCTGAGGAGCATAACTGGGGGGCCCAACCAGGCCCGTTTCTCCAGACTGAGTTCATGTCATCTTTGTACCTGCTTGGGCTCTCAGACAGTTCTTTTCTGTGGTGGCCCGAGGTCTGGTCTTCCTCTTTTACCCACTGGTGCTAGTTTTTTCCCTAGTTGCCAAAGAGAACCAGTGTAATCTTTCTTCCATGTGATGGGCTTTCAAATTTGAACACAACGGTCTTGTTTCCCAAACCTGCTCTCCTAGAACCCAACTGTCTGGTTCCCCTCACCGTTGCTCATATCCCTTCTCTACTCAAAAGCCTACCAATCTCCTGTCCATAATCCCACCGGGTTCTCCCTGCTCTGCAATCACATCCCATCAATTAGTATCAAGCATGAAACTCCTCTCGTATAGTTCGTTTTTTTCTCCCTTGGCCTACAAATATACTCAATCCCTCCACCCTAAAGAAAACCTTTCCTCAAATCTTCTGGCTCATCTTTAATGTTCATTTCCTAACCATTTATTCATTCCAACCTAGAGATCTTAAAATCTAGAGGGCTTTAGGAGACCCTGTCAAAATCTCCCTTATGCCACCTAACCCAATCTATAGCTACTTCATGAATATATGACTGAAAGGCAATATTTGTGGGTGACTCACCTTTGAAAGAGCACACCGCTTATGCTGTCGATTTGGGGACTCAACTGTATTATTTGCAAAAATGTCAACGCTTACACTATTCTATGTAGAAAGAAGTCAACTTTTACATGAAGTAATTATACTAAAAATACAAAACATTCACTGTTTACCATGTACCACACATGCTTTAATACATATAAATGTGTGTGTTAAATCCTCATAAAACTCTGCGAAGTACATATAAGTGTTATTGCCATCTGAATAGCCCATGCAGGAAAAAAAAACTTAAACTGTAATCCAATAAGCACACGACTGGGTAACACATACCTCTTTCTAGTCAACATTTGTGGTTTCCAGCCACTGGGCTGATTATGCAGTGTGTCGCTGTCATTGTTCTCTAAAGCATGCGTTCAGCTACTGATACGGATTTGACTCTCCACCAGTTTCTGGAAGAAGCGGCAAGAAAGGGGCCCCTTTCAAAAGTTCTGGAGGGAGAGGGGAGGGGTCTGTATGCTGAAGCAGCATCGCTGGGCAGAGGGGTACACTGTGGCTGTCTACACGGCCTGAGGGGCTCCTATTAAGGCGGCAAAGGCTACGTGCCCCCACACAGGCCTTCACACTGTCCACCTTCACAACAGAGGCTCCGAAGGACGAGGAGGTCAAGTACAATCACAGAGAGAGGGAAAGATACGGATCAGGGACACACAACTCCTACGTTCTTTTAAAGATCTGACCGACGATCAAAAGCAGCTTTTTAAAAAATAGTTAATCTTTTTGATAGGATTTGTAGACTGAACTGCAATTTCTAAGTAATACTATATTTATACATGCAATTCTGAAACAGGAGGTTAGAAAATGATTCGACTTAATTGTTTACATTGTCTGCCTATTTTAACTAAAAAAAAACAGTTGGTGCCTATAAGGTCAAAATTATGGATCACATTTCCCACAGGAGCTCTTTAATGTAAGATCAGCCTGGAAATGTTGATTCCGAGCAGTAGCTCCTGAACCTACATGTACATCCAACTCATCTGAAAGGCTTATTATAAAATAGATCACTGGACCCATCCCCACACTTTCTGCCTCAGTAGATCGAGGTGGGGAACCTGCATGTCTAACAAGTTCCCAAGTGATGCTCATACTCTGGCCCCTGGACCATACTTGGAGAATCACTAGTTAAACCACTAATCACAGCCCTAATCCATCCAGGTGATGGAGAAAGGAAAACAAACTCAATTTAAAAATGAAACTGGAGGCAGAAGCCTCTGCTTCAGAAATACCTATATGATGAAAACTATGTTTAATGAGATGTTTAAACAAAATTAATGGCTTAATAATTCTCAGATTGGAGTCGCTTCATTTAATTTTAAGTCAACATTTTTTTTTCCTCAAAGAACACTTAAAAATTTTTAAAATAAGGTCTTGAAAAGCAAGGTTTTCTTTTTCTTTCATATTTCCACCTACATACAGAATAGTAGTAAGTACTCAACATCATTAGTCAACAGGAAAATGCAAATAAAAAACATAATGAGGTACCAGTTCATACACACCAGGATGGCTATAATTAGAACAACACCCCCAGAACAGAAAGTAACAAGTGTTAACAGGGATGTGGAGAAAAGGGAAACCCCCTGCACATTGTTGGTGGGAAGGTAACATGTTTTCAGCCTCTGCAGAAAACAGTTGGGCAGTTCCTCAGAAGTTAAACACAGGATTACTACATGACCTCGCATTTCTGCTCCTGGGTAGATGCCCCAAAGAACTGAAAACAGGTACCCAAGCCACTGCATGCCCATAATGTTCACAGCAGCACTGTCTACAGCAGCCAAAAAGTGAGACACCTCAAGTGTCCATCAACGGATAGACTGCGTGTGGTATATACGTGCAATGCAGTATCATCCAGCCATGGAAAGGAATGAAGTGCTTACACGTGCTACAACGCACAGGACCTCCAAAACATTAGGCTAAGTAAAGCCAGACCCCAAAGGTCACATAGGGTACGATTCCACGCACATGAAATATCCAGGATAAACAAATCCATAAAGATAGAGAGTAGAGGAGTGGTTGTCAGAAGCTAGGGAGGGGGGCAAATGGGGAGAAACTGCTGGATGAGTATCTGGAAGGAGAGAAATGTTTCAGAACCAGAGACGGTGCTTGCACAACAGTGTAGATGTAGTAAATGCCACTTTAAAGTGGTTCATTCTGTGGTATGTGAATTTCACCTCAATAAACTATTTTTTAAAAATAGCAACACGTCATAACAATGCCAAGACTCCAAGTGAGTAAGATCTCTTCACAAGAGGAAGTTAAATAATAAAAATATGTGAAAATGTGTAACTTCACTAGTAAAAAAGAAATGCCAAATGAAACAATAATGAGGCTTAATTTTAAGCCTGTTAGGGTATCGAGTTTTTGTTTTGGTTTGGTTTGTCTTCCTAATGAAACTCAGTTCTGGTGAGGATGTGAAGAATCAGTTACTTTTGTTTGTTGCTGGTAATTTTGTAACTTGAGACAATCCTTTTAAGAAACAATTTGGCAGTATTAGAAAAGCATTAAAAAGTTGATTCCCTTTAACCTAGGAATGCTAGTCTTACGCAGTATTCCCTGAATCCTGTCCCACAGGACCACCCCTCCAAAGACTGAGTGGCCACCTAAGGCATCTTACTAGCCTCTGTCTTCCCCACCGGCTTACGAGCTTCTCCAAGGCAGGGCCCCATTCTGTTCTCTGCGTCCCCAGCACAATACCTACCTCATCAGTTTAGAATCCATGTTGAAACTGAATGGATGCAGATTAGAAAGAAAGACAGGAAGAAAACAATTATGGAGGACTGTTATTGTTTTTTTTTTTTAATTTTCAATTTACATAAATGTAATAGTAAGTGCATTTATTAAAAGAATAATATGAAGGTTAATATTTAGGTGATCATTGATAAATATATTAGTGAATAGCTGATAACAAGACTATGGAGATAACAAGAAAGGAGAAAAATCTCTCAATATTGCACCAAAATATCTGGTCCTGTAACTTATTTTGGCTTATTATAATTACATTATATATCATAAATGAATAGCTAAACAGAAAACAGATTCTTAGTGACAGAGAGGTAAAAGAATTTATCGCAGGTGTTACAATAATTCAGCCATTTTTTAAAAGTATTTTACCCTACAGAAGAAAACAGAGTGGTCAGCAAACACTTCAACCTGAACCTCTTTTCTCTCCTAAGTGCCAAGAAATGTTTGCCCTTTGGATTATTTGGTTTTGGAAAAGAGTTTGAGAATTTAAGTAGATATGCCAGTAAAGAATGCTGGCGAGAGGAAGAGGGCTTAACAGATTATTATCCAAACAAACAAACCCACCAAGACCGCCTCATCCTCCTACCTACAGTTCAAACAGCACAACCATTGTGGACGCCATCACAGATAAGAGCTATTCAAGGACCAGGACTGGAAGGTGCTGGAGGATTCACTCAGGAGAACGTGCTCCAGCCAGAACAACAAAGAACTGATTTACAGTAAGCACACCCCTCTGGATGGCTAGAACCTTGCTGTATTCAACCTCTATCTTAAAGAGGTTAACTCAATGATTAAAATGACCCTGTATTACTTTTATCAAAATCTAAGGAACTAGGAAGATGTTTTTTAATCCCTATAACCTTATTACATAGGGATAACCCCAGTCAACAGTGTGTTTCATTCCAGGCTATGCTTTTCTTAAAAAAACATACACACCCATATACTGAAGCACATATAATATTATGCACATTTTTACAAGATTGGTAATAAACTAAACTATACACTATAGTTTTGAGCCTTGCCTTAAAAAAACCCAAGTAATACTTTCTCATCATGAAAAATATATAAAATAGGATAAACTATTAGTAAAGTCCTGCCTTCATTTCCCTATAGAAAGATATATATTCCCATACATTGGTATCTTTTCAGTCCATCTATAAATTCACATGCTATTACAAAATGTATGAACAGGCTCATACTATGTGCATTTTCTATGACTTTATTTAGTTTGCAATACAAGTTAGAAATTTTTCAATGAGCATAACTATACATTTACCTCAATCTTTTAATACCTACATATATGGAACAGATTACAGCCCATTATTTGACTAATCACCAATTAACAGACATTAGTTTCAACTTCCTTCAAGAGAAATTAATGCTTCCATGTACATGCTTGTAAATATTTTCAGCTGTGCAAGTACTTTTTAGAATGAATTCCTGGCAGTGAGTCGAAGAATATACACACTTTTAAAATTTAAAAATGTCAATATGCGCTAGAGAGATCTTAAAGACATATTAGCATTTAAATTTTTTAATCCTGATACATACTCTCCTCCACCTGGGCATTACCAATTTGCACTCTCATCCACAATGGTAGTGAGCACCCATTACCCACATTCCACCACCCCTGATACGGTCCTGGGGTGGGGGTGGGGGGGCATAAATCTAACAATTACTACATAAGGTCTGTAACTTTTCTGTATGTTTGCTTCCTTTTGTCCTTTTTTAAAAGTGCTCTCCATATTGATTTGTAGCAACCTGTAAGACATGTTGGCATTAATCCTTTGTCAAGTTGCAAACATTTTTTTCCGAGGATATTACTGGTCCATGAACTATTTAGGATAAATAAAAGACTGATTATTTTAAAGTATTGGTGGGGGGGGCACCTGGGTGGCTCAGTCAGTTAAGTGTCCCAACTCTTGATTTTGGCTCAGGTCATGATCTCAGGGTTGTGAGACTGAGCCCAGAGACAGGCTCAGAGTCTGCTTGAGATTCTCTGTTGTCCTCTTTCTCTGCCCCTTCCCCTCTCTAAAAAATAATAAGAAAAGAAGAAGAAAAGTCTTGGGAAAACTAGATTGACAGGGGAAAAAAGCTAGATCCTTATCTTCCTTCCAACCTAATTAATTCTAGATAAGTCAAAAGAATCACATGTGATAGACAAAGAAGCTAAAGTATGAAACCCACTAGAAGATACATAAGAATTCTTTAAGACTTCTGGGTTCCATTCCTACATCCAGTGTTTCAAACTGTAGTCCTTTAACACTTGCCATTGAAAAATATATACAATGAAAACAAGATCATGCAATACATTTCAGAGAATTACCGACAGAGGCGACACAGGCGTTAAGCTTACAGCTTGCTCTGTTAAAAAGGCAATTAATAAGTATTAGAAACGTGTTAAAGACATACTAGCACCAGACTGACTTTCTCCTTACAACAGAAAGTAATATGACTCAAATTTACTTAATGTGATGTCCCCGTTCTACTACACCCTTCTTGGGAAATGGTCCTAGGCCAATGGAAGACTCCAGCAAAGGGTAGCATAATCGGGACAAATTTTAATTGAGGAAGGTGAACCTAACAGCGGTGCACTGAACAGACTAATCCAGCAGCAGCAGCCTCACCTGGTAATTTACTAGAAATGCAAGTTATCAACTTCCTCCCCTCAAGCCACTAAATCAGAGCCTGAAGGCGGGGCCACGCCCTCGCCCTCCGCAAGCCTCCCTGCCTACTGCAGGGGGAGAGCCCCTGGGTTAGAGAGGGGCTGAAACAGCTCAATTTTCCATTTTACCATCAGGTAGTAAGCAATGGCGATGGCCAGGGAGAAAGGAAAGCACCGTGGCAGCGGACAGGAGCACTGCCATGAGGAAAATAATAGCATCTGAGGCTGCCAGGGAAGAGAAAAGACTCCTGTAAATGTGGGGTTCCAGGCCTGGGTCCCTGAAAGTAGAAGCTGGATACTGAAAAGCTGGGGGGTGTTCTCCCGAAACAAGAGAGAGGTAATTGAGAAAGTCTACAATTCTGTGGTTTGAGTACAGTCATAGCAACACCGGTAAGCAAAATTATCCCGGATTAATTAACTTTAAAAGATGTTGCGTGTGAGGTGCCTGAGGGACACGCAGGGAAAATATAGACTAAAATCTCCACTGGGACATCAGATAATGGATGAGATGAGTGAGCCAGGCAAGGCCTTGGGATGTGCCCACATTTAACGGGACAAAGCAGAGAACAGAAAGAAGGGCTTAGACAACGGAAGGGGGGGGGAAACCCCACTTCTCTCTCATCTTTTCGCTCCTGCCCACAGCAAGTAATAATAAAACTTACAGCAAAGGAACATTTCATTCATGCATTCATCAGGTCACCAAATCTTTACTGAATGCCTCTGTCCCACACTGGGATAACACAGGATGTGGGAAGCATGGTTCTGGTCCCCCAGCAGTTCTTCCAGAGATAACCAGTGACTGGCCGGCTGTCCTGTGGATGTAAGCGTGGCATGAAAGTGTTCCCCAGTGAGAGCGAAATGTGTGTTTTGAAAACCAATGAACTTTGAGTATATCTGCTTGTTGTACCATCTAGAAAATGACTGACTTAACACGAGGGAGGTAGTTCCGTTGAACACCAAGGAATCCTCCTGACGACACTATATGAAACTCTCCATGGACTAGAGCACCTAGTTCTCGAGCTTACGTCCCAGGGACCCCATATTGGTTAAAAGGGAAGGAATCCTCGTGGCCAGGAACCCCACCTGGCAGAGTCCACGCAGGTGCAACCTCTTCTCCACGACACTGAATGCCCTGTCACTAGGGTCGCTCTCCCACCATCCTGACCACGGGAAGCAGTCACGGCTCATGCTGGCATTTTACAACCCCAAGCCTAGCTGTTGCTGTTTAACAGCATTACCAGAGTTTAATTTACATACCATAACACTTGCCCATGGTTTAAGTGTGCAAATCAGAAATTTTTAGTAAATGTAGAGAGTTAAAACCACCACGCAATCTAAGTTTAGCACATTCCTACCAACCCGAAAAGATCCCTTGTGCCTAGGTGCAGTCACCCGGGACCCCCATCCCTACCGCCTGCCCCAGGCAACCACTCATTTACGTTCTGTCTCTATGGATTTGCCTTTTTCTGGAATGTCAGATCAATGGAGTCGTACAACCTGTGGTTTCTGATGTCTGGCTTTTTTATTTAGCATAATGTTTTTTTGAGGTACATCCATACTGTTGTGTGTGTCAAGAGTTTGTTCCTTTTATTGCAAAATAGTGTCCTATTGTACGGACATATCACATTTTGTTTATCCATTCACCGCTTTACAGACCTTGGGACTGTTTCCGCTAGGATGAGTAAGGCTGCTATAAGCATCTGCAAACAAACGTAGCTTTTGAGGGAGAAACAATGATCCGACTTCAAGCTCAGTGTGAGGGGCCAAGTTTTGTGACATGGTTGGCACAAGTTATTGGCATAGTGGTCTACAAACACTGAACAGCAGAGAAGAAAGAAAAACCAGCTCATACCAACAAGGGATCAGCTTATTGACCTCATTAACACCAGAAAATCATAATGTTTGCCAGCGGGCAAAGGGTGGCAATCCTACACGACTTCACTGCCCAGAAGCAGGACACCTGCTCTTCAGATGCCTACTCTACCAATTGCTGAAAACCTAAATGAGTCCGTGCGAAGTAAAGGAAGAATCAGGCAGCAGAAACAGGCTTTTTATCTGTGCAGCTCCCTCTGCCTGGACACCCTCCTTCCCTCCACTTTTCCACCAATCTCTCCCTGCTCAGTTTCACCTTACGATTGTCCTTTGAGATTCCACTTCCTTAAAAGATCCTTCAGAGGGCACGTTCTGCATGGAGCACTGGGTGTTATGCACAAACAATGAATCATGGAACACTACATCTAAAACTAATGATGTAATGTATGGTGATAAACATAACAATAAAATAAAATTTAAAAAAAGATCCTTCAGAATGCGCTGTCTCCCCCAGGCAAGCCATCCTGCTTCCTAAACTACACTATTTAATAGCATCGTAGGAGCTTTGGTTTGGGAAATATCTTTCCCCTTCAAATTGGTTGTTTTTCACACTGTTCACATTTTTTCAGTTGACTTGTCTATTCTGTTCACTAAGTCCTTCCTGGTTTTTCTCTAAGCCCGTAGCATGGCCCTTGGTGCTCAACAGATGTTAGAGAAAACAATGAGCGAATGATTGCTAAGCCACACCTCTGTGTGGAGATCCAGCCAACATCTACCTGATAATTCTGTTTGGGGGGGAAGGTGGTTTCATAGCCACAATGAATGTTAAACTCACACGAAACATAACCCTTGACCCCCGTTCCTCGCCCTTCCCCCAACCATGGTCCTTCCCAGATTACACATCTTGGAAAATGCCGGGATCCTCAACCCAGATGCTCGAGTCACAACCCTCCACGTCTCCCTCTCCCTCACCCCCCACCCGCCCCTACTCAATCCATCATAAATCCTTCAGGCTCAACCTCCAGACTCCACCTCAACCCATACAGCTCGCTTTCTCCACCTCTACCTCCCTCTGACGGCCAGCTCTCATCCCAGTCCCCACACCCCTCTCCTCGGGAGTCCCCACGATTACCAGTGCAGCGTGTACCCTTCCAGACCCGTCTCTGCATACAGCTAGAAAACTGTCTGCAGCGTTAACATAAATAATACACTGTGTGTGTCATTCTGCAGTTTACCTTATTCATCCAACGATATAACTTGGGACCTTTCGTGTTGCTATCTCATTTCTTATAGCAGGTTTAGACCACAGTTTATTTAGCCTTTCCAGTACAGTCCAGTACCGATGGACAGTTGAACTGTATCTAAAAACAACGCTGTACTGGGCATTCCTGGATGAGCCCTAGGGCAGATACTGACAAGAATTCAGGTACAGGTGCACCAAGGCGGCCTCAGAGCTACACATGCGCACACGGGATGGCAGCTCCCGAGGGGACGGTGACTCCAGGCCAGCTGCCTGACTGGTGCAGTTTCCGGGTCTGCAGCCCTGCAGCTGGGGGCCGCGGAACGGAGTGCTCAGCTACCCTGGGCTGGGTTCTAGCTACCACGCAGCGGGCTGCTAAGTTTCAAGGCTGGAGAATTTTAAGAAGTAAGCTTTGGTGACTCGTGGGGAAGTATCTGGGGCTTCACTTCTAGCCTCTGGTTTTACTTTTTTATGGTCTACGTCTATAGATATCGTTACATTTAGAGACAAAGCAAATGAATGTCATACCGTTCATCATGTGAAGCTTGTGTTGTTTCCGTGGGTCCCTGGCAAGCCTGCCTGGATAAAGGCTCCAGGAAAGTATGTTGGTTTGGCCATGTGAGCACTGCACTCCTGATAGATTGCACTGAACAAATTTCTGATGCTATGCTGATGCTATTAGCAGAGCCTGGCCTGGCATTAAGACGTCTCATTAGGACTGACCCAAATGGAGTAGTTAGCATTGGACTGTCAGGGGTCTTCCAGGAGCCCTGAGTAGAGAAGGGATTCTCAGGTTAAGTACAGGTCTTCAAGAATGGGAAGACTCTGGGGACATCTGACCAGATTCCCACAAGTGAAACCATGTCTGACTGCTTCCAAAGAAAGCTTTGAGGTCCAGGAGTCAATCATCCTCTGTGTACCTGCAAAGTGTGCTTAATGTTTCAAAGACAACTGTTTATACACCTGCAAAAGATCTATGCCTGCACCCATATATGTTACTTGGAAATTTGGGGGTTACATTGGCTAGTCAGTTTCTATACAGTATCTATTCACATATCTTATATATAACGTCTCCATTAAGAGGAGGACCCATCCATTCACATGTTTTATGTATAATGTCTTCATTATGAAGAGGAAACATCTTTCTATTATTTGGCCTTTCTTGAACCTTGGTGTACATCGAAGGAGTATAACAAACATTTAAAGCTTCTGACCAAACGTCCTACAATTTATTTCTTCAATTTCTTTGTATTAAACTGTTTTATATTAAATTTAAAGGTTTTAATTTTAAGTTATTGACATCAGGATCCAATTCAACTCTTTTGTGACATGTGTATATTGGACTGAGACAAATTTGAATTTTTTTAAAACACATGTTTTTGGGGCACCTGGGTGGCTCAGTCGTCAAGCGTCTGCCTTCGGCTCAGGTCATGATCCCAGGGTCCTGGGATCGAGCCCCGCATCGGGCTCCCTGCTCAGCAGGAAGCCTGCTTCGCCCTCTCCCACTCCCCCGCTTGTGTTCCCTCTCTCGCTGTGTCTCTCTGTCAAATAAATAAATAAAATCTTTAAAAATAAAAAAAAATAAAACACATGTTTTTAGTGACCAATTTAATAGATCACGCGTAATCCCCATCCCTTGGATTTATAGTTTAGCTGACTATTTTACTTCTTATTTTATTGTTTAGTTGATTTGATATAATATGAACAAGAAGCAGACATTTGTATAAAAGTCACTGAGATCTGCAGGCTGCTTGTTAACTCGGCAGAGCTGACTAATACACAAGTCTATCTACAATAATCACTACCCATGGTATGACTCAGTTGATTTCCTCAAAGTTGCTATCATGTCTCATCTGTCTTGTTTATTGATACGGTCTTTCTTCCTACCTCCCCACGACCTGCCTTGTCCACCACTGCAGTCCTTGGTGCCCAGAGCAATGGCTGGTGTTCGTTCAACACGCGTTCAATAAATGTTCTTTCTGCCAATCACTGCATCTGTGACGATGACCCCACCCACCAAACACTGAATCACTCTCAGGATACAAGACTTCTGCTCTGAAAAGCACCTCATCTTGGCCCCGAGTGCAACTAACACACAAACCAAAAGAATCACAGAATTTTTGAAAGCTCCAGGGTTGGAATTTCAATAATCAAATATCAGAAAACTAAGAAATGTTCTTAAGCAGCCTAAGGAATGGCACTAACATGCTACAAATCAATTCCATACCTGGCATTTGGTTTGCTAGTTAAACACATGATTGAATTTTTATAACTTATTTGAAGAGTTTCTCTGGTGCTATTTCCTTGGGCTCTCGCCCTCTACTTTCCTCTGGCGTAGCACCAGGTCCTCGAAGCACTAAAAATTAGACATATGGAATGCCAGGAATGTCTGATAACTATACTAACTTCAGAGATCAGCCCTTAGTCATAAACAAAAATGCATGCCCTTTGAGCTTCGACTCAAATTCAGTTTGAAGCACACAGAAGTCACGAGGCTGAATGTTGGCAAAGTGTACATGGTGAAGTGAGGTGGGCTGGGCAGAACTCTAAATATAGTTCATCACTGCAAAGATAAACACTGCTTCTTTATCTACAACATTAATGAATTGAATGTGCAAAGCACACTGCGTGGTAAATTTTTAGATTAGTCACCTCTGATTTAGAAAAATAAGCCATTAAAATTGCTTTATAAAATAAAATTAGCCTATTCCCGGATACTTTCCCTAACATCTCCTTATCAGGGCCTCATCTTTAGTTAATTTATCCAGTTCTACAGGTGATGGTACTGTTCAAGATTAATTAAAAGAAAAAATGCAAAATGCAAAAAGTTTGAAGAATTGGCTTTTAGTCCAAAAGGGAAATAACAACCAATTGTAGCATATTTATCTCAATTAGGTCCCAATTTTTAAGGGGGAAAAAAAAAGGTTATAAAAGAATTCTTGGAACAACTAAGGTAATTTAAATATACTAGATGTCAGGTGATATTATAGAACCTTTTAATTTCCATTAGTTGCGATAATTGGTATTATGGTGTGTAAGAGAATATTCCCATTCTGGGAAGATGTATACTAAACTACTTAGTAGTGAAGGGTCATAATATCTTAACTTATCTTCCAATGTTTCAGCAAAAAAGGTAAATATAGATATAAATATAATATATACATATATGTAAAGAGAGAGGAAGGGAAGATAAAACAAATATGGCAATAAGTTATTTGTTAGATTTAAGCAGAAAATATACATGTATTCATTCTACTGTTTTCACTCTTTTGTATGTTTGAAATATTTTATAATAAAATGTTGGGGGGGAAATCCCTCATCAAGGAAATTCCAGTAAACACAACAGACTCAATACATGTGTTTATCCTCTAGGACATAGCAGACGGGATGAAAAAAAGGCATACACACAAAAAGACAAAGGGTGGATCAATGGACAAGTAGTGCAACAAAATTTGAGGCAGTGGAAAGCAAATGGCAGAGTAGTAACTGACTTAGCGGATGTGAGAAATAGGAAACCTACATCAGCAAGAAAGCGAGCTCAGAAGCTGATCAATTCATACTGCAAACCCCTAACACGGCTCTGGAATTGCAGCATCAAGGACTCAGACATTAGGCTGTGGCCGGGGAGGACTAGCTGGAAGTCTGTTAGGTAGCAGTCAGAGCTTCAGCCTGCTTGTGTCCCACCCTGGTCAGAAACTGACGGTTCTTCTCCACACAGACCCACACAGAGGGACGGTGGGCTTCCGGGCAGCTGGTACAGCTGAAAGAAGGAAGACATCGTTGACAAAAGGAGGATTAAGGGATGGTCTACATATTGTCCAGGGAGCCTCCCAAGCCCCATTCCCCACTCAGCTTGCAGAATCTTGGTAGCTG
Organism: Halichoerus grypus; assembly: GCF_964656455.1. Classification (NCBI taxonomy): domain Eukaryota; kingdom Metazoa; phylum Chordata; class Mammalia; order Carnivora; family Phocidae; genus Halichoerus; species Halichoerus grypus. Next base: position 194,199,897 of record NC_135714.1, read on the forward strand.
GGCTTATATTGACCAGGCAGGGGGTGGTGGGGATTTTTCCAGGAAAACTAACAAGAATAGGAGACGAGATCTGTTGACATTAACATCTGGGAGTACCATAACAGAGAGGCTGAGCTAGATCACTACACAACAAAGCCCCACCCATAAATATAGAGCCTCCAAAGAGCTTTTTATGACTCATTCATAATATGACTGTGGGCTGTATCAGTCAGGACAAGCCAGGCCATGCTCCAACAAAAAACAAAGCCAGTCTCAGTGGCGAAACACAACAATCACCCATTTCCCGCTGAAGCCAAGTTCAAAGTAAGTCTGGATGACTCCCCCAGGTAGCTGGCCTCCACAGCACGGCTCAGCATTCTAGAACACATGTCGGGTGACTGCAGCACCTCCATCCCAAGATTACATGTATCTTGTGGGCAAGGAAGATGCACATCACTTCTGTTCATAATCCACTGGCCAAAACAAGTCACATAAAAGCAGGGAAGTTAATCCTCTCATGTGCCTGGAGGGAATTAAGAAGCAGAATGATGGGAATTAGTTATGTCTAACATAGAAGTTAAGAATACTAGGCCTGTACAATAAAGGCACCAAAACAAACACACTGAAACAATGAAACAGGCAATGTAATGAATAGGAGAAAATTTCAATTTTGTTCAGAGAAGTTTCAATTAGCATCTTCAAAGAGTTAGAATAGAACATCAAAAAGGAAATATTTGGAGAAAGAATTTTTATTTTTTTTTACTTTATTTTATTTTATTTTATTTTTTAAAGATTTTATTTATTTATTTGAGAGAGAGAGAATGAGAGAGACAGCACATGAGAGGGAGGAGGGTCAGAGGGAGAAGCAGACTCCCTGCCGAGCAGGGAGCCCGATGTGGGACTCGATCCAGGGACTCCAGGATCATGACCTGAGCCGAAGGCAGTCGCTTAACCAACTGAGCCACCCAGGCGCCCTGGAGAAAGAATTTTTAAACTCTTGGAAATAAACAATATGAGAACAGAAATGAACCCATCTATTGAAGTGTTAGGTCAAGTGAAGAAAATGTCCCAGACAATAAGACAAATAGAACGGAAAAGACAGGAAAATTGGAGGACCAGTCCAGAAAGTCTAGTATCTGACAAGCAGGAGTTTGAGAGAGAGAAAACAAGGTACATGTGAAGGGGAAGATATTAACAAAGACGTAGTGCAAGGAAATTTCTCTGAATGAAATGACATAGGTTTCCAGATTGTATATGGCCTGCTCAGAACAATGGTTAAAAAAAACCTAAATCAGAGCACAACATTGTAAAATTTTAGAGTGTGGAGGCAACGAGAAGAGTCTAAAAGCTTCAGAGAGGAACCAGGTGACCAAACACACACACACACCCCAAACAAATCAAGAATCAGAAAGGCTATCCACTAACAACAAAATCTCTGAAAAAGAAATTTAAAAAACGGATCCCATTTATACTAGCATCTAAAACATTAAAATACTTAGGAATAAATTTAACCAAGGAGGTGAAAGAACTCTACTGTGAAAATTATAAGACACTGATGAAAGAAATCAAAGAAGGCACAAATAAATAGAAAGGTATCTCATGTTGATAGAATTGGAAGAATCAATTGTTAAAATGTCCATACTGGGGTGCCTGGGTGGCTCAGTTGGTTAAGCGACTGCCTTCAGCTCAGGTCATGATCCTGGAGTCCCAGGATCAAGTCCCGCGTCGGGCTTCCTGCTCAGCAGGGAGTCTGCTTCTCCCTCTGACCTTCCCCCCTCTCATGTACTCTCTCTCTCTCATTCTCTCTCAAATAAATAAAATCTTTAAAATGTCCATACTACCAAAGCCATCTATAGATTCGATGCAATCCCTGTCAAGATTCCAATGGCATTTTATTATACAAGCAGAAAAAATACTGCTAAAAATTATATGGAACCACAAGAGACCCCAAAGAGCCAAAGAAATCCTGAGAAAGAAGGAAAACCAGGAGGCATCACACTCCCCGATTTCAAGCTCTAGCATCAAAACACTATGATACTGCCATAAAAACAAATAAACCAGTGGAACAGAATTGAGAGCCCAGAAATAAATCCAAGCATATAAGGCCAACTAATATTTGACAGAGAAGCCAAAATACTCAATGGAGAAAATAGTCTCTTCTATAAATGGTGCTTAAATAATTGGATATTCCCATGTACAGAATGAAACTGCACCCCTGTCTTAAACCACACACAGAAATTAACTTGAAATGTATTAAAGACTTAAATGTTAGCCCTGAAACCATGAAACTCCTAGAAGAAAACATAAGAATAAAGCTCCTTGACATGGGTCTTGGTGGTGAATTTTTGGATACGACACCTAAAATAAGCAAAAAAATAAAAAATAAACAAGTAGGATTTCATCCAACTAGGAAGCTTCTGCACAGCAAAAGAAACCATCAACAAAGTAAAAAGACAACCTACAGAATGAGAAAAAAATACCTGATAAGGAGTCAATATCCAAAATATATGGAGAATTCATACAACTCAATAGCAAAAACAAACAAACCACAAGTAGCCCAATTAAAAAATGGACAGAGAAACTGGATAGACATTTTTCCAAAGAAGATATATGAAAGGCCAACAGATACATGAGAAAAATACTCAACATCACTCAATATCACTGGAGAAATGCAAATTAAGACCACAATGAGATATTACCTCACATCTGTTAGAATGGCCATCATCAAAAAGACAAGCGATAACAAATACTAGTGAGGATGTGGAGAAAGAGAAACCCCTGTGCACTGTTGGTGGGAATATAAATTGGTACAGCCATTATGGAGGAACCTCAAAAAATTAAAACTAGAGCTACCATACGACCCAGCAATTTCACTTGTGGTAATATATACAAAGGAAATGAAAACACTAACTCCAAAAGATACCTGCACACCCATGTTCATAGGAGCATTCTTTACAATAGCCAAGACATGGAAACAACCTAAGTGACCATCCATAGATGAATGGATAAAGAAGCTGTGGTACATACATACAATGGAATACTATTTGGCCTTAAAAATTGAGGAAACCCAACCATTTGCAACAACGTGGATGACCTTGAAGATATTATACTAAGTGAAATAAGTAAGACAGAGAAGAACAAATACTGTATGATTTCACTTACATGTGGAATTTTACAAAACAAATTCATAGAAAAAGATCAGAGACCCATGGTTGCCAAAGGCCAAAGGCATGGGGAGGGTGAACTGGAGGAAGGGGGTCAAAAGGTACAAACTCTCAGTTATAAGATAAATAAGAACTAGGGATGGAATGTACCATATGGTGACTGTAACTAGCACTTCCGTATGATATATGGGGAAGTTGTTAAGAGAGTAAATACTAAGAACTCTCATCGAAGGGGAATTTTTTTTTCTTTTTTTCTTTTCTTTTAATCATATCTATATCAGGTAATGGATGTTAGTTGAACCTTCTATAATTATTTCACAATATATGTAAATCAAACCATCATGCTGTATACCTTAAGCTTATACAATGATGTACATCAATTATTTCTCAGTAAAACTGAAAAAAAAGAATCAGAAAGTCATCAAACTTCTCAAACACAAGACTGAAAGCTACAAGTCATAGAGCAATCAATATCATCATATTTTTGAGTGCAAATTATTTCCAACCTGGAATTATATCCCCAGCTAAAATATCAATCAGGTGTGAGAGTAGAATAATGTGGCATTGTCTGAGATGAAAAGTCCCAACAAATTCTTTTCCTCTGTCCCCTTCTAATGCAACTCTATCAAAATGACAGAAGAAACCAAGAAAACTAGAAGACTGGGATCCAAAAATTAAAGTATTGAATGCAGTTATAATGAATAACCAGTCTGAAGTGGAGACCAAGAACAGAAGGAGCAGGAGGTCTAAAACCAATAGAACACCTGTTGTGTTCAAATCCACTGAAAGGAGATTTATAATTCTGGCAGCAAATGGGTGACAGGGACATAGAAAATTAAACCAATGAAAAACAAGAGATAATTATTAACCACAGAAAAAACAGAGGAAATTCAATTATAGTACACTAGATTGGTCATCCAGAAACAATATTTACATAGTCATAAAAATGTAAACACTGAATACTGATTTCTTCACAAGGTGACAGAATACCCCGAGATGATGATGAGGGGGAAAGGAAGTGTGTGTGGGGGGAGCGGGAAGGGAGGGGAGGGCACCCGTAAGAGAGGAGAATCCTCATCCAGAGCAGGAAGTCGATTCTCAAAATCTACAATTGAAAAATAAAGACATACAAATATGTTATTTAAAAACACAGAGGTAAATACCAAAAGAAACCATTAAATATGTAGGTATGGTTCACTCTGGGGAGAGAGAATAAGAGAAAGTGGGTCAGGAGACCACCGCCTTGTCTTGGGAATGTATTTTGTGTTTATTAATCACTTACAGATATAACTTTCATTGAAACAAAGTTGCAAAATCTCCCATAAGTTTCCAACTTTAATTTCAAAAGTCTGAAACCTTTCTCTACTGTCTCTATTTACCGATTTTAAATTTATCCCTAAATAAATCTCATATAAATTGTTAATATTACATTTGCTCGGCACTTATGTAAAGTAGATTTTTTTGGTACTCTAAAGCACATAACATAAACATTTGAAAATCTTGCCAATGTTGTCTTTTAGCATAAACCAAGTTTTAGTGAATCTTAAATAAAATAGAAAATACACGTATTCTATCTGTTCTTCTAGCTTTTAATTAGAAGCCCCTGTTACATTCAGTACACTGTTAAGAGATACCAAATAATATATCGGAAAAGTATTCCACAAAGTGTTAAACCACAACATTAATGCCTTTATTTTCATTTTTGAACCCTTGACTCTGCTCTCAAAGAGGCTCCAAAATCTAACAAGATAAAGCATATGCAGAAATAATCTAACATAAGGCAATCTGTGCTAAGTACCATGTGAATGGTACAAAGAAGAAATGAGACAGTTGAATAGAGCAGATGCATCTGAAATGGTGGTTGTCATGCTAAGCTCTCATCAGCTACCTACTCTCCTCATTTTACAAAGCAGAAAAACAAATTAGTTTGAAGAAATTCCTCTTCTTAGATGTCCTAATACGATGACCGTTTCTCTGCCCTATTATTTCTACCGCGCTCTCAAAAAATAATATAAAAAGTCAGTATAAATGAAAAACTATGTCCAGAACGTGCATTTCAACATCCGAGGCTCCAGTGCTCCCCCAGCAGGACTCACTTGGAGCTCTGTACACGGTCCTTTGCAGCACCCCACAAGTTCCCCGACCTGGTGAACATGCTTTCCTCCCCCGCCTTCTCCCCCCACCCACAAATTCTTCCAAATGACAACAACTCCAGGACCTCAGAGCTGAAAAGTTTGCCCATGGAAGCCCTACAGCTGTTGTCAGATATCTGAAGATCATGCTCATGGAAGGTTTCTGAATGTTTTATTCCTATACCCTCAGGCTGGCCTGGTGAGCTCGTCCCCCCCTTGTGACTCCATGTCTGCCTCCTGAATCTGATGTTTGAAGACAGATGATAGATCGAAGAAGACCCACTATTTTCTAGAGTGGAAATCATTCCCTGGCCAAGGGCATAGCAACTGCTAATCTAATGTTTTTGTCTTTTTAGGTTTATAATAAGCATCTGGAATAAACCTCTCACCATTACTATTTTGGCTGTGGCTTTACGCTCATTTTGTCCAGCAAACCTACTGTTCTCTAAGTGACTTGAAAACCTAGTTCCCAAAGACAATAAAGGCATCATTTTGAAGTATGCTGTTCTTCTGAAGCTCAAATTGGGGTCCATGAGAAACTACTGATTTTACAGCAACTTCTCCACTTAGGTAAAATATCTACCTCATTGTTCATATTAAGTAAGTTAGAATCAGGTTCCAACGTGTTCCTGGGATGAAAACGTAATTTTACATGATGTGTTTATTTAATGGTACAATGAATGACTTGTGAAAGAAAGCTGTAGCACTTCATTTAACATTTCCTTTCTCTACACCAGGTCTTGAATCTCCAAAATTACTTCTTTGTCATAAATACTATGTGATATCAGCAACTGGGTTTTTATGTATGAAAATATTCACCCCACAGTTTGGGTATACTATGGTCATTCCAAAATTGTATTTTCTCAGGATTTCTCTGATGGACATTCAAAAATACAATAATAAAAAAACATTAAGTTAGCTTTCTATAAAGTATAAAAAATACACAAAACATGCTTTCAGTCCTTTCTCAGGCTTTAACAGCTTTATAGTAATACATTTAATTTCAATGAGTATCAACAATGATTATGTATAATCAGAGCAAAATAAAGTTCCCACACACCAATGATTTGTAAGCTTGTAGTTATTTGATCAATTTTGCTAATTTTAATATTTCCAAATGTTTTTAAAAGTACAAAGACCTAGACTTTATGAAAAGATGACATTTCATAATTAAAGACTTTTTTTAGAAATTCCTGCATTTCTACACAAGCCATAATTTATTTTTTTTAAGTATTTATTTATTTTAGAGAGAGTGAGCAGGGGGAGGGGGAGAGGGAGAGGGAGAGAGAGAGAATCTCAAGCAGACTCCGCCCTGAGTGGGGAGCCCATCTCAGGGCTCAATCTCATAACCCTGAGATCATGACCTGAGCCCAAACCAAGAGTCGGACATTTAACCGACTGAGCCACTCAGGTGCCCCATACACAAGCCATAATTTAAACTCCTATTTCAGTGTGTGAAAATGGTTTTGCTTTTAATTTTTGTCCTTAATGATTTCTACCATAGTTAGCATGCACTCTGACACCCAGGGACAGACAGGGAGTGAACAACTGGTTTAACAATCTCCCTTCTTAATGTTTGCTTTCTTCAAAGAATTTCTAGGCACTAGACATTTTAAAAAGTAAGCTTCAACATCCTTGAAGTAGAGTAGACGTCTTTACCTTATCACAACTAAACCAAGACACAGAGCCACTGACGTCACTGGGCCAGAAGTCATTGTAGAGTCCCAAAAATACAGCTCTCTGGTGAAGTGAGATTCCCACTACACAAGAAATCAGGGCACCTAGGATCAATCTCTGCCAATAGTTTGCTGGGAGAGCTTAAACAGTTAACAATCTCTTTGATTGTTAGTTTTCTTCATCTATAAAACCACAGCATTTGGTTCAAAGTCAACGCATGCTCTAAAGCTTAATGATTTTTTAGATTCTGCAATACTTCACTGTAGATTGTAGGAATTCATATCTTCTTTTCCCACTGACTTAGATAGAAATCTAAATGATCCTTAATTGGCAGGGGCCCCTGTGTCCCCAAAAGAGCCCTTTACTATATCTGGAAGGAAATACAAAGATCTTTATAAATCTTAAAAAAAAAAATTGCTCAATGACTTCCATTGCCAACTATATAAAATCCAAGGTATGTATGTGGTTTGGCATTCAGAATACCCCAAAATCTGACCTCAACTGTCCTTCCCAATTTTTATCTCCAATGAGTCCCTTTCCTGTTCCCAAAACTACAAACTTTCTGAACACGTTTTTCCTAAGTGCACCAAACCCTTGCCATTGCCCGTGTTTTTTGTTCATGGTACCGTCCTTACCTACACTGCTCTCTATCTATCTCCATAAAGTCAAGTTTTACCTAATCCTCAAAGGTGGAGGGACCATATAACTTATCATCCAAACTGGGATGATCTGACAGTGAAAGGGGATGTTAGTTGAGTGGGACACCACGACACCAGGAGTAAGCTGGGGCTCACCCAAGCAGACTGAGTGGGATGGGATCACTCTACACAAAGCCCGACTCAAGTGCACATCTACTGGAAAAAATCTCTCCCTTCCCTAAAACTCCACTGCACTTTAAATTTGTATCTCTATTCAATGATCATTTCTGCCACATATCTGAGTTACATGTGTAACAAGCTTTATCTCCTCTACCTGTCTGAGTCATGAAATGATTCAGCATGATACTCCCCGTAATGCCTAGCATATACAGTAAGTGTTCAGTAAATAGTTGATGAATGAATGAGCTCCTAGGTATGTGTAACTCTGGTATATTACATTAGGTTCTTTCAGGCTGGTTACCTACCTTTAAAATCAACACCACAGCTCACACAGAAAAGAACCACACTTTGGCCACGCCAAAGAGCCATCTCCCTCAGAGATGGGCCATGTTCACACACTATGATGGCTTGTCCTAGTATGAAACTTCCCTGATACATCTGCCAAATTCACATGAGGCCATATATGTTAGGACAAAAACCCTATCACCCACTACTTGGTGCCTCGGTAACAACATGTCTAAGCCCCGATAACAAGATCTACAGAATCCTGTGCTTCCAGTCTGTGAGATGTTTCATGAAGAGCCCCGTTCTCCCTTGGCAGAGCTTAGATCTCAGGATAGAGAGCTGAGAGGTTATTTATCATCCAAAAGGCTTCTGACTGCCCTGAATCCCCAAGTATTTTATCTATTCCTTTCTTAGGATATTGATTACTTTCTAGTTACATATTCTAGACACCTTGGGGTCCAGATCTGTACTCACTGATCTTTGTATCCTCTGGAGTGCACAGAATAACATACAGAGTACACTCTCAACGAATACTGGCTGAATTAACCTTAAATCGATGAGTAAGTGACTTGAGGTTGGGCAGTAGCCTTACTTACTTATGTGGAAAGGAAGAATTTCCATGGCCCTGCCGAACGTAAGATGTACACCGCGTCAGGCCCGCTTTGTCCATGTATCCCCACTCCTTAATGTACAAAAGTCCTATGAGACAGGTATGATGAGTTCTCATCTTATAAAACCCTGTATGGTTCTGAGAAACGGAGAGCACTGTTGGAAAGAGCTGCTAAGTGATGGAGCGGGGTCTTAAATCCAGACATTCTGACCATAGGACTATCTTGGTTCACCCGGGCACACTGCAATGAACTTGACAGATCCGGCATGTATATAACAGAAAGTATTACAAGTCGATAGCTACTCTCATCCCTGAGTGCCACAGGCCACACCAGACAACTGCCCCCAATGTCTTACGTAGTTCTATTAATTTTCTGAAAACAAAGGGGGAAAAGCTTTCATTATCTGCTTCCAGACACAGACAGACCTGCCTATGTCAGCGTGGGGGAAAAGGAGAGAGAGAAACCACCGATGAGAGAAATAAAGGGTTCAGAAGGAGAAAGTGTTCTTTCATTTCATTTTCAATGTCACAGTATCAGTGCGGTGCTGTGTCCGGCGCAAGCGCACATTGCAACATTGCTGCAAAAACGCATCAAGTGATTCTGGGGACACAATAAATGAGGCACTTCATCATGTGGAATGTCCACCTGGCGATGGAGTCTCTTACTAAAACAGAACGTCTCACGGATTAAACAAAAGCACTTCTAAAAACTCGAACACATTTATTTTGTGTCCAAGAATATTTCATTGCACCATATTTAAATGCCACATATAGGATTTGGATGAAAAATTAGAACTCATATTTTGTGCCAGTTTTTAGAGCTCCTTCATTACCTATACAGGTTCTACATTCTTTCTTTGCTAGAGTAATTAAACTTAAGCCTCAATGGGCTTCATTCCCATTTGCTATGAGTCTGAAGGCATGAGAAGCATGCAGCATTTATATAACAGGAAATATCTAAAAGCATTCTGCTGAGATTTCCTTCCCCCACACCCCCTTCCACACCCATCCCTTCAACTGCCTTCGAAAGGCTTGCTGTGTTCTTCAAAACTTAAACCCGAGTTACTAATAGGAACAGTGTACTATTCCTTAGTTTGTTTAGACACCACATCTCCACTGAAGTTGTATTTCGCCTGGCTTCAACAGCTCCTCTAGCCCAGCACCTGACCCTTAATGCTCAAATATTTCAATGCCATGTAGGTCAAATATGCTTTTCTGTTGTTATCAGGGTGGAATTTAGGAGGAAAAGAAGAAAGCTTACCAACTCGGCTTTCCATTCTCCACATACCAAACCCTAATCAAGAGGCCCTTCCAACGTTTGACATGCATGTGGCTGCGACTCTCCAAGTCCAGAGAGGCCCTTCCCCCACCCTCCACCTCTCCAACCCTTGCTCCCTCACCCACCTCCTATCGGCTTTGCCCAACCTTGGTTTGAGTTCCCATGGGCGTTTACCCAGTGCAAGTAAGACTCTGCAACAAATGGAATGTGAGATGCACGGGCTCGGGAACGTCTGTTCACGGTATACTAGAGGTCAAGATTGTCAGGACAGTGTTTAAACGAGTCTAACATTGATGAGCTATCAGGACCCTCTGTAACCGCACCGACTTCCGGTTTATTAAATGTCCAAAGTGTGCCTTTGTGACAGGATACCATTGGTCAAGAAAAAAATCCTTAAGGTAATGAGAATGCGGATGTCGCCGCGCTGGAGGCTATCGCACAGACCTGGCACACTGCCAGCCATAATTTGCCTGGCTTTTGGACAATCTATCTGCGTCCCCAGAAGCCAATGAATGTCGAAGAACAGCCAGAGGTCTGGCTCCACTCAGGGACATTTTCCTGATAGGTGGGTCAAGCGGGCCTACACCGACCCGTTCCAGGACCTGTACCCACAAGAAAGGACTTACTTTTCTGCCTGCTCCAAAACCACACAGAACTTCTCTCCAACAGTAGAGACTGGCTTCAGAGTTTCCCAAAATATTCCTGATTTTTAAAAAAGCAAGCATCTCTAAGTTAGTTCTAAGTTTCTCTATCTTTGAAAGACCAAGTCCCAATCTCTTTTTTCTGTTGCCACTTCTTTCTGACCCGTTAAAAAAAGGTCAAATCACGTAACGCAGAGGACACTGAACTGCATTAAGTCCCAACATTTTCTAAGTAAAGTAACAGGCAGTTTAAGATTATGAAACCTTACTAAATGAAATGTAGAGCAGAAGTGAATTTCTTATATGGACCTTCTTAATTGCTGCTCACAGAAATTATTTTGTCCAAACTGCAAAAGAGAATTTTAATTTCTGGTCCATTTTCTCATTACCCTCAAAAACTCTGAAAGTATCATTTTGTTAAACTGAGTCAGTCCCAGCTGAATAGAGTAATTCAGAGTAACTTGGCTCAACTGTCCATAGGAACACTAATTTCATTTTATCTAAAATTAATACAACCTGCAACATTAAAGCAAACCACTCCCTCTAACCTTGCCACCTTATTTTATGATTCAATTCTATGTATAACTATGTTATAAAATTATAAGGCACCCAATAGCTCGATCACTAATCATTTTGGATTATGACCTAGGAAATACCCAACGTCTCTTCACAAAATTGAAAGCATCTACAACACATCCTTGTTTAGACTGGAGTTAGGCTCCGAGAGCTCCTTTGTGAGCCAGCTGGTTAGTGCACAGGTTACTTACTTGGTTAGGCCCCAAACCAGATGGCAGAAGTTTTACCCTCACAGTTTACCCATATAAAGGTGTCTGCGTCCTCTCTACCACCTGCCAAGCTTTTCCACTGCAAGAAGGTTTGTCATTCTGTTCTTATTACCCTCTCATCGGTGGACTCTGGACCTCTCTTCCAGCTGCAGCCCAGGGCCGGCAGGAATGCGGGTGTGGACCGGAGTTGGGGCTCCACGGGCCGGCAGGGTAACCCTCTGCACATTCCCCAAGAAATTATTTTCTAATGTCTCTGTGGCCACATGGAGGGGCCTGCTTGTTACCACTTTTCTTTACAATCCAGAGTGGCTGTCCTTTACAGCTCACCGGGGAAACAGTCTTGTAAGCTTCACCTCTATCCTCTTTTGTGCCTGAGGCAAATCACCGGGCTATCCTATGGCTTTTCACTGCTGGAAGTGAAGAGGGTTGCTCCTCCTTGAAGTCATGTCATGTCACCAAGGGGCTACAGAGAAGAACAAAAATTGAACGCTGGGAATAATGAGGCCTCTTGGAGCACAGATGAAAGATGAATATGTTTGAAAAGGCAAAGGCCCTGATGAGATCTTGGGACTGTGGCTGGGACTCCAAGCACATGTTGTACAAAGCAAAGATAACCGCTGAACTACATCGCCTAGACAAGGGGAAAACAGCAACGCTACTGGGGAAGGGGGAGAGGGAGCCTGTGTGGGGCGGGGGCTGGGCAACGAGAGGAAGAGTTGACACGGGAGTAGAGTCCGTCTTCATGAGTCAGACAACCTAAAAGTCCCACAGAAAACAACTCTGCCAACGCTGCGGACCAGAACCAGGACAGGGAAGAGGGGACAATCTCAGACCAGGGGCAGTGATGGCATGTTAACCGGAAACACTATTCAGACCCTAACAACACAGCTACATACAGACAATAAAATTGCTGACAATGGCTGCCGAAGGCAAAGGAAGGCAAAGAACTTCCATCTTGAGTACAAGCTGTCCTCACATTACCCGGAGTGCTGCGCCATAAAAATGAAGGCGTCAGCCGAAATCATGCAGGGTGATCTTCCTAATCAACGGGAAAAAGCTACAACGGTTCCATGACCTTTGAAAATCTTATTCAAAATATTAAAGGCTCTCTATTAATGTAAAAAAATGGAAAAATAGTAAAACAAATGTTTGCTTAGTATACCGCGATTTAAAACATCAGAAACTGGGAATTAAAGTGTATATTTCTTTGTAAAAAAAAATATTAAAAAAAAAAATCAAAGAAAAAATTATCAAGAGTAGCTTGAACAGGGCTTGCCTTCTTCGGGTTGTATAACTTAATATACGAAGGGAGACTCTTTTCTATACCTTAACAAACCGCCACACTCTTTCTAAGTTTGGATTGGCTGCCAACATCTTATTCTTTGTGCTTTAATGAATTATCTCCGAGAGCTCCTTTAATGTGAAGATACTTGGTGGCATCACCCCCTCTGGGGCATCTTTGTCCTTTCCGTCACTCACTTGCCTCATTTATGCCAAAAAACTTGCCTCCACCAAATTCCCAGAGCTACGTATCTCTTCCAGTCTCTCCAGTGGTGCCAATGTCAACATTCCCTTGGTCAACTATCTCTTCTGTAACTCTATTATGTTCGACTCCAATCCTGCAAGGTTATTTGCACAGTGTGGTAAAAGTTCCCGCCGTTCTGCACACACGCCTCACTGTTACTTCCTGCTGCGATGCTTTGGACATTTTCTAATGCATGCTGTATGTCATATTTCTTCCAAAATTCAGCTACAGAAAATGCACAATGTCCAGCTGTAGCATCAATAACTTGTCTGAAAGTCCATTTAAGATAATAGGCTTTAAAAGCTGAAACAACTCCTTGGATCATTGGCTCCATAATGAAGCTGTGTTAGCTAGTAAAAGCCAAGTTTTCCCATTCACTCAAGAGAATCAGGGTGACCTGGAGCATTATCTAACAGTAGCAATTGTGCTTTAAAAATGAAAATTAGGGGCGCCTGGGTGGCTCAGTCATTAAGCGTCTGCCTTCGGCTCAGGTCGTGATCCCAGGGTCCTGGGATCGAGCCTCACATCGGGCTCCCTGCTCAGCGGGAAGCCTGCTTCTCCCTCTCCCACTCCCCCTGCTTGTGTTCCCTCTCTCGCTGTGTCTCTCTCTGTCAAATAAATAAATAAAATCTTTTAAAAATTAAAAAAAAAAAATGAAAATTATTCTGCCTACCTCTGGACAAAAACACAGTCGAAACAAGTTTTGAGACAATGATACCGTAACCCCTGATCTTTTATTTTGTGTGCCAAGGGACTGGTCAAGATGCTTTTTTGTGATTTTTTAATGCTCTGGGATTCTCAGACTGATAGATAAACACAGGTGTTCATTTAAAGTCACCCTTTGTGTTGCCTCCTAAAAGAAAATTACTCTGAGTCGAGCTCCTTCATAGCCACTTCAAGATCTTCCATCTTCTGTGGCCCAAGTTCCTGATGGGGTCTTCCAACGTGTCTCATCGACACTAAATAGTTGATAATGACGATCTTCAACCGCTTTACCTAATCCTTGGAATGTGGATGCAAATTTCTCAGCAGCATCCCGACCAATGCTACAGCTTCACCTGATGGTTTAACATTAATCAACCCACACTGACTTCTGAATGATGAAGCCAGTCTTTCCTCTTTAATATCCAGGTAATTACTATTTTTTCTTTCAACGTGGCAACTAACTTAGATGAGAAGTTGAACTGATTAAGCCTGAGTGAGAGGTAAACTGATTGGGAATTTTTTTAATGACAGTCATCAAACCAAAAGAGAAGTCAACATTCCATTTTAACTATAAGCCATTTTCTGTTCCCAGTACAGTTTAAACTAAAAGATGCTGAAGTGACTTTGCCTGATTTTCATATTCACAGGACTTTTTCATCACTTTTTCCCATAGCTTCACACAAGCCTCAATCTCAGTCCATCTTGGCTTTGCTGTCAATGTTTTCAGATCTTCAGATACTTCCAATTTCACTTCTAACATTATCACTTTTCATTTCTTTGCTGCACTTTCATTTTTGTTGGCCAGGTCCCCTTTTCAATTATTCATCCTTGTACAACGCTGTGTGGGTTTATCACTGAGAGACAAAGAGGCAATATGGCTACACACTTTGCTGTCTGTAAACAGAATAACAGACACACAGCGACTTGCCCGCTGAGGGTTGAAAAAGGCACTGTGCTTTGTCACTGATCATGGTGCACATCTGTTATTTATGCCACGATTTGTGGACTGAGCAATGTCTGTACTGTTTGCGGGCTCAGCCGATGTACTGGGGTGGCTGACCCGTGAACCATGATAACTTATGTATGCGCACAACAGAATCATGCAGAGTGAAGACTGCCTAATTTCATTCCAATCCCTGCTGAACAATTCCTCAGGCCAATGAGGCTAAAGATTTAAAGATGTGATTGAAACAATGAAACTTAGGGAAAAGTAAAAAGAACCTTAAGCTCTGACCAAACAGGTCAGAGAAGGCATACGGAAACAAAAGAGAGAAAAAGAAGGGGAAATACTAAAAAAAAAAAAAAAAAAAATTTCACTATAAAGTACATTAATTGACTTATTGTGATTAAAGTATTTTAAGAAGAGGAATTCTGCAGGGAAGGACCTGAGCAGCAGCAATGAGTGCCGCTCTGTATTGCCAAATCTCCCAACAATCCTCCAAAATACAAAAAGACAATTTTAATAGGCAGGAACAAATAAAACTACATGTCCCGTGCCTTCAGGATAACCAGAAGGCAAGAGTAATTTCAAACTACCTTTAAGTAAAAAAAATAAATACCATATCCCAGTGAGCCACTGTGAGTTTTGCTGTAACACTTTCTTGAAAATGGAAAATCTGGTGTTCAAATATGATTGATATATTAGGGAACAATTAGAACATAATGAGAATTTTTGAGTTTGCTTATGAGCATCTTTATCTACAAGAAACAGGACGTAAATGCAGAAAACTGCATCCGGCTGAACGAAACTGGTAGGAATGAATATGAAACACACACATACCTCCAAAAATCTACCGGCTACCTTGGTTCACCACAGGAGTTATGAGCTGCAGTGGTCCATGTCTGGAGTTATGGCTTTCCAGCCCATAAAATAACTCACAAACTACAATCCTTTCCACGGCCATTCCCACAAGCAAACTTCAAGTCTTTCTCTAAAGCGCCATAGTTACTGGAGTATTTTTTATATTTCTAATGATTTAACATGGGTAAAATTTAGGTTCCTATCTTTTTTTTTTTTAATGTGCCATTTGACGTTTTTTGAGTGCTGTGCCCTGTTATGGGCTAAATTGTGTGTCCCCTCTGCCCGAAGTTTATATGTTTAAGTCTTAACCCCCAGGACCTCAGAATCTGACTGTATTTGGAGACAGGGCCTTTAAAAAGGTAACTGAGGTAAAAGGAAGTCATCCAGGTGGGCCCTAATCCAGCATGACTGGTGTCCTTATCAAAAGAGGACATTAGGACAGAGACACACACAGGAAAGACCAAGAGACAGGTGTCAGAAGAAACCAACCCCGCTGACCTTATCTCTGACTTCTGGCCTCCAGAAGTGTGAGAAGATACACTTCTGTTGTTCCAGTCATCCGGCCTGTGGTACTTCGTAACAGCAGCCCTAGCAAACAAACACGTGCCCCCAAACCCATTTTCCCCCCAAGCCGTGTGGTTTTTATTGTGCGATTTGGCACAGCATGATTTTTTAGGAATGCATATGTTGAATTATAGCAGAACTGACTGTATCCCTCATGTCCCTGCTGTAAGTGGTCAGAGGAAAAAGGAGATTCCAGAAAGAATGGAGCGGAAGAAAGAAGGGAGTGGTGGCTGGGGTCTTCAAGACTGATCTAACGTCACTGCCTCTGAGAGAAAGTCCACCCTAAACTGAGGGGTTAGAGAGACAACTGCAAGAAAGAGGCGAACTTAAAAGTACATCCCAGACACCAGGAGGCAACTATTTGGCGGAAAATAAGGTAAAAAAGAGTTACTCTTTGGGAAGTGCATGGTAACTTTTAAAAAAAGGGAGAGAGGGAAATTTAGAAACCTGCCAGAGAAAATAACTTTTCCACCACTGGGGGGACACATAAATCCTCCCCGTCTCCCTCCAGCCATCCACTAAAGCAACTGCACTGGACGACACTGTCAGAACCCTGGCAGACACCCCTCACACGAGAGCCCGAAGTTAACCTCACCGGCAACCGGACAGACAGACAGCACGTACCCTCTGACATGATGCACTGGAGAAGGACACAAAATCACTTCTGGAATATTTGTAGCAAAAATGCATAATCTGAATCTAATCATGATTAAATATCGGACAAGCACGAAATTGAGGGACATTCATCATACCAAACAAATGACCTGTACTCTTCGAAAATGTTAAATTCAGGAAAGACAAATACTGAGAAACTATTCCGGATTAACAGAGAATTAAAGAGACATTACAACTAAATGGAACAGGTGAGCCTGAACTGTAGAGTGGACTCGGAGGGGTAGATGTCCTATAAAGGACAGTGTAAGTGGGGCAATTCAGCACAATTTGAATAAAGTGCATGAAACAGATCATTGTGCTGTGACTATGTAGGAGAATGCCCTTGTCTTTAGGAAGTGCCAACTGAAGTGTTGAGGGTGGAGGGTATCACGTCTGCAACTTAGTCTCAAATGGTTCAGAACAAAACTTAGTATGTCTAAGGGAGTGAGTAGGGCAGGGAGGAAAAGGGGAGGAGGAAGGGAATGATAAAGCGAACATGGTAAAATGTTAACATTTGAAGAATCTCAGTGAAGGGCACACCGGGATTCTTTGTACTCTTTTTGCAACTATTCAGTGAGTATGAAATGATTTCAAAATAAGAAGTTAGAGAAAAAGATAAATTTTGCCCAGCCTTCCAATGTGTACTTTCTGGTCAAGTCCTTAATTCATCCACTGGGAACAAAAAGGCCATGGCAGTGTAGACAGGAGTATAATTAAAGAACAAAGAACAAAGGAGAATTGGAAATTCACAAATAATACTAGCACATCCTCTTAAAATCTGAATTCAGAAATTTAAAAAAATAAATAAATAAACAACCTTGTAAAGTAATCAGGCTCCACAATACAGGTTAGAAAGTTCTGATTTAAATCACCAACCTTGCCAGGCGGCAGAAGGATAAATCACTTCAGCCTCTCCTTGGGTGTTCTCACGACAATGCCTGTAAGTAGGTTCTGTATTAGCAGCAAGCACTCATACAGAGAAGAATCAAGCAAAAAGTTTGTATTATATGACATTTTTTTAAAGTACATGTTATCACTTGCAAGTGCATATGATCCAACAGGCTGCCGACAGAAGAAAGCATAATGGCGTAACTCTTACATAACTCCATTCCAATACCGACACGAGACCCAGGCGCCCGTATCATCCCTCGCTCGTTATATTATCTCAACTAATCTCCCTCCTGCCAATCACTCTCCCTTTCAATCTCTCTAGCTACACTCATCCCCAGATTCCGCATTCTAAAATACACCTTCCATGCCATCACTCTTTGATTTAAACTCTGCAAAAGACATTGATAAACAATCAGGTTCAAATATCTTACCCCAAATACCCAGGGTCTCCTACTATCTAGTCTTCAGCTTCTTCTCCAGCCTTGTTCTCCAATCTCCCTTCAGCCAAGACGAGCCACCGTGTCTTTGCTGACCCATAACATTCGCCCAGATGATCCTCAAAGCCCATCTGGGAGGGACTCCCAGAGGAACTCCATGAAGGGAGGGAGAAAGAATAAAGAAGCCCTACAGAGTTCTGACTTTTTTTTTAATTACCTAATTCCTGCCCACCATTCCCCCATATTTCATTCTTTAATTGCTCCAGCTTTGCAAGTACCTTTGGCACATGCTGATTCTATAGTACAATGGGCTAGAGCAGCTGTGAGAGCACAGAGGTATCGAAGGGATGACAGTTCTCAAAGAAGCATAAAACCCAAAAATGGCCCAGGGAGAACTGGTGTTTATGGTCTGAGAGAAGGGGCCAGAGTGTAGGGAAGGCAGCACAAGGGGGCACGGTGCCCCTGGCAGTATAACATATCCCACGGGGAGGGACTGATGGTGGGTCAGCAAGCACTGCTACCGCAGACAGAAGGGTGAACCCCATCTCAGCCAGGTCAAATTATAAAGAATTGTTTAATTAGATAAATCGAAATTAATGAAACATTGCTACATTTTCAGAGTACAGCAGTAACAAAGGGTACATCCCTACTGAAGATGTATCCATTTGTTACAGAAATGGAGATCCTGCTGCTGAGTCCAGAAATCCAGCACTGGGGAAAACTCAAAGGTTGTACGTGACCTCTCTTTCCTCTTCATTCAGGACAAGGGCTTCAAGAACATTTCAAGATATTCTCTAGGGGCAGCTGTACGGTGATGGATGTTAACTAGACCTCTTATGCTGATCATTTCGCAATACGCACACATATTGAATACACACAAATACTGAATCATTACATTGTACGCCTGAAACTAACATCATGATACAGGTCAATCACGTCTAAATTTTACAAGTTAATTTTTTTAAAAAAAGAAAGAACTTCTTCAATTTATTTATTTATTTATTTTAAGTAGGCTACACACCCAGCATGGAGCCCAACACGGGACTTGAACTCACAACCCTGAGATCAAGACCTGAGCTGAGATCAAGAGTTGGATGCTTAAGTGACTGAGCCACCCAGGCGCCCCTAAAAAAGAAAGTCTTGTCATTGCAGTCCAGTTCCACAAAACCAAGAGCCCAGCTCAAATGAGAAAAATTTAAAAATGTGTTTCCTCTTCTATTTTCCTCTAAAATAAAAAGAGAGAAAAAGTAGTTGAAAAGATGACATCTACAACCCTCCAAGCGTCTCCAAGGATAAAATGCATCCTAAACTGAGAGAACTACTCCCTGTACTCCCTGTAACATGTTTCCACATGTGAAAATCATTCATTCTCTCCCCCCAGTGGACTGAGCTCTTTGCCAGCCCACTGCATTATCGCTGTATCAGCAGCTCCCAGCCCAATTCACAGGCTCAATATATGTTTATAAGAATCAGTATTTAGCCAGGATGGTGAGAATGTAGCAAAAGCAGCTGACCATGTAAATTGTTTCATTAAAAGAAAAAAAAAAAAAGATATTCCCTGGGGACCAAAATCTTCAGGAATGGCACGTGAGCCAGTTTTCCCAATTCAAGGTAATCACAGTCACAGTTAACACATTTTGAGCAGGTTTCTAATCGCAGAATCGTCACTGACAAACCTTTGAGTTAGGTCCTCCTATCACTTCACAGAGGAAGAACCGGAGGCCCAAGAGAGTTTAGGTAGCTAGCTCCAAATCACACAGCCAGGGGGGGCAGAGCCAGATTCCAACAGACGGATCTCCAAAGCCCAGGCTTTCAACTGTTACACAAATATAAATGCAGCAAAAAAGATCAAATGAATGCGGTCTAAGAATTAACCACCAAGTGTAATATTTTAATTGCATACTTTATGGTTAATACTTACAATGCAGTCTAATTTAAACAGTATTAAATGATGATTTGGATTTTTAAAATTTATTATTTTGCGTTTAAAAGCTACCGTAAGTCGCCATTAACTTAGCGAGCCCACTAATCATGATTACTTGTAGGGCAATAATAATTCCTAAAAACTGACTTTTCAATTATAGGTTTAATCAAAATAACATTAATATAGGATGGATATTTTCCTTTAATAACAATAATCATTTTTAAGTCGGCACACACACTTTAAATGTTTAATTATCTTAGTTATAAATAGAATTACAGCATCTCTTAAAACCAAAAGGAAATAAACACACAGAAACAGAACATTTTAGCTGGGTTACCATGAAAAAGTATCTGGTATCTACTCAGTCTTCATATTCCTTTTCCTGAGAGGTGGTGAAGCAGAGGGCTCCACCCAGGCCTTGAAGCAGGGCTTGGATCCCAGCCAGGCCATTCTCCATCCCTGTGACCTCGGGCAAGGTACTTAACCTCTCTGAGCTTTGTAAATAACACCAACAGTCTAAAGTTATTTTTAAGATAAAAAATATATAATATACACAAAACAGCAGACCTAAAGGAAATAAATGTTAAATCCTTTTCTTTTTTAGAAGAGAAACAAGAACAGATAACTTTCATCTCTGTATATCAGTAAGTCTAAACTATACTGATACTTTCCAGAGTCCAAGAGAGAGAAACAATGTGTCTCCATCCCCATTGTCATTTGTGAAACGTTGCGGAAAGTAACGGCATTAATATATCCTGATTCTAGATTCCAGTTTATATGGATGGCTTATACACAAATATTTACTTAAAGATTTAATTTTTGAGATTATTGTTTTAAAAATCTTTTTTTTTAAATTGACAACTTTGGCCTCTGTGATGACTTTAAACTCTGTGTAAGATGGGAGATCTCTGCACCTAACCCGCTGGAAGCAAGAGATAGGACCAAATGATATTGAATGGTTTCATACAGCAAAATAAGGCTTTAGATCTGCCAACAAACAGGAATAGATAAAACAAACAAACACTCACATGGTAGCTTAAAGAAAAGAGTCCAGTCTTCTGAAAAAAGGATTCACCAGTAACTAACAACTTGCAGGCCAGGACCACTGGCTCCTTGTCCACCCCAAGAACCAAAACATGTGTCTATCAAATGGCTCTCGCCAGATGGCCCGGAGAATCCTACCACTAATAATACGTCCCAGCACCCCAGAAGCCAGCCATGATCTCTGTACTACTACATAACCAAGGAGTAGGGGAAGGGAAATTCTTCTTTATAGAAACAGCCCGGCTAACAAATACCTGAGAATGACTGAATGAGAGCATCATTTTTTACAACACCCAATTCACAGATCTAGACACTGAGCATCAATGGCTCAAATACTGATCCCTTTCTCAATCTCATTGAGAAACATCTCAAATGCTGTATGCTTTCCACCACCAAAATATCCATATGTATGTATGGGGGGGGCATAAATATATATATACACACACACATATATATCCTGAATTTGAACAAATCTCTACCAATTCACAAGAAATATGGAATTGTACAACGAGGATGCTATCAGAAAAGAAAGGATGAGGAGAAAAGCTGTGGATTAGAAAATACTAAGAGGGCATTTTTTCAAAAAAGAATCAGTCCATGGTGTTTGTAGCTTCATCATGATAACGGATTTTATGGAAAAGGGCTATAGAAGGTTTCTGGGGTGGCTGGCAAAGTTCTAGTGTCCTGGATGGTGTTAGAAGGGTACTCTCTTTACAACAATTCATTAAGAATATGTTTGTTTTATGTGGGGTGTGTGTGTGTACTTTTTTAACCAAAAAAATGTTTAAAAACAGAACAGTGAGGTTCTTTTTTTTTTTTTTTTTTAAGATTTCATTTATTTATTTGAGAGAGACAGCATGAGCAGGAGGAGGGACAGAGGGAGAGGGAGAAGCAGACTCCCTGCAGAGCAGGGAGCCCGATGCGGGGCTCGATCCCAGGACCCCGGGATCATGACCTGAGCCGAAGGCAGACGTTTAACCTATTGAGCCACCCAGGTGCCCTGAAGAGTGAGATTCTAAAGTTAATTCCAGATTAGCCACTAGGCAGACTATGTACTGAGGTGCTTAGAACATCAGTAACATAGTCCTTTTCTCCGGCCTCTTTCCCAAATGAATCCTTGCAGTAGGTTTGTTTGTCTGTAACAATATTCTTCAGTAGAACTTTATATTAAAACAACAACAGCAACACACAGTTTTGCCCGGACAGGTATTTTTACCCAACGGGGGCAATGTGCACACCTCAAAGCGCTGTGGACAGCCACAGTCTCACACACTCCATGTATTTTTTGTACTCTGCCAGGGAAACGGAGTTTACGGGCGGTTTTAGTAAGATCAACTAACTGCAGAGCTATAATTTCACAGAGTTCTAAAATTTCTTATAACCTACTTTTATTTTTTTGAACTACTCAAAACAAAAGGATTAGTCAGTACAATCATTCTAAATATTCATTTTATAAAGGCTGTTCCCATTCATATTGAACAATGAAACAGAATGAGACTCATTAGCATGTGCAAATACATATTTCACCACTGAAAAAAATATGCTTCACCTTATTGTTCTTATACTTGCCTTGATATTTATGTTCATCTTTACAAAGTTTCAGAAAACAGAACTTAAAAGAAATAATTTGGACAACGCTTTGTTTTAACATTGCCCCAAATCTCTCAGAATAAGATTTAACTGAAATCCTAAGCAAAGCATGCCAGAAATTTCTGTACCATTTCCAGCCTGACCCTAAACTTTTAAAATTTCATTATTTTTTAATATCATCCTTTTACATGTTTAAGCAAAAAGTTGAGGAGATTTTACCAATTACAAATCTCTGAAATCCACTTGGTACAACTGCCATATTTTAGGTCTTGGTGAATGGAGAATCTCTAACATCAGAGTAATCTGAGTGTTCCTTATCACAGATGTGAAGGCTCCCTCCACTGCCCCAAATTCTATCCTGTTGTGCAGTTACTTTAAGGAAAATAATATGAGTTACAATAGGCTTTGGCATTAACTCAGGAAACCAGTCATAACACAGACCAGCTGTGCGGCTCTGGGCAAATTACTTGGTCTCTCTGAGCCTCCACAGCCTCACAGAAAATAGAGATTATATAACTTTATGTTTGTGAAAATGAAGTGACGCTATACATATAACTAAGCATCTGGGACAGAATAAGAACTCACAAGTTCCTTCTTCTTTCTCTTCTCTTCAGAAACACTGAGATTGGAGGGATAAGAAAAGCTTGCCTGTGATACCCAGTAGATGGAGAATAGTGATTCTTCCAGTGTGGCCTGAGGACTAGCAGCGCTGATATTAACAGGGAGCCTGCTGGAAGTGCAAATTCATGGTGTGAGCCCCAGCTCAACTTAACAAATCAGAATCTCTGGGACAAGCCCAGGAAGCCATGTTTTTTTTTTAAGATTTTTATTTATTTGACAGAGAGAGACACAGCGAGAGAGGGAACACAAGCAGGGGGAGTGGGAGAGGGAGAAGCAGGCTTCCAACCCAGCAGGGAGCCTGATGCGGGGCTCGATCCCAGGACCCTGGGATCATGACCTGAGCCGAAGGCAGACGCTTAACGACTGAGCCACCCAGGTGCCCCCTCATGTATTTTTGATTGCTAAAAAAGTTAAACATTTTTTCACTTTTTAAAAAATTGGACACATGCATTCCTTCCTTGTAGAGATCATTTCTTTAAGCAAACTGCTACAGGGCAAGTTTGAGAAACATACTTCTTACTTGTTCTGTTCACACTGTTAAAAACTATATGGGATGAGGGGGGAGAATAGCAAAACTCACAATATCCTGACATCCCATCTTAAATAAGCATTATGTCAAAACAAAAATATCAAAAAGCAGTTCTATAGCTTAAAGCAGGATAAATTTAGGGGTGGAAAAAAGAACATCAAGCTTGTCCAAGGTCGTTCAGCTCAGACCAGTGGACAAGACTGCCTTTCCCTTGGCCCTTCAGTCCACCACTCTTGCTGACACATCATTATCTCCGCTCAAATCCCTGAAGGAGATGGAATCCTGCCACCACAATTCTACCTGCTTAGTAAACATACACTTCTGGACAAGAAAGACCACTGTTCATGACAGTGCACTTCTGTTTCTTCGGCTGCTTAGCACCCCATGCCCCCTCCCTTGTGGCTATGTTTGCAGCCGCTTTGCCCAACCCACTCCCGAGCAAGCACGTGACCAGGATGGGCCAATCAAATTCAGTTGCCTACATTGACTATTATATATATTATAATTTCAATAATATAAAATATGCAGACAAATAAATAATAATTAGAAGATAATATGCAAACATTATTTTTAAAAATTGGTTATATAGATAATTATTTTTTACTGATTTTTAAAAATTTATTTAAATTCAATTAATTAACATATAGTGTATTATTAGTTTCAGAGGTAGAGGTCAGTGATTCATCAGTCTTGTATAACACCCGGTGCTCATTACATCACGTGTCCTCCTTAATACCCATCACCCAGTTACCCCATCCTCTCACTCCCCTCCCCTCCAGCAACCCTCAGTTTGTTTTCTATGATTGAGTCTCTCTCTCTCTCTTTTTTTTTTGAAGATTTTATTTATTTGTCAGAGAGAGAGAGAGCACAACCAGGGGGAGCAGCAGCCGGAGGGAGAAGCAGGTTCCCCGCTAAGCAAGGAGCCCAATGTGGGACTTGATCCCAGGACCCTGGGATCATGACCTGAGCCAAAGGCCGACGCTTAACCGACTGAGCCACTCGGGCTGATTAAGAGTCTCTTATGGTTTCTCTCCCTCTCTGAATTCTGTCTTGTTTTATTTTTCCCTCCCTTCCCCTATGCTCCTCTGTTTTGTTTCTTAAATTCCACATATGAATGAAATCATGTAACAACTGTCTTTCTCTGATTGACTTATTTTGCTTTGCATAATATCTTCTAGTTCCATCCACGTCATTGCAAATGGCAAGATTTCATTTTTTTGATGGCTGAGTAATACTCCATCGGACATACAGCACATCTTCTTTATATGGATAATTACTTTTAAATTTTTCTTTAATATTGCTGATCTATCATCTATTCAACAACAATAAAAGAAAAAATGTTTGCCAGGTGTATTTTCAAAAAAGCTTAAAAATAAATATAGCTGGGGGCACCTGGGTGGCTCAGTTGAGCCTCCGATCCTTGGTTTCAGTTCAGCTCGTGATCTCAGGGTCGTGCAACTGCCCCGAGTAGGGATCCATGCTCAGTGCAGAGTCTGCTTGAGTTTCTCTCCCCCTCTCTCTCTGCTCCTCCCCACCATGCTTGCTCTCTCTTTCTCTCCCAAATAAATAAATCAATCCTAAAAAAATAAAGATAAATAAATATTGCCTAGAATTTTTTTTATTTATTTAAAAGTCATTTATATTCATGGACTATGAGGCAATGGTGATCCTAAATGTTTTATTAACAACACACATTTAATCCCTGAAACAAGCCTATGAGGGTACAGGCAGAGAAACCTGCCACAGGGATAGTTAGTAATCCTAGTTAGCAGCACCAGGATTAGAACCATACTCAACTACCAGAGTTCTGCTTCTCAACTATGGGGCTAAATTCATTAAACCTTCTCTCCATTGAAGGAGTCCAAACTCTAAAGAAGACAAAAAATTCTATGAGCACACTATCTTGCCTATGGCCATACTTCCTTGGGTTGGGATTTTTTTGGTCTGATTTCATCAGCTAAATAAACCAAATCTAACCAGTACTTAGATATACAAGAAAAGCACAGTGGCTTTAAGAATGCCCCAGATGTTAGTGAGGTGATACTTTTTCCAATTCAAAAATAATAATGCTTGTCTGTAATTATCTTCCAATTACAATGCAATATGTATATACAATGAATAGCATTTCATGTACAATGAACATCATTAAACAAATCTTGTCCTGTTATAAACAGTATGAAAACAACTGAAACCAGAATAATCTCTTATTAGTAAGACATATCATGAATAAGTAATGACATTTGGGATCATACATTTTCTGTCTACAAAAATTTCAATTAGTCCTGGCAGCCACGGCCTTAATTATTACTTTCAAATATTAATTTTAACCTTCAAAGAATGATTTAGCAATGCTCCGAAATTATGAAATTAATGCCAGGCAGTTTTCTTGGCCCAAGAACATTTCAATACTAATCTCCTAATAAAGTCCTCCCAAAATTTATAAATTTTTTCCAATTTGCAAATGAAATGCGAAAATAGGAGACTAAATGAAATACAAAAGTTTCACAGGAAACAATTATTACCTATTCAAGTCAAAATGGTCACGTCTCCTCAGACTGATACCTCACATTATTATCTCTGCAACCACTTCAATACACACAACACGCACATCAGGGGAAAAGGTCCCTGATTCAGACTAATGAAATACCTAAAACCTAAAGGAGTAAATGAATTGACTAACTATTTAATAGAAACCTACAGAAACTTAACTTTGTTACTTTCACTTATTACATAACTCAAACTAGGGAAACAAACTATTCAGAATTTCTGATGATGTGCCCATCAACCATTCCCATTTACTCAGGCTTCTGAAATACAGGTGCCTGGAGAAGATGCTTGAGAACAGTTTATTAGGATTTCCTTCTTTATGTCTCTGCATCTGATATCTTAATTTCATATTCACTAGTAGTTCAGCCTTCGTGTTAAGAAAGAGTTCATGCTGGGGCACATGGGTGGCTCAATGTGTTAAGCATCCAACTCTTGGTTTGGGCGCAGGTCATGATCTCAGGGTCTTGGGATTAAGCCCAATATTGTGCTCTGTGCTCAGTGAAGGGGGGGGATCTACTTCAGGCTTCTCTCTCTCTCTGCCCCTCCCCCTGCTTGCTCGCTCGCTCTCTAAAATAAATAAATCTTTAAAAAAAAAAAAAGAGTTCATGCTTAGAACATCCACCCCATTCAAAATCATGACTTAACTCAAAATACGTACCGTTTTCAATTTTATTGAAAACTTTCAATATATTTCATTTAGTATTCTAGCACTAGAACCTAACATAATTCTTGCCTAAAAATGGTTTTATATTATTAAAAGTATATACAACTAAAAGAATGATAACCAGAGTCCACTATCTTATGGCTGGTTCTCAATTGTCCAAAGAAGTTCATGTACACTTAACAGAGTTAGCAAATGAGTTTCATCTCTAGGGCAACTCTAATTAATTAGTAATGACTTCCTGAAGCGTGGTGTTGAGAAGGATTCTGGGCAGCAGAGAGCCAGGTCCAGGATGCACGGGAAGGGTATAGCAGCACCTGCCCCATGCCTGAGTCACCTACACCCACTATTAATCAATATTCAAGGGCGGCCCAGTTAATTTTAATATTAATTCAATAAAACATAATTTCAAAAGAAAATTTGCCTGTCAAAGTGAGTGTCACATTATGAATTCCAAAATCAAATAAAAGTGATTTGGGGAAAAGGTCTGTTGATACACCTTCTAACTGGTGATTCAATTCTGATAGTGACAGGATGACCTTCACAGTTCATTCTTGACAGCAGATTGGACTTTCTTATGCTTTGCTTTCTATTGCTCATCCTGGGGAAAACAAAAACAAAAACAAAAACCCTGCATTTTCTTGGTTTCTACTTTATATATAATTTATGGAAGGAAGTTGAACATTCTTGTGTTTCGCTTTACAGGATACGGAGCAGTAAAACCACCCAGCCCACACCCTAATACCCTCGGGTAACATTAGCCTCCTGCTGAACCTAAGCCAGAATATACACCACATGGCTCTATTCCAGGGCCTTTCATACCGGTGCAGGCCAGGCAATGTACCTGGGGGCAAGGGTATTCAAAGCCACAAAACAGACATGACATTTAAGACATTATTTAAATATTAAAACAGGTACAAATATATTTAGACGAACATAAAACTGGCACGAATCTTTAGAAGAAAACAAGAAATTACAAAAAAATGTTCCCTTTATTGAAAGGTCAGAACACACACACACACACACACACACACACACACACATACACACCCATGCACACACACCCTTTGTGTTCAATCTCCTTTGCAGTAAAGAATACTTTGGTGGAAAGCTTAAAGAAACACAGGATTACTCTATTAGTGTGCATAAACTAAGGAGTGACTCGGAAAAAATAAGTTACCTTGATTTTCAGAGAAGAGATGGGAGGCAAGCTGATCCCTGTAACAATTTAGCTTCCAACAAGAGTACATTTGGGCAAAAAAAAAAATGTTTTGTTTATTGCAGTTATATCTGGACCATAATGACTACAGAAACAGCAATATTTAACATTTACTGAGCATTTCCAGGCAGTGGGACCCAGAACCCGTGGGTATCACCCTTACACTACTTGCCAAGAATATTCTAACTAGTGGGCCTTTGTATTTTGTATTTCAGCCCCTTTGTCCAAACGTTTGTCTCTGAGATCATTCCTTGGCTCATATTCTTTCTTTCCTATCACTTTTCTCAAATTTTCTCCAAGACTGCTAATCTCAGTCACCTCACCTTTCTGTATGTTTCCTTCACAGTACACAGACAGTTGTTATGTTACTTCTTTGTTTACTTCTTAAGCACGTGTCCCCCCTACTATAGTATATACTCCGTAAAGTAAAGGCAGGACCTTGTTCTATTGCGCTTTTTGCTATATTATCAAAACCTAGCTACAGTACCTGGCCTACAGCAGGATAATTACACATTTGTTAAATGAATGACTACTAGACTATATCTATTTATTCAAAAATGTAGAATATGAGACATGAAGATATCAGATTTGTACATCTGCCTAACTGCACAAACCTCCCAGGACACAGAAAGACATACTCTGAGGGCACAGTCCGCCTTATTTTAGCAAAATAATACCACCTCTCTGCCTACAGAAATGCCAAATACTCTGGAATAAGCCTCTTGGTGATACAAATATGAACCTAATCACTCTGGTGATAACTTCAAAAACAACAACAACAACAACCTGAAACTTACTAGAAGGCAGTAGAAACATATTTAGTCTTAGAAGACGCTATATTTGTTCCTTGGGGTGGTGGTGGGATGCTACAGAGTAAATTGTGTTCCCCCAAAACTCATATGTGAGAGTCCTACCCCTCAATGCGTCTATATTTGGAGAGGGGAATCTTTAGTAGTTGATTAAGGTTAAATGAGGTCATAAGGATGAGGCCCTGATCTGATAGGGCTTGTGGTCTTAGAAGAAAGAGGGAGAAATCTCTCTCTGTGAGCACTCGCAGAGAAAGGCCGTGTGAGGACACCATGAGAAAGTGGCCATCTGCAGCCAGGAAGAGAGCCCTCACCAGAAACCGAATTGGCCATCACCTTGATCTTGGACTCCCAGCCTCCAGAACTGTGAGAAAATAAATGTCTATTATTTAAGCCACCTAGTCTATGATATTTTGTTACAGCAGTCCAAGCTGACTAATATGTAAAGGATGGAAATCAAATGATCCTTCCTCTTTTAAGATATTATTTATTTGTGAGAGAGAGAGAGCATGAGAGAGCGCGCACAAGCAGGGGGAGCAGCAGAGGGAGAAGGAGACTCCCTGCTGAGCAGGGAGCCCAATGCGGGGCTCAATCCCAGGACCCTGAGATCATGACCTGAGCTGAAGGCAGTCACTTAACCGACTGAGCCACCCAGGCATCCCTCAAATGATCTTTAACGGCCTTGAAGTCCCTCAGGAACCCACTCCTCTTCCTCTGTTAAACGCTCCCCATTTAGTTCCCCGCAAACCTCTGTCATCCTCACAGAGCTCTCGGGGTTAGGATTTCCCGACTTCAGGAACAGAAGTCAGCAGCTGTGGAAAGGTTTCACTGCTATCCCGATGCCTTTCTCTAAGGCTCCCTAAACCGAAAAACCCTCATAGAGTTGTTGTGAGGATGTTAATTACCTTATGGTAAAGGCTGAGAGCAGTGTGTAGTAGAGAAAATGTTATATTGTATCAACTACTATTAGGAGCACAATTAGTAAGGTTTACTCCCCAAATAACACTTTACAGGGGGTACAACCAGCATCCTCAGTTCAGGAGACTGAGGCACAGAAAGGTCACAGCTACTGAGTAGAGGAGGACAAGACTGGAAATCAGGCAGTCTGACTCTGGGAGCTAGGCTCTTAATTCCATCACTGGTCTACAATGAAAACTGTAAAGCTTGTTGCTTTTATTACTAAGGTCATACTATAACATTAGTAAAAAAAAAAAAAAAAAAAAAAAAAAAAAAAAAGTGGATACAAATCAAGAAAGCAATTTATTTTTTCTTTCCAGTGCTTTTCCTATAAGGGCTCCTCAGTCATTTTATCTAATAGTAAAACTGTAATTCTGCCTATTAAAGAAGAATGTTTTTATAGGCACACTAAAAATAGTGGTCATCTCAGTATATTGTTGAAAGCATTGAAGTTCTAAGTTAATAGTTCATATTAATGACCCCATGTGAATCAGTGTCGTCCCACTAATAACAGTTAAAGCAAATCGGCCTTTGTCTTTCTCCTTTGGCAGCACTTGAACACAGTCCCTCTGAAGCAGTGGTCTCAAACCTTGTGTGTAAGAGAATCGCTACAAAAACTGCAGGATATACATTATTTCCAAGCTTACCTGTAATGTTCACCAAAATGATAATATAACAGGGCCATAAACCGAGTTTCAACAAAGTCAAAAGACTGGCACTCTATGTCCACATTCTCTGACCCCAATTCAATTATATCAGAAATCAAAATCAATAACAAATCTTAGTTGTTCGAAAATTCAGAATGATACCTCTAAATGGTTATGGGTAAAAGAAAAAAACAGCTAAAAATTACAAAATTCGTAAGACAATAATAAAGAAAACCCTGCATGTAAAAATATACAAGATTCAAGTAAAGCACCATGTAGTTAGGTTTATTATCTAGCAAGTGCAATTTTTAAGGGGAAAAGACCAAAATTTAATATGCTAAACATCCCTTTTAAGAAATATTAAAAAGTCAGTAAAATCAACCCAAAGTAGAAGTATGGAAATAATTCGAAAGCAATAGGGAGCAAGTGATAAAGAGAATGAACAATGCTGGGATCAAAACTCATTTCTTTGTAAAGAATAATGAAACTGACTAACCTCTAACAGAGACAGATAAAGAAAAAAAAGAATGAAATACAAACAGACAAAAGCGCAAATGAAGAGGACACAACTATGGATCCCACATAGATGAAACAAACACATACTATGAATTTATCATGAATTATTTATGCTAACGAATTTGGACATATGGATGAAATGAACAAATTCCTAAAAAACAAACTCAAAAGAACTGAATCAAAAATAAACAGAGGGGCGGCTGGCTGGCTCAGTCAGAAGAGCATGTGACTCTTGATCTCAGGGTCATGAGTTCAAGCCCATATTACGTGTAGACATTACTTCAATAAATAAACTTCAAAATAAAAAAAAAATAGAAAACCTGAATCGTTTCATAAGCATTAAAGAAACTATATCAGCAGTTAAAATGCTACAACTTTATGACTTTGTAGGCTTGTTCAACCAAGAAGTCAGGAATAAAATAAAGACATTATTACATCAACTATTCAAGATAGAAAAAGTAAGCACATTACTCAATTCATTTTATCATGGTGCACAGCCTTAATACCTAACTTTGACAAGAAAAGAATGAGGAAGGACAATTGTAGGTCAAGTTCACTTACGAACACAAATATAAAACACAAAACAATAGAACATTAAATTGACATTAAGATACAACTTTTCAAATATACATCTCTGAAACCACAATACATTTTACAATCTATGATCATCATTAGCATTAAAAATATATATATATAACATCCCTGAAATAGGAATGCATCTTACATAACAGCATTTTAAATTTGAAAAAAAAATGTATTAGCAAACTAAACTTAGTAATAATTCATAACCTTGGGTTTTATCCCAGGAATGCAAGGTTGGCTTAACATTAAAGTATCAACTAAGGCATTTAATGAAATTTGTGCCATTCACAGAAAAAAAATCACTTGATTATCTCAAAAAGAACAGAAAACCTTTTGATAAAACTCAACATCATTTAAAAAAAAAAAACATTCTTAGCCTGCTAGGAATAGAAGGGAACTTCCTTAACCTGATAAAGGTGTCTCCAAAATAGCTGTTTACATTGAAAGCATTTCCTGTAGGATTTAGAGCAAAACAAAGATGCCCATTATTACTACTTCAATTCAACAGTGTATTGCAAGTCCTAGCTGGTACTGTAAGGCAGGAAAAAGGGAAAAAGGGATTAAGGATAAAGCAAGGAAGAACAAAAGTGTCCTTATTTGCAATGTAATCACTGTCTTCATGTAAATAATCGAGGAGACCTTTCCTACCAAATACGGAAATTTGTTATAAAACTGTATTTAAGACAGTGTGGTAATGGCAAAAGAACTGAATAAACAGCCGAAAGGAACTGGACAGCTGCACAAAACTAGACCGACACACAGACCGACACGATGTATGGAAGCTGACAGGCAAAGGTGTCACGGCTCCTCAGTGGGAAAAGTGAGATGTCTGGATGCAGATGCTGTGGTGACAGGTTGACCCACAGGGGGAAAAGTGAAACTGGCCTCACCCCACACCCCATACTCAAAAACCAAGTCCTAGGGATTTGAAGACCCATATGCGAAAGGCAAACCCCTAATGCTTTGCAAAGATGATACAGGAGAATACTTTATGACTTCAGGATACAAGATACAGGTTTCTTGAACAAGAAACAAAGGCACAATCATGAAGGAGAAGATGGATGGATCTGACTATATTAGAAACGCCATAAAGAGACTAAAATAAGCCACAAACTAGAAGATACTTGCAACACGTATAACTCATAAGGATTTGTTTCTAAAATATATAAGGAACTCTTAAGAATCAATAAAAAAAACTCACAAACCAATAGGAAGGTGAGCAACAACAACAACAAAAACCCACCCAGAAATTTCTAAGGGAAACAAATGGCCTCTAAACATAAACTATGTTCAACCACAATGAGATCTCAGTTCAAACCCACCGAAATGAGAAAACTTTAGAAGTCAGACAAATTCAAGTGTGGCCAAGAATGTATACAACTGGGAAACCTCATTGACTGCGAAGAGAGTGTAAACTGCTTTACAAAGAAATTTTTCTTTTGAAAAGTTGGCACATGCAACTGTACGACCCCAAAAATCCACTCCTACATCGATACTCCGGGGAATCTCCCCTTGCACGTGTGCCTGAAGACTCGTGTACAAAATGCCTAGAGCAGCGCTGTTCCTGGAAGAGAGAACCTGGATACAGACCGGAATGCCCATTGGCTGCATCTACACAATGTGAGGCTACGGAGCAATAATTGTACGTGAGTAACAGTCACCAACATCGATAAATACACAATCTTAACTGTGTGCTGATCCTAATGTGTTCTTTTTATTATGAGCTATCTTTTCATGGACAGACAATAAAACTGATATTTTGGAGAGCATGCAGTCGGCGAATTTTAACAAATGTATTAACTAGAGTTGCCAACACCACGATCAGAATGCAGAACAATTCCATCCCAACCAAAAACCTTCCTCGTTCGACCTCTTTGTAGGTACTGGGTCCTCCTCCCCACCCTGCAAACCCTGGTAAACCCTGCTTTGTTCTCCATCACTGTGAATTTATCTTTCTGAGAGTATCATATAAATGGAATCCTACAGTCCACAACCTTGAGAGACAGAAGTCTTGCACTCAGTAAGATGCCTGTTGCCTTCGTAATTTTACTGCTGAGCAGTGTTCAACGGTATGTATGTGTCACCATCTGTTTATTCACGCACCCACTGAAGGACGTTTGAGATGTTTCTAGGTGGGGCCAGTATGACCAGAGCAGCATACACATTCATGTATCGGTTCTGGGGTGAATGTAAGTTTTTACTTCTCTAGAAAACATATCGAGAATTGGGAGTGTTGGGTCATATGTTAAGTCCGTATGTAACTTCATAACAAAGCGGCCAACGTTTTTGCCAGCACAGCGGTACCGTTCCCCATTCCATCAGCGACCATGAGAGCCCTGGTTCCTCCACACCCTCACCAGCACTTGCTGTTGTCACCATTTCTTCATTTTAGCCTTTTTAATAGGCAAGCAGTGGTATCTCCTTGCGGTTTGGATCTGCATTTCCCTACAAGCTAATGATGCGGCACATCTTTTCCTTTGCTTATTTACCATCTGTATATCCTCTTTAGCGGTAATCTATTCAAATCTTTTGGGCATTTTTAAAAGTTTTTATGTAAATTCCAGTTAGTTAACACACAGTGTAATATTAGTTTCAGGAGTTCAATATAGTAATTCGAAACTTCCATACCAAATCCGGAGCTCATCACAAGTGCACTCCTCAATTCCCATTACATATTTCACCCATTTCCCCCCGCCCACCTCCCCTCTGGTCACCATCAGTTTGTTCTCTAGAGTTAAGAGTCTGTTACTTGGTTTGCCTCTTTTTTTCCCCTTTGCTTGTTTGTTTTGTTTCTTGTTTCCACGTATGAGTGAAATCATATGGTACTTGTCTTTCTCTGCCTTATTTCGCTTAGCATTATACTCTCTAGCTCCATCCATGTCACTGCAAATGGCAAGATTTCATTCTTTTTTATGGCCAAGTAATATTCCACTTAACACACACACACACACACACACACACACACACACACACACACATCTTTATCCATTCACCAGTCAATGAACTCTTAGGCTCTTTCCATAATTTGGATACTGTGGATAATGCTGCTATAAACAGCAAGGTTCATGTATCCCTTTGAATTAGTATTTTTGTATCCTTTGGGTAAACACCTAGTAGTGCAATTGCTAGGTAGTAGGGTAGTTCTATTTTTAACTTTTTTTTTTTTTTAAGTAGGCTCCACACCCAGCGAGGAGCCCAGTGCAGGGCTTGAACTCACGACCCTGAGATCAAGACCTGAGCTGAGATTGTTTTTAACTTTTTGAGGAACCTCCATACTGCTTTCCACAGTGGCTGCACCAGTTTGCATTCCCACCAACAGTGCAAGAGGGTCCCCCGTCTCCACATTCTCGCCAACACCTGTTGTTTCTTGTTGCTGATTTTAGCCATTGTGACAGATGTGAGGTGATAGCTCACTGTGGTTTTGATTTGCATTTCCCAGGTGATCAGAGTATCTTTTCATGTGTCCATTGGCCATTTGTATGTCTTCTTTGGAAAAATGTCTATTCATGTCTTCTGCCCATTTTTAATTGGATTATTTCTTTTTTGCATGTTAAGTTTTACTTATTTTGGGGGGTGTTAAGTTTGATCAGTTCTTTATATATTTTGGATACTAACCCTTTATCTGATATGTTATTTGCAAATATCTTCTCCCATTCCATAGTTGTCTTTTAGTTTTGTTGATTCTTTCCTTCGCTGCTCAGAAGCTTTTTATTTTGATGAAGTCCCAAAGTTTATTTTTGCTTTTATTTCCCTTGCCTCAAGAGACATATCTAGAAAGAAGCTGCTATGGCCAATGACAAAGAAATTGCTGCCTGTGTTCTCTTCTAGGATTTTCATGGTTTCAGGTCTTACACTTAGGGCTTTCATCCACTGTGAATTTATTTTTGTGTATGGTGTAGGAAAGTGGTCCAGTTTCATTCTTTTGCATGTTGCTCTCCAGTTTTCCCAGCACCATTTGTGAAAGAGACTGTCTTTTTCCCATTGGATATTCTTTCTTGCTTTGTCGAAGATTAATTCACCATATAGTTGTAGGTTCATATCTGGGTTTTCTATTCTATTCCATTCATCTATGTGTCTATTTTTTGTGCCAGTACCATACTGGTTTTTTTTCTTTTTTAAAATAAATTTTATTATTTTTTTTACTATTATGTTATATTAATCACCATACATTACATCATTAGTTTTTGGATACTGTTTTGATTACTACAGCCTTGTAATAGAACTTGAAGTCCAGAATTGTGATGCCTCCAGCTTTATTTTTCTATTTCAAGGTTGCATTGGCTATTCGGGGTCCTTTGTGGTTCCATATAAATTTTAGGATTGCTTATTCTAGATCTGTGAAAAATGCTGTTGGTATTTTGATAGATTGCTTTGGGTAGTATAGACATTTTAACAATATTTGTTCTTCCAATTCATGACCATGGAATGTCTTTCCATTTCTCTGTGACATTTTCAATTTCGTTCATCAGTGTTTTATAGTTTTCAGAGTACAGGTCTTTCACTTCTTTGGTTAGGTTTATTCCTAGGTATCTTGCTGGTTTTGGTGTCATTGTAAATGGGACTGAGTCCTTAATTTCTCTTTCTGCTGCTTCATTATTGGTAAATAGAAATGTAACAGATTTCTGTACACTGACTTTGTATCCTGCAACTTTACTGAAGTTGTTTATCAGTTCCAGCAGTTTTTTGGTGGAGTCCTTAGGGTTTTCTGTATAGTCATGTCATCTGCAAACAGTGAAAGTTCTACTTGTTCCTTGCCAGTTTGGATGCCTTTTATTTCTTTTGTTTAGTTTAGTTTCGTTTTGTTTTTTGTTTTTTTTTTTTAAAGATTTTATTTATTTATTTGAGAGAGAGAGAATGAGAGAGACAGCACATGAGAGGGGGGAGGGTCAAAGGGAGAAGCAGACTCCCTGCCGAGCAGGGAGCCCGATGTGGGACTTGATCCAGGGACTCCAGGATCATGACCCGAGCCGAAGGCAGTCGCTCAACCAACTGAGCCACCCAGGCGCCCTCGTTTTGTTTTTTTTAAGTAGGCTCCATGCCCAGTGTGGAGCCCAACACAGGGCTTCAACTCACAACCCTGAGATCAAGACCTGAGCTGAGATCAAGAGTCAGAGGCTTAACTGACTGAGCCACCCAGGCGCCATGCCTTTCATTTCTTTTTGTCTGACTGCTGTGGCTAGGACTTCAGCACTACGTTAAATAACAGTGCTAAGAGTGGACACCCCTGTCTTGTTTCAGACCAGAGAGGAAAAGCTCCGGTTTTTTGCATTGAGGATGTTATTACCTCAATGGGTTCTCATCTATGGCCCTCTTTTGTGCATTTTTTAACTGGATTTTATGCTTCCGACTGTTGAATTTTGAGAATAATTTATATAGAATATAGTCAGATACGTGGTTTGCAAATATTTTCTCCCAATCTGTAGGTTGGGTTTTCTTTTTTTTCTTTCAAAGACTTTATTTTTAAGTAATCTCAACACCCAACATGGGGCATGAGCCTACAACCCCGAGATCAAGAGTCACATGCTCCACCAACTGACCCAGCCAAGTGCTCTTGAAGCTTGGTTTTTCATTGTCTTAACAACATCTTTCACAAAAGTGTTTAATTTTGATGAAGTCTAGGGGCGCCTGGGTGGCTCAGTCGGTTAAGCGTCTGCCTTCAGCTCAGGTCATGAGCTCAGGGTCGTGGGATCCAGTCCTGCATCAGGCTCTCTGCTCAGAGGGGAGCCTGTTTCTCCCTCTCCCTCTCCTCTCACTCATGCTCTGTCTCTCTCTCTCTCTCAAATAAATAAAATCTTAAAAAAAAATTTTTATAAAGTCTAAGTGATCATTCTTTTCTGTGAATAATGCATTTGGTGTCATGTCTAAGAATTATTTGCCTAACAGAAGGTCATGAAAATTTCCTCTGATGTTTTCTCTAAAATTTTTATAATTTTATATTTTAAATTTACATCTAGAATCCATTTTGAGTTTATTTCTGTATAGAATGTTAAGTTTACACAGAGGTTTCTTTCGTTGCACAGATGTTCAATTGGTTTTGTTTTCTTTTTATCTTTTTTTTTTTTTTTTTTTTGAGAGAGAGAGCAAGTGCGGGGGGGGGGGCAAAGGGAGAGGGAGAGAATCTCAAGCAGGCTCCATGCCCAGTGCAGAGCTCGTCCTCACAACCCTGAGATCACATGACCTGAGCAGAAACCAAGAGTCGGACGCTAAACTGAGCCACCCAGGCGCCCTGATGTTCAATTGTTTTAATTCCATTTGTTGAAAAAAGTATCCTTTCTTCATTAAACTGCATCTGAGCCATTTTCAAAAGTCAATTGCTCACATTTGTGTAAGTTTATCTCTGGATTCTCTATTATGTCCCACTGATCTGCATGTCTACCCTTCACAAATACCACACTGTCTTAATTCCTGGTGGGTAATTTTATGCGTCAACTTGACTAGGCGACAGTTCCCAGATATTTGGTCAAACCTGAGTCAAGATGTCGCTATGAAGGTACTTTCTGGAAGAAATTAACATTAAATGTTAAGGTCTTACAAGAAAAAAACAAAACAAAACACTGATCCCAGAGGAAGAGGGAATTCTGTCTGCAAACCACCCCCCCAGACTCAAGCTACCACGTCAATTCTTCCGTAGGTCTCCAGCCCACTGGCCTACCCTATTTTGGACTTACCAGCTTCTACAACTGTGTGGGCCAATTCCTTAAACTTATCTCCTATCAGTTGTGTCTTTGGGGAAAACTGACTAATAAAGTTACTAAAACTTCACAGTAAGTCTTATAATTGGATAGTGTGATTACTCCAAACTTACTCATCTTTCGCAAAATTCCTTTCTGTTTTCTAGCTCCTTTACCTCTTCAGGTAAATTTTAGAATCAGCTTGTGTATATCCAGAAAAAAAAAAAATCCTGTAGCGAGTTATACTGGAATTGAGTTTAAACAATTTGAGAAGAACTGACATCTTTACTCTTTCGTATTCCAATTCAAGAATATGTCTCCCCATTCATTTAGGCATCCCTTGATTTCCACTGGCATTTTAAGCACTTTAAAGATGATAGTTTCGGGGCGCCTGGGTGGCTCAGTTGGTTAAGCGACTGCCTTCGGCTCAGGTCATGATCCTGGAGTCTCGGGATCGAGTCCCGCATCGGACTCCCTGCTCAGCAGGGAGTCTGCTTCTCCCTCTGATCCTCCCCCCTCTCATGTTCTCTCTCTCTGTCTCATTCTCTCTCTCAAATAAATAAATAAAATCTTTAAAAAAAAAAAAGACTAAAGATGATAGTTTTGTGTACATTAGGTTTTGTGATGATACCATTTTAATTCTGGTTTCAAATTTTCTATTGCCAGCTTATAAAAGTACTGCTTTAATTTATGTACCTACTGCATGTTCAAGGAGGTAGAGCATAACTCCCTGCTCCCTAAGTGGGGGCTACGCATAGTGATTTCGTTCCCAAAAGGCCAGCACGGGCCGGGGGAAAGAAAAGGTAACTTTATAGTCAAAAGACCTGAGAGACACTACTTCAGCCAAATCAAGGTCAACATCAACAGTGATACATCTACCAGAAGACCTGCAGTGATGGCGACAGACAACAGGTTAGGGGCCAATGATCCACGAGGCCAGGTGGAAGTGTGATTTAAGTAGAAGACCACGTTTCTTCAGTTTCATTTGTATTCTTTGTGTTCCTAGAAAAAGTGATTCCAACCCCGGAAGGCATGCTGTAAATATCAACTAACCGGTACTGACAAGATGCCTGTCTCTCTGGGATCAATGAAGTCAGTAATATCTTCTTCATGACTTTCAGATATCCTAAGATACAGCCCGTAAGGTGATGTCCTTAATATCTGTGGTCGTTAACAACCTTCACTACAACCCCTATACCTACTACTGCAGCAGGAAGATTACAAGAAGCAGAATTTTCCTTACACCGCCATCTGGAAAACTTCCCAAAATACGTGACAGTTCAGTAAGGGCTTTCAA
This sequence comes from Halichoerus grypus, assembly GCF_964656455.1. Classification (NCBI taxonomy): domain Eukaryota; kingdom Metazoa; phylum Chordata; class Mammalia; order Carnivora; family Phocidae; genus Halichoerus; species Halichoerus grypus. The sequence continues at coordinate 194,239,455 of NC_135714.1, forward strand.
AAGAAGAAGAAGAAGAAGAAGAAGAAGAAGAAAGCTCATTTGTTACCAGAGCATTTAAAAATATAACATTTTGGCTCAGAATCAGATGCATACCATGATTATACATAAGAACTTTAACGGAAGAGGAAACTCCATTTCTTGGTAACACGTGCAAATTCAAATACCTTTGTTAAAGGTATTCCAAAAGCAAAACCTGTATTTCCACCACCCCTGCTTCTCCAGGCTCCTCTTGATACCAGATAATAACATATACCTCAGTTGGGGACTGCAGTAAGGGAAAAAAGTCTCAGATTTAACTATAAAAAAAGCAAACGTAGGGGCGCCTCACTGGCTTAGTCGGTAGAGTATGTGACTCTTAATCTCAGTCATAAATTCAAGCCCCACATTGGACAGAGAGCTTACGGAAAAAAAAAAAAAAAAATTAAAAAAAGCAAATGTGTAAAAAACTTTCCCCCCATTGGATGCCACAGGAACTGGGGAACTTTTACCCAAAGTCAGACTGACAAACAATAAGCCAGCTTCCAACTAAGAAACAGAAGGCAGCTTTTCTTCTGTTCTCTCTTCGCAAATTAAATCTCAACTTGGTTTTAGCAATTCTCAAGGAAAAACTAGGACCTTGATTTCTCTAGATTAGCCCCTGTCCTCAAGAGTCTGGGTCATCGAGCCCTCAATGACTCCCTAGACAACCTCCACTTACACTATTCTTTTACTGCCCCCTGGATTTCCCATTGTGTGTGTGTGTGTGTGTGTACACACCTGTGTGTTTCCAGAAAGCTTTATGGGTTATTTATGATTTCATATGTGAATCTCTCAGCATACAGACCACACTTCGTGATGGCAGATTCCAAAATAATTGGCCTCTGATGCTTCCAATCTTCTTACTTCCCAAAAACCCTTCCAGGTTTAACCCAGGATGCTATGTTTGGGAAAGGCAGGCTTATTAAGGTTGTAAATACCCTAACATTCACCCTTTTGGGGTACAATCTAGTAATTCTGACAAATGCACACTACAGCACAACCATCACCATGATGAAGGAACAGAACATTTCCATCACCTCCCGAAGTTCCCTCATACTCCTCTGTGACCCCTCCTACCTGGTAACCACAGACCTTTCCTGTGATTTGATAGTTTTTCCTTTTCTAGAATGGCATATAAATCCATGAATTTGGCTTCCTTCACTTAGCCCATGAATTCTCAACGGGGTAGTGAGGGCAATACTGTCCCCCAGGAGGTAAAAACTGGTTCTTGGCAGGTGCAAAAACCTTAGATATTACACTGGTCTAGGTTCTCCAAAGGGCCCCAGCACAATAGACAACGTATCTGTGGCATTAAAATTTCATGAAGGAAATGGGCACTTAGGGGGAAAAAAATCTAAAAAGGCTGGAGGAGGTGTAGTAATTTTTAAAAGGCTGACAGACACTGATTTAGCATAATGCATTTGCGATTCATCCATGCTGTTTCCTGTATTAACAGCTTGTTACTTTTTATTATTGAGTAGAATCTTGGTATAGAAGTGCCAGTTTGTTTCTCCACTCAGTCATCAATGGACACATGCTTTCGTTTCTCTTGAATAAAAACCTAGGAGTGGGAATGTGGGATTGAGTGGTAAAGGTAGGTTACATTGCTCCCCAAAGTGTGTGCACCATGCTCATCCCCACAAGCAATGGCGGAGAGTCCCAGCGGTCACACATTGTCACCAGCGCTGGGGGTTAGCAACTGCTTGCTGTTTGCTTGCTTTAGCCCTTCCTGTGCAGTGGTATCTCACTCGGTTTTAATTTGCAGCTTAATGACAAATGATACTGAGCATCTTTCATGCATTTTTTTTTCATCAGTATAACTTCTTTGGTCAAGAGTCTGCCCAAATCTTTTGCCTGACCCTTATTAGGTTGTTGGTATTCTTATTACTGAGTTGTGAGAAAGAATTCAGTTTTAATGTGGTTAAAACGGTTTTTTAGAAAATTAGGACTCTCAAAAGAGGGAATATATCTATCAAATGTTAGGCTTTGCATCTACCACCCTGTTTTCCTTACAAAACTATGATACTTTAACTACCAGAATACTCATAGTTCCTACATAGTTATATAGTGTTTTTTGTTTTTCATAATGGTTTCAATTTCTAAAATTTTTTTGGTTTGGTATGGTTTCTTTCTAGGGTAAGGACAAAGCATGTATAATTTGGTTTTTGGTTTTTGTTTTTTTAAGTTACTGCTTAAGTCAGAGTTGATAGCCATTATACTAGGCCAATGGCTCTGAAATTTCTTTGACTAAGGTAGCCACCTTGAAGGAGCTAAATTCCTCACAAGCCACGTCCTCCACCTCCCATTTCTACTCTTTCTTGGAAAAAGAACTCAGGACTAAGACACTTGTGGCTATATAAGAAAAGTCTGAGAGGACTATTGTATTTACTTCCCTATTTAGCAATAAGCACATATATGGGACAGTTCATATTTTAACCACAATTCATATAGGTCTGAAGTTTTGTTACTAGAAAATATGGGTAAGAAATACCATTGCTGGAAACGTGCATCGCTACACTTTGTTAAAATAACTCAGAGAACTCAGTTGAAGATAATGACACTCAGGTAACTGAAATTAATGATTACAAAGCAGAAGAAGCAAATGGAAACAATGACTACCTCCAGAGAACACTAAATATGAACATCCTTCCAGAACAAGGTAGGAACTCAACACATGTTAACATGAATAAATGAGTGGCTAGAAAAAAAACTGCAGAATTCCAACTGTTAAGCATTTGAAATAAATATGCTTTGTGAAGTTGTGTAAGAGCCAACTTCTTGGGGCGCCTGGGTGGCTCATTCGGTTGGGAGGCTGCCTTCGGATCGGGTCATGATCCCAGGGTCCTGGGATCGAGTCCCGCGTCGGGCTCCCTGCTCAGCGGGGAGCCTGCTTCTCCCTCTGCCTGCCCCTCCCCGTGCTTGTATACTCTCACTCTCTCTAGCAAATAAATAAATAAAATCTTTAAAAAAAAAAAAAAAAGAGCCAACTTCTTGGCAGCACACGAAAAGTTAAATTCCTCAACAAACTCTAACTCATGTGCTAATTGTTATCAAACAACAAACTATAATCATCTCTACAAACTCATTCAGGAGACTTTAATAACAACCTTACAGAACTGGGTACAGTTGACCCTTGAACAACACTGAGCCTCATGCAATTGAAAATCTGTGCATAACTTGACTCCCAGAAACTTAACTACTAATAGCCTACTGTTGACCTAGAAGCCTTGCCGATAACATAAAGTCGATTAACACATATTTAGTATGTTATATATACATATATATACATAGAGAAAGAGAGATTATATATAAAGATTATATACTGTATTCTTACAATAAAATAAGCTAGAGACAAAATGTTAAGAAAATCATAAGAGAAACACATTGACAGTACCATACGGTAAAAAATCTACATGTAAGCAGACCCACGCAGTTCAAACCCATGTTGTTCCAGGATCAACTGTGTATCATTATCTCAAAGTCTAAAAGGACATGCCTTTTTTAAGCACTTTCCACCACATCAACATTTTGACCAGGTCACTGATCAGGGTGATCTCAAGCATTCCCAAAATGTGAATTACCATTGTTGTAACTGTGCATCACTATACAATAATAGCTCCCAAATTTATATCCTAGGACTAATCCTCTCTTCTGAGCTCTAGACTCCAATAGTCAAATGGCAACTTCGCATCTCCATCTGCACATCTCACAAATTCCTTAAATTCAACAAGTGTACAATTAAACTCAACCTTGCCTTGACAAAGTTTCATGTCAACCAACTTGTAAAATAACATCACTGTCCACCCGACTGCTCAAGCTGGAAAGGCTGGAAGACATCCCTGTGCTTCACCCCTAATATGCCATCAATCAACAGATCCTCTTGCTGCTTAACACTACATCTCTCCAATATACAGACACTTGAGCTCTTATCTCCACCACCATTTCTCTTCACATTTTAACAAAATTATTGTTGTAGAGTTGACATACAACATTCTAATTAGTTTCAGGTGTACAACATAGTGATTCAACAATTCTATACATTACTCAGTGCTCACCACAATAAGTATAGTTGCCATCTGTTACTATACAGTGGTATTATAGTATTATTGACTATATTCCTTATGCTGTACTTCTCATCTGAATTATTTTATTTTATAACTGGAACTCTGTACCTCTTAAGCCCCTTCACCTATTTCGCCCTTATCCCCACCCACGTCCCCTCTGGCAACCACTGATTTGTTCTCTGTATTTAAGTTTGTTTTTTCAGTTTTTTATTTGTTCATCTGTTCTGTTTTTTAGATGCTACATATAAGTGAAATTATATGGTATTTGTCCCTCTGTCTGACTTATGTCACTTAATACCCTCTAGGTCCATCCATGTTGTCACAAATGGCAAGATTTCATTCTCTTTCATGGCTGAATAAAATTCCACTATGTGTGTGTGTGTGTGTGTGTGTATACACACACACACACACACACACACACACACACACACACACACACACATATCTTTATCCACATCTTCTTTATTCATTCATCTATGAATGGATACTTAGGTTGCTTCCACATCTTGGCTATGGTAAATAATGCTGCAATAAACACAGCACTGCATGTATCTTTTCGAAGTGTTTTCATTTTGTTTGGATAAATACCCAGTAATGAGGGACGCCTGGGTGGCTCAGCAGGTTAAGCGGCTGCCTTCAGCTCAGGTCATGATCTCAGGGTCCTGGGATGGAGCCCCCGAGTCGGGCTCCCAGCTCAGCGGGGAGCCTGCTTCTCCCTCTCCTCCCCACTCACACTCTCTCTCACTATCTCTGTCTCTCTCTCTCAAATAAATAAAACATCTTAAAAAAAAAAATTACCCAGTAGTGAAATTACTGGATCTTATGGTAGTTCTATTTTATTTTTTTGAGGAACCTCCATACTGTTCTCTAGAGTGGTTGCACCAATTTACAGTCCCACCAACAGTGCGCAAGGGTTCCCTTTTCTCCACATCCTTGCCAACACTTGTTGTTTCTTGTCTTTCTGATACTAGTCAGTCTGACAGGTGTGAGGTGATATCTCATTGTGGTTTGGATTTGCGTTTCCCCAACGATGAGTGACGTTGAGCATCTTTTCATGTGTCTGTTGGCCCTCTATATGTCTTCTTTGGAAAAAGGTCTATTCAGGTCCTCTCCCCATTTTTTAATTGGATTGTTTGGAATTTTTGGTGTTGAGTATAAGTTCTTTATATATTTTGGATATCGACCCCTTATCAGATATGTCACTTGCAAATATCTTCTCCCATTCAATAGATTGCCTTTTGTTCTGTTGATGGTTTACTTTGCTGTGTAAAAGCTTTTTGTTTTGGTTTAGTCCCAATAATTTATTTTTGCTTTTGTTTCCCTTGCCTACAAAGACATATCCATAAATATGTCTGTCTTAGTAAGGCCAATGTCCAAGTGATTACTGCCTATGTTTTATTTTAGAAGTTTTATGGTTTCAGGTCTCACATTTAGATCTTTAATACATTTTGAGTTTATTTTTATCTACCTGTAAGATAGTGGCCCAGTTTCATTCTTTTGCATGGAGCTGTCCAGTTTTCCCAGAAATATTTATTAGAAAGATTGTTTTGTTCCCATTGTATATTCTTTCCTCCTTTGTTGTAGATCAACTGATCACATAAGCTCCACCCCCACTATTTGAATTCAAGGCAACATCACCTCCTGCCTGAAATACTAATGGCTTCCTAGTTATTTCCCACCTCTGCAATACTGCCCCTCCCCATCAATCTGTTTTCTACTTCTCATAGACTGGTTACATATATCAGGGTATATATTTGCAACAGAATACCACGCAACCATACAAAAGAATGAAACTATGTGGAGAGAGGTCATCAAAAAGACATAACTGCCAAGTGACCCACGAACTGGACCTGGGCCATCAGAGGGTCCCCACCGCCTCTGCTGTCCTTAGAAAGCAGGTTCCACTTGCCTTTCTTGCTCCCAGAGGCTGCTCCTAGGACAGAGCCTTGCGATAGTGATGTGGTGTTGAGAACATCTGCACCATATACATGACTGAACCCAAGTAAGGCCTCTATATAAACCTGTAAGGTTTGGCGGGCGGGTGCAGGGATCCATTCATCTTGCTGCTGCCCCAGTAAGCCTTATATAGAAGTTCCCTTTGCTTATGAAAATTGCCACCTACCAGCCTGCCACTTTCTTGGGTCTCTCCTTGCCTTCCACGAACAGAGGCCGGTTTCAGATTACACCCAGGAAGCTCCTAGGAGGGCTGCAATCCAACAAAGTAGCTCTTTCTTTACTGCCAGGGAACAAGATCTAAAATCGTAACATGTGTAGAACAGTCTATATAATATTTTGCTGTTTGTGTAAAAAAAAAGGGGTGAGGAAAAATAAATCACTGTGTATTTGCCTGTGCGTGCCTAGGACATCTCCGTAAGGACACACGGGAAGTGAAACTACGGGTGCCTCCAGGGAAGAGAACTGGAGGTGGGCAGGAGGCGACACTGCCATGCCCTTTCTGTCCTCTGAAAATCCCCTTATGCGACTGTTCTACCTATTCAAAACACACATGCAGTTAAAAGAAAAAAATACCTTGCTCTCAGCATAAACTACCAAGACCTTGATCTAACCCCTGCCTAACCCCCCAGTCTCCTATCAAGCCTCCTTCTCTCTCTCCCTCTCGCGCACACGTGTACGCACACGCAGACACACACACACACGGATTCTTTCTGAACCTCCAAGGCATCAAGTTTCTCCCTGCCCAGAGACTCTGCACATGCACTTTCCTCTGTCCCCCAAACAGTCTCATCCCACCCCTTTCACGCTAACTCCTATTACCCTTCAGGTTTCCACGTAAACGTCACTTCCTCAGCTACCCTGGGAAGCTTCCCTGACTCCCAGAGTAAGTCAAGGGCCACCCAGCACGCTGCCGCTACACTCTGTACTTCTCTTCTTAATATCATGACATTTAAAAGAAAACTCCTATTCTGTATCTGTTTACTCAACTAGACGCCAACCAACATGGGGACAGTGGCTGGGTCTGTCTTACTGACCAAGCAGGAGGAAATCTGGCAGCCCGAAGGTACAGAAGAGTGCCCTCCAGTGTGCGGTTGTGGGGAGAAGGGAAGGAGACTTGCTATGAATCTGGGGAAGAAGGCGGCTGGCATGATGCGGGCACTCACATGTTGCTTGAACAAATAAATAAATATGTGGACAAAGGAAGAGACCTGGGCTTGGATCCAGCTTGCACGCCTAGTGGCTCGGTCACCTCCAGCAGAGACGAACATTTCTAAACCTCACATATACAACGGAAACAGGCGGGGCACCTGGCTGGCTCAGTCAGAAGAGCATGTGACTCTTGATCTTGGGGTCATGAGTTCGAGCCCCATGTGGGGTATAGACATGACTTAAATAAAACCTTAAAAAAAAAGAAAAAAGAAAAGAAAATGAAACGGAAACAGTGGCATCTGCCTCTTGGACTCGTTGTGAAGGGCTACATAGCTATCAAAGAATCAAGCACAGACTAAGTGCCCTGCGGAACCCAAGGAATGACCACGGCACCCACAGGAGAAAAGGAACAGATCCAAAGTTTGTGCACCTTAAAGTTTAAGAGATGGCTCTGGCCCGAGGAAGAGAAGGTACATCTTTCATTTAGCATAAAAACCAAGACTCACAGAGATAAGCCATGTAACAGAAAGGTATTTAGGAATAGAGATGCACAAGTTGAATAAGATAGCAGCAGCAGAGGTGACAGCAGGACTTACGGACACCTGCCGCCACCCAGGTGACAGAAGAGCTGAAAGTGGGGAAGGCCAGAGACAAAAGGCATGACAGCCCCCCCACATTCTGGGGAATGGGCAGGAGGGGTGACGCCCTACTAGGGAATGGCCAGATTCCGCAGCAGGAGAAGAGATCCCACGACCGCAGAATGAGGTCTACCATAACAGCCCTCAGAGATGGGGATCCGAACCTTCTCCAGGGAACGGTGCAGGGTCATGAGTATACAAATGGTTAAGCCAAACGTAATGAGAAAATGGACATTTGCATAGTACCTGGAAGGAATACGTACACAAATATTTGATGGGTTGGTACAAATGGATTCATCTCAGCTGTGTATTATCAAGACTTAGAAAGGGCAGCTATACAAATTCTTGGCATCCGCAGTGATGAGAAACATACCACCTTGTAAAGCAGTGCGTCCCATTCCCCAACAAAGAATCAGAACTAGATTGTGGCTCATTATAAGGAGAAACACACATGTCTTCTGGTAGTTGTGTGCACTGGCCCACTCTCTCCCACAGATAAGGTCTAATCTTTCTTTCATGTAAGAGACCTTCAAATATTTGAAGATTATAAGTAGGCGACCATATGTTTCCACTTGCCCATGCCCATCATCCCAGCATAATTATTAATACTGACCTCTTTCACTCTCAAAGAGTCCTGCTTTGGATAGTAAATCATATGATCACCCAGTTATGAGAAACTCCCTGCCCCCTGAAATATTCTCTTCTTTGAGCTAAGCATTCGCCTTCTCACCAACCATTCCTCCCATGATGTAGTTCCCCGTCACAATCCCTTATGCCCTTAGCTCTGAATGAGCTCCAGGGGACTGGCATTCCTAAACCAGATATAATATTCTAAATATAATTTCTCACAGGAAAAATCAGACCTTACTCCCCTGATCAGATAGGGGCACCTTAACATTTTCAGAAATAAGATCACACTCTTTACTTATGTTAAACCCAAATTATCAATTAAAACTTCTAAGTCATTTTCCCCTTACATTTCCACCAGGCAATACTGTACTTACATGATAGGTTTTTAGAACCTTTTACAAGGCCTTATATTATTGCATTAGATTTCATTTAGTTCCTTACTTCATCCAAATGCACAACGCATTGTAATCTGCCATGTACTCGATCTTTCCCCACTTTATCCTATCTGCTAATCTGAAAATCCTAGAACAAGCCCAAAGAAACCTCCTCCAGGCTCCACCAATCCCTCCCTCCCTTGCAGACACCTTTTGGGGATGGTCACTCAATTCCTAATACGCCTAACAAAAAGTTAGTCCATATTTCACCAGGATCTTCATGAGAATGTTATAAAATATCTTGTTTAAATATCCTATGTTTACTGCATGAGACTATTTTGGGACATTTTATTTTGGAGGTAGTATCTGAATGTCAGCGTGGAAGTATGGTGAAAGTAGTTGGAGAACAAGGACAGAAGTACATTCACCCACTGATACCTAGTCATTCAAGAAACTCAACTTCTCTATGTGCCAAGCATTGTGGCTGGCCCACATGACACACTGGTAGCAAGGTACATGGCCCCTACTTAACAGAGAATTTTGAAAAACACTCATATTTAAAGAGTTAAAATAAGACCAATCAAAAAAACAGAGTAGGGGGAGTCAAAGATTAAGGTTAAGAACAAGGGGGATGTCTTTTGGCAAGAGCCAAGGAAAAAGGCTTTTGATGAGAGAAGAGTCAAAGGAGACCCTGTGCCTGCGTGGTGTTAATTAGAACGGTACAAACATCACTGGAAGGTACAATTGATTTGCAAAGGAAAGGGAAGGAGTTTGACCTTGAACATGTGAAATAATAATGGGAAAATATATTCCTGATGACTTGAAGATTAGATGTATAAAATAATTTCTTTTAAAAAAGACTAGAGGGGTGCCTGGGTGGCTCAGCTGGGTTAAGCATCTGCCTTCGGCTCAGGTCATGATCCCACAGAGTCCTGGTATTGAGCCCCACATCAGGCCCCCTGCTAAGCGGGGAGCCTGCTTCTCCCTCTCCCTCTGCCTCTTCCCCCCTGCTCACGCTTTCTCTCTCTAATAAATAAATAAGATATTTAAAAAAAATTTAAAAGACTAGAAAAAAATAGAAGGATATTTTCATAATCCTCACACAGAGAAGGCCTTGCTAGGCATTTGACAAAACCCAGAAGCAAGAGAAAAGACTGGGAAATTTCATTAAATAAAAATTCAAAACATTAAACACCATAAAACTCCATAAAATCTATATGGAAAAAATGTATATATAGTACATTAGCAAATGACTAACTGCTCTAATTATTTAAATAAGAGCTTTTACAGATCATAAGAAAAGAGACAACCCAATTTAAATATGAGAAAAACATTTTCCAAGGAAGCTATTAAAAGAATCCAATCTAACAGTTCAAGAAATGTGCATTAAAACAATGTGGCTCTCCACCCACCCCACCCCTGTCAGATCAGGAAAGACAGGAAGACTGCAGACCCCAGAATCAGCAGAGCTGTGAGGAAAGAAGCATTCTCAAACACTGCTGGTGGGAATGAATGCACTTTGTGAGGGCAAAACTAAAAATATCTATGAAAAGTGTACATGTACACAGACGGCAATTTCACATCTAGAAATTTATTCTGCAAAGAAATCTTGCACACTGAAGGGGTCAGAACTTAAGGACCCAGAGGACAGTAATAGCTTATCAGCCACAATGATAATAAACAGATATATAAAAATAGGGGACAGCGGCAGGCTCGTCCTTACACCATGATGAGGAATAAAAGCAAGGAGAATGGGAAAGACAGAAAATCATATTCTGCAATCTACAGAGCAAAGATGAGAGCAGGTAAAAGTGCAAGCATCGTGGATGCGAAATCTAAGGGGAAATCTGCTAGGGAACAGGACTTTTTTATGTTCTCCAAGTGTCTCCCCACAGACTGCTTGTTAGCCGCAACGTAAAACGGAGCATCACTGCTCATAACGTCTTTGTCTGGATGGTTCCAGGTGAGCCGGCGACGAGAGGAGCTCACGTGAGATTTAGAAGACACGAGTGACGAAACACGTGGAGAAACAAGACGACACTTTGAGTGATCAAACACAGCACGATCAAGGCAGAAGAGGACCCAATGCATCCCTGCTGCGACACAGGAAAACGGTACAACATAACACAGCGCAAGTGGGACCCTCTGCCCGGAATGTAGAGCCAGGGGTCCAATCACAGCATAGCATCCGACAAGCCCACACCGAGGACCATGTTACAAAACAGCTGATCTGTACTCTTCAGAAATGTCACGGTCATAAAAGACTGATGGTCCATGTTCCAATTAAAGGAAACGAAAGAAGACATGACAACTAAGTGCAATACTTAGCTCGGAACCCTCCACGGGAAGAAGGAAAGGACATCACGGGGGCAACTGACCAAGTGCCACATTGACAGCAGATTAAAGTGCTACTCAGTTCTGCGTGTCTGGAAACCGTGTTGTGGTTGGAGAAGAAGACAACTTTGTTCTGGAACATGCACGCTGAAGTGACGTGGGGTGAGGGGACAGAAGGTATGCAGCTCTCACATGGTTCAGCAAACAAAGTTACAAATTTTCGAAAGAGAACCAAAGAGAAAATGATAAAGCAAATGCAGCAAAAATGTTCAAAATACTTGGTGAGCCTGGATAAAGAGTAAGCCAGAGTTCTCTGTACCATTTTTGCCATTTTTCTGTAAGATTAAAATAATTTCAAAATAAAATACTTAAATTTAAAAGCGCACAAAGTTGTACATATAAGGACAGTCACTGGGGTATCATTTACTAGAGCAAAAAACTAGAAACAATCCCAATGCCTATTGACAGAAACACAAATACTACAAGTAAATACTCTTAAGAAACTTTCATCCAATGCTATTAATTAAAAGCGTGCATTAAAGCTACATGAACTAATAGGGAAAGATATCTAAGATATTAAGTGAAAAGCTTAAGCTATAAACTATGTCTAATATTATCCCATTTGGTTTACAAAAAATAAGTATGTCACTACATGCATTTTTTTTTTTTTTAGGAAAGGGAACAAATCCATAACATCCGGTTAACAATATAACATCTTTTGAGTAGAAACTGCAAGAGACTTTCATTGTCTACCTAATATATTTAGTAAGGGAGGAAGCTGCTAAGAGAATGAATGGCTGGGACTTGGCTGTCTATGGAACATATTTCCAACAGGGGACTTGGCTGTCAGGGAACATATTTCCAACGGGGAGGCATGCCAACACAAAGGAATGACCACTGACATGAGGGCAGCCAGAGTCCCAAAAGGAGAGAACACGGTGAAGAACAAAGACACGAGGACAAAGCTCTTCTGAGGTGTGACCCAAATCTTTAAGACACAGGTGGGCTGGGAGAATGGCCACAAATGAAGGGGAAGGAGACAAAATCCGAGAGAGAAACTCTGATGCAAGGCAAGGCAGACAAGCTCCAAGCCGGTGAAAGGAGTCACAGGGTCACACACGGAAGGAGGACCGAGGAGAAGGAAGACTGCGGAGGGCCTCTGGTGCTGGACCTGGGGCTGTCACCTCACCCGCTCCACAGTGTGGCGGGGGCCACAAATCCTGTCTCAGCGCCCCTTCGCCTGGACAGCCCCCCGGGGGGGCTGCAAGGAGAGGAGCGCACTCCCGTGTGGTTTAGAAGCCGTGTCCTCACTCAGGCCTCCACCTTCCACACCAGCTTCTCCACGCTTCCCTAGGAACAGCTCGCTGGGGAGTAAGCCATCTGTGCCTTGGAAAACAGAATAGCTTCTGTCTTCCTGAATCAACTCCCCTGACTGGTACGCCACTGGGTTTAAGAAGGCCACTGTGTACTTTTGAAAAGTCAGATTAGAGTAAAGCGATGGGCAGGTAAATGAAATCGGGGTTTATTGGGGTTTTTTTTTTAAGCAGTCGGGCTCCAGTCACATCATTTACTGAGCGTATGCCCGATAAATATTTGTTGAATGTTGATTGTGGAAGAATTATTTCAAGAAGATGAGCAATTAAAAGAAAGAAAAGAAATATCAAGGTATTTCAAAGGCTCTTGGGTCTTTTTTAGCCACGGACCCTAAGACCAAAAAGACCCGTGATCTCCTTGAACACCACCTTGACAGTGTTGCACTAAGTCTTCAATATACTTAGAAATAAAAGGCAATTGTATATTACAACCCTATATCTTTATTAGCAAATCAGATTTCATCCTCACCAAAAAATGCTTATCCATTCTTCATAAAAACCTAAAAAAGAGAAAGCCAGGCTCCAAAAGCATTCGTTAACTTACTTAAGCAGACAGACAGAATGACAACCCTTCCATCTTTACGGGTAATACAAATACAGCAAAGTTATATGGTATAGCACTCACTGTATTGGGGGGGGGAGAAGATTATTACAATAGTAAAGCAATAGATTAAAACAGAGAAATGTAGTTTACTGGGCTGTTCCAACCACATTTATCGTAAACTACCCCTACAAGGTCTCATTGCACCTGTGCCATGACCTTCTTATGCAGAGGGCAGCCAGATGGAATGTCCATTGTTCTCATGTGCTGTCCTAAGAAGGACTACAGACTTATAGTTCCTGAGAGAAGGTATAACGTAGGGCATAAGAATAAGCTAGAAGTCAGAAATTCAGACTCAAAATCAGATTCAGTTGTCTCTCAGGAAGCAAAAAGAAAAAGTTATTAACAAACTCATGAGATGGAGGCACTATAATGCTTTTCATGTCTCACTGAGAATCTGACGAGTAAAGGAAATCTTTATAAAGAATTTTTTTTTTAGTTCCTCAGATATAAAGTGTTATATAAGGCAAATAGGAATTTCAGAAGTGATCCATAAAATAAATTCTCTTCAATCTATTAATCTGGCCCAAAAAACTGGTAACAATGGGATACTTTACAAAACTTTCAATTCCTATGAAAACGTTGAGAGTCAATGAAAGTGGCCAACTGTTCCAAACAAAGTTCTTGAAAAACACTTCTTAATATGGCAAATATTTAATTTTTAATAAACTTCAAATGCCTACCACTGAACCAGGTAGTAAAGAGAATTGCAAAGGGTGAGATTTGCTCCCTACTGTCAAGGAACATGAATGTCAATGTCCCTGGGGAGACCAGAAACCTTAGTGAAGCAGTAAATAGCATGCGTGATGAGGGACGATACGCCTAAGCACTATAATTAACAGAATCAGAGAAATTATCCATTGAATCATTCATGAGTCAGCAAATACTTACGAAGGGCCTAAAACACGCCAGACACCATAGTAAAGTGGTGAGCACAGAGTAGGGAATAATAACAGCAACAGGAATAATAAAACAGTAGCAGCTATTTATTGACGATGCCTGTGTAACAGACCCGCTGTTGAAGTGCTCTAAATTATCTCATTTAATCTCCCAACAACCCTAGGAGGTTGGCATTATAGAGCAGTCCCATTTTTCACATTAAATAATGAGGCTCTGAGAAGCTGGGTCAAATAAATCTGATTTTATTTCAGGCCCTACTCACAAGCTCAGTTAACTCTGAACCTCAGTTTCCTTAATCTATGAAATGATTATATTAGAAGGATTAAGTGATATAATTATGTGGGCACCAAAACAAAGTTAAGAGTCCATCAGATGCCAAATCCTACATTCTAGAACTACAATACTATGCAGAGGGCCATGGGTGCGGTGACAAGTTCTCTGTTGCAATTGAAAGCTTTGGGTCTGAAGTTGGTTCAAATACAAAAATCTTGTGTTCCACCTGACGCCAGGATAGTGGAGACTCCAGAGTTGATTGCTTCAGTGGCTTAACAATGTCAAGGACCTCGCCTCTGCCCATCCTGCTCCGCCCTGCGCTGGCAGCAAGATGGAGGCCATAGTTCCAGGCCAAACAACATTGAAAAGAACGAGACAAACTGTCTTCTCTTCTAGCTTTTCCCCGGACTCTTCTAGCGGACTTCCCCTGACCTCTCACCGGCCCGAAGGGGCCACATGCCCATTCTTGACCCGGTCCTCAACAAAAGGGGTGTCATTTCTACAACTGGCATACACTAAGTATCTGAGATAGAATGAAGACTTAAGAGAGGTATTTAAAGAGACTGAAAACTTAAGGCACCTCCTAATGAATCCACAGGACATGGGTCACAACCAAGAAGAATAAAGAATTCCACGTGGGGAGAGTAGAGAGCCTAAAACACGGAAGTGTTGACTAGACAGCGAAAACTCCACTCAGACTGGAGAAATGTGGATCACACCTGAAGGGAGTCCAACGCGAAGCGAGCACGGGAGTCACTAACTACTTGTACCACTTGAGGAAGCACCCACTAAGCCACTAAATTTAGAGATCGCTTGTGACACAGCAGTACAGAACTGATGAACTGACCACACATGTTCATCCCTGCACCTAGTTCAAAATGCAACTAGTCTCAGGGGGTAGCAAATAATAAGAGAGTTTGGGCCCAGCATACTGCTCCCTTTTTAAAATTCTTTCCCCATTCTCCCACGTAAATAAAAATAAACTAGTGTGAGCATTCACAGGCCTTAGAGACTTTCCAAATTATTCTTCATAGTCACTCAACCAGGTTTGATGTAAAAGTTAATCTATCGTTCGGCCTGAAAACACAGTAGTATATAAATCTTGGAAAGTTCTAAGGAAACTGCTTCCATTTCATCGACAACAGCTCCTCTGCTACTCCCAAGAAACCCCTGGTTTTAGTTGCCTCGAAAATGACAAGGGTGGGCAGAAAGAACATCACACGTCTACCACTAAGCCGTATTTTGAGGAGCACCTTGATCCTGCTGGAGATCGAGGGTCACCGCATCTACCAGCCTCCTCTGTCCTAATGGGATCATGGAGGACTGAATTTAGAAATAAGCGACCAGGAACAGATCTTCACCACAGAGTACGTAACCCTGACAAGCAGCACCCGCATCATCTCTCAACCAGTCAGTAACAATGACTGGTTCTCACCCAGTTCTGGTCAGCAGTGAGCAAAAGTCATCTGGACACCAGGATGGACAAGTGGGTGGCTTCTAAGTTACCCTGAGACAAACAAGCTCACGGAGATGGTCTCTGGAGGAGGAGGAAACATGGGCAGGCAGAGGAACTGGACAGGGCTGGGACTAGGGTGAGGCAAGCCAAGGTCCCAGCGCACAAAATTTGAGGGGGTGCTGCCTCTCGGGGTCGCACCATGCAGTGGCCAACTCCGAACATGCACAAGAGCAAGAATGAGTCCTGCGTCCAAGGCCTCATCTTGTGAGGTGCTGGCCCCACCCTGGTCCAGCCCCGGAAGTGAACAGTGACAGCACATCTCATCTCACCAACGGTAAGCATTCATTACACCGTCTTAAAGGTGTTCCGATTCGGTACAGCTGGGAACGTGGGAGGTTATTCCTCTCCTCTAATTTGGAGGGAAGAACTTGAGAATGAGCATGAATTCTGCTGGAACCCTGAACACACCTACAGACCGGAGTAAATTCAAACAAGAAGTGTACAGAATCCTCTACTCTGATATTTAACAAATTCCTGAAAAAGCATAGTAAACTGAGTATGAAGAGTTGTCCAAAGGCCTAACGTGATGTGGGGGAGGAGGGAGCGGGGAAGTAGACAATATTATATGATGCAAAACCAACATGAATACCTTTAATTTTAATTTTCTTTTACAGCTGAACACATAGACAACTCCCTTCAATCAAATGTTTATTTGATCAAATGTGTATTTGACTGAAGGGAAGGAGTCATCACATTTTTCACTAACATTAGCATTTTGTATTTTTTTTTAGCATTCATTTTTATAACAACACATTTATTTAAAATATTTCGTAATTATGAAAATATGATGGCTACAATACCACAACAGGACAGCTGTCAGGGCACACCCATATATAGCTAGAACTATCCGTCACATAATCTGAATTCAACATCCAAAGGCAGATCGCATGATGCAGATCCCACAGTGCCCTTGAAATGTGAGTCACTTGAAAAGAGAACTGGCAAAATTAAGCATGCCATTCCAAGGAAAATACCTTGTTTTATGTAAGAGCTTCCAGCCCTGAGCTATCAGGGGAATGAAGGCAATTGAAAGGAAAGACTGTAATTCTAGACCAGCCTCGCCCCCTCCCCAGTGCCCCACACACATTAAAAGCAGCCCTAATAGCCCCATGTCATCTCCAAACACCATGGCCGGGGTGCCGCACTGGGGACATTTCCTGCACTGGGGATGATTTCTTTGGCTACATAATATATCAGAAAAATTTAGTGTGTTAGTCATTTCTACGCTTTTCTGGAGAAAGTCTGAGTTACCAGAGATTCTAAATTCTGAATAAAGAGGAATTCAAACCTGAATATTGATGAAGAAGTACAAAATAATGATGAAATCGTAACATATCAGAAGCTCTGATACAACTAAAGCAGGAAAAAGTGTTCCTCGACTCTCTTTAAGATTCCTGGCTGGGTCTAAAAATTAAACTGACAAAGATTAACAGAAGAAAAGCATTTAAATTTAGTTAATAAGTTTTACGTGACATGGAAGCCTTCATAAGGAAATGGAAGACCCAAAGAAGCAATCAGACCTGTGTATTTTCATGCTAGGTTTGAAGAAGAGTGGGTAATGGTTGAGGACTATGATAGATTAAGGAGTGTGCCATATTTTGGGGTAGTATGTCCTGAGCCACATGAGATCCAAGGAATATTCATAGCTTTCACTGCTAATATTAATAAGTAATAAGGAAAATAAGCAATCTCAAGAAGTTACAAAAAAATGAAAAACAAAGCAAAAGGAAGGAATAAAGAAAAAAGCAAAAAGTACTGAATTAAAAAAAGAGTAGTTATAGTAAGAATAAATTGAACAGCTGGTTACTTTAAGAAGAAATACCCAGGGGCGCTTGGGTGGCTCAGTCTTTAAGTGTCTGCCTTCGGCTCAGGTCATGATCCCGGGGTCCTGGGATCGAGCCCCGCATCGGGCTCCCTGCTCACCGGGAAGCCTGCTTCTCCCTATCCCACTCCCCCTGCTTGTGTTCCTGCTTTCGCTGTGTCCCTCTCTGTCAAATAAATAAAATCTTTAAAAAAAAAACAGAAGAAATACCCAAATAACTGAGCAATTAGCTGACCCGAACTAGAAAAAAAAAAAAAAGAAAAAGAAAAAGCACAAATACACTAAGTAATGAATGAGAACAGGAAAACCACCACAGATGTAGTAGAAAAGAAAAGAACATTAAAGGATTATCTTGTCCAATAAATTTGAAACACTGGTGATTTTCCAGGAAAACAGAAATACCAAACTGATCCCTGAAGACAGGGACAAAAACCCAATCAGCCATATAGATACCAAAACAGTTATCCAAGAACTAACCCTTCAGGCAAAGTATGATATCAAATACATACAGTAAGTTATAAACATGAACTCTACCAAACTACGAGGAACACACAATTCTGATGATACTCGAACTGCTCCAAATTCTTTTTAGGAAGTCAGCGTAACACTGAAACCAAAATCTAATAAAGGGGGCATCAAAAGAGAGGAAGAAAAAAATGAGACAACTCTCATGAATATTAATGTAAAAATCCTAAATAAAGTATTAGAAAACAGAATCCAGCAATACACTTTTTAAATGATTCAGTGGGTTTCATACCAAAATCCAAATTAATAAAATTCATTAAATTAATAAAATTCATTATGTTATTAGCTTAAAGCATAAACTATCTCTACATAGTGAAAAGGCATGTGGAAAAACTCAAAATGTGTATTTAAAGTATATCAAAAAATACAGAGACAAATGAAGATCCTGTGTATAACACCAAGATTTAAGGAATGGTAGGCTGCCATTTCTTGCCTTCAGATTTAAAAATATAAAGAATATTGGTATCTTTGAGGACAGACCCCCCTCACACCCTTCCCTCCTCAGAGGCAATTACTATCCTGATGTCAGGGTGGATCATTCCTGTTTTTAAATCTTGACCACCTACATATGTATCCACAAAGTCTATATACTCCAGTTTTGTGGGTTTTTAAAAAAATTTACATGAGTGATATATTATATATATACTTCTGAAACTCGCTTTGTTTCTCTAAACACTGTCATCAAGATTTATCTATGTTGATATATGTAAGAAGATTCTAGCTCATTTATTTTAACTGCTGTATAGCATTCGATTATACAACTAAACCATAAAAGTTGTTTATTACAATCCCCTATTGATGGACATTTGGGTTGTTGCCAATTTTCAGCTTTTTCAGATTATGCTACAATGAACTTGCTTGTACGTATATGCAAGAGCTGCTCCAGGGCAGACACATGGAACCCTGGACTCACAGGAATACAAAGGTTTAAACCGACATACGTTGCCAACTGCTCTCCTTAGGATCTTATTGGCCCACGTTTCTATCAGCAGTGATAGAAGCTCCCATACCCCACATCCTCTCCACACTTGATGCCATCAGGCTTATTAATTTTAGTGAATCTGATGAAAATGAGATGGTATTTCGTTGGAGTTTTACTCTGCATCTCCCTTTTTGCTTACTAGTGAAATCAAGACCTGTCCATACATTCACTGATGAGCCTGTTTCCTTTTTCTGAGAACTGGCTGTTACTTTCTTCTGGGTTCTCATGTACTTACTGAATAACAGATCTTTATTCAATCAAGCTACTAACTTTTTTTTCTTAAATATTTTATTTATTTATTTGACAGAGAGAGAGAGAGAGACAGCGAGAGAGGGAACACAAGCAGGGGGAGTTGGAGAGGGAGGAGCAGGCTCCCCGCGGAGCAGGGAGCCCGATGCGGGGCTCGATCCCAGGACCCTGGGACCATGACCTGAGCCGAAAGCAGATGCTTAACGACTGAGCCACCCAGGCGCCCTCAATCAAGCTACTAACTTTTTATGGTTATATGCAACACTGCCTCCCACTTCTTTTATCTTTTAACTTTATTTGTGCCTTTTGGCATGTCAAATTTTTTCTGTTGTCAAACGTATGAACCTTTTCCTAAACAGTCTGGACTTCTTAGTCCACACTACTGCATCACACAGATACCTACCTACCTATAATTTTCTAGTAGCTTAAAATCTGTTTTTCCATGCTGATTTTCCACCTTAATCAATGTACAAATTTTTGTGTATGGGAAAGCACAGGAATCCAAATTGTACTTTTTAATACAGATGGCCTACTGAGCCAGTACCATTTCTTAAATAATCCATTTCTGCCCCACTGATTTTATACTTTGCCTAATATAAAGTTTACAGTCAGTAATAAAAATAATAATGATCCGACCAAAAAAAAATAAAAAAGAAAGAATATGAAGACTTGGGGCACCCGGCTGGCTCGGTTGGTGGAGCGTGTGACTCTTAATCTCGAGGCTGTAAGTTTGAGCCCCACGTTGGATGTAGAGGTTACTTAAAAATAAAATCTTTAAAAAATATATATGAAGACTTGGTTCACAGAAGTAGAAAAATAAATGGCTTTTAAGTAAGTGAAAAAATGTTTGATCTCACTCATAATAGGTGGAAAATGCTATTTCACTGTCGTTTTAATTTGCATCTCTCTTATTAGTAAAACATGTCAAATGTTTTGAAACATAATGTTTGGCAAAGGTGTGGGGAAAAGGCACTAATTTGAAAGTTGCCGGAAGTAGAAACAGGTACAACCTCCATGGACAGCAGGATAGAGCAACTTATCAAAACTGTAAACACAGGGGCACCTGGGTGGCTCAGTTGGTTAAGCGACTGCCTTCGGCTCAGGTCATGATCCTGGAGTCCCGGGATCGAGTCCTGCATCGGGCTCCCTGCTCGGCAGGGAGTCTGCTTCTCCCTCTGACCCTCCTCCCTCTCATGCTCTCTGTCTCTCGTTCTCTCTCTCTCAAATAAATAAATAAAATCTTTAAAAAAAAAAAAAAAACTGTAAACGCATATGACCCCGCCTTTCCACTTCTAGGAACTCACTTGTACTAAAGAAACTTACACAGTGAGTATCAGTGAAGGACTGCTGTAACAGAAAAACAAAACGGGGAGGAACTTAAATGACCATCAATGAAGAAATGGTTCAAAAAGATTCAGTACACTCACAGAATAGAGTATTAAGAGGCAGGTTATATGCAACAGAATGGAACAATCTCTAATACATACTAAGAGGAAAGCAATCAAGGTGTAAAACGGTATTACAATTGTATCAAAAAATACAAAGCTAAGATATATGTAGAACCATACATGTGCACATACAGTCTTGCTTCTGTAAAGAATATCTCTGGAACAATATACAAGAGAATGATGAGTGATGTCTCTCCCTTTGGGGAGAGAAATGGGGCACCAAGAGGCGTGGGAAGGAGGTTTACTTTTTACTATCTTTTTGTTCTTGAATTTTGTAATACATAATTACCTAATCAAAAACTGAGAAAATTTTTAAAATAAAGGGAAAAAATTGCTAACTGGTCCTGACTTGCTAAAATAATGGGGCGTCTTCCACGTCTTACCAGGACGGGAGGACTTCATTTAGCCCCCAAAGACGGAAGATCACAGTAACAGTGGAGCTACGGAGCCCAGGAAAGAGAGCGAAGATAGGTCAGGTGGTAGAATTTTTCATATAATTGAATAAACAAGGAAATAAAGTTAGGAGGCTACCACTACAGAATGTGAACATATCTACCTCAAGGTGTTTTAGTAAGAATTAAATAAAATAAGACATGTGGAGAGCCTAGAAGAGCCCCTGGCTCATAGTAAACACTCTATAAATGTAAGGTCATTATTTTATAATTTAGGTCACACTCCTATAGGTATATACCAACCTCTAGTTACCCATCAGGTGATAGATACAGTGCTGGGAAACATACCAAAAAATTTTCATTCCAACTTTCAATGAGTTTATAATTTAGCAGGAGACACTGGAAACATGCATATATACTTCCATACACACGGTCATTCACAAAAGTGAAACATTCCATCTTCAGATATTTCTTGTTTTGGTTAAGTACTAACGACATTCTGATTTCTGAAAAGTGACAAGCTAGGTTAGCACACTGTGTAAACTGAAAGCCTGGGGTTAAATTCTGGCTCCCAACTTCTAGTTAAACCTCAGTTTTCTCCGGGTGCCTGGGTGGCTCAGTCAGCTAGGTGTCTGCCTTCAGCTCAGGTCATGATCTCGGGGTCCTGAGATCAAGCCCCACATCGGGCTCCATGCTCAGCAGGGAGTCTGCTTGTCCCTCTCCCTCTTCCTCTGTGCTCTCTTTCTCTCTCAAATAAATAAAATCTTAAAAAAAAAAAAAAAAACCTCAGTTTTCTTATCTATAGGGAGAATATTAGCTATCCTGCTAAAATTGCTATGACATAAAGACAGACATATAGACCAAAGGAACAGAAAAGAAAGCCCAGAAATAAACCCTTGTGTTTATGGTCAAAGGCTCTTCAATAAGGGTCCCAAGGCTGCACAATGGGAAAAAGGTAGTCTCTTTAATAAATGATGGGAAAACATACGTAAGAATGAAGCTCGACCCTTACCTGACACCATATACAAAGATTAACTCAAAATGGATTCAAGATATAAATATAAGACCTGACACTAAAACTCCTAAAAGAAAAGATAGGGGAAAAGATTCCTATCGGATTTGACAATGATTTATTGGTTATGACACCAAAAGCACAGACAACAACAAAAATAGACACATATGATGACATCAAACTTAAAAACTCTGCACAACAAAGGAAACAATCAACAGGGTGAAAAGACAATCCATGAACTGGAAGAAAATATTTACAAACCATATATGTGATAAAGGATTAATACCTGGAATATATAAAGAACTTATTCAACACAAAAAAACACAAAGAAACGACCCAATTTTAAAATGGGTAAAAGACTTGAACAGACACTTCTCCAAAGAAGATATACGGCTGGCCTATAAGCATATGAAAAGATGTTCACCATCAGTAATCATCAGGGAAACGCACACCAAAACCACAATAAGGTACCACCCTCACACCCATGAGGATGGCCACTATAAAAAAATTAAAACAAACAAAAAAACAGAAAATAACACATGTTGGTAAGGATGTAAATAAATTAGAACCCTTCTGTACCACTGGTGAGAACGTACAATGGTGTAGCCTCTATGCAAAACACTATGGAAGTTCTTCGAAAAATTAAAAATAGAATTACCATACGATCCAGCAGTCCCATTTCTGGATATATATCCAAAAAAATTAAAAACAGGGTCTCAAAGAGATATGTGCACAGCTATGTTCATAGCAACATTATTCACAATAGCCAAGAAATGGAAGCAACTTAAATGTCCATCAACAGATGAATGGATAAATAAGGTATATACATATAACAGAATATTATTCAGCCTTAAAAAAGAAAGAAATCCTGTCACATGCAACAACATGAATGAATGAACCTTGAGGACATTATGCTAAGTGAACTACCAGTCAAAAAAAGATAAGGACTCCATGATTCCACTTTGATGAGGTATCCAAGTCCAAGTCCTCGAAACTGACAGAAGAGTGGTGGTTGTCAGCTGTCGGGGAGGGGAACAGAGGAGCTATTCAATGGATATAATTTCAGTTTTGCAAGATGAAAAAGTTCGAGATCTGTGACACAACAACAATGTAAATGCTGTTAATACTTGTGTACTGAACACTAAAAAATGGTTAAGATGGTAAATTTTATGTGTTTCTGACCACAGTTTTTTTAAAAAGCTATGATAATTAAATGAGAATATATTTAGCACACCTACCATACTTTTAGCACATCAAAGGCCCTCAATAAATAATTGAGATAGTATTATGATTACCAATTCTAAGAGCTCAATTGATGGTGGCTTACAAAAATATAACAGAGCGAAATGAAATTTAAGTCAAGTAAGGAAAAGAAGAAAAGGAGGTGAGCTGGTTTACACACATACACACACACACACACACACACACACACACACACACAGATCCAGTACACATGCATCAGTCAGGCCAAATTATTAAGTTAAATGATTTATCAAGAAGACTCAATGTAATCTACAGTTTTCCACAAAGAAATGCATCCCTACTTTCTCTTATTATTATCGTATTTGAGGGCTGAGCAAACTTTTTGTAAAAAAGGACAGATAATAAATGTTGTAGCCTTTGGGAGCACAGAGTCTCCGTCTCCCTACTCAACTCGGTCTTTATAGTCTGAAAGTAGACAGTATGCCCACGGATGAGTGTGGCTGAATTAAATAAACTAAATTACAGACACAAAAGTTTTAAGTTTATGTAATTTTCACATCATAAAATATTCTTCTTTGGATTTTTTTTCAAACATTTAAAAAATGTAAAACCCTCCATTAGGTCACAGGCCATTAAAAAAATAGGTGCAGGCAGAATCTGGCCTCCAGGCCATAGTTTGCCAACTGCCTTTGAACAGTCCCCACTGAAACAGAAGAAAGATAACTCATGTTTAGATGATGTTCACTGCATAAAATGTTGTAACTTTTTTTATTTTCAATTTTTTTAAAGATTTTTATTTATTTATTTGAGAGAGAGAGAGAATACAAGCCGTGGGGGAGGCGCAAAGGGAGAAGCAGACTCCGGGCTGAGCAGGGAGCCCAGCTCGCTGGGCTGGATCCTGGGATTCTAGGATCATGACCTGAGCCAAAGGCAGACACTTAACCGACAGAGCCACCGAGGCGCCCCAATGATGGAACTTTTTTAAACTTAATTTTCTAACTAAATGAGATAACAGTATAATAAACTATCTACCTGGCAAAACTAAAATATACGGATATTAAAAATGTTCTCTCCATTGACAACCAACAGATCATAGACATTTTTCTACCTCTATATTTGGGAAACAATCATCAGCAAAAATTATACATATCAACAATTAAATTGTTTTCCTCCACAATGTTAGTTTTAATGACATTAATAAATAACACTAATAAATTAATAAATGTGTTTTATTTATTCCATCCATCTTATACCAGAGGAATTTAAGAGAATTTCCTCCAGAATTCAGACAAAGTAAAAATTATACAATATTAAATATGAATGGAAATTTACAGATATTATGATTTAAACAAATACTCTTTAGTTATAAAATATTTGAACTTTTTCTTATCTGTAAAGAGGAGTTTTATTTCAATAAGTAGTAAGTTATGTACATAATAATAAGTGGCCCAGAAGTAATTACAGAAAACACAAGTCTTTTCCCCAACCACAGTCTTGTTCCCCAGAAGTAACTGCCAATAAAGTTCTTTGCTCAAAACTATTCCAGTTGACGAGTATCAGAATGTAGACATGTATAGGAGCGTGTGCGTGCTTTAACTCAAATGGGACCGCAGTAGGGATTTTTTGTATCTCAGCACCCTTACATCTTTTTTTTTTTTAGCACCCTTACATCTTTATCAATTCACAGTATTTCATTTCTATGTACCATGATTATCCAACATGAATAAGGTATTTTTCGGTAAAATGTATACACACACAAACACACACACACACCTTTTCAGACAGCTGACCTTGTAAATTCTAAAATAACTGGTTTTCCAACTGATTCTTCATTTCCCTCTTTAAGGCCAGAAAAGGAAAACCAGCTTACCTGTTTTCTTTTAGTCCTGAAATTATTAATTAACTTAGAGTTAACCTTAAAGTAGTAAAAACATCCTTTCTATACTTGCAAAAGGAACTTCTCATCTCCGCAGATAGGACATCACCTCCAGTATCTTGATGAAACCAGATGTTTGGATGATTCCTATTTCCATTGTGACTTACTTCAAAAACCCACCAACAAACAAATTCAAGTTCTTTGGATAGACTGTTTAAGAACTATATAATTATCACTGTGGATGAATATCAGAATAAAGAATCCAGGAGTTAAAGACAGACCTTGGAACAAGAACTGACAACAGTGGAAAGGAAATGAACTTCGCATACAAGAAGCATGGGTTAAATGAACATCCTTCTTAAATACTTACATGTTCATTTTCAATTCCGACTCTTATCCCAGAATACATTACACATTTAGCATTCTAACACTCTATCTGTGCTTTAAAAACTTGTAGCTTAGGGGAGGGGGTTGGGAGGATGGGTTAGCCTGGTGATGGGTATTGAGGAGGGCACGTTCTGCATGGAGCACTGGGTGTTATGCACAAACAATAAATCATGGAACACTATATCTAAAAAAATAAATAAATAAAAGAGTCCATGATAAAAAAAAATAAAATAAAATAAAAACTGGTAGCTTAACCAAAAATGAAAAATAAAAATCCAATTTAAATTTTCAGAATTAAAAAACAGACTTTGTTTTTTTTAAAAAAACCCTGTTTTCCGACCTACAAAGCATACAGCTACGGAGATGCTAGCATGAGGGGCCGGACACCCTCTCCTAAAGGTGGGGAGCTCCGCAGGAGGTGCTGAAATCCTGAAGGAGAAAGTTCTGTTTTCCTCCTGCAAACCATGTAAAGGACTGGAGCTCCGGGGTTCATTATCAAGAGTGGACTGGGGCAGAGGCAGGCAAGAAAGTAGGAGGAGGACAAAGAGCGTCTCTTCCCTGAGTCCTGGATTCTCGGAGGGAGAATTAATTCCATTATCACTATAAATCCCTAAGCCGGCCATTCCCAGCCCTCCTGCCTCTAACCGGGGAGCTGGCTTCCCGGTCCGCCCAAATTCCTAGCGGCCCTTCTGGAGCGAGAGCTCAGGGAAATCCATCCGGCAGGCTCACCACGGGGCCAGGGCAACTCTCTGGATTTTCATTCAAATGGGCCAACCTGAGTCCTTTGCTCCCACCACTAATTTAGGTAAACACTGCTAGTTTAAACAGCACAAAGGAGTATAATCAAAAATCACACAACAGAACCAAATAGCAAGTCTAAGCAATCACCAGGAGTCAGTGAAGTTTAGACTCAAGTAGGGTGGCGAGCAATGAAACAAATACTATCAAGACAAAAGAAGCCTTTAAGAATGAGATAGTGTGGTGTGGGGAGACGAGACGCAAGATTAAAAAAAGGAAAGGAAAGAAAGGAGGAAGGAAGGAAGGAAGGAAGGAAGGAAGGAAGGACAGAAAGAAAGAAAGAGAAAAAGAAAGAAAGAGAAAAAGAAAGAAAGAAATGGAAGGAAGGAAGGAAAGAAAGGAAGGAAGGAAAGAAAGGAAGGAAGGAAAGAAGGAAGGAAGGAAGTTGGGAAATTTCATATAAGTCATGGTTTTTCTACGCAAACCACTACACACACAGCCTCTTTTCAGCCACAACAGTAAATGCAGTCAGACGGCCTCCGACTAAAAGGACTCAACGCTTGGCTACTCGCTGTAGCCCCGTAAAGTCTTTCCTCATTTGAATAGTATTTTAGGAATGTTTTGTCAATGTGTCAGATGATTATTCACTTCTACTGCATTCTTCCCTTCTCTGTGATAATCATGGTCATAGTAACAATTTATTTTATAAGCAGACCATTCGCAACACTAAATGAAGACCTTTTTTTAACCTGACGAAATTCATATATTTATTTGTCCACTATTTCTTTGAAAAAGGGAAGGTTAACTTTAACAACTGTTGCTCATAGCAACACAGGAACAAAAGATTTTTCACATGCATAATCTAAGCATTTAATTAAAATTCACAAACTTGGATCTCAAACCAAGTCAAAAGTAGAAATGTAAGAATACTAGATTTCCAGACAGAAGCAGATACACAATACATTGTTTAGCTCTCACAAAGACAAATAAAAGTGCAGCAACTTGTGACAGGGAGAAAGAATATACACCTTACGTGGTTCCTCTACAACCACTCTTTTAGTGACAGCTTGTATGCTTCCAGGTAAATTTCATGGCATAAGTAAATCAAACAAAAAAACACCACACTCACTCTTAGTTTCTATCACTTCCCATTTACAAAGGCTAGCACTTGAATCCAAATCTAAGCAGTGTAAAGCAAAATATAACGTGGCAATTTACAGAAAGAGATTATTGTTCCCCCAAGACTTACACTCAACTGCAAGAGTCAAAGTAAAAAATAATTCCAATCAAGGTCTGTAATTTACACACTTGGTAAAACCACAGTATTTTCAGACAATGGATGGCCCATCAGGGTTTAAATCCATGAAAAAGAGAGAGCTCTAGGAAAGAATCTGGAAGAGCTGGGGCTCAGCTTTATGCTTTGAAAATTCTCCATTCTTAATAATCAGTTCACCTGGAGGGATGCAGGTGTGTAGGGCACATTTGGGAAGGTGACAGTCCCACAGAAGCCTGCATTGGGAGAAGACTGTGGTACAAGGTCAAAGAAAGGGTTTTTAGAACCAGAAGACAAGGATAAAGAGGATTTATAGCATATCGGATCTCAGCCTCTGAAAGAACTTAAAGCGCTGGAATAAGGCAGAAGTGACAGAATCAACTCAGCTTTACTTGAGTACCAAACATGCGCAAGACACGGTGTTGGGTGCCCTCTGGGGGGCATGAATAAGGAACAGTGTGCATGACTTAACCAAACAGAGCCTACCAACTTGTCCGGGAAAATAAAAAATAAATTCTGAAAAAGTAGTTCAATCTGAAGAGTGCAAACACAGTACACGTACAGGATTAAGGATTAAGGCGATGGCAGACTACATGCAGCTAAGTTGTGAAGGGAAGCTCCACGTGTTGAAGCTTCGCTATGTACTGGCTAGGACCTCCAACCCCAACAGGAGGCCCAGGGCTCTTCCTAGCAGTTGTCAGAGGCGGTAGGTAGTTACGTGCACAGCTCTGGAGTCGGAGAGACATGGTCAAGTTCCGCCAGCACTGCATCACAGCTTTGTGCCTAAGACAAGTCACCTAACCCGTTAACCCCACCTAACCCGTTTCCTAAAATGGGGGCAATAATGGTACCTTATCAAAGGTTTCACTGATTCGATAAATACTCATTAGGAGCTCCCACAGAATTAGACACTGAAATACAACACTGGACAAGACAGACAGTGCGCGTGCCCTGGTGGGGCCTGAGATGACCTACGAGGAAGGCTCCACAGATGGTAGTTCTACCATCATCACTGTCATCTTTGTCGCCATCAAGTATAAGGGATGTTCCAATGAGAATAAGTAAATCACCTTCGCTGGAACGAGGTTTCACAAACCAAAAAAATAAGTGTATTGAGCCTCAGGCCTGTACTTCATCCTGGGATCTCTTCTTTTCCTTCTCTCCCAGGGATCTTATCCCATCCCGCCATTTAAACATACTATCTACATACACCCAAATTTACTATCTCAAGCTCTGAGCTGTCTTCCAAACTCCAGACTCTGTTTCTGGCCACCTGTTGGATATCTCCATGTGTATGTTGTAATAGGCATCTCAGACCTCAACTCTAGATTACTGATCCAACTGCATACCAACCAACCATATTCCTCCCTTGGTCTTTCCCCATCTGTGTATCAGCAAATCCTTCGTTCCTCTCTTTTCCTCATGCCTCACACAGCCAAAGCACGAGCAAGTTCTTTCCCTTTTACCTAAAAAACATCCCAATCCATTCACTGCTCTCCATTGCCAAAGCCATCATTGTAGTTCAGGATCTAATGGTTTCTCACCTAGATTATCTCATCGCAATGGCTTCTACCACTCCTCCACAGAGTGGTGATAGCTTGTGAAAAATGGGTAAGGTCTTACAAAGAAATGTTCCCTTTATGGAAAGACAGCAGGAACACACACGCACATGCACATATACACCTCCATTCCTCCATTCAACTTAAAACTCGTCCAGTGGCTCCCAAATGCCCTAAAAACGTTGATGGTCTACAAGGCATACCTGGCAGACCGTTTCCAGGTCTCTGCCTCATCTCACAAGACCTTTGTCCCACTGGGTCTCTACACTGTGGTCACGCAGGCTGCCTTTCAGCTCTTTGAACATTACCAACCTCCTTAGCACTTTAGGACAGTGGGGCTCGGGAGGACTTTCTGCACTGATGGAAATGTTCTATACTGCACATGTGGCTCATGAGCACTTAACGTGTGGCTAACGGGACTGAGAAAGGAGATTTTTAACTTTATTTAATTTTGATTAATTTAAATAGCCACATATTCCTAGCAGCTATCACATGGGACAGAGCAGGACTAGGGCTTCCGCCTAGGCTTTTCCTCTGCCTGGGCTATCCCAGATCTTCACACGGATGGCTCTTCCTTTTTTTTATATATATTTTTAAAAATTTTTTTAAAGATTTTATTTCTTTATTTGAGAGAGAGAGAGAGCACAAGCAGGGGGAGCAACAGGCAGAGGGAGAGGGAGAAGCAGACTCCCTGCTGAGCAAAGAGCCCGAGGCGGCGCTTGAACCCAGGACCCTGGGACGATGACCCGAGCCGAAGGCAGATGCTTAACCGACTGAGCCCCCCAGGCGCCCTGGACAGCTCTTTCTTATCCTGATGTCTCCCTTAAAAGTCAGCTCCTCAGAAAGGCCTTTCCTTACCACTGCACCCAAACTAGCTCCCACTGACACCATTTATTACATCACCGTGTTTATTTTCATCAAAACACATTCACTACTGCCTTTATAATTTGTCATCCCTAAACGGGAATATAAAAATCCATATAAGTAGGGACCTTACCTATTCCATTCAATGCCATGTCCCCAAGTTATATGTTAGGCATTAACTGTTTTCAGCAAATCTTTGATGAAGGGTTGAACAAATGAATGAGTGAGTGACAAGGGGGTCAAGTCATTAAGAGTAGGTTGGGGACAGATTATGGAGGCTGCTGGAAGAAGGCAAAGGTCCTTCAGATACTGACATTTCGTTTATATGGGTATGGGGCTCTGCGGTGTTCTTAAGTGCCCCAGGGGAACAGGCAGTCTAAGCAGATCGCACAAAGGAATGGTGCACATGCAAAGCAAGTCTCCATCCTCAACTGACTTGAAATCAATTTTATGAGAACATTAGCGATGCAGACACACAGATGCTCCTACATATGAGACATTAGGAAATCTCTCAAGAATGCATCTATATACATCTAAAGGCAGACCTTCGGGGGGGGGGAAGCTGAAAGGGGTATTAGACAATCGAGTCAGCCCTACAGCCTTTGGATCTGCAACAGCAAACCAAGGCATTAATACCAGTTTATAGTTACACGGTCCTAAGTTAAATACCAGTTTATAGTTATATGGTCCTAAGAGAAATGTCATGAGCTGCGCCACTTAGCAGAAAGGGGGAAAGAGAGGCAATGAGGGGAGAAAGTAAACCTCTAACAAGTTCAAACACCCTGACAATTGGCACAGAAAGGGAAAAGACCAGCCAGAAATGAACACACCTAGACCTATAAGCAGACAAAACTGACAACCCAGGGATATCACGTACAATACGGATTCCACACATTCATTCACTGTCACAGTTTCAATGGAAAAAAAAAAAAAGATTGGTTTTTCAATGTATCTCTATGAAAAACCGTACCACTAAGGAAAACTGCAGAATAAAGTTTTGCGCTGCGTGAAACTGCGTGCTCTTGCTGTCTTTTGCAGTAAAAGTTGTGTCTCCCATGCTTTAAACTTGACTATCAGTGCCACTTAATAAAATTACCTTCTCGTAAAATGGAGCAATGTCAGTAAAGTACACAACACATTCCACAGTCTAGCACAAAGACAGAATCTTAATCAGGAGTGCAGAGCACAGATCGCTGTCCGTCAATGTTTACTACTGCTGTCGGCACTCACGGTCACGGTCAGAGCCAGTGATCACGACCGCCGCGGCCACGCTGGAAAAGCAGCTCGTGCAGAAGCAGCAACAGTCGAACCAAAGGAAAGCCTCTCTGCCTGCCCGATCCCGACACACCCCTTTTTACAGAAATAGCAGGGACACTCTTTAGCTAAAAGTCAGTCGCTATTTTGATAATCAAGATAACGTCCCCATTTCTTTCCATTCCCTACCCCTGCCGCCATGGAGACCAAAGTAAGTTAAATGTACACCTCTGGTCCAACTCTCTGTCGGGACCACCGCGACTCCTCCAGTGTCACAGGAGTGAAAGCACGGTCCCCAAAGCTGAGCTCTGTTACCCCGCCATGCCCCACTTCCCAGGGGCCCCATTTTCAGTGCTGCTCACCACTGGCCTCTCGGAACCATGAGTTCTTTCCTTTTACTTTTTGTTTTTTTAGAGGTTTATCCATTTATTTTTAGAGAGAGCGAGCAGGAGGGGAGGGGCAGAGGGAGAGAGAGAACCTCAAGCAGACTACCTGCTAAGCGCAGAGCCTGACACAGGCCTCCATCCCAGGGCCCCGAGGCCATGACCTGAACCGAAACCAACAGTTCAATGCTCAACCAACTGAGCCACCCAGGCGCCCCACAACTATGATTTCTTTACTGGCATCAGGGCTAACAATATTGGAAAAATTAGTCACAGAGTAATACAATCTTAGCCTTTCACAGCATCTTTGGAACACGCTTGACTGTGACAGGCACTTGCTTTATAAAGATAATACATGGCCTCATTTTCTACTTGATCATCATCACCAACTTTGTGATTTTATAAACACCATCAATCTGTCACAGGAAAATCAGTGTTTCCAACCATCAAAACCGATTACTGTATTTGTACCTCCAATAGTAAACTGTAAACAACTATGATATCTCCAGAACTTCAGTTTTGCCTGTTTTTTTTCAGGTCCCTACGTACAATTACAGCTACTTCAGAGAAGAACGGGTTTGGAAAACTTTATGTGACATGCTGCATTAAAAGAAAAGTGGTAAGATCAGCAAGACAACTCCTCAATCTCAGCATCCGTGTCTGATCCATCATTATACTACATGGTGCCTAGAGCCCAGGTTCTTTGTTTTCTTTTTTTTTTTTTTTTTTTATTTTTAAAGATTTTATTTATGTATTTGACAGAGAGAGAGACAGCGAGAGAGGGAACACAAGCAGGGGGAGTGGGAGAGGGAGAAGCAGGCTTCCCGCCGAGCAGGGAGCCCGATGCGGGGCTCGATCCCAGGACCCTGGAATCATGACCTGAGCCGAAGGCAGACGCTTAACGACTGAGCCACCCAGGCGCCCCGAGCCCAGGTTCTTTGTGAAAAAAATGATCAATGATGACTGATAAAAACATACCATTTTATCATGTATGCTCAATACTTCTTCTAAATGTTTACATAAAATATTTTTTTTAAGATTTTATTTGACAGAGAGAGACACAGCGAGAGAGAGGGAACACAAGCAGGGGCAGTGGGAGAAGGAGAAGCAGGCTTCCCGCTGAGCCCGATGCGGGGCTGGATCCCAGGACCCTGGGATCATGACCTGTGCCGAAGGCAGATGCTTAACCAACTGAGCCACCCAGGCGCCCCAATATAAAATATTTTTAAAGACTATCATCTCACTTTTTATCAGAGGTTGGCAAAATTTTTCTGTAAAGGGCCAGAGTAAATATTTTAAGCTTTGTGGGCCACGTACAATCTCTGTCACATATTCTTCTTTGTTTTTGTTTGTTTGTTTACAACCCTTTAATGATGTAAAAGCCATTCTTAGCTGGAGGGTTATATAAAAACAAGGCTGCAGGCTGGGATTTGGCCCCTGGGCCCTAGTTTGCCCACCCTTGCTTTTCAAGTATACCAAAAAAACCCATAATTACATAGCGCAGTCACATTTTGACTAAAGAAAAACACTTCCAACTGTTTTGTGTGTTTTTTTGGTAATCTTTTTAAAATCAACTATTTTGCGGGGGAACAGTTTTAGATTTACAGAAAAAAATGTACTTAGTACAGAGTTTCCGTATATCCCACACTCAGTTTCCCCTAACAGGATGTTATGTTGATTAAAATTAATGAACCAGGAACGATATATTATGATTAACTAGAATCCATACTTTTTCCAGACTTCCTTAGCTTGTACCTAATGTCCTTCTTCTGTTCCAGGCTCCTCTCCAGGATACCATATTCCATTTAGTCCTCATGTCTCCCTGGGCTCCTCTTGGCTGGGACTGTTTCTCAGACTTCCCTTGTTTCTGAGAATCACGACAGTTTTTTAAAGAGTACAGGTGAGATATTTTGTAGAATGTCCCTCTGCCGAGATTTGGTGGGTGTTCTTCTCATGATTAGACTAGGGTTATGATAGTTTGGGGGAGGAAGACCACAAAGTGTCATTGTCATCACATCACATCAAGGGGACGTCCACATGAGTTATCACTGTCGCTATTCACCTTGATCACCTGGCCAAGGCAGTCTTTACCAGCTTTTCTCCAACTGGTGTTTTTTTGTTTTTTGTTTTTTTAATTAATAAAAATGAACTTGATCCTTACCATATGTCGCTAAACTAAAAGCTTTTAAACATCAAATCATGTTTAATAAGCTGGTTATATACATATACACATACATTATAATTCATTATTTCCATGATTTACATGTAGGCCTCTTAAAATATATTGTATTTGGGATGAAGACAAAAGTTAATATGTTTTCTGGCACTGTCTTCTACCTCTAATTCCTCTCACCACTCCTCCCCACCCTTAGGCTGAATTAAAGGGATATCTAAAGAAAATGTAATGGACGATACCCACATTTTCTTTCACTTTTTAAAGGTGATTATGCAAACTAAGCTGTAAGCAAGCTGAGCTGGGGTGCAATCCTGTTTGTCCTCATGCCTCCCAGAGCCCAAGGCATTCTGCGGGCTGGCACAGTAAAAACTGGGGAAAAGCCTATAGCCTCAACTTCGGTGTTACACTGATTCAAAGCGGTGAGACTGGGGAGAAAGGGAAGAGCGATGTGAGACTGAACAGAACTGATGTCTCTTAGCTAACTTTTTCCTGGTCCCGTAATAAGCGAGAGGACACAAAAAGGTGGGGAGAGCGGGAAGGGCTACAAGGCTAGAATAAAGGCGGGAAGCTTGGGTCACGGTAAGGCTAGCAAAACACTGGGCAGAGGGAAAGGCAAATCCAAACCGCAGTCAGATACCACCTCGTGCCCAGGAGAAATGCTTAAAACAAAACAAAACAAACCGAAAACAACAAGTGCTGGTGAGGATGTGGAAAAACTAGAACCCTCGGACACTGCTGGTGGGAATGGAAAATGGCTCGGCAGAGCCTCAAGAAGTATAGAATTCCCATGTGACGTAGCAGTTCCACTTCTAGGGATCTACCCAAGAGAACTGAAAACATATATTCATACAAAAATTATACATGAACACTCACAGCAGCGTTATTCGTAACAACCAAAAGGAGGTAGCAACCCAAATGCCCATCAACCGATGAATGGAGAAACAAAGTGTATATGGTATATCCGTACAACAGAATATTATTCAAAGTCATAAAAAGGAATGAAGTTCTGTCACCTGCTACAACATGGATGGTACCTGAAAACACTGTGCTAAATGAAAGCAGCCAGACACAAAGGACACAGTTGCATGATTCCATTTACACGAAATGTCCAGAAGAGGGACAACCATGAAGACAGAAAGTAGATTAGTGGTTGCCAAAGGCAGCAGGTGGGGGGAAGAATGGAAGGTGAGCTCTTAGTGGACAGAGCGTTTCTTTTTGAGGTGATAAAAATGTTCAGGCATTACATAATGGTTATGGTTGCATGACGTTGTGAGTATACTAAAAACCACTGAATGTTCCTTTAAAATGGTGAATTTTATGTGATTTTTTTTTAATCTCAATAAAAAATAAAATAATAACTGGAAAAAAAGCCACTGAAGAGAGTGGGCCTATATATCTGGTAAATCATTTTTAGTCCATAACTTACATACACACTGTTGTCTTTAAAAAACCCCTTTCCTGGGCGCCTGGGTGGCTCAGTCGTTAAGCGTCTGCCTTCGGCTCAGGTCATGATCCCAGGGTCCTGGGATCGAGTCCCACATCGGGCTCCCTGCTCGGCGGGAAGCCTGCTTCTCCCTCTCCCACTCCCCCTGCTTGTGTTCCTGCTCTCGCTATCTCTCTCTCTGTCAAATAAATAAATAAAATCTTTAAAAAAAAAAAAAAAAACCCTTTCCTATTCTCTATACTTCCGTGATCGTTTTTCCAATAACAGAGCTTCAGAAATGAAGAAATTAGCCCACAATTCTACCAAGAAATCAGGTCAACCAATTCTAATCAAGTTCATAGGGCCAGAGCCTACACAGACTCAGGCCCTATCTCAAGGATCTGACGTCGTATTAGGCTCACTTCAAGAACTCCCCCATCAGCACAAGGAAGCTGGCCACGCCCCACTTGCATGGCAGCGTCTCTCTCCTCCTGACGTTTACGCAAGAAAAGCAAGCACGTGCCATTCACAAGGCAGTATCTCCAAGTCCCACAAGCAGGCAGGACAGGATCTTGTCAGGCTGCAGGGCAGCTTCCACACTTCCCAGCTCACCTGGGCTTCCCTACAGGAGACTTAAAACACTGGAAGGCCACAAGCCTTAAGGGTTGACTAGGTAACTTGCAATTCAGTGATTTGCAACTAAAAAAAAAAAAAAAATTCATAAATAATAGTCTTTCCTGAAAAAACAAGTGCTGCCCTAAGTCTTCCAACAAAATTACACTGCTGACTACGGACTATTAAAGTCACAGGAGAAATCTTAGTCATATACTAAGCAACTGCTGCTCCCTCCTGCAAGCACTATAGCAAACTGTGTTGAAAACATGAAATACTTCTTTGGGAATTTTTGGAAGACAGCACAGTTGAGTTTAAATTAGTGCTTCCCAGAGTGATTAAAAACAAAACAAAACAAAACCTTTCTTTAACAACCTCTCCACACTTCAAAAACCATAATCACTCAAATAATTCACAGTAACCACTTGGCACCCAAACTCAGCCGGCTGGAGAGGAATGATTTCCGGCAATCTATGACAATGGCAGTTGTGATTAAGACTGTAAGGGCTGATTTTGTTTTCTTTGCTCTTATAATTCCCATATTTATACTATTAGTCAAAATGTAGCAGCTTAGTTCTCTCATTATTTTTAATCTAACTGGAAAATCGATTGTCTCTGGTTGGTGGTGGATATGGGTAATTTTTTCTAAAGCGTTAACAATAAGGAACTGGAAGAGAGTAGCTCAACTAGCATTCTTTCATTAATTTAACAACTTTCTTCATTAATTGACCTAACCAACATTCATTTAACATCTACCATCTACAAAGGACACAGAAAGCAGTAATAAGCAATTAGGTCTCTTGAGGAATTTACACTTTAGCAGTAGGTTTAGCAAAATTACTTGCTTTGACTTTGAAAGACAATACAGAGTTCCTCAGATCCTAATCACGTGCCATAAACTGGGCGTAAAGAGCCAAGAGTTAGCTCAGCCATCAAGGATACCCAGCTGACATCCTCTTCCTCCTGTCACCCTCCCCTTCCCACCCCACCCAGAACTTCTGCCGTTCAATTAGAAAGCACACAGGTCACTCAATATCTGATGCTAGCCATAAACCAAAGAATATGTCTATTAGCAAGTTTTTGTGTGGTGGTAAATCTTTTACATTCAACTAGACAAAATTATTGTATCTCAGGATAACATTCAATCCAAGGGCAGAAAATGAGCAGAATTCTACTGAGAGTTTGTACAACCACTCACCCAGTCTCTGAGGCCTGCCCACCTTCGCCCGCTATTCCTCTCAGAGGCAATGAATCCATCCCACCTTTTTCTCCTATGTTGAATGTAGGGGGTGTTTTTTACGCACCACACCATTTGGCCATGATCTATGGGCCACCATAAACGCCAACTGGTGTGCTCAAAGGCTGTCCGTGGTGGGCAAAATAAGAGGTGAGGGAGGGAGTAGACCCCCAAAGTAACAGTTGATCCACTGTGAGGGCGTGGGAGTAGGAGGCAAGGAATCATGGTCAGGGAGATTTCCTCAGGATTGGTGAGGGGGGGAGGAGGAGGGCAAAGTCAAGCCCACTATAGTAAAATTGTAATCTATTCAGGAACGAGACAGAGCCCTTAACTCTTCCCCAAACAGAACTTCTAATGTGCCCAAGAGTACACTGAATTTCCAAGTTCTACCTGGCCCTGCACTGTTGTTCAACGGGGTCAACCTGGTGGGCGGCCAACCCTACTCCCAAGGCATTCATGAACCAGACCCTACGTGCGGCTAACTCAGGGATCTAAGAATCACAAAAAGTTAACAGGAACCTTTGAAGACCAACAAAGACCGGTCAATCAGCCTGAAAAATCAACACTTAGGCAAAGAGGTTCTACTCCACCCAAAAACCCCTGAGCATGTCCAGGTGTTCCAGCGCTCTAAAGGAATGACACAGGACACAGGCTCTAGAGTCAAAGTGTCTCACTTCAAATCCTGGCCCCTTTTAACAGCAAGGGCAATGGCTCTGTGACTCCATTTCCTCATCTGTAACTGGAAGATAATAATAGCACCACCTCATAGGACTAACGGGAGAACAGAATGAGATCACGGTTAAGAAGCTTAGCCCAGTGACTGCCACACAGTAAAGACAGAATAAATAGGCGCCAGTACATCCACTATGTCCAGGGGTAACCTGAACTACCAATCAGTTCTTGCAGTGGAATGACAGCACCACCACTAGTACTATTTGGCTGGGCCGTAATTAGGGACCCCAAACCATCCCTATGAGGTACGTGGTATTATCTTCATCTCAGAGTTGAAAACGAAGGTTTAGAGGGACTCACAAACTCAGCTAAGCTTACTCAGTTAATAAGTGGTGGGGCAATAAAAGCTTTAATCATGTCCCAGCAAAGTTTGCATTAGGTCATCTACCTCCAAAAGCTTAAAAGTATTTTAATACTTCAGTATTCTAAAACCACTGCTTATTGAACAAGATTACGTTCTTGTAAAAGCCTCCAGCCTTCCACTACCCCCCCCACCACTAAATCTGCATATATATCTATACAATCAGAAATACTTCACCAATTCTGATAGACCGTCAGAATTTTTCTTAACATAAATACAACTGGGTAAGTCATCGTGACCATTTTAATTAATTGACTTTAAAAGTTCAAAGGTACTGCATACCCACAGTTTATCCAGACACTTTTCTTCCAGGATTTGTAATTTGATCCTGTAGAAGAATGGGCACACTCCAACTGGCCTGTGTAACATCTCTTTTTCCATATGTTTGGTAAGTGTCTAACAAAACTGACTAGAGTTCATAGTTGTTCCAAATATCCTCTCACACAATTTAGCAAGACCTACAGTCACTTCGTTGCCCTAAAAGAAAACAGAATCAAATTTAAACTAAGTATGTCAGCAATGACCCTGATCTCACAGAAGTTTTTAGCACTCATAGTGAGATCCAGAAATGTTTATAACCAAATTTCTATTTCCAAATACTTAAAGATCTAACTGCTTCAAAGAAAACTGGAATAATAACAAGTCATCTTAGTCAAAACTGTTTATCCACATCAAATGAATTGGCTACCCAGTTTCCTGAAAACAGAGTTCATAATAATTGTTAATCCATTAACAGTTTAAAGTAAAAGGCATGCTTAACTTGTTTAAGAAGTAGTGATATGGATAAGCCAAGTCATATCTTACCTCACTTTCTATTTGTTTTACCCAGGCATCACATGTTCTTTATAATCTTTGTTGGTAAATATAAATGAGACGATATAATTGAACATGCAAAATGAAGGGAATCTGAAACGCCTAAAAATTTCAAGAATTCACCGCAATTTCAAGAACCTGAAACTCCAAGTATGAGAAAGCAGAATTACCACATAACTGTAAAAGTCAAATATTTATACAGGTGCCTTAGAAGTCACTGCTCGGTGCACACCATCATCGCTGACATTTACTATCTGTTAAACAGTTTCAAGTGCAAGGGCATAAGTCAAGTAACTGACCTGGAGCGTGAAGTTTATGACAACAACTAATATGTCTGGAGAAACTGTGAAGGTGTGATGCTTGTCCTGACTTTCACCAGGCCAGCAACAGGCGGCCAGGTTGTGGCAAGAGAGAACCTCAGCACAGGTGCCTTTTCTCATTTCAGAAGGGAAACCTAAACTGATACCTTCATGGATAATTTAATAAGGATTGTTCCATAAATTTATAATGCCATTTATGACTTTCTTATAATTACTCTTTACTAGCTTTCAAAAAACAATATTCTTAAGA
Source organism: Halichoerus grypus (assembly GCF_964656455.1). NCBI lineage: Eukaryota > Metazoa > Chordata > Mammalia > Carnivora > Phocidae > Halichoerus > Halichoerus grypus. Next base: position 194,279,172 of record NC_135714.1, read on the forward strand.
TAAAAGTTCACTAAGAACATAAAGTACGAAACTATTTCAACTTCAAATTAAGAAAAGGGGTAATAGAAGCACCTAAAAGGTTATAAACCCCTAATTTACAATTAGGAACGCCTCCTTAATGGCCAATTTACAAATTTACAATTAGAAATATCTCCTATTATTCTTATAATAGGTCCAACTTTCAGAAATTTTCCTTGTAAGGGTAACAAGACAGATGAGATAGAGTTCCAACATTTGTGAACATGAGGCGAAATGTCAGCTCCTCAGCTCCTTGGACGATGATTTGGTTATGCTTCTCCACTTTACCTCCAAGCAGGACTAAAAAGTGTGTGTTGAAAACTACAAGACATCATGCTAAGCTCAAGTCCGTTTCGATGTTCACTGCACTTCTTTCTTCAAAACAGAATCTGCCTTTTCAAGATCTAAGACTCAGTTCAAGTTTTCAGGTGAAGACTTAGAGTAAGCAGTAAACCAAACCCTTCCCCCCCCCCAAAAAAGCGTTTCTAAACTCTGAGGGGCAAAGCTAGTAACACCCACAGCCAGGGCCCGGCGAGGAAGGGTGCCTGGAACCCCCCCCCCCCCCCCCCCGCCATGCCCAGGACCTCCCGCCTGACCGGTGGCCCGTCAAGAACTTGCAGTCAAGGCTGGCTGCCAAGGACGGCCAGAGAGATGCCACAGGTGGCTTGGTCGGCTGGTTCCCCACCTTGCACTTAGGCCTTCTCCCGGAGGCTCCCGGCCCGTCCCCGCCTTCCAAAGGCCGAAGCTACCCTCCAGCTCCAATTTGGCCCACTTTAGGCGGAGGCGAGCTCGCGGCAAGGCTCAGGTGGCTCCTCGGGGTCCGTTAACGGGACACGAAGTGCCAGCCCGGGGCGCCAAATTCCACCCTTCCCTCCGGGCCGGGAGTGTCTAAAGGTCCCAGGGGGAGTCGGGAAGGGAGCGGGCAAAGAGGCCCTGGAAGGGGCGGCTCCAACCGAGCCCCTCCGGGGCTCCTCACCGGCTGATGGTCCCCAACCTCCTTCCCGAGACCCCTCCCGGCACTCCGGGGCCGGCGACGCCCCACGCCCCACGCCCCCCGCGCCGCGGGCGCCGCCGATCGGCCGGATCTCCGGGACAACAGCCGCCGCCGCGCTTCTGAGGCGGGTCCCCGCGCCCACCCGCGGCCCGGCCGCCCACCTGTCCCGGGGGTCGATCCAGCTGGTCCTCCTGGTGTTGTGGTCGATGTAGAAGACCTTGCCGTCGTAGTCCCTGGCCTCCTCCCAGCCCCGGGGTAGCGGCAGCTGCCCGCTCCCGGCCCTCCTAGGCATGGTCGGCGGCCTCGCCGGCGAGCGGCGCCTCCATAGGGACCGGGCGCGGGACGCGGCGGGAACGTGACTGCCCGGCCCGGCCGCCGCACCCGACGCGGGCGCCGGCGAGGGGCTGCGGGGCGCGGGGCGCGGCGGGGCCACGCGCGGGGGGCGCCTCAGGAAACCCTGCTCTCGGCCCCGCCGGGGATCAGTCCACCATGTCTGCGTCGGAGCTGGCGAGCGAACCCTCCTCCTCCTCCTCCTCCTCGCGGCTGCAGCCGCTGCCTCCGCCTCTTCCTCCTCCTCCTCCCCGTCCCCCTGTGGCCGCCGAGGGTCGCGGCGCCCAGGCTGCCCGAGCCGCCGCCGTCTGGGCTCGGATCCGGGAAGCTCGGCGGAGCGGCGGCCGCGGCGGCGACGGGCCTCCTCATTTGCGTGCTATTAGCATGCGCCCCGCCCCGGGCCCGCCTCCGTCCGCCCCTCCCCTCGCTGGGCTCATCTGCATGCACATTCCTCGCCGCCACATTCCAGGGCTTAACCCTGCAGCTCCCGGGTCCGGCTGCGAGAGCCGGGGCGCAGGGCCGAGCCCGGGGCGGGGGCGGAGGAGGGGAGCTGAGGGACCAGGTGGGAGGGAGGAGGGCGAAGGAATGCACCGTTCGCTCCCTCCTCTTGACCCCAAATATCTGCCAGCGGCCGAACGCCTCGGGTTTTTAGAGTTTCGGGACGGGAAAGAGCTAGAGAGCGCTCCGCAACCTTCTCAACTTCTTGCCGACTTCTAGGGAAACCACAAGACTTTCGAGAGGAAAGGGGTGGGGGAAGCTCTCTTCGGAAGAAAAAGTCCCAGCAAACAGCGAGGGCACAAAGGTTCCCCCACGCCGCGCCCTGGGCTACTTGGGAACCCGAGGGCGGTCCGGAGCGGTGGGAAAGTGTGAAAAGCACCGAAAGCGCTTAGCGTGTCCGTGGCGTGTCCGGGGCGGTGTCGCCTCCGGGGCCTCCGCAGGGCGCCTGGCCCTCCATGACCTCAGCCCAGAGGCCACGGGCCTTGCGGCGGAAAGCGAAGGCGGGTCCGGCTGTCCCAGAGCGCCGAGACACGCCTGCCCCAGTGGCCTGCGGGGGAAACTCCAGCCTGACCCTGGGAAGCGACTGCTCACCCCCCTCAACTTCGCCCGCCGCGCGGGCCACGGACTAGAAGGCACTCGAGCCTCCCGCCGGTCCGGCCGCTCCACCCGGGGGGCCCAGGCCAGCCACCGGGGACCCTCTGCCGCTGGCCTCCGTTGTAGGGGGTTAGGACAGCTGGACGTGCACCAATCCTGAAACCAGTCCCTTCCGCCCAGCCCCCGCCGCGGGAAGTCCCCCACCCCGAACCCTGCTGTGGCCAAGAAGGTGTGGGCGACCACGCTGGAGGGACCCCACTGCGGCCCGCAGGCCAGGCTTTCCTAGGCCCTGGATTGCGTCTTAAACGGAATGTGGATCTTCCCTTAGTCCACAAGCATTTCTTTATTCATCCCCTACTGCTTCCTGGTGGGCACTGAGGAGGGGCCGGACCTTGGGCTCCGGGTAGGTCAGTGCCACGAGCAGTAGGACTGGCAGGGCCTGGGCACAGGGCCTTCAGTGCCCCCAGCCCCTCGGGCTGGGAGGGAGCCTCCCAGTCCCAAAGCTCCTCTCCAGCCTGGTCTACACCGTCCCCCGTTCATATTCTTCCGGGTTACTAACAGCTTCTTTTAAAGTAAAATGCCCGCAGAAGGCCCCGGAGCTCAGTCATTCACCTCTTGGTGTGAATTCGCTTAATCCTGCCGGCCAATGCGTAATGACTTCCCCACCTTGTGCAGGACACAGCGTTGGATAGGGGCTTTCAGAGGGTGTGGAACAAAGTCGTCTCTCCTCCTGGATTCATAGACCCGTAAGGGAGTCAAGGGACTTGGGATTCCAGCGCAGCGGGGTTTTGGGTAGCTGCTGCCCCCCGGGGGATGCGGAGGGTTTGGATCCCCAGGCCATCAGGGCATCTGCGGTCAATCTCAAGGTGGAGGAGGGAGGTCCTGAAGAGTAAGGACGGAGGGCCAGGCTTGGAACAGCTTCACAGCAGGGACTGGACTTGCCTTCTTGGGAGAAAGTCTTAGACGTTGTATTTGCACTTGGAGTAGTCTGCTCTGGAGCAGAAACTTCAAACCACCAGAAACTCTGGGGAGTTCAGTCCTCGGGAGGAACAAACCAGAGGGAGCAGGAGGTGGGCAAGGGAGTCACCCAATGAATTCACTCCCTTTGTCCTTCTAGGTCTTCCTCTTTTACACTAAGCTTGCCCTTAGCAAAGAGCAGCCCCCACCTCTTGGTCCCTTGTTCTGCCCCACTCCGTTCATCAAGTCATGATCACACCAGGCAAGCTTCTCTAGTTCCCAGTGAGATGTGACATGTGACATCCTGCTGGGTAATCTTAAGATTGGACTTCTGAATGCTGTGAAAAAAATGAAACCTGTCTAAAACTAATCTCTCACACTATTAAGGTGAGAAGGTGAAGGTGCTTTGTTTTGGATGCTCTAAATTGGCTCACTTGCATGGCCAAAATTTGTATTAGAGTAAACTAATAACATCATTCAGGGGTGCCTGGGTGGCTCTCTTGGTTAAGCGGTTACCTTGGGCTCAGGTCATGGTCCCACTGCCATGGTCCCACTGCCCTGGGATCCAGCCCTGCTCATTGGGGAGTCTGCTTGTCCTTCTCCCTCTCCCTCTGCCCCTTCCCCCCCGCCTCGTGCTCTCTCTCTCTCTTACTCTCTCTCTCTTTCAAATAAATAAATAAAATTAAAAAACAAAACAAAACAAAAAAACCCATCATTCAGCACGCCAGCCAAACCATTCTCTTTTCAGCCTTCCTTCCAGGCTCCCCACCCACCCATTAGGAAACATATATTATATGTAAATGTCTGTATCCTACTATTAAAAAAAAAAAAAAAAAAAACAGTAACTTTGCCGTTGCCACAGTTTAATTTGTTTCACTGGGATGAATTACTGCAAAATACTTCTTGGTACAATTTCAAATTTGATAAGCTTTCAGATAAATATTTTTACCCAAACTCCTAAAACCGATGGGGATTCCAAAATAGCACATAGCGGTAAATGGCATTTATTGTTCCATAAATCCTGGGACTTCAAAAAGGGATGCTAAATAGATAAACAAAACTCTAAAGCAATTAAAAGACAAGCTCACTTCTTCTCTCCCACTGGTTGGCACAGGAAACATTTGGTCACACAAAAGCAGTTAAGATGACAAGCAAGTCACTGCTCTACAGCTTTTGTGTCTTGATCGGGTTTGAACTCTGCTGCCCTGAGTTCACACACTTACCCTACCACCTTTCTGGAGAATTCCTAATGGTTAAGACAACGAAATTTTATCTTATTGATATTCACATCCATAAAAATAAAATAGGTATAAAGATCATCCCTATTTTATAAATGGACACATTTGGATTTCATTTAGCTCTAGTTGATCGTTGTTGGCAAAGAAAGATGGTGCGGTCTGCTGTCCTGGATGGCTGATTTCCCCAGCCGAAGGAACTCTACGCTAGCCACTGAAGGGTCTGTTCTCTGGACTTAATTTCCCTTTCCTCCTGGCTCTACATTCTCCCTGGTACTAATAGTCTGAGGGGATGAACTGGCATTAAGCAAAAGCCCCACTGTCAATGTCCAAATCCTGGATGGCAGGAAAATTGGTGATATCTAAAATGGAAGTATAGAGGGTGCAAATTATTTCAAAAGATAATTAGTTATATCAACCCAAATTTAAAATATATATGCTTTTAATCCAGCAATCCCAGTACTGCAATTTTGCCTACGGATCTGAAAGCTCAAGATACACAAGGATGTTCATTGCAGCATGTCTGATGATAACAAAACTGAAGAAGCCACCAGTGTCCATGAGTAGGGGACTGATTAAATGAGTTATCGAACACCCATACTCAGCAGGCATTTAAAGGGCTGACTCAGGAGGTAGAGCATGGACTCTCAGTCTCAGGGTCGTGAGCTCAAGCCCCACGCATGGGCATGGAGCCTACCTAAAAATAAAGAGCATTAGATAAACATATGTGTTCTGATTAAAGAAGAAAAAAAAAAAGGATGTCCAGGATACATTAAGTGAAAAAAGCAAGGTGCAAAAAGATGCTTGCAAACTTCGTGGGAGGTGGGGCTGATGATAAAATGTAAAGAACTACACGGTGTCTTATACATTTGCTTAGTGTCAGAGGAAGAACTCTCTGAGTTCTCAGTAAAGTAAGGGAGTTTTTATAGAGAATGGGGGCCATCTGGGGGAGTCCCATCAAAGAAGTACACATGAGGAAAATGATCATTAAAGAAAGGGGATGGGGTAGAGATGAGCACAGACATGACCCCAGAACGGCCCGCCAGGGCAGGGCGTGCTTGTGCAAAGAAACGGATGTGCAAAGCTCAAAGATGAATCTGGCGCGAAAGAGCCTAAGACTGGCTGGAGCCATGGAGTTTGGAGGCTGGCGTGATAGTATAGGTATGAGAGAGATAAAGGTCTGCATCAGAAATAAGGCAAGGAGGGATGAAAAGAAATGATCTAGCAAGAATTTGCTACTGATTAGATTAAGAAGGGCATAGTGAATAGACTAGAAGGCGGAGTCTGGTATGAGTCCAAGATTTTAGGCCATCAAGAGAGACTCAAGTAGTGAAATGAATGACGAAGTCCAAAGGGGGATCTGATATGGAGGTTGTTTCTAGAAATTAGAGATACTCAACAGAAAGTGAAAGGTCAGGACTCAAGCTCAAACAAGAGGCCAGGACTGCAAATGTATGATGGGGCGTCATCCATCTGAAAGTCTGTGGAGGGCTCAGAATTCAGGACTGAATATTGGAAAGGAAATCTCAGTACTCGTCAATGAGATTTAAGCCACCCATCTCTAATCCTATTTTTGGCCTCTAACTCCTCAGTAATTCGATATGATTTAGTTTATCTCTTTGTAAAACATGGTCTCCATTTTCAGGATGTGTGTAAGAATTAGTTACTAGTGTATAAATCATCTCTGAATGAATTCTTATCATAACCTTTATCGTTATGCTAATCAATCGACTCATGTATAGGACAAGATGAACAGGTTTCCAATATTTTAATATCCCCTGTTTCCTCAAGGAGATCAGGGATTATATAAACTGGAACTTCTTGGGCGCCTGGGTGGCTCAGTTGGTTAAGCGACTGCCTTCGGCTCAGGTCATGATCCTGGAGTCCCGGGATCGAGTCCTGCATCGGGCTCCCTGCTCAGCAGGGAGTCTGCTTCTCCCTCTGACCCTCCCCCCTCTCATGCTCTATCTCATTCTCTCTCTCAAATAAATAAATAAAATCTTTAAAAAAAAAATAAATAAATAAACTGGAACTTCTTAATAAAGAGAACGTTCCTTTTTTTTCTGAATCAAACTAGTGGGGTTTTTTTTGTTTCTGCTCTTCTGCCACCAAACTGGTTGAAATAAATAACATTTCTATTACTGTGACTAGGTAACCCTAATCCACAATTCCTAAAATTTATTGTCTAGACAGTCCTTAAGAAGACAAGCATGTGATCTTTAAGAATTCCCAGTGCTGGGCCAAACCAGAAACCTTGATTAACCATAACCACTTCCCCTCCAGTTAATTATTATAAAAACACCTTAGTTCAACAACCATCACTGCAATTCAATAGTAAGCAACATCAAACAGATTAGGTTTTACCTTATTCACTGCAGACAGAAGCCTCACACTGAGCAAATTCTACGGTGGCTAAAAAGATACTGAACATATAGAATCTCCATCTTATAATGGAAAGGAACAAAAGCTTAAATGCCACATTTATATGAATGAGGCCCTCAGAGGGTACCTCTTGTATACTCTGTGGGGTAGACTTCTAGAATGGGTATTCATTTACATTCTTTCTTATATAACGAAATACTATGAGGTTTTATTCCCCTTTTACTACCTTTAGCTTGCTTTTTTCTTTTTCCATCCAACTTCACAGTCGATAAAAAACAGCTTCTTTAAAAGGATGGGTTGTGGGGCACCTGGGTGGCTCAATCATTAAGCGTCTGCCTTCGGCTCAGGTCACGATCCCAGGGTCCTGGGATTGAGCCCCACATCGGGCTCTCTGCTAGGTGGGAAGCCTGCTTCTCCTTCTCCTACTCCCCCTGCTTGTGTTCCTGCTCTCACTGTGTCTCTCTCTGTCAAATAAATAAATAAAATCTTTAAAATAAATAAATAAATAAATAAATAAATAAATAAATAAATAAATAAAGGATTGTATGTATCCTCTCATTTGGAGAGAATTTTACGTCTTTCTTCCAACCCCTCTGAATTTTCTATTAAAATTTTTATTTCTATACAAATCAAGACTACAATGAGATACCACCTCACACCAGTCAGAATGGCTAAAATTAACAAGTCAGGAAACGACAGATATTGGCGGGGATGTGGAGAAAGGGGAACCCTCCTACACTGTTGGTGGGAATGCAAGCTGGTGCAGCCACTCTGGAAAACAGTATGGAGGTTCCTCAAAAAGTTGAAAATAGAGCTACCCTATAACCCAGCAATTGCACTACTGGGTATTTACCCCAAAGATACAAAGGTAGTGATCTGAAGGGGCACCTGCACCCCAATGTTTATAGCAGCAATGTCCACAATAGCCAAACTATGGGAAAGAGCCCAGATGTCCAATGACAGATGAATGGATAAAGAAGATATGGTGTATATACAATGGAATATTATGCAGCCATCAAAAAAAAAATGAAATCTTGCCATTTGCAACAACATGGATGGAACTAGAGGGTATTATGCTAAGTGAAATAAGTCAATCAGAAAAAGATAATTATCATATGATCTCACTGATATGTGGAATTTAAGAAACAAAACAGAGGATCATAGGGGAAGGAAGGAAAAAATAAAACAAGATGAAATCAGAGAGGGAGACAAACCATAAGAGACTTTTACCTATAGGAAACTAACTGAGGATTGCTGGGGTTGGGGTTAGAGGGATGGGGTAACTGGGTGATGGGCATTAAAAAGGGCACATGATGTAATGAGCACTAGGTATTATATGCAACTGATGAATCACTGACCTCTACTTCTGAAACTAATAGTACATTATATGTTAATTAATTGAATTTAAATTAAAAAAGAAAAAAATTTATTTCTAGTTGTTATTTATCAGCCTGTCTCTCTCCTCATTCATCCTGTCTCTTCTTGGTTCTCTGATGTTGACCTCAATGCTGTGAATTTGATTTTAAGAAATTTAGCTACAATTGGGGTGCCTGGCTGGCTCAGGTGGGAGGCTGTGTGACTCTTGATCTCAGGGTCATGAGTTCAAGCCCTACATTGGGTGTGAAGCCTGCTTTTAAAAAAATAGAAAAAAAAAAAGAAATTTAGCTACAATATAATCTCCTAAATGTGTCTCATTTGGGAATATTCAAATAGATTAGGGGGAAAAAAGGTCTATGGAATAAAACATGTTCAAAGAAATCTACTTTGACAATAAACACATAGAAAGGTGCTCAACATCATTAGTAACCAATGAAATGAAAACTCAAACCACAATGAGATACTTATACAATTACTAGATGGGCGAAATTTTAAAGTTTAGTAATATCAAGTGTTGGCAAGAATGTGGAGCAACAGGAATTCTCATCAATGACAGATGGGAATACAAATGGGTATAACCACAATTTGGCTTTATGTAGGAAAATTGAGGATATCCACACCTTATGAGCTCGTGATTCCACTCCTAGGTGTACCCCTAGAGAAACACATATAGGGGTACCTGGGGTGGTTCAGTTGGTCGAATGTCTGACTCTGATCTCAGCTCAAGTCTTGATCTCAAGGTTTTGAGTTTGAGCCCAGCGTCGAGCTCCATGCTGGGTGTGGAGCCTACTTAAAAAAGAGAGAGAGAAAGAGAAATACATACATATGCATCAGATCCATGTATAAGAATGTTTATAGGGGCACCTGGGTGGCTCAGTTGGTTAAGCATCTGACTTCGGCTCAGGTCATGATTTCAGGTTCCTGGGATCAAGCCCCACATTGAGCCGTGTGTGGGGCTCCACACTCAGCGGGGAGTCTGCTTGTTTCTCTCCCCTTGCCTCTCCCCCTACTTGGGCTCTCTCTCTCTCTCAAATAAATAAATTAATGAAATCTTTTTTTAAAAAAGAATGTTTATAGCAGTATTACTTTCAGTAGCCCCAAACTGAAGTATGCAAATGTACAAGAAAGAGCATAGTGGGTAAATTAGTTGTAGTGTCTTTAAACAATGAAGTACAATACATCAATAATAAAGGGTGATCTACCACTGCACAAAACACTTTAGGTGAGTCTTTACAAACATAATGTTGGGGCGCCTGGGTGGCTCAGTCGTTAAGCATCTGCCTTTGGCTCAGGTCATGGTTCCAGGGTCCTGGGATCGAGCTCCATATCGGGCTCCCTGCTCGGTGGGAAGCCTGCTTCTCCCTCTGCCCCTCCCCCTTCTTGTGTTTCCTCTCTTGCTGTGTCTCTCTCTGTCAAATAAAGAAATAAAATCTTTAAAAAAATAAAAACAATAAAAACATAATGTTGGATAAAAGAAGCAAGAAACAGAAGTTGTATAGTATGATTTCATTCATATAAAGTTCACAAAAACAGGTAAAACCAAGCCATATTGGTTAGAGATGTATACAAGGAGGCAAAAGTATAAAGAAAAACAAGAAAATAATTAACACAAAAGGTCAAGATAGTGCTTATTTCTAAAGAGAAGGAAGATGTTGAACTTGGGGAGGAGGACATGGGGAGGGGAGTTCTAAAAATGTTCTGTTTTTTCACTTGTTTGCTTTATATTTATTTGTTACACTATATGTACGTGCTTTATATAGTTCTCTGTATGTTCAATTTCTCTTTCTCTCTCTCTGTCTCTTTCACACTCACACACACACACACACACACAGAAATACCATAGTTTGAAGTGTGAGGAATACCCACCACCTACCCCAACACCTGGGAAACATGCTTTAATGAACAGATGAAAAAGTTACTTATAATTAGCACATTTAGTGTGTGAATGCAAATGCCACCCTAAAGTTTATTCTTTCTAAAATAGACTAAGAGTTCCCTTGTTTATTTATTCACAGATTTTGGGGACACATATAAAAATAAGATCCAATTACCATAATTCCATAAAACAAAACTATATCCTTCATATTACAATCCTGTGCCAGAACTTTTTAAAACCATAATAAATTATGCACAATAGTAGCTCTACACAAGGAATACTCTATCCACTTACTAAACACTTTCATTTTAAAACAGCATCAGCCGGTCTGCCTTCGGCTCAGGTCATGATCCCAGGGTTCTGCTCAGCGGGGAGCCTGCTTCTCCCTCTCCCGATCCGCCTGCTTGTGCTCTCTCTCTGTCAAATAAATAAATAAAATCTTTAAAAAAATAAAAATAAAATAAAATAAAACAGCATCCTCTGGTGGTCAGGTGGGGATGGCAAGCAAGGCCAGTGGGGGTCAGCCCCCACCCCCGCACCTCCCCCAGCAGCATTGTGCACACCAGTGTTTGCTCTTACCCTTCAGCTCATCTAGCCTCCTTCTGCATAAAACATCCAAATCCCCTTTTCAAGGAGTTGCCTAAAACATCCAGTCACAAAGCAAATGCCTCACTCACCCACTCAACGTTTATTAAGCGCTTACTATGAACCACACTCCGAAGACTAAAAGGTGAGTAAGTACCAGATCCCTGCTGGATTGCAACGCTGATTCTCCATATTTAGCTATTCCCATAGATTGCCCTGTTTGTATGTCTTTCAATATCTATCATTTTGGTGGTGTCATACAGTTATTTTAGTATTTTTAAAATAAGAAATCCCAAGCCATTTATTTCTTGAGACATATCTGAGAGAGTTAGACTTTACTTTTAATTTTGAAATATGGAAAAACTGCAGAAAAATGGAAAGAATAATGAGTATTTATGTATCTGTCTTCCAGATTCAGTGGGAAATATGAACATTTTGCCACATCGTTTTTATTTGTCAATAGATGGAGATAGACTTTTTTACTCAACCTTTTGAAAGTAAATTTCAAATAGGACATTTGATTTCTAAATATCTCAATATGTATCTCCCAAAAAAAAAAGGATGTCCTCCCATATGACCACAGCATTATTATCAAACCTAAAAGATTAAAACTGATATAATAAATTTTATCTAATATACAGTCAGTATTCAAATTTCCCCTGTTGCCCCAAGACATCCTCTCTAGCTATTTATTATTGGCTTCTTTGTTTAAAGCAGGATGTGGTCAAGGACATCATATTGTGCTTAATTGTCCTGTCTGCTTAGTCCCCTTTAATTTCAAACGTCCCCTTGCTTCTTTTTTTTTAATCTTTCATGACAAGGACATAGAGCCTAAGCCAGCAGTTTTGCAAAACATCTCACAATCAGGTTTTAGCTGAGCTCTTCGGGATTAGTTTCAGATTAAAATTCGTGACGAGAGAGCTTCCTGGTTAGGTTACGGACTTCCCACTTCATCACACTTGGAGGCACGTGTCTCTGGTTTTGTGCCACCATTGGTGATCCCCGATTTGCTCAGTTACAGCGGTAGCTGCCAAGTGCATCTGATGCCATTTGAAAGATAGCTTTTCTCCTCTGTAGTTAACAGCTATCTGTGGGGTGGTTCTTTGAGATTGTGTGAATATCCTTTTCCCAAATGAATCTTTCACTCACTGGATTTGGCATTTTACTGAAGATCCGTGCTTCCATACATCAATTATTACATTGATGGTTTTCCAAAATGATGTTTTTTCCCCCCCCACATTTAGCAGCCAGCATTTTTTTGTAAAGAACTTTCCTTATCTCTTCTTGCTATTATTATTATTCTCAGCAGTAGCATTATCATTATTTATCATTAGGAACCCAGGGGATTGTTTTTTCTTTTACCATCATTTTTTTATTGTGGTGAAATTTACATAGCATAAAATTTGTTACATTAACCATTTTTAACAATATAGTTCAGCGGCATGAAGCACATTCACATTGTGCGACCATCACCAACATCCATCCCCAGAACTTTCTCATCTTCCCCAAATGAACTATGTACGCATTAGACATTAACTCCCCATTCTCCCCTCCCCGCTAATTTCTGGTCAATGGGTGTTCCTTCAGTCTGGCTCACGTGTCCTCTCATATATCCCCGTTATTCTTCTAAAACTTGTTTTCTTTTTCTTGTCTTGTCTTCTTGTCTTGTTTTGTCTGGTCTTGTCTTTTTTTGAGAGAGAGAGTATGCATGTGAGCGAAGGGGGAGGGGCAGAGGGAGAGAGAGAATCTTAAGCAGGCTCCCTGCCCAGCGCAGAGCCCCACCTGGGGCTGGATCTCAGGACCCTGAGATCATGACCTGAGCTGAAACCAAGAGTAGGACGCTTAACACACTGAGCCACCTAGGCACCCCTGAACACTTGTTTTCTGACACAAGAAGATAATCCAGGCTTCTTTTAGGCTTTCCCTGTCCCAGAGCCAGAATCAGCTATTTCTCCAAGGACTCCAGTTGCTTGTAATGGGAGGTATTTAGAAACTAACACATGGGTGAAGTCACCGCTATTGGAGCACGACCCAGGCCCTCTTAGCAGACACATGCACATGCATATCAAGAACTATAAGTCTATGCAAATTCCTTCCATTCTCATGCAACACCACAGGATTCACTCCCATTTTGTTTCCTTTCCATATTTGTAACTCCCTTCTTCAACAGGGAGAAAGCTGACTCTCCTTATCCTTAATGTATTTATGTATTTAATCAATACCTCTGAATCTAACTAACCTCAAAGGTTGCCACTGTACCTGCCCCAGTGAGATGCACACCCCACGCCTGGCTCACCCCCTCCCAAAACCTTCCTTAGCCGCTGTGGGCTCCCACACCCCACACCGAGGCACCCTGCTCCCTCGAAAGATGATTCTCTCATCTGCCTGGGTTCTGACACCCTGTGCTGGGCCACCCCTCCATGGGGACACCATTTTCACCCTGTTCGTTTTATTCCCCACCCATGCACATACTGTCCTTACCCCTCTTGGGCCCCGATATCCCACACCATGCTGCCCCTCTGTGTGGATGCCCTCCTCACCCCGCTAAGGCTCTGGGCAGCATTTCTTAAACATAAGAATTTCTTGATGACCTTGTTAAAAATGCAGATTATCAGCTCCCACTTCCAGAGACTCTGATTCAACCCATTGAAATGAGACTGAAATCCACACCCTCGACAGGAAGCCCTCAGTTTCCTACTATAAAAGCAGGGTCTTGGATTAAATCAGTGTTTCCAGACTTGCCTGATGGTGAGCATCACCTGGAACTCTTGATAAACATTCGGATTTGCAGGGTCAGCACTATGGCATCAGACTCTCCAGGGGAAGAAAGGAGTGGAGTCTGTGTGTTTAATAAGAACCCGAGCTTCTCTTGAATAACTTCTGCATTACTCCTTTGATTAAGTGAGTTTTGTAAATGTTGCCCTGAACTACTCCGAACAATCTCTCTGGTTCTATAATATTTTGATTCCGCCTAACTATACAAAGACCTTATTTAATTAGGAACCAATAGCCATGAACTTTAAAGGAAAAAGTGCACGCAGACTATAGACAGAGCAGCTGTAAAGGGCCAATGAGATATACATGAATGATAGATTCAGAACTTATCTTTTATATCTTTGTCAAGGTTAAATATTTCAGATATTTTTACATTTTTAAAGAAACTGCCACTGGAAAGATTTAAAATAGTCCTTAAATGTCAAGGTTGCATGCTAATACTTCTGTGCAGCTTTCTCGCAGGGGATATTAAAGTGATGGAATACTACATAATAAAATAGAAACTCCAGACCCAAAGGAAGATCAGCCTTCATGTAAAAAAAAAAAAGAAGTCAACTTTCTCAGCAAAAAAGGAAATAAGTCCAGTCGAAAACAATAATAGTGACAAAAAGGGACTGAAAGTAGATCTTATGCCACCGCACTAAAGGAATGATGTGTAATTTGGAGAAGTTATGGTTAAAGAGTCTGCCACAGAGGAACGCACTGATTCATACAGAGCGAATATTAAACCACCGAAGATTTTCCATACTGAAATGATTTTTCTCTATGTATTGTACTGATTTACGAACTCTATTTGAGAACACTTGTAAAATTTCAAATCATCAGGTCTCTGTTAGCTTTTGGATATTTTGGTCAAATCAATCTTCTGCTATAGACTTTCTGAAAAAGTTAACAATTATTGAGCACTTCTGTGGGCCAGGCCCTGCCCCAAGTGCTTCACTCACACAAACTCATCTAATCCTTCCAGCGGCCCTATGGAGTATGTACCAGCAGGACCCCTCTTTGAGAGGTGAGGAAACTGAGCACAGGTCATTTCGTTTGCACAAAGTCACGCAGCTTTGTGAGTGAGGAAGCAGGGACTCAGGCGCAAGGAAATGGACTCTAGTGCTTGCGCTTCTGGTGGTATCCCAGCAGAGCCTCTTTACTTTCTGTCCTCATTCAAAATTGAGTCATTATTGGGGCGCCTGGGTGGCTCAGTCGTTAAGCGTCTGCCTTTGGCTCAGGTCATGATCTCAGGGTCCTGGGATCGAGCCCCATATCGGGCTCCCTGCTCCGTGGGAAGCCTGCTTCTCCCTCTCCCACTCCCCCTGCTTGTGTTCCCTCTCTCGCTGTCTCTCTTCATCATTTAAATAAATAAAATCTTAAAAAAAGAAAAGAACTATGGATGTATCCGCAGGTTTGCACGCACACATGTATTTCCTAGCTTGTCTTGTTAGAGCACCTAGAAACAATGATACCTGAGCAGCAAGGACCAGACCCACAGCAGCTCTTGGTTTCGAATACCATTCTCTGATAAAAGAACCAGGAATCCTTGGAGAAATGGCCAATTCTAGGGCAAGAGCAGGAAAAGGACAGGATGAGCCTGGAGCATCTCGTAGTGCCAGAAAGGAATGAAATAATCAAAGAACAAAACAATGGGGATATATATAGACAAGAGCCTATTGTTATAACTGTGTTCCTTAGATCCTGTATTTGTCTACTTGGCATCTCGGGGCCACACGAATGGCCAAAATTGTTTATAACTCCCCAGTGATCCAGCGTTTGTGGGTGTGTCAAAAAACCCTCTAAGCACTTCCCAGTCCATATCCTCAACCACTCCTTCATTGATTCACACACTCTTAGAAGTCAGTATTTCCCCAGCTCTGTACCAACCCAGGGCCAGGTCCCAGACAATGAGGGACAGCCCCTACAGCTCAAAGCCTTCCTGAATTATTCAGACGAATCTGAAAGTGTTTGCTTTGCTCTGTCTTGCCTTCCCCTCACCCCTGCGTCCAACTCCTGACCAAACCTGGTGCTTCCCCCTGTGGCCCTGTGTGGTGTGGTGTGGTGTGGTGTGCCCCCTCCTCTCAGGAACTGTAAGTAACAAATTCTTCTTTCCATGTCATTAGCCTCTCTGTGTTGTCACTTGGTCACCCCCGGAAATGACAGTCTTACCGGTACATTTTAACACACCAGCCTGAAATAGCCTACAATGGCCAAAGCTGGAACAATTTGAGCAACAAAATTAATAACACGGTTTGGGATTATGATCACAAATAAAATAAATATACATGAGTCCAATAGTAAGTAAATGATTGAATAAATAAACATGGAAAAGGAACACATTTTCCTCAAAGAAGAATTCCAAATAATTTATGCCGATACTTCTCCCTCCAGGAGATGAAGCCCATTCTCCTCCCCGCCCTTGAGTATGAGTTGGAGTCAGTGACTCGTTTTAAAAAAACAGAGGAGGGAAAAATAGTAACTTTATAGTGGAGAAAGCTGGCAACACGAAGTGATCAAGGTTAATATATTACTAGTGATGTCATATTGAAAACATGTACCCTGATATGATGTCATAAGAAGGGCATTTCACCCTGCATTATGCTCTCCCCAAACCCCTAGCCCCAGTCTAATCATGGGAAAGACATCAGACAAGCCAAGATTGGGAGACGTTCTCTAAAACAGGTCATGAAAGACAAGAGAAGATTGAGAAACAATCATAGACCAGAGTGGACCTAGGAGATATGATGACTAAAAGGTATCTCATCGGATTCTGGAACAGAAAAGACATTGATGAAATCTGAACAAAGTCAGGAGTTTAGTGAATAGTAACGCTCCAGTTAATTTCTTAGCTTGACAGATGGACCGCGGTTTTACAAGATTTCCACATTAGGGAAGATTGGGTGAAGGGTGCATGTGAAGAGTCTGTACAATAACTTGTCTATATGGAAACCTAAAATCATTCCAAAGTAGAGAGCTGACTGAAAGAAAATTAGCTCAGGTAAACCTAAGACAGCTTTTCTGTGAAATCAAATACTGTCCTGGGACAGGAAGTCGGGTGATATCTCCCCTTATGGATATACATATATATTTTTTAAAGTTTTGTGTGTGTGTGTTTTAGTAATCTCTACACCCAGTGTGGGGCTCGAACTCACAGCCTTGAGATCAAGAGTTGCTTGCTCTTCTGACTGAGCGAGCGGGGAGCCCTGAGATATCTTTAAATGTGCAAAGACAATCATTGCCTTTTACAGCAGGTCGGTCGATCTACCTGCATGAGAAGAGGCTGCACCATTTGCGTCTTGAAATTTCTTCCAAATCTATGATTCTAGCTTGATAAGAATTTAATTTAATTTAATTCATGCAATGTTGGCTAGTAATCTATGAATGCCAGGAAATATGTCTTATAATCTATTTTGAAGTATTGTATATTTTATGTATAACACCTTTTATTGTATTACACAGTCAAGCCTCACGAAATAACATTTTTGGGGACAAATAAGAATAACTAGAATTTTTTTAAAACTCATGGACAAAAATCTTTAAATAGTATTAATTCTAAATAAATTTTCTTTAGAAAGTTTCTGTGGACAAGAAATGCCTTTCAAAAATCCAGTATTCTTGAATGGCTGTTGTGTGTAAGACACCATTCAGTACACTTGGTGAACCGGTGATAGTCGCAGGTTAAATGTTCAAAAAAATATAATTCTAAAACAACATATATTACATTATTTAAAGTATAAGAGGGAGGCACATATAAAAATCTATTTAAATATGTAATGGTATACCTCTGTGCACAACCCTTAGCTATAAATTTTTGTTTGTTCTTAAAAGTTCAGTATGATATAGAGGAAATAAAGTCCAACCATTCAGACAGCCAAATAGCAGATGAAACAGATGGACTCTGAACTGCCATAAAGGCCAGAAAATTCTCCTATTTTGGCGCGTCCCTTGCAACCAGCATGAAATGTCCATTCTTCTGCCATTGTGATTGTATGTTGCATAGCCTTATGCTTTTTCATTCTTATATATTGACCCATCAAAATTTATATCATGGATAATAGAACAATCATTTATAAAGCACGCAATTAAAAATAAATATGGGACATTGAGCACCATAAAACTAATTTGGGCTCAATGCCCAGAGAAATCACATATTGAGATGTTCTTGACTTAAATATGTTCACTAGAGCCACATATTAGCTAAACCTCTGGGTGGGTTTCTGTTTCGCTCTGTAAAGGCAGAGAAATGTATCACAGGGCCAGTATTGATTTACACTGAACTCTAGAAAGGTCGTCCATACTCACAATACTTTTGTACACAAACACATACCAGGCAATATACATGTTGTGTTTGCAAACACACAGTGAAAAGTCATGGCCAATCAGATTACTGTTGGCTTGTGAACCATCTGGCTCGTCTTTGTTTTTTGAGTGAAATAGCTACAAAGTTCACTCCTATGTTTTGCTTTGGTTTCTCAATGCAAAAAAAAAAAAAAAAAATGTGTCAACAACGGGCTTTTCCTTTTAGCAGAGAGCACTATTGGCCCCCTTTTGAAAAGTCCAAGGTGCAAGCTGGAAGACTCTCCCTACAAAGGGGTGAAGCAACCTCCCAGTGATTGGCCAAGTCCGGCATTTGGCTTCATTGGAGGGTTCCTGGAGGCGTGAATGCATTTGTTACACTGGCTTCATGGAGGATCAGCACCTCCCTGGCTGTAAGGGTCTGTGAGTACCCAGGACCAGGAGCAGGATCATACAGGAGCAGGTCTAAAGAGCTGCTGAGGAACTGTGAGGAACAGACCAGTCACGAGGAGAAGGGACCCTCTGAAATCCCACGACCCTGGCACATGAAAAGATCCACCTGCAGAGTCTGACTACTGTTTCAGAATTCCCCAAATTTCTCCCCTTCCTCTGTCCTTCCCTTTCAGTAAATGTGGAACAGATGTGGGCATAAATATGAAGAGATGTGTGTGTATTCCTTTTCTTCATTCTTTTTCGGACTGTATTCTTTTTGTGTAGGAATGTCCAGCAACTTTCCTTAGGAGCAAGAGCTGAAGCTGTAGTAGCCCAGGGGCAAAGCCTAGACTCTGGGAGCCAGAAAGATCTTTGCGGGATTGCTGGCTGCACCACATACTAGCTGGATGACCCAATGGTCGCTTTACTTTGAGCCCCAACGACCTTATTCCTTCCATGGCAACTTAAGCACCTTCCTCAGGCAATCGTGGTGAGCGCTGAGATACTGTATCTAAACGTGTCTAACACAGGATTGCACCGCAAGAATTGGTTCATTTTTCCCTTCTCCTTTCTTTTCCAGCCTCTACCAGTCTTGTCTATCTTTGCCCTCCCTCTCTCTGTGTTTAACTCCTTACCCCAACAGGCAACTCGCTTTATCTTGGAAGTACATTTTAAAATATTTTGTCCTTACTGAAAATAAGTTTAATTTTTTTTTTTTTAAGTTTCTAATTTAGAAACCTCATGATTTCAAGCATTGCCCCATCTCTGACAACGGCTGTTTAAAAATTGTAGTGGACTTTCTTTTTTCCAACATCTAAATCCTCTTCCTAAATTTGGGTATGCCCGAGTATGGGAGATTTGATGGAAGGCGGGGAATTGCTCCCGCTAGACGAACCAGGGTGGGAATACGACATACGTCAACTTAGCCCAGCCAATCAGATGCTCCTGGTGTGGTACTGGATTGGGCTCTGCCAATCAGATGCTCCCAGTGTGGTACTGGATTGGGCTCCGCCAATCAGATGCTCCCAGTGTGGTACTGGATTGGGCTCCGCCAATCAGATGCTCCCAGTGTGGTACTGGATTGAGCTCTGCCAATCAGATGCTCCCAATGAGATGTGACCAATCAGATGCTCCTGGTGTGGTACTGTATTGGGCTCCGCCAACCAGATGTTCCCAGTGTGGTACTGGATTGGGCTCTGCCAATCAGATGCTACCAATGCAATGTGACCAATCAGATGCTCCTGGTGTGGTACTAGCTTGGGCTCTACCAATCAGATGCTCCCAGTGTGGTACTGGATTGGCTCTGCCAATCAGATGCTCCCAATGAGATATGACCATGATGGATGAGTCAAAGAAACAAGAGAGCTTAGGCAGCCACAGCGCTGGTCTGCCTATACTGCAAGGTCTGGGGCATGGGTGTCTTGTGGCTGTGGTGGGCCAGGTGGTCAACAGTGGCCAGAGCTCAAGCCACAGATCACCTCTCAGTTTTCACGGAAGAGGCCCCTTTCTCCCTCAGGCAGCTAATTTCATCCAGGTTCTTGTGGTTTCCTGTTCCAGACTGCTCTTCTGGAGAGAGATCTACAAAGTGAAGCATTCCAAGACCTTTCTAGAGCCATTCTCCAGTTTTGGGTGCCATTGCTTTGGGAATCTGTCTCCTACATAAACGTGAGAGGCTACCACACTTCTCTTAGGAACCCTCACGGACCCGCTGCTGCTTGAAATTTCATTTTAGTAACCCGACTTCGTTTCCTTTCCTCTCACATCTTTATTTCCGAGTGTACTTGTTAAGTGTGTGCGTGCGTGTGTGCATGCACATCTCCCGTGTGCCTCTCTTACTGTTCCTATCTCTTCAGTCTTCTCACGGCAAAGTCTGACTTGGAGAAAGTTATCTCTGATTAAAAGACCAATAAAGCCAAAATCAATAGAAAATACAGGATTAAAAGATACTTGTACATCCTACAAATTTAAAAAAATCTTTCTTTTAAGCATATAAATGCAGTGTTGAATATTTCCTCACTGCATTTTCTCGAACTTTCTGGGGCTACAATTCCAAAGGTAAGAAACACAAATAAATGTGCGATCATAGTAGATGTAATAAGTTTGAAGTCATAATAGGGTGGCTTCCTTTGCATTTTTCAATCCGAGGCATTTTAACTGTCTATTAGTTTCTCCTCAGATTGCTGCTTCTGAATTCACCTACCCCTCCAGAGAAAGCCTGCCGTCAGTGCTAGCTCAGAGGAAAGCACTTCTGCTCTTCTTCAGAGTCAGCAACATCTCTACTTCTCCTGGTCTCTGCTGCTGCCGAGAGCAAACCAAGACATTTACTGACCAAAATTCAATGCGTAGAAGCTAAGCTCATGGAATCCGCCAAGCTGTGTGACCTTGGGCGAGTTATCTCTTGGCAACTCTGTTTCTTTCTCTGGAAAAAGAAGTGATTGTAATAGTACCTACTTCACAGGGTTTTTGAGAGTATAAACTGAGTTAAAACATGTGAAGTGGTCAGACTTGGTCCAGCATACGGTACGTACTCAGTAAGGATTAGCTATGATCATGATAATGCATGTCTCTTAGTTCACCAGTGAGGAATTTTCAGATCTCACAGTCTACTATGGGCTGAATTGGGTCCACCTCACATTCATATGTGGAAGTCCTAACCCCCAGTATCTCAAAATGTGACTGTATATGCAGAAAGAGACTTCAAAGAGGTAATTAAGGTAAAATGAGACCATGTGGACAGGCCCTAATTCAGTGTGACTGGTGTCCTGAAGGGAAGAGAAGATCAGGACATGCATACACAGAGGACAGGCAACCTGAAGAAGACACAGGAAGAAGATGGCCATCTACAAGCCAAGGAGAAAGGCCTTCAGAAGAAACCAATACTGCCAACGCCACGATCTTGGACTTCAAGCTTTCAGAAAATAAGTTTCTTTTTTTTTTTTTTTTTTAAAGATTTTTTGTTTATTTATTTGAGAGCGAGAGAGAGCACAGAGGGAAAGTGAGAGGGAGAAGCAGACTCCCTGCTGAGCAGAGGGCCCGATGTGGGACTCAATCCCAGGACCCTGAGATCATGACCTGAGCCGAAGGCAGATGCTTAACTAACTGAGCCACCCAGGTGCCCTGGTTTGTACCTTTTTACCCACTTTGCCAATACACCCTCCTTCTCACCCCTGGTAACCACAAATCTGATCTATTAGGTTATTATTATTTTTTTTTTTTTTGGTTTGGATTCTACATATAAAGTGAAATCATATATGTACATCAGCTTCTTTTTCCATTTATTCTTTGATGAATACTTAAGTTGTTCTCATGTTTTGGCCATTGGAAACGTTCATTGCTGCCGTGAACATGAGGGTGATATCTCACTGACAGAGTGTTTCCGTTTCCTTCGGATATATCCTCAGAAGTGGGATTGTTGGATCATATAGTAGTTCTAGTTTTAATTTTTTGAAGAACCTCAATACTGTTTTCCACAGTGGCTGCACCAATTTACATTCCCCCCAAGAATGCACGAGAGTTCTCTTTTCTCCACATCCTCATCAACACTTGTGTATCTCTTGTCTTTTTGATGATGGCCATTCTCACAGGAGTGAGGTGATATCTCCTTGTGGTTTTGACCCCATATTATCCACATTAATTTGTAGAACTGAGGATAATAATTGGGGTGCTTGCATCCCTCATTCATCTTAGGCATATTTATAAAACTTCAAGAATACCATGGCCCTGCACTCCCTATTGCAATGGTCAATGCCTAGTGTCACTCCTTAGAAAGTGTCAGGAGTACAAGACTCAAGTCCATTGCAACCAAATGCATTTCCGGTGAGGCTAATGACTCGTGCATAAGTATTAGAATTATTGTGTGAAATCCCACACTGCAATGAAAAGGAAATAGCACCTCACTTCCATCTTGTTCTTGGGCACTCCAAGATCCACGGGTTCCCAATGGCAGATGTTCAGCAGACAGAGAACTAATTCTTGGTGGAGAAGGATGGATCTGCGTGAAGAGAGAAATTTTGGAGTTTTCCACACCCAGAGACAAACAGTGGTGCTGATGGATGTGCTGTCAGCCATGGAGGCAGGAGAGGGGACAGCCCAAGGAGAGTCGCCTGAGTGATCCCAATCTGGCAACCAGCACTTAGATAAACGAGAGATTCAAGACAAAAAAAGCCTATCTCTCAGTTGTCTCCTGTCCTCTTAAGGGTATATTCAAATCTTCGTCAACACATTCTAAGAACACTTTGTTTTACTTTCTAACTCTACTTGTTTTAAACTTTCAAACTATTCTGCTATCATTCTCTAGCATGGGCAGAGAGAAAGTTTTTTTAAAAAAAGGTTTCTTTGGGGAGCATTAAATATAGTTTTTAATCTGTTTCACTTGATTTTTATTTTAGTCATACCCACAGGAATATTCATGTATGAAGCAGCCTGAAATAATGAAGCTTGAATAATTGTATTTTTTGGAAATAGGTCAGTTCACAGCTACCATTAGAAAGGTAACATCTTGAAGCAATCGTTCTTTCTGAACGTCGGTTGTCAAAACTGTTGCTTTGTTACCCATTCCGTGTGTGTGTGTGTGTTTTAGGATTTTTTTTTTTTTTTTAAGTAATCTCTACACCCAACGTGGGGCTTGAACTCACAACCCCGAGATCGAGTCACGCTCCACCAACTGAGCCAGCCAGGCGCCCCATTCCATGTGTTTTCAGCCTGACACTAGTGTTTAGGAATGTAGAAATGTAGTTTTGGGGAGACAATTTTTGAAAAACAATGACTTCAGGTTAAAATATGTGGGGAGTTAGGGACCAAAATTCCATCTATAGGATTGCTCCATCTGTACTTCACTTGATTTGAGAGTTCATACAGGTTCTTCCCCAGTTATGAACACTTGACTACTAAGCATCCATACACAATTCTGTATTTGTAGACTGGCTCTTCCTGCCTGCGGTGGGGGGTTGGGGGGGAGGTGGTTTACCTGGGACACCTGAGGGGTCATGAGATGATGCTGCCACCTGGCGGTCAATGGGGGTAACTAACATTTACCCCCTAACTATTTTCTCCAGGGCATCCTTCACCCAGTTCCGTTCAGTTTTGCTCTCTTCCATAAACATTTATTGAGTTTCCATGAGAACCAGGCATTGTGATAATTACTCAGGTGCAGACCGGTCTCTATCTCCTTTACTTTTGCTTTTTACCTTTTGCAATTCAGTTTATTTAATCTCATGCAATTGCTTTCTTGGGAATAGCCTAATTTTCACCCTCTGCCCTTCTTTCCTCCCTCAGTTCTTGCGTGGTTACCCGAGAAAGGGTTATTTCCCTTCTTCTTTCTTAGGTTCCCTTTATGTACCAAAAAAGCACTAATCATGACTTAAAGCAAAAATGTTACTCTGTTAGACATTGTTGCAGGAAAAAAGGAAATCACAAATTTTATGATTTTTTCCATGATAAATTCTCAAGCCCTCAAAGGGGCCCAGAGTTCCACAAAAGTCTCTTTTTGTCTTCTCACCTACTTGTGTTTGCATCACTTTAACCCACTGTTCCTGAGGCGCCAACATTGAAGAAAAAGATTTCTAATTCTTCTCGTCCATTCTCAATTTTCCAGCAATAGTAAATGCTGCTTTTCGCTATTTTTCATCATGAGGATGGACCATTTCAGCTTGTTGTGGGTTAAATCCATTTTCTTGAGATCATTTCTAAGCATAGTCATCATTAATAAAACTATTTTAGGGAAAATTCATCTTGAATTCAAACAAGTAACTAACCCTTCAGAAAGAGCACTTCAACACAAGAATTCTCTGCAATTAAAAAGCAGAAATTACGGACTTGTTTATAACATAAAAAATTTGTTATCTCACAGATTAATGTCTCACGGAATGTTTAAATGACACGATTTCCTGGATGCATTTAAATTGTGATTCAATTGTAAAACATTTAGAAATAGAAGTAGTTATAAATCCAGTGAGGGTAAACACAGAGTCAGTAAGGATCAAAGAATTTAGTGAGAATTACATAATGTCAGGATTCTGAGAATTCTGTTAGTTTCACTAAGTGTGCATATGTCTGAAATATCCTTATTTGCAGTCAAACAATGGGGGAAGACTCATTATAAGAAATATGTAACCTTCAGATAAATTCCTAGAATTCCTAGTGGAATTGCTCAATCAAAGTGTATGTACATTTGTAATTTTGATAGATATTGCCAAATTTCCCTCCACAGAGATTATACCAGTTATGTTTCTATCATTTTTTTAAAGATTTTATTTATTTACTTATTTATCTGAGAGAGAGGGCATGAATAGGGGGTGGGGCAAAGAGAGAGGGAGAAGCAGGCTCCTCGCAGAGCAGGGACCCCGACGTGGGGCTCGATTCCAGGACCCTGGGATCATGACGAGCCGGAGGCAGACGCTTAACAAACTGAGCCACCCGGGCGCCATCTATCATTTTTTTAATTCCCAAAGACATCATTATTGTTGGTTAATACAGTCAGAGTTTATTAGACTTATGCAAACATTCATTTTATAACATCCTTTGTTCTTCCTTTCTTTCTCCTCTCTGGCCCTCAAAATGGGATCATTTGCCTTTTTAAAAGTATATCCTTTAGAATTACCTGAAGTGAGATTCTGCTGGGGGTAACGTCTCTGTTTTGTTCATCTGAAAATGTCTTTATTTGCTCTCCTCCCTGAAATAATTCTAGGCTGACAATTACGTTCTCTCAGCACACTGAAGTCCTTCTTTTGTTGGGGTTAGAAAGGCAGGTGTTCATCTGACTGTAACTCCCTCCAACGTAATTCCTTTTATTTCTCTGGTTACTTTAAAAATTTTTCTCTTTGGATTTAAAAAATACTTATTGTTGGTTTAAGCTTTTAAAAATTTTGTTTGTTCTGTTTTGTTTTAGTTTCACTTGATGTGTCAGGATGTGGATTTTATTTTATTTTTTCCTGTTTAGGATTTGATGAGCTTCTTAAATCTGTGAATTTGTGTCTTTTATCAGTTATTAGTTATGAACCTTTCAAATATTGTCTTTTACCTATTTGTTTTAAGATTTTATTTATTTATTTGACATAGAGCGAGAGAGAGCACACAAGTGGGGGGCAGAGGCAGACTCCCTGCTGAGCAGGGATCCTGATGCGGGGCTCGATCCCAGGACCCTGGGATCATGACCTGAGCTGAAGGCAGACACTTAACCCACTGAGACACCCAGGTGCCCCTTACTTATTTGTTTTATCTTCCTCTTTTAAACTCTCACCGAATATATAGTTGACCTTATTCTGCCTTCTATATATTTTATTCTTTTTCTGTATTTTTTGTCTTCCGTGTTGCATTCTAGACAATTTCTTCTAACACCCAGTTCAGTAATTTTCTCTTTAGATCTGTCTAGACTGCTATCAAACTACATTTGAGTAATTAATTTCAGCTATGAAGTTTTTCAATTTTAGTTCGATTTGTTTCTTTGTTAATGTAATGTTTATAGTTCCTGGTTCCCTGGAGATATTTTCAAGCTTTTTTTTTTTTTTTTTTTTTTTTTTTTTTTTACTTCTGAATACCTAAAAGTAGTTGTTTCATAGTCTGTGCTTAAGAATTCTAATATGTACGCTGTCCGCCATGAAAACATGCCTCAGATCTCTGGGTGAGGACCAGAAATGGTTGATGGCGTCAGCCACTGTGCTCTGATATTCATCACCACATTCATGCAGAGGACCCACCTTCCACAGGTTGTTCCCAGCTCCTGACTGAGCACAGCAAGAACCCTGAGGGAAGCCTGCTTCTGGGAGACACAGGAGTCCTGGGACAGGTGACTCTGGCTTAAAGACCGTACCTCCCCCCGCAACAGCCTTACTGAGCTTCCTTAGAACTTCACTGTGGTTTAAGACTCTCCCACCTGACCTTCTTTTTTCCCCTCTTCCTCCTTCCTGGGGGCCAGAACTGCATTGTAGTATAACCCCCAACTCCTATTCCTTTTCCTTCACAGGCATTTCCCCTAAGACATTCTTGGCTTGGTGTTTGCTTTCTGGAGGACCCAGACTAACACAAGTGGTCCCAGGAATACTCCAAGACAATGGAGATTTGAGATTGCTCTGCACACGGTCAAGTGGGCCAGGAGGACATGTTGACACTATCCCCATGGGTCGGTGGGGCCCAAGTAGACCCTGGCACAAAGTGGAGGCTTAATTGCTAGAGATTTCACCAGTGGTGATCTGAAAAACTGTCCCAATGAAGGGGCTGAGGCAGAGATGCGGGCGTTCGAGGAAGATGGGGGAGCCATGCCTACAAGGACAGTTGGCTGGTTACTGCTGAATTGTACTGATGTCCTACAGAGGGATAATGAGAAACGAAGGGCCATTAACAAGCAGTTAATGGCTAAGTGTGAGA
Source organism: Halichoerus grypus (assembly GCF_964656455.1). Taxonomy (NCBI): domain Eukaryota; kingdom Metazoa; phylum Chordata; class Mammalia; order Carnivora; family Phocidae; genus Halichoerus; species Halichoerus grypus. The sequence continues at coordinate 194,305,867 of NC_135714.1, forward strand.
GCCTCTGTGGCAGCTTACAAAGGGACCCTCTCTCTTGCGATGGGAGAGCAGGCAGTGGAGTATCGGGCTGAAGACAGAGCTGTTAGAGAGGTTTGCATGCACAGCCAAGGCAGATCTGTTACACAAAGGTTAGGGCCCTGTTGGGGAAAACATCTGAATGGATGACCTGCAGATGTTGGCTCTGGAACATTCTCCAGGCTTGCAGAGGTGGCCCACCCTCCTCTAGGAAGAGTTAGCACTTCTGCTATATTGGAAGACACTGCAGAGGTCTTTTCCCCACAAGGGGAAGCCTGTGGGGCTTGTGCAATGTGCAATGAAGCACAAGGCAACAGCTGTCCCACCTGAGGAGGGTCCTGCCTCCTCTCCTGGCTGCCAGGATAAGAGCTAGGATTAAACCTCAGGGTAACTGGGCATGATAAGGGAGGAAAGAGACCATATGCCACAAGGTTGACAAGAATTAGCCAGCATGGAGCCCTGGAAGTGAATTTTAAGGATGCTCAATCCAGACTAGTGCTGTTGAGGTGACTGGGTGGCTCAGTCGGTTAAGCATCCAACTCTTTTTTTTTTTTTTTTAAGATTGTATTTATTTATTTGACAGAGAGAGACACAGCAAGAGAGGGAACACAAGCAGGGGGAGTGGGAGAGGAAGAAGCAGGCTTCCCACTGAGCAGGGAGCCCGATGCGGGGCTCGATCCCAGGACCCTGGGATCATGACCTGAGCCAAAGGCAGACACTTAACAAATGAGCCACCCAGGCGCCCCAAACATCCAACTCTTGATCTCAGCTCAGGTCTTGATCTCAGGGCCGGGTGTTCAAGCCCCATGTCGGGCACCACCCTGGGCATGGAGTCTACTTAAAAAAAAAAGAAAAGACTAGTGTCATGTCATCCTGGATAAACAATTTCTTTGGAGATAAGATTTAATATCCTGGCAAGGACCCCAGGCAATGGGGCAAACTTGCTGGGATGACTCTTGGAAGCCTGGAGAAAGGGATGACCAAGACACAGCTGAATGGAAGTGCCTGAGTTGCCCTGGCAAATGGTAGAGTCTGAGACATGTAAGCATGCTGGGATGGTCAGGTTATGCGAAGCCAGAAACCACTAGCGGGTTATGTTCTACAAGACGGCCTTCACCAAGGCCATTTGAGATGTGCTCCAGAGAGGGGCTTGTGGGAAGTTCAACGGTGGCTCTCCTCTGCAGGCAGGGCTGATGGGAGGAGCTGGGCTCATTAACAGTCATGGAATGATTAACAGGCCCCACAGTAATGGAAGCTAGGCGACCTCCCTTACACACCAGATGCCGGAGCGCTACAATCACAGTGACCATTGAAAGGTTAGAGAGGAAAGCCAAGGAGCAGCTCCCTCCACAAGGAGATGGCAAGATGGCCGGTAAACTATGCTGTCCCTGGAGCAAAAAAGTGGGTAGACAATACACGGGAGGAAGGGTGATAATCAGACATTTCTAGGATTATTGGACACAGGGTCTGAGTTGACACTGATAACCCAAAGACCCAAAGGATCATCTTGCTCCTCCCCGACTGTTAGAATGAGGGTTGATAGGGGCCAGGTGATAAAGGGAGTTCTGGCTAAGGTCCAGTCCACAGTGATCTCAGGTTCATGGACCCGTCCAGTAGTCATTTCCCTAGTCCCTGAGCGTATAATTGGAATCAACATAATTGGCAGTTGAAGTAACTTCCACTTTGGGTCCCTGGCTTGTGGGGTAGCAGCTATCAGAGTGGGGAAGGCTAAGTGGAAACCTCTGGAACGACCCCTCTCCCTGATCAAGGTAGAGAATAAAAACATCTCATATAATTTCACAATGATGCACTGCACTCATCACGTAATTTCAATAGGATAGGATGAGCAAGAGGTCTTGGTAAGATACATGTGATCTAGAGGGTGGGAAATGAACCCTATCTGTGCCCAAATTTTCTCCTTTTATAAGGATACCAGTCATATTGGATTACAGCCCACCCTACATACTTCATTTTACCTTAATTATCTCTTAAAGACCCCATCTCCAAAATAGGGTAGTACTGGCACTAACACAGACATTTAGAACAAAGGCATAGAATAGGAAACCCAGAAATCAGCCCTTACACATAGAGCCAAATGATTTTTTGACAAGAGTGCCAAGATCATTCAATGAGAAAAAGAGTCTTTCCAATAAATGTTTTTGGGAAAACTGGATATCCACACACAACAATATGAAGATGGATCCTTACCTCACACTGTATCCAAAAATAACTCAAAATGGACCAAAGACCTGAACTTAAGACCTAAAACTATAAAACTCTTAGAAGAAGACAAGGGAAAACTTCTTGACATTGGATTTGGCAATGATTTCTTGGGTATGACACCAAAAATACAGACCAAAAAAAGGAAAAATTAGGTAAACTAGATTACATCAAAATTAAAAGCTTCTGTGCATCAAAGGACACAGTTAACAGAATGAAAGGCAACCTAGAGAATGGGAGGAATATTTGCATGTCATGTATCTGGTTGAGGGGTCGATCTCCAGAATATTTGAAGAACTCCTACAACACAACAACAAAAAACAAATAAGCCAATTAGGACATAGGGGAAGAGCTTGAACAGATACTTCTCCAAAGAAGACATACAAATGGCCAATAAGCACATGAAAAGATGCTCAACATCACTTAGGGAAATGCAAATCAAAACACAGTGAGATCCTACCTCACACCCATCAAGGAGGCTACTATAAAAAAAGAAAAAACAGATACTAACAAGTGTTAGCAAAGACGTGGAAAGATTGGAATGTTTGTTTTGGAGTGTGATTGTGATTGGAGCGTTGGCAGGATATGTGAAATAGTACAGCTGCTGTGGAAAACAATACGGTAGTGCCTCAAACACTTAGAATGCCATATGATCCAGCAACTCTGCTTTTGAGTCTGTACCCAAAAGTAGTGAAAGCAGGGACTCAAGAGATACCCATACGCACATGTTCACCACATTATTATTCACAATTGCCCAAAGGTGGAAGCCGCCCAAGTGTCCGTCGGGGGATGGATGGGTCAACAAAATGTGGTCTCTCCATACAATGGGATATCATTCCACCTTAACAAGTAATGACATTCTGATGCCTGCTGGGACACGCGAGAACCCTGTGGGACATCACGCCAAGTGAAATGAGCCCGTCACTGAAGGACAAATGCTGTATGATTCCATTTATTTGTGGTACCTCGAGTGGTCAAATTCATAGAGACAGACGTCGAATGGTGGTTGCCAGGGACTTGGAGGAGAGGGGACTGAAGAATTATGTAAGAGGTACAGAGTTTCCATTTTGTAAGACAAAAAGGGTTCCGTAGGTGGAGGGGGTGACGTTGGCATAATAATGGGCCCTTACTTGAGGCTACTGAACTGTACGCTTAAGAAATAGTTAAGATGGTACATTTCATGTTACCTGTTTTGTTCCACAATTTTAAAAAAAAGAAGCAGATCACAAAATAGTAACTATAGTAAAATGCCACTTGCATAAAATTAAAAAACACAAAACTATGCTTTCATAGATGGTGTAACTGCAAAGAAAAGGAAGGAAATGATTTTTTTTAAGATTTATTTATTTATTTATTTATTTATTTATTTATTTGAGAGAGAGAGTGTGCAAGCAAGCAAGCAGGGAGAAGGGCAGAGGGAGAGGGAGAGAATCTCAAGCAGACTCTGCACTGAGCGCAGAGCCCGACGTCGGGCTAGATCCCATGACCCCGAGGTCACGACCTGAGCCGAAACCAAGAGTCGGACCCCCAACGGACTGAGCCACCCAGGCGCACAGGAAATGATTCTTTAAAAAGTCAAGATAAATGGTTGTTGTTTCTACTGGGGATAGGAAGTGATGAGGGAGGCACTTTTGGGAGTGCTGCCTGTGTTTATTTCTTTGTTCAGGTTGTTATGTGGATATTTGCTTTATTACTGTCTTTAACAGCATATAAAGTACTTTACTGTTATAGATTATTCAATCAGGCTATACTTCGGAAAAAAACAACTGATGGTTTGCTGGAAACCTCACAGCCTTCCACCGAAACAGCTCTAGGATTTCTCCTTTCCATTCTGCCTGAGGAGTTTGGAATCAGCAACTCCCCAGTAACCAGCATCATGCAAGCTTGGCCAGCCAGGTCCTGTGGGAGGAGGTGGGAGAAGCCACTGGACCTCGAACTGATCTGGGGCTTGATTTCTATTTCATACCTCTTCACGACACGACTATATTTACAGGTTTTCAGTTTTGTTAAAAACATCGGGTGGATTTTGTAGCCTTATTTCAGTTCAGTGTGGAAAAGAAAGATGTGTTTTAAGCATATCTAACTCACAACTCTGCTCTCAGAAGTTTCTGGTGACCCACCAGGCATCATCCATATCACCACTCACAAGAATTTGATGACCATTCATTATATGCCTTATGTAAGATGACCAACGTGACTAGGTGAAAAGGCATGACATGATTCATTAGTAACCAAGCAACTCTTGCATTCCAAGAACTTCAAGTAGAAATAACTTCAGATTCTCTTAAGTGTGAAAGACAAAAGTAATATACAGTGTGTCCAAAGTATTTCAGAGCTAGATGTTCACCCCTGGGTGAGGAGTTGGGAGGCATTCAAGAGAATCAAGGTAAGTATTGAAGATTTGGAGGAAGTTTTTGTCATAAAATTTGGTGGAGCAACAACAGAATAAGCAAATCATGCTATACTTGCTGGGTGATTCCTAGTGAATTGCTACACAGAGTTATAACACATCACTGTCTGTAATTGAGATCAAGGAAATAAAAGTTAAGAAAAGAGATATAAGGTTTTAATAACACAACAGGCAGGATCTAGTGGCTATATAAAAACCCCTCAAAATCTTAAAGGGGAACACAGGCAGTTACCTCTTTGACAGCAGCTGTAGCAACTTCTTTCTAGAAACGTCTCTGGAGGCAAGGGAAACAAAGCAAAAATAAGCTATTGAGACTTCATCAAGATAAAAACTCCTACACAGCAAAGGAAACAATCAACAAAACTAAAAGGCAACCTTCGGAATGGGAGAAGATTTGCAAATGACATATCTGATAAAGGGTTAGTATCCAAAATATATAAAGAACTTATCAAACTCAACACCCAAAGAACAAATAATCCAGTTAAAAAAAATGGGCAGAAGACATGAATAGACATTTTTCCAAAGAAGACATGCAGATGGCCAACAGACACATGAAAAGATGCTCACCATTACTCATCATCAGGGAAATACAAATCTTTTTTTTTTTTAAGATTTTTATTTATTTGCCAGAGAGAGAGAGAGAGACAGAGCAAGCACAAGCAGGGGTGGAGTGGCAGGCAGAGGGAGAAGCAGGCTCCCGGCTGAGCAGGGAGCTCGATGTGGGACTTGATCTCAAGACCTTGGGATCATGACCTGAGCAGAAGGGAGACACTTAACGACTGAGCCACCCAGGCGCCCCAGGGAAATACAAATCTAAACTATAATGAGATATCACCTCACACCTGTCAGAAAGGCTAAAATTAACACAGGAAACAATGGATGTTGACGAGGATGTGGAGAAAGGAGAACTCTCTTACACTGATGGTGGGAATGCAAACTGATGCAGCCGCTCTGGAACAGTGTGGAGATTCCTCAAAAAGTTAAAAATAGAGCTACTCTATGACCCAGCAATTGCACTACTAAGTATTTGCTCACAGGATACAAAAATACAGATTTGAAGGGGTACATATACCCCAATGTTTATAGCAGCATTATCAACAGTAGCCAAATTATGGAGAGAGCCCAAATGTCCATCGATCGATGAATAGATAAAAAAGATAATATAATGGAATACACACACACACACACACACACACACACACACACACACACAAATGGAATATTACTCAGCCATCAAAAAGAATGAAATGTTGCCATTTCCAAAGACATAGATGGAGCTAGAGTATATTACGTTAAGTGAAATAAGTCAGTCAGAGAAAGACAAATACCATATGATTTCCCTCATATGTGGAATTTAAGAAATAAAACAGATGAACATATGGGAAATAAAAAAGAGGGGCAGACCAGAAAACAGACTCTTAACTCTAGAGAACAAACTGAGGTTGCTGGACGGAAGTGGGAGGGAGATGGGCTAGATGGGTGATGGGCGTTAAGGAGGGCGCTTGTGATGAGCACCCGGTGTGCTATGTAAGTGTTGAATCACTAACTGAAATTGTAAACTGATGAAATAGAAAACAAACAAACAACCAAGATTATAAAACCCAAAGCTCATTCAGGGCAAAAACTAATGAAACGGTAAGGTATGCAAGCAAGACTGAGCTGGAAAAAATGAGCTAAAGCACCCACACAACACACAGGGACTAAAATGGGGACACTGCTTAAGAGGAAGAAGAGATTTTGAAAACCAGAAGAGAGTGCTTGTCATAATTTGATGCCAATAAATAGGAAAACAGATAAAACAATTTCCCAAAGTAAGTATAACTTATCAAAAGGGACTTGAAAAGCAACAGAAAACCTGAATGTATCAATAATCCTGGAAGAATTTTATCAGTGGTTAAAAAAAATCAACCAGTCAAACCCCCAGAAGTGCTAAGTGTATAATGAATGATTACCTGAATGATATAAAAACTCTTTTATTTTCTTATTTTATTCTATTTTTAAAATTTATTTATTTGAGAGAGTGAGCAAGAGAGAGCACAAGTGGGGGGAGGGGCAGAGGAAGAGGGAGAAGCAGACTCCTCGCTGTGAGCAGGACACGGGGGTCTCGGGGTCTCAGTCCCAGAACCCCAGGATCATGACCTGAGTTGAAGGCAGATGCTTAATTGACTGAGCCCCCCAGGTGCCCCTAAAAACTCTTTTAAATAGAAAAAGAAGAAGTTCTCCCAATGAATACAATCTTGACTAGAACAGCTCGAGAAAGGAGAGTTATAAAGAACCTTATTTGCGAACACAGTCACAAAAACCCTAAATAAATTTTGGCAAACTGAGCATCAGCAATATGTAAATAAAAGAATATATCATGAACAAATTGGATTTATTGCAGAGTGCAAAGATAGCTTAAAATTAGAAAATTGTGTTTCTGTTCTTTGTCATGTTGACAGATTAAAAGGGAAAAGAATGAGAGCATCTTGGAAAACATTGAAATAGCGTTTGATAAAATTCAGTCAATTCATGATAACATCTTGTTTTTACTAAAATAAGAATGGAAAAGAACTTCCTTAAGCTATTTTTCATTTTCCAAGGAAATAAAAAATCTAAAGTAAATTTGGCAAAATGTCAAGTGAATCAGAGCAGTGGGCCCAGAGGTGATTGCACTCTAATTCCCTGAACTTGGTTTTTTGTTTGTTTTGGTTTGGGATCATTTGGATGTTAAGTGGAAAAACCATTGAGATAATAAAGGAAGTGATGATGTAGAAAATCCATAGAATTGAGACACTGATAACAGGTAATGAACAATCCCCAAGGAAATTTAAATAAAAGAGAATAAGACAACCATTTTTTAAAAAAGATTTTATTTATTTATTTGAGAGAGAGAGAGATTGAAAGAACGAGTGGAGGGGCAGAAGGAGAAGCAGACTCCCCACAGAGCAGGGAGCCCAACTCAGGACTCGATCCCAGGACCCTGAGATCATAACCTGAGCCAAAGGCCGTGGCTTAAGCGACTGAGCCACCCAGGCGCCCCTGTGGGGTCTCTTTTATAAAGGCACTAACCCCATTCCTGAGGGGTTCAGCACCTCCCACAGGCCCCACCTCCCGATACCAGTATATCAGACATGGGTTTACCTTTACACTGAGCATTAGGCTTGAATATGAATTTCGGGGGGGACATAAGCAGTCAGTCTGTTCCAAATGCTAGACAACAAATACATAAAGAGTTCCAAGAATTGGCAAATAGAAAAGAAGAGGTGAAAACGTACCAAAATAGAAAAAAAAAAAAAAGAAATAGAACAAAATAAGGCAATCTAGAGAAAAATCAGAGTAAGACAAAATAGCAATTTGAATCCAGTCGAATAGATTTGTGGGAACAAGGAGCGTTACTTTTAAAAAGGGTAAGAGGGGGGAAACCCGTCAAGCCTGGTAATAGATGGAGCAAACACTCCCCTTCCGTCCTCGGCTGCAGCAGAGAATTAGCCGCTGTGCTCACACCGCGAGTCCCTGGCTGTGACCCTGTGGGGGACCCCGCAGCTCTTAACCGGGCAACTTTGCCAACTGGGGGTGCAGGCTGCCGACTGTCGGCTGTAATTCCGGGGGCAAAAGAACACAGACGCGCTGACTTCACAATATCGCGTGCATGGCACAGCGCTGGAAATTAGTGGTTTAAAAAAACGGTTCATAAAAAAGCGCTTATTACAATGGTTTGTAAATTTTAACATGCTACCTCAGTGGCTCTACCACGATCCGAGGTAAGGTGACACGTATCCTAAGAACAAGCCCCGCGTCTGTTTTGCAATAACACTTCAGTAGGCGTTAGTACGTACTAATGCCTGTATTTATTCCTTCATCCCCAAATCTTTCCTGAGTACCTGCTGGAGATGAAAGACACACAGTCTCTGCTCTCCGGGGGCTTGCCGCGTTTTAGGGAAGACTGGGCACTCGTCTACACTACCAGGCAGACAGGGGTGGGGGGGTGGGGGGGGGTGGAGCACCGTGAAAAGTAACTGCATTCTACCGGGTGGAGCTCGGTCAGCTGCGGGCACCCAGGAAGCTCTGAGGACGAGGTGACGTCCCCCTGGGACCTTGAAGGACACGGGGCACTTGACTATGAAAAGATGGAGAGAGGGTTCAGACAAAAAAAAAAAAAAAAAATTATCCGAATGTTTTTTTCACATTACAGTTGGATAATTTACTGGGCATCCATCCCTGCCTTGAGGAAAATGGACGTGGGTCAGGTGCATTGGATTCGGAAAGAGGAGGCAAAAGTCTGACTGGAGAATCCGTTAGGGATCCCTGGACACTTAGGATGAGCTGGAGAATCAAGGAGTCGGCACGCAGGTGTCCAGCGAAGCCGCTGAGCCGGTCAGGGGCGGTCCTGGGGTTCCAGGTACCAGACGCCCACAACCCTCCCTCTTCTGGCGACTGGCAAGGTGTAAGCAGGAAACAAGAAGGGTGCCTGTCCAGCCCCTGCCCTCCAGGCACAGGGGGAAGGAGCATGCCATCTCCCCCGTGCCAAGGAACTCATCTAATCATAAGACTATCTCTGTAGTCAAAAGCCACTTCGCTTATTTATGAATAATTTGAAAGGGCAAGTAGAAATCTTTTCCTGGACAACTTCAGAATCTTGCACAATATAGAGCCTCCTTTACTGAAATCACCAGTGTTCATAATACCCTTCCCTGTTCACACTTATCAATGACCATTTTGAACAGCCCTGTTTCCTAGTGAGCTGGGATAGCAAGCTCTCCCAATTGGTGCTCCGTGGTCAATGATAGGCAGGAGTTTGCCCTGCTCCTGGGCTCATAGAGATTTCCCTTGAGAAGTTCGCCCACGAGAACAAATGTCCCTAAAGCAATCAGGGCTAAATGGCTGACAATAAATTAGGAACGTGTCTTTAAAGATGCTCGTGGAATTTTTGACAAGCCAAGCTATATGAAGATGTTGGTAATTATAAGACACTTTCAAGGTCTTTGGTGGCTGAGGATCCAGATCTTGTTACTCAAAATCCTTGGGCTGGCAGCATAACATCTCTCTGCAGAAATGCAAACTCGGGCCCCACCCTAGACCCTGATCCCCAGGCGATTTGTATGCTCATTAAAGTCTGAGAAGCCCTGGTTTAGATCATCTTGCCAGGGAGCCATAAATCACTCTACCCAAACCCCCAGTAAGATTCCCTAGTAGAAGGAACGCCAAACATTACTCCTTTGTTGACTCTAATATTAATGTTGATACCAAATAGGTCATCAAGCAATATCCTAATTTTTTTTAAATTTTTTTTTAAAGATTTTATTTATTTATTCATGAGAGACAGAGAGAGAGAGAGAGGCAGAGGGAGAAGCAGGCTCCCAAAGAGCAGGGAGCCCGATGCGGGACTCGATCCCAGGACCCTGAGATCATGACCCGAGCCGAAGGCAGACGCTTAACCATCTGAGCCACCCAGGCGCCCCACAATATCCCAATTTTTTTCCATCAATATACAAGATTCTCCTAGTTCCACTGTTTTTCTTCAGTCCTCAGAAAAAATATTGAGGAAATTGAGTCTGTGTAGATTCAAATTAAGCTCTGGTTTGCCATATCCACGCTATGAAATTATATCAAAAGTCAACACAATACTTCTTTTTTTTTTTTTTTAAGATTTTATTTATTTATTTGACAGAGAGAGAGGCAACGAGAGAGGGAACACAAGCAGGGGGAGTGGGAGAGGGAGAAGCAGGCTTCCCGCGGAGCAGGAAGCCCGATGCGGGGCTCGATCCCAGGACCCTGAGATCATGACCTGAGCTGAAGGCAGACGCTTAACGACTGAGCCACCCAGGTGCCCCTCAACACAATACTTCTGATTGCATGATTATTAAAAGTAAAATAGTACCTAAAAGGGCCTTAGCTTGCCACATCTTATTTTCCTCATTAAAAGACTGGGTGTTTGGGAATAAGTATTGTTTTTATTTTTATGATCCAAAGACAGATAATTAATGAACTACACTGATAATTACGGAATTTTAATATTTATAAACATCTGTCACTTTACATTTTAAGACGGTCTTACCATATGTGCTGCTTTCTTTTAATTCCAGTAATTAAAGTTTATGAACATATACTGTGAAAATGTAGTTGTGACATTGTCAAGTTGATTATCAGGAGGCTTTCTGACTGATAAACTGTATTTTTTTAACAGGGGAATTTTTACAAAGATTAAACTTATCCTAGAATCTCGTTCCTTTTTTTGTTAAAAAATTTGGTGTGCACTTTTCAAGTCCCTCCAGCCTAAAAATATACCCTATGGGCCTGGGTAGGTGGCTGCACTTAGATGAGATCTATACTTGGTGTATTATTTACTATGTGAAATGTATCAGGAATTCTCCAGAACTTCTTTTTTTTTTTAAGATTAAAAAAATTTTTTTTTAAAGATTTTATTTATTTATTTGAGAGAGAGAATGAGATAGAGAAAGAGAGCATGAGAGGGGGGAGGGTCAGAAGGAGAAGCAGACTCCCCACTGAGCAGGGAGCCCGATGCAGGACTCGATCCTGGGACTCCAGGATCATGACCTGAGTGGAAGGCAGTCGCTTAAGCAACTGAGCCACCCAGGCGCCCCTCTCCAGAACTTCTGCCTAATAAGGAAAACCTGTCATTCCTAATCTTCAGTAACTTTTCAGCTTCTACTGAGGCCCCTCCCAAGACCCCTACACACGTTGAGAAATGCCCTTCTAGTTAATTTTGTTGACCACTAGGCGCAGCATCCAACTCGTTACTGTCTGGTTTATGTGGGTAGAGTTGTTTTTCTCTTTTCGAGCTTGTCTTAAATATCACCTCAGATTGAATTTGATTCTCCAAATCCAGATTGGATTTGAATCAACCCTTAAGCATTGAAAATAGTAGACACATTTCTATTTAAGTTTTAGCAATAAAGACAATAATTTCCAACTATTCTTGAAAAGTCCGTCTTTTGATGTGAGTAGGAGAAAGGATTCGATCGATAGACTAAATGTACAAACGGGCAATGGCCAGACCATATGTGAAAATAAAACTGACTCACGGCCTGCAGCAATTAGCCCGGAAGCCAGCTATGAATCAGACTTGCAGAAAGTCAGACAGCTATCTCTAGGAGCAATACAAGAAAGCAAAGAGTAACTCTGTACCAATCGGTCCCAAATGACCAAGACTTACTAACTGACAGCTTCCCCAATTCCTGTTCCTGCTTCCAACTTAAGACAACCAGAGAAAGACCAACCAAATCCGACCCCTAACCAATCACACCAAGTGCCCTGCTTCTGGTCAGCCTACCTCCAGCTGCCCGGCACCAAGTGTCCAATCAGGGCACACCTGAAACCTTCTCTTCCTTCCACTGGAAGGCTTTCCCATTCCTCTGCCTGCCCGTGAGTCTGCCAAAACTCAAGTGATGATGGCTGCCTCCCTTGCTATGGCAAGTTCTGAATAAATCACCTCTGCTTGTTCTCATTTGGCCTTTGTTAATTTCTGCACAATCAATATAGTAAGTATATATTGAGTGTCTGCTATAAGAGCACATTCTGCGGGAGCAGACCTAAGATGTAGACCCAACAGAGCAGACAGTCTCGTTGGGAAGCTAATACAACCAAATAATAATATGTAAAACTGAACAGTTTTTTAAAAAACATTTTTTAATTTAAATTCAATTAATTCACATAGTGTATTATTGGTTTCAGAGGTACAAGCCTATGATTCATCAGTCTTCTATAATACATGGTGCTCATTACATCACATGCCCTCCTTAATGTCCATTACCCAGTTACCCCATCCCCCTACCATTCTCCCCTCCAGCAACCCTCAGTTTGTTTCCTATGACTAAGAGTCTCTTACGGTTTGTCTCCCTCTCTGGTTTCATCTTGTTTCATTTTTCCCTCCCTTCCCCTCTGATCCTCTGTTTTGTTTCTTAAATTCCACATATCAGTGAGATCATATGATACATGTCTTTTTCTGATAGACTTATTTCACTTAGCATAATACCCTCCAGTTCCATCCACGTCGTTGCAAATGGCAAGATTTCATTTTTTTGATGGCTGAGTAACAGTCCATTGTATATATATACCACATCTTCTTTATCCATTTATCTGTTGATGGACGTCTTGGCTCTTTCCATAGTTTGGCTATTGTGGACATTGCTGCTATAAACATTGGGGTGTATGTACCCCTTCAGATCCCTACATTTGTATCTTTGGAGTAAATACCCAGTAGTGCAATTGCTAGGTCATATGGTAGCTCTATTTTCAACTTTTTGAGGAACCTCCATACTGTTTTCCAGAGTGGTTGCACCAGCTTGCATTCCCACCAACAGTGTAGGAGGGTTCCCCTTTCTCCGCATCCCCGCCAACATCTGTCATTTCCTGACTTGTTAACTTTAGCCATTCTGACAGGTGGGAGGTGGTTTTGCATTGTGGTACAAAACTGAGCAGTTTTTGAGATAATAGTATAAAATCATGAGGCTGATTATCATAAACCGTGAGTGATTTTTGCTACACCATGAACTTCTTTAGGGAGGACACCATGAATATGTCATTTAACAAAATTCCCAGACCGGCTTAAGCAGAAACAGGAAGTTACTATTTTGCACAGCTGAGATGTCCAGTAGGGCACGGCTCCAGTTGGCCTGGCTGACGGAAGGAACGGTGTGGCAGGCTTCTCCTCTCCCCAGTTCTCCCCCTAGGTTGGCCTCTTTCTCAGGTGTGTATAGTGGCAACTCCTGACCCTAATTCCCAAAAGCTCTGGTTTCCTCACCCAAGCTTGTAAGATGCTGCAAGCCTCCCATCTTTGGAGCCCAGATTCAATAAAGAGTGTAAGCCTCTCTTTCCGGAAACCTTAGCCAAGTGTCTTCCTGTCCCCTTGGATCTTCTAGGGTTAAATCCCCAACCCGGAATCAATCATGGGGCACATGGGACAGGGGAGTGGAAAATGGCGACTGGCTTGAGCCTATGTGAACTCACTCTTGCTGTGAGAGGTGGGACCAGCCTCATGCAAAACTCATAAACAGACTACAGCAGAAGTGGTTTTCCAAAGGATATTGAAGTCGTGTTTCCAGAATCAGAGAACACGAGACAGGAAAACAAAGACTTGCATTCATTTACTCAACAGAAAATTCTGAGTTGCACATACGTGTGCTGTTTGGACAGTGTGCTGTGCTTTGGGGATTCAGAGATAGGCTGTTCCAACCACTGAGGAACCCATAATAATAGGGTGGAGGCAGAAAGAGAAGTATAGAGATACAAGAGTGTTGTAAGCTCTGAAAAGAGGCATGCAGGGGGCTTTCTGGGAACACAGTGAAGTCACCCCATCTAGGGCGGCCGTGAGAAGGAAGAGAAAGAGAAAGATGGAGGTGGGAAGGGGCTAGAGATGAGAAAAAGCTCTCATAAAGAGGTGGTCCATGAGCTGAGCGTTGTCTGCCTGGAGTTGTTAGCCCGGCATGTGTGGAGCTAAGGCATTCTAAGTGGAGAGATCGTCCTCAAATGCACTGAAATCTGAGGAATGTGTGGCCCATCTGGGGGAACGTAAGTAGGTCAATGTGACTGTAGAGTGTGGTGAAGGGGGAGGGGGTTTGAAACCTGAATGAGTGAGCAGGAGCCTAGCCATGGAAGGCCTTACATACCCAGGGAAGAAGACTGGATTTTATTCTGATGGCAGAGCGAAGCCACCGAAAGCGTTCTAGCCGATTTATGTTTTTTTTTTTTTTTAATTTTTTATTTTTCTTAAAGATTTTATTTATTTATTTGAGAGAGAGAATGAGATAGAGACAGAGAGAGCATGAGAGGGGGGAGCGTCAGAGGGAGAAGCAGACTTCCTGCTGAGCAGGGAGCCCGATGTGGGACTCGATCCCGGGACTCCAGGATCATGACCTGAGCTGAAGGCAGTCGCTTAACCAACTGAGCCACCCAGGCGCCCTAGCCGATTTATGTTTTAGAAAAATTACTCTGAAGAATAGATTGGGGCTATGCCTTTGGAAAGTGGGGGGTGGGGAAGAAAGGAAGCAAAAGACGGGAAACCAGGTAGAATCTGTTGCAGTCAGACATGATGAGCACCTGAAATAAGTGAGTAGCAAGAGAGATGGTGAGGAAGGGACAAATGCAAGAAATAATGAAGGAGAAGGAACAACGGGACAGTTCAGGATATCTATTGCTGTGTATCAAACCATCCCAAAATATTGTAGCTGAAATCAACAAATTGATTTATTTGTTCAGTTTTGGTAGTTTGAGCAGCGCCTGGAGGGCACAGATCATCTCTGTTCTACTTGGCCTCGGCCACAGTTCCTTGCCTGAGGGCCGGAGAACCCACTTCATTTCTGAAGGTGGTCAGGAGTGCAGTGGTGAGAGACTCGAGCCCCAGCATCACTACCAGACTCAGGGGCGGCGCCTTCCGCAGGCCAGGGCTGACAGTAGGAGATGTAGTTACAGAACTGCTCTCTCTGGGTGCAGTATGGGTAATGGAATCTCCACAGCAGCAGAGGCAGAACTTAATTGTCAGGACCTCGATGGCATAATTGTGTAAGGGCAGTAAGTGTGTAATGACAGCTGAAGTGGAGGGTTCCCCAGAGGGTAGTCTCTGATGGGGTCTGTAGCAGAGTCTGTGGGGGAGTCTATAGTGGTTAATAGAACGTGGTGTTTCCAGGGGCAAGATAAATGGGTCTTGCTTCATATACTCAAAGTCTTGGTAAAGTTTTAAGCTTTAAGAAGAGATCAAGATCGGATGATCTGGAGACCAGAGTCAACCATTTTCCATGGAAAGTTACAACCTCTTGCCCAATTTCAAGATCTAAGCTGGTTCTCAACCCAGAGCTCACTGTCTGAAGTAGAGGCCAGGTCCCCGGCAGGAAAGCCCCTGTATGTACAGAATATCCTGCCCGGGCTATGTGGTACTGATTCCCCCGTGCTTCCCAAAGGAAACTATGGCCATCTATGTGGGTGCTATACACTAGAAAGAGGGGGATATCCGGGTCTTTCCAGGGCTCTTGAGAACAGCATTGGAGTCGACACTGATAGCCAGGGAGCCAAATGTCACTGTGGCCTCTCTGTTAGAGTCGAGAAATGTAGGTGTCAGAAAATAAAGTCCTTGATAAAGTCTGTCTCACATTGAGTCCATGTGTCCTGCCCACCGGCTCACCTCCACCTCCCACCGTGCAATGGTTATTTCCTTGGTTCCAGGGTCCACAACTGGGTTGATCACACTTGGAAGCTGGCAGAATCTTCATGCCAGTTCCTTGACTGTGGAATAAGAGCTATCATAGAAGGAAAGACCAAGTGGAAGCTCACTACCCCTTCTGACCACAATAGTAAATATATCATTTCAGAGGGATAGCAGAGATTAGTGCCACTCTCAAGGACTCACATACTTCAAAGTCTGACCAAACAATTCAAAATGGCGTCCTCATTAGAACCCCATTTAACTCACCAGTTGACCCCTGCGAAACCTGGATGGATCATGGCAGATGACAGTGGACTATCATGAACTTAACATGTAATGCCCCAATTTTGTTTTATTTTATTTATTTTTTTAAAGATTTTATTTATCTATTTGACAGAGAGAGATAGCGAGAGCAGGAACACAAGCAGAGGGAGTGGGAGAGGGAGAAGCAGGCTTCCCGCTGAGCAGGGAGCCCAATGTGGGGCTCGATCCCAGGACCCCGGGATCATGACCTGAGCCAAAGGCAGACGCTTAACCGACTGAGCCACCCAGGCACCCCTGTGATACCCCAATTTTAGCTGCTGTTCTGGATATGGTATCTTTATGAGAGCAGATTCACTCTGACTGGGAATATGGTGTGCAGCTCCTGATCTGGAACGTATATTCTTCCGCTACCTATCAGGAAGGAGGGCCAGTTCTCATTCCATGGGAACTAGAGTATGCTTTCACACTTCCTTGCCCCAAAACTATGCTATGCTCCCACTCTAGTTTATTCTGATTAGAGTTCAGGTTTTCAGGAATGGCAGCGAGTATTTGAAGGTTTGTCAGCTAGTTCCGCATATTAAGATAGAATCAAGACCCAAAAATCATGACAAGCTTTTTAGCTGGTCTATGTTCTCTATTCGGTGGGATGCAAACTCAAGAGTTTGTCACAGTTGAAGCCCTAAGACTGAGATTTTCAACTTGGGAGATGGTAGTAAATATATGTCTGTGAGGGAGGGAAAGCCCTCCCCCGGAAATCACGTCTCTTTCTGGAGCCTGCTCCCGGAAGTACTGCTGTTTGTAGCGGGCATGATGGCTTCAAGGTTACTTCGCGGTGTTGGAGTGCTGGCCACGCAGGCTCTCAGGGTGCGCTCCATGGCATCTGGAGGTAGTGTTCCTACTGATGATGACCAGGCGACTGGGCTGGAGAGGGAGGTCATGATGGCTGCATGGAAAGAACTGGACCCATACAATGTGCTAGCCCCAAAGGCAGCTGCAGGCACCAAGGAAGACCCTAATTTAGTCCCATTCACCACCAACAAGCGAATGGTGGGCTGCATCTGTGAAGGGGACGATAGTACTGTCATCTGGTTCTGGCTGCACAAAGGCGAGGCCCAATGATGCCCCAGCTGTGGAACCCATTACAAGCTGGTGCCCCACCAGTTGGCCCCAGTTGCACTAACTTACTGAAAATGTGCTGTGAAGTTTCTTCTTTCCAATAAAGACTACCCATTGCATTGGCTCCTTCTCCCATAAAATGTATGAAATTGCTGGTAACGAGTCACTGGAAATTATAAAATAGTTCAAGGTATTAACAAAGTTACGGAAATTGTCTAAAGACTTTGAAATCTTGTGTGCTCTTCTTTCCTTAAATTACCAGCATACCCCAGTGTGGAAAGGTGGTGTACACTCCCTGTCATTTTATTCACACAATGTACGCTTTGTGCTGGCAAATTTGAGGATATTTACATATTTCACTATTCAACACTTAACTAAGGTCAAAATGCATCTGTTTGCCCAGCAACTGTTCCCCATGAATAAGATAAGCAGTGGACAAAAACTGGCTAAATTGTCATTTAATTGGTTAAATCATTAATTAAACAAGAAAAGACCAGTTTATGTCATGTGGATTTTCAGAGATAAATAGAATCAAAAGCCACAAAGAACGTGTTTCCCGTGGTTGGACCGTGCATCTACCAGGAGCAGATTCGTGCTCTGTTCCTCAGAGCTCTTGTGTAGCAGGAAAGAGAGAAATGTCTGCCAGCAGACAGACCTGGCAGCAATAACTCTCTCCCTTTGTCTGCCATCGATCTGGTACGATGTCCACCAGTGGCCTCTGAGGGAGGCATTTTGCCAAGAATTGTTCCCCTTCTTAATGGTTGTGTCCCTGACATCTGGGACTGTCACTACCTCTTCTTTGCCTTTAGGGATAAAACTAATCAGCTTCATACTTAGAAAGCAGTACTTTGCTTTTCTTCCAGAAAACCGTGTATGGATGCTCGAAAGGTCACTGACTTCTTTGAAAATGACACAAAAGATTTGATGGCTTCGTGTCATCGTGTGACAAAATTTCAACGCAGATAGCACACTAGGGACAAAGAGCGAATGGATTACTAGTGGAACGAAAAGTCAATGTTCAGATCTCATAATCCTAAGTTTTATTCACACTTTCCTTTTCTCAGAGCTTGTGTGAAATCATGACCTTCACAGATTCACCTGTCCCACCGTGCACAAATTCATATTCTATGTTCGCCCTGGAATCTTGTGCACTCCCTATGTGGACAATGTCGTTCTGAGTTGTCGTTTGTATGTTATTTCATTATTGGTTTTTATACTTCAATAAACCATTCTGAGTCACTAATCCACTTTTGTGAAATGGAGCTAAAATGCAACATGTGGGTAAACATAAAAAGGCGTGTTTAATTAAGCAAGTGGTACTATGTCAATGATTTGGAAGCACATAAGCCAGAGGGTAGTAGATCCTATCTGCTGGATGGGGCTCCCTCCCAAATGATCCACACAGTTTGCAGCTATGTGCAACCTCTAAACCCATAATATTTTTAGTACTTTATTAGCATTTCTACAAAAACCCTAGTTTATCTTACATTTAAAATTTATGACATGTTTATGAACAAAATTGGTTTATAGCTTTTCCTCTGCAGACGCCCGCGGGCGGCTTGATGGACTGCTAGGGATGGCCTGTGGTCTGTAAGCCACACGGCTCGGTGGTTTCTGCCTTTTCCATCCCAGAGATGATATCAGTATCTGCCTATATTTTTAAAAGATTTTTTTTCATGGTTGCATTTTTTACATTTAATTCTTAATTCTTGGACTTTATTTTGGCATATGAATAGATATGAGGATGCCCCTGACCCCCCAGAATGTTACCTTATTATTTTAGTGTTATTGGTTAAATAATTTTAATTTTCTCCACTTATTTCAAATGCCACACTTATCATATAGACTTTCTTAAATATCTTAGGCACAATTTCACGGGCTCCATTCATAACAGCCCTGCATGTGGATCTTTCTTTACTTTCTGTTGGGTTCATTGAGCATTTACCATACAGCCTATGGAAGCTTAATATGTTTTGATATTTGGTAGTGTAGGATCCACCTAAATTCTCTCTTATTTTAAAAAATTGTATTGGCAAATTTTATTCTTCCCCAAGGGGATGTATGCATGACTTAGTGTTTTTTTTTTGTTTGTTTATTTGTTTGTTTTTGGTTTTGGTTTTTATTTGCAAGGCTTTGGAATATGTGAAGAACACTCTATAGATATAAGATATTTTTATTCTTGTAGTCTTTTTTTAAAAGATTTTATTTATTTATTTAACAGAGAGAGAGTGAGAGAGCACAAGCGGGGGGAGAAGCTGAGGGAGAGGGAGAAGCAAACTCCCCGCTGAGCAGGGAGCCCAACGTGGGACTCGATCCCAGAACCCTGGGATCATGACCTGAGCCGAAGGCAGACGCCTAACTGACTGAGCCACCCAGGCGCCCCTCTTGTAGTCTTATCATTACTATTCACAGGCATTCTATTAAATGAAATAAAAAGCATTATCTCATTTTTGACATCTCAGGAGCTGTCTGATGGTGCTACCAATAGGAAACATTTTATAAGAACCCCTTCATACTGAGACTCTGTATTTTCCTAGCCTGGGATGCTGAGCATAATGGACTCATGGGGATATCACCAATCATTGTAATAGGCCAATACTTTTTCCCCAGTGGACTGTGGAAATACTGCCACAATATGCAAATTAAAGCAATTATGATTCAGACTACATTTCTGGGATGCTAAAACTGCCAATCGGAAGGTAAAAATTCAGTCACCCAATGAGTTTCCTTATCTCTGTGATCCTAAACAATTTTTCACATCCTCTCCCCCCCGCCCCAGCTAAATTAATGAATCAGCAAATTCAGTTTGAGCACAACTTCCAAGTAGCACCTTATTAAAATCACACATCTAAAATAACCTGTGGGTCTTCCTAAGCATTTGCACACTCTATGCTAGAGGGTCAGAACAAATGGCTTCTGGATCCAGATGGTTCACGAAGCATCTCGTGATTAAGTGATCTGAAGCAAAGGATCCATTGGTGGCTTTGTATTATTAGTAGCTAAATATGATTTGGCTTCTGTAATCAGAATTCATAAAACGAAAACAGAGCGGGTACTATGGTCCATAATTGTTGTGCCAAGTTAGGTTTCTCTGTGGACTTCAAGAGGTTTTTTTTAATGTTGTTTTATTATATTTGTAATTAGCCCTTGTGAAGAAAGACTCTTTTAGATTCTGCCAGTGATGCATTGCAGATTTCATTATAACAAATATCCATGACCCCTGGTGCCTAACTGTAAACAATGATAGTTACTAGCCTCATTAGGAGACTAGCAGATGGCTTATAAAGTCCTCACTGGAGTTTAAATCCATTGGTGGCTTGCAGTGCACAAATGTTTATCTTTAAACAGTATAAAATATGTCAGAAGGGGTCTGTGTTCTGTTTTCATTAGTATTAATGTATTCTGATCCTAGCAAGAAAAATTTCTTTGATTACATTTTGTTTGTTTGTTTGCTTGCTTACTCTACGTGAAGTGATTCTCAGAATTTTTTTTTCTGGTTTCCTACCTTTTAGAAGAACAAAAGTCTTGTCAACTTTTCACTTTTATCTTTTACCTATTTTACAAATCTTTATCACATTCCTACCATGAGGTGAGCTAAAATATTAGCGATGCAATGATATACAAAAGAGTAGATGCTCAATAAATACTGAAAAAAACTGAAGTTAGAGGTTAGATTTATGGGGTGCCTGGGTGGCTCAGTCATTAAGAGTCTGCCTTCGGCTCGGGTCATGATCCCAGGGTCCTGGGATCAAGCCCCACATCAGGCTCCCTGCTCGGTGGGAAGCCTGCTTCTCCCTCTCCCACTCCCCCTGCTTGTGTTCCCTCTCTCGCTGTGTGTCTCTCACTGTCAAATAAATAAATAAAATCTTAAAAAAAGAAGTTAGTTTTATTTTGGGGTGCCTGGGTGGCTCACTTGGTTAAGTGTCTGCCTTCAGCTCAGGTCATGATCCCAGGGTCCTGGGATGAAGCCCCACATCGGGCTCTCTGCTCAGCAGGGAACCTGGTTCTCCCTCTCCCTTGCTGTTCCCCCTGCTTGTGCTCTCTCGCTTCCTCTCTCTCTGTGTCAAATAAATAAATAAGATCTTTAAAAAAAATGAAATTAATTTTATTTTATATAATGATGCTTTCCAGCTAAATAGTACTTCAACACTATTTCCTAGACATGGAACATATTATTTTTGTCTGTAAACATTTCTTTTAAACTACCAAAATGTTAGAAATTGGAGAAGGTGCTCCATGCCGAAGACTTTTGTTAGTCCAACACATATGGAATTCTCAGTGATAAGAGCTTCTTAGATAAAATAATAATAATGGTGAACATTAATTAAACACTTACTATGTGTCAGCACTTACCTGTCATAAGAACTTTAGTACCTCAATTCTGTAAAGTATAATCAATCCATGGGGACGGTACTACTTGCCCATTTTACAGATAGGACTAAAGCTTAAAGATATTAATCAAGTTGGCCAAGTTCTCCTAGTGGCGAGCCCAGATGCAAATGGAGGCAATCTGACTCTAGACCCCATACAAATTTTAATCATTATGCATTGATTGCAACAACTTTCACATCTAGACATCCATATGCCTACAAGAGTCCATTCCTGGCCATCATCTTCTGGGAGACTACATTTATTAGGGCTTAACTGTTCAGACTTTGGAGCCTGCCTGCTCGGTTCAAATCTTGCCTCTGCCATTTAAAGCTGTGAATATGGGCAAGTTACTTGACCTCACTGTGCCTTGTTTTCCTCATTCAGAAATTGGAGATAATTATAGTACCCACTCCTAGTGTTGATGTGAGGATTCAATGACAATATATGCAAAGCACTTAAGATAGCGTATGGCGCATAATAAAAGCTGTTACGATACAATTAGGTAACACCTCTATTACCGTTACCAGTGTTATTAAAGGGTCAGTCACTCCTATCTGAGCTCACTGTGGCCATATAGTGTTGCCCAGTGTTGCAACTTCTGATTTTTAAAGAGAAGATGGAAATCTAGATTTTTTAAAATGTGAGGTCTCCCTGTTTTAAAAATGTTAGCACCTAATGCAAATTTTCAATACTGCTGAGCGAGCCAAAGAAATTATGTCTGTGGGCCATAGTCAGCCCACCATAGCGGGGCTGTGATCTTTGATGGAGAACAGTAGTGAAGATCCACAGAATGAAGGCCAGAGAATGCAGACACGGGGGTGAGGAGGGTCTGAGCCATTTGGAATAACCCAGCTGCTAAGCAGGAATTTTGGGAGACTCGGTCACTCAGCATATAGTTCTATGGGCTTAATCTGGTCTGTCTGACTTGATCCGCTCCACTGTGTTTCTAGCTGGTAAGACTTCTATTAGGTACCATATTCTTTACTTATCCTTCTTCTCTTAAAGGTGATCAATTTGAGTCAACTACTTAAAACCAAAGAA
Source organism: Halichoerus grypus (assembly GCF_964656455.1). NCBI lineage: Eukaryota > Metazoa > Chordata > Mammalia > Carnivora > Phocidae > Halichoerus > Halichoerus grypus. The sequence goes on from NC_135714.1 coordinate 194,328,441, forward strand.
AAATGAATCGAAGGATGAAAGAAAGTTCTAAGATTTCCATTTCCAGAAGCGGAACTCCTTAAATCATTCACAGAGAAGGTTTTGCTTGGAGTGAATAAACCAGTGTTCTAAATTTCCTTGGAAATCAAAGGACCATATGCTGATTTCCATTTCTATGATGGTTATCCCAGAGTGCCTAGGCTCTCTCACAATATACTGCCATCCACAGGACCCCGCTTAACTATTTTAAAGATCTGATCTGAATTGAATTTCCTTTATCTGCCAGGTGTACCAGCACCTGAGTCCTTCACCACCTGGCTGTCAGCAGTCACAGCAGAAGTCACTCTGGCCTGAACTCTGGCCCCCGGAGCTGCTCCTACCCCTGTTCCAGCAGCTTCCTAGGAATGCCTTCCAGCCGATACAAATATCCTGAGATAGATGCGTGGTCTGAAAAACTCAGTCATGCTTAGTGACTATTCATGTTGACTTGAAGAAGGCATAAATAAAGGGATTCATAGGATTAAGTAAACAACACTGCGGTCAGAGATGTCATGAAAGGAACCAGAGTGACCTGTATGTGCCAACCACACCTTTCCTCCATGGTACGGTGTCCAGGAGGGCTGAAAACACCACTCAACAGGGACAAACCATACACAGTGGGCTCCAGTCTCTCTCTTCTCGGTCGAAGAATATCACGCCCAGCATTGAGTTTTTATGTGAAATAACTTGTTCTTTTCATTCGTTAATTGATTTGTTAATTTGTTTAATGTTTTCATTTGTTAGTTGACTTGTTAATTTCCTACCATGTTCCAGGTGGGGGTGGGGGGTGGGGCGGCGTTGAGAATTTAACAGTGAGCAAGATACAGTCCCCTGGAGGAGAGGTAGACAAGTGAAAACACGATGCAGTGGGATGAGAGCTAAGAGAGGGGGAAATCAGGGGAGGCTTCACCGAGGAAGAGGCATCCATCTCCTTTATCTTGCTGTGAATTGTGTAGACTGATGAATCACAGACCTGTAGCCCTGAAACAAATAATACATTATATGTTAAAAAAATAAAAATAAATTAAAAAAAATAAAAATAAATAAAAGGAAGAGAGAATCAATCTTAAAAAAAGAAAAGAAAGGAAAAGAAATCAGTATCTTCAAATGCAACTAGCTCGGTCGGTGCGATGAGAAGGCAGAATGGCCAGCCCTGAGGTCTCCTGCCGTTGGGAGTCACAACCCGAAGGAGGGATTCCCGGGGAGGCATGAGAGTGGCGCAGCCTCCTCCGGGCGCCCTCCACCTCCCCGGGACAGGTCCTCTCCCTCCGCAGCGCCGTGCTGCGGCCCGGTGGGTCCCGCGAGCACCGGGCAGGGCGCCGCACTCGCTTTCTCGCGACCCCCGCTCCGCGTCCATCAGTCTCACTTCGCTTTGTTCTCATGGCTGGCTCTTGCCCTGAACTCTCTTCTCTTTCCCCTTTTGCTTCCCTCACCATCGGGGCACACACTCTACTTCCCCGGGTGGAGCATCTCCTTCCATTTCAGGGTCTGCGGGTGGGAAAGGGGTTTGCGGGACCCCGGGGTCCCGCGGCGGCTGCACTTAGCTGCTCACACTCTGCCATCTTCAGGAGAGGGGCGGCCTTGCAAGGGGATGCAACCGGGGTCTCTCGCCCGCAGGAGGGTGAGAAAACAAGCAGCGTGTCAAGAACTGAGTCCCGCTGCGGGGCAAAGGACTCGCTTGGAAGAGGAAAGCCCTGTCTCTTCGGCATCTGTCCCGGCTTGTCTCGGTTCTGGATGTGGAAGAGAAGGGTCAGAAACGGCAAGCGCATCCAGGCAGCGGAACGTCAAGCAATCACACTGTTCAGCGGGGAAAGGCTCAATGTGTATGTCAGACTCAATACGAGGGTGCTGACTAGCACTTGGAGAAATGAGCGGCTAGTTTGGACTAAGCCTCTTCTTAAAAGAGGGAGGCCCCCTGGCTGGGATTTGGAGGAAGACCACCGGTTCACTTGAAGGTAGAGCGTTCTGGCTTGCCAGCAAAATGCTGTGAGTGGGTGAGGGTGGGGGAGCGGGGGCCAAGTGCTCGGGCACTAAGGACTTGAGTTGGAGTGAAAACAAGAATAAAAGACTTTGTATTCAATTTCCATTCCCTTGAAACACACTGCCCTGTGGGAGCCTGCCGTAATGAATGACATGGTCAAGCTACAGTAGGACTATGGAGATATACTAATATTGATGAGCACTCTTTCATTTTTATTGCACTTTCCAAGGATGCTGAAAAACATTAAAAGTTCATAAAAGAAAATAACTTGGCTTAATCATGACTGATCTCATACCTGAAAATGGTCCATGGTATCACAGGCCTACCAGCCATCTGCACAAATTGGGACAGTCCCATTTTTCACTATCTGACTTCCCAGATGTCTATACGGTCCAGATAAACCCTTGGGTTTGGGTATTGGCTTTTACCCGAAGCAACACCGTCTTGGGAGACTAAATCCGATTTGCTTCCAGAAATACTCTGAAGAAGGAAAGGGACAGTGGTAAATAAGATGTTGAATTTGTCAGCTGATGAGTATTTATTATATCAAGCAATACCGACTGACCTCTTAAGCTTAAAATTTCTCAAATTGTGGCTTATGTAGAGGGGACTACACAGTAGTTGAACTCATAACTCCCACTGCTCAAGCCAACTGTGCCGAAGTTTTGCTGCTCAAAAGCAGGCAGGTGCAAATCTCTCTATGCATACACATTCGAGAGGGAAATAGGTTTCTAGTCCTTTATATTTTATTTTTTTTAAGATTTTATTTATTTATTTATTTATTTATTTGAGAGAGAGAGCATAAGTGGGAGAGAGGCAGAGGGAGAAGCAGTTTCCCCGCTGAGCAGGGAGCCCGATGTGGGACTCGATCCCAGGACCCTGGGATCATGACCTGAGCCAAAGGCAGACACTTAACCATCTGAGCCACCCAGGTGCCCCAGTTTCTAGTCCTTTAATAAATAATTCTAGTTAGCCTCCCTCCCCGCAAAAAAATCAACAGGAAGCATAATGAGGAGGAAGCCATCACCTGATGAGGCTGAAAGGTTGGTTTGATGAAGTCTACCTGTGTGTGGCAGGGAGCGTTTGCTCATCAAACACTCCCCGTGATCCCCTGCACACTCAGCCCCCGTGTACTTAGGTGGTGACCAGTTCTGGGCAGAAGTGAAGTGGGTGAGTGTTCCTTCTGGACAAGGGCTTTAAGAGTGAATAGGAGTTTTCTACTCTTTACCTCAGTGTTCCTGGAAGCCCCACGTGGCCTGAGGGAAGCCAGCAATTTCTAGCGGCCTGACTCAGTGATAAGGAGGACACCATTCTGGAGAGTCACCAGGCCCGTAGTGGACTTCATGTGAGCTAGAAATAAGCCTTAATTAAACCCCAAGTCACCAAGATTTCAGGATTTATTTGTTACCTCAGCATATCATCACCTATACATACTGTAGACTAAAGCAAAAACAAAACCACAAACCAATAAGTATTTGTTGTCCCCCCTCTGACATGCAGGGGGACATAATAGTGAATTCTCTCTCTGGGGAGTGTTTTCTCCTTGGAAACTCTGACTCACCAGTCACTGTTCCCAGGGATGCCCAAAATCTGACGGCTGGTGATCATCCAACTCATCCAACTCAGGAAGATTTGTCGCTCACCACCCACTCTTGTGGAGGAAACATTGGCTCTGGTTCCAGAAACCCAAATTAGCTTTTGATATTTCACGTCATTTAATTGTATCTATTTAGTTATTTAAAACAACTGTGACTTTCTTAATTTCAAGCATGCATTAAAGCACATTTTGTACTTGCTGGCAGATTAGTATCTCTTGAAACACATCATTTGAAGTCCTTCTAGATGCCTCATTGTCTTCCCGAATTAGGCTGCCATTAAGCGCTATTGCTGCCATCACGAAACTTCCAAAGCACCCCCATCCTTGCCGTATCCCCACCAATGGGCTCAATTTAAAAACTCTGACTCTTAGCTGGATAGTACGGGGTGAGTGGGGCAGACCAGAGAAAGCCCGCCATCTTTGAAAATTTCATCTGAGAGGCTTGCTTGTCGTAAAATTCTTGAGCGGTGTCCCCAGTGGAGCCTAGCCTCAGAAAGAAGGGACTCTGTTTTGTTGGCCTCCTCACTGAGAAACCTTAAGTACAGACTAGTGAAACTTGACTGGGGGAAGGAAAGTAGGGAGAAGCGAGAGATTAACATACTCCATTTCTCAAGTGCAAAGAAATTTCAGGGAGCTGTAAAGTGTGAGCGTGTGTATAACTTTTTGTTTTCCCTGGATGTGTGATTATGTTTGCTAGCTCCGAGTAGTTAACATTTCCACATGAGCTGTGGCAGAAACACATTGTACGTTCATTTGCGGATTAGTTTTCAGTCTAGCGTATCTCCAGAAAAGAGAGTAAAATCTTACTAAAGAACACAAATTAGTCCCCATAAACCAGAATATGGTATTCTTGACAGAATATGATACTTTTATAGGAACTGAAGACAAGAGGGCGCTCACTGCTATAACACACGTCTCGCCATTTAATTTTTCCTACAAACCCTGAAGGTGGTAATTATCCCCGTTTTATAGATGAGGACACTGAGCCTTGAGAGAATATGGGGATTTCCTAAATTCTGTCAGCCGGTCCCTCTAGGAAAGGGTGGAGCTGGTGGGCAGGTCCTGGCGGGCCACAGCATGATGCCCCACAGCACATTCTGTCTTCAGGCCGCATCTACGCAACTGGTTCTCTAAAGGAGTGAGGGCATGCATTTCAACGCGGGTGATCTTATCCCCAAGGGGGAAAAATTGGTTCTTGGAAAGTGGCAGAAACCTTATCCTCCTGATAAAGCATATATGTACATATAGTACGGACACACAGATATCCAGTATACCTGTGCTTTTAAAATTTCATGGAGGGGGGCGATTAGGAAAAAAGTGTCTAAAAAGGCGCCTCCTGGGGGCAATAATGATAAAAAAAGTTGAGAACACCGAGCAAGGGGAGGAGGGACATAGGTGGCTGTCAAACCCGCCATTGTTGCCCTTGGTGATCTGGGGCCATTGTGCGGGGATGATCAGGAGCCCCGGCTCCTTCTGCTCTTTCTCACCCTTTCTGAACATGAAGTCCAGAGAAGGCCCAGGCCAAAGGCAGGAACAAGAGTCTGTGGCTAGATCCCTACTCCGACCTTTCCCTCTTCAACTCCCCCTTGGGAACTTCACGTGTAGATTTATCTCCCCCACGGCAAGGGCAAAGCACTTCAAGGAGATGAACACACCTCCATTCCTTAAGCAGTTTGGGGACACTTGTAGTGGGAGCATGCCCCACGGCGGAGATTCAAACCCTCACATAGATCCAATCATGGAGCCCCCAGGACGGGGCCCCGTGTGGAACCCTCCAATGCTCTGGTGTAACTGGCACCCAGGGTCGGGTTAGGTGGAAGGCTTCTTACAAAATGAAACTCATCTTCAGGTCTGCCTAAAGATTCCTCCACCAAAGTGGGATTTGAAACTTTACTCCTGGGAGCTTGGGGGTCTACCTTCTCACTCCTCCAGGAGACTGTGGAAGTGGTTTTAATGACTGAATTCTTTTGTGTCACTTCCCTGACAGAGCAGAACTTAAGGCAGGTCTGCTCTGGATCATGGTCCTGCTCAGCTGTCCTTTAAAAAATGAAATCAGCTATAGTCCTAGGAACAATTAAAAAAAAAAAAGGCAAAAACACCAAAATCTCAAGATCAGGGCTCCACTCTCTGTGCCTTCTCTGCCTCGTGACAGGACACAATTGTTTTCTACCAACTTCTGTCTTTATCTTGAAGAAGGGAAAGGACTATTTAAGATTGTTAAATGCGAGATAAAGGAAGAGCTCCGTTAACGGTAGGAGGAAAACTATACATTTAGGTCACTCACTAGCACGCTTAAAAGAAAATGTCTCCAGGGACCGTAAATAATTGGATTTCTTACAGGGGGCACACAATGCTTCAGATAACTTCTTTCCCCTTTATCGGGGTTTTTGATACCTGGTAGGAGGGAGTGGGGGAGAGACACTTCACAGTGGATGGAGGTAGATAAAAGCGAAAGATCTAGCTGTTGCTTTTATTACCGTGCTGTATCATTTACCTCAGCCAGGAGTCACTAACACACCAGGTCACCCCCGAGGTCGAGGGCAAGACGAGAAGTTTACACAGCCACGCGGGGAGTTAGCTGGCTGGGGGCACACATCAAAGTGTGACAACAAACATGAGAAGAAGATTTGTTCAGGTACAGAGATCAAGATAACAGTGCTTTCCTCGCGATATTCCACCACTTTGGTGGAAGGGATGCTTTACGCTTCAACATCAATTCTTCCCAAGCTTTTGAGCGGGAGCAAATGCAATTAAGGGTTTAGTGAGAGATCCTGTTTCTTTAGAAGTGAGCTCTTCCTCATAAGTTGTTGTTTCACTAACGTCTTCCTCTGCACCAACTTCAACTTTGAAACAGAAACCTCCCTCTTTTTCATTGTGATAAAATATACATAACACAAAGTTTATCATTTTGACCGTTTTTAAAGATATGGTTAAGTCCTTTCACGTTCTTGTGCAACCATTACCACCAATCCATCTCCAGAACTTTCTCATCTTCCTTCACTGATACCCATACCCATTAAACAGAACTTCCCCTTCCTTTCATAATCCCATCACCCCCCAGCACCTGGTAACCACTATTCTACCTTCTGTCTCTATAAATTTGACAAATCCAGGTGCCATCCAGTGCCTCTGATTCAGTGATGGGTTCGTTTGTTCAAATTGGTAGACAGGGATATTTGTGTTTTGTTTCTGGTGTTGCTTCACTTTATATGATGAGTAGTAGTATGACTTCAAGCAGTTTCAGTTTCTGCCACAATGAAGAAAACCAGCAAATTAATGTGTCACAGCATTAGGGAGGTAATGGTATGATAAATAATAAAACTCTTGCACAACCACTGTTAAGGGGGCGTTTAATCGTGCTACACTAAAATGTAAATACAACAAAGTATATAAGACACATATGTATGATTTAAAGGCCAAAGTTCCAATGAATCTGTCACCCAAATGAAAAAATAGAACATTTCTGGTACCTTGGAAGCCCCGTGTGCCCTTCCTCCAGCCCATGCTACTCTCCCCGGGAGTAATGGTTTGTAAGCCCAGCTACACATTAGAATCACCTGATGCCATTACACATTACACATCGGAATGGGGAGATATAATATAATATAATATAATATAATATAATATAATATCAGGTTTGATTCTAATATATATATATACATATATATATGTATATATATGATTCTAATATATATATATATATATATAGCAGGCAGCTAAGGGTAAAACCCACTGTACTAGAGAGTTCTTAAACTTTAAATTTTAACCTAAAGATCTTTTAAAATGTAGCCTCTAAAGGGCTTGCACATCCTCTGTTAGATTTCTCCCTAGGTACTTAGTATTTTTGTTACTATTGTGAATGGTATCTTAACTGATTGTCATTAGTGTATATTGGCTTTTGTAGATTGGTATTATCCACCAAACATGCTATATACTCTTATTAATTATGATGATTTATCTTCAGATCGCTTGGAGTTTTCTAGGTAGATAGTTGTATCATGTCGCAAGTAATGACACTTTTATTTCTGATGAGTTCTTCTATATTTTCCTTTTTTTTTTTTTTTGCTTTTCTTACTGCATGGCTAGGCCTTTAAAATAATCTTAAAGAGAAAGAATGATGTTTTTGATCTTCCAGAGAATATTTTCAGCATTTCAGAATTATATATGATGTTTTCTTAGGATTTTTTTTTTTTTTGGAGGATGTCTTTTACAGAGGTTAAGAAAGTTGTTCTTTATTTTCAACTTCCTGAATTTTTATTATGAGTGGACACTGAATGTCATCAAATGATTTTTCTGCATTATTTTAATTTTCTCCTTTGAAGGTTTGTTATTATGGGTGAATTACATCAATTGGCCTTGAATTCTTAGGATCAGCCCAACAAGGATTTAATACATGGCTGCATTTGGTTTGCTTATGTTTTGTTCGAAATTTGTGTATTTCTGCAGGCTAGACTCACAGCCTCAATTTCTGTTCTCTGGAAGAAATGGAAATTATCTATTCCTTGACTATTTTGGTAGAACTGTAACTAGTCATTTGAGCCTGCTGCTTATTTGTGATGAGACTTTTAAACTGTAGATTTATTAGTGGTTGAGATTTCTTTTTAGGGATATTTATTAGTTTGCTAGAACTGCCATAGCAAAGTACTATAGACTGAGGGCTCAAATAACAGAAATTTATGTTCTCACCGTTCTAGAGGACTGAAGGCCAAGATCCAGGTGTTGGCATGGTTGGTTCCCTCTGAGGCCTCTCTCCTCGGCTTGTAGATGGCTGTCTCCTCCCTGCGTACTCACATTGCTCTCTTGTGTGTCTGTGTCCTAGTCTCTTCTTCTTTTTTTAGAATTATAGTTTTTTTCTAATTCCCATTTTATTTATTTGAATAGATTGTAAAGTTTATTTTCCATAATCCCATATTAAAGGAAATTTAGGCAGTTTTTAGTTTTTAATATAATACATTTCATAGTAATTAACATTTTGGGGGCACACGTGTGGATATATTTTTTTAAGTTTTTAATATTGAAGTATAGTTGACTAATCCTCTCTTCTTATAAAAAAAACCAGTCATGGGGTGCCTGGGTGGCTCAGTTGGTTAAGTGTCTGGCTCTTGGTTTTGGCTCAGGTCATGATCTCAGGGTTGTGGGTTGGAGCCCCCCCCCCCCCCCCACCGTCGGGCTCTGTGCTCAGCCGTCTGCTTGAAGATTCTCTCCTTCTGCCCCTCCCCAACAACTCACGCGTGCTCTCTCTCAAATAAATAAATAAATCCTTATAAAAACCCCACCAGCCATATTGAAATAAGACCTACCCTAAGGATCTCATTTATATTTCATTATCTCTTTAAAGATCCTATCTCCAAATACAGTCACATTTGAAAGTATTGAGGGTTAAGCCTTCAGCACAGGAATTTGGTCGGGGGGAGTACCATTCAGCCCATAACAGGAATTTTTGTGTATGGTATGAGGGAAAGGTTGAGTTTATTTTGTTTTCCATATAGATAATTAGTTGTCCCAACACCATTTGTTGCAAAGATAATCCTTTCCCTCATTGAATTACTTTGGCACCTTTGTCAAAAATTTGTTGATCATAAATACATGTGGCTCTAATTTTGGACTCTATGTCTGTAACATTGATCTAAATGTCTATCTTTGTACTGAAACCACACTGTCTTAATTCTAGTAGCTTTACAGGAAACCTTGCGAGCAGGTAGGTAAGTCCTCCAAATTTGTTCTTTTTCAAAATAGTTTTGGCTCTTCTAGGTCTTTTCATTTCCATATGCATTTTAGAATCAGTTTTCAGTGTCTACAAAAGAAGGTTCTGCTGGGATTTTTACTGACATTATATTTGATCTAGAGAAAAATTTGGGGGAGAATTAACACCTTAACAGTATTCAATCCAGTAACAAAATATATCACTCCATTTATTAAGGTCTCTAATTTTTATCAGCAGTGTTTTATAGATTTTTAATATGTATAAGGTATGTCTTGGATGTATCTTGTTAAATTTATCCTTAAGTCTTTCGTGTCTCTATGCTATTATAAACAATATTATCTTAACATTTCATTTCCAGTCGTTTATTGTGGTAGAGATATAATTGCTTTTGATGTGTGGAGATATCTTGTGACCCTGATACATTAACCAGTTAGTTGCAGTAGCATTATATTACCTGCAAATATGTGATTATATTACCTGCAAATAAAGACAGTTTTACTTTCCCCTTTCAATCTACATGTGTTTCTTTTTTCATTCTTGCATTGTTGCACTGGTTAGGACATCCAGAAGACTGTTGAATAGAGATGGTGAGAAAGGACAGTCTCAGAAGACTGAAGTCTCTTCAGTCTTTCACCGTTAAGTATATTAGTGGAAATGCTTTTGTAGACACTGGGCCAAATAAATAGAGTGGTCCATCCCACCATTTTCAGTGTGGACGACTTTACTCAACCTTCTTTGTGGTTGTATATAATGATGCTCAAAGTAATAGTAAGTGTACAAAATTCTCACTTCAGAGTGAGGTTATGACATTTTTTTAAAGATTTTATTTTATTTTTTAAAGTAAGCTCTACACCCAACATGGGGCTCAAATTCACAACCCCAAGATCAAGAGTCACATGTTCCACTGACTGAGCCAGCCAGATGCCCCGAGGTTATGCCATTCTTATAGAATATTTTCATAAACCTCATTGGGTCTTAGGTTCTAGAACTACTCTGATATCCTGTTGAGAGGATCCTGGCTGAACATGATGGGAAAGATTCTGATGTTTAGAGTGGGCAAAGCTGGTGAATAGCACCAGTACAAAATTATTCAGCCTTGGTCTGTCATACTTTGGTCTATATATTTACTCAGTTTTTAGTTTTCTTTTCTCAGCGTTAATTATTAATTTAATAATGGGTTTCTGGTGTGACTGCCAGTTAAAGAGAACTATCTTTGCAGTTCATGAATTTTCATGGACCTGCTTTTCACATTATTCCATTCCAGACCAAATCCAGGTTTTAAAAGACAATTTGTAGTGTTGATTAAACCTTATAAAGATGGTTTCTTATACAAATTTGCCTTTAATCCTTAAATGAAAAAAACAATAAGGCTTTAAGATGCATGGCTTTTCCAATTATTCTTCATTTATTGTGAAAATTAGATTGAGTTTGGTCTTTAGGCAGAATATATATAAAATATGTCCAGCGGATGCAGAATCATCTACCTTTAAGGTACTTATAGGTCTTGGTTAGAGAAAATAACTGGACTTACTGAGTGTTACACAGAAGAGAAAATTATTAAATTATTGCTTGCCAGGGTCCTTCTTTCATACCTTTTCTGGAGGAAAATTGTCAATTCAGAATTTCTCTTATGGGTCTCAGAGGCTAGTAACTTATTGAATGCAGAAAATGTCTTGTTTTAAACTTATATGCATGTGAAAAATCACCTCTTAAAAAGTCTCTAGTGTGATATAATGTGCAGCTCATGCAATCGTTGTAGGTAGATTTAACTATATTTATAGGGATGTGCAGACATACATTCTTGAGTTTCTCCACATGCTTTCAAGAATTTTTTTCTGGGGCCCGTTCCTGGGGCTTTCTGTTTAGATGAAAGGAAAGATGACTATGTGCCCTTCACTGTCAGCCCGAATTATTTGAGTTTCCGTCTAGAATTTCATCTAAAAAAGCAAAATGTGCTGCCTTCTCACCTGAGCGTTAGAAAAGACTCGAAGTCACGGAGTAGGTATAAGTTTTGGGGAATTGAGGAACTGTATTTGGAGATCATTGCCTGAGGCAGGGGAACTGAGAATTTGGTTTTACCTTGATAATTTTGACATCATTGGTGCTACAGATATTTGGTGGAATTCCACAGTCTCTGATAGTGAAATCATGATTCGAGGTTACTGCTAGTTTATTTTTTAAATTACTTTTTAATTTTACCTTCTTTTTTTTAAGCTTTTATTTTTAAGTAATCTCTACACGCAATGTGGGGCTGGAACTCACAACCCTGAGATCGGGAGTCGCATGGTCTACGACTGAGCCAACCAGGCACCCCAAGGTTACTGTTGGTTTAGGGCATACAGGAAAAGGAGGCAAGATGAATCTTTACTGTGTTTTTGATTTGCAACTATAAAGCTCTGCGGTGAAGCCATACAAACAGGCATTCATTTATGGAAAAACGTGCATCCAGCAGAAACTAGTCCTTCTGTAATGTCACCTTTTCCCCTCCATAGAATATTAACATTAGGAAATGTGGTTGCATGTGGCTTTATATTGGATTCTATCTAAGCCTTTTCTGGTCCACAAACAAATATAAAGGATTTTAGGACTGTAATGCAATTTTAACAATGCTGGAAACTTTCTAGTAATAAGAACACACATTTGAAAGTACCCAGCCTTCTTGTCTATGCTCAGATATTTTTAAAACAGTCCTCCCTGAAAATCTCAGATGGTTTCAAAATGCCTCTGAGCCTATGCCAAATGTTAGTGGGAAAACAGGAGATTCCTTCACTTTTATAGGCTAGAAAAAAAAAAACCCAAACATTAGGACTTCTTGTCAAGGGAAACTTGCCAAGTGTGCAGGTGTCATAGGAATTAGCTCAGTCAGCTTTGCGCACATAGACCAAATCTGCCCATGGACACACAGAATTAAATAAAACAGTAAAAGAAGAAATATTGAGAATTAGGATCAATATTTACTTAACAAAGTAGATATGCTCGGAAAAATTAACTTTGACCTTGCTGTCACAGTAAGAGTGACAACTGCTAGCTTTTGGTTCTGTGGGAGAACAGACAATAGGGTTGCAAACATGAAGGAAGAGTTCTTCCCTGAGAGGTGTATGCATGCTAGGCTAGAAGATTGAAAGGGAACAGAGGGTGTCTGGGGGCCAGCCAGCCAGGTCTTTTGTCTTGTCGAGCAGCTGCTTCAAATCCTCCTGGCTTCCAAGGTGAATTTTCCTGCTGATTCATGAATATCAGGAGCCGCGGCTTCAGGTGAGGGGTTTGTCTCTTCAAGCTACACATTAGGTGAGAGAATGTCAGAAGAAGGCAGAAGAACACCTTTCATCCCCTTGTGATTCTAGAAACTACTACCTCAGTGAAGGTACTATTACCTGCGGCAGCAAAGGACAAAGAACACGTAGTGGCTCAAACAAGATATCAATTCAAGTTGCAGTTCAGGGCATGTGTCCTGGTGGGGGGCAAAGTGACTCCCTTCCGTATGCATGTCGCTCAAGAACTCGGGCTGACATCAGCTCTACCACCTTCAGTAAATGACGTCCAAGGTCAGTATGGACTCCGCCATCTTAGCTGGCAGAATGGTGGAATGACAAGTCCACAGTTAGACAGTTTCTCTTAGGCAAGTGAGAAGAAAATTGTACTCGTTCCTCCTGATCTCGTTTCTTTAGCAAGGGCTGAGTCACTTGGGCACACCAACTTGCAGAGGGCTAGAAAAGGCAAACCCTAGCTCACACGGTCTCTTGAAAGTCTGTACACTACATCTTAGGTCTGTGTATGGAAGGTTTTGAATGGAATGCTGCCTCTAAAACTGTGGGTGTCTTACCCCAACTTCCACAGTTACACACACGTGCACACTCTAGCAGAAACACTAGATCTCTGCATCACAGGAAAATGCTGTTTGTTTACTTACAGAACAGCTTAGCTCCAGTTCTTAGGAGATGCATTCTAAAGCATTTAAGGGGAGAAAAGGTCATGATGTCTGCAATAATTTTTTTGGTAACAACTTTATGAGATACAAGTCACCCATTTAAAATGGGTGCCTGGCTGGCTCAGTCAGTAGAGCATGCAACTTGTAATCTCAGGGTCGTGAGTTCAAGCCCCACATGGGGCATGGAGCCTACTTAAAATGAAAAAAAGATAAAAAAATAAAATTCACAATTCAGTGTTTTTTGTATATTCCCCGAGTTGTGTGACCATCAAAACAACCCATTTTAGGACATTCTCATCACCCTCAAAAGAAAGTCTTTAGCTGTCACACTCCAAACTCCACATCCCCTCTAGCTCTAGGCAACCACTAATCTACTTTTTGTCAGATCTACTTTAATAAATGTCAGATAGATAGATAGATAGATAGATAGATAGATAGATAGATAGATAGATACAACCAACATGGCAAAATGTTAATAACTGGTGAATGTGAGTAAAAGATATATAGGTGTTCATTCAACTGTTCTTTTAAATTTTTTCTAAGTTTGAAATTTTTCAAAATAAAAATTGAGGAGTTGTAATTCATCAAGTTCAAAGAATAAAAAAGAAAATTCATAAAATCAATTAAGAGATGCAGAAAAGAATTTGATAAAAGTCAAGATCCATTTTATGACTTAAGAAATTTAGCAGTAAGTCCTAAGATTGATAAATCAGACAACTAATAATAAGAATTTCTGTTCATCAAAATATCTTATTAAAAGAGTTTAAAAAGCTAGAGATATACAGAAAAACTACAGAATATATATGCAATACATATAACAAACTAAGGAATTGTTTCTGGAATTTACACAGGAATCCTGTAAATCAGTAAGAAAAAGGTAGTTGATGCACTGGAAAAGTGAACAATAGTTTTGAATAATAGTTTCATTCAGAAAAGAGGATATTTAAGGGGCCAATAGACATAAGAAAAGGTACTCAACCTCATTAGTTGTCGGGGAATGCAATTTGAAACCACGGTGGGACACAATTATAATCCACCAGAATTGTCAAATTAAAAAGGCTGACACCAGCATGGGATGTTGAGGGATGTCTGGTGGTGGTGTGAATTGGTACAACCACTTTGGAAGACAGGCATTCAACATAAAGTTGACTATATCTGTACGTCTCCTGAACAATTTCACTCTGAGGAATGTTCAGTAACAAAAATTCAACCGAGGAAATTTAAAAGATCTAATTGGCTTTACTAACTGATTCATGGATCAGGAAGCAACCTGTCTAGCAAGTAAAAGCCTACAGAAAAGGAAAGGTTTTTAAAGGTAGCAAGGGAGTGGAAAAAAAGAAATTATTAGCAAAGAATCCATTGTTTTAGGCAAGATTATCTTCCCAAGGGAAATAGAAGGGGTCTATTAGTAAATGTCTTAGTGCTGCCCAAGCAGGTCCCATGCTGACTGGTTAAAGGTCACATTTAAAAAAAAAATTTTTTTTTAAAGATTTTATTTATTTATTTGAGAGAGAGCGAATGAGAGCGAGAGAAAGCACAAGGGGGGGAGGGTCAGAGGGAGAGGCAGACTCCCTGCAGAGCAGGGAGCCCGATGCGGGACTCGATCCCGGGACTCCAGGATCATGACCTGAGCCGAAGGCAGTCGCTTAACCAACTGAGCCACCCAGGCGCCCCTAAAGGTCACATTTTTGGTGGCGGTGTTGGTGGGGGGCGGTATGAAACTGCAGTTTGGTTAGGTAGTAAGTCTTGGTTTACTGACTTGGGGCTTTAACGGATGTCGTTTTGGGCCTGTGGTTCTCTTTTTAACAGGTATAGACCCAACAGAAAAAGCAGACCCCTATGTATCAAAATACATTAACAATAATATTATAGCATTCGTTAGCCAAAACTAGAAACAACCAAAAAGCCCATCAGCAATAGCATGGATAAATAAATTGTGGCCCGATTCATATGATGGAATGCTACCAGTGATGAAAATGAACACACTATTGTTCTAATAACTGTGTGCATTTATCTCAGACATATTGCTGAGTGAAAGAAGCTGAACACAAAAGAATGTATCAGTCTGCTTATGCGTCTATTGTACGTGAACATACACGTGAGTCCATTTATAAGTTCAAATGTAAACAAAACAAATCTACGGTGTTAGAGGTCCGTACGGTTGATAACTTTGGGGTAGAGGGAAGGAATAGTGACTGAATGAAGGCAGGGTAACGGGGTTCTGGGGAACTGCTTATCCTTTATTGGGAGGAAGTTCCATAGTTGTCTTCACTTGGTTTTCATTCATGAAGATGAACACGTATGATTTGTACCATTTTCTATTTAGTGCACATTGCTGTACTCATGTACGCTTTCTACTCTCTACAGCAGCAGAAAGTGTGGTTTTTTAAAGCTGGGAACTGAGGAGCTGAGCAGAGTTTCAGCCGAAAGATGCAAATCACTATCACTTCCAGTGACCAAAGCCTCTACTGATTTCACGTCATAGCTGCTTAACACTTTTTAAGGTTTTTTTTTTTTTTAATTTCCTCCGGAGTGAACAAACTTTTTTTTTTTTAAGATTTTATTTATTTATTCAGGAGAGACCAGAAAGAGGCAGAGGGAGAAGCAGGCTTCCCGCGGAGCAGGGAGCCCGAAGTGGGGCTCAATTGCAGGACCCTGGGATCATGACCTGAGCTGAAGGCAGATGCTTAACTGACTGAGCCACCCAGGTGCCTGTGAACAAACTTTTAAAAGGTTGAATCTGCATACCAAAAACTTGGAGATAATGACAAGTGTCACAGGTCCACACTTCTGCTCTCACCTGCAGACACAGCGACCATTGAGAAATATCTCAGAGGAGGTTTCTTTATCCTCCTCACTCATTTTTTTTTTTTTTTGAACTCTGAGTTACTTTTCAAAGTTGCAAACGGCTGCTAAACACATACGAGCATTAAGTACATTAACATTCCTCAGAACAAATGTCAGAGTGAATACAAAACCTGTCCCCTTACCTAGAACATATGGTTTTAACAACAACAGTGGTAATTTTTCATGTACCAGAGATGAACAGTTTGGCTTGTGCCTTTTTTTTATGAATTCAATCTGTTCCTGGTCCCAAGCCTGTAGTATGTCTCTTCCTTTCTGAATGGCTCTCAAAAAGGAGATGACAATCTGCGGATATTTCCCTTTACCACCGAGGGTACTAATCTTCTGGAAGACGTGGGAACAGATGAAAGTATGTGTTTCTTGGAATGGAAATTACCGATGGGTAGAATCCCATTACAACGCGCTTTGCTGGCGTATTCTATTGAGCAATTAGCCCTTGTCCGAGTGGAAAGGCTTCCTGCCATCTCCTGAAGGGAATAAGGCAATGTGGGCTTTTATGTACTTCAGAAAAACAAATATCTTGTATTCCCAGCTTTGTAAAATGTCAGATAAATGCATTTTTTTGCCAAAGAGGATGATTTTCTACATCGAAGGCTCAGGACGTGTGTGTGTGTGTCTACACAGTATGTATCCCCTACCTTGTGGCTGTATAGACATGTGACCATCCATAAAAGGTGTATTTGTTTCATTAATGTGTTTTACAGAACATTTTAAAATCAAATTAATTTAATCCCATTTTTAATCTAGCAAGCGCTACATGCCATAAAACTGCATGACAAAATGCTATAAATGGTGTAATAACTAATTTAAAGCAAGATTCTGTAAAAGTATCATACGCAGGGTAAATCCACCAGCTGTCATATTTTGGCAGCTGCTGTCAGTAGTCAGAAGTCAGCACACATGCAACCAGAGGTCCTAACAATTAAGAGATGCAGCTTATGTTTTGTAAAACTGACCAAAATATTGATGGCATACCTCCTTTTCGTGGATGCTCAGACCTGTTCAGAATAAAGCATATTGAAGGAGCTTGGGAAGATGGCTGAGTAGGAGGGCGCTGAGCTCAGCCCACCTCACATACGCCCTTAGACATCATCCACATCCAAGTTAATACACTGGAGAGCGGTCCGAAGACTGGCCAATTAAAGCATATCGAAATACCACCACTCACTCCACGTACTTCTAACACTGGTTTTACTCAGTCTTTCAAAAAGCTATATACTACTCCTGAGACATGCTAAGAACACATGGTTTCTTTCTATAACTGACATCATCTTGTTCTCAAACCTTCTGTCTAGGTGTGTAGTAGGCTCGTGGGAGCGGGGAGGAAGGACTTGCCAGTTCAAGCTTTCTCTTCCGGGTTAAATACTTTCTTCCCGGTCGCCTGGGTGGCTCAGTCGGTTAAGCGCCTGCCTTCGGCTCAGGTCATGATCCCAGGGACCTGGGATCGAGCCCCGTGTGGGGCTCCCTGTTCCCTGTTCCGTGGGGAGCTTGCTTCTCGCTCTCCTCCCTGCTGGTGCTCTCACTATCTCTGTCTGTCTCCCTCTCAAATAAATAATAAATAAAATCTTTTTAAAAAATAAATACTTTCTTCCAGGTAAATGCTCAGGTGTTCAGAGTTTTCCCCCTTTGCCTTCTCCTCCCTGAGAGGGTGGTGGCCAGGAGAGGAGGCTTCAGGTCCTCGGGCTCAGCTTCCTGGCTGCCCTCTGAGCCGCTGCTGGTCACTGCCGATGTCCTCATCGCCTGTTCCCTGGGCGCTGCTCCAATCACACGTGGCCGATGAACTTGGGGTCTATTCTCTTGGTGTGGGCGGGGCGTCGTCCACGTCCCTTGCTGCCTCAGTCCTGCCGCAGCTCTGGCTGTCACTCCTGACTGTGGTGACTCTCAATCGTTGCTGCCCTCTGCCCTTCCTTCCTCCCTCCTCTCTCCCTTTCTCCGTTTCCCTCTCCTTCCCTTCTGCCTTCTCCTCTACCGTGGAGTATCTACCATGTGCGAGGCACCGTATCAGGCACATGGAATCCACGAATAATGCCAACATCCCTGCCTCCTTGCCATCTGCATTTTAATGAGGGGAGTCAGACGATAAGCAACAAGCAGAAGTAAATCATACAGAGTATGTTCGGAGGACATGAGTGCTGTGGGAAGAAGAAAAAGAAGAGAAAGATTAAAGCAGGGCCAGTGAGATGAGGAGTGTCAAGATGGGGAGAAGGGCAGGTGTGGTGTTAAGTAGAGGAGCTGGGAAAGGCAGGGCCAGCCAGATGTGGTGGGACCCAAAGCTTCTACAAGTTGGGGGGTCTTCCTCCTCAAGAAACACATACAGAACAGTGAAGAAAACCTTAGTCCTCCAGGGGAATATTTATGTCAATGAAGAAAAGATTAGGTCCTATCTTCTGACTCAGCAATTTGCCAGAAATGTTTGCATAGAAATGCTTCCTAATTATAAACCGCTGTCCCCTTCCCCACCCTCTACGACTTCCAGCGGCTCTCAGCACGCACAGGGGCTGGGACGAAGCATGGGTCCGGCCACGTCTGCTCACTAGCTTCGTACGTAAATCTGCCTCTGTGGGTGTGCCTCGTGAAGAAGGAGAGACTGTCCAGGACTAGACAGAGGGGGAGACAGGCAGCCAAGGACATAAGAGATATGGAAAAGAGCGTTCCAGGGAGAGCAAATTCCATCATGGTCCTCCATCTGTGCCTCGATGATGATTCTGTTCCTGAGCGCGGGAGTGGCAAGGCTAGAGGCTGACTAACATCACCCGGACCATCCGCCTGGCTGTTCAGTGCCTCTTCCAAGGCAGCTCTCTGATAAGCATTACCGTACAGTGCAAAGATCTTCACACCTCATGGCCACTTCCATAGGTGCATCCCTACGCCTCCTCCCTAGACCTCCTTGTCCCCTGCCACACGTATTCCTTCCACGCCCTTCACAAGTGAGCCCGAACCATTCACCACTGCCTGCAAGTCCACGTATCTACTTACCTTGAACCTCTTCTCGCTCAATACAAAGGGATCACGAGGTCCAGTGCCCAGGGGAGGATTTCTTTCTCATCACTGGCTCTCAGGGCCACGTCTGATTCCATCAGTAGAGCTGGTACCTCAGCTCAATGTAGCGCGTTGACTCATCCTTGAACCAGACCCCTTTTTCTTCTCGGTCAATTAGCTGTAGGTGCGAGGTGAGGGCAGGTGTCCCAGGTGTCCCTACCCCAGAATTTTATATCTTCAACATTCAAATTACTTTGTATCTTTGGACTCACAGGGAGATCCAGGAAGCAGGAGGCAACATATCTAAGTTAAAAATCAGAAAGAAATTTGGAGGATAAGACTCAACAGCAACAAAACAATTTTGGTATTATGCCGTTTAACCGACAAAAAATAAAAACAAATTTCAAAGCATATCTTGAAAACAGGAGAGGAATTGGGGCGCCTGGGTGGCTCAGTCTGTTAAGCATCAGACTTCGGCTCAGGTCAGGATCCTGGGGTCCTGGGATCGAGCCCTGCATCAGGCTCCCCACTGTGGGGAGCCTGCTTCTCCCTCTTCTTCTGCTGCTCCCCCTGCTTGTGCTCTCTCTCTCTGTCAAATAAATAAATAAAATCTTAAAAAAAAAAAAAAAGAAAACAGGAGAAGAAAGACCTGAAAATTTCCCCGTGTATCGTAGCTGGGAAGTGGAAATTAATTTATCATAATTATTATTATCAACTGCATATGTATACACTTTATTGGTATTTCCTTAACTGGTTGCTGTTTCTTATCTAATATTTATTACTTATTTTGTGGAGATAAGACTACTGGGGGCACCTGGGTGGCTCAGTCAGTTAAGCGACCGACTCTTGGCTTCGGCTCAGGTCATGATTTCAGGATTGTGAGATCGAGCCCCGCCTCAAGCTCCACACTGGGCATGGAGCCTGCTTAATATTCTCTCTCTCCCTCTCCTTCGGTCCCTCTCTGCCTCTTAGAAAAAGTACTTAGAGGGGCCTGAGTACTTATTGTTTTATTTTTTGGAACATAAATATTCATAAGTCTTACACAAGTTTGAGTGCAATCCTTGCTCCACAATCTGTTTTTCCCTGTAAGGTTTTGTTTTATTCAACTACATATCTTCTATTATAAGGATTTCCAGAAGAATATACTGTAGATTCTACATTATTTATGCGGACCTTTTCGTCAGTGGCGATTACAGTGTGCTTCGAGTCCCATAACTGATTTCCCTTGTTTTTTTTTTTCCAGCCAGCCCAGCTTGAAATTTCCACGTATTCTTTGAGATTTTTTTTTTCACTCCTAACATTTAAGATCCTTCTTTTACAACATCTTTTGCAATGACTTCCTGTTTCCCCAATGCCGCCAGCCTAGCTGATATTTGGATTTTTGCAATAACCTCCTAACTAGTTTTCCTAGGTTCAACATCTACTTTTTCTAATATCTGACCTTTGTATTGCTCTGGGGTGGTTTTTCCTAAAATTCCCCTTTCATCATGCCTTTACTATGGCCAAAATTTTCAGTGGTGCCCCATCATCTCTAGAAGCAATCTCAAAACTCATTTGACTATGTACATATCAGTAGAAGTATTTTGAGCATGCATCCTTAATATATATGTATTTATTTTAAAATTACACATGTGTGCTCCTGTCTATCTATATATTTAGGATTTTTTTAAAAATTTTATTTATTTATTTGAGAGAGTGAGAAAGAGGGGGAGAGAGCACAAGTCGGGGCAGAGGCAGAGGGAGAAGCAGACTCCCCACTGAGCAGGGAGCCTGATGCGGGGCTTGATCCCAGGATCCTGGGATCATGACCCAAGCCAAAGGCAGATGTTTAACTGACTGAGCCACCCAGGCATCCCCTCCATCCATATATTTAATACTTAATACTAATGAAACTTAACTTTTAAATTTTTTTAGAAAAAAATAATTATGAATAAGAGTTCTAATATTTTTTCTTCTGGCATCCCAAAAGATCATTTAACATGATTCATTTTGGGTGATGGTGTGTAAGGGAGAATTGAAAAAAATCAGAGATGGGGCAGTGGAGTGCTGTCCCACTGTCTGTGGTGTTGACTATCATCGCACACTACCACATAATTGTGTCTCCTGTCCTTTGGATACTGGGGATTCCTGTCTAACCTTTCCTCACATTTATGAAACAAAAGGGAGAGCACTGGTGTTGTATGTAAATGATGAATCACTAAATTCTACACCTGAAACCAATTTTACCATATGTGTTAACTAACTAGAATTTAAAGAAACACTTGAAATAAAAAAAATGAGGGGGGATGTTACGGACTATAATCTCAACAGGATTCTGGCTCCTAAAATGGAGTTCTAGAGGAACTGGGATTCTCTGTCCTTCATGCTGAAGGAACAAAGTATCTCTTTCCGTTGGAAAGAAGCAGACTGACAATGAACAGAAATGGAGGGTTTAAGTAAGTCTCCATGTTAGCTGAATGATTGCATTTTTCCATTAAAGAACATAGTCAAGGAAAATGTTAAAGAAGATCTTAATCCTCATGTGTTCATAATTTTATAGCTTCATAACCAAAAATAATTGGGAACAAGAGAAAGAATTGCTGCTGAAGGCTGCTCAGTACAATGAAGTTGTACAGTGAGGTTCAGGAATATGAATGTTAGCAGGTTCATGAAGACTTTTGTGACTGTTGGCTATTAGAAGCAAGACTAAATTTCTGCCTTGAGGAAGATTCTGATGATCTATAAAATGTCAACTGATCTTGTCACAAATTAGTGGTTCACATGAACCTCATAAAGATTATAGAAGCTGCAGCACTTGTTGTATAAATGATGAAAGAGTATTTCCTCTCAAAATCTTCAGCTAGCTACACTTCAGCTGGATGCAAATCGGAAACCGTAAGTGAGACCTAGAGCGTCGGAAAATAGTTAGGTTTCTCATGTAAGTAAAAATGCATTGAGAATTCAGAACAACATCTGTTATTAATGGTTCTACCATAATGCCATTAGAGAATTTACAATCATTAGGGCAACTTTCTGTAGACCATTTGAAAAATTTACTTTTTACTTTCCATGGCAACAGATCTGGGGTCACTTGGTGCTGAGAAAAATGGATGTTTCATTGTGGGTATCAGCACCAATGTTTTATTTCAATATCAACTATAATATTTGAATGACCCAATGCCCTGAAACTCTTTGATACAAGTTGTTAACACAGATAGAGATTAAAAAGACAGAGCTTGACACTTAGGAATTTCACAATCCAGTGAAGGACACAGACAAGAAGATAAATGAGTATCATTGTATTATATTGCTTGATAGCTGTATGAACAGAATAGTGTGTCAGCACATAGGGAGATACCTAATCAGACTAGGACAGTCTTCTTAGATGAGATGTTGCTTGAGCTCACTCTCTCAGGGACAGCAGGAGTCAGCTAGGCAAACAAATGGGAGAAAGTCACTCCAGGGAAAGACAGCAAGCAGTGTTTGCAAAGGCAAAGAGGTGTGAGGCAGCAGAGCAAGATTTGGAAATCAAATGCAGTTCACGATCTTGATGCAGTGAATATGAATGGGTGAAAGGTAAGATCAGAAAACACCTTGTAGATTATTCTAAGGAGTATGAATGTTCTCCTGAGAGTAAAGGGGAAGTATTCATATGACTCACTCATATGTGGAATTTAAGAAACAAAACAAGTGAACAAAGAAAAAAGAGACAAACCAAGAAACAGACTCTTAATTACAGCGAACTGTTTACCAGAGAGGAGGTGGGTGGGGGGATGGGTGAAATAGGTGATGGGTTTTAAGGAGTATGCTTGTCGTGATGAACACTGGGTGTTGTATGGAAGTGTTGAATTACTATATTGCACACCTGAAAGTAATATATAACACTGTATGTTAACTGGAATTAAAATAAAAAACTTAAACAAAGAAAGAAGAGGTATTAAAAGATTTTGAGCAGTGAAGGGACATGATATTATGTGCATATTAAGAAAATCCTTCTAGACAATAATGTAAGGAGTAGATTCACAAAGGTCCCTAAAAGAGGGAGAAAATTTTGAAATATTACAGAAATATTGAGTCACCAATCAAGTCATCAAAAGTGAAGATGGAGACTATAGAGAAACACTTAAAAGATATTTAGGCTATAGTTTCAATAGGAGATATTAAACAATTAATTTTAAGGCAAGGGAGAGAAAGAAGTCTCAGATAACCCCTAACGTTTCATGACGGGAAAAGGATATCACCTGCTGAGCGAGGGAATGCAGAAGGAGCAACATATTTGGGAGAAGGATTGTGTGAGTTTTGGACGCGTTGTGCTTGAGGTGCCCATGGATCACAGGAGTAGAGATTCCCAGCAGGAAGATATATCCTTGATTCAGAAGTTCTGAAGAGCAATATCGGCTCAAAGAAGATAAATGGAAGTCATCCTCAGTGGGTGAAAAGGCATGAGTGGGATCCCCAGAGAGAGTGTAGAGTGAGGAGACAACTACGGTGAAGTCCCCGGGGAAAGGTAATGTTTAAGCAGGGACTGGAGGAACAAGAACCATCAAAGGAGAATAAACTCGAGTAGACAGGGAGTTCAGAAGAAAAGAGAGAGGTGGGTATCATGGAGGCCAGTGGAGGAGGAGTCTTCAAAAAGGGAGAGAATCAAAAGTGAAGAGGAAGACCGAAGAAATTTGTATCATACTTTCATTGTTATTTTTGGACAAATTTATATTTGCTTATTTATATGTATATGAACATAAATATCTGCTTATTTAGATTTTATTTACATTAGCTACTAAATATAAAAGTGCATAAGTTTAAATAAATTCCACAAAATACACATAGTCATATTTTGTAGCTATTACAGCTAACAATTATGGCCAGTGGTTTCAAGATACATCTTCCCTCTTGTATTCTTCTGGAAATGCCAGAGGCATTTTTTCCAGTTGTGCTTGAAGCAAAGCCTAGAACCACATAAAGCAACTATTCCTGAGATTCCCTAGTGTGAAATTTTATGTTATAGACATGAACTCTAATATATGACTGAATGGGTTCTTTTGAGAGCTACTTTATAATGCCATAATATAACTACTTGGACTCTCAGGTTCAGTCATTCAGGTTTTTATATTTGTCATAATGTCAGAAATTACCCTGAGGTGTCCAGAGAGTAGAAATACTTTGAATATGATAGAAACATATTCAGAGTTCTCAACACTGTCACATAAATGTTGAACCTAAATAATTGAATGAGAAAAATACATTTAAAAAGGTTTATTCCATAAGTTAAAGTCACCACAGTTTATAATAACCTCAAAAAGAATGCTGAATCTAAATCTGGGATACGGGTCTTTCAGGGCCAAAAGCCAAGTTAATTGAAACTCAGAAAATTACTTGTTAGGTGTTGTGTTCACATATGTGTGTGTGCGTGTGTTGGTTTTATGGGACGTCTGCCCAATGACATAACTAGAGTCCTAACTCTTGGCCTTGCCTAGCATAGGCTGAAATGCTAAAAGATGGAAGATTCTGTGTTGTTATGACATAGGAAATGAGTGAAGGAAAAATTGTTATTGCAGAAGAAAGAAGGGATTACTAAGGAGCAAATTCCTTGAGAAGGGGTGGGATCCAGAAAACATATGGAAGGATTAGCCTTTGATAAGAAAGGGGGCATTTCCTCAGTTGCTGAAGGAAGGGAAAGATAACAGCATGGATGCAGGTAAGTTTGTAAATCTGATGGTGAGAGGGTAAGAAAGTAATCATCTGAAAGCTCCTACTTTCTCAACCAAGTATAAGGTAAGGTGATGAAAGATTTGAGCGAGCAACCGGGAAGCGTAGAAGGTTTAAGAGGAGAGAAAAAAATGGTTCTCCTGGAAACAAGGACAGTAATCTTACTAGCAAAAAAGCATTGGGGTGGTAGGTTACAATGAAGGCCATCTGGGGTGTGGGATCACGAATTCTAAAGTAAAGCCAGTTTGCCCAATTGTGTGTATCTGGCAAAGTTCAACTGCTGGGTGCAGACAATGGGGCTGGTGGGCATCTGGGTCTGTTCAGACAAGTGTGGTGGAGGGAGAGAGAGGCTAAGTGATTACAGTGATGGGCCATGGAACGTAATCAGGAGAAGAATATGAAGAAAGGAAAGGGCAGATGGAGATGTAGAGGTCAATGGATTTTGTGTCATGATAAATGTGAAGTATGGTGGAAGTTCTTGGTCAAGTGTCATAGAAGATGAGAGGTTGGGGTTAGTGTGTGTAATGTTTTGAAGGTGATACAAGTTTTGGTGATGTGTATACAATCATGCAAGAGGATGACAGTACTGGAGTGGAGGAAAAGGTCATACTTTTGCCATAGGAAACCAAGGAAGTGATGGGCCAGGGCGTTAGGTGGGTCATCCATGTAAATATTGAAGCTGTCAAGAAAGATGATGAAGGTCGGGGGAGAGGGACACATAAGGGAGAGAGACCGGCTTTGCTAATGATAGCATTCAGTGGACGGGAGGGTGGTACCGACAGCTGTTATGAGTCTCAAGGGAGGGGGGAGTGATGGTCTGGAGTGCCAATAGTCCCCTTGTACATAGGAGCTCAAGGTCAGCTCAAGGTTTCAGTGACAGGCAGGAAATGGGGTGAGCCTGCAAGAAGAGGCTTAAGATGGGGGGAGAAAAAAAAAGATGGGGGGAGAGTTTTGCTTATCACAGAATTCGGGTTCCAGAGAGCTGAATGCATCATACACAAGTAACACGTTTGTTTTATAGTAATAATGTTTTCACTAATTAAAGCAAAATAAATTCTCATTAAAGAAAAAATTTAAAATATACAAAAGTATAAAAAAAGACAGTAAAAATCATCAATAATCTGACTCTTGGTGATAATCACTTTTAAATATTTTGTGTATATTCTTCCAGTCTTCTTTTCTTCCTACATGTGTGCACACATGTATGTGTGTGCATGCATTCATTACCCAAACTGACATCACCTAGTGTGTCCTAAAATCACTATAGGGGTGCCTGGGTGGCTCAGATGGTTAAGCGTCTGCCTTCAGCTCGGGTCATGATCCCAGGGTCCTGGGATCGAGCCCCACATCGGGCTCCTGGCTCGGCGAGGAGCCTGCTTCTCCCTCTCCCTCTGCCTCTCTCCCCGCTCATGCTTTCTCTCTCTCTGTATCTCAGTGTCTCAAACGAATAAATAAAATCTTTAAAAAAATAAAAATAAAATCACTATAGCAGAGTGCTTAAATATGTGGGTCTGGAGTCAATCGACCTAAGTTCAAATGTAGGCTCCACCATTTATTAGCTGTGTGATCTTAGGCAAGATTCTTAAATCTATGACTTAGTCTCCACACTCTTTTTTTTTTTTTAAGATTTTATTTATTTTTTGACAGAGAGAGAGACAGCGAGAGAGGGAACACAAGCAGGGGGAGTGGGAGAGGGAGAAGCAGGCTTCCCGCTGAGCAGGGAGCCTGATGCGGGGCTGGATCCCAGGACCCTGGGATCATGACCTGAGCCGAAGGCAGACGCTCAACCGACTGAGCCACCCAGGCGCCCCCAGTCTCCACACTCTTAAGTGGAGATAATAGTAAATTAAATCTACCACCAGTTCATATGAGGATTAAATGAGATAATGTATATATAGCAACTTACCACAATGTCAGACACAGTTTTAGTACTCAAGAAATTTTCTCTTTTATCTAAGATATCATGAAAATTTCTCATTCTATTAAATATTCTTCAAACACAGGACTTGCCCATTAGTATCCCATTATATTTATGTACTCTATGTCCGTCCCTTGTCAGTCAGAGCATCATGTAGAAACTAAGGCCGCACAGCATAATGGCAGGCTCCAGAGTCAAAACACTTGGGTTTAACTTCTGGCTCCACCACTTACTCTCCCTATGACTTTGGGTGAGTTACTTAACTTCTATAATCTCAATTTTCTAACCTGTGAAATGGATACATTTCTCCTGAGTTGTTATGATATTTAACTGATACAACACATGTGAAGTACTCGGTAAATCTTAGCAATGATGGTGGTGGTGGTGGTGGTGTGGTGGGGTTTCCAAATATTTAAGATGTTTCCAATGTATGCCAATTGCATTACTCATTTTATAATTTCTAGAGGGTAAGGTTAACTGAAAGTGTAGCGCTTACATTGGCCAACGGGGGAAGGAATTGGGGAGCTCTGATTGGCCAATGGACAAAATATATTTCAAGATTCCAAATGGTGCACCTAAAGTAAAACTTGTATGGTAACAACTAATATGTCTTTTTTTTTTTTTTTAGTAAGACTGATGAATCAAAGGAAAAGATCAACCACTTTAAGAGAACATGTAATTTGATTGTAAAGTAATGAGAAGGACTCCACAACAATCAATCTTATTATTTTTGAGTCACACGTAGAGTGTTTATGCTCTTCTGGAAACAGGAAGCTTTGGTAAGCCCAATGATTATGTCACTTTATGATGAATAAAAGTACACACACATCTATTAATATTCTCTTTGCCTTTGAGCCTTGATGCTAAAAATATGACCTAGCATATGTCACATTGGTTTTCATGTGATCACTAAGCTCATTATTTTCCCCGACATAATCTTTTATTTGATGACTCGAGTGCTAATGAATTCAATACAATATCTCTTATTGTCAGAGAAAAATCCTGGTAGAATCTTCGTTATTATCTCAGTTGATGATGCAGGTCTGAATTTAAAAATGTAATTCAAATTTTTTTGAAGCTGTGTCAGATCTGTTTGCTTCACCTTCTGTTCAGTGCACGAAGCAATTAGCTTTGGCTATATTAATGTAATACTTTCCTATAACAGCATATGAAAATTTGAGAAGAAAAGTTATTCCAACTTTTTCAAACAAACTTTCAAAAATATTAAAATCATCGACCCAGGAGTATCAAAAATAGTGGAAGGCAGAATCTGGCCAAGAACAAAGCAACAGAGATATTTAAAATTGCTACCCATCAGCCAACTGTTGGTGCTAAATTAGGGGGCGGGAGAGTACATTATGCTCTATCTCTTGATGGAAAGGATTGGTGCCTAATGATGAAAGCTGTGTCTACACAAGGTGAGGAATTGGAATGGATTTTTCACATTATGTAGACCATGGTTTATAATAATCTAGAGTAGTAAAGACATCATTGGTAATAATAGATTACAAAATGACGCTACAATAGCTGAATTGAGATCCATTGCATTAACTGAAATAAAAGTACATTTCCAGGTGGTGGGAGCAGCAAACACGGAGACAGGAGAGTGAGCATGAACGCACAGTGGTTGGCCACAGGATGGAACCCCAAGGGGTCAGGGCCCCCAGACCGGCATTCCTTATGGGGGGTGAGGGAAGGGAAGGCGTGCTGACAGAGCTCTTCTCTGAAGAGCCCCCTTTGGAGCGTTTAAGTGCCCTCACAATAGTGGTCACTGTACATTTTGTTGACCCTCAGGTCTATGATTTTTATCTGTGAGGTTTTTTCTTTTTTCTCCCTTAAAAAAAAATCTCAATCGTTCTGTATTTTTTGGTTTCACCTATTTCTTCTATTGTCACAATAGAAGAGGCAGGCCTTACACCCCTTGTACATAGACTATGGATAATGGCTTGTATTTGTATAAATATCTGAAGACTGTTTGCACACAGAACCCACGTCAGGCGTTCAATAAACGTATGTGATGCTTACGCTCTTCAAAGCACATACGCTTTTCCACATCTTGTCTGAGCCTCAGAACAGCCCTGTGAAGAAAGCAGGGCAAATACTTACGCCATTTTTCAAGAGAAGAAATTGGAACAGAAATCGAGAAACAGGAACAGGTCCCCAGAGTTGTTAGGAGTGGGACTAGAATTTGACCCTTGCTGAATTCTCTTTTGGCAGCTTCTCCTCGTTCTGAGGCATCCAAAACACATCAGCAAAAATTTGGGGCACATCACCCTCTCCCAGACACCGCCAGGTCTTCCTTGCTTCTGAAATAAGATTCACACTAGTGTGGGCTTTGAGTCTCCACAGCAGAAGCTCTTAACCACGAGTCCATGGATCCCGACGAGGCTTACAGATGGGCTTCTGAGAACACTCCAAAGTGAATGCAAACTGTGTGTTTCTGTGCCTATTTTCAGAGCTATCAGCGGATTCTCAAAGGGCCCATCAAATCATCCATCTGGGTCACTCTTACACCTGAATCTGTTGAGGGTTTCCAGACTTCTAGTCTTTTCTTCAGCAGAAGATGCAGGTTATTAGTGAAGCCCCATTATTTCAAATATATGAGTTGCTTCTTTATGCTGCAACCTTATTAAAATAAATACATGAGAACCTCCTAGTGAACAGGAATTTGGAGATAAATAAAGCCAATGCTTGGCTTCCTAGAGGTTTAGCGGGAGTTGCTGCTCTGTCTGATAGATGAATCAGATCTCCAGGAAGAGGCTCAGGTCAGTCAGTATTAGTGCTTCTCAAATGTTCATAAGACCCTTCTAGAGAGCCCATGCAAGCTCCAGTTTCTGAGTGGGCATCCAGACCTACTGACTTGGAACCTTGGACGGATCCTGTCGTCTGCATTTTAACTGATGACCCCATTTAATCCTGACGCCTGCCAGTGGTCCACACAAGGAGAAAAAAATGCTATAAAGACTGGCACTTTCCCATTTCAGGAATCTCTCTCTCTTACACAGAAAGAAGTTAAATTAAAAGAAAAAGTTATTGAAGCAGAAGCCACACACACTGAGAAAGGCGCACACAACGTAAGTGTATTCATAGCCCGTGTGACTTAGCACCTGGGAACACACTCGTGTAAGCACCTTGCAGGTCAGCTGACAGCAGGGCCAGCTTCCCGGGAAACACCCCTCCCAGGGACGACTCCCTCCTGTCTCTGTAAAGGTGCCACTAGTTTTGCCTGTTTTTGAACTTTATACAAATTGAATGAGAGGCTTTTGTGTTTGGTAGCATCGGATTATAAAAGCCACACCAGTTATTTTAACAGAGATAATCTCATTTACTACACGAACTGTTGGCATGGGGACTGGAGAAGGCAAAAAGGGACACTAAGGTGGCGCGTAGGTAGCAACCAACCTCAGGATGCAATTACCCCTCTAGGACTGGGGAGCGAAGACAACAAGTTGCTGCTTTTTCTGAGACGAGTGAAAACCGAAAAGTGGAAACCCTTGACGATGCGGTGGGAGCAGGTCCATTCCCTCTTCTAGCCTTGCGGGATCCCGCTAGTGCCCCCTAGTGGCGGAGCCGGGCGGGGAGCTAGTTTGCTGAGCACAAACGTGCTTCAGAGGCCCAGCCCAGCCCTGGGAGCAGGGAATGGAAGGATGGGCTTGAAGCTGAAAGCCGACAGCTAAATAACCTGCAGAGATCCTTCAGCTCAAGATGATGTTTGTGAGATCCATCCGTGTTATGGGCATCGATTGCACATTGTTGTGCAATAGAACTCTTTCATTATCTAAAATGGAAACTCTATATCCATTAAACACTACCCCCTCCCCTTTGCACCCAGCTCTTGGCAACCACCTTTCTACTGTCTGTTTCTGTGGTTTTGACTTTAGGTACTTCACATGAATGGAATCATCTAGTATTTGTCCTTTGGCGACTGACTGATTTCACTTAGCATAATGTCCCAGAAGTTCTTAATTTTAATTGAGTACGATGTAGCACTTTCTCTGTATGGTTAGTACTCTTCATGTCGTATTTCAGACATTTTTTCCTAACACAGGGTTATGAAGGTATTACCTTAAATTATCTTCTAGATCTGTGCTAATATAATAGCCACTGACCATATATGACTATTAAATTAAATTAAATTTAAAATAGTTTCTCAGTCGCACTAACCACATTTCAAGTGCTCAGCAGCCGCATGTGACTAGTGGTTAACGTATTGAATGGTGTAGAAAGTTCTATCGGACAGCACTGATCCAGAAGTTTTATTGTTTACTTTTCACATTTGGTTCTGCCTTCCACCTGGAATTTATCTTTGCGTATGTGTTTGGTAGTGGTAAATTTTAATTTTTTCCACATGCATCCCTACTTAATCCAGCACTATTTATTTTCCCCCCGCTGCTCTGCAGTGGCTTAGTAATTTATGAAGTCTCTATTTATCAGTGAATTTGTTTATGGCTTCTCTATTCTGTTCCATTAACGCACTTATCTCCCCTTGTGCCAATAAGCACCACATGATCTTAATTACCATACTTAAATATGTGTTGACATCTGGTAAAGCAACTCCTCTCAACTTGGTCACCTTCTTCAGCAAAGTCTTGACTATTCCCGAACTGTTACATTTCCGTGCATACTTCTATTTTATTTTTTTAATTTAAAATAATCTCAAACTCACAGAAAAGTTTCAAGCACAGAACAATCACTCTTTTTTCTGAACCATTTGAGAGTAAGTTGCCCCATCACCCCTGAACACTTCGGTGTATTTCTACAAAGACACCCCCCTGTAAAATCAATCCTCAAAATCAGGAAATTGACACTAACAGAGTTTTACCATTGAAACCTTAGACCCCATTCAAGCTGTCCCAAGGATTTAATCTAGAGCCATACCCTGCATTCATGGTATGTCTCTTTAGTCCTTAACCATCTAGAATATTTCTCAGTCTTCCCTTGAATGTTGTGCCCTTGACACTTTTTGAAGATGAGAGGCCATTTACTCTGTAGAATGTTCCCCCCGTCTGGGGTGGTTCGTGTTCCATCTTTATTAGATCCAGGTCATATGTCTTTGGCAGAACTATCACAGTGGCGATGCTGTGTTCTTGAATCTTCTCAAGCGGTACATCAATTTGATTTGTGCCATTATCGGTCATATTAACTTTGGACACTTGAGTAAGGTGGTGTCTGCCAGGCTTTTCCACTATAAAGTTCCTTTTTCCCCCTTTGGATTAAATATTCTTGGGGAAGTTACTTTGAAGTTATGTGAGTACCTTCTATCTCTATAAGCTTTCAATGAATGAATGAATGAATGAATTAATATCAGGATGAACTGAGAGTTTCCTGTTGTATTCAATGGGCTGGACTATGTTACTATCATTACTTATTTTGATGCTCAAATTATCGCTAATTTGATTGCATATAGACATTAATATAGATGTAAATGTGAATGTTGTATGTCTGTGTGTGCATGTATTCTCAAGCTTTGTCATCTGGGAGGTTCTGGGAGCAGGGACACTCCAATAGTAATAAGCACCAAACTCTAGGCTCCAGTTGTAATAATTTCTTTTTTTTTTTTTTAAGATTTTATTTCTTTACTTGTCAGAGAGAGAGAGAGAGAGAGAGAGAGAGAGGGAGAGAGAGAGCACAAGCAGGGGGAATAGCAGGCAGAGGGAGAAGCCGGCTCCCTGCTGAGCAAGGAGCCCAGCATGGGACTTGATCCCAGGACCCTGGGATCATGATCTGAGCTGAAGGCAGACGGTTAACCGACTAAGCCACCCAGGCGTCCTTCCAGTTGTGCTGATTTCTGTATTTGCTTATATATTTAAAATAATGAGTTTGGGGTGCCTGGGTGGCTCAGGTCATGATCCCAGGGTCCTGGGATAGAGCCCCACGTCGGGCTCCCTGCTCCGCAGGAAGCCTGCTTGTTCCTCTCCCACTCCCCCTGCTTGTGTTCCCTCTCTCGCTGTGTCTCTCTCTGTCAGATAAATAAATAAAATATTAAAAATAAAACAATGAGTTCACAGTGATATCTTTAATTGCTATTCAGGGTCTATCTAGTTTCCCCTTTGCTCATTTGTCATTCTTTTCTCTAACAGTGAGAAACTAGGCTCCTAGTATTTTTTTTTAAGATTTTATTTATTTATTTGAGAGAGACAGAGAGAGCATGAGAGGAGAGAGGGAGAAGCAGACTCCCTACTGAGCAGAGAGCCTGGTGCCCACATGCCCGATCCCAGGACCCTGAGATCATGACCTGAGCTGAAACCAAAAGTCGAACGCTTAACCGACAGAGCCACCCGGGCGCCCCCACCCCTGTATTTTTAATGTATTTATTTATTTGATCAATCACTCAGTAAATAACAAATCTCCTGTTGTCACTGTCAGCCCCCTCTTCCCTCCTCATGGGCGCATTCCTTACCCCACCTGGGTTTCAACACCTGTGCTGGGGCATGCACACACCTCTCCTCCCCTCGGCTGACACTCGTGTCAGGTGCCCCTCTTCACAAGTGGTGGCTTTCCTTACCTCAATTGAGACCACCCGTCCTCCCAGCCTGCACCCCCTGCATGGCCACGCTCCTCATCCTGCTTGGACTTTGGCACCCCATACGGGGCCCATTCCTCAATGTGGATGCCCTCCTTACCCAGAAATGCTCTTGGTAATATGTCCCATCATTTGTAAATACTTCTTATGCTTACTTGCATATCTATCATGCCATTCCAAAAGCAGCCATCATTCTATAAACAAAGCACATTGGTGGAGCCATCCTTTTCCACTCGGCATTTCCCTCCCTTTGTGGGTACCTTATTCACCCATCATCTTTTGGTTTGTTCAAAGTGTACCCCTGCTTGTTCAGAGCCCAGAGGTTTCTGCCACCCCGTACTGTGGCAGGTGCAAGGTAGAGGCGTTGGGAAGTATGGGGAAGGGGGAGAGTGCTGACTTGGGGTCTCCTTATATAATTTAGTGGCCTTTCAAACACAATAGTCCCCAAACCTTCTATTGACCACTCCCCATGCTTCATCCATTTTCCCTGTTCCAGAAGGTGGCATCCTCATCCCACTCAATTGCCCAAGACAGAAATCTGGAAGTCATTCTTAATTCTTCACTCCCCCTAACTTCTTTACCCAGTTCTTCAATTTTCCCTACAAAGTCTACCTAAGATCTTTCCCTTTCCCTCCACATCTTGTTGGACTCCAGTGACAGCCACCTGACCGGTCCTTCCACTCTGTTCTCTGTATAGCGGCCAAGTTCTCTCTCAGAAATGTATAGCAGATCATGCCATTCTTGGGTTTAAATTCCTTTCTTGGGGTTCCTACCACATTCAGAATAATCGAATCTCATTACCGTGGTCTGAGTACTGCCCCTACTCTCAGACATTGCCTTCATTGTATTTCTCCTTATGTCACCCAGGGTTCAGCCACTCCAGATACCCTTTGTTTCATTCAGGGTATAGAGCAAGCTCTCTCCAGTCTCTGGGTTTTTAGAAGGTGTTCCCCCAATGGATGGGGACACTCTTCACCCCCCTTCAAAGCTCTTCCCAAGGGTCATAATGATATGTGAACTTATTTTCTTGTCCATCATAGCTCACTACACTCCCACCTGGATGGATCAGAAGTAAAGGTCAGTGATTCATCAGTTGTATATAACACCCAGGGCTCATTCCATCATGTGTCTTCCTTAATGTCCATCACCCAGTTGCCCCGTTCCCCCCCACCCCGCCTCTGCTTCAGCAACACTCAATTTGTTTCCTATGCTTAAGAGTGTCTTATGGTTTGTCTCCCTTTCTGATTTCATCTTGCTTTATTTTTTCCTCTCTTCCCCCTGTTTTTTTTCTTAAATTCCACATATCGGGGAGATCATATGATAATTGCCTTTCTCTGATTGACTTACTTCGCTTAGCATAACACCCTCTAGTTCTATCCACAACATTGCAAATGGCAAGATTTCATTTTTTTGATGGCTGAGTAGTATTCCATTGTGTGTGTGTGTGTGTGTGTGTGTGTGTGTGTGTATAAAGAAGATATCTTCTTTATCCATTCATCTGTCGATGGGCATCTGGGCTCTTTCCATAGTTTGGCTATTGTGGACATTGCTGCTATAAACATTGGGGTGCAAGTGCCCCTTTGGATCACTACATTTGTACTTTTGGGGTAAATACCCACTAGTGCAATTTCTAGGTTGTAGGGTAGCTCCATTTTCAACTTTTTGAGGAATCTCCATACTGTTTTCCAGAGTGGCTGCACCAGCTTGCATTCCCACCAACAGTATAAGAGGGTTCCCCTTTCTCCCCATCCTTGCCAACATCTGTCATTTCCTGACTTGTTAATTTTAGTTATCCTGACTGGTAGGAGGTGGTATCTCATTGTGGTTTTGATTTGTATTTCCCTGATGCCGAGTGAGGTTGAGCATTTTTTCATGTGTCTATTGGCCATTTGTATGTCTTCTGCCCATTTCTTTCTTTTTTTTTTTTTAAGATTTTATTTATTTATTTATTTGACAGAGAAAGAGAGAGAGAGGGAGCACAAGCAGGGGGAGCAGGAGAGGGAGAAGGAGGTCCCCAGTGAGCAGGGAGCCTGATGTGGGGCTCGATCCCGGGACCCCGGGATCATGACCTAAGCTGAAGGCAGACACTCAACCGACTGAACCACCCAGGTGCTCCTCTTCTGCCCATTTCTTGATTGGATTATTTGTTCTTTGGGCATTGAGTTTGATAAGTTCTTTATAGATATTGGATACTAGCCCTTTATCTGATAAGACCTTTGAAATATCTTCTCCCATTCTGTCGGTTGTCTTCTGGTTTTGTTGACTGTTTCCTTTGCTGAGCAAAAGCTTTTTATCTTGGTGAAGCCCCAGTAGTTCATTTTTGCCTTTTTTTCCCTTACCTCTGGAGACGTGTCTAGCAAGAAGTTGCTGCCTGTGTTCTCCTCTCGGATTTTGATGAATTCCTGTCTCACATTTAGGTCTTTCATCCATTTTGAGTCTATTTTTGTGTGTGGTGTAAGGAAATGGCCCAGTTTCATTCTTCTGCATGTGGCTGTCCAGTTTTCCCAACACCATTTGTTGAAGAGACTGTCTTTTTTCCATTGGATATTTTTCCCTGCTTTGTTGAAGATTATTGACCATAGAGTTGAGGGTCCATTTCTGGGTTCTCTATTCTGTTCCAGAATTCTTGAAGTCCGGAATTGTGATGCCACCAGCTTTAGTTTTCTTTTTCGACATTCCTTTGGCTATTCAGGGTCTTTTCTGTTTCCATACAAATTTTAGGATTATTTGTTCCATTTCTTTGAAAAAAGTTGATGGTATTTTGATAGGGATTGCATTAAATGTGTAGATTGCTCTAGGTAGCATTGAAATTTTAACAATAATTGTTCTTCCAATCCATGAACGTGGAACATTTTTCCATTTTTTTGCATCTTCCTCATTTCCTTTCATGAGTGTTCTATAGTTTTCTGAGTGCAGATCCTTTGCCTCTTTGGTTAGGTTTATTCCCACGTGTCTTATGGTTTTTGGCATAATCATAAATGGGATCGACTCCTTAATTTCTCTTTCTTCTGTCTCATTGTTAGTGTATAGAAATGCAACTGATTTCTGTGCATTGATTTTGTGTCTGTGTGTGTGCATTGATTTTATATCCTGAATTCCTGTATGAGTTCTAGCAATTTGGGGTGGAGTCTTTTGGGTTTTCCACATAGAGTATCATGTCATCTGCAAAGAGTGAGAGTTTGACTTCTTCTTTGCTGATTCAAATGTCTTTTATTTCTTTTTGTTGTCTGATTGCTGAGGCTAGGACTTCTAGTACTATGTTGAACAACAGTGGTGATAGTGGATATCCCTACCGTGTTCCTGACCTTAGGGGAAAAGCTCTCAGTTTTTCCCCATTGAGAATGATATGGGCTTTTCATAGCTGGCTTTTATGATATTGAGGTATGTTCCCTCTATCTCTACTCTGTGAAGAGTTTTAATCAAGAAAGGATGCTGTACTTTGTCAAATGCTTTTTCTGCATCTATTGAGAGTATCATATGGTTCTTGTCCTTTCTTTTATTAATGTAGTATATCACAATGATTAATTTGCAGATGTTAAACCACCCTTGCAGCCCAGAAATAAATCCCACTTGGTCGTGGTGAATAATCCTTTTAATGTACTATTGGATCCTATTGGCTAGTATCTTGGTGAGAATTTTGGCATCCATGTTCATCAGGGATATTGGCCTGTAATTCTCCTTTTTGGTGGGGTCTTTGTCTGGTTGTAGGATCAAGGTAATGCTGGCCTCATAGAAAGAGTTTGGGAGTTTTCCTTCCATTTCTATTTTTTGAAACATTTTCAGAAGACTAGGTATTAATTCTTCTTTAAATGTTTGGTAGAGTTCCCTTGGTAAGCCATCTGGCCCTGGGCTCTTGTTTGTTGGGAGATTTTTGATTACTGCTTCAATTTCCTCACAGGTTATGGGTCTGTTCAGGTTTCCTATTTCTTCCTGGTTCAGTTTTGGTAGTTTATACGTCTCTAGGAATGCATCTGTTTCTTTCAGATTGCCTAATTTGTTGGCATATGGTTGCTCATAATGTGTTCTTATAATTGTATTTCTTCGGTGGTGGTTGTGATCTCTCCTCTTTCATTCATGATTTTATTTATTTGGGTCCTTTCTCTTTTCTTTTTGATAAGTCTGGCCAGGGGTTTATCAATCTTATTAATTCTTTTAAAGAACCAGCTCCTAGTTTCATTGATCTATTCTACTGTTCTTTTGGTTTGTATTTCATTGATTTCTGCTATGATCTTTATTATTTCTCTTCTCCTGCTGGGTTTAGGCTTTATTTGCTGTTCTTTCTCCAGCTCCTTTAAGTGTATGGTTAGGGTGTGTATTTGAGACCTCTCTTGTTTCTTGAGAAAGGCTTGTATTGCTATATACTTCCCTCTTAGGACGTCTTTGCTGCATCCCAAAGGTTTTGAACAGTTGTGTTTTCATTTTCATTTGTTTCCATGAATTTTTAAAATTCTTCTTTAATTTCCTGGTTGACCCATTCATTCTTTAGTAGAATGCTCTTTAGCCTCCATGTATTTGAGTTCTTCCCAAATTTCCTCTTGTGCTTGAGTTCAAATTTCAAAGCACTGTGGTCTGAAAATATGCAGGGAATAATCCCAATCTTTTGGTACCTGTTGAGACCTGATTTATGATCCAGTATGTGATCTATTCTGGAGAATGTTCCATGTGCACTCAAGCAGAATGTGTATCCTGTTGCTTTAGGATGGAATGCTCTGAATCTATCTGTGAAGTCCATCTGGTCCAGTGAAACACACATCTTTTAAAAAGTCACATTCCCCTTCCCCAGTTACACCTAGACCTGGGACTTCAGACTGTCAGGGCAAGGCTGCTGGGGATGCAGAAAGGGGAAAAAAGGAGATGTGAAGCTTCCAGAGCCAAGATCTTGACCTTGACAATAGATATGGAAGATTTCTCATGAGAGAATTGACATTATCCTCTAGGGGAAAAAACAAAGCTGGGGCAGGTGGGGGTGTGGGAGAACTTCTTGTGGAGGGAAGGTTGAGTGCTGGAGGGGAAGGGAGTGAGCTAGGTGCTGTGAGTTAGTGTCCTTCACCTGTCACCAGCTGTGTGCTTATGCATCCTTAAGTTTGGCAGCTTGGGGATGGTGGAGTCTGTGCCTGCTTTCTGGTGTGGTGCAGGGATGAGAGCAGGGTCCTGGGTTGTCTGGCACAGGGCCAGCATAGTGGGGTCACGCAGTAGGGAGGACATGGGACTGCCTGATGTGGCTGAGCAAGGAAGCCTGAGCAGTGCCTGGTGGGGCGAGGAAGTGGGAGCCACACAGGAAGGGCCTCTGCACTGGCATGAGGAAGACCCAGGGCTCCTGGAGGTGGAGGAGACTTGCATCTCCCCTGAGGTGGGGATCTCTGCCCGCAATTGGAGACAAGAGGGGGCCAAGCACCTGCGTGGGCAGATGCCCACCGAGGACCAAACACCTGTACTCTGAGGCTGCAAAGTTACCTTCCACCGATCATTTAGAAGGAAGTTTTGCTTCCTAGACAGGAGAGGGACAGGAAATGCTGATCTGACTGATTTTAAGCCTTCAGTGACCAAGTCTACATTCTTTCACTAGACAACATGAGAGCTCAAGGTAGATTTTAATCTAAATTCTAGAAATATCAGAAACTGCACCTTTTTGTTTTGTTCACCTGGGTTTTGTGGCTTGCAACTGTTGTTCAGACTACGAATGAGTTAACACCTGACACCTTTGCATGCAGGAGACCTGTGTTCCCCGGGGGTCTCTCTCCTAGAGGCAACGCTTGCTATGCATATTTAATGGTAAAGATGATTGGATATACACCTGTGAGTTTTTTGTTTATGTTTCCATGAATTTCTAATGTGTTCCCTATATGATATGACGTCTTTTGATTTCAGGAACTGTGCCTTCTATGTGATTCAGAAATGTCCACAAGGTCTTATATAGAGGTCTTCCAAGAAGGCACAGGATGCATTTCTTCATGCCTACTTGGCTTCCTTTGATGCCAGATTTTATTTATTTATTTGAGAGAGTGAGCAAGCACAAGCAGGGGGAATGACAGGCAGAGGGAGAAGCAGGCCCCCCACTGAGCAGGGAGCCTGATCCCAGGACCCTGGGATCATAACCCGAGCTGAAGGCAGACGCTTAACCAACTGAGCCACCCAGGGACCCCTCCCTCAATGTTTTTATTCTTCCTTTCTCAGTCTTTGTCTTGGCGTTTCCTGGAGTTCTCTTTTGATTCTTCTTTTTCTTAAAACAAAACAAAACAAACAATCCCAAGAAAATAAATTTTACTCTGGCATTGATGGCAGGAAGAGGTCTAAGGTAGTAGAAATGGAGGTACAGTTCAGCACAGACTGCGGATAGGCTGGTTTGGCTGCTGACGTCACCACTCACACGCTTGTGGGTTGAGACTCAGTTTCCTGATAACGGGACTCAGCAAACTCTGGCCAGTGCACAACGCCACTCGCTGTCTTCGGATGCTACCTGTTTTCATATGGCCCGTGAGCTAAGAATGGTTTTTACATTTTTAAATGGCTGAAACGAAACCAAAAGAAAACACGCTATTTTGAGACTTGTGAGAATTACATGAAATTCACATTTCAGCACCCATAAATACGGTTTTATTGGGATACAGCCACTCTCATTTGTTTGTATACGGCCCGTGACCGCTAACGCGCTGTAATAGCAGAATTGTGGGCTTTACTCTCTGGCCCTTTATAAAAATGTTTGTCAACCTCTGCCTTATCTGGGAAAAAAAAACGGATAATGATTCCTACATCAGAGGGTTATTTTTGTGTGTGAGGATTGAATGAATACTAGAAATAAAATATGGTGCTGCACCTGGAATCTGCAGGTGCTTGAAAAATGATTCCCTTCCACCAAGCCTGATACTTGAACCTTATCACATTCAGTAAAACGGTGACTTTTGCTTTCGAGATGGTTTTGAAGCATGGTACGGAGCATTTGCATAGCCAGATAGACGGACAAACGAAATGTACTTTGTATTCTATGTAGAAATACCTTTCACTAATGAACCTCCCAGGAGTGCCCAAGGATTAATTCAAACCTAAATGCTTCCCCATTAATTTGATAAGCCTCTAATACACGGTATACAAATTACACAGTGGAGTTTAATAATTTAGAAGTGTTGTATGGGTTGCCACACAATAGCTGGAAAAGGCAAGTTTGCTTGTAAAACATTCCCTTGGGTCCAGGAGATGCCAATTGCAATAGAAAGGGTCTCTACCTTGCCTTTCCAAGACAACTGCCAATTTCTGAATCCTCTCCCCAAGTACCTCCAGTGTGTCGGAAATTTTATGTTCATCTGGCCACTAGAGAGCACTTTGAGACTAACAAAGCTGGGGCCGGGCACCCAGGCCTCGGTTTGAACCCCGGTCTCCCGTGGCCGAGGGGCGGTGCGCTCGCTGCGCCATCTAGCTTAGGCAGTGACTTACAAAGGGCCATCAAGGCTGATGGATGCATTTTGTGAAGCTTAGTGACCTGTGGTAGTGATAATGAAGTATTCTGCAGCCCAGATAACATTTTATTCTGTCACTACGGTTTTCTGCCTCTGGTGACCACCTAATTTGTACTGCTTTACAGGGTATTTTTAAGGCGAGCGTTTTAGCCAGGGTCCCAGTTCCCTTATTGCTCGGTCTCTTCTCTGTCAGACTGAATTTCTCTCCAAGAGAAAATATCGCTTGATATTGATTCCCGTGCACGAGATAATTTCAGGTCCTCCCTCTGCAGTTCATCCGAAGCCCTGTTTAAAATCTTGAAGAGGTTTTCCAAGGCTAAGGGGTGCAGTACAAAAGAACAGTTCTTAAATGTGTTTAAAAGACCCTTGGCTACATTTTCTGATGTCTCATCAGCAGTTTGCCCTGATACACTTTCCATTGTTATTACAACTGAACCATATCATAGGGAGTTGTACCAGCAAGACCATCAAGTTTTCTAAAAAGCTATAAAGCTTTGATGTTTTCTGGCCTATTTCTTACTGTGCTCTTAAAAATGTTTAGCTTCTGCTGAGCCCAATGTGTACCTCTAAAGGCGTGTGCAGTGAAAAACTCTTCAAGCATCTCCGGGACTGCTGTCATATCTGTCTCTACAGCAGGAGGAGGAGATTCTGTTTGGTGAAGCAAGGGGGGAGTTCTTTGTGGCGTGCACTGTGAGTGAATACCACCGACCTTCAGCTGTGCTCCGGCCCATCAGCGCTGGGGTCTGGCTGTGGAGATAGAAGAAGAATCTACTCTCCTGGCCACTGCTTATGAGCATTTCGCAAAGCCATTCCATTCTGGTATTATTGTTTGCATCAAAGAGAAATCAAAGGCATCAGTTCTAGCCCCGTTTCCTAAACCCATTGAGGTGTTTATAAGGATCGGTTTGCAGGGGACTTCTTTGATGTTTTCAAAATTCTAAATAATTTCTCCCTCTTTTGAATGACACTTGACTTTCAAGCAAAGAATATTTCTGCATGTGAAATGTCGGTTCTAATAATAACCTGCTTAATGCGCCACTGAAATCACTAATAGAATTTGCTACCGTTTTTACAAAAAGAAGTATCTTTGCTCTATCCAGGTGCCTGGCTCCCAGACCCCGGCTAGCACAGCGCCAGACCGTTGCAAACAAACAGACGGCTTCGTAAGGAAATTACCCTCTAAAATGTAAACTTGCTATCTCCTCTTTTGCCAACACAAACCATTTGCAACGTGCATGCAAAAAGAGCAAGGGAGTGAATAGGCTATTAACAAAGACTTTCAAGAGATAGATTCCTCTGGGTTTCACGGGGAGCCATGAATATGACAACATAAAGGAGTGGAAGGCAAAGATAAGGAGTTTACATGGGAGTATAGGCATTATTGTGTGGATATTGTTGGTTCTCTGCAGCCAGACTTTCGTTGTGAGCTCAGTGTCTTCGCCAGATCCAGGCACCTGGCCCGGCAATCC
The DNA here is from genome assembly GCF_964656455.1 of Halichoerus grypus. Taxonomy (NCBI): domain Eukaryota; kingdom Metazoa; phylum Chordata; class Mammalia; order Carnivora; family Phocidae; genus Halichoerus; species Halichoerus grypus. The sequence continues at coordinate 194,370,556 of NC_135714.1, forward strand.
TAGAGGGTCTTCCTTCTGCACACGCTGATTTATTTCACAGAAGCTTTCTGTGTGGGTGAAAGATAGTAGAACTCTATCAAAAAGGTAATGTTATCCCTGGGATTTCAACAAGGATTGAATTAAATAGTACAAAGCAGAAAGATTGTATACTTGTTCCTATGAATCTATTTTCACTTGCTTGAAACCCCTTGGTTCTCAGGGGCTACGATTCTGTGGGGGACATATTCCCACTGAATATTTAGTGAATGCAAAGAGGTGACACTCACTCTTCCTTGTCTGGGCTTCACCACAGCTCTAGAAGGAAATTCGGATTTCTTCAGATGGGCTCTTTTCCCTCCGTTGTACGGCACCGTACTTAGGGCAACCTCTTCTACTCGGTGAGATGCAGATGCTTCTCTATGTCTGTCAGACTCTCGTTGTTTTTTTTTGTTTTGTTTTGTTTTTATCTTGTGGATCTTGCACTTCTTCCGGAAAAAAAAACAAAACAAAAACCAAACTGGGTTATAAACAGAATATTGTACTAAATGGAAGTAATACTGAGGGGTACAGGGGTACAGGGGTACCGCTTTGTCCGTAAACTACATCTTGAGTGGGCAGAAAGGGCTTTTCTTGAAGTAGAAGACACTCACGACAGATCATGTCTTACTTGGGGACAGCTCTTTATTGTTGTTTTACATGCTGTTTCATCAGCAAATGTTGGTTAACCTGTTATGCGGTTTTTATCTCTTCTCTGGAAAAGACTCAGAGAAAGCTGGTTCAGCTTTTTATTTTTTAGCAGAGCATCTTCCACAGAAGCTCTCAATAAACACTTGGTGGTTTGATTCATAGGCTCTAAGACTGGGGACAAACAGTGTGGCGTGGAGGAAATCACAGCAGATCAGCTATGTGAATGGGGGCATGCCAAGTAATCTTTCTGGGCCACTATTTCCTTATCTGTAAAAAGAAGGGGTTGGACACAGTGATGGCCAAGGTCACTTCCAGCTCTGTCAATTCTGTTTTTAAAAAATACTTGGATCCTGAAAGAAGAACATCTTCTCGAGTTTCCAGACAAAAGAGCCCAGGGTACGTTTGTGCCCGACCTCCTACCACATCCTGACTTTCTACTTTAATGAATCTGGGTTTATTCTTCAGTGAAATGGCTCAGCTCCAAGAGTTCTCAGTGCGATTCTAACACCGTGTCGGTATTGATTTTTCTTGCAAGCTAGTGGTTACTGTAACCACCAAACTATTAAATCTCTCTCCTTCTCATAAGGATGACTTCACGAGTGTCATTCTACTCTCTTTGTTTGATATTTAACTCAGTCCAGGGCTAATTTGAAGATAGCATTACTATCAAACTCTCTCAAAATGCTTCATGGCTGAGAGCTTTCTACCTTTCCTCACCTCTGGGTTGTCGATCGAACACTCGAGCCGACAGAGGTTGATAAAAAATGGGACTTTTGGAGGACTCTGACCTTTTTCCTGCCGTGTTGTTCTCTGTCACCTCGTGCATCAAAGCTTCGAATTTCTTACCGTGAACAATGTCAATACTTATTCAAATAAGATAGGCTTCCTTCCTTATTTTGTTTGTTCATGAGTGCAGAAGATAATGTTTCGCCTCCTGGCATTGATCATTGTCATGGTCAGACCCCAGATGTTACCTTCCGTAGACATGTACACAGGGAGCTGCAATACTGAAATATTAATTTAATTCTTAATTTCTCATTTTAGAAGTTTACCCTTCATGAGCTCTCCGGTTAACTGGCGGAAGACACAACATGTCAAGCAGGTTATGATAGCCATTAACTTTCGAAAACAGTTCAACGGTGGCTTTCATTTACAATGGTTCTTGGGCACTCACCTTGTTACATTAGTTAGAACATACACTACAAATTGAGCAGTGACTTTGATGTTAATAAAGAATTCTATATCCAGGACTATAATACCTTGCTGATTACCTTTCAGTAGATTCCATGGTGACCCCCAAGTAGAGGGACAATTTAATGAGGTCATTAATATTTCCATAAAACCAGCAATCTGATAAATTCTCTTTTGGTAGGCACTTTTGCAGAACTAGCGTAAGTGACTGTTCCACATGAAGCATTATCTTTTCTTGTACAACATTGAAAGCTTACATGCTGCTTGACAAATTTGAATTTTAAAAAGTAAGAATGATTGGCACTTGGTAACTTACACAGAAATATAAAGTGGTACAAGAAAATTGCCCATTTCTTTTAGATTTACATTTTATGTATTTTTTTTCTTTTAAGAAGTGATAAGACATGTAATTTCCATCAACTTCAACCAGTTATGTATGAAAGAGGCTACAAGTTCAGCTCTGTAGAGGAGAAGCAAGTCGTGGGGAGAGCTGACATAACCACAAAAAAGCAGACAGCCTTCCCAGCTGCCGTTCATTCTGGTTCTAGAGATGGTTATTTGCAGGCAAAGACGAAAACCCTAAGACTGAGATACTACATGTCTTGAAAGCAATTCTGCTTGCCCTTGCTTCCTAATCCACCAGCCCCAAGATGTCGCTTATCAAATGTCTTCCCAGGTCCATTAAATGCAAGGAGAAAAAGGAAACAGATAGAGAGGTATAACTAGAGTTTACTGATGAAGACTTCTCTTTATGTGTTGGGTGCTCCAAAATTTTTGGCCTAAAGCAATTATTGTCTATTCCTTAATTTGGTCAACTAACATTTACTGACATACAATAGCAAAGCACCCGGCTCTGTGCATCTGCTAAGTTAACATTTCCTCATTGAGCTTCATTATAATTTTGAAGATGTGTGGCAATAAAGATCATTGGGCCATCAACTTATAACAAAAATCTTGTTTAAGAACCCTGAATTTTTAAAATTTTTTAAAAAAGATTTTATTTATTTATTTGAGAGAGAGAAAGAGAGCAGGGGGAGGAGTAGAAGGGGAGGGAGAGGGAGTGTGAAAGAATCTCAAACAGACTCCATGCTCAGCGTGGAGCCCGATGCAGGGCTTGATCCCATGACCCCCGAGATAATGACCTGAGCCGAAACCAAGAGTCAGATGCTCAACCAACTGAGCCACCCAGGTGCCCCAAGAATCTTGAATTTTTTTGATATTAATATTCTGACAACAGATGAATGGATAAAGAAGATGTGGTATATATATACAATGGAATATTATGCAGCCATCAACAAAAAAGAAATCTTGCCATTTGCAACGACATGGATGGAACTAGAGGGTATTATGCTCAGCAAAATAAGTCAATCAGAGAAAGACAAGTATCATATGATCTCACTGATATGAGGAATTTGAGAAACAAGACAGAGGATCGTAGGGGAAGGGAGGGAAAAATGAAACAAGATGAAACCAGAGAGGGAGACAAACCGTAAGAGACTCTTAATCTCAGGAAACAAACTGAGGGTTGCTGGAGTGGTGGGGGGTGGGAGGGATGGGGTGGCTGGGTGATAGACATTGGGGAGGGTAGGTGCTATGGTGAGTGCTGTGAATTGTGTAAGACTGATGAATCACAGACCTGTACCCCTGAAACAAATAATACATTATGTTAATTAAAAAAAAGAAAAAAATAATATTCTGATATATCAATCTGTGGTCTGTATGTCTTCCATTGTGAACAACTGACCTCATGTTCTAACATACATATAAAAATATATATATATCCAACAACACATATGTAATTTCTTTCCTAGAATTTTCATTGACTTCTTTTCTGGTTAGCAGATATTCTAGTCATCCCCGTACTTAAGGTTTAAACAGTTCTCTCTAGTTTGGACTGCTTCATGGAAATATAAACAATTATTCCTCTGAAAAATAGAAACCGTGGTACTTTGCTTCTAAGTATGGTTGTGGAGCTATGAAAAGCAATTTTTGACCCTGATGACTACTGGATTAAGAACCAACATATTCCAACACGAAACTTTTATCATAACATTTATTGTGTTCACTGAGCCAGCAATGAGGTTCATTTATTTGGCATTTGTTTGAGAGAGGGGGGTAAGCCCTGTGAGGGTAAGGGCTGGCTTATCTTGTTCAATGTTGGTATTCACAGCACTGAGCACATAGAGAATTAACAAAAAATGACTGAATGTTACTGATTTGGCAGATGAGGAGACAAACACCCCAAGAACGTGAGTCCCTTCTGAAGGTCCTTTGGGTAGTAAGAAATGGCACTAGAATTCAAACTCTGGTTCGAGTCCAAGTGTGCCCTTCTCCCATGCCAACCCCCGATGCACACACCAGTTGCTTTCCAGACTCCCTGCCTGTCTCCGGGCTGCAAGTCACATCCTTTTCTGGGCAAGAGGTGGTGGGGGGAGTGGTAAGTGGTCTCTTGGTAGAGCAGCCATCCATGAATGCCATCAAAGGCCCATTTGAGGGAGCCCCCAAAGAATCTCACCTTGATGTTGATTTTTTTATTGGGATCCCCCACCTTCGAGGTCCTGAACTATATTCCAGGTCATGCTACAGATCAGGCAGAGATAAGCCACAGTCTCATACATAGAGAAGCCAGGCCCAGCCTGGGACAATGGTCCTTACAAACGTCTGACTGTGTTCACCCTTAGGTGAAGCCCCCTCTCCTTGCTCTTGATTTGGCTGAAAACCTAGTGAGCCTCTGCATCTGTGGTAGGTGGAGAAAGAGCGTCAATTATAAACCAAAATACAAGGTATTAGCAAGAGAGATTTAACACACTCACACTTGGGAGTTACAAGGTGTTAATGAGCAAGATAAACCAAGGAATGCATTTGTCTTCCTCCTTGGCTGTGGGTGCCGAATAATTGAAACCTCAGGTTCTGCGACTATGAATCAGGAGGGTTTCCTGTATTATGAATGATGTCATCTTGTAAGATGAGAGACTTAGAGTGAAACGCAGGAACATTCAGGGTAATGTGTTTGCAGCAAGCAGGATCCTGAATTTATTGCAGAGGAGAGCGTGTGAGCTGACCAAAATGGAGAATGATGAGAAGTAACTAAATTATGTATGACAGTCTTTACAGAGCAGAGGAAGGAAGAAAGCTTAATGATGTTGTGGTTGAAGGACCAGGAGCAATTGGTGATGTATTGGCTGGAGATTGGTAAGAAGAGAAATGGATCTATGAAGACTCAAAGACTATAGATGAGTGTGACAAAGACCAAGCAGTGGATTTGGGAGGGGGAAGGGAACCAAGGGCTCAGTATATAATACATTTTAGTGGCAACCAGCCAGCCACGTAAAGTTAACTTGACATTAAAAATCATCATCTTAATCTATGTAGCTCTTTGAAACCTGACTCTTATCAAAGCCAAAAAAAAAAAAAAAAAAAATCTATAGTTAATGATGAAGTATTTTTCTCTTTGCTTTCCCGGCATCCACGAAACGCCATATATAATTTAATTATTGAATCTACAGGCTGGACCGTGGAGATGAAAAATGATGTGTCCGCGGTAGTGAGAAATTAGGTAGAACCAACTGTTTACTCTCATCATTCTTCCCCCGTTAGGCTAAATTAATATAGTTAACAAGCTTTTGTTTGGATTAGTGGCTCAGATCTGGGATATGCCGATCAGAACTCATGATTCTTACAGTAGCTATCATTTGTGGGGTGCTGACGATATCCTCAAGCCCTGTGTGTAACACAGAACAGGTTCTTTTGTCATTCTCTGCGCAGGAACCCCTGTTCCGCCAGGATGAGGGGCTACACGTTTGAATAGAATAATGAAGTTCAAGAAAATCTGATTTACTTCCTTGGGGCTTATGGCTTCAGAAATCTCCCTGATGGCCTTTCCTATTGACCCCGTGCCCCCTTTCTCTGATCTTTTTTTTTTTTTTTTTAATCAATTGTAACACAGGGTGCGCAATTTTAGACCCGGCCACGGCATGGGGGGAAGCCCGAGAGGTGTGTAGTCCGCGGTGGGGTTGGCAAGGGGTAGCAGGCTTCAGCGCCCAGCTCGGGCCCTTCCACACCGTTTGAGTGGAAACTAAGCGGGCCGTGCAAAGCGCAAATGCAAATGTAACTTCGAGACATTTGTGCCTCGAGGCATGGCGTCCCGCCCTACCCCTCCTGCAGCAAACTGTGAAGCTCCACGCGTCCGCATTCCCCACGACACTGTGACCCCGCAGGCCCCGTCCAGAGACCAAAACCAGGTCTCCTTACTTCCTACCCTTTTCAGTTTCATGGCACTAGACTCCTTCGGGTCGTCTTTTATTTACAAATAATAGATTTACAGCGAGAGCTTTAAGTGGATGGCAGATCCGGGGCGGGGGCGGGGGGGAAGGTGGTGAATGGTGGTAAAAACAAACTCACCACCACCAACGAAAACCACCCAACCCTCAGATTCAGAGATCGGAAAAACGCAAAGACTACCAAGTCAGAGCCCCGGGAGCAGCCGCGAGCAGTCCCCCGTGGGGCCCAGGCTCGGGACGACGAACGCGGGCAGGGGCTTGGGGAGCCCGGGGCGCAGGTCCGCGGGGCCACCTCCGCGGCGGGGCGCTCCCGCCGGTCCCAGCCCAGGGGCCTCGGGGGGCTTCAAGGGTATCCAGGAGCCGGCGCCCGGTCAGGGTCAAATCCCAAACCATCCCCCTCAACAAAAGGAAGCAGCCAGCCCCCGGGAGGGGTCTTTTGGGCGCTGGCCCTGAAGGTCGCCGGCCAGATCGCGGGCCCAGCGAGTTGTGTCTGGGGCGAGGGAGCGGAGGCGACCTCGCCCAGGAGTTCCCCGCCTGGTGCGCGCCCGCCGGGGCCCCCCTCTCCAGAGCGCGTGGCCGCCTGGCCGCTGTCACCTTCCGGCCCCGCGGCGGCCCCGCCTCTTCTCCCGACTTCCTTTCCCCCGGCGCGCGGCGGCGGGGCGGCGGCGGCCTGCGATCGCCGACCCGGAGCCGAGGACCAGCCGGGGCCAGCCCTGCCGTGCGGGTACGCGGCCTGCGCGCCACGCGGCGCGGCCCGAGCGCTGGGCGCGGGGGGGCGGGGCGCCCGGGGCTCCGGGCGGGGAAGCCCGAGGTTGCCCCCCGCATCCTCCCGCCGCCCCGGGAAACCTCCTGCCGGGCCAAAGAGTGCGGGCTGGGAGGGCCCGATCACTTGCGACTGGCTCCGGAGGGTGGGCCTGGGAGGCTGGGAGTGGCAGGCACTTCCTGCGCCCACGTGGGGGCTCGGGGTGCCGGGTTTCGCCGGGGTCGGACGCCGGGAGGGGGTGGTGGGCGGAGGAGCGCGGGTTGTGTCCGGGCAGGTTACCAGATGTGTCCCCCTGGAGTAGCATCCCAACTGTTGCTGCCGCTGGGTTTCGGGGCTCCCCTGAGCGTTAAAGCAGACGTTGGAGTAATACCCGCCTTTCCCTCTCTTCTTCCCCTCCCACCTCCTGTTTAGTGGGCACGTAACTGGCACCCTGCAGCGATTATGGATGCCAACTGTTGAGCCGGTGGTAAACCAGTGCAGTTAAGAGGGCTTACAGGCTTCTCAGAAATTTGGGCCACAGAATCAGTGGATAATCATGGGTCCCAATAGCGACTTTTTCCCTGCATCCCAGTTTGAGGCCCTGGCGCTCTGTCCCGCTTAAGCCAAGGGCTGGAGCCTGAAGCCCAAGTGCAAGGAAATAAACACCTGCCTTCCACCCAGATGCTCAAGAATGCTCAGTGATATCCACTCAGTTCTTGTGTTGCCCTCTTCCCTTGTGCTGTTTATTTTCCCTTGAAAGGACCCCACCCCTTACTGGAAGTTTCAGGGGCTCCCCCTGGTGTCGATCAGCTTGTGCCTGCCCGTGAGTGAGTAAGTAGAGCCCACGTTACTAAAACTTAGCCTCAGTCACAGCACTTGACACTTTTGATTGTTTCTTGTCACTTGATTCAGTACTCAGAGTTGATAATTTCTGTTTTCATCTGGGGAAGCTAAGGGGAAAGAAAAGGGACAGATTCTCTGGTTAATACCAGAGCTGGGACAGCTCCAGAGGAATCTGACTGGCATGGATAATAATCCTATGTGATTTAGGGGAGTTTCTGTAAGATGGGATGTTACTGCCTTTGCTAGGAATGAGGCTTGAGTGAGATGATGCGTATAACCCTTCACAGTGTCTGAAAGATAGTAGATGATCAATAAATGTTCTCCTTTCTCCCTCCCTCCCTCTTGTGCTGGCTCTATTTCCTAAGGGAGGGAGGTGACGGATGAGAACAATTTGTGGAGCAGGCATTTGTAGTAGGTTGAAAAAAATCCTATGAGAAAGCAGTACATAGATGTAAAATTTGGGGATGTGAAACTCTACGTGCCAAAACCAAACTTCTGAAATAGTAATTTTTTTCTTAAGGCCAGACACGATCTGAGGTCCCATGATCTGTGATTTCTGACAGATAAATGTAACGGAAATTGACTCTGCAGATCCAAAGTTGACATGTGGTTGCATTGGCCTGGCAAGCAGGTATACCAAAATGCTTTTCTCAACCACTGTTTTCCTTCTAGACCCAGCATGAGTGAAGTTCCCTGCAAAAAACGTGATGACTATTTGGAATGGCCTGAGTATTTTATGGCTGTGGCCTTCTTATCAGCACAGAGAAGCAAAGATCCAAATTCACAGGTAAGTGAGTTTTCTAAGAGAGTGGACACTCACAGATACAGAGATAACCTGGAAATGAACAAATTACAGCAGGAAGCGGATGCTTGGCAACTTAAAGGCAGAGTAAATCTGCCTTTTGTGCTGCATCCCTAGGTGCTTACATTTTTCAGCCACCGTTCACGGCTTCTTGGACATCCTCGGGGGTTAGGGGGTCTGCTTTCTTGGGCTTGTGGGAGCTGCCGCAGAAAGCAAGCGAGGAGATAGAGAGCTCTTCACACACCCCTGCTCGCTTTGGAGCTCTGCAAGCTTCTGGTTTCATGTCTGCCTGTCCAGGGGCAGACCAGCCTCGCCAGGTCACCAAGCCTTTGGGCACGTTTCCCTGTAGGTCGGAGCGTGCATCGTGAATGCAGAAAACAAGATTGTCGGCATCGGGTATAACGGGATGCCAAACGGGTGCAGCGATGACCTGTTGCCTTGGAGGAGGACGGCGGAGAGCAAGCTGGATACCAAATACCCTTACGGTAGGGCCTGGTCTGTGTTTCCTTCTGCTTTAGGGGCCTAGCCTTGGTGGTGCTTAAGTCAGATAGCTGGTCAGAAAGTATCATCTCTTTTTAGCCATCAACAGCTGGACAAAAGAAAAATCCTATTGGACTGCCTCAATTTCCTGCCGCCGACCCCTGTCCGTGAATGGAAAGCATGTTAGTGGTCACCCCGCCTGTCCCTGAGGTCCAGGGGTCCGCTGCTTGTGGAGGGCCTGCCAGGCTCTGCAACCCCAGAGCATGGATGGCAGACTTCTCTGCACAGGGCCACAGCCCCTGGTGGGGGTAGCGGGGGATGTGCACGGGGGCTCCACAGGTTGTTTCTTGGCCACCTGGAGGCAAAGTCAGCTAACCAAGGACTGGCTAGGGCTGAGCTCTGATGAGAAGCATGGTTCATTCAGCCCCTGTGCCTGCAGAGGAAATCTCAAGCTCATCTCTGAGAAGTAGGAAATGACTGTGGGCTGTGATATGGGAAACAAAGGCAGAAGAAGAATTATTAAATCTCCTCACTACTTACAGCCCACTGACAAGTCCTTGAAATAGGCAGAGTGACCTTCCTCCAGGGACTCGGCTGCCTCCATGTTAATGCTTTGCTAAGGGCAAAAGGCAATCCTAGCCCGGCCCCTAGGATCCTATAAGTCTACTTTAACATATAAAAATGCCTTTGGAAACTTCCTTTGTCTCTAAACCCCCAACATACATGTTGGCAATCATCCTCCAAGCATATGACCCTCCGATATACATCTGAAGGGTCTCATGACTAGGGTTTTATTAGACGGTAGTAAATGACCTTTTCCCAACAATAGCTAGCCCCCTCAAGGTCCTGGAAACGTTGCTTCCAAAATTCCTTAGAGACCGATGCTATCCCTAACCCCTTCCCAACTTGAAAACATATAACGGGCCATTCCTCCTGACCCCAGTACAGCTCCTTCTGCCCACGGGTTCTGTCCCCGGGCTTTAATAAAACCACCTCTTTGCACCTAAGACATCTCAAGAATTCTTTCTTGGCCATCAGCTTCGAACCCTAACATCTTTCCTACATCAATGTGGACGTCAGAGAATGGATGGTTCTGTGTCTTCTTCCTGTTCTGGGTCTGTATTCCCAGGTAGTCAGACCACAAGCCAGACGTGTGGAACCGAAAACCTTTGGCCTGGCCAGCTCTGGTTTTCATGTTTAAATTAGGCAAGGGTGCTCCTTATAGTTTGTTGAATATCTGAGCCCCAAGAAGAACCACTTCAGAGATTGGGAGGGACGAGCCACAGCCGCGCTTTAACTTTAATTCCCTGGAGAAGATGCGGCCAATGCCCTAAGGCAAATGGGACTGCGTAGGCTGGTTGCTGATTTTTCATAACGTGAGGGCCTGTGTTTCTGTCTGCAAATGAACCGACCGCCTCTGTTGGGAGTACAGCACATGAAGGCCATCCAAATGGGAAAGATTGGGCCTTTAGGAAACGCGAGTCGAGGAGTGATGTAAGACCTTTCTCCTTTGTTGACTCTTCCGCAGTAGGCTGGCCTCTGGGGTTTTCTATAGAATTCCAAGTCTACACTTAGTGGCATTTATGTCTTTTATATATTTTTACTGATGTTCCTGGACCTTAATCATGTTAAATAAACCCCTTGAGTTTCTTTTTAAATTGCTTCAGGGCAACCGCTCTGTTTTCCAAAGAGAAAGAATGTTCCTGGAGGCGGGGAAGGCACTGAGGAATGCGGGCGGGGTGGGGGTGGGGGGCTGCAAAGCACTCTGGGTTTCCCAGGAATAAAACATAGTTCAGTGATTAGGGGGATTTAATTGTCAGTCCTTTTAACTCCATCCCTGGCAGGGGAAGGAAGAACCGGGTCCCAGACAGGAGAAGGTAGAACCATCTTCTAGCCTTAGCTTTCCTTGTAGCTGAGTGGAGCTCCTGAAATGAATAACGTGCTAACGTATTGTAGAAACTTTTTTCATCCTGACTGTGATTCTGTCGGCTTTCCGTGGTAAGGAAGAAGGGAAAGGATCCGTTGTTCGTAGGTACGTGGTGAGGGTAATTTTTCACGGGGCAACGTCCCACGTAGAAACGGCGAGAGTGAGAAGGTCGATGTGTTTCAGGTCTACACTGAGATGCAGGACAACCACAGGGTTATTTCACCCAGTCCACACGGTGGAGCCTTGGGCCTTCTGCTGAATGGAGGAGTTTGTAGGTGTCAGTCTTGTAAAAAGCGGAGGCTTCTTGTAAAAAGATGCCGGTGGTCAGACCGTCGTAGAAGGGTCCTCCTTGGTTCCTTAGCGGCTCTCCAGGCGGGACCTGCCCCTTCTTCTTCGGTCACTGTGAGCCCCGGGCAGATCGGGGCAGTGACCTAGAGGCCAAAGGCTTTGCCACCCACTGGCCGCCCCTGCCTTCGCCGTGCTCCCAAACCTGTCCAGTAGCTTTGCCCAACTTTGAGGCAGTACCTTACAGAGCTTCTTTCCAAAAGGAATTAAAAAGAAAACCAAAACCCATGTAGGCATTTGTCCAACTTCACTGATTTTTTTTTTTTTTAATTGACTAGTTGCTGGGTTTCAGGACACTGGCTGTCTGTGCATTATTCTGTACTCTCCATACGCTACCTCTAGGTTTTCAAAGCTCTTTGCCTTTGCTTATCAATTATTCATTTTACATGTGGCTATGCTAGAATGTAGACAATTTTCTTTCACAAGAGTAGACTTGTACTTTGATGTACCATAAAAGTCCTAGACGGTATTAAATGCTTTTTAAAAGGCATTTAGTGTTAGTACCATCATAATACATGTAAAGGTGGGCTTTAAGTCTAAATAATGATGACTAGCTACAAACCGTACACTCAGTCTTCTTTTATAAGGGATTTGGGGCCACAGAGAAATACATGTTTGGATCTCCTTGGAGGTGATAGAAATGTTTGGTGATAATTGGCCAAAATGCAAGCTCTTTGTTGTTGTTTTTTTTTACTTACATTTTAAGATTAAATTAATTTGAAAAATCAGTGATCATGTCTGGGATGGGGTAGGCCTAATTTTTTTTTTTTAAAGATTTTATTTATTTGTGAGAGAGAGAATGAGAGACAGAGAGCATGAGAGGGAGGAGGGTCAGAGGGAGAAGCAGACTCCCTGCTGAGCAGGGAGCCCGATGTGGGACTCGATCCCGGGACTCCAGGATCATGACCTGAGCTGAAGGCAGTCGCCTAACCAACTGAGCCACCCAGGCGCCCCCGGGGTAGGCTTAATTTGAACCCTTTCTTTCTCACCAACATTATCGGCAGCTAAGCTGCTGAGGAAGGATAGATGATGTGCTAATCCCTATAAAGGAGCATTTGGGATCATCCAGAGTTCTAGACCAGCAATTTCTTTGTTCTTTTGAATATATGAGGATCCTCTTTCAAATGTCAACACTTCCAGGACCCCTATATAATGCTAGTTAAACTCTCCCTATCTTTCTTTGAGGTATAATTGACATGTAATGTTATATTAGATTTCAGGTGTACAATCTAATGACTTGTTATTTGTACACATGGCAAAATGATCGCCATAAGAAGTCCAGTCAATGTCTGTCACCCTACATCATTACAAAACATTGTGTGTGCGATGAGAACTTTGAAGATCTGCTTTCCTAGTAACCTTCAAATATGCAATACAGTGTTCTTCACTGCAATCACCATGCTGTATGTCCCATCCCCAGGACTTACTGATTTTATACCTGGAAGTTTGACCCCCTTCACTCATTTCATCCAGTCTTATCCCCTACCTCTGGCAACCACCAATCAGTACGCTGCATTAATGAGCTTTTTTTTTTTTTTTAAGTTTCCACACATAAGTGAGATCATTAGCATTTTTCTTTTTTTTTTTTGAGAGAGAGAGAGTGGCTGTGGGGGGAGAGGGGGAGAGAGAGAACCTAAAGCAGGCTCCGCACTCAGCACAGAGCCCCATGGGGGGCTCCATCTCATGACCCTGAGATCATGACCTGAGACGAAATCAAGAGTCTGAGGCCTCAATGACTGAGCCACCCAGATGCTCCCGTTAGCATCTTTTGAGTAACAAAATACATGGATGACAAAAGCAACTTGATACCAGTAACACTTTGCATTACTCTGAGCTTTATTAAGCAGCACTTGTGTGTGTTTAGAGAAAGGGGATGATGTTCCCGCAGCCTGTGGACCATGCTTGGAGTAGTGCCTCGGAGTCCTGTGCCCACAGGGTCTGAGCCTGCCCATTTCTTTCATGGATGGGAAAAGAAAGGCCCAGAAGCATTAAGTATCCTTTGTAACGCCACATAGGTAGGGAGACGTCTCCTAACTCTGAGGTCAGTGCCCTCCACTACCCAGCTGCCTCTCCCATGGGGCCAGGGAATTCAGCTTTGCTGAAAGATTGCTTAGGTCGGAGCCCAGTGGACCACCTGTTCTCTCTTTGCACCATGCCGTTGGGCACGCAGAGACTTAGGCGAAGTAACACCCCGGAGGTCAGGGGCTCGCATGGTGGTGCCCTCCCCTAGCATGAGGCTTTAACGCTTCTCCAAAGCGGAGCTTGGGAGCCGTGTAAGTTTGGGTTTACCAACAACATATACAACTTAATTTTCCTTATTAATTCTGTAAATTTAGAGTCATTAGTCTTGATTGACACTTTGTGGAAAGGAGAGAAGCGCAGAATACTTGTAACATAATAGGAAGATGGAGCTTTTTCTGGGCTGTGTCTCTGGAGAGGCATTTTTAAAGGGTGTTTTTGTTCTTCCAACCTTAGGATCAAAACTTCATGAAACTATTTGATTATAATGTAGTATTAATATGGAAAATGAAAATTCCCCCTGCCACAGAAACTGCTTTTTATCTCATTCTTTTCCTAAAAAATCCAAAAGATAGTATGATGTCAGTAACATTAAGTGGCAGGAAGAAGTCAGCGTTAAAAGTGACACCTTTTCACATGAGTGACAATTAAAAAACCGGGAAGCAGCAGATTGATCTAATTTAACCATATGAAAAAGCTTTGGAAGACTTTTATTTTTAGGCGGGGGTGGTTGGTAACCCCGGGATGAAGTATTCAGGTGACATATTTAGTTCCTTTCTCTTTGTGAAGCTCATTAGAATGAAGCACATTTAATCAAAATACCAATTTTATAAAATGGAGGTGAAAATACTCGTGGTAATTCAGATATCACACTTTCCTTGGGGTTTCATAACGAATTTTGATGACATGGTTTACAGACCAGAGAGCTAGAGTGGAGTCAACATCCTTCATCCTTGAGAGCCATTGTTCAAAACTTTGCATTTTTTAAATCGTGTTCCCTCTGCTGACCAAGCTCTCCTGCGTTTCCCTGTCGCGCTGTTTCCTGTTGGTGAGGGATGTGTGGGTGAGCATGCTTCTTTGTCCGGCCTCCTCTTCTGTCCCGTCCATCCAGAAGCCAGGATTGCTTTGCCTGCTGGCTCACACTTGTTCATCCTGGAAGGACCATTGTTCTGATGCCCCGAGGGGGGTTGGTAGCCATGTTCTAGATGCATCAGGCAGAAATGGAGACGTCGGGCTCCTTCCAGGGTCAGTTCCTAGTTCTGCAGGAAAACTTGAGAAAGGATCTAGTGCTGGGAAGGACAGTGCTGGAATTCAATGAGACATTGTGCAGCCTGGCAGCTTCCAACAGCTTGCTAGTGTATGGTGGTGCTTCTTTAAATTTTACCTTTAAATCTAATCTTTATTTTTTAGATTTAGCATATTGTTAAGCATGCAAAGATGTCATTTTAGTGATGACTTAGCCATTTACCTTACCCCCTTGAACACTGACATTTTCCTGACTGCCATGCATGTGATATATTTCTTTGGCATCCAAAAGGTTAGTCTTGAGAAACTAATTTATCAAGAAGTTAGGCGGCTGATCCTTCTTAAGCTGTGACTTCCTCAAAACTTGTAAGAGCTTCTTCGTAATTAAGATCAAATTTGTTCCTTCAGCCAGCTGAAATTGAACGCCCTCCGGTTTTGTTAGGCAGATCCGTGGATTTGATGACTTGCTGTTTGTTTTGCTCCAGAATTCTAATTTCACTTGCAGATTCCCACCGTGCCTCCCTTGCTCTGCCTCCTAGCAGTGGTGGCCCTGACAGTGTGCCTAAGGAGGACCTTTTGTATGAAATAACGAATATAATCAATGGGAAACCTTCGAGCAAGTTTACCCCGGGAAAGAAAGAAAGTGCATTATTTTTATGAATCAAGGGACAAACTCAGGTTTCGTTGTGTGATGCTTTAGACAACACAATACAACAGCGTATGTGTGAGGGTCCCCCTGGAAATGAACCAGCTTATTTTAAGGATATTTCATGTTCAGGTATAACTGTTCATAAATAGACTTAAGAATAAATCATGATTTGGGAGGGTTTAATTTATTTGATTTTTATCTGTGTGTTTTATTATTTTATTATTGATTATTATTTTTTAAGTAATTTCTACGCCCAATGTGGGGCTCGAACTCGTGACCCCTAGATCAAGAGTCACATGCTCCACGAACTTACCCAGGCAGGTGCCCTTTTGTCTATGTATTTTAATCTATAGATTCAGGGTTAATTATTTTTGAAGAGCCACAGATTACTGTTTCACTAGGAATATCTACAAAGCATGTATAGATAGTAACAAGTTCTGGGGAGCATATGTAGAAAAGCATATGTAGGAAAACCTAAAATGCTCATCTGTGGGGATCCAACCTACTCATAAAAATACACACATTTGTCAGTGTTTTAGAGCCGGTTTACTTCATGCAAATTTGTAATAAAACCTTATTAAATAATCCAAGGATAGTGGTTTCCAAATTAACGAACAGGAAGTGAGCTCAAGTTCATCTTTGTACTGTCTCTCAAAATAAAAGGTCTGTTAAGAAACTTAATAGTATCAGTAAAATTCCAGGGTCACATTCAACCCATTTGAGGTTTTAAGTTTGTGAGCACGTTAATTTTCTGAGTACAAGTGGATATTCCTTGTGGTAAATAGAACTTCTTTAATTTTTTAATTTCGGTAAGTCTTTGGCCTAGAACTTTGGGCTACCACACAGTGGGGGTCTGGGGAGCAGCTGACAATGATGGGCTTCCTTTCTTTGTTCTGTTGATCTGTATCTGTTTTTGCTGATTTGGGCTGATCTTCTCTGAAATCAGCCTGAATGACTAAGGTCTTACTTTGCATTATTTTTCGACATTCAACATTTTCAACATGTCAACATTAACTTCGTTAATACTGGTATAAAGGTAGAATATGTATATATTGTTTGCTCCTGGAAATATGCAATCAGACCCAGTTCCTAGAGATTTTTGCAGATATTTATATTGCATTTTGCTTTTACTTCTTAGGACCTTTTTTGATATTTGGGTGAGATCATACATATGTCTTTGATATGCATATTAGCTAAGAAATCCCCCACGGTGCTTAAAACATCAAGGACCAGATTCCAGTGGCAGAATCCCAGACAGGCTTCCGGAGTCTAGGGTCCAGGTGTGGAGTGTTTATACCCAGTGATTGTGGGCTTGTTAAACATAACTTGACATTTACTTCTCAATATCTTTATGAAATAAATGATCACCGAGGACTCCATCAGTGCTAGAATTCTAAGGAAAAATTAAACAGTATAGCTTTGATTGCATTCAATTAGGGCGCCATTTCTCTACTTACGGGGCTTGAAGGGGGTTCCGAAGCCATCCTGGGCGAAAGCTGCCGAGCTATAACAAGCTGTTGGTGGCAGTGACACGGAGAGGACACGCATCTGTGTGTGTGTGGACAAATTAATAAGGAGAGAAGCAGGTTTTATTCGTTCTGTCCTTCCAGCGGTCGAACCCTGCGCCAGTTCTAAGATGACTCTAAGTCGGACAGAGACGGAACGTACAAGCATGAGGGGGCTGTTGAAGATTACAGTTACCCCACAAACGTGGAGATTGGAAGACACTGGATGTAAAGAGGTTGGAGGGTAGAAAAAGACCCCACATCGAAGTCCAAGAAAATATCTGAATAGAGGAGGCGGGTTTAGAACTCTGTGAGACAAGGGGGTATTCTAAGACCAAATGGAGAAGAAGCACTTCAGAAATCCTTTTGTGCATCAGTCAGTGTGACAATGTTTATTGAAACACGGCATCGGGAAATCCCGGGATGAATGGAGAATATTGGTGAAAGCAAGGGAGTTAGAACTCCAGGGAGCACACTCTCTGGAGGGTCGATCCTAGCCAGTTAGCGGACGTGTAAATTTTATCTCTGTGCTTCTTCCAAATGATAGATGCCATAGTAAATTTAAAATATTGAATATGATAACTGAGCATGAATTTTTTAATTCTGCAATTAAAAGACTTTGTTCAAAACTCCATTAATTTTGAGTTTAGGTGAAAAAGGGAAGCGGGATTCCTCACTGTCGTTCTTCCTTCTGCAAGTGAGTTACAACTTTTTAGGAATTGAAATAAAGACTCATGAGTCTTCTCTTCTTTTATCAGTTATGAGTTGTCTGTCGGTGATGGGGGAGTTCTCGAGTCACTTGCTTCCTTTTTGAAAATCACGACTTTATTTTATATCACAATATGTTTTTCAGAGGCTGTTCACCTGTGGTCATTCATTCACTCAGCACGTCCCATGCCAGGCACTCTGCAGGAGTAAATAAAGTGTACAAGGTCTGTGTTTTCAAGGACTTTGCAGACTCACAGTGATGGAGGTAGACATGAATGAAATAAACAGATGCTGTTGAATATTCCTTTCTGAGGAAGTGACTTTTAGGCTGAGAGCTGAAGGATTTGATGGGTTCCCAGAGGTCAAGGTGGGCTAGTCAGTGTTTGGGGATGGGAAGGACATTCCTTGCTGAGAGAGTGCTTGGTGCAAGCCCTTGGGCAGGAAGGCGCTTGGAGCATTATGTGGGAGGGAAAGAATTTGGCCCACGCTTAGCGGTTAAGGTTAAGGTCGGAGTAATGAGATGCGGTTGGGGGCTGTGGGATAAGGAGTTTGGATTAACAAGATTAAGTTGGTGTGTGGGGGATGTGTGGATGGTTCGGGGCAGGAGTGGAAACAAGGATGGCAGCCCTGAAGTGACTTTGGCACGTGTGTCTCTCTGGTGACAGGGGTGGGGGTGTCGGAGATGGAGAGGAATGGGTGGATCTGGGGTATATCTTGGAGGCAGCGTCGAGAGGGCTGGGTGACAGGGTGTCTGAGAGGGAGACTGACTGTCCTCGGTGGTTAGCGACCTGGAGGTCATTATTGACGCTGTCACGGGCAGCTCTGATGGAGTGGTGGTGGTTGGAAGGCCAACAGAGAGCCAGCTGAAGGAAGAACGGCAGGTGAGGGAATGGGGACAGCGTAGAGAGATGGGTTTGGGCTGTGTGTGAGGACAGCTGGACGGGAGGGTGATGGGACCAAGAGAAGGGTTTCTATGTCCGTACGAGACCGATGAATCCAGAAAGGGAGAAAGAGGAAGGTCTGGGAGGGTGTGAGGAGATGGCCTCCCAGGCACATTCATTAGTGGTAGAAGAGGATCACTGACTGGTGGGGTAGGGGTGGGGTGGGGGGGCAGATGGCAGCCGACGCACAGTCTGCCTAGTTGCAGGGGGGATGTGATCCATTGCAGCCTCTCAGTGAAGGATAAGGCAAGGCTGTCAGCCGCAGGGAGGGAGGAGGAGTGTGAGCGGGCTCAGACACAGGGGACACGGGGGACACGGGGAGGAGATTGCAGTGCGGAGTGGAGAAGGCCTGCCAGAGTCACGTCCTAGAAAAGTAGGGCAGGGTCACCAGCTCCTGTCTCATCTCAGAAGCCTGAGTCAGGTCGGTTAAGCCCCATTTTGTGCAGGCCGGAACAGGATCAGTGAGTTGCCCGAGGCGGGCCTCGTAGAGCCGGAATTAATTAGAACACACACATCCTGACTCTTCTTCCAGTGCTCACTGCTCAGTCCCAGTTTACCCTTTGAAAGCTATTAACGCGAGAGGGAAGCTTGGAATCTTTATTGTGTGTATTTGCATTACAAAGCTGTCAAGCAGCGATGAGTGTTCTGTTTCTATTCATGTTTCTTGAGTACATTTTAGGCATCAAACCTGTATTTCACGTGAACAGTGGGGAGGGAGTTGGGCATGGCTTACCCATCGATGAAATGCAGCATTTCCACGCCCTTCTCCCTCCGACCTGATTGTGTACCCTTTGCACACAGGCAAGCAATGTGATTAGAGTTCTGGGGGCTTTAATGACAGTAATGGAAGCACCACAGTCAGAAATCTCCTTAGCCCTACGCACTGCCCCTGGGGCTAAGTGGCCCCCGGGCGCCGCGCGGTGCTACCGGCAGCCTTAGCAAGAGGCAGCGAGGAAGGGGGCAGGGGACGGGGACCAGCGTAGGAGGGAGAGAAAAGGAACGTGTGCTCTCCGGTGTCCGAGCCAAGCAGCCCGGGGCTGCCGGGTCTCAGGTGGGCAGCCCGGGCAGGAGAGCTTGGGGAGCACGAGCGAGTACCAGGTTGCAACTCGGTGCCGTGCCTTCACGGACCTTAGTCACTATCGTGGGTCTCTCCATTTCACAGGCCGGGAGGCTGAGGCTCCACAAGGGGGGGGATAGGGTCCTAGAACCAGCGGGTGGGGGAGGCAGAGCCTGTGAGGAGTGGCCGCGGGGACGCGCAGGGAGGAAGCAAGGGGAAGGCAGAGCCATCAGCTGGCTCCAGGACCCGGGCGCCTTCCGTCGGGCCCCAGGGCACATTGGAGGAGTGGAGATGGGAAGGTCCCGCTGCCCCCGGTGGGGCGCCCCAGGATTTGGTGCTTCACCCAGAGCCTGGAGGATTTGGCTGCCTTCTGAGTGAGTGACTCATCTCCGTCTTCCCGGGCCTGGCCAGGATGCCTCTCTGCTGTCATTTTCTTCTGCTAGAGGCTTCTCAGGGCACAGGGCAGTAACGGAACAGACACCAGACATTTTCCAGGCTGGGGACTGGCTTCTGTCTTATCGCTGTTACCTGTTTTTATTTTCACCCGCAGACTTAACGCCGTCCTAATCATCGTCTCTCTGCTGGAATTGTGTGTCCCTCAAAGCCAGAAGGCTGTGAGGCCCAGTTACTTCCATCTTCTGGATAGAAAGACCCCTAACTGCGTGGGGTGGGCCAGGGGGCAGGGGTGTCTGATTCTGAGCAGCTGGACGCGGTCAGGTGAGGCAGAAGGGCGCCATGGCACCTGTCACCCTTCACCTGTCAGCCCGTTTCCTGCGCCTTCCCACTACTTCTTCGGTGCTCCTTCTCTGGTGTCTCTAGCCTTTGCTCGGGGCTCCGGCATCTCCCGCCCAGCGGGGCCTGAGCCCCTCCAGGACTGGGCTTACTTGCTCCTACAGCCCCAGTGCCCAGCCCTGGGAGCGCTCTGCCTGCGACCAGAACCCATCACTGCACGTCCGAGGGAAGTGCCTACAGTTTAAAACTGGTTCCTCTCCCTGCTGCTGCGCAGTCCAGAGGGATGCTCCTCTGGTTGGGGGTGGCAGAGCTGTCTGAGAAACCCTAAGAGTGAGATATGCTTTGGAGCACGCCAGGAAGTGTCAGAGAGGAAGACTTTGGGGAGGGGGGCCTTGGGGGAGTTGGGGAGCAGAGCAGCATGAGGTCCACGGGCCTGTGTAGTTGGGGCTGGCTTCAGGACGTGATGCAACTGTTGTTTCCAAGTTGTTTGTCCCTCTCCCCTTCCCCACCTGTAGCTTTGAAAACTCTGATCCTGAGTCTGGTTGCTGCTTTACAGATATGGAAACTTCATGAAGGGGAGATAAGGTACTTGAGCTTTGACCTTGTCCAGGGGCTAAATTCTAGCAATGTTTTGGATTTCGGGGTAGCAGGAATAGTGAACATGGATAACATTTGGGGTGGTACCGTAGAGGTGGTGGTCGGGGGCTTAAATGCAGAGGCCCCTCTGTTGTTAAATTATTGACTTGAAGGATAGGTACTTGGAGGCTGGCAGTGATGCATGAGGCGCTGTCAGGATATCTTTCAATAATTAAGAAATAAGTAGTTGAAACTCCATTTTAGCTCCAGAAGCCCCAGTTCCCTAAATGGATCTGTTAGACGGGCAAGTACACGCCCCACCCCTCAGTGGACTTTTCGCATCTGTGGGGCTTCGAGCACAGGAAAGAGGGTGCCTGAGCCCCGACAGAGAGACGCGCCAGGGCACAGTGACTGACAGCTACAGGATCCCTGAAGTAAAAGCACTTAGATCCTTATTTCAAGAGGTAATGATAAAAAGGATAGAATAGAAGTGGAATATCTTGTAAAAATTAACACAGTTATTTTTAAAAACGCACAGGGTCAACTTTGAACTCGGGTACCCCATGTCATGTCAGTTATTAATTGCAGGGTGAAACCTCCCACCTTTTCATTCTGGGAGGCCATGAGCAGATGCTTCTTGGCCCCTGAGTGCTGTCCCTCTGGCTTGTCAGTGAGCGAACTGTCCGTGCTATTCACGTGGGTGGCCGCACAGCCCGAGAACCTTTGAGGTCAGGGGCAGAGGCACATTTCCCCAGAGACTTATCGAGGCTCGTAGAGTGTCCAGCCTGGAGGGTGTTGGCGGAAGGTGGGGCAGGAACCGGCCGGGTGGCAGCAGGTGCTCCAAGTGTGACCCTCCGAGCCGCCCCTCCCCGAGCTGCCACACCAGGCTGCCCCCCGCTTCAGGGCCTCCTTGGCAGAACACCCCTCAGGCCCGAGGGAGTCATTTTCTTCAGGTAAAATTCTGTACCACTAAAAACGGGGGAGTTTTAACCAACCCGGAGAGTTTCTTTCTTTTTTTTTTTTTTAATTAATTTATTTGACAGAGAGAGATACAGCGAGAGAGGAAACACAAGCAGGGGGAGTGGGAGAGGGAGAAGCAGGCTTCCCGCGGAGCAGGGAGCCCGATGCGGGGCTCGATCCCAGGACCCTGGGATCATGACCTGAGCCGAAGGCAGACACTTAACGACTGAGCCACCCAGGCGCCCCTGGAGAGTTTCTTTAACTAGAAGAGAAGCTTAGTTTTCCTGACTCCAAATTTTATCAGGCCCAGTATTTCCCATCCTGGCCCAGGAGCGCTCGGGAGGTGAGGGTGGAGCCCCGCTGTTACCGCTGAATTCTTTGTACTGCAATTAACGTTTGTTTAGCATTATTCAGGTTTTTTTTTTTTCTTTAAAAAAACCTATTTAAGTAACCTTAATAATAGTACTATCTAAAATAGATGTTGTCTTAGTCTTGTATCAAATGAGATGAAAGTCAAATCTGTAAAATGTTGAATCTCTTAAATCTAGCCAGGATGGAATATATCCTGTTAATTTGTCAAACTTCGAGAGAACCGCCTACCTGAGACAGTAAGGATTAATCAAGCCCTAGTAAGAGGGAATTTGAAAAATACAGTTTTCTAATTATACAATCTCTTCTCAGTGGTCCAAGGTTAATGCAGTTCTGAATTCTGACAGTTAGTAATAGAAAAGGAAAAAAAAAAAACGACCAAAGCGTATGAATTGTCTTATAATTACCTGAAGCAGAGGCTCTCCTTTATAAGCATTAATCTGATATTTTCACCATCTGATTCTTTTCCTTTTAAACAGTGGTGAGAATAATTGAAAGGTTTTGTGTCAGTCTTTGTGCTTATCAAATATACTTCTAGTATTTGGAGATTTCTTTTGCTTATTGCTTAGTCATAGATGCATAATTCCAGGTAGGTAGTTGGCAAATGTGTCTTTTTTGGGGACGATTTAGCTATCTTATGAATACTTCCTAGGGACTGTGTATGTTTGGGATACCCAGTCCTGTTCCTACTACAAATATAAAAATTGTGTGCATCTCAAGGTCATGAACAGAACCCCTCCTCGTTGGTTGGTTTTTGCTTTCATATATTTGTAGCTCTTGTAGTTCTTCCCGGGTGACACAATAAAAATGCTAGCACTAGAAAAAGATGAATTTATACTTTCATTTGTTGCTGTCAGTTAACTATGGAGTATTTATCATAGAGAGAAAAGTCACAGAGAAGACTCAGACCATCCAAAACCAAGGCCTGAGGAGAAGATGGGACGCTGGGTCTGACTAAATCAACCTGCTCCCGGAGAATCGACAAATGCATGAATACTTAGTGACTACAGGGGAAAAATGGAAGAGCAGGATCGAACCTTGGAAAATGACCTGAAGGGCGAGAGAAAGAAAAGACCCCACAGAAAAGTAGGAGACTCCACAAGGCCTGGTGCCTGAGAAGGTTTCGAGTGGAGAGCTGTCACTAACCGAGGGCCTGGTGGGCAGGCGAATCCAGAGATTGCATCCAGAGAGGCACTGGGTTTGGGTGAAGATAAGGCCATCCAGGGGTGTATGTGAGAGCTAGCTCGTACCAGCTCACCTGAGCAGAGCTGCTTCTCTCTTCCCAACTCTGGGTCATGCCAGGACCTGGAAATTGGCCATGTGCGAGTAGTCACCCCACTGAAATTGGCAGATTCTGCAAATCAGGGCCTTTTTTTTCCCCCAGTGGTTGTAAATATTAATAACATATTACAGAGTCAACAGGTTTCCGTAGTCACACACTTTAAAAAAAAAAAGATTTACTTATTTATTTTGAGAGAGAGAGAATGAGAGAGAGCGCACAGGCGGGGAGGGGCAGAGGGAGAGGGAGTCTGAAGCAGACTCCATGCTGAGCGTGGAGCCCCACATGGGGCTGGATCCCACGACCTGAGATCACGATCTGAGCCAAAACCAAGAGTCGGAGGCTTAACCGACTGAGCCGCCCAGGCGCCCCCGTAGTTACACACTTTTTACATGGTGACCCAGCAAACGTAGTTCACACCTGAAACACACACACACACCTCAGATAGTTTTTAGAAACGACACTTAACCTTTGCCATGTGGGACGCATTCTGATCTCTTCTGTTTTCATCCATTCCATTGAAAAGGGGGGGAAAGCTGTTTGTAACTCACTAAACTGATTTCTTGACCTACAGTTTGGAAAGTATTGGTTTAGCAAAAACTAGAGTTTGTATATGCGTGATGAAGTCAAGAGATGATTATTTAAAAAATAAGTCTTGCAGTTGTAGGCAGGACAATTTCATCTCAAAAGGAAGAAGGAAAGAGATCTGAAATGCTGAGAAGATGGCCTCTTGAGAGTAGAGACCAAGGACACACAGAATGGAGAAAACCTGAGTGGGGGGGGGGAGCTGGTGCCCCCTGGGGGAGCTGGGCCAAGGCTTCCACTTGCCCTTGGCCTTGGGAGAGAAGGCTCATGATTTGCTGTCGAGAGCCTGTCTTGGGGAAGATCCCACTGTTCTAGAGGAAGGAGGGAGGAAACTGGACACACAATAGGAAAAAGCTAGAAATCAGATTACTTGGTATTTCAAAACTCACTTTTATGTTGTTAGCTGGAAGTGCACTTTCTCAGAGTCTCTTCTTCCTGCCCACCCGAAGGACACGCCTTGTCAAGGGTCACACAGCTTTAAGTGGCAACTGGGCCTTGAATACACTGTTTGTTAATTAATTGAATTTAAATAAAAAAATAGAGATCAAAAGGAAAAACTTAAAACTTGAAAAAAACCAAACAGGGGCGCCTGGGTGGCTCAGTTGGTTAAGGGACTGCCTTCGGCTCAGGTCATGATCCTGGCGTCCCTGGATCGAGTCCTGCATCGGGCTCCCTGCTCGGCAGGGAGTCTGCTTCTCCTCTGACCCTGCCCCCTCTCATGTGCTCTCTCTCTCTCATTCTCTCTCTCAAATAAATAAATAAATAAAAACTTTAAAAAAACAAACAAAAAATAGAGTCTCCTGCGTGCCCGACACTCAGTTGTTCATACAGCCCAGTAGACCTCATGTTTCTAACAAGAAGCTTTGTATTTTTCTTCCCGTGATTTTGTAGCTAAGAGAAGGGAATTCTGTTGATGACCCCAAGTATTATTTCTATCAGCCACCCTTTATACGGGGATATTGGATGCAGCTCAAGAGAATCTGTTTCATGTGGTAATTTTCATTAATGAATCCAGACCATACAATGTTCAGTTTTATCCCCAAACTGCCTCCGATGAATAGGAAGACGGTTGCAGTCAATGTGACCGTTTTTTAGAGATTCAGAAGAAGACGATTATTAACAGTGTTTCCGCACAGACTCAGAAACTGTAGTTCTGAAGATTAATACCAACACCATCCAAATATATTTATTAGATGGGAAAGCATCTTCTTGCTATTTGAATTTAAGAGGACTTTCTGTATTTCCCAACGTCACCATCGATAATTGGAATCTGCATCTCCTCCTTTATTCATTCAATAAATATTTAACACCCATTATGTTCCTGGCATCGCATTAGACTTTGGGGGAGTTAGAAAGAACCTCGAGACCGGTCTCTGCCCTCAAGGGGGAAATAAAAGAAACAATTACATCTAATTGTTTTTTTAACACCGAGCAGTGTTAATCCCCGCTTAGGAACATCTTGGTCACCAGGGCAGTAGATGGGGCTGAAGGGGCCTCTCTAAGGCCAGTGTCCTCAAGGCCACTGAGCCAGGGAGACTTTCTTCTCTCTCTTGTCGTTCCCGGGAGAGTGGCTCAGGTCCTTCTGTGGCTGGCCGGCGGGGGATTAATCTCCGATGGGCTGTGATCTTAAAAAAAGGCTCATTGACTGAGTAGTCAGGGCTAAAATGTCCAAGAGCTCTGAGTGTAGGCTACTCTTCATTTAAGGCTCCCATGCTCCCAGAAGAAGGTGTTCAGTGCAGAAGGTTGGTGAGTTGGAGAGGGCAGGGGGTGGGGGCCCCCTTGAGGGCCCCCATATTTATAGTTCCTGCAGTTTTGTGTGATTTGGACCATGGCCAGATTGTCATTAATTTGTTCAACAAACATTTACTTTAGCACTTGTGTGCTTAGTATGTGTTAGGTCTCCTAGGAGTTACCAGAGGATTCTGCAATGCAGTGTTTCTGCAAGGCGTCTGCTCGTTAGAATCAGGCCGGGAGTCTCTTAATCCCAGGCTGCACCCCAGATGAGTGCAGACCGGTTTGCAAATCACTGCCCCAGGGAGATGATAATAGGGTTTTAGCAACACACCCAGAAACTTAAATAACAATATAAGAGCAATAGGGTGACCTCATAGCGCAGGTAGGGGATTCTCAACTCAATCAAAGGGGTGAGGACTACTTCCTAGAGAGGAGGAGCGCCCTTGTGGGTTAGGTGGTGGGACACCTCGCCAACGCCTGGGGAGACGGCTGGGCTTACAGGTTTGCGGGAGAAGAGAGGAGGGTGCTCTCTCTAACTCTGAATTCAGGCAGGTCTGCAAATAACCTTGGATCACTGTTTGGGGATCGTTGGTGGAATGGGCCATAATAGCAAGAACTTGACTTTTCATTAAGTGGATGAAGGCTTTTCTAACGTAAGTCCAACCACTGGTTATCTGCCAGCATCTTTCTCGTGTGTATGGGGGCTGAGAGCCGTGAGGTGAAGGAAATCCGTCGGGATAGAAATGCTCAGCTTCACTTCCTGATTCTCTTGCTTTTAAAATTGCACCCTGCCCTCTTCACGGTCGCAGCAAATATCCCTGCATGTGCATATCAACACGCAAATGAGCCATTTTATGTGCGCAGTCCCATACCCCAGGGTCTTGTGGAGCCGTGAGCTATTGCTGTGCTGAGGGTGGATGAAGATACTTGACCTTGGCCTCTCCTGGCTGCTCGAGGCGCTTACAGACCCAAGGCTGCAACAGCAAATGGTTTTGCTGCTAATCGCCAACCTGTCGGACCACGTGGCCCTCATTTGGTATTCTCAGTACTTTCCGTTTCTAATCAATTTTTAAGAAATCGAGTCTGTTATATATGTTTTCTCGAAGGGGCGAGTGGAATGCTTTAGCAGCGTTAGTAAATTCCTCATGAGTCGCGATGAAAGTTTTTCTTTCCTTGTCTTTCAAACCCACAGTGTGCCATGCCGAGCTGAATGCCATCATGAACAAAAACTCAGCCGATGTGAAAGGCTGCACTATGTATGTCGCCTTGTTCCCGTGTAATGAATGTGCGAAGCTCATCATCCAGGCAGGTAGGAGCTGGGCCCGTTCCATTTGTCACATTTGCATTGTTGCCTGCTCATCAGCAGCTCATTGCAGAAGCGCTTGATCTGAAATTGCTATTGTTTAGATCAAAATTAATTGCACTATCAACTTTGCAAGGTATTTCCTGTGTTTTGTTTTTGTATGGTGCCAGGTATTCTAAGACTAATTGCATCCTCTGTGATTCTTAGCATGTTTTTAATTTAGTTTGCAACTTCTTAAACTGCAAGCTGCCAAAAAACAACACAGGCATTGCATATAATTACTGCCAATTTACTGTTCTCTGACATGTCGTGCATAGATTAGGGGGCGGGAGAGAAATGAACTTCTGTCAGAAGCAAGGTCAGCTGGGAGTCTGTATATGAAATTTTAATTTGTATTAATATATGGTAGATGTTTTAGGACCTAAACATATCTTTGCATATAAATGTCATCAGACTCGAATGGTACTACTGTTAAGTTTTCCTTACATTACAGTTACCATAAATCTACACCATTGTATTCTGAATATTTCACCTTTTTCATACTGTCACATCTGAGATTCGGCTACACTATGTCGCCATAAAACTCTCAGCTTGAGATTTAAAGACTTATCATGTTAGCCAGATGTGTGGTTTAAAGGGGCTGTTTATCACGAGCCCATGGGTCTCTGGAAAGAGATCCGGTGGTATCAGAATCAGAGGCCAGCCCCTGGTAAAGGATGTCGTGGGCTCCCTCCCTGGTGGTGCGTGACCCTCCGGGAGTTTTCCTTACCCAGCACGTAGTCCCTTCGGAGGCTGGTGGAGGAGCAGGGTGGTGTCTCAAATGCCCCCCAGACTCTTGATCCTCCAGTTAGCACTGCCCTGGGGGACAGGCAAAGAAAACAGATCTGCTGTTGGTGGAGCTGGCTGGAATCAGTTCTTGGAGCCATTTTTGGAAGCATGGTGGCACTTCCCCCCCACCACCCGCCTCCCCCACCGCCTCCCCCACCCCCCGCAACCATCAGCCTCTTGTGTTAAGAGTAGTCGCCTTGTGAATAAAGAAATTTGATTGCCCGCAGTCAAGAAAATTTGTTAATCAGATCAAGGCTTGACTACTTGACATGTTTTCACTTTGCATTTGTTAAAAAAAAAAAATCCATAAAGACTGGAGGGCAGATTAAATATAATCCATTGTCTGCTGTATTGGAACGGGGTAGATGTGTATTTCAGTAAGTGGACATTGTGGGCAAGCCCGCCCGGGAATGGTGATTCATCACGGACACTACGGGGCGCCGTCTGCCCCTGCGTTATGTGTATATACTAAGGGGGCTTCTTCTGTTGTTGCCTTTGAAGGTATAAAAGAAGTTATTTTCATATCTGATAAATACCATGATAGTGATGAGATGACGGCCGCGAGGCGCCTGTTTGATATGGCTGGGGTGGCCTTCAGGTAAGCGGGAAGAGCTTGGGGGCAAGGGGGTGGAAGGCCGAATGAAGAAACGGATCTGACCGTGGCTGACGTTTAATTTCTGCTCGTGATGCCTGACATCCACACTCGGAAGCATCTTTTTAAATGCGATGGGCTGAGGATCTCAAGATGATGTGGGGGGTGGATTTTTAAGAGCAGTGACAGAAGTATCTGAAGACAATCGGACTGATGATCCTGCACTTAAATATTAGGAGCTTTCCGGGGCTTGGACTAAATTACTCTAGTAGCGAGACATTGTAAAAATCACAAGTGTCGTAATATTAACATTAAACCTTTGTAAATTTTGCAAATATAACAATTCTGGCATCGGAAATTTAGGATGAAGGTAACCTGCTAGGTTGAAACACCAGGAATTCTTCTGATAGCAACGTTTTAAATTGAGATTTGAAGTCATTTTGACTTTTATGATTATCTGTGCTAGGCAAAGATTGGGAGGTATGCTTTACTTGCAGGCAGGTTCAACCACCTTCGATTCATGGTGGAAACTTCATTTGGGACTGAAAGGTTTCAAAGCAATTCCTTTACAGCATCTGTGGTCAGCAGCGGGGTTCTGTAATTAGTAATGTACCTAACCCCTTGTGTTCATCACTGGGGAGAGAGGTTATACGTCATGAATCTCTTGAAGTGTTGTGGCTTATGAGACTTTAAATCCAGATTATTTACATAATAATAATAATTAGATATTAACTGTTTACTGGTTTTAAAAGAATACGATTAGTCCCCAAATATTTTCCTTTGAACTATTTTAGAAGGTACACTAATGAGTAAAACTACATGGTGGGTTTATTTTACATCTGCATTTTTAGAACGGGACTTTAAAAATTACTCCTCACTAAAGCTAGTTGGTTGCTTTTTTTTTCTTGCTGTGTGTACAAGAGGCAAAAGAAGATTTACCCTTGTTTGCTTTCGAGCGATTCCAAGTTGGCTGCAGAAATATCCTAAGAAGGAAGATAAATCTGTTGGGAAAACTAGAAATCGGGTGTCATGTTGTGCAGCTAACTTGTTAGAAATCCTTTGACTCCCTGATAATTCATGAACTCAGCTAGCTGGAGAACATGCAGACCGAGCCACCCCATGCATCTTTTTTTTGTCTTAGTCCTTTCTGGTTCATGTTCCTCTCGGTATGGTGCACTGTAATTGGCTCCTATAGAGATAAGATATCAAGCGAATCCCCGGAAATTTTTTTCCTCCCCCACAGAAAATGTAGGTTAAGCCAAAGTAAACAAATTGCTTTAACTACTCGCTGGATAATATCTTGATATATTTTGTTTCTTGTGTTTAGGAAATTCACACCAAAGTGCAGCACGGTTGTCATTGACTTTGATTCAATTAACCGCAAACCGAGCCAGAAGCTTCAGTGAGTTACATCTCATTACAACTCCAAAAGATTGGGATTATCCTCTTCTAAGAAGCTGCTAATGCCTTTCATCTTGAAGTTACACATAACTTTTTAATAGCCAGTCCAGCAAAAGTAGACATCTAAAGAATGTAGAGCCTCAAATCTTCCCGACTGTCTCTCTTGTCACATGGAATGTGCATCTGTTTAAACTGTTGATTTAGGGTTTAAAATCAAGGAGCCTGTAGATGGCCTGTCACACGGGGCTGGCGTGGGGTGCCTCCCCCTGTGTCCTGGTTTGCTGGGACACTGGCGGCATGAGACGGCCGCTCCTCGCTGCTAAGGTGCTGGAAGGACAAATAAATAATTGTTGTTGTGCTCCTGGCAGGATGAACAGATGCACTGATTTGAACATCCGGCCCAAGTGAAGCATAACGTGTAGTGCCCTTGGGGAAAAAAAATAGGACCCCCATGACAGGTGCGAATGCAGACGTATTGGCTTTAGGGCGTGGAGGGAAACCGCCACCGACCCACCCCAAAATCCTAGACAGGATGGCACAGCTCTCCTGAGGAATGATGAGCACTGCTGAGCCCGGGGCACTTTCTCTGCTTCTGCTGTCCTGCTGCCTACAGGGGTGGTGGCACGTTCTGCTTCCGGAAGTGGGGACCCCCGTTGGTTTGTGCCCCACGCGGAGCTCTTATGTTACTTTATCTGAATAATGAGTTGTTCCCGGCGGAGACAGCCTGTCTCCCCTCGTCGCCCCCAAGACCACGGCTGCTGGGGCAGCAGGGTCGTGTGGATGGCGGTGGCGCGTGCACCTGCCCCTTCTACCACGTGGAAGAGTCGCTGCTCCTCCGCGTGCCCACACGGTGCATGTCCAAGGCCGCTCAACCAGGGAGTCGATTAATTCCTACCCTGTAAGTGAGATGTGAGAAGTTCAGCCTGCCTCGCGGTGGTTTATTCCAGGTCTGTTGGTAACGGGAGCTCATCTGTGCTCCTGGCACCGTGTCTTCAGCAGCACAGAGCTCGCCTTCCCAGTCACTGCGGCTCGGGGATGTGGCTCGGTGCGCCTCGTCTTTAATCTCCCTTAATTTTTATTAAACGTGCTCAGTAGCTTTGTTGAGAAAGTGGGTTCTTTATCCTAAAGATTATTACCGTTCTCAAGTGCTCTTATGTTTTCATGAGCTTTTATTTTGTCTCTGAGGTTTTGTACTCCGTGTTCTAGGGCGTTTTGTAATTTGGCTCCTTACCAATCTTATTAAAATCTTATTAAAATCTACCACACGGAAGTATGTTCAGTTTTTATGTTTTCATTGTATGCTTAGCTCTCCGTTTCTGTCATTTCTGTATTGTCTGTGGAACACATCGCATATGTTTCATGCTCAGAGAACAGTTTGAGGGATGGGTGCTGGGTGCTTTCTCCGGGGTTGATGGGGGGCGATGCGTGTTTATGGACCGGGTTGAAGGTGTTAAGGAAGTCTCACGTGCGGGCCATCTGATGGGTCATCCCGGCCCTCCGATGGGCCCGAGGCTTCCCCCTCCTGTGACACTTCTGTCGCCTTATTCTCTTTCTAAATCTCTCTCTCTCTCTTTTTTTTTTTTTGGGTCTCTTCTCTCCCCCCAGCCACTTGTCCCCAGCTCTAAAATGCATAAAACAAAAGGTACATAGAAGAAAGAAATCAGTAAAGATACTTAAAGATAGAAAATATATTAGATTTTTATGTGGCTGCACATTACGAGTCATGAGCCCTGTTGCGGGGAGTGTGTAATTTTTATGTCACATTCGTAAGTATGTCTAGGGGCTAATAAGCCAGGAGGGCATCTAATTTAGTTCATGTTGGTACTATCTTACATTGTGTCCCATTGGTTACATGGAATTTTAGTGGAAAAAAAAGGTTATTTTTTTTTCCCCGTTGGGAGATGTTTAAGGACAGATCCTTGCTCAGAAGGAAGTACATCCACCAACAGTCTGTGGTTGGGTTGTTTATGGAGTGGTGATTCTCTCGGTGTGGGTAGATAAGGCTTCCACACACAGAACGGTTGCTGAACTTGATTTCCTGGTGATGGGAGTGTAAGTAATTATGTCTTGGTTTCTGCTATCACTGCAGGAGTGGTGGGATCTTTCTGTCCAGAGAATTCTGCAGATGTCAGTGTTCCAGTTAATAGAGGTTTGCTTTGAACTGTTGCCTTTGGGAAAAGCATTCCAGAAGGAAGGGGTTTTGAGCAGTCTTCTGCCTTGCAGGCATTACTAGATAATTGTGGCAAAGGGAGACTCTATCTGAGAATAGTGTTGCTACCTGTCACAGCTAATAAATGACAATAAGGAAACCATCTTTCACCGAACGGTTGGCAGGAGAACTACATTTAAAAGGCAAAATTTGTGAGTGAAATGATAGGAACTCCATTTCCCTGACACATTTCATGCTTTTCTTCTTCTTCTTCTTTTTTTTTTTTTACAAGTCTGTCCTTAAAGACTTCTGAAGCCCAACAAGACCCATGTATTAGCCATCTTTTCCTAAATTACAAATGAAGAAAATAAACGAACAAGCGTATAAAGAAAAATTGAGAAGAGCTTGAATAAAAATGTAGGCTTGGATGACCAGTGATCTAAACTTCCCATGGGCCAGGCATAATTTCTGATCTTCCGATGTCCTTACCCACCTGAGGATTAAAATTATTTAGGTCGAAGAATGGATTGTTGCAGAAGGACCCAAGGATGCAGAGGAGGTAGTTCTCCTATTTGTGACACCGGTAAGAAGTTTTAATATTCATAGTTCAGTTGTTTCTGTTCTTTAAAGTAAGGCCACTTAAAAAAATGGCAGTTTCAGCAAGTCATGGGCCGGGAGGCCTTGCCTAAGACTCAGTGTGAGGACCGGAGCTCCAGCAGCCAGTGACCCCTGATGAGTTGAATTACAGATCATCATTGGCAGAGGCAGGCACAATATCCCTGGGCCCGGGGCTTTTTGGATCCAGGATCACACTTACAGGAAAAACCTTGTCACATTTAGACCAATTGATGGGTGCCCATGAATTCTGAAAAGACCTAGAGCTAGACCAATTTTTCCTTCCTAACTGTTGGAGGGGTCTAAAGCCATTTCACCATGAGAGTATATGCATCTCCAAATAGTTATTGAATGTCTGCTGTGCATCAGGTGGATTCCCTGGTGGTTCCTAGTTTTCAGTTAAAGGTGACCTCGATGGCTAGGTAATAGAATCGTTCATTTGATGAAGCTCAACTTTGCCAACTTTTTTTTTTTGGTCTGATAATTGGATTCATCATTACCTTCTGACTTACCAAAATGGCACCTCTAGAAGAAAACAGTATTTGAGCTCATTTTTATTTTGAGTAATAAAGTAGTTCTACACCCTAATCCACCAAAGACTATTTTGATTAGAAATTAAGAGTTGATATAAGGAGTAAATCCTTAAGCAGTGATTGAAAAAAAATCTGTCTCCTAAACAAGTTTTCTTATCAATGTGTCCTTAATTACGACTGACCCTGTTACCAGACGGTAACTTCCACATTGAAATATTTCTCATAATGAGCCTTAGAATTGACATTTTCTACACCTTGTCACAGTATACATAATCTGAAGAATACAGAACTATTTTGATTTTTTCATGTAATGATGAGAAACACAAGTGCTGACCTGACATACATTCACATACAATTTTTTCCTTTCTCATTTAACTCAACATATTGGTAAATCCAAAGGAACTGCTATCATCACTTGATGGAACATACTGTATTAGTATTTCCAAAGTTTGTTCCAACCCATTTCTTCTTATATACTCTAAACATCTTCATTATGTTGTTTGATGAGATGGATCCACAAGAAGACAGAGAGGTGCCCAAGGTCAGTCCAACTTCCAGCCATTCGGGTTTGTCATGTGGTGGTTCTCAAACACAGGACTTCACCCTCACTGAGGAGCCGCTCAGGAGCCTGGCCATGCCAACAACCTGACCAGGTGCAACAATGCAGATGGCGCCATCTTGCCGAGCTGGCTCTGGCTACCTCTTTGCTAAGCTAGAGAAAACACTGTCCATGTTCCTGTGCACTTTCTCTGGGGTTGAGTTGTCTACTTTTAGTGTCCACATCCTCTGAGTAAGGCCAGTGGGAAACGGACAGGGGGCAGAAGTGAATGTCTGCAGGTGTCCGGTCTTACTCCATTTCCAAGGTCAGATTTTAAAAGATTTTAAAGGTCTTTTGTTAAATTGAGTTCAGTATTTCCAAAGAAAATGGGGGGAGGGCTTCTCTATACCACGTGCTCACCACTCAGTGGTGGAATTCCTAGGTGGAGCCCATGGGGCTCACAGGCCTGGAGCCTAGGAAAAGGTGCTGCCCCTGTTTGTTGTAGCCAACTGCTAAATCTCTTCTCTCCCACCCTGCGCTCCCTGAACCCCAGTCTCTACCTTCTCTTGCCTGCTGCTATTCTCTCTCTCTTTTGTTTTGTTTTGTTTTGTTTTGTTTTAAGATTTTATTTCTTTATTTGACAGAGAGAGAGAGAGCACAAGCAGGGCAAGCGGGAGAGGGAGAAGCAGGCTTCCCGCTGAGCAGGGAGCCCGATGCGGGGCTCAATCCCAGGACCCTGGGATCACGACCTGAGCCAAAGGCAGATGCTTAACCGACTGAGCCACCCAGGCGCCCCACTCTCTCTCTGTTTTTAAATATACTTTTTAATGTGGTATAATGCACGTAAACGTTACCATCTTCAGTGGTATTAAGT
Organism: Halichoerus grypus; assembly: GCF_964656455.1. NCBI lineage: Eukaryota > Metazoa > Chordata > Mammalia > Carnivora > Phocidae > Halichoerus > Halichoerus grypus. The sequence continues at coordinate 194,405,024 of NC_135714.1, forward strand.
ACATTCATATCTTGCAACCATCACCACCATCCATCTCCAGAATTCGTTTCATCTTGCAACATTGAAGTTCTGCCCCCATTAGGAGCTAACTCCCCATTCCCCCTTCCTCTCAGCCCCTGGCAACCATCATTCTGCTTTCGTCTCTGAATTCAACTACCTTAGGTACATCATAAAAGTGGAATCATATAGAATTTTCTCTTTGTGACTGGCTTATTTCACTTAGCCAGTAATGCCTCCAGGGTTCATCCACGTTGTAGCATGTGCCAGAACTTCCCTTTTGAAGGCTGAGTAATGTTCCACTGTATACCATATTTGGTTTATCCATTCATTTGTTGGTGGACACTTGGATTTTTTCCAGCTTTTGGCCAAATTTTCTCTTGAATGTCCCAGTGTTTCTTTACAACCTGGCATCATCCACTTGGGCCCCTGAGTGCCTTCCTTCCTACACTAGTCACCTGAACATCCTGGATGGAGGAGTTTATGTATATATATGTGTGTATGTGTGTATATATATGTGCATGTATATGTGTATATATGTACATTTAAAAAACAAAACAAAACAGCCTTTCTAAGATGTGTTTCCTTTGCCCACCCACAGGCTCCTCTACATCTCTCGGAGTGAGCTGGATCCTTCCTTCTCTGTAAAGTCTCCCCAGGCCTTTCTCAGCTCAAAATGACCTTTTTCTTTGAAATCCTGCAGCAGTTATTGTCAGCAACAATCTTTTTGGCAATGAATCATGCACTGTTTTATGACATCTCTTCTACTGTCTAGAACTGTTATTGAAACACTTCCTTTAACTTTCCGCATTGCTCTCTTACTGCGCTAACTAGATGATTAACTCCACTAGAGCAGGTGCTGTGTCCTGTCTATCTTTGGGCCCCACTGGCTCCCATCCCACGCACGTGTTTGCCCTATACCTCACACACAGGTATTTAATACACACGTTTAATATTTCTATTTAAAAGTTATGAACCTCATTGCACTTTAATTCAGTGAAGTAGCTGATCAGGAGCCAACTTCCTAAATTATTTTTTTCTGTACTGATTTCCTTGTGAATGTCTTGAAAAAAATGGTCAAATAGAGTGTAAGAAATCTTCCTGTTAGCATCCAGGGTTAATGGGCACATATATCTTTTGAGAGAGAAGGGAGATTACTATTTGAATGTCTTATTTTTAACTTCAGTGTTTCAGATAAAGCATTCTTATATATGGTTTTGAATTAGGAATTTGGCAATAATATACACTCTTGGCAGAACACCCAGAGATGATGTTTCCATTTAAACCCATCTGATTAGAGGATGTCTTGACCTTTTTAGGTCTTAAATCACGATAGAATGCTTACTGTTGCAGGGGTTCTTTATTTTAACTTTTGTTAATGAAACTTGTTACATCTTCGGTATTGTTGAAAATGCCATTTCGCCCACGTTTTTAATGGGCATTTTGTTATGGGATTGCTTTCTCTGCACAGCGGTGCACGGTATACACCCTTTCTATTTATTCTCCTGCCTCTTTCCCATTTTCTCCTGAATAAGCAAGCATCGGTGGTATGCGCGGCATAACAAACACCTGACTCTCAGTGGCTTAACAAACACCTGACTCTCAGTGGCTTAAACAAATAGTGTATTTTTTCCTCACATAATAAGAAATAACAGAGGTAAGAGTTTGGTGGAGTTGGTTCAGCCGCTCAGCAAGGACCTAGGCTTTTTTAATTTTCACTTGGCTCTTCTTAGCATTATGTCTTTCGGTTTGTCTTGTCAAGCTCCAGGCGTCTCCATGCGACGCGAGTACAAGGAGATGGGAGGTGGGGTGGGCGGGTCCTTTTATAAGGAAAGCAGAGACTTTCCCAGAAGCCTCAGCAGCCTCAGGAGGCGTTCGCTTCTGTCTCATTGGTCCCGCGCGGATCACGTGACCACCCTCGGCTGCAAGGGGAGGCTGGCCGGGTACTTGCGTTCCAGGGTCTATAGGGGAGGCTGCAAGGGAGAAGGGGCTTAGTAGCGGCTGTTAGTAATGACGTTGGCCATAATATACACCTGGCTTGGGAAATTGCATCTCAAATTACGCAATTTACTTAGCTGTTTTTCACATATTAGGTGTTAAAATATCTGCTTAGTTGGAGAGTGACGTCTGCTTCATGGGAATTTTGTGGACCTTTGTGCTGACTTTCAAAACTCCTGTGTAAAAAATTCTTCATTTCTTAGTTGGGCAGAACTACGAAAAACACATGTGCACCCGTGTGCACACACACACACCATTTGAAGGCAAGTTATATAATGGACTTCGCACCCTAAATACTGTGTGTCTTTCTTAAGAATGGGGATATCTTCGTCTATAGCCACAGCATATTTATCGACTTCAGTAAACTTAACATTGTTACAGTACTTTACCGTTCACATTCCAATTTTGGCAGTTGGCTTAAAATTTTTCTTTATAGCACGGAAGTACAGGATCCAGTCCAGAGGTTGTAATTACATTTAGTTTCGTGTGGCTTTAGCTTCTTTGACCCGGAACATTTGCGCGGTGGCACTGCTTATCTTCGGAGAGCCCTTTTCTCCTGCTGTCTTAGACTTAGATTCCTTAGAAGCAGCAGTTTTCAAACTTTTTGGTCTCAAGACCCCTTTCCATTTTTTTTTTTTAAAAGATTTTATATATTTTTTGACAGAGAGAGACACAGCGAGAGAGGGAATACAAACAGGCGGAGTGGGAGAGGGAGAAGCAGGCTTCCTGCTGAGCAGGGAGCCTGATGTGGGGCTCGATCCCAGGACTCTGGGACCATGACCTGAGCCAAAGGCAGACTTAACGACTGAGCCACCCAGGTGTTCCCCCCCCCTTTCCATTCTTAAAAGGCCCTTTTCCACTCCCTTTATTAGGCAAGATAAAAAAACAACTACTGGGCAGGATAAAGAAGTACTAAGGATATAACGCACAGCATGATAACTACAGGTAACACTGTTGTATGATATATAGGAAAGTTGCTAAGAGAGTATATCCTAAGAGTTCTCATCAGAAGGGAAGAAAATTAGGTTATTCCTTGTTAAAAAAAAGAAAATTGACCCCAAAGCACTTTTGTTTATGTGGGTTATAGCTATCGATATGTACCATGTTAGAGTTTAAAACGAGTTTTAAAAATGTTTTAATTCATTTCAAATAACAATAATAAACCCTTTGTATGTTAACACAAATACTTCTTTGAAAAACTATTTTCCAAAACAATAAATGATATTTAGTGAAAAGAGTAGCATTGTCTTACAACTCTTTTTTAATGAGTTTTAATAGAAAACAGATTCTCATTTCTGTGAGTGCTTGCTGTCTGGTGATATTTTAGTTGAAGTATGTGAAGAAAATCCAGCTACTCATAGATATGTAGCTGGAAAAGGGAGGAGTATTTTAATAGCCTTTTCAGAAAATTGTAAATATTTTTCTTGTTTTTTAAAGATTTTATTTGGTTTTTTGAGAGAGAGTGAGAGAGATCACAGAGTGAGAGGGAGAGGGAGAAGCAGACTTGCCACTGAGCGGAGAATCTGATGCAGGGCTCCATCCCAGGAACCTGAGATCATGACCTGAGCTGAAGGCAGACATTTAACTGACTGAGCCACCTAGGCACCCCATAAATATTCTCTGATAACCACACCACAATTTGATAAATGGTACTTTTCTTAAGATGAGTTGCTATGTGAAATCCGAAACCATATCAGTGAACATTTCCTGTTACCTTACATTAAAATCCAGTCGTCTATCTTCTACATTGAATTGATGTTTTACCGATGCATGATATAACATTGGTCATTTGGAGAATGCTGGTTCACTGAGTTAGGTAGATCTTCCAAATGTTAATACATTTCATTATACCGTATCCCCAAATCACGCTTATATAAATATCACAGCTGATCTTGTTAGAAAAGTCTTTTAGGTATTGGGAAACAGTCAATGGACTCATCTGGCTCACAGTGCCAGATAACAAGTTTTCCAAAACTCTAATTTCATTTTATCTTCAAAGCTTGAGTTTTATCATTTCATTTTCCTTAAAGTGATAGGCTTACTTTGTTTATTTTCAAGAAAACTTTTGTCATATACCCAAACCTGGGTAACCGTGGTCTGTCAGTCTTTCTGGTGAACATGTTCCATGAGCTAAGAGGCTAGTTTGGCTTGCAACTCAAACAACCGAGCATGTGCTTTCCCTGGTGACAATCATTGACCACCACAGGTACTTTGTGCCCGATTCCCATCTCATCCAGGGAATGTTAGAAAGACTCAAGGGTTAAGATTTAGTGCAAATAATACCTTTTTCAGGCATTACCAAGGACATTCTTAGGTGAAATGGGCCTGTTTTCTTCTTTCTTTCTTCGTGTCTGTCCCCAGTGTGTAGTGATGATCCATAGGAGCACAAGTTGGTACCCCGCTTTGATTCAGCAGCACTTTACCCACCACTGCTTTGTCTCATCCATGCAATATCAACACAGTGAAAAGGGCAAATCCCATTTCATGTCAGTAGTATAATGAAAATAGTTGTGACAATGTGGAACCCCTGAAAGTCTGCAGGACCATGCTTTGAGAACTGCTGCCCTCGATGACAGTGTGGTGCCAGCCTGACGGGCACTTGGAACTGTCTGTTCACTGTCGGCTTGGCCCCTTTGTATTTATGCATTTCTTGGCCTGGTGACATGGTCTGAGATTTTTTTTTTTTTAAGAGTTGATCCTCCCCAGCCGCCCCCCGCCATAATTTTTATCTCCTCTAATATCATAGTGAGTATGCAAGGTATGACTAATATCTTCACTTTAAGAGAAGAAAAAATAGACCAAACCTTGATACATACCAGGCTACCTTGGTTTGCTGCAGCTCAACAAATGAAAAAGTCTATTATGGTTTTGCAAATTAGAATATCACAGACTAGGGGCGCCTGGGTGGCTCAGTCGTTAAGCGTCTGCCTTTGGCTCAGGTCGTGATCCCAGGGTCCTGGGATCGAGCCCCGCATCAGGCTCTCTGCTCAGCGGGAAGCCTGCTTCTCCCTCTCCCACTCCCCCTGCTTGTGTTCCCTCTCTCGCTGTGTCTCTGTCAAATAAATAAATAAAATCTTAAAAAAAAAAAAAAGAATATCACAGACTCTCTTCTTATTTAATGCCCCTGTGTTCAAATGTTAATAGAAGACAGTGCATTGAATCAAGTTAACAGCATTGTATTTCAAGAGGATGGAGGGTTCCGCTGGCAGGCTACTGGAAAGGTGGGCTCTGAGTTCTAATGAAAACTCGGTCCCCCTACTGGGGCCTTCTTCTTTCCTGCTTCCTTTTCACTGAGTAGGGACAATAGTTTCTTTCTAACTCCAGATGAGTCTGATTGGCCATCTTCGAGGTAGAGTTAGAGCTTTTAATTATCTCTGGCAGCCCGAGAAGAGGCGATAAGCAACAGAGCCATCAACACTTGAATAACACATGTCGGCGCTGATTAGCGCGGCTGGTTAGAGCAAGGACTAATGAGGCCGAGGTCACGGACGCGGCCCCGCAGCCCAGGTAGCCCGGCCACCCTCCAAACTGCAGCCCCCGCCCAGGCAGCTGCCTCGCAGATGCCCATGGCCTTCTGGAAGGGGGCCAGGGAGCCACGAGCCAGCAGTCAGCACGGGCTCCTTTTGTTTAAAACCAAACAAAATAAAAACAGGTTCTCTAATGTACCACCCCCTGTGATCCCTCTCTAGGAATATCGGACTTAATTATTCAAATTTAATTTGTTAGCTATTTGGTGGTTAATTTTTTAAAAACCTAATGATTTATTAGCATTTTTATAAGCAACATTTAGTGTCTATTAATGAGAGTTCAAATGGATCAACTATTTAATTTCTTAATGAAATGAATCAGGAAAGTATTACTTAGAAGAAACTCCATACCGCATGCTTTGTGACCTTGATTCCTTCGTCCTAGTCGAGGAGTCAGAAATGGGGGGGAGCAGGGAGCTGATGGAGTGCCCCCCCCCCCCCCAGCGCTGGCTTCTGAGAGGGGAGCACGGGCTGGGGAAGGGGCCACAGTGCAGCTCTCCTTTAGCCCCCAGATTTCACAGAGTGATGCCCACGACTCTGTGTCCGCTCACCTCCCTATACCATATCCCCGGGGCAGGTGCCGCCCGCTCTAAGGAAAGTGCCTGCCGGAAATACGCATGCGCATCACTCCAGCCCTGTGCAGCCCGCGGATGCACCTCCATCCGCCCTGGCATATTTTGATGAAGCAACTACTACTATCTTTAAAAGCGGGAGGAAGCAGGAGCTGGGGTTGGAAATGCAGCTGCAGCTTGTGGCAGAGAGGAAAGAGGTACTGAGCCGCACTGGGACAGGGACGCCCCCTCCCTCCCCGGTATAGGGTTCTTCATCGAACAGCAGCGGCACCCTGAGTTCAGAGCAGTACTGAGGGCTAGGTGCGTGGCTGCAGAAAGGACTCAGTGTGGAGCGTGCCTCCCCCATCACAGAACACTCAGGTTAAGCTCGTCCGCGGCGGTGCGAGGAGAGAGGTGCAGAGCACCCAGGCCAGGCGGCTGGAGGCCCGGGCGCGACCTCCAGGCCCCGCCCCTTCCGGTTTGCAGCCCGGATGTGGGTCTCCAGGCCAGAGCAGATTGTGAGAGTCAGGCCCCGGCCCCTCCGGGGAAGGGCAACATGCTGCCTTGGAAGCCCAGCTTAACTGAGTAAAGGATTAGCTGTTTCAGCCCCCAGTGGCGGCGGTGGCGGTGAACTCCGGGCTTCGGAACACTCTCGAGGTGCTTTGGCCCAGTTAGGAAGAAGTCAGCGGGACCCTCCGGCGCGGGCAGCCACGTTACCTACTGTCTGATGGTGTGCCAGCCCGCTGGAGTGCAGTCACTCCGCCCAGCTGGGATGATGTTTCAATTTAGAGTCCTGCTCAGTCAGGACTCTTTAAGAGGCTCATTGTCTGGGAGTGGGCTTCCTGACTGTGTGCTCCCTCCTCCTGCCTGTCCTCTCTTGGACACGACGGTGACATTGCTCACCGGCCAAGTGAGTTGTTAGTGTCCCTGGACTACGCTTGGCAGGGTTCCACCCTCTCAGGAATGGCAGCAGCTTTGCAGGGGAGATCCGAGGCTCTCGAAATGCAAGCTGGGCGCCTGCACGGAGCGCGGTTTGCCGAATCCGCGCTGGGGGCTGAGCAGCGGGGCACAGTTGTCGCCAGAGGGTATTAGGGTTTCCAAGCATCTGGTCTCGCACTTTTTCTTTGTGGGAAAGGAGTGTGCAGTTAAGGGGCTTCTCCGGGGTTCCACAGCTTGAGAGGTAGAACCAGGAGAAGAACACAGGCTTCCCAGCTCGGAGGCCAGTGCCCTGGCGGGGAAACTGGGCTAAGTATCGTGCCTTGAAGCTGGCTCTGCGGCTGAAGCAGGCACGAGGCACCCACTCTAGGGCTTTCCATGATGGCTGCATGTCCCGCCTCCCCTCTACCGTCCTGGTCTTGATGCTCCGGCCTTGCTGTGTTGTTTCTTGAGCACTCCTTCCCAGGTCAAAGCTGCCGCACTTGCTATTTCTCCTTCCTGGACGGGAGTTCCCTCCCCGGCCCTTCCCATCTCCACACTTAGCTCAGTCCTCCTCCTCCAAGACGCCTACCCTGCCTCCCTGCCCTCCCAGCAGCCGCACCCCCCAGTTTCTACTAGAGCACCCAGTTGCCTTCCATCCTCATTATTCTGTCTGTTGGCTTTTTTTGTTTTCTACTTGTCTCCCCCCAAGACAGCAGGGGCAAAGTCTCTCTTCTTCTCTGTTGACTCCCTAGTGCGTAGAACAGGGCCTGGGTGGGGAGCAGTTCTGAATATATAGGTTTTTGTTTTGTTTTGGTTTTTTTAAAAGATTTTATTTATTTGTCAGAGAGGACAAGCAGGGGGAGTGGCAGGCAGAGGGAGAAGCAGGCCCCCCACTGAGCAGGGAGCCCCATGTGGGGCTCCCTCCCAGGACCCTGGGATCATGACCTGAGCCGAAGGCAGATGCTTAACTCACTGAGCCACCCAGGCGTCCCTGAACAAATAGGTATCAAATGATTAATCGAGTGAAGGGATGAACTTATCTCTGGAAGTCTTGGTCAGAAACGCTCCCTGTAGTTCAGGCAGACTCTCTTTTCCCCCTCCAAGGGCGGAGGGGAAACGTCACAGCGGGAGGGGTGGTGTAAAGGGATTCTGCTTGCCATACACAAGGTGCTTCCCAGAGAGGTATTTATGATTCCACCCTTGGTGGCTGCTTGGCATCTACCTGGCAGGCACCCTGTTGTACAGCTCCTGGGAGCACCGCCCTCTGGTTTCTCTATGCATGATGCCCTTGCTGTGTTCCTCAGAGGCTTTCTTACCTTAGAGTAGGGCTGACTGAGGTCAGGCCAATCACAGCAGAGGCAGACTGAAGTTCTGGACTCTGGCCTCAGATCTTGTCCTGGAGTGGGACAGCTGGAGGCGGGGACAGGTCAGCTAGAGCTTTGAGATAGGCTCAGAGGAGTTAGAATCAAATAGTAAGTGAGGAGTCGCAGTAATTGGGTCCAGGGATGATGGACGGGAGGGAGAGCCATCGATTGTCCGAGACACAGTGGCCAAGAGAGGGGACAAGCCCAGAGTGAGGATGACTGGAGGCCCAGGGGAGCCAGTGAGGGGCACCCAGGAGCGGGACATCTAAATGGGCAGTGGGGAGAGGTTGTCAGCAGGTGATGGGGCCCCGGCCACTAGGGCAGGGCCTGGAGAGGAGAACTGCCCGAGCGAGGCAGGGCTACCTGTTCTCCAGGGGCTGGGTTATCAGGCAGGTAACATGATTGCCAGGACTGGGAACGGGCAGGCTGTAACCCAAACTTGGGGCCCAGAGCTGGGACTGGTCCTAAGACAGCAGGGTAGAGACACCTGCCAGTGTGTCTTGGAGCTGCTGCTCAGGGGAAGGAAGCCAGAAGTTCTTGGACTCAGGACCCAGTCCCAAGAAGGCCTGGGGAGAGCTGATCACAACTGAGAACTGTAGGAGAAAAATTCTGATCATCTAATAACTTAAATACAACCATTGTCCATGTAATGAACATTTATTTCATTACATTGTTTTGGAATGGTGTGTCAGAAGAATACATAACCCGCCCCACCTTTTTTTTTTTTTTTGCAATGAACAACTTTTTCTCAATGACATAGAAGAAAGGATTTGTAAATCAGCTTTCTGCTCCAGTCTCCTGGTGTGTGGCCTCTCGGGCAGAAACCTTGGCAGGAGAACTAGAGTTCACTGCGTCCTATCAATGCCCCCTCCCTTCCTTTGGATTTAAGCAAGGACACATGAGGCCAAACATATCAGAGACTCCCAGTAGAAAGTCTCATGAGAATTGGTCTAAAGTGATTTTAAATATGGCTGCTGCCGGGGTTCCGGGGGAGGGAGGGACGAATAGGTGGAGCACAGGGGATTTTTAGGGCAGCGAAACTATTCCGTGTGATACTGTGGGATACATGTCATTATACATATGTCAAAACATATAGAATGTACAACACAGAGTGAGCCGTAAGGTAAACTATAGGCTTCGGTTCGTAATAATATATCAGTATTGGATCATCAGTTGTAACAAATGTGCCACACTAATGCAAGATGTTAATAATAGGAGAATTTCTGGGGGTGTGGGGTAGAGAATTGAGGGGGTAATGTGGGAACTTTCCGTACTGTCTGTAAACCTAAAACTGCTCTGAACACTTAAGTCTGCTAATTTTTTTAAAAATCTGAAAAAAAAGTTGTGGCTGGTGCCATGATTAACAATTTGAGTGAGGAGCCACTCAGAAAAGGTTTGAAGGGGCCAGCGAGAGAGAGCACCTGCTCCTCACTTTCTTTGCTACTTTTCATTGTTAGGGAGGACACACGGTTAGGATGAAATTTGCTCAGGTGAGAAGGTCTCTGTGTTTTCGCAGGATGGCAGTGGCAATGAATTATGAGCTTTCCAAGGGGGATAGGTGTACACATGTCTGAACAAAAAAACCCCTAAATCACAGAAATAAATATCAGGAGCACCAGAAACTCTGTTGTCTGTTGGGATCTGTCCCTGGGTATGAAATAGATAAAAGTTAGACAAGTCTACCTTTCTAGTATATTTAGGAGAGGATCTTGCAGTTGAGAACATTTGAAGAAAAATCGGGGAGAGGCAAGGCCGGTGCTTGGTGAAATACAGCAGAAGGGCTTGGGAGTGAAACAAGCTAAGGGTGGTGAGTAGTTTTAAGGTTGAGGAAGAAGTGGAAAAAAAGATAGTGATTCTTGAAGGCCAGAAGGAGGGGGGAAAATGGGGACATTTGGAGAGATAGGAGCCGTGGAAAGTAAGAAGTCGGGACAGCGCGGATCAGGGTGTAGGGAGCTTGGTGCCAAGGGCAGGAAATCTTAGGAGAAGAGAGTGCTAGTTTTTCAGGAGGAGCCAGATGGGGCCGATGGACTCCCCTGAGTGCTGCTATAATGTCTGACTTGTGTCCTCTGTAAAGAGAGACACGTGCTTGTCACAATAGCCAAGAAATGGAAGCAACCCAAGACTCCATCACAAAGAAACAAAATGTAGAATATTTATATACAGTGGAATATTATTCAGCCCTAAAAAGGAAGGAAACCCTTATGTATGTTACAACGGATGAACCTTGAGAGTATTTTGCTAGGTGAAGTAAGCCAGTCACTAAGGGACAAATACTGTATGACTGCCCTTATAGAAGCTATCTGGGGTAGTTAAACGTCATAGAGACAGAAAGTAGAAAGTGGTTACTAGGGACTGGGGGGGTGGGATTCAATAGATAACAGAATTTCAGTTTTGCAAAATGGAAAGTTCTGGAGATTGGATTCAGTAACGTGAATGTACTACTGAATTGCATACTCAGAAATGATTAAGGTGGTAAATTTTATGTTATGTGTGTTTTAACACAATAAAGAACAAAAACAAAACCAGTCACCGCCCCTCCCCCCACGTGTGGTCACCAGGGGCCACAGAGAGGGTGAAATTTCTCCTCAGTTTGGGTGTAGTTCTGAGCTGCCCCACCTGACTGTATCCCCGTCTTTCTCCACACTCACTCGCTCCCCGGACATCCTTGCCCCCAGCTCGAGAATTCAAAGACGCACACGTTCAGCATCCTGCTTTATGCCTCGGCCCCTCCAGATGCCACTTCTCTGCCTGAGTGCCTTGGACTGTGTCAAGGGCACCTTTCCTGTTTTGCCCAGCTTCCTAGGACCCTGCGGGGCTGACACCTGCTATGAATACCGCCCCCCCACCGCCCTGGGGCCTTCCACCCAGGGCTTGGCCAGATGTCTCGCTCTCATGGCAACCCTATGATCGTCATGGGGCTGTGCATGGAACCCGGGCCAGCTCTGGACCCCCACTCTCCAGAGAATTCGAGGCAGAGCAGCATTTCTATTATCACTTGGTAATTGGAGTTTTGCAGGCTTGGAATTACTGCTAATGGAAAGCAAATGGGCTAAGAATCAAGAAATAAGCACTTGAACAGCCAGCACCACTCAGTAAAGCGAAGAGGCTATTATGCCACTTTATGTGGATAGAGATCATCATTTGTAGAAAGATTTTGCAAAAACCTCACCAGCCCATAGAGGTGACGCCCCACTAAGCTTTTCAGTGGCCGAGCCCTCCCTGCCCAGAGCAGCTAAGTGGCTGCCCAGGTAGGAAGCCTCCTTTGTAGCACGATTGCTGCCTAAGATCCAGTCCCTCCTCCTTGGCAAGAGAGAGATTTAATTTTGCCTTAGCTTTCTCTCTGGTACCCGAACTGCAGAGAAGCTCTCAGAACACAAAGAACTTCCCTACACTCCCCCATAGACTTCCTCGGCCTTGTCGCCAGCCATGGCCCCAAGATCAGGCGGTGACAGGCCTGCGATGGGGATGCTGGGGGCCAGAAGCCCAGGACAGTGGCTCTTGACTCAAGGAGAGCGAAGTGGCTGTAAAGAATGACGTTTCCCGGGGTTTGCTGACCTCCGGTCTCCAAGCTCATCTTGCCCTTTCTCCTCCGTGGGGGGGAGGGGGGGTGTCAGCCATCATACATTTATATGAGGAGCTTTTTCTCCACGGATCACGCCACCCCCTTCCCGGTGGCTAAAAGGCAATTTAATATGCAGAAGCTCTGCTCCCACAGCATTAGGTTATGACACGAGGAAATGGAAAAAAAACCTAAGCCCAATCTCTGCCCTTCAGGTGTCCTCCGGAGAGAGCGTGCTGCCCGTGGCCAAGGACAGAGGGCTGTGGGATGGTTCTTGGGCTCAGCCAACAGGAGGAAAACTGAGCCAACCTCGCAGTTTGCAAAAGCCCGTGGAGACTCACATGAGTTCTCAAGTTCAAGTTGGTCTGAGGGCTCGAGGGGCTCTGGGGTTCTCTCCCTGGCACTGGCGGGTGCTGGGGCATCTCCAGACAGCCTCTGGGAGGGGACACAGGAGGGAACGCCAGCTCTGTGACTTAGTCCCTCGGAAAGGTGCCTCCACTCACTGGTGAATACCTCACTTAGCCTTTAAATGTCATCAGCCCATTCGCACAGGGGAGAGAATCTACATCGAGCAGTAAAAAAGGTGATGGAATGGAAGAAGTTGTGAAATGACATTTTTTTTTCCAGCAGGTTTGTCATATCTCCTGCATGGAGGAAAATTGCTTTCTGTAAATCTTGGTCCAACAGAACAAAACACCTATTTCTTTCCAGTTGGGGAGACAGCCATTCTCATAGGCATAATGAAGGTATTGTAAGCTGTGACTTTTACAAAGTCTGAGGGAAACCAATCTGCAATCTTGACAGATATGATCTTTCCAGGATGCACTGTTCGTTTACGGTGGCAAGAGACCTCAATTAATTTATGAGTGAGGACAGCAGGATGTGACCCCTTGTGTGTAGTCTAGGTGGAGCTGTCCCTGTCTGAATTTATGTTCTGGTAATTTAAAAAGATTTATATTAAGCTTTTCTTTCATTTTGAGAGTAGATTAAAATTCTAATGGAAACCATTTGTATGCATTTGTTGAACTGAATAGTATTTATGGCTGTGGTAAAAAAAATGCTGCAAAAATCTGCCGATAATAAAGTCAGTGAAGCAAGAATAAGTGTAAAAACAGGAAGGAAAGACTCAGTAGAAACCATACTGTATTATACAAGTGTAATGAGGGAGAGAAGCCAAGCAGAACGGGGCCGGGATTAGGCCCCCGAATGGGATAGTTTTCCTTATTTAGTGTATGGTTTTTATAGTCCTTTTATGACTTAAAACCAAATTTAAATTTCTAAATAAGCCAGATTGGTCCTCGCAGACCCTATGGCCATTTGCTCTTTCCCATCGTTCTTGTTGAACCCCAGCCAGGGGCCGGTACCCATGGGCAGGAAAGAAAATCTAAGCAGTATCGCAGAGAAGATGCTGATCCCAGGCAAAGGAGACAGAGGGTAGCAAGTAAGGCACAAATCTGAGCTCAGGTGCGTCGTGCAGGTGGAGAGGGAGCCCCGAACGATCTGGGCAAGACCAGGAACGCCCTACTGTGCAGATCTGTCAGTGTCCCCAGGACCCACCTTCATCACCACGGCCACTGGACCGGTGGCTGGATTGGAGGGCCACTGAGGTCACCTCCCCTGCAAAGGGCAAGGTGCATGTGCCTCAGCTCTGCCAGTGGCCTTTCTCTGGCCGTCTGGGGAAGGAGTGCCAATGATACAATGATCTTGGAACACAACTGCCCAAGAGGACAGTGTCCACACAGAGGCAGTCAGAGAAGGCTCTCTCGTGTTACCTTTCCCCAGGGAGGGAAGCGGGAGACACCCGGAGCCCCCCTTACCTTGTGGAAGGGCAGAGAAACTCAGCATTCCCTCAACCTCCATCTCAGAGCCCAGAGAGAGCTGCAAGGGGTGGGGGGGGATGCATGTTCTCTCACAAAGGGCAGCCCCGATAGCGTCTTGGAGTCAGGGAACCCCAAGCACGAAGGTTAACAGCGCTAAGTGAGGAGAAGATGGAACTTTCCTGAGAGCCTGCGCCACGCTCTTCCTGGCTTGTTGTTCGTTCTCCCAGCTGTAAGCATGTTCTTTAACAGCGCTGCACGAATGTCATAAAACGCCTTACGATGCATTAGAACAGAACTGTGCATTAGCAAATTTCACAGATGCAAAGTGGGATTGCTGTCAACAGAAACCTGCATGGAAAAATCCGGAGTGTCTTAAGAAAGTTCTGTCTTTTCTCAAAATTGCACCGAAGCTGGAAATGCAGGACTTCTGGCCGAGGCGCTTTCCGAGGCCAGTAACATCCCCATACCGCCCAAAGCACAGGCCCTCCAGGCGCAGGAGTCTCCTGAGCCTCAGAGTCTGGCTTCTATGCTAGTTAGTGCATGTCCTGTTTGTGAGCCAGGAAATGGGTCTGTCTCTCAGGTCAACTGTGTACCCTCCGCAGCTAGCACAGTTCCTGGCACACGGGCAGCACCTTCCGTACTCGGTGGGCTGAACAAGTATGTTCTAGGCCCCATGGGAGATACAACATGAGACCAGGTTCCTGCTTAGGCCGGGGAGGGAAGTGTCTGCGCTCAGCTTAGAGCCTCAGCTTAAGTTCAAGCAACTGGTCACAAGTTGTCAAAATGTACTTTTCCCTTGGCTGCTCTTCGCCTCCAATTTTACGACACAGCTTTTATATAATTTAATGGGACTCCTTCAAGCCAATCACTAGAAGTTTTACATACTTCGTCCTCACTGGATTCCTGGATTCATCCTGGAAAGCAGGTGACATTGTCATCTCATTCACAGATGAGAAGAGAGAGATGGGGAGGTGTCATAACTTGCCATGGGCTGCTGGGGGGGGGCAGCAGAATTGGGGGTCACATTTGATTCCAAGTCGAGTTCTCTCTCATTTCTTCACCTGCTCTACACCCATTCAGTGGACATCTGTGCCTAGTGCTGTGCTGAATGGAGGTGGGGGGGGACGGTCACAGTACATTGACTCTGCCCTAAAGAAGCTCATAAAGAGGCTCTTAGGGAAAGCCCAAAAATGATCACCCAGGATGCCAAGCGTTATGATAGTGGGACATATGGAAACACTCTTGGTCACACTAACCCACCAGGGAGGTGGTCGATGGAGTCATTGACCTCTGGTTTCCAGAGGAGGGATCCTTGAACGAGTTCTTGGAAAATGAATGTTTTTTTGCGAGGACAACCATGGGAATGCCGAGTGTTGGGGTCTGCGCTCGAACCTCACCTGATGAGTGAGGCTTTGCCTGACTCCCCCCTATACAGAGCAAACTCATTACCTTTCCTCCACAGCACTTTCAGCCTTTTATTTTTTTTGTTTTCCAGAGCATTCAACACATACGACACACCACATATGGTAGGCTGAGTACTGGCCCCCCAAAATGTTCATGTTCTAATCCTTGGAAGCTGTGACTATTTAGCTCATATGGCAAAACAGACTTTGCCGATGTGATTAAAGTAAGGATCTTGAGATGGGGAGATGATCCTGGATTATCTGGGTGTGTCAGATGCAATCATAAGAGTCCTTGTCAGATGGACACAGATACACAGATGTTCAAAGACAAGAGAACATGCTGCCCAGCTGGCTTTGGAAATGGAGGAAACCACTAGAACATGGGAGGCCACCGGTCACCACTAGATGCTAAAAAGGGCAGGGAAATGGACTCCTGCCTGGAGCCTCCAGAAGGAACCAGTCCTGCTGACACCTTGATTTCAGTCTTTTTTTTTCCTTTTAAAGATTTTATTTATTTATGAGAGAGGGAGAGAGAGAGAGAAAGAGAGAGCACGCTAGCAGGGGGAGGGGCAGAGGGAGAGGGAGAGAGAAAAATCTCAAGCAGACTCTTTGCTGATCATGGAGCCTGATGCGGGGCTCGATCTCATAACCTGGAGATCATGACCTGAGCCGAAACCAAGAGTTGGATGCTTAACTGACTGAGCCAGTCAGGCACTCCTTTACCATTATATTCTTAGTGCCTAGGACAGAGGCTGGCCCAGGAATGGCCCCCCATGAGTGTTTGTTGAATGAGCAAAGACACAGAGGCAGTGCAGGAAAAGGGACCAAAGGGGTGGGGGTGTAGGGAAGGCCCCGAGGTGTGAAAGGTCATGGTGTGCTCTGCAGTGGTGGGTGAGCTGAAATGGGACAGGTGGGGGGCTTGGAGACATTGGAAGAGCTAATTCTGTATCATTTACTCTGCAGGGGGAGAACTGTTGATGGGTTTTATATAGAATGGGAGCATGATCATATTTGCTTATTGCTTTTTAAGTAATTTTTGCAGTAATTTTCCCTGTTTATTGTTAATAATTGGAAATATATAGAAACATGGACCAAAAAAAAAAAAAATCACTTATAATCTCACTTCCTAGAAATAGCCATTGTTAACATTTTGGTGGGTACTGTGTATGTGTGTGTGTGTGTGTTTCTCTCTTCAAACTTGAGATTATACTTTATACACTATTTTGGAACTGGCTTTTTCCTTTAAAGTGAATTTCCCATGTCATTATTCATCTAAAAATATGGCATTTAATGACTATATAGTGTTCTTTTTTTTTTATTCTATCATACAACCATAACTGATTTCCACTAACTGAACAATTCTTTTTTGTTATTAAAAGTAATACTAGTAGTGGCAGGCATAGAGTGGGCATTCAATATTATGGTTGAATAAACGGATGGATGAATGATTCAGAGAACACTGTCATGCATACATCTATATCTCTCTGTTTCTTTAGGAAAAAGATTCTTGCAAGTGAAAGTGTTGGGTCAGAGGATGTATTATTTTTTTAAATGGCTCTCAATACATATGGCCAAATTGCCTTTCAAAAAGGTTATAAAAATTACAACCCCACTAGTAATATATGAATGCATCATTTCACTGCATTGATGGTGGTATTGTCATTTTTTGAACCCTTACTTGCATGTTAGAAAAGTTTCCATGGGGACAGGAAGGTAGTAGTTAGGGGGTCTTGTGAAGTTCAGGTGGACAATGGTGGGAACCTCAACATCAGCCATGGAGGTTCTATTAGCAAAGAGACAGATCTGAGCACTCCGTAAGACACAGAATCAATAGGACTTGAATGCAGAATGTTGAAAGGATGTTGGAATGAGCCTCAGGCTTCTGCCTCTGGTAGAGTATTGGTTGGGATTCTTTGTTGCCAGCGACAAGAAACAACTCTGATTTAGTTAACAAGCCTTATTGTAGGGCTACAGAGCAAACGACAGAGTCAGAGCTGACACACAAGGCTCCCAAAATACCAGGATCTCAGCACCATTCAGGAATCCAAGAAGAAAAGAATGCACAATACCTCCTCAGGATCCCACCCTCAGGGGGTGTCCGTTTTTGTATCACATTGCTGAAGGTTCCAGTTCCATGGAGAAGGGTTAATCTGGTCTTCTTTGGGTCAATGATCCATCCTCTGGCCAGAGGCAGTGGGACCCCTCC
The DNA here is from genome assembly GCF_964656455.1 of Halichoerus grypus. Lineage (NCBI taxonomy): Eukaryota > Metazoa > Chordata > Mammalia > Carnivora > Phocidae > Halichoerus > Halichoerus grypus. The sequence goes on from NC_135714.1 coordinate 194,422,367, forward strand.
CTGGACAGTCCTACCAGAAGACAGACGGGTCTATAGTGCTCCCAGCAGAAGACCATTTAAATGAATGCCAGGCACCTAGAAGTTCATGGCTGACCTCTCTGTATGGGGGTGCATTCATGGCAGCTAGCTTCCTATGTTTAACAATTCCTGCTCCTATTTCAGTGTCTCATTGAACACAGGCATAACTCCCTTCTAAGAAGACGCGATGGACAGAGAGATTGAGAGAGAGAGAAATCCCCTTTCTTGACCTTGTTGAGATCCTGGCTCAAATCTTTTGCCCTGTGCCCTCTGGCTGCCAACAAACAGCCTTTCCTGAACCCCGGTGTGGCAGTCTGTCAGCTGACCACCAATAGTTCATGCTCCTTCTGTCACAGCACAAAGCTGTTTCTGAGAACCAGCAGCTGCCCCGCTGGAGACATCTCTCCCAGCGCCACTTGCATTGGGATGGAGTTATGGGACTAGTTCTCGTCAATGGAAAAACCTGGAATAGTGGTTTTTAGAAGCAGATATTCCTTCTCCATGCTCCCTGACCCCTTTTCTTTAGCTTAAAGCAGAGGGGATGTTTGAGCCACAAGATACAAGGAGCCTGGGACACTGAGTGACTTCACGGGGCAACTGGCTGCCGACCAGGAGCACCCACATTAAACTGTTATGTGAGTGAGTAGTAAATGTTGAGAATGTTATAACATTGAAAATTTGGGGTTTATTGTTGCTACTGCTAATTAATAACCTCATAAACACCTCTGGATACTTGTTTAATAAAAGCCTGAAAAGAATTAAATGAGTAATGGGGCGAAAGAGTAGCATGATTCTTAAAAACATTGGAAATAACCCAGCAATTCTATTTCTGGGTAAGTACCCAAGAGAAAGGAAAACATGTGTCCACACGAAAGCTTGTGCATGAATGTTCAGAGCAGCATTATACATAATAGCCCCAAAGTGGAAACAACCCAATGTCCATCAACTGGATGAATGGATAAATAAAATGCAGTCTCCCCATATAATACGATTCAGCAATAAAAAGAAATTAAGTATTGATCCATGCTATAATATGGATAAACCTTGAAAACACTCTGCTAAGTGAAAGAAGCCAGTTACAGAAGACCACATATTGTAGGAGTCCATTGTTACGAATGTCCAAAATAGGCAAATCTACAGACAGAAATAGATCAGTGGTTGCTGGGGTGGGGGTCGGGGGGGGCTGGGTTGGGAGGAAACAGGGAGTGACTGCTAATGGGTATGGAGTTCTTTCTGGAGTGATGAAACAGTGATGAAGATGTTTGAAAATTGATGGCAGGGATGTTTGCACTACTCTGTGAATATACTCCAGGGCACGGAATTGGACCCTTCAAATAGGTGAGTTGTGTGGTATGTGACTGTATCTCACTAAAGCTCTTACATTTGTAAAAAGAGAGAAACATAGGAAATAATCACACAATGAGGCCACGATGAGAAGAAACAGCTCCAGAGCCAAGCACCAGTTTCCAGAAGACCGCAGAGCCATCTCGCAGCTCCCTGTGAATAAGCCCAGGGCTCGCTTCACATAGAGGGTGAAGACTGTGGTTTCCACAGGGTAGCAAAGCTTTGTTTCCAAGTGATGTGTGAATATGAAAATCAAAGATGAGCTGACCAAAGGCCAATCCCGAAAGGGTTCAAGGGGACTGTTGATGTTTGCTGGCAAAAGTATTACAAATAAAAAAGCACCACCAGAGATACTTGGGAAGGAGCGGCAATGTCACGGATGAGTTGGGTTTGGTGATATCCAGGGCGCCGTGTTGGCTCATGGAAGTGTGTAACCAGGTTAGGGACAGTTGAGCTGAGAGCAACTCAGACGCCCGTCAGAGGCTCTGAACGCAAAACCATTCTGAAGAGCATAAAGCACTCTCGGATGTGAGCTATTACTGGGATGGGTGAATGTTATTTTCATTTGAATGGAAAGAGAAAAATGAACAAACAAAAAGAAGCCAAAAGGCTTTTCAAGTATTTTACTGTGAATTTGTACTTTGAAAGGAAAGTAAGAAAACTGAATTCATAAATGAATGATTAAAAACATATCATTGTTTGCCAACAGAGATCAAAACCTGGCAAAATTGTGGTGCTTTAATCTGGGCGGGGGGTGAGGGGGGAAGCACTGCTGGCACCAGTCAACAAGTCAATCCCGGACTCTTCAATCCGCGGCTGTCAAGTGCACATGGAGCCCTGAGCCTCAGTTTCCCTCCTGGGCAGCCTGCCCCTCCCCCCCTCCCGGTTTCTGAAGCCCAGGGGAGAACCCTGCTGAACACGGCTTGTTTAACAGAATTTTTGCTCTGAAGAGAAGAAAGACTGGCTTTGTTTTAAAAAGCACACGATTTTATTAATTTTGTAGTCTTCTCTTGAGGAAATACGCTCTGCTGCCTTTCTTGGGGAAGAATTTCTCTATTTTATTATGAAAGAAGGAAAGAGCACGAGACTGGTGGGCCTTCCCGTCCTCCTGCAACCTGGCAGGTCAGCATTATTTTATAGATGAGGAGACTGGGGCACGGAAATGTTTATTAGCTCTCCCTGGGCCCCAAGTCAAACGCAGCTCTGACCTCCAAGTTCATTCTCTTCCCATCACACCCCCACTTTCCCAAGAAAAATGGCTTCCCCTTGTCCCCCTTGTCCAGAAAAAATGAGTTTCCTTGTTTCCTCTGGGTGGGAAATGGTGGGAATAAAATTACTGTTCTAGCAGGTAGTTCATGCTGCCGGCTACACTGAACTATTATTTTTTTAAATTTTATTTATTTATTTTTTAGTAATATCTCCACCCAATGTGGGGCTCAAACTCAGAACCCCGAGATCAAGAGTTGCATGCCCCTTCACTGAATTATTTTAATCCAGTTTCTCAGTCTCAGGCAGTCTGACTTCCGGATACTCTTCCTTCTGGCTTCTTTCCTGGTATGAACTCGGAGTGAGGTTGGTGTCTGTCTTCTGCGGTGATCTCAGACACTGAACCCAGCCAAAGCTGGAGGGAGGCTGTGGCGTGGGATCCAAGCTCGACTTTTGCCATCCTAGGTCCTTGCTGGGATCGAACGCCAAGCAGCACTTGAGATTTTTGCGGGAAACCAGGAGTCCTGAGATGACTTTTCTCCAGTGGCTTTTCCAGGTCTCGAGTATGTGTTAGAAGAACACGGGGCACTGGGTGCTTAGTCACCAGGTTTGAACTGGTCCATGTGCTAAACACAGGAAAGGCTTCTCGTGCACTGAGACCCAGAGTGTGACCAGCAGGTCCCTCGGGGTCTTTAAGGTCCTCGGCCTGTCCTCACGCCATTTCTCCAGTGTGGCTGCTACTTTGTGTCCCTCCTGAGCCACTGCAGCCTGCTGTCACCATAAACACTTAAAAAGTGGTGATTTTTTTTTTTTTCTTTTTTTGAGCGTGGTTTTAAAGCAGGGGCTCTTCAACATTTTGGGGGGCCAAGGCACCCCTCTGGCAGCCTGTGGACCCTTTTTCAGAATAATATTTTTAAATGCATAAAATAAAATCCATGGGATTACAAAGGAAACCAGTCATATGGATAGACAGTTACCAAAATATTTTTTACAACTCTTTTGTGATAGAGTAAATACTGGTTTTTAATTAATGAGTTAGATAAGATCCAGCACAGGTTTAAAAACCACCATCATTTTGAGGTCATGAGAAGGATAAATAATATTTCAAGATATCTGTAGCAACTCGCAACGGAATATGAACGTGTCTGTGATTTGTGTTGGGATCAAACCACAGCAACTGTCAATACTCCCATGGTTCAGGGCCCAGATTTGTCGTGAAAGGAAATGGTGAGTTGCAGCTGGGGGCTAGTGACAAGAAAGACGGTTTTCCTGCCCAAGTTGAGGGGTCCCCCTGAATTCATGGACTTCCTTTCAGGAAAGGGAAAGCCTAGCTTTTTTCCCCTCAAGATTCTTTAGGGAAACAGTAATTGATTATTGTTGTTCTTGGTTTTTGTTTTCTTTCTTTTTTCTTTTTTGCCTTTTTAGTTCTTTTAATTTCCCAATCACTTTGATTGCTCTTGTTCATCTTCTGTGCAGTCTCAGAATTCCTTCCTCAGTCTTTTGATCACCTTCTTTTTTAAAACAATCTTGAATTGAGGTGTAATGGACATTGTATTAGTTTCAGATGCACAACATCATGATTCGATACTTATATACCTTTCCTTTAAAAAAAAAAAAGCCTTTTACTTCTCTTGGTTCTGTAAACACAATAGGAAATCCAAAGAAATGTCTTGGAAATACAAAAGAGGCAGAAGATGGGAGGGAGGAGGACCTACGGGGTGCGTGTTAGATAATCTCTCAGTAACAGGGTGTCCCGCCCTACTGTGCGCCTCTCGCCAGTGTATCCTCCTGGGCTTTCGGCTGCACATGGTTCCTCCTGGTCCCAGACACCTGGGGTGTGGGCTCCTTCTGCCTTCTCGAGCCCCTTGTCTGGGAAATCAGTCAGTGGCCTCAACCTTTTTGCTTGTAGAGCCCCTCAAAGATTTTTATTTATTTATTTATTTATTTATTTAAACATTTTATTTTATTTTATTTTTTAAAATTTTATTGTGTTATGTTAGTCGCCATACAATACATCATTAGTTTTTGATGTGGTGATCCACGATCCATTGTTTTCGTGTAATACCCAGTGCTCCATGCAGTACGTGCCCTCCTTAATACCCATCACTGGGCTAACCGATCCTCCCTCCCTCCTCCCCTCTAAAACCCTGTTTGTTTCTCAGAGTCCATAGTCTCTCATGGTTCATCTCTCCCTCCAATTCCCCCACCTCATTTTTCCCTTCCTTCTCCTAGTGTCCAGCTATTCCTTATGTTCCACAAATAAGTGAAACCATATGAGAATTGACTTTCTCTGCTTGACTTATTTCACTTAGCACAATCTCCTCCAGTCCCATCCATGTTGATGTAATCAAACATTTTTGAAACACTATGTAATCTCTTTTGGGGATACACATTTTTAGATAAACAGCTCCAAATTTTCATGATATGTTTAAATCATTCTGAAAGATTTATTTTCCTGCATCTTGTGTATTGTCTACCTGGCTTAAAGACCTGTTTTGTTAAAACCTTGGAGTTGCACATTTTAGCTCATCCAGTTCATGTAACCGAATGACGAAGCCCGTCCTCGGTGTCACACCAATCAGGTAAACCACACTTATTATTATTGATGACCATCTCAGTTCTGAATTCGAATTCTGACGTGGCCAGGACTCAGAGAGAGGCGGGCGGTATAGACGGCAGGTGGAGACGGATGGCGGGTGGAAGTGTGAGGCTGTCGCCAGGGGTCCTTGCCCCGGGGGGAGCTGCTCCCTTCCAAGTCTGTCTAAAACTCTCTTGACCTGCCCCTGGGTGTCCTCGGAAACAGCGTATTCTACAATTGTCCCCTTTCTTGGTGTCCTGGAGGTGTATACACTCCGGGGCAATCCAGAATAATTGAAAGGAAAGCCTTACTTAATTTATTTTTTTTAAAGATTGTATTTATTTATTTGACAGAGAGAGAGAGACAGCGAAGCCTTACTTTTGCTCACAGCGAGGACAATTGTGTGAGGGGAAGGAGCAGGGAAAGCCCATATAACATGGGCGGGAACAGCCTGGGACCCATCAAGTTTAGGAAGCTGAGAACCTAGAAGCGGACTCCCTGAAAGCAATCCACGTCCACTGAAAAGATCCTGTGGGCTTTGGTTTCTTTGAAGACCCATGAAATAAAGGAAAGGCTTAGTCCTGCGTTGGGTAACCTCTTTCTAGCAGTCATGCCCTTTGCACTTCTTCATCACTGGGGACCTCCTCTGCGCCAGCACTGTTGTGGCTGTTGGGGGAAACCGAGTGACAGTTTCTGCCCTGCCTGCGGAGCCCGCAAAAGGAGGCACACGCAGTGTCATGGGGAGGACGCGGACCACGGAGCAGAGGGACTCAGTGCAGGCTGGTGGCAGGCAGGGTGTGCTGAGTGGGGACATGGCGTCCCTGCTGAGACCTGAAGCGCAGGATGAGCAAACCAGAAGAGATGAGGGGGAGCTGGGGGCCTGAGAGCGGGGGAGGCCCCACGGCTGGAGGAAGGGGCCTAAGCGAAGGATCGGGGCTGGAGCGCCCATACTAAGGAGCTGTGCCGCCATCAGCCCCGCCACACAAAGAGCAGGAAATCATAGGGCAGGTTTAGTCAGACGCCCGCATCGCAGGGAAACAGGAAGATCGAGGCCACACACTAAAATTAGTGGCGAGTCTTGAATTACGATCCAGACATCCAGGCCAGAGCTGTGACCTCTCTACACGAGAGGTGCTGTTTATTCTAGCAGTTTTTGATGTCAAGGTATTTAATCACTGTCAGTTAATGAAGAATCTAAAGGTGCGTGAGTGCAAGGTAGAATGATCTCCAAATCGGGGAGGGGGGGCGGAAGTCGGGGTCCAATAAAACAAGGCAGTCTGTCTCAGATTAGCTCCAACTTGGGGCACCAGGGAGCCCTGGATTTCTGCCTCTCGGTGGGCGACAATAGCCATACCCTTTTACCCCCTTCTCAGGTCCTGCCCCATAGAGTTGGCAGGTGCAGTCCTGTCTCCACTTGAGCCAGTGGCCGGCCCATTAGCCCCGGGCGGCTGCAGCCTGGTGCTTTTGTTCTTGCTTTTCTTTCCTGAACTTGGCACAACAAAGCCAGTCCCAGGAGGAGAACTCTTTCCCAAGAGGAGGTTAAGCTTTTTGGCTTTAGTTTTAAATACTGACTTGCTTTGCCTCCCCAACCCCCCTTTACGGAGATAAGTGAAAATCCCACAGGTGGGATTAGCTCTTGCCAAGAGGACGAGTGCCCAGGTCTTGCAGAGAAGGCAGGGAGGGAGCTGACCAAGTGGCCAGTTCACAAGTGGCGAGGCTGCCGGAGCCCGAGCCTCTGGTCAAGGGCACAAACAGAGCCCAGGGCAGCTGGGGGTCCGCAGGAAACGCTAGGAGGGCGCCTGGAGAGTTGCTTGAACGGAGCATCTCCGGAGCACAAGGAGCAGCAGTGGCTCTTGCCATTTTGTCTTATAAAGGCTGTCAGCTGGTGCGCAGCATGCGCCTCCTTTCATTTCTGGTTTGCTGGAGCAGCTACCTTTTGGATGAGGGCAAGGCTGAGAACGACCCAACTCCTGGTGATTGTGCTCACCCGAGTGTGGCACTCAGAGCCACGCTCTGCCAGAACCCAGTAGTTGGCTTGGGGGCCTGGTGAAGAGGGCTCCGTTTAGCCAGAGAGACGCATTTTTCTCCATTTGCCTTCTAAGTTGCGGGAAAGCCTGGCTGAGGTGGGCCACCTGCCGAGTCCTAATGGGGCTGAAGCGACAGGCCGGCCGCAGGTGTGAGCCAGGGGTGGGGAAGGGAGATGGATGGCCGAGACTCCTGCCTAGTCACTGCCCTGTGCTCGCAAATGGTCCTTTTACCCAGTGTTCCCCTGGAGACAGCAGGTCCTGAAATACAATATTATATCAATCTCCTTTATATGCCATTCTCCTTGCTAATTCTTAAGCCTGAGACGACTCTCTCACAGCCCATAATGCAGACCATGTGCTCAATAACTATCCTTGAACAAATCAGCAGATTAAAATAAATGGCATGATAGTATCCACATGCTGGCCTAGACTCAGTGTCCCGGAAGATAGGGGCAACGTCTTTTTAATATGCTTTGCGAGCCCCTGGCACACTGGAATAGAGATTTTTTAATATCTTTGTTGATGATTGTTAATACTGGGCCTGTGTTTTCTGATCTAAGGAATAATGGGGTAGTGGAGCTTGGAAGGTAAGAATTATGTGTATCCATAAGGAAAATTAGGACAGAAAATGTGAAGTCAGGGCATCCTGGAAAATACCCTAGCCCAATACAATAGACCTCTCAACCTAGAAGGCTCCTAGAGGACACGCGATTTCTCTCTCTCTGTCCCAATTTATCCCTTTATATCAAAAAAGTGAGCTGGAATATAGATTGGTTTCCCAGTGTTGCCAGAACAAAGTACCACCACAGAGAGGCTTAAAACAAAAGAAATGTATTGTCTCACAGTTCTGGAGGCGAGAAATCTGAGATCAAGGCGTTGGCAGGTTTGGTTTCTTCTGAGGGCTGTGAGGGGGACAAGGTGCAGGTATTTCCCCCTGGCTTCTGGGGAATTGCTGGTCATCTTTGGTGGTCCACGGCTTGTAGAAACATCACGGTGATCTCTGCCTTAACCTGCCCCGTGGTGTTTCCTCTGCGTGTCCGGCGAGGTCCGAACTTCCCCTTTTATAAGGTCACTGGATTGGATTAGGGGACCGCCCCATCCAGTTTGGCCTTATCTCAGCTTAGCTAATGACATCTGCCAAGACCCGATTTGGAAATCACTGGGCTGTAGGACTTCAGCATATGAATACGGGTTGCGGGGCACAAGGCATCCTGTAATGCAGTGTTCCCACAGCTTTGAGAAGGGAGAGCAGGAGAGACAGGTAACCACAGCTGCACCTGAGGGGTGATGGGGGAGTGGGGGCAGGAGGGAAAGGGAGCAAAGGGGGCAGCACGGTGGCAGGAAGAAGGGGGGCAGAGGCAGCTGCATGAGAGCAGGGGGTTTGTCATAGGGCTGCCTGCCTCTGTGTTCATTCATTCATTCATTCATTCCCGAGTCCCGGCTGTTTGCTCAGGGAATATACCAGATGGGGAGCAGGAAGTCCATTTCCTCAGTGAGCTTCTAATTTAGCTCATTTATGTGGCTTTTACATTAGCTGAAATTCAATAAAATAAAAAATCCAGTTCCTCATCTCACTGAGCCTATTTCAAGAGTGTGGGCAACCCAGAGCATTTGGAGCAACACCGAATGTTCTCCTGGATGGGGAGGGTCCGGGGGGTTGACATGGGAACAGAGGGGACACAGCGGAGGGGGGAGGGTGCCAGCAGGAAGAAGCTCACATCACATCCACAGCCCTCCTGCTCAGGGCACATTGAGGGGCAGGAACGTGAGGAAGGAGTGTGGCTGGTAGAAGGCTAGAAATGAGTGGGAAGGAGGAGGAAGAGGGTTCTAGACAGAGCGGCAGCTAGCCTGGAATGCCGCTCCTGGGGTTTAGAGAACAGCGAGGAAACCAGCATAGCCTGACAAGGCTCGAGGTGGGGAGTGGGGAGTGGCAGGCCACAAGGCTGGGTGGCAGGTCAGGCGACCTTGGAGAAGAGTCTACTCTCTCATCGTTATTGGTGATGCTCTGGGAATGTCCCCAGAACCTCTAGCTCGGGAGACAAAGGCCCCAAGCAACGCAGACCGGGGGTGATGGGCACTGGCTAGAGGTTGTTTCCTGAGGCCCCGGAGATCTGCTGTCTAGAAGCTTCCACCAGGCCGGAAGGGGCCGTGAGGCCTTTCCTTACGCTCCTGCAAATGCCAGGAATAGAAGTCAACGTAACCTACTTAAGTGAGACAGACGTTTGATGAATAATAAGGTGTCTTTCAGTAATAACATGGATAACATGCTTTTAGGGACTGAATACAAGTGATTTTATGCATCTCCAGTGGGAGACAGCAGAGCAGATGAAACCTTGGGGATCACTGGGTCTCAGAAGCAGGGTGTGATGGCCAGTGCCACCCCAGTATTGACAGAGGGAGCATCCGTGTGGCCAGGACGAACAGGGGTGACACGGGATCACCAGGGAGCAGGCCACGGGCTTCGGGACACAGCGGAGATCAGGCTCGCTGACAGGACTTCACGCCGCGCTTTGCTCTCTGAATTTTAAGAGCAATAAAGTAAAACTGCAGCAAATCAAAAGCAGAAATGAGCAAAGGGGACAAAGGAGTTGGAAGTTGTTTAACTTGTGAAAGAGAGATGTAAGGACTGCAGAACACAGGGCCTTATTCTCCTGCTCCGGAGGAGCTATGACAAGAAGGGAGACCCTTCAGCTCCACAGAGGACGGAAGAGGTGGACACGAGCTCCCATTCCTGCATGAGGAGGTATGTGTGGGGAGGGACGTGGAAGGTGGTTAACGTTTTCATTAATAACCATCTCCTAGGTTGGGGCTGCGGGCCCCCCAGGGACAGGGGCCTGGACTGGCCAGCGCAATGTCTGGCCCATGTATCTCCAAGTCCACAAATGATCAGAGGTTCTCTTGAGATGCTCTCTGTTTTCGTCACCAACACTTTGCACTAACATCCTATCACTTCTCGCCTGGGAAGGCAGCATGCCTCTCCTCCAGAGCAGGCCTTTGCCTGCATGTTGGGGGAGCTCATTCAGGACGCCTCCTGGCCCCTCTCAGCCCTGGACTCCTTCCGCCATGGCCCGGGCTGGCGGGGAAATTTAGGAAGCATGGACTGGATACATTCGACTCAGCTTTGCCCTTCTTCCTCTTGGGAGCACCACCTGCAGGGAGCTGGTGCTCTCTGCCGATCCTCCAAGGGACCAGCTGTACCCCTCCATGGGGGTGGGAGGCTGATCAATCATGGGGTCAGTATTAGGAAGCCCTCGCGCTCTTATACCTAGCTTATCGACAACGAGAATGAGAGTTTAGCCTCCAAGTGCCTCTCCACTGTTTATTATCCAATGACTGAGAAGTTAGGCAAGAAACAGGAATGCCATTTGAGGGGCCCTTCAAGACCCCGGCAGTCTGGCTGCAACAATATCACAACGATCTCCAACTTTTGCTGCCCCGGAATCTATTCTCACTGCTTGTGGGAGCTTTCCGGAGTACAAATCACATAACACTCCTTCTTACTGAAAATCCTGCACTGGCTTCTCACTGCAACTGGAGTAAAACTAAACTCCTGTCCCTGAGCCCAGGATCTGGCCTCTGCTTTCCAGCCCTGGCCCAGCTCACGCTCCCACTTGCACTCAGGGCTCCTGCCACCATCCATACCACGCTTGGCAGGGCCCTCGGGACTTGGCAGTAGTGTTCCCACTGTCTGGAATGTTCTTTGGGACAAGCTAGCCTCCCCAGAGAGCCTTCTCTCATCTCCTGCTCCAAACTAGTTCCTGCCCCATCTCTTCTACACGGTCCTCTTGATAGCACGCATCACTGATGACATAATCACGTGTATTCATGGGCGTCCTCACTGTCTGTCTCCCTCAGTAAGAGGGGGCGCCTTCCCATTGGAGCAGGGGTCTGGTCCTCTCTATTCCCTCTGCAACCGCGGAGCCTGGAACACAGTAGTCACTCAATAAATACCCCTGCGGTGAATGAAAGAGGGAAGTGTGGGGGAGAAGCAGCGGGATCGCTAGGACACACTCAGTGTAGGAACCAAGAGAAGTGGGGCTGGCTTTACCCTGCTCACCACTAATGAGCGCATGCCCTTCTGCTTGTCACTTACCTCTGAGTTTCACTTCCTGTCTCTAACAAGAGGCTGCCTTGGGAGAGTCCTGGAAAGGCCAGAGGGCCTCTGTTTGGAGGCTCCTGCTTCTTAAGAAATGCCTGTTCCCAGGGAGGCTCGTGGCCCCTTCCCCCTCCCCCCCTGCTTCTCTCCAGGATTTAGTGCGGCCTCTGAGTTCCTGAACTTGGGGGGCGCTGGGCCCCAATTTGCAGGGCAAAGAAGATAACAAACAAAGTGGCACGGGGGCATCGTTCTTTCGGCTGCCGGGGATCCTGCAGCTTTTATATTTCTTGGGCATCCCGACTTTACCGACGTAAAGAGTAAAACAAATCGCCTACACAAATCACAGTTCTACACAATTCTAAATGGGGAGATTACAGCCGCAGCTAATGGAGCGGGAACGAGAAGCACTTGTACTGGGCCGGCAGCACCGAATGCCCCTTATCACCCTCGGAGAGCGTATTCTTTTAATGTTAAACACAGTAAATTGCAAACTAGTAAAGTCACATTCAGGCTGGCCCCCCTCCGGTCGTCCGGTGACAGGCGTGGGCATTAATAAGTTTCTCCTCATTGTGACTTTCCTCAGCAGCGGGGTGAGTCCTGAGTCCCGTTGCACAGCGTTTATCTCCCCCGGTACCTTTCGCTGAACCGTGCAATAAAGTCTCCTTTTTAAAGTACAATACGTTTCCCCCAACCCTATTCTTCTGGGGCTTTTATGACTCACAATTGACAAAGGCCTCCCTAATGGAAATGCAAATTTCCTACCTGTCATAGACTGAGAATGCTTTCTGAAAACACTGGCGGCCGAAAGCACATTAGCATCTGCATATTACGGAGAGGAGCTGCTTCCAAGGAATCTGTGGGAGGAAAATGTTTATTTGGTGCTGGGATAGAGATCAGGTAGCAGTGGTTGGATCTCTCCTGGGCAGACAGGACAGATCCTTGGGAATTTCAAACTTCGTTACCCCTTTGGTTTCCGCACCTGCATTGTTCCGACCTGAGGAATCCAGTAGTGCTTTGATAAGGTCTTTGATCTGGGGACCAGGGAGGTGGGGTGCCCTGGATCTCCCCTGCTGCTTTGCCAGGGGAGACGCAGCAGAAGTCTAGCTGATGTGCAGCTCCCGAGGGACTGGTCACTTCTGATGGGGATGAGCACCTTTCACCTTTCTTCCTCCTGCTCATCGCTGCCCTTTCTCTTTGTTTTCTTCTATTGTTATTACCGTGTGTGTGTGTGTGTGTGTGTGTGTGTGTGTGTGTGTGTGAAGAGCAGCAAGTAAAACATGGTCTTCGCCTGGGATCTTAGCGGAGAGCAAGTGGGGGTGGGGTGGGGGGCTTGTAGGGTGGGGGGGATGCGTCCTGAAGAACAGGGGGGCTGCCTGTACTAGGGCTATTGTAACAAAGCACCACAGAACAGGGGCTTCAACAACAGACATTTATTGTCTCATCGTTCCGGAGGCTGAAAGCGAAGTGAAAAAACTAAAGTATCCATAGAGCTGATTTCCTCGGAGGGCTGGGAAGGAAGGGTCTGTTCCAGGCTTTTCTTTGGCTCGCAGACGACCATCTTCTTCCCGTGTCTTCCCATGATCCTCCCTCTGTGTCTGTCTCTGTGTCCAAATTTCCTCTTCGTATAAGGACACAGTCATGTCCAATCAGGGCCCGCCTCGATGACCTCATTTTCACTTGATTCCCTCTGCCAAGACCCCATCTCCACAGAAGGTCCCATTTTGAGGTAAGGGGGGTTAGGACTTCAACATATGAAGTAGGATGGTGGGGGAAACACAATACAGCCCACCCACCACTGCCCATCGGGAAGGGTGCGTGGACCCCTGATCAGTGAGCTCTGCTGGCAGGACAGTGGGGAGAGACATGACATCGGGGGGCCACGCCCTGCCCTAGGCCCCCAGCTCCCTGTCACTGCACCTGCCATTGAATGACTGAAGCTTTCCAAGGACCCAGTTATGGGCTTTCCCTCAGTGACCCGGCAGAAGTCCTAATGTTCAGCACAACATTTTAATCACTTTTAAAATGCACCCTCCTCTGCAGAGAAAGGGGAACCCTCCTACACTTTGGTGAGAATGCAAGCTGGTGCAGCCACTCTGGAAAACAGTTTGGAGGGTCCTCAAAAAGTTGAAAATAGAGCTACCATACGACCCAGCAATTGCACTACTGGGTATTTACCCCAAAGATAAAACTGTAGGGATCCAAAGGGGTACGTGCACCCCGATGTTTATAGCAGCAATGTCCACAATAGCCAAACTATGGAAAGAGCCAAGACGTCCATCAACAGATGAATCGATAAAGAAGATGTGGTATATATACAATGGAATATTATGCAGCCATCAAAAAACCCAAAATCTTGCCATTTGCAACAACGTGGATGGAACTAGAGGGTATTATGCTGAGCGAAATAAGTCAATCAGAGAAAGACATGTATCGTATGATCTCACTGATATGAGGAATTCTTAATCTCAGGAAACAAACTGAGGGTTGTTGGAGTGGTGGGGGGTGGAAGGGATGGGGGGACTGGGTGATGGACATTGGGGAGGGTATGTGCTATGGTGAGCACTGTGAATTGTGTAAGACTGATGAATCGCAGGCCTGTACCCCTGAAACAAATAATACATTATATATTAAAAAAAGAAAAAAAAGAAGATAGTAGGAAGGGAAAAATGAAGGGGGGAAATCGGAGGAGGAGAAGAACCATGAGAGACTATGGACTCTGAGAAACAAACTGAGGTTCTAGAGGGGAGGGGGGGTGGGGGGATGGGTTAGCCTGGTGATGGGTATTAAGGAGGGCACGTACCGCATGGAGCACTGGGTGTTATACGCAAACAATGAATCATGGAACACTACATCAAAAACTGATGATGTAATGTATGGAGACTAACATAATAAAATAAAATTAAAAAAGAATGCACCCTCCTCACGAAGACACTGCTGCGGAGAGCCCGACCAAAGGGACTTTCTCTGCAGAGGGCCGTTCTCCGAGAAGGAGCGCTGCTCTCGCTCAGGGAAGGGGGAGGCACCTCGCTCTGGCATTTGCAGGGAAGCAGGGGCTGGAAGCCCTCACAGCCCCAGGGGCCAGTAACCACGCTGGGTTTCTTGTCGCTGGCCTGAAGGGCGGCAGAGACGGGGGACGTGGCTCGCTGCTGGGCTGCAGACAGATGGGCTGGTGTCGGTGTGTCCTCCGCGCACAGGGCGGCCCCAGGTGTCTGACCCCAGCCCTGGAGCATCCTCTGAGGCACAGTGATTTGTCACAAATTGAGAGCAATGCAATAACCTGATGGGAAAAATTAACAGTATCTCATTTACTTGGCCGTGCCCTCAGAAATGGGAAAGGAAAAGAGATTGCTCCCTTTCTTTAGCTCTGGAGTTTCCCTAGTGTTAAATAACAAAAATTCAACCGAGTACATTTTAAAGATCTAATTGGCTTTATTAATCCATTCATGAATCAGGCAGCGTCGCATCTGACAAGGAGAGGGTTGCTCCAAAGGGTTACAGAAAAGGAAAGATTTTTAAGGGTAGAGAGGGAGCCGAAAAAAAGGAAATCATTAGCAAACAGTCCATCATAAGGCTGCCTTCCTCCGGGGAATGGAAGGGGTCTATCAGTAAACTTCCTAGTGCCAACCAGGAAATTGCTATGGCCACTGGTTGAAGGTTGCAGTTCTGGGGGGTGTGAAACTGCAGTTAGGTTAGGTATTAAGTCTGGGTTTACTGACTTAGGGCTTTGATCTAAATGACACCATTTGGGGTGTGTGTGTAGGTTGGGTGGGGGTAGGAGCTGCTGCTTGGGGTGGAGAGAGTGAAGGAGGGAGGGTAACTTATACAGGGAGGATGGTAGGTGGCAGGTGATGAGAATGGCAAAGATCCACATCCTACTCCCACCCGGAGCCTGAGGACAGCAGGACGCCCCTGGGCGGAGGTGACAGAGACCTTAAGGGACTGAGGGACCAGAGTGGCCTTGGCAGCCTCTGGAAAGACCTGGTGGGCGACCTGGCTGTGAGGGAGAGGAGCCCAAGAGCCATGTGCTTTTGGTTTGTCGGTGAATCTCTATAAACCCAAAGGGGCTGAAGACCAAGTCTTCGCCCCAGTTCCTGGATTTCATGAATCCTAAAGAAGGGCCCTCAGTTCCAGAAAATGACCGAGATAGGAAGAATGGGTAGGGGCTTAGCCAGATCTATTGATATGTGTTTTATTGATTTTTATCTTAATAATATTTACCTTATAATATCGATTTTATTACTTACAACGTATTTATTATATAACAACGACATGGTTATTAGATGACATTATATTTCCATACTTCGAATATAATAACAAAATAAGTAAATGCATATCACTAAATAATGTATTTATTTCGATTGTATAATATTGCTCCCGCAGTGTTTTCACTATGGGGAATTTTGAACAAACACAGAAGGAAATGGAACAGGGTGTGTTCTCAGCACATTGTGATGGTAACGGTTCCCTTCTGTTGACTATCTGCTCACTGGCCTCAGCTAGACTCTCTGAGCAGGGCACGACCAAGGCCTTCCGGAACTTTCCACATTCATGCCCGTGTTGGGATGAAGTCTTCCTCTTCTGGCTTGGAAGAGCCAGACACAGGCCCCCCATCCCCCCACCCCCCGAGCCCTAGGGCGTGGGGAGCATCATGCCGCCCCCGCCCCCCACGTGCTCCTGGGAGTGGGTCTGTCCCACCCGGCCTCTGCCGTCCAGACAGCATGTGAGTGGCACGAATGCTGTAGCCACACAAGTCCTGGCTTGGCTGGTCTTTGGACCTCCAGTGCAGAGGTCTCCAAGCAAAAAGCCAGAGCTTTGGCAAAAAGTAAGCATTTTATTTGAATAATTCTCTCCAGTTCCCCCTTGCTTTGAAGGTGTGAGATCCGAACCTTTGCTTACTTGCTCGCCTCTTCAAGCAGGTAAGAACAGGCCTAAACCAATTTGTCCATACTTTATGGAAAGTGTTGCTAGCATCCTCCCATTGCAGAACCTTCTATGTCTTCTTTCCTAATCCTCCCTACCAGGTGGTGTCTTATAATGAAAGCAAATCTCTAGCTGCTTCTTGGCAAAAGAACAGTTACCAGCAGGCCCCAAACAAATGCACCACCTCTACCTGTGGTTTGGGCAAGTCCCCGCTCACCGCCCTTCAGGAAGGATTTACTCTGAGACACACATAAGAACATTCTGACGGCAGGATCAAGTAAACTTCTGGGCGAATGCAGCAGTAGATTCTCTGCTAAATGTCTTTGGGGGTGGAGGGTTTGTCCCCAGAGGGAAGTCCGAGGCTCCCAGACAGGCACAGCCCATTCATGCAAGTCCAGAAGACGTGTTTCCAGGAAACCACACAGCCTCAACACCAGGAAGCGCACAAGGGAAAGTCATTTCTAAGACCCCACTACCAGCGATTGAGCCCTGTGGTGCAGATTTAACCAGAACGTGGAGTCTCTGCCGCTGAAGGGCGGACCCCTGAGTGTAGTTCTCTGAATGCTAACCAAGCCCTCCTTGAGAATGGATTAGAGTTAATTCACACACATATATCGGCTCCATCTTTACTGAACGGTTTGAACGTGAATCCTGGGCACTCTAACACCAGTACTGTGGCAGAAGAGTGTTGAATGAATGAATTGGTTTGCCGTTTCTTGAAATCAGAAGACCTTGGTCTTAGGGCCACCAGACGTGCAGAGAAGGAAGCGTCGTGGGCCATAGGGTACCTTGGGCCGTGAGACAGGTGACAGGGTCTCCTCGTGGGTAGGACAGAGCTGTTGATCCTCAGTGGTGCTCGCCGGTGGGAAGGATGCTACTTCTGACCAGCAGAGACCAGGGTTAGCCTCTCCTGGGAGCATTGCAGGGAAACACCTGGAATTCACCTCTCAGGTCTCCTGTGTTTCCCTTGGGAGGTCTTTCTTCAACGCCTGGGCGGGGTGTTGTCACCTGCCATTCATACATACGTATATACATATGATGCTAGGTGTTGAGAAAGTAAGAAGCAGAAGGAGGGAGAAGAGTCTGGGTGGCTGGAGAGCATGGAGTGAGCAGGGAAGGACCCGATAGGAGGCAGAGGGGCAGCCGGGTTTCTTCTTCTTCTTCTTTTTTTTTTCCATTTTGACCCAATGTTTATTGTCCTTTTACAACATGTCATTTTTGGTTTAAAAACTGCTTGTGATTAGTTTTCCAACACTGACTCAAAAGCATGTAAAATAAAATCAACCTACTCTCTTCTTATGGAGATATAATTGACATATAACATTGTGTGAGTTCAAGGTGTACATGGTATTGATTTGATACATTTATATATTCTAATATGATTACCCCTGTTAGCGTCAGCTAACCCTTCTATCGTGTCACATAATTACTGTTTCTTTTTTGTGGTGAGAACAATTAAGATCTAGTCTCTTAGGAACTTTGACATTTATAATACAGTCTTGTCTAGAATCACTATACTGTGCATTAGCTCTCCGGGGTTCACTGATCTACTGGTTGCAAGTTTATATCCTTAAACCACATCTCCCCAGATCTTCCACCCCCTCTCAGCCCCTGGTAACCACCATTCTACTCCCTGTTTTTAGGAGTTTGGCTTTTTTTTTTTTTTTTTTTTCCTGATTCCGCATATAAGTGAGATCCTACAGGATTTGTCTTTCTCTGCTTGGCTCGTCTCAGCGTAATGCCCTCAGGGTGTATCCACGTCACAGATAGCAGATGTCCTCTGTCATGGCTGAGTAGCAGTCCACTGTACGCACTCACCACATCTTCTTTATCCACCCAGCTTCTTCAATTCCTATTTCCCCGGGGGGGAGGTGGGCATTCCTTAACATCGCTAAGAAGAGAGGGTTCCCAGGCTCCTACCTTCTAAAACCTGAATCCCTTTCCTTCCCCTCCATCTGCATCCCCTTGCTCACTCTCCCTACCAGCAACTTCATTTCCCCTGCCCTTTGTTCTTCTCCCTCCTTCCCTCCAACCTTCCCTCAGTTCTGGGGCCTTCCTTGATTAGGGGACTAACAAACTGGATGGGGGCGGTCACCCTCGTCCGGTGCGGCCTCTCCAGCGAGGACAGGTAGTCAATGAGACGGGAAAGGAGCAGGGCTTTGGTACCTCCAAAGTCCATGGTTGTGTGGCTATTGATTGTATTGGTAACTGTCACTTATGACTAATGTGGCTTTGGTGATGAACACGTTTTGAAGGGGAAACAAACGGGACAATTGACTTGTTACTGAAAATTAATTAAAACTAGACTCCAGCAGAGGCAAAGAGGAGAGAGAAGATGTCAGAATAATTTAGAGGCACGGTAAAGGTAAATCACAGAACACTCGATTTAGCAGCATGTTCAATTATCATCATAAGGGAGAATCAACATGTCCTTGTTAGTAATTTTCAGACAGAGCTGACTTGGGCTTCTGGAGTTTGGAGAGACCAGATTCTTCTAGGTCCTTAAGGTCCCCGTGAAAGGATCAGCCAGGATCCGATATATCTGCTTCAGTGGGGGATACTACTGTCCCTCTTTTTCTCAAATTAAAAAAAAAAAAAAAGAGTGCCGTGTCTGTGTGGCACTTCAGCCCCCTCCCCACCTGGGACATTAATGTAGGTTGGGTCTGTCCACCTTCTCCATCCCTTAAAAAAGTCCATTCTAGGGAGAGCTGAAATGCAACGTCAGATGAAGCAAGATAAACATTTCTCATTTGGGCTTGTCCTATTTAGGTGATCTTTCAGAAGTCTCCAGGGCCCTTGATAAATTCCTTCTCTAGCTCCAGTTCCAGGAGCGATCCGAACGAGATAGAGAAATACCGTTGAGAGAAGAGGAATTTGGAGAGACCTTTGTTTGTCAAGGCCGAGGCTCACGGCCTTTCCGCGCGAGGGGCCGGCTTGCTCAGCCTGGCCTCTGGGGCTGTGTTCGCAGTGGCATCTGAGTGGGCATGGGCAGGGACAGCCCCTCTCCTTGGAAAGCAAGGGGGTTTCTGGTGTCACAAGCCCTGGGCTCCATTCTTCCACTTTCCCACCTGAGTGGCAGCTGACTTCACCTCTGAACCGTGGTTCCTTCCTTATCAAACGGGGATAATCATAGCATCTACTTCACAGGCTCGTTAAGAAGTTAAACGATAACATCCGTATAAAGCATTCAGAACAAGAATCCCCTTATAAGAAGTGTGAAAGTACAACTGTTTCCCCTTATGGCCCACATGGTTTTAACAGAGCTTCGCCCGTCTGCCTTACAAGGCAGGATTATGCCTTTTATCGTTTTAGTTCTCCATTCAAGCAAAAGTTTTGCACCGCCCCCTCCCCCCCCCTCCCGCCCACGCCACACACTGTTTTAGGTGTTGAGGCTGGAGTGGTGAATAGAAAGACAAAGCCCCTTCCATCATGGTGCCGACGTGCCATTTGGGGAGCAGGGCAAAGGACAAGCCAATACGGGAACCAACCCATGGGCTCACGTGGGGACTGTGTTAGCAACGCATTACCGCACACTGGGTGGCTCAAAACAACTGACGTTTATTGTCTCACAGTTCTGGAGCTAGAAGTCTGAAATCAAGGTGACAGCAGAGCCATGATCTCTCCAAAGGCTTGGGGGTGGGGGGGTCCTTCCTTGCCTCCTCCAGCTTCTACGAGCTGCCGGCCATGCTGGGCATTCCTCTGCTTGGAGATGAGTCACCCCAGCCTCTGTGTCTGCCTCTGACATTTATCCCCCGTGTGTCCCTGTATCCAAATACATCTATCCTAATAAGGACTCCCATCATTGGATGACGTCATTCTAACTGTGTCACAGGCGCAAAGACCCTATTTCCCAACAGGGTCCGTGACTGCTGCGGGAAGAGTAGTTACTTCTTAGGGTAAATTTATTTTTTTTCAATTTTTAATTTTCTTTTTTAAAAATTGAGATGTAATTGACATATAACATATTAGCTTCTGATGTACAACATGACCCTTTGATATGTATCTATGTATCAAAATGGTCACCATGATAAGTTTAGTTAATATCCACCACACATGGTTACACACTTTGTATCTGGTGATGAGAACTTGTGATATCTACCGTCTCAGCAACTTGCAAATACACAAGACAGTATTATTCACTCACCCCCCTAACATTTCTTTTCAGAATTTATAATACATTTCTTTATAAATTTTTTTTTTGTCATTTTTTTCCCCCTCTAGACAATAGGTTTTCATTTGAAGCCAGGACATTTCCACATAGATGACACACTAAAACCCACTGGTAAGCTTCAAAAGATAGATGCCAACTCTCAGGGCATTTGAAAGAATAGCCCCTGACCAATTAAATAGACTCTCCGGGGGTTGGGCCCCAACCTGGGTGTTTAGAAAAGCTCCCCGTGAGAAGTCAGAACTGAGAACCCCAGTGTAACTCTGGCTGCACAGTGGAATCAGCTAGATGCCTTACGTGGATGGTCTCATCTCATCTGGCCTCGCCTGGGTCCTGGGATGGCGGGGGTCGGGGGGTTGATGTGTGGGTGAGTGTGCAGCCTGGGCATCTGGCTTCCTTCAGCTCCTCAGTTTCCTCAAGGTGTCTGGGGTGAGGCGTGCAGAGTAAGGTAGAAAACGGGTTGGAGGGGCGCCTGGGTGGCTCAGTCGGTGAAGCGTCTGCCTTCCCCTCAGGTCGTGATCCCGGGGTCCTGGGATCGAGCCCCTGCTCAGCGGGGAGCCTGCTTCTCCCTCTCCCCTTGCTGTACCCCCTGCTTGTGCTCTCTCTCTGTCAAAGGAATAAATAAAGTCTTACAAAAAAGAAAAAAAAAGAAAGTGGGTTGGAAAGGGCCCCCACGATTCTAGGAGCTTGACGCTTTGGAAGCCAGAGGTCCCAGCCCCTGAGAGAGGAGCTGTAGAGAAAGGGGCTCCGAAGAGCAGGTGAGGGCCGTGGAGGGCACCGGTTCAGGGCAGGGAGCCTGGCAGCCAAGGCCCGAGCTCAGAGCTCAGCGTGGGGCCTCTGCATTCCCTGCCACGTCGGACAAGCTGATGGACCTCTTCAGCCTTGGTTCTCCCGGTTGGGAGAGGCATATAGGACTGCCCCACGCACAGGGTGCTGTAAAACACAAACTCAAAAATGCCCAGAAAGCATCTTGCACAGCACCTGCCCGGGGTAAGCTCTCAGTGAATGGCGGCCTGGCTGATTCACTGGAGTTGCTTGTCATCCTCTTGTTGAGGCCCTGGGAGCGGCACAACCTTAGCGGGGTCTCAGGTGACCATCGGCTCACCCCCTCAGCCCAGGATGAGGGTCCTCCGGGGTTGAGATCAGGCGAGTGACAGCCTTTCTGACCTTGCCAACGTCAACGCAGGCCTCAAGGCCACGGTCTGGCTTTGCTGCGCGTCTACCACGGGGGCGTCAGGTGCGCTGGCAGCTTCTGTCAGCACCAGGCCTGGCCCGTGGGGCCACCTGCACGGACAGGTCGGCGGTGGTGAACAGGCCAGCCCCGGCCTCTGAAACATGGGGTGACGGGGCTGTGGAGACCTCCTTGTCTGAGCTCCACAGACGGGGTGCTCTTGGGCCCATGGCGGGCCAGTCCTGGGGCCTCCAGGCAGGGAGGGCCGGGCTGCCTCTCCGAGCTGGTTCCAGGGATGTTAATCAAGTCTAGCTGTCTCTTCGCCCAGCACGTCCCATCTGTCTTCATTGAAGCATGCTCTCGGTAATTTCATTGTGGGGTTTTCCATTAAAAAGTTTGATTAATTCCATAAATATTAAAATAAGACAGATAATTAGAATCCAGGTACTCAGTGTTACACAAAGCAGTAAAGTCTGCACTAAATTATTATTATTAATAATAAGCACTCACGTAGCCCTGGTAATAAGTGCCCAGAAAAAAAAAAAGAAAGGCCCACAATCAATATTATTAATATTGTCCCCCAGCCAGGCTGGAAGAGTGGCTGCAAGTCCCTGCGTTGGGAGGGAGGGGGGATGGCTGGAGCCAGGCCAGCCCCGCCAGGTCGGGGGGCCTTGCGGACACGGCAGCCCCCCCAAGGACTGGGGGGTGGTGGGCCTGGTTCTGCCTGAGCTTTCGTGCTCACTTCCCTAACAGTCGGGGGCTTCTAGTCCCTGGAGACCGACTCGCTCCTGACCCATTTCCTCCCTTGGTGGGGTCGGCCCGCGGCTTCCTTGGCTCCCCTACCTCCCGGGCCAGGCGGGAGTGATGCAAAGCATTGCTCCCCTGGGTGCTTGCTCCAGAGCCAGGGCTAAATACTAGTTGTCTCGGAGCCTCTCTATAAATCATGTAGACAAGTTGAAACTATGAATCATTAAGGTAGAAGGGAGGGTACACCGAATCGATAAATAGCCAAGTAAGGGGAAAACTCTTCGGTCCGCTCGAGCCAAGCGCCCATTTCGTGGTGCTCGGTCATGGTTGTGATTGTCTCACTAATCACTGGGTGGTGGATTCCCACAGTGGCCGCCTCAGAAGATGGGAGGGAAAGAAAAAAAAGCCTGTTCTTATTTCTAATCAGGGGAATGAGTCAACTATCCAGAACAGCTTTTCCTTTTCCTTTTCCAGCACTTGGTAAGAACAAACAAAAAAGCCTTCTCAGCAGCTGAAGAAACAGCCTGACCTTTTAATATCTGGCCTTCAGGATCTGTGCCTCAGGTGGGACCGGTTCCCTCCTGCTGGACAGGGATGGAGGGTTGCTGATGCACCGTGGGGACGTGGAGGGGGGGCGCCTGTGGAGACGAGGGGCCCCATCTGTGCACACAGCTGCTGGGCGGTTCATTTGGCAGAGGCAGAAGCCCTGGCCGATCGGTCCCTCCTCCGAAGGTACCAGAACAGACCAGGAAACCGCTACTCCGTTTCTGACCGACACAGAGTGACGTGGATGTGGTTGGAGAACTCGGGGGAAAACTCCAGGCTGCCCTGGGGGGTCGAGGTAGGCAGTGAGAAGTGTCCTGGGCCTATGAGGAAGGCGGATCGCCCCTGGGCAGGGGGTCGGGGTGGTCGGTGACAGGGCTTCAGGAGGGAAGGGGGGGTGAAGACAGTTCCCTGGGGGATGGTGGCACAACAGTGTGGATGTGTGCATGCCACCGAACCGTATGCTCAAAGATGGTAAATGTTATGTTATGTATATTTTACTACAATTTAGAAAAAGGCCGTGCCAGGCCATATTGGCACCCAAGGCAAAAGGAAAAATACTGATCCTGTCTTTATTTTTATTTTATTTATTTATTTGGGAGAGAGAGTATGTGCATGTGCAAGAGCGACAGAGAGAGAGAGAGAACAAGTGAGGGAGGGGGAGGGGCAGAGAGAGAGAGAAAAAAGCAGGCTCCCCACTGAGCAGGGAGCCCGATGTGGGACTCGATCCCAGGACCCTGAGATCATGACCTGAGCCGAAGGCAGACATTTAACCGACTGAGCCACCCAGGTGCCCCTGATCCTGTCTTTATCTAAAGTTGTAGTATCTGTTAATTTTGTTCATCATTGGATTTTTTGCATTAATTCAGCTTAAAAAATTTTTTGCCTTAAAATCATATTGATCTTGATTCCTGAGTTTATTTGGCAGCCCCCTAAGTTTGCATCCTAACCCTGGCCCTGTGCTGGAGGGATGGGAAGTTCTCAGAGGAAAGCTCCGGAGGGTTCTTTGCTCCATGATTGGAGGAGGGGGAGGGGAAGGTGCCTAGGGAAGCCAGGGTCATTAAACAGGGCACTCTGGGCAGCCCAGCAGAAGGCAGGCATCAGCTCACGGGCCAAATGATGGCTGGCCTTGCACAAGCTTGTCCCAAGATGTGAGCAGGTCCTAAGGTGTTAAAAGGTCACATCAAGGGCGTGAGAAGTTCAGCAAGTTGAGTGAGATGGGGACTAGGTCAAGACCGACCCACTGCTTTGCAGGGTGTATCTGGAGGGCCGGGCCTGTCCACATCTGCTTTCTCTCTAAGAGAAGGATCTCCAGATGGGAAAAGGTGGACGACACCTTGAGAATAGGAAAATAAGCTCCAAGGTAGGGGAGAGTGGTGAAGGGAAGATCCTGATTGCTCTTGATTGTGTTCTCCCCTCTTGGGAAGCTGGGAGGGAGCTGTGAGGACATCCAGAGATGGATGTAAGAGAGCGCCGGAGAACCTTCCTGCCAGAAGTCTGGGTGGGACGGTGGGCAGCCCTCTCAAGGTGGAAGAAAGACAGGAAAGTGAGACAACCTTGTGGGTCCCAATAAACTGCTAGAACACGTCACCCCGGGTCTGTGATCAAGAGAGGAATGAGTGTGCTAAAGGTCAGCATGAGGTCACCAAGGACAAACCTGGTCTCCTAACCCTGCATAGTTCTAGGGCGATTAGAATGGGAGATGAGAGGTGTGTGGCAGGTGTCATGCATTTGAGCCATCACGGGTGTCCCAAGTCTTCTCCTACTTCCATATTCGTCCCTGCTACAATCCAGGTCCCTTTCTTTTCTTTAAAGCACTGTCTGGAATTATCTCATTAATTTCTTTACTTATTTGTTGACTGCTTCCTCTCCTCTCCCACCCTCCCATCAATTTATACTCCCTAAGAGAAGGGACATCATCATCCATCGTGTTCGATACAGTATCTCCAGCCCTTGGGATAGTACCCAGCACATATTAAAAGTTCAGTAAGTATTTGATGAATGAATGCATGCATGAATGAATGCATGCATGAATACAAATGTGAATTTTAGCAAGGCTTTTGGCCAATTTTTATGTACAAAAGGGAAAAAGTAAACTGGAAGATATATGTGGACAGTTAACTGGCTGAACGAATAAGGAGTGTTGCCTAATGGATCGTGGGGGTCTCTAGTGGATTGCCACAGGGCTCTTGGCACTACGTACTCAATGACTTGTGCTTGGCATCTTAAGATGCCCTCTAAGTGTGGTATTCAGAGCTGAGCTAGTCCCATCACACTTAGGTTAGTGGGTCAAGTTTAACAGAGACTGATGAACCTTTTCAATAGGTAGGTGTCCAGAGGAGAGTGGCTGGATGAGGAGTGGGAGAAAGGCAGACTTGATGGGGATGGTGGCTGGAGTGGGTGGTAGGGGGCAGCCAGGATAATCCAGACATTTGTGGAAGGGGATCAGACTTATTCTGCAGGGCCCCAGGAGAAAAGGAGGACCAGAGGTTGGAAGTTACAGGTGTTCTGGGTTAGTACAAGCCAGATGCTCCTAACCACTGGAGCTGACCAGCATCAGATTAGGAGACCCCATGGGGTTAGGAGTGTCCTGGTCACTGGAGACATCCAGACTGGGGCCACTCTGACCAGGAGGCCCTTCCTCTATGCCAGGTAGAGGGGGGGGTCCTTGCCTCTTAGAGGGGCTCTCCAGAACCCGTGGAGGTTTCTTGCAGAAAACTTGCAGAATTTTTCTTGCAGAATAGGTTTGGCAGGAGCCCACATCAGCAGGCACCATCCCCAGAGGAAGTCTCCTGGAACCTTGGGCCACAGCACACCTGGTGGGCAAGGTGCCTGAGGGAAGGGGGAGGGGACTGCCCTGACTCTTGAGCAACCTGTTTCTGACCAGAAATACAGCGCCGGGCAGGGGGGGATGTTTGCAGGCATTCTGTGTGTTTTACTTTCTACTTCTTGGCAAGGTAGGTGAATAAGATGGGGAGACAGAAATCTCGCCTCTTTCTCCCCCGGTCCCTCTTCCTTCCCACTCCCCTTTCTCTTCCCTCCTTCCTTTGTTTGGTTTGCTTGTTCTTTTAATGAGCAAAGTGTTCTAAAAACACAAATATCTGACCCAGGAAAATGAGCCTGTTTTAATCATGGGTTTAAATCTCTCCAACCAGGGAATCTTCTAGATTAATTAAGTATTCTAAGAAAATGGCCTTTTGGCGGGGGGGGGGGGGGGGATTTGGGGGGCCGGAGCGAAGGAATTTGTAAGGGGAAGAGAAAAATTACTTTCCACATCAGTGGTTGGGGTCTTAACATAGCCTAGGAACCCAGATCTGGGGACCAGGAGCACCACAGCCCAGCGCCAGGCTGAGCTGCAACAGTGTCACTTCGTGGCCAACAAAGCTGAAGGACTCAGGTGACCTGACAGATGCCGTGTGGTCTGGCCCAGCAGGACCCTGAACGGTCCGCTCATTATTTCCCCTAATCAGAAGATCAGCCTGTCCATGGTCTTTATCTAGTTTCTTTAAGACTTAATGCTTCCATCTGTAAATTGGAACTGACAAGAGCACTTCCTTTATAGGGCTGTGGTGGAGATTAAACGAGACAAGGACAGTCAGGAGTGGAGTGCCCGGCCTGGCAGCGTTCAGTGCGCAGTAAAATGCGCACCGCGATCTTTTCTCCAGGAGGGAAGGTCATTTGAGGAGTTTCGTCGGCCGCCGCTAGGGGGAGCGCCGGCCCAGTTCCTGCCTCGGGTCCCGGGGATACGAACGCTGAGCGGCCGCAGACCCGGGGGCGGTGGGGAGCCGCAGAAGACAGAGAGGGTTGGGGGGTGCTGGGACTAAATGTAGGTGGGATGCCGGGGGCGTCCAGCGCTTTTGCAAAACCGGCTGGCGGCGACTGAAGGATTCATGGTGCGGGCGTCTCCCAGCCCCGGCCCCGCCTCTGCACCCCATCCCACACCTGAGTGAGGACGGTGCTCCCCGAGGACGTCCTAAGACAGCGGGCTTTGGCAACGACCTCAATCTATAGATTTGATATGAAATACATGTCTCCTGTGAAATATCTTCTGGCATGACTGTATTTGTCAAGCTTCTGGAAGCACCGGGCTCCCTGCCAAGTGTTGGAATCCGGAGCCGTTGTCCGTGCAGCGAACGCCCCGTGCGTTTACCTCTCTCACCCCAAAGCCGGGCGCCTGTTCTCAGCGCTGTGCTGCTGGGCTGGGACTGCAAACCGCACGTCTCCTTGCAGGCTGATTCCTGGTGGTCCAGCCAAAAGGGCCCCTTGGAGCCAGGGGCCGGGAAGGAGGAGGGAGAGGAGACTCCCTGTTTCTCCTTTGGTTACTGTTCTTGTCACTGTTGCTCTGACTGGCATTCTGTCCCGTCCTGGTGGCAGCAGATGTCCTTCCGCTGTGGGCTTCTACCCTCTGCTCCCAGAACCAGCCTCGTGATGCCTCCTTAGAGGCACCAGCCAGCAGCTAGCTGGGTATCACCCCATCCGGGAGGTCCGTGTCCCCGCTCTGTAGGGGCCCTTACATTTCCCCCCCAACACTAGGGGTAGTAGCTGCTTCCTATTATTATCTTTTGTGCTCCAGTGTTCCTCACCCTGTTTTTTTCCCTTTCAGCCCTCCATCACCCATGTGACCCATTCCTTTGTTAAAGTCGCTCTATTGAAATCGTGTTTCCTGAGTGGAGCCCGCTGGGGTTTTTGACTCTTGTAAATGGGAGTGTTTGGCGCCGAGGTTATGGTCTGAAGATCAGGAGGAGCCCTCAGGCGTGTGGAGGGTTACAAGATGGCCAGGAGGCGAGGGGAGAAGTTCCCAGGGGGAGAAGGGCATGGAGACAGACCTGCCTACCTTTGGAAATGGTGTCCAGGGCAGAGGGGGCAAATGGGGCAAATGCCCCAGTCAGGGTGTCAGGACCTGGTTTTAAAGGTAAAATCCACTTCCCAAAAGGTATTCCTGTGTGTCACATGAAGAAACAGATGAGCCTAAGAACAAGAAAGGTGGAGAAGAAGAAATAGAGACGTACAAACCCTTCCTTTTTTTCCTTTATTGTCAACATAGCAAAGTAGAATATTGGGAGGCTTCCTAGCTCAGAATCACCTTCAGGAGAAAGGGAGAGAGAGAGAGAGAGAGAGAGAGAGAGAGAAAGTGGTTCAGGGTCATAAGGCTCTGTGGGGGCTGCTCGGGCCAGGTGGATGCCGGGAGTGGGGTGAGTCTGGAAGGAGGGCCACCCGGAACATCTGTATTCCTAAGAGGCAGACGGAAGAAGATGTCAAAGTCCGAGGAGATCTGAATGCTAGGGAAGAAGGCTCTAAGCCCAACTTTACTTTGAAATTTTGCTATAGCATTGAACTCTCTCCTTCTGGATAGAATAGATAAAAAAAATACAGTAGATTTTTTTTAAAGGCCAGACCCGAAATAATTTCTACTGCACATTTTCTGTGCATCATCTGGAATTCCTCTATATTTATGTGAACAAAGAAATTGTGCCAGGGAAAGCTGGGGTGCGGTGGCCACCTTCAGCCATTCTTGGTTCAGCGTGAGGTGCTAGGCAGGCAGTCTGACTGAAGAGATCTCTTGAAGGTGACAGAGGTTTTGAGTGGTGCACAGATGGTCTTCTCTGGAATCGCACGTTCTTGCTCACTGTTAAGGGACGTCCTGGACACCCAGGAAGGCCCCGTGTAGAGGAGCGAAGGACTCCCTGCATGGCCCACCCAGCGGCCTTTCTCGAGGCTTCTTCCACCTCACTCCACCCCATATTTGGCTTGTGACAAAGCTCCTTTCTGGCTCCTGCTCTTTGGGGTCTCCCTGCTGTCAGAGACGCTGACCTCCTTTGGTGTCCTCGTCTTTCTGGCCCGAGGCAGGGAACTGCAGGACGCGAGGATCCTCTGCTTTCTTTCCAGCAGTTTCTGAAGTTGCTTCTGTCCCATGCAGGGGTCTCTCTGGGCTTGCGCCCCCCCCCCCCCCAGGGAGGCTGCTTTGTCACTTCCCCATCCGAGGAAGACAGTCTGTCTCTGAACAGACTAACTTGACTGAAGATGGGGCCCCAGTGGATGTGTGTGAGCAGATCACTCAGACATGAGTTACTCCTCTTTATATTAAAATATTCTGTTAATTAGGTCAGGGCCCATCATGTTCACATTATGCCATTTTAGAAAAGCTACACAAATCATGGCACATTAGGCGCTTGAGGCCAGAGCACGTGCAAGGTGCTGGAATGCTCCGTAGAATCTGGAAAGAGCAGAGCATCCTAAGTGCTTCAAAGACCCACCCCTTTGTTTTTGTTTTTTGTTTTGTTTTAAAGATTTATGTATTCATTTTTAGAGAGAGAAAGCTAGAGAGCTAGAGAGGGGTAGGGAGGGGCAGAGGGAGGGAGAGAATCTCAAGCAGACTCCCTGCCGAGTATGGACTCTGACTTGGGGCTGGATCCCACAACCCTGAGTTCATGACCTGAGCTGAAAGCAAGAGTAGGATGTTTAACCAACCGAGCCATCCAGGCGCCCCTAAGACCTACACTTTTGAATCTCTCAATGCCAGACGAAACCATTGACAGAGGCCACATAATGGAGGATTCAAGGCTTTGAATTCCCGCTTCTACGAAGAATCCCACAGGGATGTAAGGGTGAGTGCCTCAGGCCGGGAGGATGGGCCAAAGGATGTTTTGGGCCTTTGCCCGCCAGAGAGAAGCGTCACAGGCCCAGAAAATCAAGTGTTTGCCTGCAGACTCAGTGGAGGGGGAGATAGCCCCAGCCTGACCACTCTCACCCCTAAGAGAGGTCCCTGGGGCCCAGGGCCAGAATGGTGCCATGGGGGCACGAGGGACATGCCAAGGGGAGGGAGGCATACAGGGCCCCTGAGAAAGAGCTGTCCACGGTGTGCCTACATGCCTCTGTGTGTGTGTGTGTGTGTGTGTGTGTGTGTGTGTGTGTGTGTGGTTTTAATGCAGTAAGTCACGGATTACTCTCTACTCTCTCCTATTTAGTATGGCTACCCAGACGATGGACTCCATTAGTTAATTATTGATACTAGGTAACTGAAGTGAGGGCTTCTCCACTCAGAGAGGCTCCAAATAATAAGGGAAGCACCTCCGCCCCAGTTTGCCAGCTCTGCAACATTGTGGATTTTCACAACACAGTCCAGGCCCAGAACCCCAGACCCTGGGGCTGGAGCTGCCACTGTGGTGGGCTGCGGTTCTGGGGGCTCGGCGGGATTCTGGGAGCCTTCTGATCTGCTCCTCAGAACCCTGTGCAGCTCAGTCCCTTCTCTGAACCTCCTTTTACCAGCTGTGGGCATTTCGCTGGCCAGGCCCCAGGTCCCGGTCAGAGCGAAGGCCGGGCAGAGCCAGGGGTGCGGGCCCCTCGGGCCACACAGCCTATACGCAGATCGAGATGCGGTTTTGACCTCAGCGGATGTTTCCTTCTCCTTGGCAAGCACTCAGCCTCTCAGCCTCGCCCGGCATTCAGGGGCGGGCCAGCTAATGGGCCCAGGCGCATGAACACTGAGGCCAGGGTTTTCTTGGGGTGGGGTTGGTGGCATGAGGCTTGTTTCTCAGGCGCAGCTGGGTGTCGTTTCTGGTGGGCTTTTTGCAGGAAGAGCAGAGAGGCAGCTCTGGCCGCCCCCCTCACGCCAGGGGTGTTCCAGAAGGTCAGCTGCTGCCCTGAGTCGCGCAGGTTTCGCCTCATGGACTCTGTGAGCGGATATGGGACACTTGGGAGAGGTGGGTGGGCCCGCCTCCAATGACTGGTGTCCTTCTAAGCAGGGGAAACCTTACCCGGGAGATACCCAGGGAGAACACCCCGTGATGACTGAGACAGGGATTGGAACGATGCTGCCACGAGCCAGGGGATCACCAGGGATGGCTGGTAGCCACCAGAAGCTGGGAGAAGCGAGGGAGGACTCCCCCTGAGCGTTCAGAGAGGGCATGGCTCTGCCAGCCCCTGGATTGCTGACTTGTGGCCTCCATCACTGTAAGAGGATGCCTTTCTATTGTTTAAGCCATCCAGTGCGTGGTACTTTGTTAGGGTAGTCCCAGGGACCTAGCATATCCTCCCCCCTCGTTTCTCGTTCCCTCCATCAAGCTGGAGGGGCAGGTGTGGGTCTGAGAATAGGCACCATCAGAGTTTCCCTTAGGGTTGCCCTAATCTAGCACACACAAAACAAAACAAAAAACCAAAACAGGATACCCTGTTAAATGTCAGTTTCAGATCAACGACAAACACATTTTTTAGTGTAAGTATGTCCCAAATAGGGCACGGGACATACTTACACCAACAATTATTTCTTGTTGATGTGAAATTCAATTTTAGCTGGGAGTCCTGTATTTTTTTTTTTTAAGATTTTATTTATTTGACAGAGAGAGACACAGCGAGAGAGGGAACATAAGCAGGGGGAGTGGGAGGGGGAGAAGCAGGCTTCCCGCTGAGCAGAGAGCCCAACGCAGGGCTCGATCCCAGGACCCCGGGATCATGACCTGAGCCGAAGGCAGACACTTAACGACTGAGCCACCCAGGCCCCCCTGGGAGTCCTGTATTTTAAACTTTCTTTCTTCTTTCTTTCTTTCTTTCTTTCTTTCTTTCTTTCTTTCTTTCTTTCTTTCTTTCTTCTTTCTTTCTTTCTTTCTTTCTTTCTTTCTTTCTTTCTTTCTTTTTTTCTTTCTCCTTCTTCTTCTTCTTCTATTTTTTTTAAAGATTTTATTTATTTATTTGACAGAGAGAGACACAGTGAGAGAGGGAACA
The DNA here is from genome assembly GCF_964656455.1 of Halichoerus grypus. Classification (NCBI taxonomy): domain Eukaryota; kingdom Metazoa; phylum Chordata; class Mammalia; order Carnivora; family Phocidae; genus Halichoerus; species Halichoerus grypus. Next base: position 194,453,903 of record NC_135714.1, read on the forward strand.
CAAGCAGGGGGAGTGGGAGAGGGAGAAACAGTCTTCCCCGCAGAGCAGGGAGCCCGATGCAGGGCTCAATCCCAGGACCCTGGGATCACAACCTGAGCCGAAGGCAGACACATAACTGACTGAACCGCCCAGGCGCCCCTGGGAGTCCTGCATTTTATATGCCACTCCTAGCCCGCTGCCCCTGCTTGCTGCCTCCCCAGGCTGCCATTTCTCTGAAGGGCCCCCGGGGCCTGCTGACCCATGGCCCCGGGAGGTCGAGGGGGTGGCCAGCAAGCCCGGCAGAGCGGCTTCTAAACCCATTCATGCTCCTCTCTCCTGGCTCCCTGAGCCCGGCCAGCAGCCTGCAGTCTGAACATCATGTCTACCAGCTGGAGGCAAGTCTGGCGGGATTGGAACACGCGGGGGGAGGCACAGAGGGGAGCACAGTGCTTGCCTAGGGGAGGCCTTCCAGCAGGAGGGAGCCAGCCTCTCAGTGATTCCTGCCTCTGCACTTTGATTTGCTCTATATTAAACGGGCTTCAATTCCCCTCCTGGGGAAGGGAGGAGAGGGTGGGGGGACTGGGGGGGGTGGGGAGTGAGTCAGGGGCACTCGGGGCTGGTTGGAAGCCCAGAAGCCAGTTGGCGGAGTTGTGCGGAATTCTAAGGAACAGGGCTTGTGAGACAAAAGCAGAGAAGATGGGGCGCGGTGAGGGGGAGAGGCGGCAGTCAGTCTGGCTGGAGCCGGGGTGCTTAAAAGGCCTGGGGGTGGGGGGGGCCAAGGGGACACCGCGGGGGCTGGGGTCCGAGTGCCGGCTGCCCCATTTGCGAGGAATGTGTAGGACATGATAACTGATTCGGACATGGACACAAGGTGATGCTGAGAACCCAAGCCTGCGTTCTAGGAGGGCTGTGGTGCCATTTCCCAAAAACAGATCCCAGGAGGAGGAGGAGGAAGAGGAGTTGGAAGTAGCTCCAGCCCAGCAGCATGGTGGACATGTGCACGGGCAGAGAGGAGCTGGTCGCCTTCCAAGAGAGGCTTGTTGATCAGCGTGAGGCTGCTCCAGAGACGCCCCACGCTCCAGGGCCTGGGGGAGAACGTCCATGTGCCTTGGGGGCTGGGGCTGCCCGTGCCCACAGCTGCCGTCCGACTCCCCTGCTGGCGTGGCCAGGCCTTGGTCTCCGGGGCCGACAGACCGCAGAGCCGGTCCTCCCGCCGTGAGCCAGGGCGGCCGCTGTCGAGAACAGGAGAGGTGAGGACAGGCGTGCTGGAACGGTGAGGTGAGCGTGGGGTTCGTGGGTCCGCAGGCCTCCCACCTGGGCCCCCGTGCAGCAGAGGCAGGGCCTTAACTCTAGATAGAGAGCAGTTCTAGAGCCGTCGGGCTGGTTGGTGCCCTGGCTCCTGGGCCAGGGGGACTGGGGTCTGGGCGCTTCTAGACAGAAGGGCACGTCGGCCAATTAGGTAGTTCATTCTTTCATTGCTCGCTCAGTTATTTATCGAGCAAACGTGGAGTCCTGTAACCCAGCCGACGCCGTGGTGGCGGCTGGTGATGCAAACACGAGGGACCCCGCAGGGCCCCTCAGTGTCTGGTCCTCCCGAATGAAGGAATTCAGTTGGTGTAAAGACCAGCAAAAAAAAAAAAAAAAAAAGAAAAACCCATTGCAAACCACAGGACGGGGTTTCCCAAAGGATCCTCAGGCTCTGGCCCTCTGCAGGGTCTTCCTGTGATGAGGTGCCCAGGGATGGGAGATGGGGGTGCCGGCATCTGGGCCCAGGAGGCTCCTTATCCTGGTATAGGGCAGCTCCCTCATCCCGGCTCCCTCCCGCTAGGGAGGAATGAAGGCCAGAGGGAGACAGGAGACTTGGGATTTCTGCTGGGGCCAGAAGGGGCCAGAAGGGAGCCCATTCAGGCCTGGGACGGCGGGGGTCAGTCTTAGGTCAGTCCTGTGCTCGGAAGCCTCTAGGAGGCATCTCTGTCCTTAATAGGGCCGGCCAAGAGGTGAGGAAGGAGGGAGCAACCCCAGTAGGTGCCAGGCCTGGGGAGAGAGGCCCCCCCGCAGTCAGAGGGAACCCACAGGCCCCAATACACAGATGGAGGCAGATGGGGGCGTCGGGGAGGTGTTTTGTGTGGAATGTGTGTCCCTCATGCATCTCGGGGCCACTGGGCTGACGGGAACCCATCACCTGCTACTGCTTCACTTTAACTGTTAATTAGTTCCTCAATAATTTAGGCCATTTCTTTCTTCACCATAAATGGCTGATGTTTTAAAATTTAAAGTTTATTTTTGAAATAAGGGCTAATCTGGAGGCATTCTGAAGGTTTCTTGGAACGGCACCTACTTAGGATTTCGGCAGGTGTCTAGAACACAGACATGGGGGTGCTTTTCGAACCATGAGCACCCCCGGGGCCTCATGGGGGCCAGGGAGCCAGACCTGCTCACGGCTTGGGCATGTACACCTACCAGATTCGGATCTACTCAGGCGCCACCGAGCAGGTGCCAGGCGAGAGAGGAGCCCGGCATAGCGGGCAGCCAAGCCCCATGGGCACAGAGGTGTGAAGGGGTGGGGTTTCCTGGAAAATGGGAGAAAGTCACCTTAACTGGATTTCAGGATGTGTCTAGCACGTCCTGACCTGGAGAGTCCAGAGACCGAGTGGGTAGGGAGGCCGACGTGGCTTGGGGTCTCAGACATCAAGCTTGGAACTTGGATGGTATGTACAGCAAGATGAGTGGGAAGAGCATGGATTTTGTCATCAGGCAGACTAGGATAGAGCCCTAAGTCCTGCAGAACCAGCCTTGGGGCGTGGGCCAGTTCCTAGCCTGGGGGAGGTGGGAAAAGCCTGGAAGGAAGCCCAGCTCCAGACTCCTGCTGTGGGGGCCTTCCTGGACCTGCACCATTGGAATGATCCTGGGGATGTGCATTCAGCAGCTCTGCCCTGCCCAGGCCTTCATCCCTGTGCATGTGGAGTGGGGTACTGACTTTGCGCTGCCCTGGAGCAGGGAGGGCCAGGGGCACTAGTCCTTAGGGCAGCCCTGCCCCCCAGCATAGGCCACATCGAGCCCTGAACCTGGGTGGGTGCCGCTCCAAGCTCTTGACACCTACTGATTCACCAGACCTCACTGCAACCCCACGGAGCCATAATCCCCAGTTTACAAAAAGGGAACAGCCGCGGAGAGGCGAAGTCACTCATCCAGGTGTATGCAGCTAGTACTCTGCCGAGCTGGGAGACCCCCACAGACTGGATCCGGAGGCTGTACCTCGACCTTCACCTGCACTCCACGCTGCACACCGTCCTCCCAGCTGCTGCTAGGACCCCACCTCCGCCAGGAAGCTGGGGGGTGCCCCCAGGCAGGACTGGGGTCTTTCAGCCTGTGCTCACAGCAGTCCCCGCTCTGTTGAGAAAGAATCCGCGTCTGCCTCCCAACTGGACGTGCAGTCCTAGAGGACAGGGGCCTTTCTCTTCTGGGACCTGCTGTCGTGCCGGTCACATGTAGGACTCCTACTTCAATTGGGGCAGCAGGGCCTTAGTCTGTGTTGGTTTCATGTGAGATCCACACGTAAAAACCATTCAAACCACGGGACGAGGGTTCTCAAAGGATCCTCAGGCTCTGGCCCTCTGCAGGGTCTCCTCCGGCTTCCAGGGGCGAGGTGCCCAGGGAGGGAGAGGGGGTGCCGGCGTGGTGGGCCCTGGGGGCTCCTTATTCAAGTGGACTTCAAGCCTTCCTCCTGGCTCCCTCCTGACAGGGACGTCCTGAGGGATCCGCCCGGCTGGCTAAGCCCACTGTGGTGGCTGCCATCACCAGGGAGCAGAAGACCCATAACCAGGGACATCCTGGGAGACCCGATGCTGTCCTGTCTGGGCTTTCGCCGCAGTGAGAAACTAAGGTATTCCCCTAGGTGTACGCTCTCATGTATTAACCATGGAAAGAAGCGCTGTGGCTCTGGATCTCTCTGTCTCTGTCAAGCAGCTGAGGGCATGGGAGGCCGGAGGGAGCAGCTCAGGGGCGCAGGTCTGGGCCCACTTTAAAGATGGAGAAGACCGAGGCGCAGAGCCCGCAGTAGTCACCTCACATGGACCGGGCCGAGCTGGGACTCACAGGCCGTTCTCCACTGCTTCGGGGCTTCTCCCAGCTGCGCAGCCTCTCTGGGGAATTGCTAAGTTTGATTAACTAGAGCACTAATTGGCGGAGGCCGCAGAAAGAGCCCTGAGTTGTAGCAAGGCTGGCCCTGTTTCCCTGTGATTTACAAGAGCCAGGCAAGTCTGCATCCCCATCTTAACAAGCGCCAGAGTAATTGGCGCCTTCTAAGAATCCAGAGCCCTGGTTCTCCTCCCCCAGAGAGCATCGTGGCTCACAGGGATATGGACGTGGCGGTGGGGTGATGGGGTTTGGGAGCGAGGCGGGGAGCAGGTTTATGAAACAGGGCCTCCTTATCTGGAGGGCTGCGGTCTGCTCCGAGGGCGAGAACTTTATGTTTTAGGATTGGTTTCCAAGCAGCCCACAGGTGTTAGAGCAGGGAGGGGGCACTGGGCAGAGGCCCAGGGGGACCTGGCAGGAGGCATTGGTGGTAGAATCGGGTAAACCCAGGGGTTCTGAGATGTGCTGCAAGATTCTTCTTCCCTGGTGACTCTGAGGGGGTGTGGACTCCCGAGTGTGTGTGTGTGTGTGTGAGAGAGAGAGAGAGAGAGATCTCATGCTTGGCTCTCTCTCCCCATCACTCCAGCCCCCAAGGGGCAGGAGAGGGGCTTACCCTTATGGGTGAGTTGGGGAGAATGAACTTGGCATTCTTGGCTCATGGGGAGAGAAAGGGCCTCGCTGCCCCACCAGGAGGAGCCTGCCAGGGGCCAGCCCTGCCCATGAAGTCGGGGGACCTTACCTACTTTTGGCATCTGGTTAGCAGTCTCCTTTACTTTTCTTGTGAAGCTACAGTCTTCAGCTTGGTCTTAATCTAAGGAGATATTTTGGCTTTAATATGCCAACTTTGGTCCTTTTATTTCCATGAAAACTTGGGTAGGGAATAAGGGCTGTTGGTTTCCCACAGGCCTCCAAAAATGACAGTGGGCTCTAGCACAGACCGTTTCTGAAACAGGATGCCATTTACAAATGGCATCCATTGGCTTCTCTGGGTGACAACAAGGGAGCAAAAGGCTGAAATCCCCTTCTTTCCTCCCGTGGCTGCCGCAGGGCCGGGCATATGAAGGAGATGGATGTCTCCACCCCGGAGGCCAAGATGAGGCGGGGAGCAGACCCTGCTCAGGCCTCAGCTGCCCGGTGAATCTGGAGGGAGTTCACTTTTCCAGGCTGTCACTCGATCGCTTAACGGTGAGAGCCTGGCTCCCTCAGAAATAAAACGCCACTCTGAATTTAAATGATCTGCCCTTCTGGGAAATTCTCCCCGGCAACAGGACTGTTCAAACATGAAAAGTAAAAGGGAAACAATGTGCTAGTTCAGAAATCACTGTTTTTGGGGGGCTGCAAAACTCACATAGCCCGCGGACAATTCCTGGGAGGAAGGGCCTTATTTTGATCTGCCAAGCAAGATGACATTGTTTGACAAAGTTTCTGCCTGACGTGAAGGGAAATCTTCCGGGAGCAATTTTTGCAAGGACTAGGCCTCAGTGAAGAAGTGCATGAAGCAGAAGTAATCGTTTTACGTGTGAAACTCTGTGGGCAGAGCAAAGATGGGGAAATGGAGGGTGATTGGCATCGGCGTAACCGGGGAGCCCGGTAGAAGGTGGCGAGAGGGGCGGGGGCTGTTTTTTGGTTTCGGTCCGGGCGAGGCTGCTTTGGCATCTGTCACGGTCCTCGCCAACGATGCTCATCACTAGGGGGCGCTAGAGCCCTACCCGAAAGTGCCTGGGAAGCGGCACTAACCTCGCGGGATGGCCGAGGAAGAGCCCGTGGCCCCAAGTCCTCCCTAACCAGGACCCTCCTTGGGATTTCAGGAGAAGGACGCGTCCCGGAGGCCCTGCCCACTGTGCCACCGGATGTTGGGATGGCTTTTCATGTCCGCAGGAGCCAGAGCCCTGGAAGTTGAGGGAAAGACCAGGGCAGCCCCGCGATGCAGCTGCAGGGGACTTCAGGGAAAGATGCTCTTCCCTCTGCTACCTCCCACGTGCAGCTTCCCTCGGGGCCCTCAGCCCGGATCGGGTCTCTCCTGCCGCTGGGTCACCCCTGCCTCTTCTGTGTGTCATGCCGTGGCACCTGTCAATGCTTGAGCCGGAAGCATGAACCCCAGCCTCCCCCCACCCCCACCCCCACAGGGTCAAAACTAGAAATAATGTCATAGCTGAAGTGAGGAGACTTTAAAAATCTGCTTGTTTATAACCTTTTGTAAGTAAGTTGGGGACAAGCGACTCCGATTTCCCATGATGTCCTGGGTCATTATTGAAAGTCAATCTGGTCTACCGCAGGGAGGTGTATGGTTTTCCTTCTCTGTCTTAGAAAGAGACATGTTTAGATACCACTTGAAGGGTTGCAACCCAGACAGCTTCTACCAGGGTAACACCAGAAAGAGAGAGGGAGAGAGAGAAGGCACCTGAGAGCAAAGGGTCTCATGCATGTCGAGACAGGAGTCCTGGAATGATTTTTGTAGAATAGCCTATAGAAGCGGTAGACTAGAATCTCTGGAATCTCCCTGGCATTAATTCTGAAGGAAAACATTTGGGATAGGGCAGTTTCTGCACTTAGGTGAAGGTCCTTAATCACTTATGTGATAGGAAGTCCAGGTTGAAAGGCGCCTTTGGTGTTCGTCCTCACAGACTGCCACTGAGCCATTCCATTTTCAGCCTTTCGGTCACAGAACCGGCCATTTTAACTCCTTGGGTATTTAGGCTCCCCTCAGACCCCAATGATGAAGTTAACTTGTGAACATTTTGTGGAATTCATTTTGATCCAATCAGGGGACCACTTAATCCTGTCAGTCGTATGCAGCGAGTTACGCTGTATGAAAATAGCCATTGTGGGTGGAATCCAGAAAATCTTTGCACACGTGTAAAAGGAGGCGGTTTCCCTTCCTAAATGCAGGCTGAATGCTTGCGGCTGGGGTCCAGCTCACAATTCACCCTGTAAGCAGGAGGATGTAACCGAACCACCGTCTTGCCCTGGAAGTCACAATTTATGCTCCTAATTTTAATTTTCCTCAGCTTAGGTCCCCAAAGGATTGATTAAATTTGCTTTGTGGAACCCATTAACGCTAAACTGAATGATGACGCTGTTCTAGAATCAGTTTCTAGCAAATTCTCTGCACACGGGACTCTAGGAAGCCTGTATCCCTCCACAACAGAATTTTAAGTCAGTTCATAAATGAAAAGGTTTTCTCAATTTACCTAAAAGGTATTAGTAATTAACTGACATCAAGAGACCACTGCTGGCGGAGGTGGTGAAGAGCAAATGGGAACTCTGGCAAGAGAGGACATTCATTATGCGGTTTAAATTCGAAGGTAGAAAACTCGAATGGCTTATCAGTACCTCCTTGGCACGCTGGCTTAACGCTGTGGTTAAAATAGGTCATGATGACTTATAACTAATTTTTATTTTTTCACTGGCTTCGTCAGATGACCAAAGCCAGATGAATAGCTTATGGAAAATCTAGATAAATAGCCTGACACGTGCATATATGCAAATCAGAGGTCATTCTTTTAGAAGCCTTTTGAGAAATTACGAAGACATTAATATTGCATGGCAGACTTTCCTATCTAAGACGAAGGGGCTGAGGAACCAGAAATATTGGCAGGCAGAGGGGAGCTCAAGACACATGCCCTGTTTGAGGGCCTGGGCATTTTTATACGATGAAAATTGATGACTCTGAATTATGGCAGCTTTGGAAAGACTAAGTGAGGGAATGAGAGTGGAATGGGGTGTCCCTAGTGCCTTGGTGGGTGGTGTTAACAGGAGACTATCTGATGCAGTGGAGGGTGCTCGCTGACAAGAAATCTTTGCTCACCTTGGCCTGAGCTGCCTCTGTGAACTTGAACAACACACTCAAATTTCTCTAAGTCCCTTCAGACTCCACATCTAGAATTTGATGCATTTCCCGGACTGGGATGCTGGAACGAGCTTGCTGCTCTCAGAGAAAGTGAGACAGAATCTGGGTATTTGTGAAAAGAGTAAGAGCTGAGTCGCCCTTCAGGGCCTCGGGGTGGGGTGGGGTGGGGGGTGGGTGGTTCCACTCTGCAGGAGCTCAGCGTCCCCAAGGGGGAGGGTGGGCGCAGTTCTCTGCATTCCAGCGAGGGAGCTGCTGTGAGCGCTGCCCAGGGGGTTTGCCCCAGACAGAACAGGATGCGGATCACTGCCTTCCCTGCTTCCCTTTTTGGAATCCTCCATTTCAAAGCACCTCAGACAGCTGATTTGCTGTTCAGCAGGCGAGAGCAATAGCTTCATCTGGGAGCTGACCAAGATAAAAGAAAGAAAAGACTGGTGAACAGAGGCCAGGGGGCATGGTTCGTCTGTGCACCCCGGGCAGAATGCTCTCCTCCTCTTTGAAGGTGCTTGAGGGCTGGTGTTTATAATCAGGTGCTGTGCTTATGTTCGGGTCCACATGCAAGTATCAGGTAACGAGTGATGAATGTGAACAGGTGAACGGGAATTTCACAGATGTGCCAGCAGCGTACCCCAGACCCAGAAAATTCTTTCCCAGGATACGATTTTTACCTACAGTGCTTCCCTTTGCATTTGTTCGCACATGGCTTTTAAGGAGAGGCGTGGGGAAAACGAAAGTCGGGATCCACCTGGGTTTTTCTGGATTTCCCCGGTTGGAGCGCGTTAAAGTCTAATTTGAGGAGGAAAAAAAAAAAAAAAATAGACCCGTTTGCCAAGCGGAGTGACCTGATTCTTGTTGGATCAACATGTTGTCACTACAAAGCAAGTGTGATGAAGCCCGCCTTTTCAGACTAAAATCAAAGCCCTGCCTTCCAGCCTGGAATTGCTGACCTAAGCATCCCCCCCATCAGCCGGGCTGTATGTAGATTTAGATATCTCCAGGAGGCTGGGAGCCTATCAGGCCTAAACTGATTATTCTAATCAAGTGTTTTAATTAAGCACTCATTGCCAGGATCGCAGGAACAAGGCCTGTTTTCCAGCAGTAATGGGCAGTTGTTTTTTTTTATTCTTCTTTACGGGAATAATGTTTGGCTTTGTGGGGGTGTATTTAACGTTTTTCTAAAGTAGGCCATGGGAAGAGTCCCCTGTGAAGTGCACAATGCTGAGCTGGCAGTCTGGCCAATGGACACAAAAATTAAAAAAAAAAGAAAAGAAATTACCAACTGGGTTGCAGATGAATCAGTACCCCCAACAAGGCATCTGTTTTGCATCCTTTGCCCTAAAACACACGCTGGCTAGCCCACGATTTAAAAAAAATATAAACACGCACACATTGGGTTGGCTTTTATTGGAATGCCTAGATGCAATCTATAGTCAAGTTATGGAAAATTCAGGTCACATAGAAAGTTAAGAAGGCAAATGAAAAGAACAATACAAATCAGACAAAATTTACATCTCAAAATATCATGAAAGCATTTTTGACTGGCTTTGCCTAAAATACTTTGAATATCAATTTCTTTTTTTTTTGTAAGCGAATTCTTTCCATTATACAGTCCCCCACCCCCCAACTCTTAGAAAAAGGTCTTTTGTTTACATATTTCCCCAAGGTCACTATTTCTTGTAAAAGCATGTCCAGATCACAAGTCTTTTTAGAAAGAAATAGGCTCATTATACCTACTAACAAGACACTAATTGGGTTGATTTGACTTCATCTAAAATAAGCACCAGGAGATACTCCCAATCTGTTATTTATCGGTGCCAGCCTAAAGGACCAGTCCATGTCGAGAAGAGGGTAAGATTATGATTTCACTTCTGTCATGTGGTACAAGCTTTTCACGGTCAATACATCAGAAACATTTCTGAGAATTTAGACTCAGAGCCTATTTCAACCAAAAGTACTTAACAGCATGCTAAACACAGTCCTGCAGAAATTCCGTCGAACAGAACTGCAAACACCTAAGTTAACGGTTAAAAAATAAAATGTAAAACAGAGCCATGTTTATGTGGTTTGAAATCTCATAGTTTTCTAAATTGGGGCTTCGTAATACTTGCCAAAGGATTTCCAGGATAAAAAATATTAATGCTAATCTGTGCTTTCATTCTAATAAAATATCAGCATTCATTAGAAGATTAATTACTTCGGTATGCTCTACCAAATACACAAAGACAGTAATAGCTCTGATACTGTAAATTCAGCAGCTATTTTGAAACTTTCCCAGCCAATCTGTTTAATAAACACGCCTACTGTGCAATTTAGAGTATGTGATACATACAAAGCAGTTAGAAAATTATTTTCAATACATCACTTGAACCTTTATATTTACGACATGTTCACTTGCTATATTTTATCACCATTATACATAGAGGAAAACAGTGTGTACTATAGCTCAATGAACTGAGAAATATTTTTCTAAAAATATTTTTGTGGCTGAATTTAGTGCTCACGAAAGGAGATTTATTTGCCAGAGCGGCTGGGCCGACCCGGGAGCGCACATGGCCGCTGTGCCCGGGCGCGCTCGCCACGCGTGCAGGAGGGCACGGCTGCCATTTCACTTCCAGCTGGATCGGCCACCCCCCCGCTCCCCCCACACAGAGCAGAGGCTCCCATTCAAACCAGCTCCCAGGACCGGTGGGTCGTGTGGGCTTACAGGAGCTTTTGTCTCCCTTTTGTGTCCCTCTTGGTGACCTGGCGGTCCAAACCCAAGACTAGCAGAGGGACCCTGACCTTCCCCATCTGGCCCGCTCCCCGCTGCTCGGGTTCTGCTATCTTTCCTAGATCTTAAGACACATGTTTACGGTCATGACTACATGAGATCCTTTCCTTCTCACGCACGTTTCCCCGGAGCATCTGATGTGGTCTCTCGCCTCCATCGTGAAATGGAGCTTCAAGGAATGGTGAACAGTAAAAACCCTGTGGTTAATTCTATCAACTCCCCTCGACTTTTAGGGACGAGAGAGGACCTCTCTGGCCCAGTTTAATTTTTTTTTTCATATCTTCTGCTACATTCCACCAGCCTTAGTTTTCTACTATGCCTCTTAGTTGATAATGGTTGAGGACACCGGCCTGATGAAAAAGAGAAGAAAGGGAAAGGAGCAGTTCTCCGATTAGCCACCCACTTAGGATTGCACTGTCCTATCCATCTAGTGATAGAAAGTTGCACATTTTTTTTTCAACCTAATACAAAAATATTAACACTTCTGGACATTATAGGCATAAGTCGTTATATCTCTACAATATAATAATTTATACTGTACAGCTATAACAGATAACAAAAGGTGCAATCCTTTTAAAAAAATCACACAGTTCACGTTTTTATCATTTTATTTTTAAGTATAAACTTTTTAAACACTTTACATAAATTAACTCCTCTGAGACTAATTATTTGATGTACAGTAAATTGTAATTCATATAAAAATCCATAAACAACTTGTCTCACATAATTTACAAAAAAATCAGGGTTTCCTTTGCTTATCAGTGACAAGGATTCTATTTGCCAGTTTTTTTTCCCCCCAAGGCAAACCACGTTAGCGCTGTAAAATCCATTATGAAATCCCCTCCAGAGCAGAAGTCACTTGTGCCAATGTCCTTTTACAAAGTAGCACAGGGAAAGCAGTTGGGATGTCTACAAACAGTAATTTTGCCCCACATTTTAAAATTAACAGAGACAGATATCACATCCTATGCAGAGAGACTACTTCTTGTAAGCAAAGGTCGACAATTCGGTCACATCTGGAAACACTGTATGCATTTTTTACCTTAGTTAAATACAGTGCCTCGAAGGAACGGATGGCCTCGCGCAAAATGTTTCGGCCTTTTTTTTTTTTTTTCCTTCCTTTCACTTACTGATTTTTCCTTTTAATACTTCCAGTCCGACTGAGTGCAGCGATATGCATATGTAAACATATTCTTTAAAGCCGATCACCTTTAAGGTCACTCAGAAAAAAAAAGTGTTTTTTTTTTTTTTTTTTTGTGGATTTTCTTTCTTTCTTTCTTCTTTCTTTTTTTTAACAGCAGTCCGTTCTCCTGGAAGGCTCTTCCGTGCCGGAGAGTCCGATTCGGATTGTGCTACAGAAGAATCCGAGCAGGGGGTGTGGTCGAGGCTCGAGAGGAACGCAGCGCCCCGCCCCGGCCGGGGGTCCGCCTCCCAGCGCCGGGTGGCCGCCGTCCGCCCGCCGCAGCCGGCCCGGGGGGTTACCTCTTGCCGATCTCGCTTTGTCGGAGGAACTGGATGTTGTTGGCGCTGTCGGCCAGCTCCGGGTACTGCTCCACCGAGAGTACGTAGTACCCGTCGTAGCCCTGCACCTTGCCGGCGCTCAGCAGCTGCCGCTTCTCGCCCTCCGTCCAGAGGCGCGCGCCCTCCTCGCCGTCGCGCACGCGCTGCTGCTCGCGCGCCCAGGCCCGGGCGAGCGCGCGCTGCCGCGCCTGCTCCAGGATGCGCGCCTTCTCCTCGTCCAGCGTCATGCCGTAGCGCACGTGCAGCGCCAGCGCGCCGAACTGCATCTCCACGTCGGCGAACCTGCGCGTCCTGCCGTTGACCACGGTGGTGGACTGCGACACGGTCACGTTGATGCCGTTCTCCAGCGCCTTGCGGCCGCTCGTCAGCCGCAGCGTGCCCAGGTCGCTCTCGGGCGTGCTGGTCTTGATGAAGTAGTGCGTGTCCTTGCCCTCGACGGTGAAGTGCAGGTTCTCCAGGTAGAAGGCGTGGTTGAGCACGGCCGCCACCTTGATGCAGTCCTCGTTGGCGATGTTGAGCACGTTGGTCTGCACGCGGCCCTGGCTCACGGCCAGCATGACGCCCTTGCCGATCAGCGACTTGACCGTGGCGAACCACAGCCACGACGGCGCGCCGCCGCCCTTGCGCCTGCTCACCTGCACCTCCGCCATCCGCCCGAGGGACAGGAAGGCCCTGGCCTGCCTCGCCACTTGTTGCTGAACTCCAAAAATGGGCTGAAAAGCGAAACAGAAAGGGCGGGGGGACGGTTTAGAGAACATCTGTAGCTCTTGGTTGCCGGGGAGCCAGGCTTCCTGGCAGCGCGCCCAGCCCTGACAACAACCCAAAAAAGAGGCGGGTGGGGGGCCTTCTGTGGAGAGCTCCCAGGCATTTATTAAAACCTCAGTGGGTTTCAGAGATGAAAAGGCTTAAAAAAAAAAACCAACTCTGGGTAGAGGAAGGCACTCAGAGGTCCCCTCCCCTCAGGTTGATCCAAATGAGTTTTGAAACGTAAAAAGAGGGGACTCCATCATGTATTAGTTAAGGGCTTTTTAGTTTCTGACGTGGGCAAAATAATGGTTCTAGCTTTCCTCTTTTGTTTTTTGGATGCCCCTTTCCCACGCTCATCCCATTTGGGGAACCCCGTTTCTCAGGGTCACTGCGGCTTTCAGCAGCCAACACGGGCTGAGGGTTTGAAAGGCTGGGGGGTACTCAGCGCGGGACCACCGCGTCCTACTTTATATGCTTTGAAATTCCTGTGCTTTCGGCAAACACAGTTTCCACCCAAATTTCGCCATTGTTACCGGCACAAGTGAAATGTGCAGGGCTGAGTGCACAGTGGGACAGCGGGAGGTGAGTATTTATTACTTTAGGAAAACGTTTACTTTTTTGGAGACTTACGGACGGTGGACCATCTACGCTGGCAAGCGTTTTAAATTGGGGGCATCTGAACTCAGCCACTTCTTCTACTGCCGGGTGTTTGTCTGGCCAGTGTTTCCCCAAAAACATCTGTTTCATCGGCAGCAGTGAAAGAAACATTTGTTTTTCGGCGAAAGAAGCATTTGTTTTTCGGCGCTTGGGGCAGCCTCCAGTGTCTTTGCTGGGGATTCCCTAAGCTGTCCTTATGGGGCGCTTCTCTGACAGAGGACTTGAACCACATTTAGGAGGCTGCCTCGGGGAAAAGTGGGCAAATCCACTTGTACAGTCAGACTTAAGTGTTCGCAGACGTGTTGGAAAGTCAGACACAGTGAGGACGTGCCTGTTCAAATACACTGGGAAACTTCGGTGTGTCTTCATGACACTTGATCAGCGTAGATATATTTGCAGTTCGAAATGTTAAAATGGCTCCCAGACCTTGGAAACTTGATGGGTTTTGCTTCTTTTTTTTTTATTTTTATTTTTTAATTTTTTTATTGTTATGTTATGTTAATACATTACATCATTAGTTTTAGATGTAGTGTTCCATGATTCATTGTTGGTGCATAACACCCAGTGCTCCATGCAGAACGTGCCCTCCTCAATATGATGGGTTTTGCTTCTTAAATGGAAAGGTGACATCTTGGAGAAGGAATTGTTTTATGTGAGGTATGAAACCTATACCAGAAAACAGAGGTATTGGCACAAATATACTGCGTGTGTGGTGTGTGTGTGTGTTTCGGCCATGATTGCCTTTTCTCTTTGTATTCACTGAAATTATAGGAAATTGCTCAAGGGGGGGAGAAATTAATCTTTCTAAGAAACTCTGCACTCTCTTCTCCTTATCATTACGGGGTAACCCAATTTCTTGATCTTTAATTATTCTTGCTTTAAGCTAGAAATTCTAGTGTTTTGTTGTACATTCCTTTCTGATCTCTGAATGGCAGGAATTAAAAGGGCCATTTTCTGAAATGGCAGCTTTGACTTTGCAATTTTCCGTTCTTTTTCTTTTATTTTAGTTCTCAGAACAATTATAGGCCTCCTGAAATGTTATTTTCAGGAAAATTCTATAAACACCTAGTTGCAGATGGAGCTTTATCAGAGGACATTTTATTTTTATTTTCAATCTGTTCCCATGAAACACTGTTCAGATTTTAAAGAAGTTGAACTTTGCGGCATTGTTTGTGGGCTGCTAATTTGTAATATGAATCCCCTGCTCTCCCGTTTATAGTATCTTTGCCTTAAGGTCCCAAGTGCTATAAAATGTGCTTTCACGGGGGTTCTCTGTAGAAAGCTTGCGCTCAAAAATGAGCTCCCTCATTTTATTACCTTCTGATAATGTCTTTTTATGTTTTTATTAGCATCACTAAAAACGAATTTAAGCCTGCTTAACAGGCCCCTGCTTTGCTGCACAGAAATGTGATGTTTTTCTACCCTAAAAGAGTCAAAAAAATATTAAAAACCGGTCTGTGGTCCAGCTTTCACAAGGGCAGTTTGGTTAAATGGGTAAATACGACACAGGTAAGCCATCTATCACCCTTTCACACTTTTACTTTTTGTTCTTACCGGTATATCATCCCACTGCTGACTCTTCACAAGTTCGTAAGAAGGCTCAGTTAAATCAAATTTGGGAACAGGGAATCCAGGAATAGCATTGTGCAGATGGAAACCGAATGTCACCAGCCAGCTGTTAACATCTAGGAGAATGTTCAAAATGAACGGTGTTAGAGTTATTTTGTGCTTTCATACATTTAAATTCTTACCTTTAAGAAACCCCCAAATTCACAAACAGTAACCTGAAGAGGAGTCCATGCTTGCCTTCATTCTCCGATTCAGACCCCACTCTCTATTCTCGGACTTGAAGCCGCTAGCCTCCATAATGGAGCTATGGCAAGGGCTACGGAAAACACAGTCCGATAGCCGCTCACTGAGACTGGATAAACTGTCACACGTGCGAAGGTGCATCCTGTGCTAGAGGTAAGTGGTAAAAGGGGGTAACAATGCACAGCAGCACGAAAGAGCCGCAGTTGAGGTAAACAGAGGGAATTGGTAGTTAGTCAAGACTGGTCTTAAATAGGAGTTGTGTGTTACTAGCTTTCAAAAGCGATTGCCCAAGGATATGCAGCTTCCACAACCCATTTTCTATTAATAAAAACCCTAAATGGAGAGAATTAAAATCAAGAGTTGATTCTTAATCAAAGATGAATGCTGAAAACTGGCAGAACTGGCCAAGGGCACAGAAGTTCTGATTACCATCAGCTATGACTTCAAAGGCTCACTTGTGCACAGGTGGGGACGAACTTTTTGGGGAGAGAACCTGGAGACCTTTAAAATGGTATTTTAAAATATTGCCACGTGACTCTGAGAGCCATTAAGCGCAGAATAAGGCTTTTATTCTATTCTGGAGGTTATAATGTTACGGAACGCCTCAGCAGGCTTGCAGCTTTATGAGTACAGTTGGGTGTAGATTATTTTATATATTAAGCACATTGCTGGAAAATTTGAAATTGCATTTCACCTCATATATTTTATGCTGTTCCATCTCTCTTTTGATGTTTTTCAGAAACTGCTGCTATGGCATTCCCTGTAGTCCACATTGCTAGGAAAGGGTGGATTCAGGAGCTGTGGGCTTTCCCGCCTTTCAGGCAACCCTGTGAACACCTCTTAAATAACCAGTGGTAAACTGCTTGTCAGAATGATGGAGAGCCACTTGCTTCCTATTTCCTCCTCTAGGGCACAAACTTCACCTCATCACTAGGCTGGCAGGTCCTTTGTCCAAACATCATATGGCTATAGAAGCAGTGGTATTCTCCCTCTTTTAAAAGGAGGAGTGGTGGTGGTGGTGGGAGAGAGAAATCCCAAGGTCATCATGTAGAATAGAGAGTGATACTTTTTTGGGGGTGTGCGTGTGTGTGTGTGTGTGTGAGTACATAGAAGATTACAGGGGGTCTTATGTTTTGGAGAAAATTCTCCTGAATGGTAGTGTTGGGGGCAAAGGTTCTCCTACTATGAACAATGTCTGTGTAACAGTAAAAGAAAAAAAAAGATCACAGGGTCTTAAGTATTGAAAAGCATTGCCAAAATAATGGGACTCAGATGCCGATGTGTACTGAGTAAGCTGAAGGAGAACACCATGAGGGTGTTGCTGAACCAGGACTGTGAAAGAAGCGAGTTTCAGCTGGTTCACGTGGAGGAGAGCTATGACAAGCTTTTGGCAGTCTGGGAAAGCAGGAAGCAGATGTGAAGTGAACAGGGGGCAGTGTTTTGAGAGCTGTACCAAGAATTGAGAAAACAGGCATTTCACTATGCCTCAAATATTGAGCAAGAAAAGAGACAGCCTGAAGGAGGACCTAACACAAGCCAAAACAAAACAGAGAACCCCAAACCAAACCAAAAACAACAACAAAAAAGAAAACAGGAAAGAACCTTCCTCCAGGAAGCATACATGTGGTAGAGAGGTTCATATGGTATGTAATTCAGGAAAGGAAGGTGGGGGCAGAAGGATTCAGAATCCACGCAGTGGAGGATGAGTGGAGAAGTCAGGAACGAAAGTGAGCCAGAGCAGTGCTTGCAAAGACTGTGTCTCTCTCATCCTGGTGGTTTTGTGGTGGCAGAAGTGGGATGAGAGGTTTCAATCAGATCATGCCCCAAACCTGGAAAGGTCTTACTAGCCCCCATGGGCAGAAAAATTAGTGCGTGTCTATTAGTAGCGCCACCACGCACAGACGGTAGTGAAAACAAACAGGATCCGCTGGCTAAGAAAGTGGTGGGAGAAACTGTTCCTTTATTGTCCTGAGGTGACGGTGGTGGAGAGTTAAACATCCCGGGAATGAGACGGTGAATCGCACTTTGCCGTGTTTCACGATTGCTCCATTAGAACTTCACACGTGTATAAAAGAAAAACCAACGTTACACATTTGTAAGGGAGTTAGTAATTAAAGCAGAATTGCATATATTTTATACCATTAAGGGAGGCATTATTCTCCCCATTTCACTGTTAAGGAAACATTAAAAAAAAATTCTGACTTGTCTCTAAAGCCACACGACTTACAGGAGAGGGGTTGGGATTGGAGTTCCAGTTTGGGGGCTCCAAGTTCATCCTGTTTTCCACACCCCCATGTTACCTCCCTTGCTTAAGTGACTGGATTCCATGTCATTTCAGAAAATTGTGGCCTTGGGCATTGGAGACAGAATAGGAAGTAACAAACCATGCCTCAGTTTCCCTTTCTGGTTTCTCTATGTAAATAGACACATTTACAAGGCTAGGCATTTGATTTTGCAGGAGTAAAGTGTAAGGCTAAAGAAAGCAACTCCCGTTATTGTGTGTAGTCATATAAGGATTAAAGTAATTTAGCACTTGGAAAGGGGAAAAAAAAACAAACCGCTTACCTGTGATGTAGTCTTTCACATCATGGATTTTGCTTGCGGGGTTGTTATTCCTAAACATATAGAGGTTAAAAGGAGCTGGGTCCTTCCCAATTCTTTTCCAGATTTCTATGTCAGGCGTTGTCCATCGTCCTGCCAAAATATCATAATCTCTTTCTCCAAAGTGGATTAATTTCGTGAGTGGGTCATATAAGCCACCATGAAATCCAATTACCAGCTGAAAGTCAACATTGGAGTCAAAATAGATTTCACCATATGCAGTATACTGAATCTGTTTTAGCATAAGCCCATTGCTACTGAAAACAGCCAACGGGGTCCCTGTGTTATCTGACGCAATGTAGAATTCATCCCCACTGCTGATTTCCATGGCAAAGAGATGTCCCTGGAGATCATAATAGAGAGAAGTAATTTCTGAACTTGAATGGTTGTACACATGAGTAATCCTCGTGGGATAAGTTAAGTCAGCGTAAAAAAACTGCAGGTGCTGTCCCAGACTGGTTTTGCTAGATACGCGCCTTCCTAGGCCGTCGTAACGATAAATCACTGTCCAGCCGCTGCCCTTACTATAAACCCGAGTCAGAAGCCCCTTGGAGCTGTACTCGAAGATCTCTGTGCCTCTTTGACGCAGGAACCCATCTTCATCCAGCCGATACTGAACATCCCCGAGGCGGGTGATCCTGTCTCGCAGGTCATAGCGAAGAGGTGTCAGACGGGCACTGTTGCTCGGGTTCAGTAAATGGAGGTTTCCGTTCAGGTCATAGTTGTAACGCCACATGATCTTTTCATTTAGATAAACTGTTTGGAGCTGTCCATCAACATCATATTCGTAAGCATATTTGGTCGTGTTGGCGAAGGGCCCTATTTTGATTTCTCTTTTGGTTACCCGGCCCATGTTATCATATTGAATTGTAATCCAGTACATGAGTGACCTGAATATCTCATACTGAATTTCCTTGATGCGGCCCTGGGCATCGAAGTGCTTCGTGTAAGTCATTACAGCCGTGGAAATGATCTGGTTAATATCATAATATATAACTCCAAATTTTCCAAACTGCTCAACTTTGCCAGAAATGTCATCAAACTGATAGAGATCAATGGGCAGTGGCGTTTCATTGATGACACCCTGCATGCTGGTCACTCGAAAGCTGTTGTCATAGCTGTAGTCAAATCTCGCATTTACCATCCCATCCTCACTAAAGCGGAAAATCTGTCTGTCAATCAGGGGGCCAATTTGCCTGTATCTAATGGTGCAAATAAAACCATCGCTCTGGAGGTTTACCGTTTTGAGGACTCCCGCTGTTTCGTCATAGGTAAAACTGACTCTCGTGCTATCATATAGAATCTCGGAGAGCCTGGTCTGCCTTCTGTACTTGAACAAGACCCTCCGGCTGGTCCCCAAGAAGGCCGTCTGCAGAAGCAGCCCCTCCTCGTTGTAGTCCGTGATGACAGAGGCGTTGCTCTCGGGGGGGTTGTAAATGTTGCGGTAGTAGCCGATGGACCGGATGGTCTGCATGGTGTGGCGAGCCACGCTGGGCATGGTGATGGCCGACAGCCGGTCCCACATGTCGTACTCGAAGATGTATTGCCTCTGGCTGTGAAGCAGGAGGACCATGGACTGGAAAGACAGAACAGACTGTTGTTCAATATTTGTGGGCGGGGCGGGGGGGTAAGGGTGGGGAAGGGGGGCAAAAGCAGATCCAGTGACCACAAGTACACAGAAACAGTTTGCTTGAGAAAATTATTTTCATTTTAATTGAGTTATCCTTGACCTTACATGTTCACGATCCCTTGCCTAATTTGCTTGGATGCTTCATTGTGAGGGGTTCTGCGGTTAGTGGCTCGAGGTTCATAATGTGCCACTTGTCATGATTGTACCATTCTTTTTCTAGGCATTCACAGCCAAGCAGCAGATTGTCGATGGATGTGGGTAAGTCATGATACAGGCACGGGCAAAGCTGCTTTAAAGACAGTATTTCAAGGAGAAAACAGCATATGGGAAAAGCAATCCTATCCATAATTAGCAATTATTTAGGAAGGTGGCTTTTCCCCCTCATTTGATTGAAGAGCCACTCAAATCATGTTTTAATTTCCAGTGCATGTGGGGGAGGAGCAAAGCATTCTAAATACTACTTTCTGAAGAAGAGACATAAAATTACTCAAAAATGGATAATGTGTATATAAAGCATCAACGTCAACAAACATTGCTAAATCACACGGGGAGTGAGAGCTGGAAAGGCCCTTAATTGAAATATGGATCCAGGTACGAGTTTTGTTTGTTTGTTTGCAAATTCTTACCTGTCATCTGGAATGACAATAAAATCTACATTTTGAAATGTCCTTTAGCGAGTACCAAATCTGATTTGTGTCTCAGCTGCTGTAAGAATGGTTTCTGGGCTACGTTCTACTTTGGTGCTAAATAACGCAGTGAATAAATATATAAATTAAAATGAGTTCTGCTTATTTTGCAAGTAATTGCAGAAAGACACAAGACAATCATTAGGCCAGCATGAGAAGCTCAACCCTGAGGCTCAATAGTGAATAATACAGCTCAATAGTAATACAGAGCACGGGTGATTCTCTCCTTTGAGGAAGCTTCCCCCAAACCCTGTTAGACCAAACGCAGTGATGGCAGATCTGGAAGGATGCGTGTGTTAGGCGCCCTCCTGGGACGTATGCTTTGCTTTTGCCAGAGAAACACATAATCCCTTGTCCAAGGCTCCTTCCCTTTCTCTTTACCGTCCACCATCTTTGAAAGTAGCCTGCAAGCCAGGTTCTGCAGAGTCTCCTCTGTGGGCATATCTAGGGGCAGTCTTTGTCTGCTGGCTGTCTAGTAGATGTCTTGAGAATTGTTCCTAATAGTTTGCACTGTGCCAAGTTGGATTATTGCTGAATTCACAGGAATTAGTACCTAGTTGTGTAGTCATTTAAAATCACATCTGATGATAGTAAAATATTACTACTTCTGCTATGAATAGGTTTTGGTTTAGTGTGCCTATCCTAGCAAGGAAATGGAAATGGTTTGGGTGGATTTTAGGGATTTGGGAGAGATGATGAAAATACTTGCTGGCTTTTCTGATCCCCACTGATACATGAATGTGACCTCAGTTACTGCTGGTAGTGGCTCTTATCAATGACATGCCCTTTGTCTCCTTTTAAACATTTTCCCATGACATTATGATCACTACTATCAGTTTTTAAGGTCTGGGTATTTCTGTTACACTTCTCTGTAATGTACTTAATTTACATTGGGAAAAGTGTTCCAGGATGAAGTGGGGACCCACTCCCAGTTTCTTCAGGAGGAAGTTGTCTTGGGGCTTGTTAGGTTGGAGGGTGAAGTGTTTTCCAGGCATGAGGACTTGCTCCCAGGAAGGGATGTGTGTAGGAGGGCTTCCTCTGTGGTCTCTCATCAAATCACCAGCGGAGTAACTGTCGAGTGTGAGGATTAGTGTGGAGGGGAACAGTCACCCAGTGGGCCAGTCCACTGTCTCAAGGTGAGTCTCTTCGAAGGAGAGCAGATGAGCAGGTTTGCGAGAGAAGAGACTGGCAAGTAGGGGAAGCATTCCAGAGTTGGGAGGCATCCGTGGTGAGCTCTGAACCTGACACTGGTTCTCTGGAAGGCTAGTCCGTGTCGAGGCCATCTAGACGTAGACGGGATGACTGCCGGGCAGTGGAGCTAGGTGTAGACTGAGGAGTTGTGCAGAAGGCCTCTCATGAAGAACAAGACAGTGTGAGGTGAGCGCGGATGACAGCGTGAGCGACAGTGGCGCGGACTTGCGTTCCAGGTCACTCTGGCCGATGCACGTAAGGGCTGGAGGCAGTAATCACTGTGTTTGTAACTTGGGTTGCTGCCTGCCTGGTGGTGGCATGCTCTGAGGTGCGACAGGCATTGGGACTCAAAACAGAACCCTTCCCTAGGGCTGATGCTTGTCTCAAGGGCAAATGAACGTTCCACGAATATGCTCTTTGGCGGGTTCTGTTTTTTTCAGTAGGGAAGGGCAGGGAGGTGGCCGGTTCCCTGTCCCTTTTCTGTTGCTTTCATCCCTTTGGACCACAGTCACCATCCCAAACCTCTCAGAGTGCGACCGAGCATTTTGCACACGGGTAACTTAAAGTCTTTTTTGGTATCGTACCTAGTGCTTAAGGAGGGGGGAAAGCCTAAGCGGGGATGCTTACACCTTTTATATGCACAAGAAAGGAGAGATGCCAGAGTGCCTGAAATGTGGCTTCCTAAATAATAGCCTCTTTAGGTTAATAATGCATAAATAGGATCTCCGTGCTTTTTACGGTTATGTGGAAGCTCTGCTAGCAACAACACGACAGTCACAGCTTCAGCTGAGCTGACGTAGGCTCCTTCCTAAAGGAAAGAGCTAGCACGGAGGTTATTTCCTAACGACTTACATGCTCAAGGTCTAACTTGTGAATGTTGTCGACGTAGAAACTTGGCAGGTGGACAGTGTTATTGCTTGTTTGTTTGCGGCATACATCACTTAAAAGGGTCTCAGGTAGAACTTAACTAAGGAGAAACTACTTGGCTGATGCAGAAATTCATCACCCGCTGTACCAATGCGACTTGCACATTGATACTTAGAATAATAAATGGAGCCCCAGCACATGCCCCCCGTTCTCCTCTCCCACAGTGCCCTGCGCGACTGCTGAAAAATACTGATCATGGCTCCCCTCCTCTGACTCTCACCGTGCGGGCATACCTTGTCCAAGTATGTGTAGCTCCAGGTTTTACCGTCGGCAAAGACCCGAGACACGACCCTCCCCTGGCCGTCGTAATCCACCTTCTCGCTCGTCGTTCCCCGTTGGACGCTGGCAATCTGGCCGGTGGACGAGTAGGTGACATTGACCGCCATCAGCTTGCTGCTGGGCAGCCAGAGAGTCGGGTGCCCTGACGTGTCGTAGGCGATCCTCAGCAGGAATTTACGGTGGTCATCATAGATCTTTTCTGTCTTTGTTGTTCGATCAAAGTCAACTGAAAGGAGGTTTCTGCCGTTAACCTGTTACAACGCAAACAGGATGATAACGTGAATCACGCTACTCCAACGCCAGTCCCTTATTACTCTTCAGAGGCCCTGCTGTTGTTTAAACACCATTTATGATGATTGATTCTCTTTGTCAGTAAATTAATTTAGCAACTTCTTGGGTACAAGTGCAAGGCAGTAGATTAACAGCTCCTTTAAAAGGTTTCATTAAGCAGAAACAGAAGCCTGGCATTTGTTCAAAACCTCTTCAATTAAATGTTGTAAACTTAAGCAACTGATAAGAAAAATACCAAAATGTATTTGCTTTAAAGTTTGTTCAGAAGATAGGAAGGTGGTCAACATGACATCTCTGTAACTTACTCAGAGCCCCTCCCTCTGTAAGACACTGGACAATAACTGCTTAGTGGATTAATCATGGCTCTATTAAATAAAAGCAGTAAATGTGACTCTGGCCCTTTGAAGAATAGTTAAGTAGAAGTTGGAACCCACATTACAGTAAATTATTAATGAGTCTAAATAGCAGGAGGTTACAAACATGATCATTGCTTTTGGCCCCGTGCTGAAATGTCACAAGTTTTTAGAATGCCCTTCCCTTTAATAACATCTGGTTAACTGGCAGGGACCTCAGATGCTTCGCTCCCACATCTACAGGGTCTGACAATTATGCTTAGGGTACAGATCTAGCACCACGTTGTTGTAATCGGGTCTCCGTGTGGCTCTGTGCCATGTCCAGAATCTCTGACTACATTTGGCTGTTACTGTCTGGGATCCAAGGCTCATACAGACCAGCACTCGTTACTGCAAAGGAAATGTGGCCGTGGTTACACTCTACTTTAGAAACAGTCTGCAGCGTACTGAGGACCCCGAAGAGTGGATTTTCTGTAGCAAGACAGGAGCTTTCGGACGGTGATAGCCTGGACATACCAAAAATCTGCATCGACTAATGGACTGTTAAACATTAAACAGGAAAATCTGAATTTTACACAACCATGTCTTAGCTAGAACTTTCAAAGTGGACAGCTGCAGCTGATCAGTTATACACACGTAAGCACGCACACCACTTCCGCACGGACATCCATGCTGATGTGTATGCGCATACACAATATGCATGTGTATTTATGTAAACTCTGGGATAAAACTAATCTGTGCATTCTATTATTGACATTAACCAAGCCCCATGAAAAGATACTCTTTAAGCTTAAACTTTTCCAATCAGTGGTTCAAGGGGAGTACCGTAATGTCCATGGAAAGGTATGGAAAGGTTTACCAAAAAGCCCATGGAGTGAACTAGGTGATGTTGGAGGCAAAAAAGCACCCAGACAAGTCACAGAAACTGAGAAAGGGTAGAGCCCTGGAGGGCAATCCGGAGATCTTAATGTTCCGGTTCCGTCCTTGCAGATCCAGCTGGTTGCCACAGCAGAATCTGGTGTGTAAGGCGTGCGTGTGTGTGTGTGTGTGTGTGTGGGTGCGCTGCGGGGAGGAGCCCGGGACTCAAGGAGCCCCATCTCCATACCTGACAGGGTCTAGAGGCAGCATGACTTTGGGCTTTGGCCCCTCTGAAGCTGTCTGTCCATCTGTGAGGTGCTCGGGCGAGAGGCTGTAGGCCCTGTCAGCGATCTGACCGAATTCTGCCTGGCCCACTCGAGGCTTTCGGAGCTTCCATTCTCCCATGTGGAAACGCCTGCATGTTAGTTCCTGCCTTTTGTGAATTTGTGGAACTTCACGAGGTTAGGCTTGCAGAATGCTTTGCGGACCCCAAAAAGAAGCTGCTGGCTAATATTACAAATACCTACTTTAAAGCCTGTAGGAAGATTTGATTTGTTATCAAACGAACTCAACAGTCAACTGGCAGGATCCAGCTCTTCTTCAGCTTATCTTGGCACAAAATTTTTGATGCCTTAGGATGAGGTTTTGCACGATTTAAATGATTTCCTATGGTTCTTGAACGTATTTCTCTGATTGTGATTTAAAAGAAAAAACAAAACCACCACCTCTGAACGTTTAGGTTTGCCCTCTTTCCTCCTTCTGTAGGTGATTCCAGGCTGCACCAGCCCCATGGGACTGCCTGTGCAGTTTCCAAGGACTGTGTGGCCTGCAGGACTGCCCCATCTGTTTGCATTTTACTTTGTATTCATTTTAATTTGTATTTCAACTCTTTATTGCCTTCCTTAAGCACCCTTGCTCTCTGCAGTGCTGCCTCTGGTTAGAGCATGAGCAATCTGGACGGCAGATTGGACTGCAGGCCTGCTCCGACTGTGTGGGTATTCAAGGGAGCTGGGCAGAGAGCAGCCCGGGGCCCCTTCTTCCCACTGCCTGCACCCTGCCGCCCTCCTCTTCCTCTGGTTCGTGGATATGGCTACGCAACACCAAAGCTTCCAGGAGAAAATCACGTGGTAGCCGCTCTGTGTGCCACCATACCCAACATGCCGCCACATGGAAACATCTAGAAGCGCTGGGATACTGAACATCTGGGTACAAGTTCCAATTTTCCTTTTTATCCAGACAAACGTGGGTGCAATGGCTTTCTTGTGTCCTCAGATCAGAGCAATGAGGAAAGAATTAGCATGTGGCTGTTTCCCCCCACATTCCCAAAACACGAGCCAAGGTTTTAGCCGTTTTCGGATTGTTTCCAGATACCAGTCATTGTTACTGAATATGTAAAATTTCAAAAGATACGAATAGATCTTTTGTTTCCTCTGTTCTTCCCATACACGCCCAAACTTTCTCCTTCGGGTATTATAAACAAAGTGCAGAAGTCAAGGGACATTTCCATTCTAGGACACAGTCCTACTTAACTGTACCTTTATGAAATTATGGCAATGTTTCTACTGCTTTTTTTTTTTTTTGGACAATCATAAAGTCCTGGCATTGTTCCATGTCCCAGTTGCCTTTTAATAAATAGTTTTAATATAAAAAATATCAATTTAAATTGAATAGTTCATCTAAGATGAAAAACCTTAGATCATTACTGTACCTCCAGCTATATGAAAATGCACCCAAATGTTGTGTTTGGAGAAGAGATCACCATGAAGTCCTTTGTGATATACAGCATTTCTTTTAAGCAAGCATGCAAAGTCCCTATTTTCAAAGATCATGTCCAGCATGACTGTGAGGAGATCACAGCATCCCTTGGATATGGCAACGGGGGTAGTGATCATGTTCCCTCCAGAATGCTTGAAAAACTAAGGTGTAAAGATGTTAAACAACGCCTTTATGTTTAAAGACATCAAGCACCATCAGATTATATTCATGTATCTGGAATGTTACGGAGGGAAGTGAGGAAGGGCTGGCTCATTACCCAGTACACTCGGTGACAACATCACGACTCCCCTGTGTCCCTGTTGGAACATCAGCTGGTTGCAGACGGTTTTGTGTCTCTCTGCATGTCAGCCAGGGCTAATAGCATGGCACCATCCCACTGCGGGCCGCGCCGCTCGGCTCCGAGTGAGGAGCAGCACAGCACGCGAACGTGACTCGCAGAATGAGCTTCAAGTATGCTATCATATGCATGTAGGCCTTTAAAACACGCTTTTGGCTTTCAAATTTTGAGAATTTTGTTTTTTTTAAGTGATTCACTGATTTTTTTTCCTGTAAGCATCTGAATTCTGGGCAAGTTTAGAAGATACATTTTTCTTTTTAGAATGCCATAGCAGTTTTTTTTTATAACTGATGAAAGGCTGGTTCCAAAGTCCATCACTGACAAAAAAACAAGGAATATTTACCAAACAAGAGAAAGACAAGAAATTTTTATGCCTGTGTCTTTTTTTTTTTCCAACTTAGCCACAAACAAGTGAGCTCTGGAAATGTCTAATCTTTAGTTTGCAATGCTTTCCCACATCTCTCACCATTTCATTTGCTTGTGACTCCTGACTGTATTTCCCTTTCCTCTTAATGCACTTTTCAGAGCAAATGCTTTCCATGTTGCTAGTTCCTTGTTAGTTTTCCTTTTCTACTCTTTGCTTTACAAAACTTTAAACTACAATATCTGGTGTTCTATTATAGATCCACCATCTATTTAGAGTTCGGTTTGTGTATCGCAGTCAAACATCTGCAAGGATGTGCTATCCACACAGTTTCTCCCCTGGACCTAGATGCAGTGAGGTAATCCGTATTTTAAGGCTGGCTTTTCCTCATTCATTCACTGAATAAATATTTGAGGACCCACTCTGTGTCAGGCAGCTCGCTGAATTTAGGCAAATACCTTAAGAATGAAAAGAAGTTTCTGCTAGGAAATAAAGGTAAGCGAGGGAATGTTCTGTTTCAGGAAAGGGTGGGATGCAGGTGAGTACTGATCCAGTGTGCCTCCCGGGCCTTCGGTCCTTCCCCGCCACCCCCCACCCTTCACTTCTCTTCCCTATTTTGGCAGACTCCGGTCTAGTCCTTAAGCCAGGTTTTCCTATCATCACTCTCTCCCTAGAATTTCTCCCTTAGAACCACAGAGGAATGAAATTAGCAGTCAAAGCCGGCACATCCAATCTTATCTTGAAAGTAAGAAACCCTCCCTTGTGATCTTGGCATTGTCTCTATGAGAGCAATCGCTCGTATCAGCTGGAAATCTCCTCCCAGTGTGGCTGAACAGGCTACTTTAAACAGGGCATTCTCCGAAACGACTTGCCGAGGCATTGTGGGCCCACTATTTAGAAGAAACTAACACCCATGCTTGTGCGCTCTTGTCTTTTCTTCCCCCAAAGTGAGGTATCTGCTTCATTTTGAATCAGGCAGAGAACCAGAGACACAAGATAGGATTTCATCTTTTCCTCTACTCTTCCTGATTTCTTTTTATGCCTAGAAAAGCCATGTTACAAAGAAACAGAGGACACGCTTAGAGCTTGTCTCAAAGAAGAGAAGGCAGCATATTCTGCGGTCGGTTTCCGAGCAAAGCGTGTCCCACACTCTTCCCTTGTTCTCCTAACCAGTGTGCTAAAGGGCTCTGTCCTATTTCCCGCTGCGTGGGTAAATGCCTAACATATGCCTATGTGGTAGAGAGTCTCCGGGTTACGGTTAGGGAATATATAATCACACCTTTTATTTGTAAAGTACTTTCACATTGTCTCATTTGATTCTGTAACAATTGTGTGACGTGCAGGCAGGGCAGGGTAAAATTGTATTTATCCATTATCTGTATCCCGTGTATTGTCTATGTGATGAAGCGTATGTCAATGACCTATATAATGTCCATATTATAATGTCATAATGTTATGATATTATCTTGATAATATTATATTACTTATATCCTATATGGATTATCATGATATACATAAGGAAACAGGTTTCAGAGATGTTATGATTTTCCCATAAGGTTTATTATTAGCAAAAAGTGGAGCCTGATCTAGAACCCTTGTTTCTGGAATTCTAGTTAATGCTGTGTCTTCTCTGGTGTGTGGAATGAGGAGCACAAATGTGAGCAGCATCTTTGTATCTTTTGGTGAAGGAAGTCCTGTGTCTGAGGGTAGGTGTGACTCTGTGTGTGTGTGTGTGTGTGTGTGCACGCACGCACATGCACACATGTCCACGTGCATCATGCCCATTATAGGGAGAGCTGGATAAGATAAAGCCTGTGAACTAGCTTCCAGATTGCAATGGCCCAAGGAAGCAGGGGTCCTGGAAAGAAGTAGTAGATGGGGCAGCCACCACTGATTCCTAGGTTCAGGAGAGGGAAAGGTGGGGAGCTGGGGTCTACTCAGGCAACAGACCAACCCTAGGAAAGGGACCAGAAACAACCAGGAGCTGGTTTCCTCTCCTGTCACTTTACCTTCAACTCTACTGTTGCTCTTCCCTCTAGGGTTCTCTTGCTTTTCCTCCTCACTTCTCTCTCTGAACAAGCCCCTCTCCAGTGTCCCCTAGCTCTTGCCTGCCACAACTCCGGAGCCAGGTGGCTTGGAGTTAGGGCATCCTGGCTCCCGCAGCCTGGGAGATGGGGGAGGTGGGAGCACACAGCACTGGTTCCAGAAGGTCATGTATTTAGAGGCCCAAACACCTGCCTTGAAATTGAAGTGAAATCAGAATGTGACCTGGAAGTTGGCTGCAGGCTGTATGTGACCCAGTGATCCCTGATTCCTTTATTTCTATTTCTTGGAAATAGCCAGAGATCATATATAGTAGCTGTTTCTTACCCTCAAGGACTGTCAAGGTAAATCATGGTGGCCTCTTATGATAATAATTTAACCATTTTCGGTGCAGGAAAAAGGACATTAATGGTATGCTCCATGTTTTGTTCTCTCTCCTTGACTTTCAGTCCTTTTTTTAAATGGCAAGGGGAAGTATTTTTAGGAATAGTCATCTCCATTCATCTGATAAACTAAAATCTGTTTGCTAATAGAAAGAATGAATCAGTTCAGTTTATAGTGTCTGAAGGTGGTTCGTGTAGCCTGTGTTTTAGTACCTAATCTGTGTTGTCTCTACCAGATAGCTGTCATAAATCACAGCTTGCCTTCTCGATATACTTGGTTCACAGTGTGAGGGAGGGAAAAAGAAACCACCCAACAAGATACGGTGGAGAACATTTTGCAAAGATCAATTACACGAGCATAATCAGAAATATCATCGCATTTCTCATAAACACAATATAAATCAATAGCGAGGAGGCAGCACCTAGGTTCTGCCACTGATATTCTCCCATGTGAATATATTCTGTATACTCTAAAAATATCGAGAATGCAAAGAAAGAATCCGCTTTTCAACGGCCAGCCCATATCTTTATGATTTGGAAAACTTTCAGTATTTAAGCTAACTCTTATTTATCCTCATCCCCACATTAGGAAGCCATCAATCTTTACTGAGTGGCTAAAGGAAAAGTATAAGATGATCAAGATAATATTAGTGAAACAACAATGGACTGACATCCAGGATAGTTGGGACTGTGTGCCATGCAACTGCCTGATTTCTCAGGGAAGAACTGATTTTTAACCCCAGGCACACTGAGGAAAAGCTTTTCTCCAACAGTTGGCTTTTATTACGAATGACCTAACGGCCTGACGGCTGCCTATACCTCGTGCTGGCAGGGAAGGCGCCGCCCTGCATGTGGTTCTGGGCAGATGAGGATGAGGAGGGGATGAGCGCTAGGCCCCCCCTCGGGGACACGGACGGCCGGGCGGCCATCACCTACTCTCTGACACTGGCTTACCCGAAGCTTCCGACCAAAGACGTTGACTTTTCCTTGGGCTTGCTCTTTCCGGAACCTCCACTCGACCAAATTTTGACCGTTTTCACCAGGAAGACTCATGTTTCTTTTGGCAACCGTCGGATTAGCCGTGCCGGCCAGAACGTGGGGCTCCGTCTGGTAGTGTGAATCAAGGCCACTGGCGTAGATGATTCTAAGGGAGCCATCATAACCAATCTGATAGCTGTTTCTTAACTGATCTGAAAAACAAGGAGCCGAAAACAGGAACTACAGATATGGATTAAACACTCGGTTGGTCCGTGCAGTTGGAAGTGATAGACATTTCTAAAATGCTGACCGACTCCATGTACAGGGAAACAAAAAGTACTGAACGCTGTCCTTTTAGAACATATCACAACAACGTCATATGTGGACTGACATGAAGCATCGTGTGCGGACTCAGAATGTGCTCCGTCTCAAATGACTGCAGTTCCATGGCCATGAAAAGGACCCACTCCCCAAAACTACAGCAGACGACTCACAAAGGGTCTGATGACGCGTGTGAAGAGTTGCAGTGAAGTTGCTTTTGGAAGCAGGAGTATACACTACGTGATCTAAGATATATAGATATCACAAAACAAACAGTACCTATAGACACGGGGCTGTTTCACCAACATCTCTAGAGGTTTATGTTTTCACCCTCCCTTTTCTGGCTCATCTTAGAACACGGGTCACCACATTCTATGGGGGGTGACAGTGGCATTTAAGGTTACCCATCCCAAATTATGCTTTCATGTTTACCTTGAACCATGGTGTAGAAGGAGTCGATCGAGGACAGATTTGAAGTGATGCTGACATCCTCTTCACGGCTGGATGACTCAATGTCCACCGTGATGGCCTTGTCCATGTCCCCATGCAGGTTTGTGACCACTCCAGTTGGAAATGTAACATTTGTCAGACGACCTTCGCTGTCATAGCTACATAAAAGAGGCATCGACTCGGTGTTAAAGAGCAAACGGCAGGTTCTCCTTACGTATAAATACCAGGGGCGGCGATATCGGCTGCAGAGATTTGGAAGGATATTTGCCTTTGTGCATGAGCCATGCAGAGTGAGGACTTCAAACGTGCTTTGAAGTAATCAAAAGCCTGTTTAACAGAGAAAAACCTCACCGGCGAGAGCACGAGTAAACAGAAGAGGTCTCCACCTCAGCATCTTCTTCTCTGAAGTGTGACCAAAATCCTCCTGCACATCCAATTTGCTGTTTCAAAGGGAACATATTTACTGATACTAAATTCCTTAGTCTTCGCCATATTTTCTACAAAGTAGATTTAACTCGCTGTTATATCAGTTTTTAAAGTTTTACTAACTTACGCCCTCCATGGAATAGGAGTGCCATAGGAATACATGAAACTTTGTAAAACGGTATGTATACATTGTATACGGTATGTAAAAATATTCTTGTAGTAGCTTGTGACATCTTCAACAAATTAATACAATAAAGCCATTTAAAGACTTTCTTATTCCTCAGTGTTGACATACTTTAGAATGGTAAAAATGGGACCTAAATGTTGGCAGGGGTGGTGATACTCTATCTCGTCTGGACTGACGTTGTAGGAATGAGCTCTTGAATGATGATTTATTATGTTTACTGAAATGTGATGTACTATTTCCTGACATTTAATGATTAGTTGCTTTTCCAATTATACACTTACTTTTTTTAGCATGTAAATAGAAGAGGGACATATAATTAAAATGTTAGGATATATTTTAAAAAGCTGTCCTATAATCATAAATATGCATCATTGATATAACATTTTAATAAAGAGTTGATTTTTGGGTGACTTTTCTATTTGTGGCGGCACCAGAGAAAATTTCAGAAGTGACAGTGTGGTTTGAAGAAAGAAAAAAACAGATCGCAAATTCCAGCACAACGTAAGCCTGGATTTCAGCCTGATACCAAGGCTGTTCGTTAAGAAAAGGCCTAAGCGAGATGAAGACTTGCACCACGTCCTACTTACAATAAGCCCAGACGCAGAATGGTAGAGAAGGGGTCTTCTTAGCGAAAGAAGTTCCCAGGGGAGGGGGAAAAAAGGTGGGGACGATCCCAATAATAGGTGTAAATATGGGGCAACAGGGAATAAGGGGTAGAAAGAAGAACTTAAATGATACTTCGCAATAAAAGGAGAGGGTTTTAGAGGGTAAAACAAGTAGTTTTGGAAACTGTGGTTAGTACTTAGGGAGAAGATTCTAGGTAATGAAGGTAGAGAAGATTCAGCAAGGGCAATGCCATGGTAGAGACAGGAAGGAAGGAAGGAAGGAGGGGAGAGAGGATGTCTGCTCTGGGCCCAGGGAGGAGGTGATCCCATTAATTCTGGGGGGACAGCATCAGTCAGATGGAGGGTCTGACTGACCCGATCTGACAGTTTGCCATGCTGCTTAGCCAGCGGCAGGCATGGGCACTCAGGAGAGACAAGCAAGCGAGAGAGAAGCAAAGAGAAAGGAAATGCGCCGTTAAGTGTAACCATTGTTTGGACCCATAAAAGGCAGAGCTGAAATAAAAAGAGCAGCCTCCTTCCCCTCCCCACCAACCCAAATGCCCCTAGCAGATGAAGACATCAATGAAAGAAATCCAACATGGTTTATTGCTGTCACTGCTTCTTAAAAGAAATTACTGTTCTTGGAGAAACAAACAAGGCGTAGCTTTGTGTAGGCAGAATTATTGACAAAACCAGCTTCAGGCTCAATCTTCACCTGGACGGAAATCTGGCATCTCTTTACATTTCTCACGGGCTCTCGTGTTTTGAAGAAATGCTCCTACACAGAAGGTAGTTCAGTACTGCGTTCTCCCCCACCCCCCTCCCATTTTACAGATGGAAAAATGAAAACACGCCGCGCTCCAGTGACTCGATCGGGCTCTCATGGCGTCCAATGACTGGGCCCTAAAGGGGCTCCCCTGGGCTGGACCCCAGGTCCAGGATCCTTCTGTAAATCACAGAGGCTACTGCTTTTTATAGAAGAGCCACCTGCAAGCACTTTGCTGATTCATTCTCGCTGCCGTCACTCACCTGCCCTTTCTGACCCGTTTGCTGGTTTATGTTTTCTAGCTCCTTTCTAATCTAAGCGGGAATGTCACCTTCCTCCTGCAGAAAGCATTTCTGCAACCTTTGCCTCTGCTCTTTCATCGGCTGACCACGCGCTCCACGTCCTGCTGGGCAGGCATTCCGTATCACGGGATGCTGAGCACATCTGGGACAGACCACGGGATGCCGCACATCCAGACTCTAACCTATTAGCCTTTGGTTCTAAGGAAAATACAAATACAAGTAGCCTTTGTAGGTGGTACACTCAGAATGACACAGGGGTAAGCCGGCATCTTAGGGGCCCAGCTTCCTGGTTGGGCCCTGGGCGTCCTGAATTTGTGCCTTCCGAGCAGGGGCTGGGTCGACATGAAGGTGCAGGCAGGCTGAGGTGCTTGCACGAGGCAGGTCAGGACGGGTGCCAGGGCGGAGGTGTGGCCTTCCCAGTCACCCTCACAGGTCAGGCAGCTAGTACCTCCCAGACTTGCCAATTTTACCAACCAGGGGAAAAAAACAAACAAACAAACCAGGGACCAACAGAGCCATTTTTGTCTAAAGAAGCAATACCTGTTACCCCCTTCCTTTCATGAAGAAAAGGCCATTGAAGCAAACCAAAGGTAGAAAGGACCTAACTTCGGGGGTGAGAGACCGCTGTTTAAAAGGAATCAGTAAAGCTTGGTGAAAAAATTCTCCACATCGTTTATGTTTTTCATTTCAGCGTGGATCAGTGAAAACTTTTCCCACAGATTAGCACCCACGTCAGGAGAACCGAAAACAAGATGGATGAGAGACCCTGACATTAATTACCAGGGGACTCTGGAGAAGGGCCGGAGAGAAGAGAAGTAGTCAAGGATGACGTTCAGAAGTGGCCGGTGAACCCTTCTTTACCTCGGCAGGAGAAGAGACAACAAAGCACCAGCAGATGTCCAACTGTCCGCTGGAATGCTCCGACCCTCCGTACCAAAGAGGCCTTCCCATCAAATACATGCCTCAGGACGTGTCCTCTGCTTCTGTACAAGTGTGACTCGGGTTCATGTTGCTCGGCCTTGGTGGGGAACCAGCCCTGCCCAGCTTGTGCATCTGACACGTAGCTTTCTTTTATTAGCCTTTTGAATTTACAGTGCAATAGGCTCCAGGGAATTTGACTAGAATATCAACTTCACGCTCTCCATTCCACTCCTCTGGTCTCAGCCTCATAGCTTCAAATTCATAACACAGCACATTCTTTTTGCTCCTGATTGCTCCTCTTCACAAAAGACCCGCACTGGGTAAAGACAGACTCCCTCAGGCTCTTCATGACCTTCTGCTCTTTCACGGATGGGATGCCCTTATTTGATGTTTATCTATTTGTTCGTCTTTAATTTTGATTGCATTTTTGCCTAGACTTGCTGTTTTAGCCTTTGTGGTGTATTTCTAAATCTTGGCAGCGCGATTATCGACCAATGCCCCGGAGAGTTAGAGCTGCAGCCCTTGTCAGTTGAAATGCTGTATTTGTCCTGACATGAAATTTCCTTCCTCCCCCCTTGTAGATGGAGGGTCCCACTCGCCATTTTTCCCTTCCCCATCTCTCAGATACCTCCGTTCCCATTCCCACGGCCGCCCTCCATGTAAACACGCGTCTTCTTGCCCATCCCCACAGTCACAGATAGCTGATTAATCTTCTGGAACACCACAATTCTAGTACTTCCCTGCTTACACATCTTCTGTGGCTCCTCAACTGAGAGAAAAATCGCCTGAGTCAGACTGCTGCCAACACAATGTCAATAGACTATTGATATTGCAAATTTATTCAAGTGGAGACAATGTGCCCTTCTGGAAAACTTGCTTTAAAACTCAACAACAGGATTATCTGTTGTCTTCCGTGTTTTCCCATAAAATGGCCTCTTTCATTATGTTTTCTAAAGTTATCTTCTGCTTTTGAGAAAAATATGTGTAAATGAGAGTAGGGCTTCAGAGAAGCAAGTAAACCAGAGAAGAGAAGGAATGATCACTCTGGAGAGGTGGGGCTGTTTTGGGGAGCGGTTCGTTCTTTACCCCTTACGTACGCTCAGTGTGGGCTTATGATTCAGCCTGACACTGAGCTGGTCCTTCTCAAAGATGAACCAAGCTTATGTACTTACTCATATAATGTTGGCGATGCCCCTCTCCCAAACCTTTATTCTCTTCACCTGTAGAAGAGTGAAGCTAAACGTGTATGCTTTCTATCAACTGGTTTCTCCAGCCCTTAACCTGCTCCAAGAAGGTTAAGACAGCAGGAGATGTTGGCTTGAGGACATTCTGGAGACCTCTGGCGGGGATAAATGTTCCAGTTAAGTCCGAGTTAAGACTGGCCCTTCCCCGTCTTCCCGGGGCCATCCCAGCACTCTGGGGGCTGCTTAGTGAGGGCACATCCTCTGGTTTCAGGCTTGTGACACAGTAAGGATGCCTACGAAGGAGACCTACCTAACCTGCCTTGCTCCCCACTGTGAGGGAGAATGTTCCCTTCCAACTACTAGAGTTCCTTAGGTTCAAATTTCCTTCCATAGTTTAACAGCCAGCACCACCTCCCCCCTCCCCCCCCCCCCGCCAAAAAAACCCTCCCCTAATCTCGCCATCTGTTAGGGCAATACTTTTTTTTCACAGTCCTAATGTAGCACATCTTATCTGTCGCTTCAGTGCAGGAGAGCAGAATTACTAACCCTCTCATAGCAAAACGGGTGCCCAAATCCTTCCTCGATCCTCATTCCTGATGAAGGGCGTGCACAACAGTAAAAACCGCAGAGCGGAGCCTGATTTAAACTTCTAACGGTGGACTGACTGGGAACCCTAATAACAAGACTGTGATTTGTAACACTGTTAACAGCCAAAGAATTTACAGTGACCTATCCTAGAAATGAAACCGAGGTTTAGGCATTTTAACAATTATCTCAGAGACAAGTCATAATTTCTTTGAGTTTCAGTAGCAATATCATCAGTAAAAAATCCGCACAAATCAGGTTCTGGAGAGAAAATGTAAAATGCTTCCAACACTCAGGAAAGTAGAGCGATCAACCAACTCCTAAATCATGAGTCCATCTGGCCCTGGGTTGACTGCTCCCTACATATTACCAAAAACGACAGGGAAAATGCAAAAGAAGAAAGACAAAAGTATTAATTTACATGATTTCTGTCTCAGGTGCTAGGAGGATCTCGATGAACAGGGGGAGAACTGCACGGGGCTGGGGACATGGCTAGACCTATTTACACTGCCATGCTGTGTCTCAGTCACAGGTCTTTGCTGTTGGGGACAAACCGGGACCAAGCCACTCTTCTCTTGTTCTAACACCTCAGAAAACGAGTTTAGAGAGGCAGAGGCCTGATGGACCTTTCCTTCCTCAGCGCTCTGGTCCAGCCCTCTCTGTGAACATGGAGCCTAGTGACAGACAGTCGGACAGGACATATCATTCAGAGATCAAATCCAAGAAAAGCAACCCGATGCCTCTTTCCTTACACAGTTATGATGACCACATCGGGGAGTCGTGACAAGGACATACGGCCCAACTTTGAAATTCATCTGCCTCAAGACAAAGGCATCCAAGTCAGGACGTTCCAGAATCAGTTCCCTTTGGGTTTGGAAGATTCTGGATTGGCCATCATTAAGAGAAGGATCATATTTAAGTCCCTTTTCTTAAAAACAAAACAAAACAACTCTGTTTATTGACTGAGGAGGGTTGAGATGAGCAGGACTCATTTGTTTAGAGAACAGGTCTCGGCCTGCTAGAGAGCTGATGTCAAGGGAAATTTGGGCTTCAAAGAATCTGTAAGACAGAACCGTGCATGCCCTCCTCCTCCCGGATCTACTCCACGGGGCCGGGAAGTGCTCGGAGGACAAAACCACGCTTCTCTTTTGTCTTCCTCTTTTGTGTTTTGGCCCTTGTTCCGACAAATAGACACCCACCCGGGAAAGGGCATTGCCTTGTGCGCTGACAAGGAGACTCAGGGTCAGTTGGAAAAGCTAAAAAAAGGTAGGGAGCCCATTTGGAAAGATAACATGTATTTATTATTATAAGTTGCTATTACTAACACCAGCATCATATATAAGATACTAGGTCTGACAGAAACGTGCCTAACTATTTTGGCAAAGGAGACTGGTAACTGGTGAAATGTTTTTTTCTTTTCTTTTCTTTTTTTTGCAATCAGCCTGGAAGGGACCTCTGTGAAAAGCTGGGGAGAAATGTTGGAATCATCTAACAGAGGTTTTAAAATGGGAAGGGAGTTTTGATCATTAAGAAGCCTTTCATTTTGGGATGCCTGGTGGCTCAGCTGGTTAAGCAACTGCCTTCAGCTCAGGTCATGGTCCCAGGGTCCTGGGATCGAGCCCCGCATCGGGTTCCTTGCTCAGCTGCTCAGTAGGGAGCCTGCTTCCCCCTCTGTCTGCCGCCCCCCCACCCCCCCGCTCATGCTGTCTCTCTGACAAATAAATAAATAAAATCTTAGGAAAAAAAAGCCTTTCATTTCACAGGTGAAGGCATACTTAGGAGGGGTGCTGTGACTTGCCCAGGGTCACACTGTTTGGAGGAAGTGACCAAATCAGTCACTCGGGAAAAAAAAAAAAATCAGTCACTCGGGAAGCCAGAGTTTTTGTTTCCAGGTTCCGAGCCTTTCCCCA
The DNA here is from genome assembly GCF_964656455.1 of Halichoerus grypus. Lineage (NCBI taxonomy): Eukaryota > Metazoa > Chordata > Mammalia > Carnivora > Phocidae > Halichoerus > Halichoerus grypus. The sequence continues at coordinate 194,491,724 of NC_135714.1, forward strand.
GCCACCCTGGCTTCTGCCACGTTCTGCCCGGGCATTTGGGACCACATGCTAGACTGCACTATGCTAAGCTCAAATTCATAGTCTGCAAATCGGAACTCAGGGCTTGCCCACATCCTGCTTCTTCCCTGCCTCTCCCTTCCACCCAGTCACCTCAGCTGGGGGGCTGGGGGGGGTGCTTTCTCCCTCTCCGCTAGCCTTCAGTCACCAAGTTCTAGTCCTTTCCTCACGGCGGGTCAGCCTCCTTCCCTGCACCTTCAGTGCCCAGCCCGAGTTCAGGCCTTCCTTTCTGAACTGGATCCGCCGTCTCCTACCCGACCGCACTACCCTCCCTTGGCCTCTCCTACGTGAAAGCCATCCTCCTGTTGTCACCAGGCTGACCATATTGCTTCCCGGTTAAACTCCTTCACAGGAGCCCCAGGACGGAAGGCCCGCTGCACACATCACTACAAGCCTGACTCGAGCAGGACAGCCACCTGCCCGGGTCCCACCCTCCTCCTGCCCCACATGCATGCTATGCTCTATGCTCGGGCCGTATGTTCTTTCCAGAAGTTGCCATCCTGCCTCCCGAGTAGAGGCTTTCTCTGGCCTAGAACATTCTAGCTCTTCCTGCTAGCCTTTATTCATAATCCTTAAGACAAAGCTTAAAAATGACCTGCCTTGGGCAGTGTTTCCCGCTTCATGCCTGTCCCAGTCCCCAACCTGACGGAGATGGTCCCCCTCCCTATTCTCACCGCGCATCTAACACTCTACCTTGGCGCTTGTCATTCGCATGATTGTTTACTTCTCTGTCTCCCTCCGTGGACTCTGAGCTCCCTGCCAGGAGCCAATGTGCCTTTTCACTCTGCACTCTCCGGCATCTAACACTAGCATCTGATTCCCCGGCGTCTAACACTAGCATCCGATTCCCTCCATCTAACACTAGCATCCGATTCCCTCCGTCTAACACTAGCATCCCATTCCCCCCATCTAACACTAGCATCCGATTCCCTCCGTCTAACACTAGCATCTCATTCTCCGGCGTCTAACACTAGCATCCGGCGCACGATACATTCTTACTGAACGAACACCGTACAGAGTTAGTAAATGAAAGCCAGGAAGTCAGCGGGAAAATGGGAAGTGCTTGATGTCCCAAGGGCAAGCACCAAATTCCCAGCTCATCAGCGCCTAGGAGGGTTGAAATAAATTCATAATTTGCAAATCAGTGTGCCTCTGGGACATCACACATAACGACTTTCCTTTTCTTTAAAGACTTGCATTTTCTTTTAGGGGCTGTAACCACTTTTGGAAAAAGCACCTCCCTTGAGGCTGGTGTTGCTTGGACCAGTCCCAAGTGGGACTGACTAACTAGGCCTGTGGGAACACCTCCGTGTTCAGGAGAATGAAGTATATTTTACAAATTACATTAAAAAAGCAGAATTCTTTATTAAATTAATAAAGCATCAGTGAGCTAATCTTTTTTTAAAGATTTTATTTATTTATTTGATAGAGAGCAAGCACAAGTGGGGGTCAGAGGGAGAGAGAGAAGCAGAGACCTGCTGAGCAGGGAGCCCGATGATGTGGGGCTCGATCCCAGGACCCTGGGACCATGACTGAGCCAAAGACAGATGCTTAACCTGCTTAACCGACTGAGCCACCCAGGTGCCCCTAAGTGAGCTCATCTTGAATTGCATATGCACATACAGATTGGTAAACTGCAGGGTGTTACCTTTCTCACTAGCTCTAAATTACAAATAACCCCTGCCTAAACACATTCCTCTGGGTCTTAAAGGTTTATCCAGTCATCCTGACTAGGTGTTGGTTCACGTAGGAGTTGTGTGATGCTTCCGGATACTCAGCCATTTTGTTTCCCCGGATTAGAACACTCTTGAAATCTTTCTTTTGTTACTTTGACTCTAACAATCCAGTTTAAAAACCGCATCTGTGAGTAAAGAATGTTCTTCCAATCCCTCCGGGCAGCCTTGGCTTGCCTTTGCTAGAACTTGGTTCCTTTTTCCCTTTCCTAGAGCTGGAAATAGAAAGAAGTCTTCCTTCTAGCCGATGCTTGCCTTACATTCACTAAGTACTTAAAAATTTATTAACTATCCCTTTAGATAAACTACAAGTTTGTTCAGCTTTTGCTGTTTATATATTGCTTTTCATTATGAGGCTCAGAGATGGGAAAATCTTAGTTTATATAAGACTTAAATTCTTAAAATAGGTTTAACCTGAGCAAAACCTAGTTTTTAGCCAGAGATACAATGTGGTATTTCTTTACATTAACATTTTTCTCAGAAGTTTAATTTTTTAATATTTATTTATTTATTTGGGGGGGGTCTCACTTTACGAACTGCAGATTTACCAAACTTTGGGATGAACCAAGGTCTGGGAAATGTGTTCTGAAGTGTGTGCATGTGTATGTTTGAGATGGGATAGTGATGGATGGGAGGGATGCTAAGTGAGGAGTTGGGGTGATTTGAAGCATGTGGATGGTACCCCCAATCATCTTATCTTCTTCACAGACTGCCTTCCCCAACCCTGGGAGAGAGTTTGTCACATGAGTTCTGCATTTGCAGCCCCTAGACATTCTGAAAGCAGTCCAGGCCCTTGGAATATAGGCAAGGGGCTTTCTCTGGGAGGCTGAGAAACTAGGGTAGCCAGGGGGTGGGGGCCGCTGAAGCTGCTTTTATTTTGATAACATGGATGAGCCCGAGATACTGGAGACGCTCTGGAAAATACCCAACTGTGGATCTTCAGTTCTGCGATTGTTAAAAAACAAGAAGTTCCCCTTCACTGGTTGTCAGTGTGCAATTTCTTGTCCTGTTATCCAACGATCCTTTAAAATGGTTGGTGTACATAACTCAGTCTTAGAGTAAATCATTGGATAATCACTGTGTCAAAGGGGAGTTGCACACATATGAGGCTATCAGATTTAGACAGTTACATGATTAAAGAGGGAATTCAACACTTTTGGAAGCTGCATTTACTCACTCTTGAACCATTATGGAGCAATTTAACACATCTAGAACATTAATTTGCTAAATGGAACAACACACTGAAAGGGTTAATGTAGGCTTGCAACTGTTGAAACAGTGCAGATTATCCTGAGAAAATCTGAGAAATTTTCTATTACGTTATATACCGAGATCTACTGAAAAAATCTGACTAACCTGTTTTTATTTTTGCTGGGATTTTTTTCAAGTACTATGAATAACATACAAACACCCTATTCCGCTTTCTGTTTTCAAACCTGGACAGAACTAACTATATCTTAAAACTAGACTGCAGGGTGCCTGGGTGGCTCAGTTGGTTAAGCAACTGCCTTCGGCTCAGGTCATGATCCTGGAGTCCCAGGATCGAGTCCCACATCGGGCTCCCTGCTCAGCGGGGAGTCTGCTTCTCCCTCTGACCCTCCCCCTCTCATGCTCTCTCTCTCAAATAAATAAATAAAATCTTAAAAAAAAACTAGACTGCAGAAGAAAATTAGAGTAAGTCGAGTATTAATAAAAGCATTGCTTTTGTAGAGCTCAGGTTAATGTTTGAAATGTATGGCAGCCCCTTTCTTCAAAGGCCTGCACATTTCTTTCTTTCTTTCTTTCTTTTTTTTTTTTTACTGATGTCCCTGGGAATACACATTCTGGTTAAAAATTTAAAGCAAAATTATTAAACAATTAAACAAAATAGCAAACACGGAAATCAACCGTAGTGTTTCCCCATGATTTTAAGTGATCTGATAACATCTCTTAAAAATCCTTCTCCATGTCTTAAGTGTTTCCTTCCATGAACAAAGTAAGCAGAGAACAGACAGAAGGTTAGCGGAGGGGAGGTGGGTGGGAGGATGGGGGAGCCAGGTGATGGGGGCCGAGGGGGGCACTTGTCGTGAGGAGCCCCGGGTGTTGCATGCAAGTGTTGAATCACCGCATTGTGCACCTGAAACCAATATTATACGGTACGCTAACTACCTGGAATGAAAACAGAAACTTAAAAAAAAAAAAAAAGAAAGAAAAAGAAAAAAGAAAATAAAGGGTGTGGGGGGGGGCGGTACCACTGTTAGACATGTATTTATAAAATGGGCTTTGATTTTAACGCAGTTTCTGACAGAAACAGCCCGGCAACGTGGTTTCCGGGCTTGAGTGTTCAGGCTCGGATATCAGCTGCCCGTCACAGGGAAGGCGGTTCTCTCTGTTTTGGCCTGTGGCAGATGCCTGTCCAGTGTCCCTGACATCACAAGCTCCTGTGGTAACACACGTGAGGAGGACACACCACGGCACGGATGCCAGGCTGTTTAGACAAGATTCGGTGTCAACGGGCACGGACGCATCTCTTCTCATTTGGGGTAACTGTCACTGAGTTTTCCAAATTACCTGCGCCTTCCATGCACTAGGCTGAGTCTGTGCTCCAGACCCTCTTTACCCTGCCCGTCTCCTCTCCTCTCAGATCCCTCTTGGATACTTTCCCAGTCCCAGAACTGATGTCAGTGGGAGTGATGGCTTTGCCATGGGCGCAGAGGTAAGTTCATTATCAAGAAATGGTTCAGAAGCTCATTCTGAAATTGCTAAGCTTGGATGAGGGATGATACAGCACCCAAATGAGAAGCTAGAGACCCAGATATACCTACATAAATGTGTAAAAGCTGAAATTCATTTATTTACTCTCTGCATCTGAATATAGCTCACGAAAGATCACAGAGTCAGCTCCACAAATACAAAGCTCTAAACACCCAGAGTCCCAAGATAGAAAAACTACCATCAACCTGCTGGTGTATCTGTTCACATCAGTCAGGACTCACAGCATTTAAAAAAAAATGTTGTCTTCTTTAACCAAACAGAAGAGCATCAGAAAGCTATGCCCAAACAGTTTGTCTTTTCTGGGGGTGAGCAAGCAGAGAACTGTGAAATGCCATTTACTATTCAATAATTTATTCTATTGCCCCATTTCAATACACCGGATTTGCTTTTGTGTGCATTCAAGCGTAAGAACTGTGGTTTCACTTTGGGTCTCAACGTTTCAAATAATACATTTTTAGCAGGTGAGATCTTTTTGACCATCCTGGAATTATTCTAGCTAAGGAACTGTCATATGTGATCATTGTTTTTAAAAGGTGTGAAGACCAGCATGAAACAGTCCCTAATACTAAGGGAAGGGAGTAACGAGGCTTATCCCAGTGTCCTCACACGAGGGGGGCCCCATTAGCTAGTTGGACATCCTTTGTACTGCCTGGCAAGTCAATGGAAGAGGAGATCTTGGACGAGATGGCTTATTCAATCAGTAACACAGAGTTAGTTCACGAAACAGATCAGTCTACCTCCGAGATTTCAAAGCTGAGCTACAAACCCTCTGCTGCCTACTGCCGTCTTCCTATCATCCCGTCCAGCAGCACGTCTAAGAATACTGGCCACTTCTCTAACAAGTCACAATAGGGACATAATCATGGCAAGCAGCAAGGAGAGAAACTGCTGCCAAGGAGAAGATGCTACCTCTAGTTTTTGAAATGAAGGTTCTTGTACTTTGGAAACTATCTGTGTACCCTAAAAAATCACCCTATTTTATTGGTGACTGATAAGAATCTCAATTTGGGAACTGGGTTTTCTCTTCCTAGAATCATCCTTTCTGATCGCAGGTACAACGATGTACTTCAATTGCACCTTCCTGGGACACATTTTCTGTCTTTCCTCCAAGCTGACTCCTTAACACCAACATTTCAGAAGACAGCGCCATCCAGATGAAGTAATTTTTTCATGAACTATTTTACTAATACACCGACTGAGGAAGTCCTGATCGTACAAAGCAAACGAAACTTTTATTCTGTACTCAGAGCAGTACTGGGGTACATTACTGGTAAACTGAAGTTTGTACTGAGAAAAAAGGAATACAATTAAAACATATAAGGTAAGTAATTGAGCTAATTCACTCTTAAAATTTCCTTGGTAGAGAGGACAGCAACTGTACTTTAATCAGTAGGCAGATTTACCGATTCTCGGGTCTTCTGCGAGCTGTTTCTGTCCTAGAAAGCTTTTAATTTCAAGGCTTTTAAGGCACTAGGCTAGGAAGAGAGCCGGACATGTACAGGTGGGAATTTGGGCCGAAAAGTTTAATTTCTCTTTGCGAAGGAGGAATTTGTGCAGAAAGATGATTATAAAGCCTGTATCCGCTCTAGGGACTGGGGTCATGAAAGTCACAGAAAACAGGTGTTTTTCAGTTGGGAATGGTGATCCCCCCCCCACCCCCAATCTCGTTGTGGTTTTCGTAGAATTCTGACCATTGTCAAACCTCCCATATCGCTTCTTCATGAAATCACCAAATACCCTTCTGAGGTCTAACCTAGACACGCAGTACTGCACAGATACGAAGGGGAATGGGACAGATACTACTAGCATCCTGGGCGTGCTGGCTCATCAACGACGTCCAACACCAGGGAGAGCTGGCAGGGAATTCAGACTCCCCTGCTGCGCGCCCCCGGCCCCCAGCACCGTCACCCAGTCACGTGCCCAAGCCAGGAGGTAGTAAGCAGAAACTCTCATCAAGACTCTGATGGGTGAGACAGGGGTTAAGCTTACCCACCCACAGCTGCCAACCGACGCAGACAATCACGCTGTTCTGTGTCAACAGAGCGGGCTATCGGAGGGGCCGCCTGCAAATGGCACTCCCCTCCCTTCTTTTGTGCGCTTACTTCTGAATGTGTTTTAAAGTTTCTGAAGCTTAGGGGCACCTGCGTGGCTCAGCCGGTTAAGCAGCTGCCTTCGGCTTAGGTCATGATCCTAAGGTCCTGGGATCGAGTCCTGAATCGGGCTCCTTGCTCAGCGGGGAGCCTGCTTCTCCCTCTGCCTGCCATTCCCCCTGCTTGTGCTCTCTCTCTCTCTCTCTCTGATGAATAAACAAATAAAAAAACTTTAAAAAAATAAAAAAAATTAAAGTTTCTGAAGCTTAGAAGAGGTGGGCCCTTCCTCTTTCACAGCCAAAGTGTGAAAATGTATAGAAAGAAAAAAAAAAAAGATCATTTGTTATTCTGATATGAAGATTCTGAGTTACTTGGGTTAAGTGCCCTATTTTCGTTCTCATACTGTAACACACTGTTTTGCAAAATGCAGAAATGTTTCTTAGACATTTTTTAGTCATGTCTTTTGCTGCAGACATCTAGAGAACAAGTGATGAAAGCATGGTTTTTAAAAAGCAATATTTCTGTTAATTTTATTAGAGAAATGATTTTTCAAGCACTGATTTACTAAACCACTACATTCTTAAATTATAACCCCAATATATGTGAGTATATTTATATGTACAAATATATGCAGGTTTATATATGGAAAAATATTTTAATGATGGGTTTGGTAATAAGTTGCCTTTATTTAGCTTATTTAGATATGACTTAATAGTTATACTTTAAATATGATGTGTAATGAATTTGTATTGGTGAAGATATGATTGTGATGTATTTAATTACAAATTTATTCTTTAAAACAATGCTTGCCCCGGGCGCCTGGGTGGCTCAGTTGGTTAAGCGACTGCCTTCGGCTCGGGTCATGATCCTGGAGTCCCGGGATCGAGTCCCACATCGGGCTCCCTGCTCAGCGGGGAGTCTGCTTCTCCCTCTGACCCTCCTCCCTCTCATGCTCTCTGTCTCTCATTGTCTGTCTTGCAAATAATAAAAAAAAAAATCTCATAAAATAATGCTTGCCCCTTATAGTCACGAGATTGGCTTGCCAATTCAACCTCTACTTTTGTTGCTGTGCTGATTCTGAACTAAGTTTGGGGTTCTTGGAGAGTGTCTGCTACTGGAGAAATATAGGTTTTTGTGTGCCACACTTTTAAAAAAAAGGCAAAAATCCTGAATTTGTTTATACCAGTCCAGATCAACTCTACCAATCGAGTATATCCCTTTCTCTAATTTTTCCAAACTTGATTAAAATTCCTTTGTAGGTCACGAGTAAACCACTCTATCTGCTGCAAGAAGTTCATGTGTCAGCAGTAACCCACACGATAAACTTCTATGCAGTGTCAATTCCCGGAACAAATAAGGACACATTCAAAAGTGGCCCACAGAGCAGAGCTTGAGTCCTAGACTGTACTAAAAACTTATTGCTCTATTTTTTTTTTCCTCCCTGCTTTGAACTAAACCGAAACCCTACCAACGCTACCATCATTTCCTGAAGGTCTTATAATCAGAGCAGCTCTCCTGCCCAGTCTCATCTGATGGTAGCACTTTTCCTACACTCTTTTTTGCCTCTTTGGCAATATAGCCTGCTATCACTTTGAAAATGGTGCAAAGGAAGTGCTTTCCATTAACTTCCAATTTATTCCTTTCCTATTGCGATCCTAAAATGAGCAAAAGGAATGCTAAGAACAGAATTTTAATGTAATTCAATTGAAAAGGTTTGTTCCTCTGACAAAATCACGCTGCTGGGGAACATTCATTTTATTAAAAGGGAAGCTGTCAAAAAAGAAAAGCAATTCAAGCTACAGGAGAACTCAGCTTTATGTATAAGATCCATTCCCGAAAAGTTGTACGGAAAATATTTGTATATTGGATCATTTTTTTCCTACCGACTTTTATTATAATTTTAGAGGTATACTCCTACAGAAAATACTTCTGCTTCAGCATATCATTGTAAAAATCACACCAAGGAACTCAATATTCATTTCAAGGACTATTTTGCATTTGTCAACATGCCATCTCTGTACATCTAATTTCCCCTTATGGTTTGTGTGATGTTAGTGAAGTGAACAGTAATCGAAAATGATTTTACCTATGCGTTCACTGCAAAGTACATATCCCATAAAATATACAATGGCCGATTCTCATTTCATTCTGACTGACCTCACAGAATGTGACTGTTCAAACAGCACCCCGCCTGGGCCACTACTCACATATTTAGTAGAAGAATATCCTGCCAGCATGAAACTCATGCTTTTTCATACGCCTTCCACAGCAACCAGCACTTGCTGATTTGCATTTAGTGGAAACGTCCTTTTAAGTGCAGTTTAGATTCTCCCATAACTGATTATAAAAAGTCAAGGCCTTCTACTGGATAGGAATGACGTCGGCAGCATTGATATAAACTGCCAAATTCATCGTGAATGTTTTTAAAGGTCCTCTTCAGTGACAGCTTTCTCACAGGGGCAAATGTAAACCCAAAGCGTTTATACCAAAAACCAAAGCTGTAGCGTATTTCTCCCAAATGTTTGCTGCTAATAGATTAGGTCTGCGTGAAGGAAAATGTTAATCCTTAAGCAGAAGCAGACTGACAGGGAGGCCAATGACGTGGAAGCTTTAGAACCTCTCATTACGCGGGTCCCTCCTTTGGTCTAATTTTGTCTTCTTTTTCAGAAAGCAAGGGATCCCCAAATTATAGAAGCTCCAGCTCCCCCCAGACCTGGACCCCACCTGCCCTTGAGATTGTATCATTATTTTTAGATTACATTACTCTTATCACAGCATTTTATAATCAGAGCAGAATTTGGATATACTTACTCAAAAAATGTTGTCCATCCAGTCTCATCGCTTTTAGTGGCTAAAAGGCCACTATTGCCGTGGTAAGTAAACAAAACTAATTCTAGTCCTTGAGCGGTCATGCTTTTTAAACATCCATTTGTTCCTATTGTCAGCCATATGACTTGGTTATCTGGAGACACCACTCGAACTGGCATCCGATTCGGGTCCCGTCTGATTCTGAGAGTATTGCCGTTGCTGTCTGTCACAGCTGTTACATCGTTATCGTTGCTGTAGCTAAAGTTGTACAGGTAATCACCAGTGACTAAACTTACAGTATACTGGTGAGTGCCATTGATGTCAAAGATATAGAGCTCCTGGTCAGTTGGGGAGGCCACTTCGTAGAAGTTCATAGAGTTAAGGAAGGGCTTGTTCTTCGACACGGCCCGGATCCGGATGTTGCCCAGGTCCGCGATGTACAGGGTGCCATCAGGGGAGGCGGCCAGCGAGGACGGCGCACTGAGCTTGGCGTCTTTGGCGTACCCATCTCCGCTCTGGTAACAGTCGCAGTTGGCATCATTTTTGCAGTCACACTCGGAAGGTATCCCCGCCACCAGCGAGATCTCCCCGTCCGTGGTGACCTGCCTTATCCGGTTAATTTTCTTCTCGTCGGTTTCCGTGATGTACAGGACCCCGCTGTACGACACGGCGATGGCGGTGGCGGATTCCAGGGTCGTCTGGACCGCGTGCTTTCCCACGGAATATTCCACCCCCGGGACCTGGCAGTGCATGGGCCGTCCAGCAGCGATGCGCACTTGGCGGTTCTCAGTGATCTGCAGGACTACGTTATTATCCAGGACATAAATGGAGTTATCCATAGGGTTAATGGCGAGGTCAGTGGGCCACTCCAGACGCACCTTAATAAAAAAAGAAATGGCCTGGTTAGTCCGTTACTGTGCGGCAGTTAATTTGCCAGGGGAGTAAATTAGAACCATTCAAGGAAATTACCCTTAATTTGATAAACTGTTTTAAAACAAATTGTTTTCTGGCATAGCTACTGTAAAATAAACTTAAACATTTCGAGGGGAGACAAATGGAGGAAATAACATTTTAGTTAAAAAGACAGCTCACTGGGAGATTTGCACGTTATAGCCAATGAGCAAACGAACCTCTAAGCAGTGAGTTAATAGGTATCAATGAGATATGAACACATATGTTCCTTCAGCTATAATAACCACCGAACGTCGAGGCCTTCTAGGTTATGAATACATTAGTGTTCTATTGTGTTTTCAATCAGGCCAACAGTAAAGTTCCTCATGCTAAATATAAGTCCCGTGGGACTAATCATAGTGGGTTCTCTCTACTACTTAAAGAGCTCGTGCAATCAAAAGATTAGAGATTTAAGCTGTTTTGTTCTTTCTGGAATATCTGCCTGTTGCTACTTTACTGGTATTTTATTACGAATGCTTTAGCGTTTCTTCGTGCTAATTGTTCTGTAATCTCATTGAATTCATCAAACGCAGAATGATAGAAGAAAACAGCTTTTTATTAGCTCCTGAGATACATTTAGATGGAACAGCTTTAATACCACGAACGCCGCACACGTATATCCAGTTTAATATGGGGCCATCACAGACTACTGACCTAGTCAACCGAGACGCTCAGAGGGAAAACAAACAATGCAGCTTAAGATTTTAACTACCTGGCTGATGTGCATGCTGGTGTCACAAGTTAAAGGTCTGGCTGAAGTCAGATCGTTAGAGCCCAGGAGAGTTGATATGATCCCATTTTGATCAACTTTTCTGATCATGGTTCCATCAACAAAGTAGATCAATCCATTCTTATCAATCGCCATTCCTTTTCCAAGAGAAGTAAGCATGACCAACTTTTCAAACGGGATTCATTTTTAGGCCCATCGTTAAATTCAACATTCAACTCCAGAGATACCATGGGTGATAGGTACCAGGTAAGGTTGTAGATTGCAAATACATTAGGAAAAACCCAACAGAGGCGTTTATAAAAACACAAATCTATGTAAAATGTAATAAAGAAATAACCGAAATTTGTAAGAATCTCCACTTAGTGTATGAATCATATAGGCGCTCCCTGCATCCTAAATATAAAATTATAACTTCTGTATAATGCTGTTGTCTATCAATTATAGAAACAGGTCAAGTTCTTTTACTCTGAACTTAGAATAACTGTATTCTAACAAAAATAGATCTGAGCCAAGGTTAGCGTTTCGTTGACCTTGTTACAATGAAATTTGCTATTATGAATAATTCAGTACAACAAATGCTTTTTTTCCAGTCCTTGTTCACATAATAGTTGCTAGCTATAATGAAAAAAAAAAAAAAAAAAGCCCCAAACCAAAAAACACTGTAATGAATGGCATAATACATGAGCAAGGAGTCAGTCCCAAGTGGTTTAAAAGCTAGAAACCTTTATCACATAGAATTTTAGCCCTTGTTACCTCTAGAAATTCCTCACAGCAAGCATTTTTTCCCATGGCATAGAAACAAAAGTTTAATAGCTCCAGACTGGGTGAGGACTAATAGCGTTGCTTAGTGATGGTTTTTAAAGAGGCCTGGGACTCATTCATGACAAAGAGATTCCAGGACAATGAAAGAATCTGGACACTTCCTTGAAGTTTAACAGGATGTGACCTGAATAATATGGACTAGTTGCTTTATTCTTTGAAAAGTTGAAAAAAAATGATATGATAAAAAATGCCACGAACCCAATATTTACTGTAAAATCAACTTAGGATTCTGGCAGTTTCTCGCTTCACGGCTTTTAAAAACACTGGATGTGAAACAGCTTTCTAGAACAGAGTTGAGGGTAAAATGTTAGACTCAGCATTAAACACAATCAGGCACTAACTGGGTTTTCTACATATATATTTTTTTTAATAAAAAGGAATCCTCAAATCGATAAATGCCAGTACCTTTGGGACTCATGAGTGTCGCTTCTACAGCCTTCCCCCCATCTCCACATCTGGCTTCATCGAATGGAAGGCACTGCTCCCCGGTCCCAGCGACCACTTCAGCATTTTTAGTCAAATCTTTTGTACCCGTAAGTGACTTTGGGCGATAAATTCTGCGGGTGTTCGTGTCAGAAACATACAGATCTCCTGTGACGGGATCAGTTGCCAGGTAGTATCTATGAGCTGGGTTGCTGCTGAAAAAAAAATAAAGGATCATACGTAAACATCCCAAGACAGTTACTCCTAACACACGGGGGAGAATTAACAGCAAAACAAAACAGATCATGAGGAACTGATTATAAACCGAAATCCATTATTAAAGACTGGAAAATGAACAGCATATTTAGTAACGACTTCAAAGAATGACTGAGAAGAATTGAAAGCGAACTCTGATAGGACTGTTGTCCTTCCCTGCTTGTGGTGGAGGATTTAATTTATTAAATTTATTAAAACAGCCACCTTGAAAATAATCCCCTTTAGAAGGCAATATGCTTTTAGCCTAAAACAAAGAGAGAAGCAAGTTCTCTAAAATCCTTTTGGTTTGATGAAAAGCCATTAATAAATTGCCCTTGAGTGACAGACATGAAGCTTATTCCGGGGGGAGGGTGTGTCTGTCCAACTCCAGGCAAGTAGAAATGATTCCACTCACACCTCATCACAGGGAATTCTCCTGTTTTGCTACAATCCAAATCACACGAACACTTGCCCCTACAAAAGGTAGCATCGTGTCTGTCCTGGGTGCTCTAGCATCATCCAGAAAGGCGATCTGATGCAGTTATGACGTTTGTCTGGAGCTAGGGGGTGAAATACTAAAATGAGGTTACTCATGTGCAGGAGGCCGTCTCAGTTGGTGGCCCAGTGCAGTGAGCCAGAATGGTAAACCCATCAGTTTTACTTTTAAAATTGTAAATTAAGCGGCTCTGAGACCTTTCTATGAATTTGGTGAGATGTAGGCATTTTTTCACAAAATACCGTGCCTGAATTTTATACATATCAAGGAATGCAAATGTAAACATCATCAAGGACTGGACAAACTACGACACTTAGCTGGAATGAGAAAGTTAATCTCCTGATAAACACTCAACACCACGTTCTTAGGGTTAGTGTAATTTTGTACATGGTGCAAATAATGCCTTCTGGAAAAAAAATTTCCAAAAAGAGTTAAAACAATTTGGTGTCCCCATAAAGATGTCAACAGATAAGAATCCATCAGATTGCACATTATCTTGATGATAAACTTGCTTTACTAAGTCACTTTCTCTCATTCTCTCTACACACACACACACACACACACACTTTTATTCTTGTTTCCATTTATTTTATCTGTGAACATCTAAAAAATGTAATAACAATCGAACTATATGAAAATGTTGATTCTAAATAATGGTGTAGGAGTCTTCTCATTACTATTAGGTTCTAACGAGACAATTCTCACTACTTAATGCTCTTCCTCTTAAGTGGTGAATACATGCACTTTATGGGTCCTGTGAGAGAGACCGCTGTTAAAATAGCAAGTTCTTGGTTTCACGAGTGTGCCTCACATTGGTGGGCGCACAGCTGGCCACATGTGGAATCTGCATGGAATCTTCTGGAACTCTGAAAAGGCCTATGGCTATGATGTGGATTTACATGGAAACACTGAGACACACAAAGCCTTGAATAACTTCAGGTTTCGGGTCTCCTTTCTACTCTTCAATATCTTTTAGTGACGAGACATTTTTGAGCAAGAAGTCTTGAGTGGGTAAATATGTGTAAAAGGGTGAATACCGAAGCAAAGGACTCAAAGAGATACAAGTCATTTGAGGTAAAAACATTTCAGACCTACTGGGTTTTACCAAATGATCACCTTGCCATGTTAAGTGTTATTATGTCACTTTTCTAAATTGATGCCTGAAATTTTAAATGCACAGACATACTGTGTTCCTTGATGTGGTAGTTTATTACTTTGTAACTAAGTGAAAAGCTACAACATATCAATACAACCTTCAGGGCAATTTTAAGAGGTTATTTTCCCCCTAAAAACAGCCTAGTATGGACAGAGCTGGTCTTTCAGATCTACAGTTGGTGACAAGGTTGCAACTCATCCAAACTGGGTCTATTTTGAGAGACGTGACACTGGAGAGACTTCTCTAGTCTTTCCTATCTCCCCAATTATATACTAATTATAAATAGTCGGATAGCTGGTTATGAGAACGAACACACACACACACTTCATTTTCTTGTCGGCTGTGTATCTATGAGCATGACCCCTAGACCAGACTGCTGGGGTGTGAATCAGCTTCATCACTCACTAACTGTATGAACTTGAGCAACCTATTGAACTTATCTGTGCTTCAGATTCCTTATCTGTACAGGTGATAATAACAATAGTACACATTTCATAGGATGAGCTAATACGGAGAAAAAGCTTAGAACAGTGCCTTGTACATAATACACACTCAATAAGCATTAGCTATTCTTAATATTTGCTTTTGTTCTGCCCCTCTCACACTGCTCTATGTCTTTTGCCTTGTAACTCTCTACAGTAGAGGAGTGTAATATAATTATTGTTAATGACCTCAAGTATGACTAGCTTTCTGAAAATGTTACTAAGGAAAAAATAACTAGCTAAACTTGGATACGTTCAAATTTGTTTCCTTGATCCTGCTGTTATGCTATAAGATCCTAAACTATTAAAACAATGCAGACCCTTCTTTAAACATCCACTTGGAATTGTTTCTAGAGTAATGATGATAAAGGTAAATGAATAATGCAATCCAATGTAAATTCAGTTGGAGTTAGGTATTCGTATGAAATACCTTTATAAAGCCACAAGGTCACTTTTAAGAAAATAGTATCAAGAAGTCTCTCTCGCTTTCACATGTACAAAGGGTGTAAAGGTACCAACTCCAGGAGAGCAGGCCAGGGTCTTTTTGTTTCTCAGTGTTGAAGTACGATCATCAGTCGTTCCTCTGAATTTTCAGAGCCATATGACTTGGTCTTCAAATACATATGGTTTGGCTCAAGGACAAAGACCTTTGTTTGGGGTACTCTGGGAATATTCAGTAATTTTTCAAGTAGAGGATAATATGCAGAATTATTCATTTAAATGACATCCAAGCCCGGGGTTAGGGGGACTTAATCATGAAATCCTTTTCACCCTCTTTACAAATCTTTTCTAAAATATCTGTTGAAAAGGCTATTTATAGAAAAATCCTTCAAGAGCAACTTCTAGGAGACAGTTTCAAAAATAAAGAATACTAATTCAATTTTTCAGTCCAAAGATGTATAAGAACAAAGCAAAACTTAGATCATGATCTCCCCATCTATTTAACCCACTTATAAACTATATAGAACTGTACAAAATGAAAAGTGAAAGGACTCTCCCTTGCGCCTTATCTCCAATATTTCATGATAAAAAAAGCATCTACCCTAAAAGACGTATCTATTTATAGACATACACATATGTCTATAAATACATTTTGCACAAAAGCTGTTCTGCACCTTGCCTTTTTCATTTAATAGCGTATAAGGGAAAATTTTAATACTGAGCTGTTCTAACTATATAAATCATGGCTTTACAATAAAGGAGAATAAAAACTTCAGGACCCTGATGAAGATGATATAAAAAAAAGGGGTGCTTGGTTGGCTCGGTTGGTTAATCATCTGACTCTTGATTTTGGCTCAGGTCGTGATGGAGCCCCGTGTCAGTCTCTGCACTCAGCGGGGAGACTGCTTGAGATTCTCTCTCTCCCTCTCCCTCTGCCTGCGTGCGTTCTCTCTCAAATAAATAAATAAAATCTTAAAAGAAAAGAATTATATAAAAATTATACATGATTTTTAGGGGTGCCTGGGTGGCTCAGTCGTTAAGTGTCTGCCTTCAGCTCAGGTCATGATCTCAGGGTCCTGGGATCGAGCCCCGCATTGGGCTCCCTGCTCCACAGGAAGCCTGCTTCTCCCTCTCCCACTCCCCCTGCTTGTGTTCCCTCTCTCGCTCTCTCTCTCTCTCTGTTGAATAAATAAATAAATAAAATCTTTAAAAAAAATTATACATGATTTTTCATGGTGTGCCTCATTTTGAGAATAAAAAACAGATTTTTGAAGTGGCTGCTTGAGCTATAGGACATGAGTCCAAAAATAACGAACATTCGAGTCATAAGCTTTGCCTTTACTGACGTAGTTTTATTCCAGTGGGATAGTAATAAGAGAATGTCCAGAGTGGTGCTTACATTTGCCCTTTCCTGTCCTGAAGCATCTCCTTCTTTGAATACACAGAGATGTCTAAATCAAGCAACATATGTCAATGGTTTTAAAAAATGTCTGCCAAATGAAAGCTCTAATTTTGCACAACTCCATTGTCCAGAATAACAAATGTGGAGGAGGACAGAGTCTTGGAGAAGAGAATTTACCCCTGGACGTATTACCCCACGGAATGGTAGGAAATGAGAACTGGGTGAATTCTCCGCCGTGCAGCCTAGCATGGCAGACTAGAGCTGCTTCTTAGAGCCCAGCCCCTTCTAAATGAAAAGAGGGTCAGTACCAAAGCACTAAAAGAAAAAAAAGGTGAGTTTGGAACCTTTCAGCTGACTGGACGCAGAGAAGCTCTGAACAATATATGGGATGGGTCTGGGGTTCAAGGACACCAGATGTAAGCAAGAGCTTTCTGACAGATTGAGCTAGTCCTTGTGCTCCGACTTCCCAAAAGCCAAAGCCCTCGAAAGGCTGGTGTGTTAGTACAAATGGGTGGTGAGTTTTTAGGTCAGTAATAGGTCTCATGTGGAAAATGTGAGGCTACAGTGACTGAGTGTGGCTGAACAAAATGGATGGCTTGCAGGAGTCCCTGTTCACCAGGAGAAGCACCATGGCCTTCTTGTACAATTGATTGAGATTTTCATTTCAGAGAGGTTTAGGATAATATTAAGATTTTTGACTAAGGGCAGCAAAATCAAAGCAAGTTAAGAACCTTTAATATCCTGCACCCTGATGCATCCATCCTGCACTGCCTAGATTATTACGATTCCCAAGCGAAACTTCTCCATGGACACAGATCCAGCAGTAAACACAGACTAGATGTGCTTATTCATTCTGTCATAATTCAACCTTCTTAGACTAGAGAAATATTTGCAAAGAACAA
The DNA here is from genome assembly GCF_964656455.1 of Halichoerus grypus. Taxonomy (NCBI): domain Eukaryota; kingdom Metazoa; phylum Chordata; class Mammalia; order Carnivora; family Phocidae; genus Halichoerus; species Halichoerus grypus. The sequence continues at coordinate 194,509,226 of NC_135714.1, forward strand.
GCTATAGCATAGATTTCATTAGCACTTCCATCTTTTTATTGGAAATTGTGCCATAGCCCTTAGAAGACAGAAAAGAGTGAATTATATTTGTGGATAACAATAAAATGCCTCTTTTCTGGTGACTAAAACTTTTTATACTTGCAAACAGGGCTTTGGGATGGGGTATTTCTGTGCCTGTTCGATTTTTAAATAATAAGTCAATAAGAAGTGCTGAATCAAGCTTTTATAATTTTGTACGATATAACTTTAATTGATTCCAGTTCACAGACCTGTGATTGACTTTTTCTTTGATCTTGTAATTGGTAATATAAAATTCACGAAGTTGATTTTTGGTCCTGCATGTTTTATTGCCTCTTAGCTGGTATTAGTTAATTAATTTAAGTTCCTTTATTTTGGAATTTTAGAGAACTGGAACAGAGATGAGCTAAAATTTACTACCTACAAAAGGAGTTTGTTAGCAAACTCATACTATAGCCATCATAAGGAGAAATGTTTAGCATAGCTAAGAGAATGTTAAATTTTAAGGATTTCAGAAGCTTCCCTTTATGTAAAAAGTTTAATATGTTGATTGATTAGTATTTATATCCATTCATTCAAGTATAGCTAGAGACTTTTATTTGATATGATATCCTGGCAGTACTTATTAAATTTGGTATGACAGAATACTCTGAATTCTAAAATAACAAGACTATGTGTTTTTATATTTATTTTGTTATTTAATATATTTTCATTAATTATGTCCCCCATCAGTTCAATTGATGAGACTGTTAATAGTATACGAAACATGGTAAAGGACCAGAATCATGCATTTTTATATATTACTTAAGCATTAATCAACTGACTACACTGTCCATTTTTGTATATTTAGACACATTTTTCAATTTCCTTTTCCTCCAATCATCTGTCCCTAAGCCCTTCATGACTTTGGTGCTAGCCTGCACAGTGGGGATAAGGTAAGAGCCAGCAGGATCCTATCAGCTAAGACGAGGAAGATAACAGGCAAATAGGAAGAAACATATGAAAATAATTTTATTTTTTAAGCTAAATAGAGAAGCTCCAGTGAGTTGACATATTTTGCTTTTATGAAGTCAGTTTTGATTAATTAGTTATTGAGCAAACGGAATCCCTATTTTTGTCATCTCTTTTCTACATCTTTCTCTTCCTTATCACCCTTATACAGTGTGTTCATTTTCTGCCTTCCTTTATTTTACGGGTGGATTTTCTTCATTGCTAGCCATACTCATTTAGGTACCTAGCATCTCATGGTTTCAGCCAACAGCTTTCTAAATGACCCTCAAGTCATCCTGAACACTGATAATCAGATTCATCTTCCTCAAGGGCCATTTTGAGTATGCCGCCGTCTTGTTCAAGGTCAGAAAAATGTTGTCCACTGTCTCTGTTGTCCTACAGGACGGAAGAGCAATTCCTTACAGCACTCAAGGCCCTAAGCAATCTGGCGCTACCCTGACTTTTTACCTGTATCTCTCACTATTTCCTACACGGATCCCCTGCTCCATCCAGGTAAATCTGATTCCTCCCAGAACATGTCTTGCTCCTGTCTTTCACAAACCCCAGTAACTTCCCTTGTTCTGTATTCTTTCTTCATGACCCTCTTCCACCCCCTGCCTTTCTTCCTGTTGTTCTGTTTAAGCAGACTTCATTTTTAGACCTAGGTCAAACATCAACCTTCCAGAGAACTTTCCATTACCACACCCCTAACCCCAGTAATCTTTTCCTCCATAGAATTACTCTCACAGTATAAGCCGTGGATACAATAAAGTGCCAAAGAATACTGATCATGTTACTTGGTCTGTTACTTATATATCTTGTCTCCCCTACTAGATTGTGAGTTCTGAGAGCATGGATTTTCTTATATTACTATTTGTCAAAGTGCCCAGTACATGGGAAGTGATCAGTCAACATCAATTTAACAAGGATGAATAGCAATATAAAACCCAAACAGTGTATTTTACATGCATGGAGCATAAGGGAAATGCAGGAACTCACATTTAGCCAGGATAACGTACAGGGGGGAAAGGTTAAGGAGGATCATGAGAGAGGGATTACAGTGAGTATCACTGCCAGACAGCCTGAGCTACTACATAATGAGCTCATATTAGAAAGTATTGTTAATAATAATGGAGCTCTAACCTCTAATCAATGTGTTTTTTTTTTTTTCCCAGAGAGAGAGATTATAGCTCTAAGCAATTTGTCAAATGACTGTGAAATAAATCTAGCTTTGTGTATACCCAGGGAATTATTCCACAGAAACCTAGCCATTTAGATACATAAAAACTGGGGCGCCTGGGTGGCTCAGTCAGTTGAGCATCTGCCTTCCGCTCGGGTCATGATCCCGGGGTCCTGGGATTGAGTCCTATGTTGGGCTCCCTGCTCAGCGGGGAGTCTGCTTCTTCCTCTCCTGCTCCCCCTGCTTGTGCTCTCCATCTCTGTCAAGTAAATAAATCTTTTAAAAAAAAAAAGATACATAAAAACTGGCTATGTGGTATAATGCAATGAACATACTTTTTAGAGTGGTTCAAATCCCTGCTCCCCATTTCTTAGTTATGTGTCTTGGGGAAGAAAAGGCTTCCCCAAGGCTTCCTTGCGCCTCAATGACCTCATCTGTAATCCTGAAGGACTGCTGTGTGGATCTGCAGTAACGTGTATAAAATACCTGGCACCGAGCCTGGCATGTAATAGGCTGGTTGGTTCAAAGGGAGCTGCTTTGATAGTTCTTTATCTATTGCCTCCAGCATTTTCACATTTAGTTGGTGGACACATGTGTCTGTCTTTTTTCTTTCCTCCACAGTTACCAAGAAGGTGAGGCCAGAAAACTTCTGATATTCTGCCATGGATTCTAATAGCAGAGCTCTGCGTGCTCAGCAGTCTGGAGAAATTTAGTGTTAATCTTAGCACGTGACGGAGCTATTAGCTGAGAGCACAAGATCAACAGGGGATCTCAGGGAAGGGTCACGGGGCCATGCCTGGTCATACTGATATGCAACAGCTACTCATCTTCCGGTGGAACTTTGTCTCTTATTTCCTAGTTGTCCATCTCTACAACACAGTTCCAGTGGGCAATGTTGATGTATTCATCTTAAGGATGTCACAAAAACTATTGCTAATTTTTCCATCTGATATCATTTCATTAGATACTTTACTGGCCAAACTAGATCCAGCAGGTCCAATATGTCTAGCTTTTTTGGTGAGCTTTACTTTAAAATATATATATATATATATTTTTTTTTTTTTTTCTTTTTTGTTGCCTTGGGGAAAGTTTTTCAGTCAAAAGTGTCCGTAACAAGCTTTTACTACACCTTCGCTAGCTAGGTATACATCGCAAATAGAATCTAAAAAACTTCTGAGCCTACATATTTGCTTCAACTGTTCATCCTTAGCTTTGAAGAAAGTATTTTCTTTCATAATACTGTCCATGAAAACATTACTTCTTAAAAGTAGTACTCAAATCTAGTAACTCTCTCAACTTGGGAAAATATAAACGACAGCAGGAAGTTAACAAAGCCTAAGCATTTGGGTTCCTTTGTATGGTTCCTTGCAAGCCCAGCGAGGTCCTGGGGAACATGATCACATGATCTTAGGTTTTTAAAAACTTGCCAAAGTAAAATATTTTTTAGATTCTTTTTCTTAAACAGAATCCCCCAATTGAATAAGCCAGGATCTGCCCTGATTATTGGTCAAATTAAATGTGTCCTAAACTCTCCTACTCTGCTTCAAATTTGGTTCTGTTCAATATGGCTTAGATTATGTGAGCCAGTAACTGAAGTTTAGAAATATTTTTTGTTCTACGGACATGTTCATTATAGTATTTTTTTGTGACAAAATTTATTTTATTAACCAACTTGAAAATAGCTTTTCAGATTATATTGCATAATATAATTTGTAATACGCCACATAATAATGGTTCATATAAGCAGTTTTAATTCCTTAGATTTTCTGTGATACTGAGTTTCCTCTCTCATGATGAAATGTTCTTAGAAAACAATGTCAGAGAGTCACATCAAAATGTAAAAAGGACATTTGAAAATATACAGTAACCTTTCAGTAAGATGCTTACCTATGTCTAAAATCTTTATTTCTTGGTGGAAGCAGATAAAAAAGGTGGGGGAAAAAAAGCACAGTTAGAAAAAGTTTCTAAAATATAATGAGTTGCATACTGAGATTTTAATTATTTGAATGGAAAATTGCCAACTTAAGCAGAAATAACACTGGAAATGAATTTTGTAGGCCAAGGCTTATCAAATAATTTACAGAATAGGATGATTTTAATAATCACACCTAAAGGAACAAAAGCAAAGCAACAATTTGTTACTTTAACTACTGGTATTATGGCTAATGGGTTAACCCAACTTGAAGATCCAATATTCTATGGAAAAATTATAGCCTTACTATTATGTCCCGATACTGTAGGGAAATATTTTCTCTCTTAATTTCAACCAATGTGAAATAAAAGGTAACAACCTCTATCAAGAAGTTATTCTAAAGAACAACTAAAGGGATTTAAAAATCATAATTCTATCCTACTGAAGCACAGAAAATGCTCTGAAATCAGTGAGACATTTTATACGTTGGGTGACTTTATACTCTTTTATACATTTATGGCACAGTATATATGTATTGTGCTTTTCCCAACTTTAACCAAGAATCTAACTTCTTTTCAGGGCAAATTTTAAACATTGGGAAGATATACTTAAATAAATAAATTGGTCCATTAGACTAAACACTTTCTCTTATAAAGGCATGCTTAGCTTTGGTAAAAATCCCAAATTAAGGGGGTGCCTGGCTGGCTCAGTTGGCAGAGTATGCAACTCTTGATCTCAGGGTTATAAGTTCGAGCCCCATGTTGGGTGCAGAGATTACTTAAAAATAAAATCTTAAAAAAAAAAAAACAAACCAAATCCAAATTAAGGAAAGACATACCTTAGTTCTAAAACACTTGTTACGTTTCCAGAAGGGAATATTCGCCGAACATAGTTGAAATCCCCTACATATAGACTGCCATCGATCCCGCAAGCTAATGCAACTGGGGCCAAGAGTTTATTACCATCGGCCTGACCATTGCAACTTGGGCATGAGATGCTGCGCCTTCGGCCATTTCCCATGATGCTACTGACTACTGGAGGCTGTTGGGAGATGAACTGGTTTTCCCCATTTCCCTTGTACAGTATACCTAGAAGACATAAAATGCATAAGAATTTTCTTGCGATAAAAAGTAGAAAGATGAAAAGTAAACACGTTCGCTCTAGATGTAACTATAATTCAGTGCTTTGTAGGTATAGCCTGGGAACACTATTTCAAGTTCTCTTGGAAAGAACAAGAACTCTATTCATTTACCTGGTGCAAAATATTTGGCAAAATATAAAGGATATATACGAAAAATGCTGTCTGTTATGAATGTAAGGGAGGGCTGGTGAAAGAAACAAAGGACTAACCAGAAAAATTAAAAGCCCAAATTGTCAACATTGACAATTCTCAAACTTGGCTACACATCGGAATGACTGGGGAACTGTAAAAGATACCAATGCTTGGATCTCATCCTGAGAGAGTCTGATTTAATTGGTCTGGGGCAGCCTTTTAAAAAACCCTCCAGATAGGGCGTCTGGGTGGCTCAGTCAGTTAAGGGTCTGCCTTCGGCTCAGGTCATGATCCCAGAGTCCTGGGATCAAGTCCCACATCAGGCTCCCTGCTCAGTGGGGAGCCTGCTTCTCCCTTGCCCTCTGCCCCTCCCCCCACTTGTGCTCTCTCTCTCTCTCTCTCTCTCTCTCTCTCTGTCAAATAAATAAACAAAATCTTTTAAAAAATCCCCAAACCTCCCAACGACCCTAATGTACAACCAAGTTTGAGAACCATGGTCTACATGTTCTCAGGGAACTTGTTATATTATTCAGGGAATAACAAGTTTGCCTAATTGCAAAATGATGTTATAATATTATATATTAATCCAATCAATAAAAATGTGCACCAAAAATACGAATTTCTTCCTTATAAGTCTATCACTGATTTTGAAAACGTTAAAAATACTTTGTGGAAAATAAAGTTAGGAAAATACATATCAAACCCCCTCTATACTACTATGCTGTCAAAGAACATTCTTCTTGCTTAGACTCTTATCTGACATGAGGATGCATACACATGCGGTTATTCAAAAATCCAAACGTAACAAAACTGTTATGGAAGGGCAACTTATTATTTAAGGAGAATTCTGCTTTATGGCATGAAAGTGCCAATCATTTTAAGACACAATGCCAGTCTGCTCCATTGGGTCCTCAATGAAAATCTGAGGGAAAAAAAAATCCCAAATGAGTTTAAACATTCTCATAGTTAGAAACTAGATTTGAGTTGCGATTCTAATTTTATTCATTTGCCATTATTGTATAGACGGCAGATCAATGGTTTCATTTTGGCTGGTCAGCTGTTTACTATACCATACATATTTCATGACACTTTGCACAGGGCGATCATCTGTATAAACCATCTGCTCCTTGGACTTTGGAGTTGTACGTATTATATATTTATTGAATGTTCTCTATTTCAAAGCAGTTCTTCAAGCCAATGCTTATACTTTTTAGCAGCTATGCTGTTAAAAGAATCAATCCATGAAAGTACAAACAGGAAACCCAAGAACGTGTTTTTTTCCTCCCACTTTGGGATAATTTTAAGGTGAAGAAGAGATCAGAATGATTATGTTCCTCTTACAGTGCACCACATTTTTAGGTGGATTCTATGGATTCCTTTTTAAATGCTTTTCAAGTGATGTAATAATCACAGAAAATTTACATAAAGAAACCAGGGGAGATAAAACAGGTTTATTCAAATTTAAGGAAAAATAAGCCAAGTAAGGCTGGATCATAACACGTGAAAAGCCTTTTGCCTTGAATATTCCAAGAATACATTAATGATACCTAAGATCCTTCTTTCTGTGCTTATGTTATTTGACAATTACGGAACTATATTTTCCTGTAAGAGCCAATCCTACAAGCCAACCTACTGCTCTGCTCAGCCTGATTTATTCAGTCATTCTTTTAAGGGATTGGTCCTTCATGATTCTCCTCTATTGTGACAGAAGACAAAGATGAACATTAGAATATTTATTTCCACATCCCAGGCCTGCAAACACCTGTCACTGTCTCCATTTTGGCCTTCTCTTCCTCTTTAATACATTTCACAGTTCATCCACCTTGTCACGATTACAAATCACTTTGTTTATTCAATTAGACACGTGTCACTTTGAGAAGCTGCTACTTGTCAAGCGGTTCTTGGGGAAAAATTGAAATCACAATCAGTTTACCCTGTGAATTAGGTCACCTCACATTTTAAAACAACATAGAGTTTATAATTTATAGCACTTTTTGGAGGACAGAATTTGGGGTAGCCCAGTTTCTACAGCTGACCTGATATTTTAATAAAAGCAGACTATATATTATTCTGGTAGACAGTGTGTCTGTGTGCGTATTTCTATTACATATACATACACAGAATACCTACATGTTTCTCAAATCCACCTGAATTCTGTACTCAGTTTTGGGTACCGTTACAGTGTAATTCAACACTATTATGATGTGGGTTTATGGCATGGGCCTTCCTGGAGCTCTCTGCTTGTCGAACCCCTACCAGTTCATAATCTCCTGGTGAAATCCTGGGGCTACGAACTTGACCCTATATGCTCACGATAACTAAAATGCTTCTAGAGAGGTTCCCCTGGTTTTGTTTATCAAGAGCTTCCGAAGGAATCCAGCAATATGTCAAACTGTGTGAAATATAATTTCACATCATTTAATCAAGAGCAGCCAGGGAGGGGCACATTTGGCACATGGCTTTGCATTTTGAAAGCCTACGACTACGCCTGGTGTTGCTGACATGACAGACTGAAATACCACGGCTTCAGGCACTGCTGATGATTAGGGATAACATACGGAGCATCCTTCTTGGTTGGGAGTCTCACTTTTCCAAAGCATGAGCTGCACGTGGCACTAGCTATGGGCTCTGCTCCCAACCTTCTGGCATGCTCACTGAATGGCAACCTGATGTCCAGGACACAGCTGGACCGGGGGTAGAGCTCAGCACTGCTGTAAGGCAGGAAAGGGGTGGAGGGTTTTTCCATTTTGTTTTTCCTCTATTGATTTGCTGAGTACTATTTTCTTCTAGAGGTAAGACACCAGCATTCTCGAGCACTGGCTTGGACACTACTGTAGATTTATCACATTTGTAAGTTGAAAATGCACCTTTTCCAGCTTCCACAATAAATTTTTTTAAATAAAAATAACAAATATCAAAGTAACATTAATCTGAAAAAGTGACCATTACTCATAAACATTTAGTTGTATTACATGCTCAGTTCAAAATTCTGAACCTTCCAAAAACCTTTGCGAAGCCAAAGCTAGATGATTTGCCACGACTGTGAAATCTCCTTTGGCTATTTGGAAAGGGAGAGTAGAGAGTTACCAGCATGATATGGTTTAGGATAGGGGGTTAGAGGAAGTCACCTTAAGGTTCCGCTTTTCTAGAAAAGTACCGGTAAATTATCTGAGGTGTAGCCAGCATGTGGGCAAAAATGTCAAACACAGTAAGGACAACAGAGTTTGTTTAATATAAATAATATCCTTTATGAGATTAAGCTGGTCAAGTTTTGTAAAATAATTTATGTCTTTTGTGATACCTGAAATATGTGTTTTCAGAGCATATTCCTTTATAGTATAAGGTTTATCATAAGTAATAACTCTCAATCCTCGCTTTCTTCTCAGATTATTCCTTTATTTTTTCCCAAGAATTACGAAGTTAAATAAGAGTATATGGAACCCAATTTCAGCGGGAGAACTATTTTTTTCTCACATACAATCTAAGAACTGAAAAAAAACTACATGCTCAGAATAGGCTAATTGCTTAAGAATTAAGATCTATCAGAAATATTTTGGTAAAGTCACACGGATTTTTTTTTCTTTACTTAAAAAAGTCCCCCTCCCTCCATTTTTGGTAAACCTTCCTAAAGCACTCTGGATCGACTCATGGGCTTACTATAGAACTAGATGCTTCTAGATGAATCTGTCGTGAAGACCAGCACACAGAGTACCTTCAGTGCAGCACCAAGGTCACTTACATTCAAGTGGGAGAACTATTTTGGTGATGAATTTATGAATGATTCAAAGTCCATAAGAAGAATATCAGGTAGTTCCCACTTCAGACATGTACAGTCTTTAAAAATCTCTCTTTATTTTTTCTACTAATTTTAATCCTACAGCATGCATAGGATAAAATGTTGCCATAATCTAATCAAGGTAAGTGATATTAACTATGAACAAGATCTTACCGTTCTGAACATCCAACACATGATGTTTATCCAATGTCCAACCACCCATGTTGGAAGCGTCTAATTCATAACCTTGCAAAATGGCGGTCCTCTTTTCCCACAGAGTCAGGTCCAGACATGACTCGTATTCGTATCCAACCGACACTGGAATCAAGAGAAATCACAGTACATCTTCTCAATTACAGGCAGAAATGCAATTTATTATTTTGATAAAACTGCTTTTTTCCACAATTGTGTTCTAAGACTCTATTTCCACTCATTTATGTGTAGAAATTATTTTTATATGAGAAGATCTGACCACATAAAAGGTGTTTTTCTAAGAAATGATCTTCAAATATTATTTTTCTATTGATTTGATAGGAAACTAGTATTTTTCTCCCCCCACATCACTTTTTCACAAGGGGTTCACAGCACAAAATGAAGACCAGATTGGGCACCTGGTTAAGTAATTAGATCAGATAAATCAGCCCCAGGGGGTGATCAGATGGTAACAACTAAAAATAGTATTTGCTATCTGAGTAATTAGAGCTGTCTAGTTTCCAAGAGTATTAAAAGTTGTGCAAAATGTTTATGATAAGTAAGGTTCAATACAGCAGAGAAGATAGCCTGATTATAACATTATATTCACATGTTACTATCAGGACTGAACGATAACACTAGCAGTAAATTACTGTGAACAAATCACCAATAAAAAGCTTCAGAGTTATAATGAAGCATGGGTTTTAAAATTTAGAACAAAGTGAAGGGAGAAGTGGCAATTATCTGATTGATGTGAACTAATTCAAGCCCAAGTTATATATTAATTTCAGAATGAAATATCTATGATATTCTCAGATAAAAACTAATAGAACAAAAAGCATCCATTAGTTTTGGCTGTCCTCAGCCTGAGCATGAAACTATACCATGTATCTCAACATGCCAATCTTTGATCGCATTGTCCCATCATTCAGTGAAACAATGGGCTTAAATGATGTTTTAAGAATGTCATTCCACCGAACTGACTCCTAGTCAAAAGAGCTGAAATAATTTTGGGGCACAAATATTGTCTATATCCTTTTAAATATCATTATGAGTTGAAACTACCCTAATAGTTAGATACAGAAAACATAAAAAAAGGATAAGGAAAGCTAAGGAGATAAAGTTAGAAAGAAACAAAAAGTGAAAAAGGGAAGGAGAGCAGTAAGGAAAAAGAACATGAAGGAAAGGATAGGACAGCTTGGAATCTCATTCAGAACATTTTCGAAGATAGAATTTCAGCCAGAAAAGAAGGGAGACTTTCTCCTCATCATACGGAATACATTCCATTTTCCCATGGTAGGTCTCAGTCAACCAGCTCATAACTCCCCAAGGATAATCTTAATTGTCTTCCAATTTGTTTATCCATTGATGTCCATGGGTGACAATCAACTTCGTGATAGTTTTTGACACAGAATATATCGATATGGAACTTACCAACAGCTTCCGATAGACCATAGACCTTTTGATTATAGGCATCTGTTTTATCCCATATAAAAGTATAGGCCAGGTTTGGCGAGGCGGGAAACCACTTCTGAAAGAGTCTTCCTACCACAGCCACCATAAGGTGAACCTTCATTAAATTAAATGGTATAACGGACTGCGTCATGGTGATCTTGAGAACTGACTTATATCCTGCCGCTCTGGAGCTCAAGTAGGAAAGTTTCAAATCTGTTCCTGGAATTGTCGTTTCTTCATGGAGTACCTAGGTTTGCACAAAGCAGAAGCTTCAAACTGGGATCACAGGTAACTATTAGGTAAAGCCGATTTAAAAGCGAGGAGAGCAACTAAAATAAGACACCAAAGAGCCACTATTCACAAATACACATCTGAGCTGTTACTTTATTCGATAATTAAAAGTAACTCTGCCGCCAGCCCAATTTTTCTCCTGCTGAAAGCTTCCTGTCATTCATTCGGAGTAGGTGCTACTCCTCATACAGGACACAGCACTGACATGCACTGACTTGTTAGCTCATGGTCACAGCGGATTCTCACTAACCCATCCTTCACCCCCGTCACCCTGGAGAATCAGAGCCGACATCTGTAAGATGGTTAGCTCAGAGCAGGGATGTGGTCTGGGCCAAAGATCTGGCCTACGCCAGCTGGCTCATTTAGGGATTAATCCTGCGTCTATGGCCTCGGCAGCTGACTGGTCACAGCCTAGAAAGACAGGAGCGGTAACAGAAAAGACCAATTCATTTGAGTTAAATTGTACTGAATTCTATATCCATGTGGAAAGGTAATAGAACAACAGCATATTCTCATAATTGGTTAAATGTTGAGCGAGGACTCATCACTGATTTTTGATATGATGGTAGATGGACTAATATTTGAGAGCTGCATAAATTCTCCCTGAGAGAGCAACTAATGTGTTATTGAATGCACATGCAAGACCCTCAATGTACACTTTTTGAATTGAAACTGGACTGTGAAAAGTTAATAAAATTCCCTGCCTAAGAACGATCTCCTTTATAGATTTTAAAAAATCATATTCTTAACCCCACAATTTATCTATCAATGTGGCTGGCTCAATGAACATCAACAAATTTATGCTGACATATACCAAAGTATATTACGCCAAAACATTATTTAATTATTTTGAAAACTAGATTTTATGTAGCGTATAACATCTTTCTAGACAGCGCAGATGCTAAGAACTACTGCTAAGTTCCTATTAGTTTGGTCAACAAAGGTAGCTCTCCAGAGGCTTACTACAATACATATATCGTGAAGTGCAAGGCCATCTAGGCTCAAGAATCTGCACCAGGAAGTCACCATTTTGTCCACTAAGAATTAAATAACATTCTCCAAGATTTCCTCATATTGGCTTATCGAGATTCATTATTCAGACTGTGTTAGAAAAATCTTAACATAGCAACCCAGTGGTCAGTAGGATCCAGCTCCTCTTGCACAGAACAGTTGGGATTGATGCATATTTGTAGTGGTCAGTGTGAGTATAAGTGAGCAGCACCAAAGGATGGGCTGAGTAAACCTCCATGGTGATCGGGGACCAGAGCTGTCTTGATCAGGGATCAAGAGCAATGGGATGCGGTACCATGGACCAAGAAGGCACTGCTCTGCTCTCATAGCTCCTATTCAGCACAGTGGGGGTTTCCTTACCGAACATGTGCACTGACTTCAGCTGCAGACTATCTGAAGCAAAATAGTTTATGGCCATACAGAAACTTTCCAGAGCTCTGTTCGACTCACGGAGAACATTACATTTAAGATTGACAGCACTTTTGTGTGGCTGTAGGCTACAGGGTGAATAATCTAAATAGGACTCTTTGTTCTGCCATCACTGGGGTGAAGTATCAGTGGGTTGGCTTGAAAAATGGATTCTGTGACTCTTGAATGGCTCTCTGAAAATGTAAGTGATTGAACCCTAAGGCATATAATTTGTTTCCTCATAATTTATTTTCAAAATAATTTCTCATAAATCTGATAGGTTTTCTATATGTAAGGCAGTCTTTCATTAATTAAATATATATTTCCTGTGATCTGGTAAGAACTGCTTCTCTAATTCAAAATATCATATGTTATTCCCAATTTTAATAACGGATTATTGTCTTTGTCATCATTAACCTACTTCCATGGAACAAATATCTGAGTTTAGTTCATTAAAACATGTGTTTCTCCTATGTAATTTGACGTGACCATGTTATTTTTGCATTAGTGGGAAAAGGACATCCAGCCAGAGTGGAAAAATAAACCATCAAGTCTATTTTTTGCCAGCTATGTGATCTGTAAGCCCCATTCTTCACCCCATTAAACATTCAGTTAGAAACTACAATTAAAATAAAAATATGTAATAAAAGACTTACTTTCTTTAATTTTGTTATTGTTTTGTTTAATAATAAATTAATAAATATTTTATTTTATAATAAATAAAATCACATATCATCATTAAAAAAAACCAGAAACTATATCCTGTCAATTCTACCTTCCAAATCTAGGTCTAATCTGTTCTCTCTTCTCCACCTCCATCACCATTGTGAGTGTTGGGCCCTCCCCATCTCAGTGCTGGATATGTATAGAAATATAGTGAACACTAGTCAGTTCACTGATTTACCTGTCTTCTTCTATCAATTACACATTTTGCCTCGAGTTAGCTTTACAGAAATCTGAAAAGACGCCATTGGCCCCCTGGTTCCATATTGCCTAAGGAATTCAAGGTCTCCATTGTATGGTATTTTGGGGCCACTCATAATCTAGCCCCAACATTTCCTCTTACATGCCCTACATTTACGTACTTCACCAGTTTTAATATGACATCATTTGTTTTTACCACCCTGTGGTTGCTCACACATTTTCTTCAATCTGGAATATCCTTTCCCCACTTCGAAGGCCAACCTCCTCAGTGATGCTTTTTTTTGGCTTCCTTAGGAATAGACCACTCTTTTGAACTTTCAGAGTTCTTCCTTCAAATCTTGATCACATTTAGAATGGTGGGAATCCATGTCTTATTATTCTTTTTATCCTAGTAGAGTACCTCATACATAATCGGTTCTCAGTAAATTTCTACTAAATGTTTGCAGACTGTTTGATGGAATGGAAAAGAAAAAAAACAAACCCTTCATGTATTCCTGCAACTGTTGACTACAATGACTCAGTTTGCTAACAATTTGCCACCTACACACACACAGACACAGCCTCAAGATTAAATCTATTTAAGGAGTGGCTAAGAAGCTCAGAGTTACTGCAAGATGGCCCCTGGGGAGGAAGTACTACATTGCATAAGGCTACAATGACTTTCCAAAAGCTTCAGCTCAAAGCTGGCTTGACTGTTATGCAGTAAATCATTGAGGTGTCTCTTGTGCATTGTATTTGCCTGTGATAGTTCTTACCTGTTATCCTAGGCCTTGCACTCCATCTGCACTCCCTCCCTAGGGGATCTCATCCTACGCTTTATATTTATCTGTATCACTGATGACCCCCAAGTTTCCGTTTTACTTCCAACCTCTGCCCTGGACTCCACTCTTACACATCCACTTCTTACCCCTTCCTCCCCAACTCCCTTTGTCCAAGCCACCACTATTTCTCCTATTACTGAGATTGTCTCCTACCTGGTCTCCTTGTTTCAACCTTTGCCCAATATGGAAATATTCTTAGTGTGGCAACTACAGTGATCCTTTTAAGAAGGAAACCAGTAGGGGCACCTGGGGCTCAGTCAGTTAAGTGTCCAACTCTTGGTTTTGGCTCAGGTCATAATCTCGGGGTTGTGGGATCGAGCCCTGCATCGGGCTCCACACTCAGCTTGGAGTGAGAATCTCTGCCTGAGATTCTCTCCCACTCCTTTGCCCCCTCCACCCCATTCTCTTTCTCTCAAATAAATGAATAAAATCTTAAAGAAAAGAAGAAGGCCACAGTCTTCAATGATTTGTGGTTTATCACCCCTTCACTCAAGCCACACCTGCTGGCCTCTGTGCCATTCTGTGAACAGCCAAGCATGCTCTTCCCTTGGAGCTTCTGAACTTGCTCCTAGTGCTTACTGGAATACCCTTCTATTTTTGGATTTATTCTTTCACTTTCTTAAAATTTCTGCTGAAACATCAACCTATCAAAGAGATCTTCCTGGACCACACTTTACAAAATTGTACCTCCGTCAACTGACCCTGTTTTATCTTTGAAAAATAAGTCGTATTCACAAGCTGACATATATTTACACATTTGTTGTCTCTCTCCCCATTAGCTGGGAAGCGCCTTGAGAGCAGGTACTTCATCTGATTGGCTTACTGCTTCGCTCAATTCTAACAGTGCCTGATATCAAATAAATATTTGAAGAGTGAATGGGACAAAGCTGCTATGTGCTGCTGTATTTTATTAAAGACTGCATATTTTTGGGGTGCCTGGGTGGCTCAGTTGGTGAAGCGACCTACTCTTGATTTCAGCTCACATCATGATCTCGGGGTCGTGGGATGGAGCCCTGCGTCCAGCTCTGTGCTCAGCAGGGAGTCTGCTTATGATTCTCGCTCTCCTTCTGCCTCTCCCCCCCGCTCTCTCTCTCTCTCTCTCATAAATACATAAAAAAATCTTTAAAAAAAAAAGAGCACATAGTTTTACTTAGCTATTTATGTATAAAGCCTATTATTATTGTACCTAATGTCCTATCTTTAAGACCTCAAAGTTCTTTCTTTCTTTTTTTTCCTCAAAGTTATTTCTAATTGGAAATAAAGAGGAAGGAAAACAATCTCCAGATATTTCTCCAGATATTTCAGTAGATAAAAGGAATAGTGAAAGTATGGCTATTTTTAGAAAAATTATATAGTTTTTTCCCCCCTGAGGAGAATAGGATTTATCATAAATTATTAGAACTTAAGACATAATACCAAGTTTTTTAGATAAAAATATCTTGAGAAAATTAATGAACATTTGCTGCTAAAAATCATCTTTTCTGAAACACTTTTTACTTATAAGTATAACTAAACAGTAAGTCATTGAGAGTAATGACCACATACAATAGCACTTGTTACCACATCAGTCAGGAGGTCAGGAGCATATAGGTATCAAAACCTTTTTCTGGTGAATGACTACATGAACAAAGACATTATTAGCTGTTGAGTTTAAGCTGTTTTTCCATTTGGCTACAACTAATAAATATATACAGATATAGTATAGCCTGAACAAAAAAGTATTTTGAATAGATCTTTAAGAAATAACTAGATTATTTCTTAAATAATCCTACCACAGTATTACCTATTCTTGCGCACGTGTGCGCACACATACACACCCCACATTCTGTATTTCCATCTATAGAATTATTTGGGATAGCACTGGAATTCTGCAATCCTTTTTAAAGATTCTTTGGAAACCACATGATCTGAAAACAGGTCCCTTAAAAGTACTGCCTGCCAGAACATTCTACCTGTGTTTCGGGAATAATGGGGCTGTCTTCAGGAGAAGATCTGAAAAAGGTAGATAAAGGAGAAGACACGATGATGGGATTTGGCCTCACAAATCCACTCAGATCACAGCTGGGAATGTCATTCTCTTCCTTCTTCATGACGAGGGTATCCATCACATAAAAGACATTCCACGGAATCCACACGGTATGATACTGAGTGAGGAATGGGGAGCGTTCAAATACCAAAGTAAGAGACGCCCCGCCATTTGCCACCAAATCAAACCTAAGAAAAACAAGATTACTTAGTGAATTATCTGGATCCCATACAGCTTCCAACAACACTCAGCTCCTTAAATAAATATGCTTTACAAAGAAAACCAACTTTTCTCCCAACTTGTATATGACAGAGTTTCTAATCTATAGGAATATTAAAATAACCATTCAATGAACACCCAGATACCTTTTACTTAGATTCACCAACTTATTAACATCTTCCCAAATTTGCTTTATCTATCTACCCATCTACTTATTTTTTTCAGAACCATCTAAGCTTAAGTTGTAGGTATTACGAATGTCACTCCTGAATATTTCAACATGAATCTTCTAAAACAAAGAAAATTCTCCTATGAAACCACAACACTCTTATCATGTCTTGGCAAATGAAATCAACTTTTAAGGAACCACATGAGCACGTGACTTTAAGTCTCTGCCACATGCACAGATTTCTGGAGCCTAAAAGTTGTTGCAGTTCTATATTAAAAGGGACAATAAAACATATTGGGAGATATAAGAATGCCTAGCTTTTATACTGAAAATATTTCACACAGAAAGAGTGCGGTGGGACTAACTCACATTCCATCCTGGCGGGTAATAGTATATCCATATTCTGGGTAATGGAAAAACGAGACATTTACTCCAATAAGTGGAGTTCCGTCAGCAGTTAGTACTTGGCCTCTGATGACGGATGCAAGGCTGTGGGAAAAGTAGAAGAATTAAAATGAACATCTGTCTTCTCAGGCCAACATTATCATGATTTAGAGATAATTCAACCTAAGGATAAAATAACACTGTCACACATACTTGTTCTTCACAAAAACCAGACCTGAAAGAGTCCCAAGACAATGCCCCTTTTAATTCAGGGCAATTCACGTTCTCTAAATGCCTGGTGTTTATCCTGGGTTTTAATTTGTTGCAATCTGGATTTTGGAGAGTTATCAAGACCCATAATTTAGAGATGGGTTTTTTAAAATTATAAACTGCGCTTTTTCATAAGTCGTATATCTGGTGCTTACATGAAGGAAAGTGTACCTTCCAATTAATTCCGAGGCAATCTGTAAATCTGCAGGGACCAAGAAGTACAAGATTTAAAGGGGCAATAAGGCACATTTGTACAACAACTTTTAATCAACTGCTGGGTCTAACTGCATTAATGCTGTTAAATTACTGCAGATCCAGGAGTTCTAGTGTAAATCATCTTCTTTTACTCAGTGAGACACAAGACACCTGCTTTCACTTACTGGTTTATTTTCGGGTCCTTACTGCTCTGTAAAGCACCAGTCAAACAGCTTATGCAATCTTACTGCCATGCCATTAGCAGTTCTATTACATTAATTCATAATTTATATTATTTAGCGAGCTCAGCTGAAAAAAAAAAAAAGCTCACTTCTGTTTTGCCTTTTGGGGGTCTTTCCACTGCTTCTTTTGAAACATTTCCAACTGCGCTAACAAAATCAACGAGTTAAATGAAGATTTATTGACTCCTTAATGGGATGTCCTGTTCCGGCTCAGGTACTGAAATTGACAAAGCATGTGAACTGTGTCAAAAATGCTTGAAATGCGAAGTTTGGTGAGGAATTTGCCGAAAGAGGAACAACTGCATTAAAAGAAAAAGCTCTTTCCTCAAATTCACAGTCATCAGCATTTCATCGAAAGTGCACGGAACTATTGATAATAACATCACTACAAATCTATGTAAGCAGAAAATGCATTAACCTCTTGTTGAAAGGACTTTCTCCAGGTATGACATGGGTGCTCTCAGACCCTATAAGAAAACTGATTCGATCATAGAAGGATTTGGCAGCTTGCTGCGAGGGGGACTGTAAGCTTTGGCTGATGACGTCCTGAGGATCAGGTAGGCCGCGGCAGTAAGCCTGGCTTTGGCAGGAGCTCTGTAAACAGCAATCAGGATCCATACAGTCAACGAGCCCATCTGCAGAGAGAAGTGCAAGCCAGTAAGAGAATCCCTCTTGTTACGCGGTGACGTGCGACGCGTTTTGTTTGTTGGTTCGTTTTCTTTCAGATCCAGTGAATCTTCCCCCCATCTGAGAGTAATTTCTACGAGGCACGCTTTTTGGAAACAGATAAAATATTAATACAAGACTTGCAGCCTCTTTCACATAGAGTAAATGTTTGGATTGGAGATGGCTGATTCTGAGTACGAGTAAAACACTGCTGATAAGAATAATCTATTAGGACTAGGAAGGACTACAGATTCATTTTAAGTATAATTGCTGAAGCCTTCTCTATTTTATAGAAAATGCACTAGGAGTTAACATAGTGAGCGCGATGGGTCAGTGGTTTGGGACCTACATAGGGTGAAGTTCTAAAATAACTTCACCCTATTGAGATAAGCCAACCACTTTTCAAAGAAATAGCTTTCTCAAGGAAGGTAAGGTGTGTTCCAAATAAAATTAAGGCATCTCTCAAGTGTTAAGCAGGATCCTGAGCCCCTCGTATGCCTCTGCTAAAATGGAGGTGTTACATTAAAATGTGGCAAATGTAAGTGAGTCGTTAATATTGGAAAATTAGAAGCCTACCACAAAAAAAACCGACCTATAGTGCTGGTGACGTGAAGAGTGTAACGGATAGAAAGAATGTGCTAGTGCCTTCTCCAGGAACATCAAAAGGAAACCACATTCCATGGTCCACATAAGTATTTTGTTCGAAACATATAAACCAACTCATTAGTGGACAAGAGTGTCAGGTTATGATGATTTAGTGACGTTACCCCTTAAGATCTTTCTTTCACTGACCAGCTGATACATGAATTTTGATCTGCTTGGCAATGACATTTCTCAGTACAGATTAACAAAAACATTAGTTTCTGAAGACTTTAAATCATTCTTGAGAGATCGGACAAATGGTTATCTTCACACCTAAGTCTCAAGTCTTAGTGTGACCCTATTATGGCAAACTCAGTTGAAAATATCTAGTTGACCTACATATTTTATTTACACAAGGGCTTTTTAAAATAACTTTTATTTGGAAAAAAACAAAAACAAACCACACTAGCCATTTGTTTTGGCTTTAGGCCACTCTTATTAATAGAATACAAGTTTGCCCCTTCATTATCTGACAGCAAACCGAGATGCAAGAAAATAGACTAAATTGAGTTATGTTGTCCAGTCTAA
The DNA here is from genome assembly GCF_964656455.1 of Halichoerus grypus. Lineage (NCBI taxonomy): Eukaryota > Metazoa > Chordata > Mammalia > Carnivora > Phocidae > Halichoerus > Halichoerus grypus. Next base: position 194,528,817 of record NC_135714.1, read on the forward strand.
AAGTAGGTCAACGAAACAAGAGATGAGGGGTCCTGGATCAATGTCCTTAAGTCATTTTGCCCACCTGAAGCAGAATGTAGTGAACACTTGTGAGTTCTCCCAACGCTCATTTCCTCTTCTTTGGGCAACAGCTCCACACTTTCATTTACATACCCATCCGTCCCCCTGTCTCAGTCTGTGTGCATTTCCCCCTTCATGTTTGGTTCAGATGTGTCCATTTGACCTAACTGGTCTATCTGGAGTGAATTTCAGGAACTGTCTGCAGAGACTCCCCCTCCCCTTTCCCCCCGAGGCTTGGAGCTGTAAGGCTGTGAGGTTGGGGTTGCTGCCTACAGGAGAACCTGTCTGGCAGCGCAGCATTCAAGAAGCAGAGCCCAGAGCTGGAGAGAAAAACAAGAGGTCATCGTGGCATCTTTAGGGTTTTTGCAACAACCTGAACCTGAGCTTCTGGGCTTTTCAGTTACAGAAGCCAAGCTATTCTCTTCTTCCTTACGCCTGTTTGGGTTAGATTTTCTGTCACTTAAAACCGAAAGAGACTTAGTTTATCTAGAGACAGCAACTAAAAATCTCTTCACTATTTCCCTTGTAGTCGAAAAACAAGCTTAAGAGGTGAATATGTGAATTAAATTTATGGTGTTGGACTCCTTTTTACATTAATATTTTAATTTTTTTGTTATGACGATGAGTCAGAATTTCTGACAGGCAGATCTTCTTATATATTGTTTCCTTTATGATAGTTACATTTTTATGCAGATGGCTGTTATATTTTTTAAAATGTGTTAATTATTTGAAAGTGTAGTTTTATTCCTTTGATAAAAATTTTAAATGTTTTAAGCAAATCAAATGAAACTGAGCTTTGAAATTTTATATAAATTTATCAAAATACTACTTTCTTAGCCAAAAGGCCATGAAGATGAAAAATGTCTAAATATTTCTCTGTATTTCTGGAAGATAAAACTACGCTGCAGGCTTACTTTTCACAAAGCTATAATAATGCAATACGTTGTATATATTTTTTTCTCTATCTCTCTCAAAGAAATAGAAGCAGTTATTAAGACTTGGATTTTTAAAGTAGTAGACTATTGAACTATTGCTCCAGTATCATTTCTGGCCTCAAAAGAAACCAATTAAAAAATAAAACCCCTTCAGTAACAACCCATGATTATATATTGAGACTATAGGGAATCTTCAATTACGTGTTTTATGATATATTTAAGAGTTCTTACTCCATGACTTTTGAATGGGTGAGCAGATGCTTGGGAGAATCATTTAACACAAATATTTTATATTCTTGCAGGTTTTTCCCTTACATTCATTCTTTAACCTAAACAGAAACTACTCACTAGAGAAAGTACTTCCAATTATTATATCTTCATTAATCTTATAAATTAAAGGTTAAATGCCCTCGTCCTCTCTTCCCCCCACACTACAACTAGAGTATCTCCCTTTAGGCAATATATGGTGCAGTTGCCAAAGAGGAATGCTCAAATTTAGTCATTCATCTTTGTTAGTTTATAAAAAGCAAATGTACGTCTGGCATGTAGTCTGCAGGTCATAAAACTGCATGAGATTGACACCTTCTGAACTAATCAGTTGGAAATGCATTTTTACAAGCCTCTCTGCTAACATCAATCAGAGAAAGAATCTCATTTTCAACAGCCAAGATGCAGGGACACACAGTTTGTTATTTTTCTGCAGAGTTTATCAGTAACTTGCCCAAGCAAGTGACGGATGGTTATGAATCTGGCTCCCTATAACTTGAGAAAACATTTTTCATTCTTTGTGCTTATATAGCTAGGGCCATCTAGTACAACTAAGTCGATTACCCACTTGCCCAAATGTACACCGTAGTAAAATTGTCTTTGTGGAATAGCTTCTCGAAATCACTGAGATTCCTTTTAGTACCAGGAATATCAGTTGGTATAAATTTATACTGGTATAGACATCATATCTAATAGAATTAATCATAAAAAAAATCTAAAAAAATCAGAAGTGTTCAAAACCCACTGAATAATAACTTCAATGATCAGTTAAGAGCTTTTCTTTCTTTGCAATATAAGTGGTACTCTGATGTAAAGCAGAGAATTTGGTTTACGCTTCTGTCCACTCAATCCTGAACATTATTGCTCTAGTTATCATTTTAAAACATGTTCTCATCTTACCTTAGGCTTTTGTTGGACTATAACAGTGGTTGGCAAACTTACTTTGCAAAGGGCCAGATAGTAAATAATTTAGGCTTTGTGGGCCATGCAGTCTCTGTTGCACCTTTCAACTCCACCTTTATAGAGCTAAAGCAGCCGTAGACATTATGGAAATGAATGGGTGTGTTCCAATAAAACTTTATTTACAAAACGGCCTTTGCCCCAGAGGTCATAGCTTGCCAGCCTCTGGTCTTGCTTTAATGTTTCTATCCTGCTCGATTTCCTTGTATTCTTCCGAGCATTCTTGACATTGTTTCTGGCAAATTTAGACAATGCATATTTTGCCAGATTATTAAAACTTCTGACTCCAGGTCTTCTCCTAGGTTACTCCTATGCTGGCTTTGATCTGCTTGTCAAAACTCACTTGCTTCTTTCAAGTAGCTATGGATACCTGAACCTGTTTTTCAAAACCTTGATTTACTGACTGGATAAAAAGTCATGAATTTCCTTTCAATGAATTTTCCTTCTTTACTCAAAAGATAATTAATGTCCACCACCTTTCCCCACAGTATTTGGAAGCCCCTTTCCCCTATTCCAAGTTAGAGGTACACATAGAAATTCTGATGGAATAATTTATCTGTAGACTTCAGAATTTTCAAAGTGTATAGGTATGCCTTTCATTACTTCTTAAAGTCACCATTCTGTGATATGCATGAAATCCATTTATTTCTGAATTGGAATCATGTTTGGCTTTCTGACTATTCCTGTTTTTCTTGTGTGTGTGTCTCTATGTTCACATATGTCTTCAGGCTGATCATTCTTCTGCATTTCAAATCCACAAACTGCCTTCTAGATATTTCCATCTGGATATTACACGGGCAGCAAAAACTTAGTGGATCTAAAGCACAGCATATTGAATCTCCTCTAAACACGTTGTTTTCTTCTATTATTTCCTATTTCGATGAATGGTTCCATCATCCACCCATCCAGTCTCTCAAAGTAGAGACCTGAGTGTCATCCTTGACTCCTCTTCTCTCTTCCTTTTCCTCTGCACCTAATCAATTACCAGGTCCTTCTTTTCTTCACCCCAAATATATCTTGAATCAGTCTCTTTCTTTCCATTTCACTGAAAACGCCCTTCAGGCCACCATGGTCATCTCTCGAGGAGATCTCTACAATAGTTTGGTTTCCCGGGTTCCAGCCTTGTCCCCACTATTCATCCTCTACACCTCCGTCAGAGTCATCTTTGCAGAAATCAGATCTGATGACTTCACTTCTCTAGCTAAAATATGTCCTCTACTGCCTTCTGAGTAGTTAGAACTCCTTACCGTGGGGCTTTTAAAAGCTTTCATCATTATTGTTTCCTCTGCCTGGAGACCTCTAGCTCCCTACTCCTGGACCCCCATCCCCTCTCCCCATTCCTTAAGCCAGCAGCTCAGGCAATGGCTCAGGAAGCTCCTTGAGAGCTGAGTTCACCACTGTATCTGCAGTTATCTAGTACACTTCTTGGCACCAAGTCAGCATACAGTGTATTTGCTGAAAGAATGGAAGAATGGATTCAGTTCCTAGAGATAATTAGATTGAAACAGATCAAAATGATGTCTTAAAGGTGCAGCAGAGACACCCTCTTGGTTTTCTTTTCTTACCCTTCTCCAACCCTCAGTACTATGCTCACCCTTGAATTCTGGTTTCTTTTTTACCCCAACAGTTATTTTAAAATGTTCTTGATTAATTTGACATTAACCAATCCACACAATTATAAAAAAGCATTAGAAGAAATGATATGAAACACTATGTATGATTTTTCAAAGGGAAAAGGCCCTATTTATTTTTGAAGACACACAACCCAGAGTTCGCAAAAAGATACACCTCATCAAAATTTACCTCATATCAATGAAAACTGCTACATGATGAAAGACACCTTCAGAAAGTTAAAAGAGAAGTGAAAACCTGGGATAAAATACCTGCAATACGCCTAACAGAGAATTAATAAGTAGCATATACAAAGAAGTCCTAAAAATTAAAAAGGAAAAGTCAAGCCACTAATAGGGAAAAAAATGGGCAAGAGAAATAAATAATTAGAAAAAGAAGAACTACAAATGGCCAAGAAGCATGTATAAGGATCACCAATTGGATCAGTAATTAGAGAAATGCAAATTAAAACAATAAAAATGGAATCGTCTTCACCCGTCAGACAACATTCCTACTTTTCACTTGTCGGACAATTTGTTTGTGTACGATGATTACGTACAGACTACAGACACGGAGAAAATAAACACTCTTGTACTGATGAAGTACAAGTGGCAAAACCCACCTGCATGGCGATTTGGCTATGAAATTTAAAAGTTTAAATACCCCTTAACCTAGGAATTTCGCTTCTTAAAATCTGTCCAAAAGAAATCCTTGTACATTCACAGAAGGATTTATACGCAGATACACACATACAGAGACACAGAGACGCGCTACATATTTGTCTTTACACTAAGAGCAAGAAAAGAAAAAAAGAAACAACTAGGTTATTATTAATAATTATTATTAATGTAGTAGTGGTAAGATTAATGACTACATCTGGGTTTCTATTATAAAGAATGAGGTAGACCTCTATGTACTGGCTTGAAAAAAATCTCTAAAAAGATAGATTCTTTGGCAGAATCAAATTTAGAACAGCACCTATCGCACTTAAGTTTAAAAACATAAATGTGCCTATAAATTCACTGAAGGAGGAGCAGCAATATGCACAGCAAGTTAACTCTTTGACAATGCGAACGCACTCACTGTACACTGTGGTTACTACTTCTAACTCTCGCCATTAATGCAGAGGTTCTTAAGGCGGAGACACGTGGATCAAAGAGACCTGTTTCTGAAGACATCCCGGGTCCTGCCCATTTCTATATTCTGAAACCTGAAGTAGCAGCTACTGGTACTGGCTGTGAATTATAGGGAGGACTTTTAGTTCCAGCCTGTGTGGCTATGATTTTCCTCTCCCCCCGGAGCTTATTCCGGTATAGTGGTAAAGCCCCGTGTTCCTTGTGTACTATCGGGAAACTACTGGAGTGCCTTGTGCGGGAGGGCACAAGCTGGACTTCTCGTTCCTCGAATGCAATTGACACTGCTCTAAAAATTCCGTGCAGAGCAAAAGGGTTCAGACGAACCCGAGTCTCTCCCCTAAAGTGGGAGCCCGTAAAGTCTTACAAACTCGGGAGTAATTTTCCCCCCAGATTATGATCTACCAGGAAAACATATTTGATTGCTCTGAGACTCTGAGTGCCACTCCTATGTTCTGATATCTGGAATCTTTTCTCAGGAAGTACTTATGATCTCCTATAATCCTTTTTTTCTTTTCTTTTCTCTTTTCCTTCTTCCCTCCTTCCTTCCTAATTTCCTTTTTTCCTCCCTCCCTTCCTTTTGCTTCTTTTTCCTCTTCTTCTCCTTCTTTTTTTAAGCCATCCCCCCTTTCTTCCCAGTTCTGGTACTCTCTATTTTATTTATTTAAATTTTATTTTAATATGTGTTTGGAGAACACGGTAGTCCCATCTTCCTGCTAGGACTTTTTAAGGAATCTATTTTCAAATAGTTCCTTATTTTCATCTGGTAATCTCCAAACTTAGATGGCCCTGCCCACTCGCCATACTCATTCTGCTGCTTACGTTAACATTTCATTCATTTTTCCACTTCTGGGTTTTACTGCTAGTGCACTCCCACATTTTCTTGCAGTCTGAAACTTCTGTTTGTGTTCTGTCTCCCTCTCTCTCCTGTTTTTATCTTTCTAATTTCTGAATAACCTCAATTGAATTGTACTTTCCTCTTCATTATCATCAGCCTCCACTTAAAAAAAAAAGAAAAAAAAAAAAGCCGGTTCTAGGTCCATCTTCCTGACATATTCCCACAAACTAATACCTCTGAAGGACAAAAAAATAACTATCTAATTACAAGTAAGATGGATCACACCTGGCATTGTATTTTGGCATGCCCCTATTCTTACATAAAGGTTGGTATTTTTGTGTCCTCAACCACCCAATCTCTAAGACAGGGCTTGAGTCCCATGCCTTAAGAACCCACAGGGGAGCTATCCACTGGAAGACCAGACAGGGGAAGCAAGATGTCAAAAGGAACTCTAACTAGGAGGATGGGAACATGGTAACAATGGTAACATATTTTGGAGAAATCATCTTGTTTATTTATTTATTTAAAAAAATTTTTTTAAGTAGGCTCCATGCCCGACACGGGGCTTGAACTCACAACCCCGAGATCAAGACCTGAGCTGAGATCAAGAGTCGGGTGCTTAACCAACTGAGCCACCCAGGCGCCCCAAGAAACTGTCTTGTTAATAAGTATCTTAAGTTGTTATAAAGGTAGAATTGCTTCTGGCAAGCTTTTGCATTTTGATGCTTTCATAGTGGGGCCACCATATGGGGAGCTATTTAAAATCAAGAAACCCTCTACTGAATGAGATTCTCAGTGGGTATGCTAGGTAAAAACAAGGATGCTCATAAAAGTATGCAGGGAGAACTGGAGAGTGCTTTGCCAACCTGGGTCATGGAAAGCGTATCGAGGTTCGGCGCTGCTTTTCTTGTTCTCATGTGAGAAGGCTATAATTCTGGGGGAAAGAAGGAAATAAAGAATAGAAGAAGAATTTCTCCTGAGAGTAACAGAAGTCTATGAGCTATATGAAATAGTTAATGGAGTATATTCCCTGGGTATACTAAGACTAAATGCTGTGGACAACTATTAATATTCCCGTAGTAGAATCTGTTTTTCTGCCTATCCAGCATCCATACCCCTTTGTTCTGGTGATAGAATGTCAATTTTTCTTTGGCCAGGGGACGAGGTCAGGCTCAGACCCAGGCCTCCTGTAACCATTGAGAAAGGCTGTCTCCCTGTTCGCGGGTTATTATGCGGTGCGATGTAAAAGCCAGAGCTGCTGGGGGGGTCATTCTGAGGAAGAGACAGTCAAAGAATGGTGCCAACGTGGAATAAAGCAGAGCTGACAGAAGAATTAACCCAGATTTCTGTTACCATTGTTTAAACACCTAGGTGCAGCTATCTCTGAATTTTTCAGTTATATAAGCTAATAAGGTTTTCTCTTTTAAAAGCTTAAGACCGTTTGAGTGGAATTTCTATCACGCGCCACCCAAGAGTCTCTCCTGGTGAGAATAACAAACACGAGGGATATCCTTGTGGAGAGGAAGCAGAAGCCTGTGGTAGAGTAGCTGTGAGACAGACGGGGCCATTTTCAGAAGTTGACAGGGGGACACTCTGTACAGTAGCTACAAAATGAGGCAGCAGACACTCACGGTCTGACACCCCAGTCCCGGTCACACTGCACTTAATGGTGACCGGTTCCCGGCTCTTCACCTGCCTTTTTGCTGATCTTAGCAACGTCACCATCAGAGTGAGTTCTGGGATATGAGCAGGAAAATGGCTCAGCCCAGAGGGAGGCTGACTCTGTAGGTGCGGAAAGAGTTGAAGAAGAAATATTTAGAAGCCAAGGCTAGGCATGCACGGGTCTTATTTTAAACATTCTGCTCTACTGACCTCATATGATGCCAGTGATAGCCTTAATGGCCAGATTATATGCCTTGATTTGGGGTTTGGTGTGGAAAATATTGCCTTTATTCACACAGTCCATGCTTAAGTTCAAACAACCCTCTAGCTTAGGTTATGAGGCAGCCGGGGTATGATCTCAGGATATAATACAGCTGGCATTGAGTTTCCTTCTCAGAAGATCAACAAAATTAGGTTAGGAACAAGAATACAAATTATTTATATGAAATAAGTAAAGAACCCACAGGAGGTCTTCTATTGGCTCAGATTTCCCCTTGGAGACGGAAGCCTAGAGATAGCATAGTTTCATGCTAATAAGAATAAACAAAGGGGGAACAGGCCAATTCACAGCTGATAAATTTTGAGGCAAGGGAAAAACCTCCTTAGCTGATAACAATACTAAAGAGTTGATTAGCCCCTGAATTACTCTGCCGTGTCTCTGCAGACCTGGCCCTGCAGTCTGCTTCCCTCTGAGAGAGTTTGTAACCACCTCAATGTAATCTCCTTTTAGAAGACAAAATCTGGAATATACGATCAAGGAGGGAAAGAAGCTCCCCTTCTTCCCTAGGCAATAGAAAACAATGGGGCAGGGGCTTCTTGGGGAAAAACGATGAGGAAAGCTGCCATCTGGGCTGCGGTCGGGGAGGATTAATGCTGCCATTTCTACAAAGCGCACCGTTAAGGGGGAGTTGAGGCAACAAGGTATCACTACGCAGGAAAAGGTTTGAGGGCTAAGGACGACCATATCTATCAGGACCAAAAGGAAGAGAAGCTTTGGCTCCGGTTTCTTGACAGCCCAAGTTTAAAAAAAAAAATAGGGAAAATTGAACAGTTAGCTAGAAACTAAAAGGGAGAAGGGCAGCCCGCTGCGCCGAAGACGAGACACAAATAACATCTAGTTTGAGAACGACGGTAGGCGTGGGCTAGCGTGCGCATGTGCGTCCGTGTGTGCGTGCTCATACCTGTGCGCGCGTGTGTGCGTGCGTGCGTGCGTAGTATGTGCGCATGTGCGTGTGCGTGTAGTATGTGCGCATGTGCGCGTGCGTGTAGTATGTGCGCATGTGCGTTGGGGAGCTGGAAGAGGGGAGGCTGAGGGTCGGTTCTAATCCCTCTCCTTCCCAAAGAACAGTAGTTAGATCCACACTAGGAAGGAAAGAAAAGACTGTTCACCTTCCCTGACAACCTCCTGTGAATTTCAGCTAGCCAAGACGAAAGCAAAAGGAAAACGGGAGTCCTAGCAGCTCCTACTTATGACTTAACTATGTGCCTGGCAATGTACTAAGTCCTGCATTCTCTCACTTAGCCCTTTCAAAACCTCTTTTGTTCCTATGTCACAGATGAAGCAATTGTGAAGTCACATAGGTACAAGGCAGAGTGAAGATCTGCACTCTTCACCAACACTACTGCTCCTGTGGACATTCCCAGGGAGCAGGCGGAACGAAGGACGGGGTGGGGAAACACAGCCTGATGCACAGAGCAAGTGGCCACAGAGGCCCAGAGAGGAACTAAATCCCTTCTAAAAACTCAGTCCTAAAGGTACGCCGAAACCGAGCAGCTATCGGGGGCACCCATTCCATCACTGGAGAAGAACTCACCGGCTCTCACTCTCTATTCTTTGAAATGAAAATGCGCACAACAGGGGAAAGAACTACTTCTTAACCAAGGGCCTGCACTGGGTGGAATATCACAATCCTTTAGCAGGCTGTGAAGTTTAGGATAAATAGACACCGGGAGTACAGCTTCAAGGAGGCTGTTTTCTTTACTATTTTATTTTTTCCACCCGTGCCTTTCTTCAGAAGAGCTTGGGAAATGCCCTGCATCTTTTGGAATGTTTAGTTATTAAAACATTGCTTTAGAGCTCCCAATTCACAGGGCCGTATATACCGTGATGAGGAGAATCGTCATCTGGAGATTAGGAAAAGCGATGGAGAACAATGGACATTATACAGTAGCTTGGTTACCTTGCCTTTTCCCTGAATGATAATAATCTTGCATTTGTTTCAGGGAAAATAGGGAGCAAAATCACTGGATCAGCACTCATAAATTTTTCAATCAATCTAATCTATGGGGATCTGATTTTTTTTGGCACCAGATAACTATGCAACTTACAAACCTGGGCTCTGGCACACACTTGTTTCCACACTCAGCATTTCTTACCTCCTTCATTGTCCTTGCTATCTGTGCAGAGAGTCTCCATGGCTACGTCACATCCTGCTCCTCTCCACCCCGGCTGGCAGACACAATGCCAGCCGTTTTGGTCCAGGGTACATCTTCCATTGCTGTTGCACAGCCCAGGACAACCCTCTGTCAAAGGAGACAAAGAAGGAAAGCACAAGTGATTTGAGTATTGAAAGTTTTTGCACCTAAGATAAACAGATAAGGGACACTTAGTGGGAACAGGCCTTTGTAAACAGCACAAATACTGTAATTGCACATGGATAGAAACAGCAACAGTCTCTAAGGAATCTAATTCTTATCCAAGTGGCATCTTTGATTGGCCTGACCCTTGAGACACCACTTACCTGTGCAGGACAGAAATATATGCAACGATCCACTAACTAGCCGCAGGCCAGACAAAATTAACTTTTTTTTTTTTTTCCCTTTAGCAAAGCAACAAGGTTGATTGTATGGTGTCAAAAGACATCTTGAGAAGACAATTTCAGAATCCCTGGTATAGATTTTTAATCTGTTGTAGACATTATCAGCTACTCATCAGGACATGCCTTCTTAAAGCACCTTGTTGCTTTAAAAAATTCCCTCTAAATTCAAAAGCATGGAAGTAGCTATGAGGATGTGAACGATGTTAAAAAGAGAACATTAATTTTATCTGGCCTCAGAGTTGCCGTACATTCATGTGAAATTACAGTGCATTAAATAACTGCACAAAGTATAGGCCAGTCTTGATGACTATACTTTATGCCAAGAGTACATTCCTTTTCACAGAATAAGCAAAGCCCAGGAAATAGTGAAGCAGCTTAGCATCTATTCTAACAAACATCAGGATTCAGGCTGCATACGGATGGGACAGGACCGACAGGATTTCCAACTAAATGTAATAGCTGTGCATATTTGATTACTTAGGACGGACAAAATGAAATACCATAAGGACCACAATAAAACATTGATAGACTGAACAAAAACACGGTAGTGACGTGCTTCAAGACAGAGAGCGAAGAGTGATATTTTGTGACAATCTCCCTAAGGCTTTTATGCTGTTACCTTTATATCCTATCTTGTCTGCTTTTATGGGCAAGGAGGGAAAATTTGGGAAACAATTAAAATAATTTAATATATCCAAAATCTATAATTGTTTCAGTCTAACATGACATTAAAAAAAAAAAAACCATTTTTTGCCACTTCCTACTGATGATATCTGGCATGCGGCCAACATGATCTGTTTATGAGGATGGACACTTAGGTAGAGTTTGGTGTTCTTGTCTATGAGTGTGATGTGACACTGGCAGAAACAAGGATATAGATGCTCCAAAACTTTAAGAATAATTAGCTATTGATCAGATCTCTTTGGACAGAATTATTTATAATTTGACATAAAATACATACTAGCCAAAAATACTTGCTAGAGCGATGGGGGTTATTCAGCTTCTTATAATGAGAATGCTACTCTTGTTTCAGTGACAAAATTTAGGGGAACGATCTGTTTAAAGATGTTTATTTTATGTCATTTTAAAAGAATTATTCATATACTGGCTTCCCCTCCTCCACTGTGGAACTTGAAATGAAAATATCTCAAAGAGACGTTCTGTCTCTTAAGATGAGAGCTAAGAGAAAGAAGACTATTTTGACAGTCTCTTGTGGCAGGAGAAAATGAAATTATACTTATGGATACCAGCAGGTCAGGAGAAGATTAATTTTGCTGCTTCTTTTCTCTCAGACAATTATCATCTGTATCTATGGATTTCCAATACCTAAAAGGTCAGTTTTCCTTCCAGATGTTTTCTGTTTTGTTTTTAATGAAAAAGAAAGATTTAATTGCCCCACTGAAGAAGAGGTGCATCAGCTGACTGCATGCACACAAGAGTTATTATATGAAAGCCTGGATATTGCCATGAATATTTTCATATTCTAATGAAAAGCACAAACAAGGAATAGAAAATAGGTAATCTGAGGAGAAAGGGAGAGGGAATTTTCTCTTCTGAAAAAATATTTTCCACCTATTTCTACGAGAACTGAAGAGACGAGAATCTGCTGTTTTCTGCTGAGCAAAGTTATCATTTCTGTTTGGCAGAATGCACTGTAATTTTGTCGTTTTTTCAGAAAATAACAGAACAGAAATTATGATATCACGTATATTTTGAAACATTTAGAAGAAGCCAAAGAAGTTTCCATATAAGGATAAATGAGACTTCTCTCAACATATATTAGCCAGAATCTTCTTTAGATTGACAATTTCTTATTCTGTGATAAGAGAGTGAGCATTTGTGATTCTTCAAGATAGAATTTAAAGCTCATTAGCTGAATTGCCAACAATGAAGATCTTAAGGCAAAAGAAAAAAAAAACAACAAACAAAAAACAGCAAATGTACTGTTATCTTCAGTTTTTGGTTCCAGTGAAAACTAATGCTTTTACATAGGAATGAAATCTGTGATAACCCAAAATTATAAAAATGAGACACGGACATTGAAGTCTCAATACTTTAAATCCAAGGCATTTCACATAATGTAAGCCTGATTTATAATTTACAAAAATATGCATGAGAAACAGTCTATTTTCATACCTAGTACAGTCTGATACACGGTTATATATAGATATAGATTTAGATATGTCAACAAAGAGCAAGTATACAGTACCTTTAACTATCTTATCCAAATAGTGAGCTTGAGAAATTAAAAAGGAAAAAAGAACAGACAGACATTTCAGAAGTGTCACATGGGACAAGGAAATTTTCAGAATTCACATGCAAATCGAGGAGCTGTAGCTAATACGAGACTCACATCACACGACAGAGATGCACTTCATTATCTTCTAAAACTGCAATATATTCATGTTTCAGTAAGTGTGGTCATGATTCCAGGAAATACTCAGCATTTTCAAGAGAAGTGTGCAGGTAAACTAACAACTACCTTTCACAGATTACCTGGAATGCACCCACCCTGATCCTTCTGGAGATTATACTTTAATAGCTAAGTAGAACAAATGGAATCAATTCTTTTTACTAAAGAAATTGCGAAATTTACGCCGATGAGAGTTACAAATAAACTTTTTTGGGGGGAGGTACAAAATAATGCTAATTTTTAAACGTTTGCTTTTAACGAAGTAGTTTTGTAAGGGTTGCATGGTTCAGGGCAAAAAGGACAACACAGAAGCCGTGGAGGAACCATTTATTTGTGTTCTGATGCTGTCTTTCTTCAACCTGTGAGATAAACCCACTGAAATCCTCCTGCCCTCACCTTCTGTCTTGAGCCACTTGTGTATTTACATATTATTAAACTTTAATGTCTAGAAAGTAAGAAAAAAAAGGAAGTAATTGAGAATCTTTGAGCAAATGGAGCAAACTTAATATACTATGAAAAAGGCATGTGTAAATTCTATAGAGAATGATTACCCCGTGGCCCCTGACTACATGTCGGATGGACAGTGGTGTATCGCATATGTAGTCTATTATGAAATACGACTCTCCTAAGATCCTGTTTCTTTTCAGGATTCGTCCTGGAACAGCTCTGTTTCTCACAAAAGCTCTGTAGGAACAGTCAGGATTAAGACTGAAGTCTTTTACTGTACCTGTCCATTTAATCTTTCATGAGGTTACAATTAGGCTACACCTTTCCTCTTGAACGGAGGCATACAACCTGTCTCCCCTCACTCAGCATAGAGATGGAATATATTCTTAATAAGCCTGAAATCTTCTTGCTTTGTCAAAATTCATACATCTTTAATGATCTAAAATTGCTTTTCAAAGATGCTTATGTTGATGATTTTTCATTACTGACACATGCAAGTAATAGCCGAACTCCTAACAGAATGATTTAAACTCTAACTTCCAGTCGAGCCACTCAGATCTGGTAGTTCTGTCATGTGCATAAACAAAACCATAAATGCTTCTGACACATCTGTACTGTGGATATAAAAGGATTCTTCACGTTGCCACAGGATTCCATTAGAGGCTTTTGAATTGCATTTAAATATAAGTGTTTATAACTAATTGACAATATATTGCAGGGGAAATTAAGGTGAAGAAGAAACACTCCTAGGTACGACTCTGAAATGAGAACTTAATGAAAATAATTCTATTTTCAAATGTTAAAATAAAAATGTACTATTGTATAACATCATGCATATGATTTCTCAATGATCCCTTGCGGACATTATATAATCTAGTAGAGACTCATAATAGCTCAACTGATGATCTAAACATAAACAAAGTGCCTTGTTTAAAAATTCTGGAGTTTCTGATTCAGACAGGGTAGTATTTTTGAAGGAATTCTTAATTTATAAAAATTAATCACACAGATCTTAGTTGGAGAGTCTTTTCCTTTTACCTGTGGTCCACTTCGGTTAACACAACCAAAATAAGGAATGCAATTAATTCTGATCTGGATTAGTAGTTTTAAAGGAGGAATGGATTATTTCTAATCCAGCCAATCCTATTATCTTAGCAAACAGAATCAATTATACAAAACAGTGGACTGATTACAGGTGAAGTTAGGTTTGTCATTGGGTCAAAAGAACAAACGAAAGTGGAGATGAAATTAGCAAATATAGTTCAAATATACAGCAGGTCAACTTTATAACGTAAAGTTATATAACACTTTAAATATTAAAAATATTTAACACAAATATTGCAAACAGTTAAAACCAACCATAAGAACAGGATCCGTACTGAGTAAGAGATACCAAGATTTGTCATTTGCATTTTATATCATAGGAAATAACTGTGAGGCTGACCGTTTCAAACCAAGACAGGAAGGGGTAAAAACCACCACGTATATTTTGTCCTCGAAGATGAAAATTTCTGACAATCCCACAAAAGCCTCGTTCTAAATAATAAAGACGCTAAAAGGAGATGTCGATATATGAGGTTCAAATAATTATTAAAAATAATAATTGCTACAGTAAAAACATCATTACATAAGCCACTATAGGAAATTATCAGAAAAATGCAGGCATGTTGCAAGAAGCCATTAGGAACAATAATCGTAAAAATAATACAGTATATTTAAAAATTAATATACCTAACAATGGCTGAAATGCACATTAAGTTGCAAAAAAACTGCTTTGGAAACTAATGTGTGCTCTGACACTAAAACAAAGTCCTTCCTATTAGATCTACTCACCAAAAGTTTTAAATTTGCTTTATAGAAGAAAACTCTTATAAACATCAGTGCTAGATGTAGAAGATGGAACCTCTTAAGAAAACTATTCTCCAGGAAAATGTATTCATAAAACACTCTCCCTGGAGTTTCAATTCTTTATCTTTTAAAAAGACCCGCGTGGGACACAGGGGGTGAGAATTACTGTATTTCCTGTAAGACAGTGATTCTTAATCCTTCTGGAGTCTCACGTCTCAGAAAAGTGGTGAGAGCTACGGACTCCCCCCCGCCCCCCACCACAATGCACGCGTGCTTACAGACACAAAATGCTGTCTGTGGTTTCAGCTCTTCCATGGGCTCTGGTCCTATAAATTGCAGACTGTGAGCACCTCGCTAATGTATTAATGATCCCCAAATTTCTAGCTCTGGTCCAGGTCCAGACCAGATTCAGAAGAATGTAGGGGACATGCCTAAAGTACTCTGATCCCAGCTCTGTTCCCTGAAAATAATAATAAAGGTTCACTCTGTGTCAGATACTGCTCTCAGCCCTATTAGGCTTTCACCTAATCTTCCCCACAACCCTATGATATAAACACAGTTGATACACTGAGTACAGACAGAGAGACGGAGGAGTGTGTGCAAGGGCACCGTCTCCGTCATGATGCCTCTTCTTGCTCAGAAGTACTTTGCAATTATTCCTGACCTAACATGAATTTAAGTAGATAGCTACAAAGCCAGAGGGTAGTTCTACTGTCTCTTAGATGTCTTCTACATGGCTTCCTTGGGAAATGGCCAGGTGGACCTAACTTAAATGGCAGAATGCAGTTGTCTTTTAAATGTCAGAGCTAATTCTTGGTCTGTATTGTCTCTCAAAATACATTCAGATACACAGTCATCTCTAGAACATAACAGATGAAACGACTGCTCGGGTTTCAAGCCCATGGGTTTGGAGGTCCGTGGCCTACTTGCTGGTTCATGTGGGCAAAGATTCGGTGCAATTGTAGATGTGGAAGAAAGTCTGGGTCATCAAGAATATTTTTATTATATGAGTAGCCCAGAGGCCTCCAGTATCACCCAAGCAAATGAGAAGTACTGTATTCTTTTCACACACTCCCCTCTAGATATTTCTTTTTAAAAAGAATTATTCCTTTATTCAAAGCCCCTAATGATCGTATTTTCCCCTCTGTGTTTTGGGGAAGATGGGTGGAGGTAGACACAAAATGATCTACTCTTGTCTGTACCCCATAGGAAGGATCTGGAGTCTAAGGTCCCGTAGGGGGGACTTTGCTCATATTTAGTCTTGAACGGTTTTTAATTCCTAATGGATACACAAGAAAGGAAGAGCAACGGAAAGTCTACCTACATGTTGTTGCCTCATCTGCTGATCTATCAAGATTATGGGCACCCACCTCCCTCCGTTTCCTTTAGTTATCTGATTCTTCCACTGAGTCCTTGTCATGGAAGAAGTCTAGGAGTATGGACACTAGGGTAGATATGAAAGGAGAAGAGGAGAAACAAGAACTAGGTGTGATCAATTCGTTAAGAGATTCCATAAAAATCTAAGGCTTTAATGATATATAGACATATAGGACTGAATGTGTGACTCTCCTCCATTAGAAATGTAAACTCCAAGGCCAGGCTAATCCCTGTCTTCCCATTGCCTGGTTCATAAGGGATTCTTAATATCTGCTGAATAAAATGATTAAATGTCCTTATTATGGTGGTTCTAGTATATTTTACATGTGTTTGCAGCTTTTGAAGAAACTCTATGAAAATACAGACGCTGCTTTTTGAGAAGCATGTGTGAGCAATACCTCGTTTCCAAAATCCTTCCCCTCTCTTCATTCATCTGTTCCTCTCCCCTCTTCCAATCCAATCCATCCATCCATCCTAACTACATACAATAGTATTAACAATAACTACCATTTACTACTCTTACTAAGTGCTGAGAACTATGCTAAGCATTTTACATGAGATGACTTAATTTTCACCACCCTATGGGGTAATAGGTACTTTTATTATCTTCCCTAGTTCATAAATGAAGAAACGGAGGTACAGTGAAATAACTTTCTCAAGGTCAAAATTCCAGCAAGTGGCAAAGCCAAAATCCCAACCAGGTAGTCTGTGGCCAAAGTCCATGCACTTAATAATCAGTTAAAGTCACAACTCAGAAGAATCAGAACTATGTACCTACGTAAGACTAGAAGCATCATCCGTTTTTGGAATGGTCAATAAATTTACTTGGTTGCATGAAAAAATAAGATGAAAAAAATGTGGAAATCCTTAATTCAACACTGACAATTAAAGGGAGACACCAGGAAGTAGTATTAAAATCCAAACTAATTTAAAATATTAATCTATTGACACAGCTTCATAAATATGAGAGTACTTTATGTAGACTAAAGAAAGCTTTATGATAAGATCTGCTGTAACCGGGGACGCCTGGGTGGCTCAGTCAGTTAAGTGTCTGCCATCGGCTCAGGTCATGATCCCAGGGTCCTGGGATCGAGCCCCGCATCAGGCTCCCTGCTCTTCGGGGAATCTGCTTCTCCCTCTGCCTGCCACCCACCCTGCTTGTGCTCTTTCTCTGTCAAATAAATGAATAAAATCTTTTTTTTTTTTTTAAGATTTTATTTATTTATTTGACAGAGAGAGACACAGCGAGAGAGGGAACACAAGCAGGGGGAGTGGGAGAGGGAGAAGCAGGCTTCCCGCGGAGCAGGGAGCCCGATGTGGGGCTCGATCCCAGGACCCTGGGATCATGACCTGAGCCGAAGGCAGACGCTTAATGACTGAGCCACCCAGGCGCCCCAAATAAATAAAATCTTAAAAAAAAAAAAATTGCTGGAACCTGTTCTAGAAACCCAAAGTTTGGAAAACCAACTTGCAAGATATTAAAACTGAGGGAGAAAACCAAGAAAAAATTAAAACAAGTGAGTTTGAAAAATAAAAGAACAGAAGTAGTTCCAGTTAAGGTATCAATTCTGTATAAGAAATGTCTTTTGAGTGGTAGTCCAAAAGAAGGTTGCTCATTTAAAAAAAGAGGTCAGAAGAGGATATATGTCCACTTTGGGGGAAGAGCTGGGATATTTGGAGGTCTACACAGAATGGGATCAATGCCAAATTTGCTTTCCTTTCAGTGTCAAAAGAATTCTTAAAAACACAAAGAAGAAACAAGGGTAAACCAAGTTGGTTGTATATCCATTAGACAGCTCACAAGGGAAAAACAGAAATAGTTTGTGTATACATAGTTGCTGATGTATATAGTTACAAACCATTCTATTCACATTGTTTCTACTGTTGACAGTATGCTTGGTTGGAGCATATTAAATGGTACAGTCTTTTCACTGGGCCACGGAGTTGACTCCTGGGTAGAGCCTAGATGCAGGCAAACAGCACAGAATCCAGAAGCTGGAAATATTTCTCAGTTTAATTACAACAATAAAATCTTAGGCGCCCGTCTTCAAAAGAGGATAATTCAATCAGATGAGTACATAATAAAACACAGCCATATTCTTCACTATGGCTATTACCGCAACGTCCTTGGAATCGAGGACAAATTTTTATTTAGCATCGTGTGTTTCCTTATAGTTTATAACCCAGACTTAAAAAATGATTCACATTAGTATCTCATTAAAATTGTAAGTAGGTATCATTCTTAGATTGTTCACCACCAGTTCCTGGAGGATGACAGGAAAGCAACAGTCTGCAAATAAGTACATATTAAATCCATTTATTCCAATCAGTAACTGTTTAAATCAGTGTGCAAGCTGCACACCCATTGGTTTGATGTTCCTTAATTGGTACACACTGCCAATTACTGATTACCTTGTCATAAAGGATTATGGCAGTGATCTAATTTTAAATGTCATAAAACAATTTACTCGGACCCCTTACTAGACTATGTTCTCCCTCACCATAGAATTCTCATTCTAAGATTAGAATAAAACATCACAAATATTTTATCCTGTTTAGAAGAGTCACTCAATTTGAATTTTAACAACTAGAAAGTGAGGTGTGCCAGTGGGGGAAAAAACCAGTTTGTGTGCGTATGTGTGTGTACACACACGTGTGCACATGTGTTTGGAAGAGCTTCTGCTCCCCTAACGTT
Organism: Halichoerus grypus; assembly: GCF_964656455.1. NCBI lineage: Eukaryota > Metazoa > Chordata > Mammalia > Carnivora > Phocidae > Halichoerus > Halichoerus grypus. The sequence goes on from NC_135714.1 coordinate 194,547,882, forward strand.
GGCAATGCATTTTTGAAAACCTGTCTCAAACAAATTGTTTTTGAAACTTTACATATTCTATTCTTTTTTATAGATTGGAAGTTTGGTGAACAAATTATCTGTACAAATACACTGGCTTCTTACACGCGCCCTACCCCAGCGAAATACCGTATTTCAGTTTGGAACACTACCCTAAGACATTCCAAGGGAGTGAAAGAATATTTTCTTGATTTACATCAGTCCAGAAAAAAAAGAGATTCCATGGAAAAGGGGCTATGAGATAAACCGAATTTCATCAAGTCAGCATTGCTGGAAAAGTGCATAAGCTGCAAAGCTTTGTAAAGATAACCGGTAGAAAAATGTTTGGTATTTTTCCCTCAGTTTAGAATTTCGTGCCTCACCGTGGACTACGTCTACATAATGGAAGGAAGCGTGGCACACTCAGAATGGGGACAGCACGCTGACTCACTGAGGTTGGCATGTGCACAGTTTACACGGAGATGAGTGTTGTTCAGCATGTGATACGGGAGTTCTGTGGTCTCCACACGTGGTGGGATTTCATCCCCTGGACCACATACATAAACATGTCGGTAGCGCACGTCTCCTTTAGATCTGCACTCCCTGGCAGAGCTCACTGAATGACATAAGCAAAACCACATTTTCTTAGGGTTTCCTAGATTTAAAAATTATCAGGTCCGTTTCGGCACCTTGATTTGGGAACGAAACTATCTGGAGACAGCTCTCAACCTTAATAAATAAAAACTGTAACACAAACATTTTTTACATCAGTGAATATTCGGATCTTTAAATTGATACAACGAACTTGGTTATGAAAATGACTGAAGTCATGTCCGTATAGTACTAACAAGTCGAGTGGCAGGAAACCATAAAAATAACCTACCGATCTGATCAATAGCAATGAATATAATTTCTGGGCTGCCATCATTGCTTTTGCCTCCGTGTAAAATTTAATATTTAAGGAAAATTTATAGAATAAGACTTGTAAATAATTACGTAAAATGTATCGGGTCTTCCTCTTATTAGTTTTCTTGAACACACCAGGGAAGACAATAAACATAACTGCACAATCTTTAACTCACCTAAGATAAACTGTAATTTATTTTGGGAAAATCATAGATAATCTTGGCTCTTTTCAAACGCAACTTACACAGAGAATAATTTTTCTTTATTTGTGGGTGAGAGAAGAGCATGCACAGATGTTTACCACTTGCATTTTAGCACTTCACTTTGCTGATACTAGTTACATGTCATCTACAAACTGTGAGTGTTTTTCACTGGTCAATGTCTATACATGGTATTTAACCTACTAATTTCAGCTGAGAAAAGAACTGGAAGTAAGTTTAAATTCTGGAAGGCGGTATATGGAGTTTTCAATAAATAGTTTACAATTTTCTTAAATCTCTCACAGTATAAATTCATTTTCCTCAAGCTGTTATTTGTTGCTGCAATTGTTACTTTTATTTTGGCAAACCATGGCTCCTATTATCAGCTATAATTTAAACTTTGCTGAATAAAAGAACTGACACTTTATTATTGAGACATCATTGACATTATTACTGCACCAGTTTCTATGAAAATTCAGTCTTTTGTGACAGGTTCATAGATATTAATTTCTCTTTATCACAGAAGAAAATTAATTTTTGCCTATTCCCCTATACACATACGTGCAAAAACAATTTAAAAGGAGATAGCATAGTCTATTGCTCGAGAGAATGGGCTTGGGAATGGCTCCTGTGGGTTCAGGTTCTTACTTACTAGCTGTGCAACCATAAAAAAATTAGGTAACTTCTCTGAGCCTGCGTTCCTCCAATGTAGATTTAATTTAATTTAATTTTTAAAAGATTTTTACTTATTTATTTGAGAGGGAGAGAGAGCTATTTATTTGCGAGAAAGAGAGAGAGGGCCACACCTGTGCTTGTGAGCAGGGGGTGGGGCAGAGGGAGAGAGAATCCTCAAGCAGGCTCCCCATTGAGCACGGAGGCCTACAGGGCTGGATCCCAGGACCCTGAGATCATGATCTGAGCAGAAATCAAGAGTCGGCTGCTTAACTGATTGAACCACCCAGGTGCCCCTCAATGGAGATTTTAACAGCTACTATCTGTTGAGGTTGTGAGGATTAAAAAAGTATTGTATGCAGAGAATGTTGCATTATGCCTTAGCACATAGTAAACAATAAATACTAGGTAGTATTAATTCATCTTATTAATAAGAGTTTAGAAAGGACCAATGCAGGAAGTAATTGGTATCTTTTAAGAGACTCTGAAGAATGAAAGAAATCTGACTTTAATTGAAGGAGCTGGGAATTGCCAGTGGTTTTGTCTTCAAAGCCATGAAGGCCCACTCCACCCCAATAATGTCAGGATAAGCTCCCTTATTCTCTACCTCCTCCACATAGTCTCCTTTTAATGGGAACATTCTTTATGTGAACTGGCTAATTCCCAGAGTGGGGATAATTCCACTTTTGTGCCAGAAGTTTTCTTCTTTGTCTCCCATAAACCCTCTGCTGGCGTAGATGCATACTTCCCAATCAAAATGTGATTCAGCTTTTGGGAATAAAGAACACATCACAACTTGTCCTTATATATTGTGTGTTCCCTCATTAGTAATCGTACTTGAGCAAGGCAAGTCAGTATTTCCTGAAGGCGTATAAATATCTGTATAAATATCTATAAATACAAGTCACTTTTTATAGGAGCTACTTGGAAACGAAGACATCTAAATATCCTATTTTACATGCATTTCTCTAACCTTACATTGCAATTTTGCGGACAATTTTTCATTTTTGTTCCTCATTATCAAATGTACTGAGCAGACATGATGGAATATAGGTTGCTAACTTTTTGTAGCAGAATGCTGTTAAGTTTGTGGGTCACCATTCCGAAGTACAGGAGGAAACCCACTCTCAGCTGAGCAAGCACTCCCAATAGCTTGTGGTGGTTCCTGTGGGTGACATGCTGGTACGTGCAATCAGAGACATACCTGTAGGCTTGCACGCATGGCTTGTACCTACACTGGTCACAGCTCAGAGGATCACGCTTTTGGGGGCAGGAAAGAGTCAGGGCATGTGTCATCACCGTATAGATACTTTTCTCTTTGTTTTTTACGGCAGGTATACTGTGATTTTTTTTTTTTTTCTCTCTACACACCAATGCATTTGGAGTGGACTACTCACATGCATAATAATCACCCCTGGGGACTCATCTTAAAAGCCAAGAGTTGGGAGTGTATGCGAAAAGCATTATTTTACCCTTCATTGTTCATGGGGGGACTAATTAATGAACACCTAATGCCATTAATTCACAATTAGATCACTTCTGTTTAACCACATGCTTTCTATGCACACATATATAAATATTAATTTTGAATAGAATGGTAATCATTCAGCACCATAACAATTAAACAGCTGTACCCTGTCTCATGTGTTAAGTGATGGAGCTGCCGGGCGAGCTCCACAAGCAGATGGTCTTACCCACCCATGCTCAATGGTAAAGACTTTTTAAAAAAAAAAGAGGTGTTGACAAATCAGAACAAGTAGGCATGGTTCTCATGCAAATCGGCCAATTTGCAATGTAGATTACCCTAAAAACTAATCTGGTGTACAGGAAAAAAGCTCTGTCGTTAAAGGAAGACATTATATTACATTTGGATGTAGTAGATTCCCCACCAGCATAATTATTTGCTAATTTCATTCAACCAACAGAGTTTAATGGAAAAGCAACTGGCAAAGTATTCATATTTATGGACTTCCTTTGACTGCTCCTTAATTTATCCAAGGCACATGTCGGCGAAACCCTAGAACTAATAGCCATATTTCAGACAGCTGTTTTCCAGCTTCACTAAAGAGGCACTCAGACAGGAGAGGGTCAGTGAACCCATCATGAAGAAGAGCAATAGAAAAAAAACTGGCTCTAGTCACACCATAATCTGTGAATATAGTATCTTAAATACAAAAAGAAAGGGGAGGCATGGCTTCTGTGTGGACTAACACCAGAAGCACACTTGCAGTTTAAAAATTGGGAGGTGGGAAAGAAACTGTTTCAGGATGGGAAAAGGCTATTTTCAAATTGTCACATTCAAGAAATGCTAGAGGTAAATTTTGCCATTGTTAAGGATACCAATGTACCACTGCGGGAAGGAATCATATCCCTTAAAATTGTGGGCTTCATTCTTCCACCCTTAGATTAAACGGGATGCAAAGTTCTGACTTTTTATTTGCTCCACTAGGGTAGTAAGGACCTCTACATAGAACACTACATTAGCTGGCTGGCACTCTGCAGTTCCCTGGCTTGAGTTGTAAGGAGAATGGACATATTTATAATCCGACACTACTTACAGTCTTTCTCTTCCTTGCTACCATTGTAAAATAGCTGACACCATATTATTTTGCAGCTGGTTTCACTCCCAAATGCCTTGAACCTAACCTCCTCAATAAAAGCCTTCTGATGAACTTGGCAAGAATCGAAAGGAGGGTTTTCCATCTTTATTTCTAGTTAAATTGTATATCCAGTCAATTGAGCTTTAAAACCTCCTGTATACTAGCTTTTGGTGGAATTTCAGGTCTTAGATGGTTTTTAAGGGATGCAAATCAATGAGGTGTTCCAAATAGAAAAAGATACTGTGGTATATTAGTAAAGGAACACAGTGGCAGGCGGTTAATAAAACAGTATGATAAAAATTTGACATATGACTGGCTCTTTTTCAGATATCATGTCTCTCCATAAACTTTTAAAAGACAATTTAGGGGCATCTGGGTGGCTCTGTTTGGTTGAGCATCCGGCTCTTGGTTTGGGCTCAGGTCATGATCTCAGGGTCGTGAGATCAAGCCCTGCATCCAGGCTCTGTGCTCATTTGGGAGTCTGCTTGAGTTTCTCTCTCTCCCTTTCCCTCTGCCCCTCCTGCTTGTTCTCTCTCTCTCTTTAAAATAAGTAAATTTTAAAAAATCATTAAAAAAAGAATTTAAATTGACAAGACGAGAAATGAAGTTTAAAAAAGCAAAAGGGAACTCCTAGGTATGGGTATATTCATACCTAAAAAACGTTATGGCATATAACATTTTAACTCAAATTAACAGATTCAAAATTTTCCTTGGTATAATAATTATAATTTATAAATCGTTCGTCTAAGATGCAGAACACCTACACAGTGAATTATTTGGGGAGACTTAAAAAAAAAAGCTAGGTAGAAAACCACTAAGTTCACGGTGAAAAATAAACACAAGACAGTAAGAAAGGAAGGAATGAGGTTGATCAATTTTAAAGAAATCAGGCATATTTCAGTGATACCGAAGTGATCATAAAACAACACAAACAATCAGCATTTTCTTATATACTGCTGCCATTTGAGAAACATTGACAGTGGATTTAATCCTCCATTTTTTTTCCCAAACATACTGCTTCTATAACTGGTGGCAGTTACAGTGAAAGCTGAGCAGGAATCAGCTTAATTTATAGCAGCTTTTGAGAACCAAGTTCTATCACAGGGGGTAGATGGGAGGGAAAATCTGTACACAAATAACGATCATAGTATAGAATTCATTATCGTATGACTCTAAAGTATATGAAGCCTATTCCTTCTAAAGAACTCAAAATTCTCATCCTTGTAAGGCCATGTATAAATCATCTACATGGAAAAATACATGTTAATCCAAATACATTCACCCACAAAACAATGACTACATTCAGAACTGAGTTTTAGAAATCCAAAAAAAATAAAAGGTCCCTTTTCTGAAATATAGAACACATTTAACATTTCCCGAAAGAGGATAACCATCACCGAGGTTTTACGTCTTGGGGACACGGCTAGGTCACTGCCTCTCTTTTCTCTGGGGATAAATTACAGCATGAAAGATAGGACAGAGCAGAAGGGGGACTCAAACGCCTGATGTCAACGTAAAAGTTGTTTATGTCTACAACAGCTACTCCCATTCTTAGGGGTAAAGAAAATGAAGTCTAGGGAAACAAATCATCAAGATGATGAGAGAACATTTATCAAGGTGGCCCTCGGGACTATGATTTTGCTGATGGTCACACAGCAAATCAGGTGCAAAAGTTACGTGAAGATTCGAATCCAAATCTTCTGGAGGATTTGTCGGACTGGAGGATGTAATTCTAAGGGGGCTCTTGAGACATTGTGTGACTTGCATAGGCAGGTTAACAAAGTAAGGGGGGACGGGATGCTACAAAGTTAAAGTTGCAAGGGACTTCACAAAATGTTAGTAGAAGAGTCAAATTTTAACAACTCTGAAGCTTTATAGGATACAGGTTCTTAAAGTGAGTAGAAATTAAGAGTGATGCAAAAACCTTGACCAAACGCAGTACGGAAGACTAAAATGTGACAGAAACACAGTCAAACTTACTAAAGTTTCAAATTTCAACCACCAAATTCATTTCTTTTTTTTTAAAGATTTATTTACTTTAGAGAGAGAAAGAGCGCACATGCGTTTGTGGAGGGGGGCAGAGGGAGAGGGAGAGAATCCCAAGCAGACTCCCCCGCTGAGTGTGAGTCCGTCGTCACGGGGCTTGATCTCACAACCCTAGGATCACGACCTGAGCTGAAATCAAAAGTTGGAGGCTCAACCGACGGAGCCACCCAGGCGCCCCCCACTAAATTCATTTCTGCTGGTTGATGACTCTCTCCTGCAACCGGCTACTAAGCTTGGAGTGAAAGACTCCTTCAGCCCAAAGCGCCGAGCTGCCCCTGCTAAAGGTGCTGCCTATTCACCGAACCCACAGCTTCCTGTTCTTTTATGCTGAAATCCTTACACATAAAGGAAACAGTCCTACAACAGAACAACGTACAGTGAAGAGAAAAACCACCCAAAGGCTAGGTCCATTAACACACCAAAACAGGCGCTGGGTGGCTCAGTCGTTAAGCGTCTGCCTTCGGCTCAGGTCATGATCCCAGGGTCCTGGGATCGAGCCCCACATCGGGCTCCTTGCTCGGCGGGAAGCCTGCTTCTCCCTCTCCCTCTGCCCCTCCTCCCTGCTTGTGCGCCCACTCTCTCTTTCAAATAAATAAATAAAATCTTAAAAAAAAATAAAATAAAAACAGCTACCCAGCTACTGTCACCAGCAGGCACTTCTTTATCAAAATGAAGCAAAATGCAGCATCGTTGAATTAACTAGTAAAATAAGCATTATCTCTGGGATAGTTCTAAAAAGACTGAAACCAAGCAGAGGGAGCAGTGACAACCTAATAGGGCCTCCACCATTCAGAAAGGTCAAGGGACTAGTTTTGCCTCTTTAAAGAGACCAAAGGGCCTCATTAAAAAAAAAAAAAAATCCCCAGGGGCACCCCGCTGGCTCAGTCCGTGGAGCACGTGACTCTTGATCTCAGGGTTGTGAGTTCAAACCCCACACTGGGTGTAGAGATTGCTTAAAAAAACAAATAAAATTTTAAAAACCCAACCCATTCTGAGGGGATTTAGATTACCACGTCTAAACTGGGAACTGAATACATAAGACTAAAATGAAAAAATAACACGGGAAGGCCCCAATTGGGCACTAATTTACCTCAAAGGAAAAATCAGATATCTAAAAATCAGCCTGGTTCTCAGATCATGGGATACGCAATGAGCTCTGGGGGGGCTTTCAATGTTCTCTTAGGAATTGCTGTCCTCTTTGTCACATTAAATGACTTAGAGTAGCTGGGACTGCAGAGCAGAGAGGATCTTAAGAACTTCTCTTTCTTGCACGCCCCATGGGAGGCTTTTTGGCCTCTCTGGATTTTTTTTTTTTTTTTTAAAGATTTTATTTATTTATTTGACAGAGAGAGAGATAGCGAGAGCAGGAACACAAGCAGGGGGAGTGGGAGAGGGAGAAGCAGGCTTCCCGCCGAGCAGGGAGCCCGATGTGGGACTCGATCCCAGGACTCTGGGATCATGACCTGAGCCGAAGGCAGACGCTTAACGACTGAGCCACCCAGGCGCCCTGGCCTCTCTGGATTTTTATTGCCAACCAAGTCGGCTTAGAAGAATTTCCTTCCACTCCACTCCGTGCCTCCTGATTCCTGCGGACCCACCCTCCACCATGTTTGACGGATCATGAGGCATCCCTGTCCACAGTGTCAGTGGGCCAGCACGTGGAGGGGCTAGCAGTTCTGGAACCAGCATGCATTCCTGTCTTTCTGTTGGCTAATTCCTCTGCAGACAGAGAAGACTCAGGAGGGAAGAATCAGTCACTGTCACCTTGACGTGAGTTTCAGCTCCCGACAGTTACAGTAAGAAACATCTAGATGGTGTTTACTTGTGCCAGGTCCTGTTCTAAGTGTTCTTCTACACATTTGAAGTCGTTTCACACTCTCGGTGACTCTCTGAAGCTGTGCTATTTTCATTCCCACTTTAGAGATGAGGAAATTGCAGCACAGAGAGCGTAAGTGATTTCCCCAGGATCACACAGGTATCAAGTAACAGAGCTGGGAAGAGAGGCAGATCCAGGTTTTGTGGGGTGTGAAATTACATAATGTGGGGGGGCCCTCATTAAGAAAAAGAATACCAAATTATGAATATGAAATTAGGTATAAGGTGAGGAGTTATTTAGAGTAAGAAATCACAGGAAATTATTTTTGAGCTGATTAACAAATGTCAGAAAAGCACATAACATTTTTTTATTAAGTGCCTGACTGGTCTCTAATAAACGTTTTTCTTCTATATTTTTGGGCAATATTTACTCTTTCATTGCTTCTTTATAAGATAATGATTTTGTAATATTTTCTATAGAGAGAAAGCAAAGATAATTCAGCCTTTATTCAATGTAATTATTTAATCTAGTTTTCATTATTGATAGCTTAGAAAAGTTTCATTTGGCTTCAAAATGTGTTATTATTAATGCCACGTAAATTTTTGGCTTTATTGCTAAGCTGGGAAGACTTTATTATGTAATAAACAAATCTTAAATACTCTGAATTGATGACATTCATTAGATGCTCTGTTGTGATATCCTCACAGAATATTATGAGTTTTCGATGATTTCACTCATATGTGGAATTTAAGAAACAAAACAGATGAGCATAGGGGACGGAAGAAAAAGAAAAAGAGAGGGAGGTAAACCATAAGAGACTTTTCACTCTAGAGAACAAACTGAGGGTTGCCCGAGGGAGGTGGGTGGGGGATGGGCCAGATGGGGGATGGGCGTTAAGGAGGGCACTTCTTGTGATGAGCATGGGGCGTTGTATGTATGTGATGAATCCCTAAATTTTACTCCTGAAACCAATATTACACTATATGTAACTAACCAGAATTTAAATAAAAACTTGAAACAAAAAGAAACACAACAGAATATTGAGTTTTATATTATCTTTGTCAATATCAGTATTGCATGTCACATAAACAAGAAATCTTTTTCTGCGACATTCCTACAATTCAGGGCTACCCTGCGATGCACAGCACGTGTGACTTCACACGCTGATGGACTCAATTTTGCAACACTGCTTACAGGTCTGTGCCCTCAAAATGCAAGAATTCTGAGAAATTGCTCAGAAAAGAAATATTCATCAAAAAGGAGAAAATTATGGCAAGTTTATAATTATCTAAGTTCCATTATCAAGTACATTTCTGACAGGAGAAAAATTCCCTTTTGATTTAGGTATTTTATAATACCTGTGATGACAAAAGGAATTTTCCACCAACTAACTTCCGTTTCCGTACATTTCAAACCTTATTTCTCCTTCACTACCTATTTACTTCTGGTGCAGGGCTCCGCAGGACAAATTCATAGCTTCATATAATCTCTGACCCTGGACTTTCTTGTCACTAGGTGAGTCAGCAGGTGGTAGGAATATTCCTGGATGGCTAGCAATAACAACCACAGAGAGCAATGATTTCACACCTCATAAATATATCCAATTAAATCTAAACTAAATGTATCCCCAGCTCAAAGTCTCTTTAGCTGAGTCCTTAAAGTGCCCACAGTCACTCCAGGGCCATCCTATACAAGAAAAGGTGTGATGGAAAGGAAGGTGAAGTGAAAAAAGATCGAGGTCCTAACTGATCTGCAAGTTTTAGATGAACATGTGACCATATAAACCCATGGTCCCCTTGCAAGACCTTAGAAGGGTCTGTGCAAGTGAGATGTTCCAGCTTTTCCAGTTTGATGGTAAGTATGTCACTGGACCCGCCAGGGACCAAGGCAGGTGGCACTGGACACCCCTTTTTTAAACTACTACATCATTCTGACAGATGTGAAGCCAAATGTCTCCCAGAGCACTCATTTGCAGGTGTCATGTGGTACCCTGTATTCATTTAAGGGGGACTTATAAAGTTCCAATAAAAATGTAAAAAGATAGTTTGAGAATCTCCATGATCTGTGTTATTATAAATATGATTCCCAAGTTGGGAACATTACAAAGTTACAAAGCATATTGATTTTGTAATCTAAGTGAAGTATGTATCAGAGTGGTCATTTTTCTTTCTCCCAAATTGTCACCTATTTCTAAATTTAACAACGAAAATACTATTCTTTCAGCATTATCCTGAGATAAGAATTAGAACAACAAGGCTAAGCTCTGTCCACGCTGATATAGTTTTGATCTTTCTCTCTTTTGCCCGCATACTGTTTGGTGGATAACTCCCTCAGCTTTGTGTATTTCATCTTTAATTTCTAATCTTCTGCATCCCAAAGCCCAGAGCAAGCACAGTATTTAATAGAGGGATGCTGAGTACTGTATGTCTAAGTTTTGTCCGAACAAACAAAGCATGCCTTTGTGATCATTAATGATCCCGGTTCCCAATGTACTAAAGAATTAGAATAAAAACAAATAGCTGGTCTTTTGTAGCTTAAAGGAATTAGGATTTCCCCTAGGCCAAATTTCCATTTGAATTGCCTGAAAGTACATGAAAATCAATGTAGCTCAATAAACAACTCTGTGTTTGAGACATCACTGGAAGACAAAACCACAATAAACTCTTCCTTCTTTCTTCCTTCCTTCCTTCCTTCCTTCCTTCCTTCCTTCCTTCCTTCCTTCCTTCCTTCCTTCCTCCCTCCCTCCCTCCCTCTCTCCCTCCCTCCCTTCCCTCCTTCCTTTTCTTTCTTTCTGAAAGCAACACCTCTCAAAACCCTCAAACATATTAACTTCTTATTAAGCCACATCCATTGAGACTAGGTTACATTTTATAACAATGAAGTGAAAATTTCACATTGGATGGCAATTTTGTTTTATTTATTTATTTTTGTAAGTTTCAGCACCCAAAAAGACATTGTCTGGGTTGCAGTTTGCCTCATTTATACTTCTAAGAATTCTCATGTATTGGACACTATTTGATATGCATTTTCACAAGTGATTTACACCACAGTAGTGCATTTGATTCTAACAACCCTATGGGGTACATAATATTTACATATGAGGAAACATACTCAGAGAGGTTAAATGACTTGCTCAAGGTCACACTGATAGAGTAGGCAGTTAGATATGAGCAGGGAACAAGCGCTTTCCTATGGAAACCAGGTTCCAAACAGTCAGCCGGCTCAGACCCCAGGGGACACGCATACGAACGACCACTGTCCTACAGTTTCAACACCACGCCCCCACGGAGGAAGGCTGCCATGACAGTTCTGATAAGGACCACAGAGGGCCAAAAACTCTCCCTCCTGACCGGTAGGAGGAGTCCCTTAGATGACTGGCTGCACCCTACTCAGGAACCACCCTAGCTATGACCCATCACCTATTCAAACATAAAAAGGAAAGACAACCCTGACCCCCAATGCAGCTGCCCCCTCTGGGCCCACCAGCTCTCTCATCTGGAGAGTGTACTTTTGCTTAAACTGCCATTAAACCCTTGCTTGCTGAAGAGTTTGACTCTGAATTCTCTCTTGGTCCAACTCAAGAACCAAGGCTGGGAAACAGGACTCAACCGTTGGCAACACACTACGTAAATAATGGTGTGGCCATGATTCAAATTCGAAAAGCCCCTTTTTTCTTTCTTCTTCGTCTTTTTTTTTTTTTTCCCCCAAAGCTCTTAAACATTAGAGTATTCTGCTTCAAAATCACATATGATACAGATTATTCTAGACATTTTATATTTGGGAAAAAAAAAACCCAATTGGGGCTAGGAACAGTTAAGATACAAGTTACAGTGTATAAATTAGAGAGCTGATTGAAAACATATCTTCTTTTTCATTCATACTCTTTCTCATTTATGTTACCACTAACTTGCATAAGAAGTATTAAAATGTCACAGAGGAGCTGATCAATAATCGCTTAATGGATAAAGAAAGAAATTCACAAACGGAAGGTAACGGAGGCATGTAAATGACACAGGAAAAATCAAAAGCTAAATGAAACTGAGACTAAAAAGGGAATCCCCTGCTTAAATTTCATAATTTTCCAAATAAAGCAGAAATCATCAATAAATTCTAGAATTGTAGGAGACCTCCAGGGGCCCTTCAGATAGGGACACTACTCAAGAGACTTAATAGATGGAAAAAAGTTAAACAGAATTCCCCTCTTAAGAATACTCCCCAAACTGGGGTGCCTGAGTGGCTCAGTCGTTGAGCGTCTGCCTTCAGCTCAGGTCATGATCCCAGGGTCCTGGGATCAAACCCCGCATCGGGCTCCCTGCTCGGCGGGAGGCCTGCTTCTCCCTCTCCCACTCCCCCTGCTTGTGTTCCCTCTCTCGCTGTGTCTCTCTCTGTCAAATAAATAAATAAAATCTTTAAAAAAAAAAAAAAAAAGAATACTCCCCAAAGTAACAAAAAGAACAAACAAAAACCCCAGTGTTCCACAACTAAATAATTATGGTGTTGCCAAAGCTTATAGGGATTGAGATGAAAACATTTCTTTGGGATCTTGTTCCAGGATTTAAATAGGTCTTCCAACCTGAGGTTCTTCATTCTATCTAACCAACATGTGAACAGTGTTAAGCCCATATTCTCCATTTCTGTCTGTGGGGAAATGGGAACTCCCAGTCAGCCTCCAGGAGACAGTTCTCCCATCTACGGAGAGATCTGAGCCTTCCCCACATTGGTAAGAACGCTTCATGGTAGATGACAATCAAACGTGCTACCCAGCTCCCCTCACCCCTTGAGGTCACAGTCTCACCTATAACCTCCAGGGTTCTCAAATACAAATGGATGGCTGTAGGGACAATTTCTTTCCAGCAACTGCTACAAAGAAGAGTTCTTGGCGGAAGCTACAGGTTAGTAACACTCAAAATGTGGTAACTTAGGATCTATCATTGTCCACAATATTTAGCTGTATTGCACTCAAAAGCTGGGGATTCTGTCCTCAAACATCTGTTCCGCAGAGCCTGGTGTGGCACCTGCCTTGCTTCCATGGCCAATGAACTCCAGCCACAGGCCAGAGAGCTGTTTTCCTGTCTTTCTAACCAAGAATAGGGAGGGCCGAAGCAACTGAGGTTGCCTTTACGTGGTTATAGATTCTGGTTTCGGTTAAATGCATTAACAATGAACTTACTGAATTCGGCCAAGACAAGTATGTCCCAGTTCACAGATCTGACCTTGATCGATACAGAACTGTTTTGGTCTTTTATATAGAGATAGTCACATAATATTCCAATTATGTCAACTCCTATTTATAAACCACTTAATTATATTTAATATGCTTTAACTTGCTCCTGGGTCCTCTAAATATTCTTACATCTTTCCTTTCTCATGAGAAACAAAAATAGGAACGTGAGTGTGATAATCATGTGACCCTCCTGTGGAACGGTCACATACAAAGGATGACATTATGGTAATTAAGCATCTATACCAGTGCTATTACTATTAAACGATGGTGGTGGTAATTGCTGGTGGTTAACTGCTGCGGTTCAATCATGTAACTAACTTCTCTTAATTTATGAAAGGGTCCAACAGTCATAAATGCTTTTTGGGGAAGAAGGGAGAAATCTTTATTTTAATCATAATATCGCTGAAAGTAGATTTCCCTTGGGGCACCTGGGTAGCTCAGTTGGTTAAATGTCTGACCCTTGATTTCGGCTCAGGTCATGATCTCCGGGTCATGAGATTGAGTCCTGCCTCTGGCTCTGCTCTGGGCATGGAGTCTGCTTGATATTCTCTCTCTCCCTCTCCTTCTACCCCTATCCCCACCCCTCCCTCTTGCTCTTAAAAAAAGTAGATTTCCCTTTGCTGCATTTTCCATCTGCATGCACCACTAGTCAAAGCCTAATAACCCCAGAAAGGAGAAGGACTTGGGACAATGAACCTGAGGATTAGGGTGCCCAATTTGCTGAACACGTGATTCATAATGAGAGGAAAATATGAACACATTAATAAAAATACCAAGATGGAATATTTTCAGGTAGATAGGGTTTTTAGCGAACACTCTAAATTCACAGCCTATTTGACTATCAAAATGCCTATGAAAGCATGAACAGTTTATGAAGACAGTAAGACGACTAATGAAGAATATTCTTTGCTTTCTATTGGGAACTTTTGTTTGCTTCTAACTGTTTAATTTCTCCTCCATCTCTCTTTCAATTAACCTCCCTGTTTGTATTCAATGAGATGGCACATAATATGGAGAAAGAAAAAAAAATCTTGCTGATTTATGAGTGCTCTTTCACGAAGTGGCAGCTTCTTTCAGCCAGATGTGTAAGTGTTGAAACTGAGAGGAAATGCACAGAGCAGTATCTATCCCAAATGAGAAAATGTACTGTACTTTCCTGGGTTGTTTAAATCTGTGGCTCACAAAGGCCTCTTTTTAAATGGCCCCTTAGGCTTCACTGTGGACATATACACAGGTTGTAAATAGACAGAAACAAGTAATTGGATCCTTTGCAAGCTGAAACTTGGAATAAGTAGCTCTAATAGTATAGGAGAGCAAAACGGTGATCTGAGGTTCTCTACGTCTTTTAAAAGGTCCATTCTGAAGATTCATTTTTAAATGAAGCAGGTCCTTTATTTCCACATCGTTACTCATATGGAGTATAAGAGCAAGAAAATAAAATAAAACAATAGAAAATGGAATTGTTAACAACCACAGCAAGATATGCTAAGTTATCCAAAAAAGACCTGCTACTAACAAACATCCTATGTGTTCCCAGACAACTGAGAAGTTGTTCAAGAAGAGTTCATATGTGGGAAACTAACCATGTACTATTGTCATGGTCAGTGAGGACACCAACAGGATGATTTATTTAGTAACTATAGGTTGGCAAGTTAAATTTACCTATGGAAACTTTACAGCACACTTCTTGCTTTTCCAAGCTGTATATTCATGTGTTTGCTGTACTTCCTAGGATCCATACGGTCAAAAACATTCCCCCCTCCACCCGCCCCAGCTAGAATCAATTCATTTCTGATGGGTATGGGGGCGGTGGGGTCATACATAATTTGATGGAGTATGATTAGAGGTCTATTTGTCCTGCCCTGCCTCTGGTAATATGGGCATTCTGAGATTTGGGGCATGGAGCTGTTTGGTCTCAGGGGCGCTGCATTATCCTCTCTATGTCCACAGAAAGATACACAGACTGTGGCTGTCAACTTTTTCTGTTTTCCTGGAGTTCACAAGTGTGGTTCACATAAACAACAGGCAGCCACTGCCCTAGACTCCTGTCTTAAAGAGTAGAGGAGGGGAAAGCCGTAACAAACTCGTGGGGATGAGCACTCTGCGAGTGCCAGGAATATGTGCATTTGCAGGTTTCCCCTGTGGGAACCCTACGCTTCCTGGATGTAAGGCGGTAAGCTCCCATTCAACAGTGAGACCCTACGGACGGTTCCCAGGTAAGAGTTAACACAACATGGCTGACCTGCAGAAGTCTGCGGGGCTGGCTGTCGGCTGGCATCTGGAAAATTGGATGTTCTCTACAATGACAAGGTGATTTTGCCTACCGGGAGAATCTTCTCCTCGGAGAATCTGGAATTTTGGTGGCTGTGGCTGACAGAGGCTCCTTCTTTGAGCAGCCCTAATAAAAAGCTCAGCCTCAAATGGGCTTCCCTCAGCAGAAGCATGTGTTCCTTGCACACATGTTGGTATAGTTCACTGTGGGAGAAACGTACATGCTCCACGTGACCTCTCTTGGTGAGAGAGAAAGAACACAGGAAGCCTGTGCATGGATTTCTCCAAACACCACCTGATGGGTCTTCTCCCTTTCTGATAACTATTATAGTCATGAGCACAAGCGCCCTGAGTCTGTGAGCCCTCCTGTGGATCATCACATGTGGGAGTAGGGGGCATCACCACCCTTAAAACAGATGCCAGGAATGTCACTAAGATGGGAAAGGACCTTACTTGAAGTTCTGTAAAGACTGTGACAATTTATAAGATGTATGTGATTTCAGCTTTCCCATGAAAAAATTCCTAGCTAGCCAGTTCCTGTAAGCAGGAGAGTAAAGTACATAATACTCAGAGCTGCACTGGAAGAAGAAATCTTTTCAGATAGTGAGACTCCCTCCAACAGCTTTATCAAATTATACCCTATGGACATAAAACACCATACCTCAGATTGTGAAATTTTTGTGGGACTGTGCCATTTATAATGGACATTGTACACTTTCACGGAAGTAAGGTAGACATTGGCTACTTACGTTTGTTATATTTTAATTTCAGTGACTCAAATAGTAAAAAACAAAGGCACTGAATACCCTGAAAATATGGTACTGTGTATGTTCTGGACACTTCTGCATCCATGCTAACTACCGTTTTTGTACCAACATTCTGATCTTAAACACTTGCTTGTTTTATTTAACCTACGGACTTTCACCAACATCGTATCTGAAGAAGTGTTAGCATATAACTTTAAGAACATCTAGGCTTGTGCATTTCATTCTATTTTATTTCCTGTGCTACTACAAAATAAAGTCATAAAAAAATCAAACATCTTTTTTGAAAGACTCAAATATATCGACAGGTGCTAAGGTGTGTGGTGCTCGAATCTAGAGAAGCCAAAAAGGCCCCCTAGGTGGCATCTATTTTAAAGTAAAAAATATTGCGGTTATGCAACGGCCCTATGGAACACCGAAAAATAATAGTCAGTGAAAGCGTCTGTTTAAGAAATGAAATCATCCTCGGGTGAGTCCATTTTTGTGGCCATCACAAAACAGTGAGTAAAAAATCCTTACACTTCCTGCTCGTGACATATGCGCGGGAAAAGAACCGAACTGCCTGTGCAACATGATGGTCTCACTTGAAAACACAATTCCTTTTTAAGAAAGACGAGTGAAAATTAATGAGAGGAAATCAGCTTTGTCCAAGCGGGGGTCAAACGGCCAGCAACCCGAGCGCTCCCCTCCCCGCCGCCCCCCACCCCCCGGGATGCGCGCGCTGGGCGGCCGGGGGGCGGGGCCTGCCGCCGCCCCCCCCCGGATACGCGCGCCGGGCGGCCGGGGGGCGGGGCCTACCGATGGTGCAGTGCTCGCCGTTCCAGCCCTGGCTGCATTCGCACTTGCCGTCCTTGCAAGTTCCATGCTCGGCGCAGCGCGGGTGGCAGGCCCTCTGACTGCAGGCGGCGCCGGTCCAGCCCTCTTCACAGCGACACGTGCCCCCCATGCACACTCCGTGCGAGCCGCAGTCCACCGAACAGATTTCTGCATTGAACAGAGGAAGCAGAGCACGAAGGGCAGGGCAGAGGGGGCGGGGGGGGGGGGGCAGGGGAGTGAGAAGGGGCGTGAATCAGAAGGACTGCATCTTCAACTCAACAGAACCGTTTTGAAAAATAAATAAAAAGTATTTATAGACTCAGTACATGTTAGCATCGACTCGTAAGAATTATACATGGTCAAAGTTTACTTTGTCAGTCATTTAATTTCAAATGCCGCTGTGATTGTGCATGAAATACACAAGAGAATTTTGTTGTAATTCCCTCTGTTTACACACACACACACACACACAGGCGACTAACAAAACAACACATGATTCATAAGGAGAGGAAAATACACACGTAATTTATCTGAGAATATCTTTTGGCAGCCCAGGACACATGCACACATACAAACACACACATCAAGTTCATATAAAATTAATAAAATATTTCAGTGTCTAAGCATGTCCGGTATTTAACAGGAGTTGGGTTTCACCCTTATAGCAAGAATTGCAAAGGGGTTATTTCTACTCCTAATGTTTAAATTTCTAAACTACTCAGAAACTTTTAATTAAAAAGAATCTTTTGTAGTACCCACTTCGGCTTGCTTCTGACGCACACACATGCTGGTTAAATAAAAGAAATCGTTGTTTTTCCTATTCAGTAAATTCGTACTGTGGACAGATACACACCACAGTAGAAAACCAGTTTAAAAATATAAGTAACTACTGACTTTGTCATTGGAAAAAGTAGGTTTTTCAGGTACTCGAATGGACTAAAAGCACAAGTGACCAAAGGACTTCAAAACCCTAACAATAGGTTCGATCTTTAAAAAGAGTTCCGAAGGTATTTTATATTTTACTTTTTACATATAAAGTTAAATAAAATCAACTGCCTCTTTTTTCTACAATTGTAAGACCATTGCTTGGTTTCGGTTTCCTTGCAAAAAATAAAAACGCTGAACGATAAAAACCTGAAAGCATTTCTAACAAACAGAAGATGGACTGCAGCCTTGTTTTTACATGAAAAAACAGTAACTGTTTATGTAGTCACATGCTCCTGTTTTCCCTACTCACTGCCCAAGTAACATTTCTCAGACACCTTCATTCTGCTGCTCAGTCCTGCAGAATTTTAAACCCGGAATCAAGGCACTGTGAGAGTTGTAACATTTCTTATAAACAACAGCCAGGACTATTAACTGGAAGAGAGTGGTCTATGTTTTTTCATGCCACATTTTCCATCTCGTTTGAATTAAATTTTTGATTAAGAGATCCAAGATGGTGATTAACTTCAGACGAACAGAACGTCAACTCAGCTCCAGAAGAGAGAGGTTTCTTTCTGAGGTACCCCTTTTATTCAATCTAATCAATTTTTCATTAGGGTGAAGGTGTTTATCAGCGTTTAGCACACTAGCTTTGAGCAAGGTGCGTCAATCTTTGTAATGAACTTATTAATTAGAGTTAATTTAATTGAAGTGGAATTGAAGGGCTAATTAATGGACAAACTGCTGATGAAGATAGAGGAAAGCTCTGTTGCTTTTAAACCTATAAACTTTCTGATGGAAATAATTCATTTCTTCTCTTTTAGCAGCTTAACCAAATGTTTCTGCAGGTGTAGAATCTACTCTTATTGAATTTGGATATCTGAAGGTCATTTTTACAACAACAAAAGAGGCAGCTGGTAAAGTGTTTTGCTTTGGGATTCAGTTAGGTAGAAATTCCCAATAATGCTGCTAATAAACTTTCCAGCCACAAATATAAGTCACCAACAGTGTTTTTGTAAACTTCAAATGACAGCTGTGAGACATGCAGATAAATTTCAGGCACATGAACCGGGATATTTTCACAGGGTGAGTATATGCATATTTGATATCTTTACTAATAATTCTAAGTAAGTTTTCTGTCTTTTTGCAGCTACTAGCAAAATTTAATAAAGTCTTTTTTTCCCTGTGCTTAATTGGTTTCTTCCAAAAAGACTACTGTATTCATTATTCAACTCTCTATATTGAGAGTTTAATATATGTTTTTCTGCTTTGCACTGGGTGTGTAAAGATGAATAGGATGAAGATCTTTGCCCACTATGTCTAAGTGTCATTTTGTTTACACGTAAATTTAGATTTTCAACTGGCAAAGTAATTATATTGGCATGAAAAATAATCAGTCTAATGTAAAATAATGATAGGTGATTTTGGCAGCCAGTTTAATTTTTTATTTAACATCTATACCTTTTTTTTTTTTTTTTTGCCATTCATGGCAATATCATTTTATGAAGAAGCCTGAATTATCTTTTTAAATTTTATTTTATCTTTTAAATTTTTTTAAGTAATCTTTATATCCAACGGAGGGCTCAGACTCACAACCCCGAGATCAAGAGTTGCATACTCTATTGACTGAGCCAGCCAGGTGGCCCAAGGCTGAATTATCTTTTGAGCTACCGTATCAATTACAAAAATATCCTTTATAAAATAATTCAGGTAATGTATTAAATAACGTTATATGAAACAAAAAGGGTTGTTTCATTATTTCTTTCCTACTCTGATAATTGTGGGAGACAAATTAGAATGGCAATATTTCAAACCAGTATTATTTTACAGCTAGTATTATTATGCTTATTTTACTGATGAAGGCATAAGAGACCTGAACCAAGGAGCTTTACTATAAAAATAATTATATCTATAAACACTAATTGGATTTTTTTGGTGGGATGTATTTTTTAGTACAGAAGCCAGAAAGGGAAATAAAAACTCAACAGAAATAATTAAATGCCTATTCTGATGCTTGTGATGATAAAATACATTTTTAAGAACAGAGGACAAAACAAGTTAATGTGTTACTTAAATAATGCCTTGCACCTGTGCTTGGTAATGCTGGGTGGTGATGATTTCCAAGAACTCTTTGGTGGGGCATTCAAGGTCCTCTATAATCCCACCGCTCAGTTTTTGTTTTCACTCTCATTTGTCCTGTACATATTATTTGCTCTATGGGTCATGAATTTTCTAACCAGTTTCTAGTTCTCCAAACTATGTGAATCAACTCGTATTTCTATGAAGCAGTAACAAGCATAAACCTGTCTGCCTCCAAAAATGTATGGCCAAAAGCTGAGGGAGGTAGAGGAAAGGGAAGGAAGAGAGGGAAGGAGGGAGGGGATGAGGGAGGAGGCAGAGGATGAGGGAGGAGGGTGGGGAGGAAGAGAGGGAGGGAGACAGGGAGGAAGACAGGGAGATGGAGGAGGGAACGAAGCAGAGGGAGGAAGTTAGGGAGGAAGGAAGGGAGGGAGAGAAGAGGGAGGGGGAGAGGGGGAGGGAAAGAGAGAGGGAGGGAAGGAGACTGGGAGGAAGGAGGGAGGAGGGAAGGAGGGAAGGAAAAAGAAGGGAGGGGGAAGGATGGAGGGAAGGAGGGAAGAAGGGAAGGGGGGAGGGAGGGGCAATGAGAGTGATTATGTAAGGAAGAAAGTGCATCACTTGTCCCTTTGTCCCTTTACCTAGAGTATCTACTTGGGGCTTCAACAGAAGTGTTTCATCAATATTACAACTTAGCCTATACAAGACTGTCTCTAGTGTGGGCTTCCAGGATTCAGTCTGTCGCCGGTGAAGAATGGCACACAAATCTGTCATGCTGATGATGATTCACGGGGTAGCAGTCATGTCATCCAAGTTTCTCAAGTGCCAGGAAAGAGTGATTTGTAAAAATTACTAGTCTTTTTTTTTTTCTTCTTAAAATAAGCATGTTAATTCACTGCTTAGCGGGATTTCTCTTGGGTTAATGCCATTAGGCTATACTAATAGATGAAATAATTTGCATTTCATAAATTTCACAATTGGAGGAACTGTAACCAAGCAGTACTTTCATGTGGAAGTACTCCTCTGAATCAATGGAGACAAACTGTAAAGGCTAAAATTGCCTTTAGGATTCTACCACCATAACTATGACTACCATCACCGTCACTATTAATGGATAATACTTATCAAGTACTTGCCATGTATAAGGCACTATTCTAAGTGCTTTTCACATATTAACTCATTTCCATCCTTATGACGATTGTATAAGGTAGTACTATTGTCGTCCCCATGTTACAGGGAAAGAAACTGAGGCACAAAGAAGCATTTTAAATAGCTGATCGAATGCCATAGACCTAGGCCAACCCAAGACCTGAACCCAGGCTCCAGATTTCCTGCTCTTAACCACTTGGTTGCAAACAGGGCTTCAGGGAAGAAGGCAATCAGTGCGGATGGGATGAAGAATAGACAGCCCCCTTCCCTGAAGCCAAGGCTTACGCAGAATGTTTTTATTTACTCAACAGTGTTAACAAGGCCTGTCCTTTTGCATTCTCCTTTCCTCCCCTCCCCTCCTCTCCCTCTTCTGTTTCTCCTCCTCCTCCACTTTCCCATACAGAAGGCATCCTCTCCTCCGTGTCTCACCATCACCTACCCTGCATCCTGCCTCGCCGCTCACCCCTTCCCTGCCTTCTCCAGAGCCATTACCACTGCCCCATCCCACCCTGGTTGCAGACATTCAGCTCTTCGCACCAACTCCTGTGCTGTCTCTTCAGCAAGCTCTGTCTAGTCCTCCTTTAAAATGGCCCTCAGATTTATTCTTTTCATGTCTACAAACTCCAGAGGAATTCACGCTCTCAGCACTTCACACTCTGGGAAAGCTCTCAAACTTGCCTCCCAGCCATCAAATTCCGACTAGTCACCCTCTCTGACACAGAATCAATTGGGGAGTTTGCACATCCTGTTCTCATCACACTGGTGGGCACACATCGTCATGACGAGTGGATTCTCCATTGTCTGAACCATCATTGCTAAGCTGCGTCCCTCAGAACTGGGTGCAACCCAACCTTTGCCTCCAAATACCTTTCCTTTCTTCTCCCGTGTAGAGAACACTATTCTCACAGTTGTATCTTTGTCAATGGTAGTTGTCGTAGCAGTAAAAATCGTAGGGGTGGAGGTGGCAGCTATATTTGGAATTTATTCTGGACTAAGTGTTGTACTAAGCACTTGATATACATTCATTCAAGCAATTCCCAAGGCATCTCTGTAAAGGATGTCTTGATTAAATCCATTTAACAGATGGGTAAACTAAAACATACAGTAGTCTGCCTAAGTTTACACAGCTGTTAAATAGTAGAGGTTGGATATGAACCCAAGCATCTAATCTCAGGGTCTATGCTCTGAAGTACTTTCTCATCCTGTTCCCTGAGTCAGAAAATACCTCCTCCCATCCCCACACTAACTGCCATCTTTAAAAGAAGGCAACGTATGTGAATCAAACTCTCCTTGAAAACTTCCAATGTGCATTGAGGCTGGAGCATTCCTCTGAACGCTGGTTGTATTTACATATTATTCCATGTAATATGCAATAAAAGATTAAACTGGGATGTGTTGGTTTCTAAGTATTTCATGTGTGTTCAATCTCATCTCCCCAATTAAACTGTCATCTTCTAGATTAGAACAGCACCTTTCCACACTGTGGGACTAATGTGGTCATGGAGTTAATTCATGGGATACAACCAGCATTAAAAAAAAAATAGAATATACTTGGAAGAAAGTATCAGTGTGTACCACTTTGTAAAGCTTTGTTTCAGTTATGTGAGTGTATATGTATGCATAGTAGGTCACAATGTAAAACTATTTGAGGCTGTGGGTCACGGTCTGCCTTCGGCTCAGGTCATGATCCCAGGGTCCTGGGATCGAGCCCCGCATCGGGCTCCCTGCTCCACGGGAGGCCTGCTTCTCCCTCTCCCACTCCCCCTGCTTGTGTTCCCTCTCTCGCTGTATCTCTCTCTCTCTGTCAAATAAAAAAAAAAAAATTGAAAGCAAAAATTCGAAAGCCGCTATCCTAGAGGGTAAGAATGATTCATTATTCTTTATTCTTACGGGGCTCATCCATGCACAGAGCTGGCTGCTCAATAACGAACTGACTGAAAAAAAATTACTACCTGCCATTTTTATTACAATCATACTATCATAATTAAAAAAAAATCAGTGTCGGACCGTTTTGTACATCATAATATCTATATATGTATACTCTATTGTGATCCCATTTAGCCTTATGGTGGCAAATACTTTTTTAATTGAGGCTTCTCTGTTATGAGATAATGTGCATTTTTCAATCCCCAAGCTCTACACAGGCCTTGAGAGTTAGGAAGACAGAGTATTCTGCACAAATGAAATATTATTCCTTACCATGCTACCACAGGAGAAATTTTAATGACAAATTGACCTAGCCTACTCCTTCTTACAAGGCAACGGAATTTCATTATTTTTAACATTTATTTCTATAAATCATAACTTTAATAAAATCTATATTAAGTTTAATAAGTGTGTTTTTAAAATTAAAGTATCTTAATCTTTAGCTACACAATATTAAGCACGCAATCGCCCTGCACTTATGCACCTTACCATTTGAGCAGTCTGGGCCAGTCCAGTTAGGGTCACAGGTGCAGGACCCGCTCTCCTGAAGATACGTTCCATGACCAGAACACTGGTCTGGACACATGGTCTTCACTAGTTCACAATTGCTACCACCCCACCCTGGACTGCAGTGACATTCCCCGTGGATACAAACACCGTGATTGGAACATCCGGGGTCCAGACAGTCGGCTGGAGAGTAGAGAGAAAAGAGAACAATTTCACAATTAAATCTAGAAGATGTCACACATACACATTGCACGCAGGATAAAGAATTAAATCCCAGTCTAATGTATATGAAAATTCTGGAGACTCAACTATTTACCTACTATTTTCAAGAACCTGTTTCTGGAAACGCAAAGAATCATACAATACAGCATTAAGGATCAAGCCATTCAGGTAATGGTGACTCTTGCAAGGATTTGGAATTTTCACGAATTGCACACACATAAGCTCCTGAGATTTCAGACTATTGCTCTCTGTTCTGCTTAATCAGACAGTAATAAGTATTGGCTTCTCTGTAACAAAATTGTATCAGCTGACCTAATCCATAACCACTGAATCCTGACAGCTGTATGGGACTCTCAAACTGTTTGAGAAATAAATGAGTTGCATACTCTCTATCCTTCTTAATTCACTTTAATGTGCTTTAGATGACGAGATTTAATTTAGCAATTTGACTCAATAAAACTTTACACTTGTAGGGTCAATGGCCTGAAAATTTAATTCCAGAGACTTAATTGCATTATTTTCTGTGTGCAGATCAATAAAGTCAATTTGATTGAAGAACGGAAATGGTGTTTTTCTGCTTTTGGAAAAAACAATTCAACTGCACTTTACAGTATAGCATCTTGACTATCACCATTACATACAGTTATGCAATAAGCCCACGGCGTACTTTTTTCCACTAGTATATTACGCGATATATAGTACCTCTTTCTAGGGATGCCAAAATGCTAGACTTACAAGCTGGCATCAATGTGAAAAACTGTAAAAAAAAAAAAAACCCAAAAAACAAAACCAACAACAACAACAAAAAACCCCAAACAAAACAAACCCAAAAAAGCAAAGATAACAAAACAACAAAACGAAACAACAGTCCACTGTTAGTTTCGAGGCACAAATGTTTGCTTCCTTCCTCAGAGTGGAAAAAAAAAAAAAAAAGATTCACAGGACTGAAAGCCGAGGGGCTCTCTGGCATTTGTGTTTTTTATTAGTTAAAATGTTAACAAAATGATGCATCTGTCTAAGCATGGAAATCAAAGTTACTTTCACGAGGAGGCACATGAAAAGATGCATCTGCCAAAGTGAAGATTAGAGAGATAATCTCTCTCTGAAGAGAAGCACAGACCTCTGCATACACTGGCACAGTTTACCTTCTTCACAATTTTCTCCTTTGTATCCCGAGTTGCAAGCGCAAGAGCCCATGATGCAGATCCCACGCCCCCCGCACTGCGGGTCAATGCACTGCGTGGTGGGCACGTCGCACTCGGTGCCCTTCCAGCCGCTGAAGCAGAGACAGCGGCCCTTGGAGTACTGCCCGTTGCCACTACACAACACGGGACAGGCTGCTGTGAAATAAAACACGACAGAGGGATTAACGGCCACGTTCTCAGGCGACAGCCCCAGAGCAAGGCGATGCGTCGCTGGAACAGGGAGTTTGCCGGTTTTCTCCCCTTTCCTTTCTTGTCTGGCTGGTTTTCGGCATTACTCGTGTTTCTATGGCTTATTTATACCGGCTTAAGAAAAGGCTCTAACTCGCATACCTCTGGAACAATCCGGACCTAAAAATCCCGGAAAACAATGGCAAGTTCCAGAAACACACTCTCCATTTCCATGGCAATTTCGGGGGCATTCCACCACAGACTCTGAAGAAAAGAGAGAGAAGGAACACTTATGGTCTGGCCTGCTTCTCGCACAAGGTAAACTGTGTCACTTTGATCGTTTTAGCTCCGCACGGAAGGAGTGATGGATGGCCCGCTCCATCACCAAAATTAAAATAAAAAGGATTCATTTGCATCAGATTATTCGAGTAGTAAAAAGCAAAGCACTGCCATCTCAAATGCAGATGTTTTTAAGTGTTTTCAAGATGCAGCGTCCTCCAAGATACTTGCAAAGAACAGGTTCTCCCAATGCTTCACGGTAGGTCACATATGCATAAATAAACGATTTAAAAATATGTCTCGTTTTACCTCAGGCTTTATCACCCTCGGAATCACTCCAAATTGGTGAAGACAACCGAGCTTCCATTCAACACACTGTTTAGGCTGCAGCCCGGGAAAAAGATGCTTTTGAAGACCATTCTTACCTATGACGATGGTATTAAAGGACACCTGCTCCGCATTTTTCCCGTCATTGTAAAAAGCCAGATGCCAGATTCCAGAATCCAAGTACTGGATAAAGCCAGCCTCGTGCAGACTGACGGATCTCGCCTGCCGCCCTGCTCTCTCGGGCTCCAGCAGGTTCCGCTGCTCTCTCGCAATCAACCTGCTGCCATCCAGGAGCTCGACAAAGTCATACTGGGGGCAGGACAAGTACAGATGTTTAGTGCTCAGCCACATTGCGGTTGTAGCTGCTTCTCACTTCATTCATTCATTCATTCATTCATTGTTCCAACGTCTCCCCTCTGCTCTGATACAAAGTCAGTTTCCAGGGTTAGAGCTAAGCCTTGCAACTGATACAGAGTTTGATGAGTGCAAGGCCATGTGTGGATACAACCACGAGCCTGTAACATTTCAAACATGGCAACCTAATCCTAGACCAGGAGATCATCTCTTCGGGTCATCTCCTACTTAATCCCTGTGTGGTAACAACTATCACTGATAAGTACTCTGTGTCAGGATCATACTGAATCCTTGTGGCCACCCTTCTAGGATGGTGTTGATATTTCCACCGTAAAGATGGAAGAAACCAACCCTTGAGGAGCTTGAGGAGGGTTCGATACCTCATAAGCGGTGGAGTTGGTTTGTGAGAAAGCTCAGGTCTTTCCAACCACCCACCGTGCTCCTCTCTGTGACCCTGATGTTACCATCCCAGGCACCATGGAGAAATCCGTGGCTTTGTCCTCAGTTATGGTGAAACTAAAAACCGGTATCAAGACGCTGGTACATCTCTTATCGGAAGTCCAAAAAATTCAACAATGGATGGGTTCTGAAGGGATGACAGTAAGAGCAGCTACGCCCAATTATTATTATGAAGTCAACGTCATTAAGCTTAAGTTTTGGTTTAGTAAGATTAATCATGAACATTGGGTAGCTAGAAGAACTGGAGCATTTAAAGATAATTAGATAATTAAAAATATGGAGGGTGACTGGTAAGAGTAAAGTTCTGTAACCAGAGATAACGCAGTGAGTTTGGAAGACACTGCAAAGACTTTCCAACATGGTTTTAATAAACTTGTTGGATAAAAGTTCCTTAAACTTTTGTTTGAGTTTTAAATCACTAAGTGATTCAGTTGCTTTAGACTCTTATCCAGTTTCACTTTATTCCTGAGGGTGAAAAATACACCACAGTGCAATATATATAATGTTACAGCACTATCTACGTGAATTACCAATATTCTACTTTCTGATAGATTTCTGAAATGGAATTTCATCAGAGCTCTGTTTGAAGAGAAGTTTATTATATGAATCCCTTAATACAACCAAACTGGAATAAAATCAGCCATTGGGATTCTGAGATTCATGATTAAATGTGTCGCCACTGTACTGATCAGACCTCTAACGTTACTACTGGACAGAATTTAGAATATCTAATTCAGTTTCCAACATATTAAAATTTTTATTTAAATGTAAAAGCATTTTTTGTTATTTTTTTTGTGTGTGTGTAGTAAAACTACCTCATGACATCACGCAGCTGTGAGAAATACACACAAAAAGCCATAAGTTGGTTAGCATTCAATAACTTTTTTTCATTTCTATCTTACAAGGATGAAAATAATCACTGGCGTGGATATTTAACCTGCAAATTTTTCACTGGAATTGTATTCCAAAATTATCAGAGGAAAATGAATGCAGCACTTTCTAAAGGTGCCTGTATCTCAAATAAGCGATTCGTTTTCTCATCAGATTTAAATATTTATATTAGCATGGCAAGGAGGCAAGGAAAAGTTTCTTTTATGGCTCCTTTGCATATAAACATTTTTCTCCTCTGACATTAAACTCAGTAGCTGAAAGATTGAAAGGGAGGAAATTTTGAGTTTTAACTGGTCTTTCAAGCTCATACTCATAGTCACCACCTTCATTCGTAGGAATCACCATTTGCATCACACCCTGAACAATAAAATGAGGTTGGAGTTGCTGGGCATGGAGGGGGGTGGTGGTGGGCGGGAGGCCACAGTTGCTGAGAATCTGCCTAGGCTCTTCTGTAGGGCATTTCACACATGCCTTCAGGAGGGTTATTCAAATACCTAAAGACAAGTCCTCTACTTAACACTAAGCCTATGTCTACAAAAAGTAAACAAATTATACGGAACAAAAACTTTTCATAACTGTTGTTCTCAGGGTGTAAAGTAAAAAGCAATCACTTATGAACAAACTTGGGCTACTGGCTTAACTCTGTAATACCTATTCATAAGATGGAGACATGGAATTTTTTTTTTTTTTTTTGTGAGGGCAAGCCTTAGGATCTTATGCTATTTTTAGGATAACATTCAGTCTCACCACTTCGGGGAAGTGATCATGAAACAAGGTTAGACTTGATAAAGCTATCCTCCTGGTTCATTTCTGAGCAGTTAGATTATCCATATGCTCAATTTAATTCAGTTATTAAGAGGATGAGAACTAGGGCACCTGGGTGGCTCAGGTCATGATTTCAGGGTTCTGGAATCAGGCCCTGCATTGGGCTCCCTGCTCAGTAGGGAGCCTACTTCTCCCTCTCCCTCTGCCCCCCACTCATGCTTGCTCTCTTTCTCTCTCAAACAAATAAATAAAATCTTTTAAAAAAAGGATGAGAACTCAGAATCTATGAATACTTAACTGTATTTCCTTTTAAATATTGGAGAGAGAGAGAGTACAAGCAAGGGGAGGGGCAGAGCGAAAAGCAGACTCCCCACTGAGCAGGGAGCCCGATGAGGGACTCAATCCCAGGATCCTGAGATCATGACCTGAGCTGAAGGCAGATGCTTAACTGACTGAGCCACCCAGGTGTCCCATTAACTGTATTTTTAAATAAACTTTTTGGTGGTGGCATGGTCTTGCTGTAAATCATTGGCACATAGAGGAGGAAGAGATTTTAGGCATCATCTGATCCAACGATTTCATTTTCTGGACAAAAAGAGGTGCAGAGAAGTGAAGTGATTTTTCAAGGTCACAAGGTCAAAGAGTGGTAGGGGTGTATGCTTCCAGAGCTCAGGTCTCCAGCTACCATTCTGAAACAGCCTTCATGCAAACGTACTTAAATGATACAGCATTAAATTAAAATGTACTTAAATGAGAAGTATTAAATTGCTTCTTTAGGCTTCTAACTGTCCAGGAGAATGAACTGGGCATCAGGGAGAAGAAAGTCAATTGATTCCTTGGCAACAATCAAATGGACAGTTTTATAAAGGGTCACAAAGACTTTTAAAACTCAAGTGACTATTCTGAATGGATGGCCAATTTTAATTATTTCAGGTTGATTTATTTAATGTTCCCCAGAAATAGAGAAATGTTCAATTTGGGCTGCTTTATAGCATATTTCATGTTTAAACACTGAACTCAGAAATAGTTGTTTGCTCTGCTGATCTTGAATAAACCAGAGGAAGGAACCCTAATAACTGTGGAGCTTCAGAAAACGCGTAACCTGGTTAAACACATATATTGTGGTAGAAAGGAAAAGTGGATATTATGTATACTGTATTTAAATACCAGAAGAATTATGGGAAAACCTGAAACTGCACTTTTTACTTCCCTAATCTCATATGGATATATAACTTGGAAAAGAGTCAACCCTAAATCTTTAAATAAATCTTTAAAGTACACAACAATTTTCTTTTGAAATTATTTTCTGGAATTTATAGGTTCTATGCTCACTGTTGTGCTTATTAGCTTTGGAGGTATATTTCTTCAGTTATGTATATGGTTCCAATGAAAAAATATATTTTTTTCTATTTCACCAGACTATTGATATAAATGCAATCTCTCTGCTTTCAGTGAAGTTAGAGAGATCCACTTCCATTTAAGTCAATCTGGTTATTATATCATACTCTGTGTTGTCACCTACAGCGTAAACTGGTGTCAAACATAACTGTAATAAAAAATTTAAATTGGACACTAGTACACAATGGGGAGTATTTATTTATTTATTTTTTAAGATTTTTAAAATTTATTTAACAGGGAGGGAGAGAGAGAGAGAGAGAGCACAAGCAGGGGGAGTGGCAGGCAGAGGGAGAAGCAGGCTTCCCGCTGAGCAAGGAGCCTGATGCGGAACTCAATCCCAGGACCCTGGGATCATGCATGACCTGAGCAGAAGGCAGATGCTTAACCAACTGAGCCATGCAGGTGCCCCCACAATGGGGAGTATTTAATATGCAAGGATCAAAGGCATTTACTTTAATAATGTAGATATGAAAAAATGTTATCAGAAAAATGAATGTACCAAAGCATGACATTCAAAAATTTCATAGCTATGTAATTTATATATGCATATGAAACTTTCCCTGATCTACAATGACATAAGAGAAAGCATGTTCAAAGTTTCTTACTCCTCTTTCTCTGAAGATACGATTCTTTTATTGATATATGATCAATTTTTCTTCATAACTTATATTCCTAGGTTATAGAAAAAGAATTTCTCACAAAATTACATACTCTAAAGCATACATGAAAATCCTCCAGTCCTCATCTCATAAATCAAATTAAAATCTGCATGAAATTCTATGGGTACATAAACTGGTTATCAAGTATAACTTTAGGTTCATCCAACTGTCAATGTTAATTAACCATCTATTACATTTGTGGAATTCCTGTGTTGACTAATATAATAGTTGACCCTAGGAAAGTCTGAGCTCCAAATTTATAGTAGGTAATTTAAATAATTTCTCTTAGACATAATGGGACCTCTTTTATTTTTTTATTTTTGAGATTTTATTTATTTATTTGAGAGAGAGAGAGAAAGAGAGAGCTGAAGCAGGGTGAGGGAGAGGCAGAGGGAGAGTGAGAAGCAGATTCTCTGCTAAGCAGGGAGCCTGACATGGGGCCCGATCCCAGGACCTTGAGATCATGACCCGAGTGGAAGGCAGATGCCCAACTGACTAAGCCACCCAGGCGCCCCAAAAATGGGACCTCTTTTAAACCACAATTTCCAACTTACATACCCTGATCCAGTATTAGATTATGAAAAAGCCTATAGAATTACTGATAGCAGCTCTCTGTGACTGTTACTGTGACATAATTTTCATGCAAGCAGATTGACTTTAAAGTTCCTTGAATGCATGACTGAAGGGTATTTGAATTGTTTTGAGTACCCCACTTAGATGATCACCCTTGGTTATATATGAAAGTTCTCTTGCCTCTTTGAGGAATTGTGGCTTGAGTTGATAAAAGTTCATGTCATCCTCTTTATGTTTATGTTCTCATAATTTCTTTACTAACAGTAAGTCTGGCATTAAGTAGAAAAAATACAATATGTTTTCAACTCCATGAATACAATGTTTGAGATGAAAATACTATGCATCTATTACATGAAAGGAATAAGATCCTCTGAAATCCTCACAGAATCTTTGTAGAACACTTGGAAAATCCATGATGTTTTCCTAGGTGTTCAGATGATGTTCGATATTCATTTAGTTACTCACAAATTTTAGTACATTTTAATCCATCAATAACAATTAACCCAAGTCAGGAAGAAAATGCCGTTCTTCTACTAATTCGAAAACCTCAAGTGTAACCTACATTCAAAATTCTTTTCACTGTAAAAGATCAATATGAAAGTGGTCCAACAGTTAAACAGCTGAACTTAAGAAACAGAATAACTTTAAAAATGCAAACTAGCAGTTTCCTTTTTATTGACAACAAAGCCTACTTTTACCTGAGTATGGGAAGGTGGTAAGCCTTTTCGGCCATATACTCCAATCAATGCATCCTTCTGAAGAGAGATATTGAATTTAAGAAACTGTGGCTGATCAATAAAAAGCTGTGATCTCCAGAAGATCCCAGGAGGAACCTCTTGAATTGCTCTTCGGCCAATATCAAGTTCTCCAGAATCTATGGTGTTATTTTCTTGTGTAAATCCACCTAATTTTCCTGAATGGAAGAGATCCATCGAAAAACAATGAAAAAGTAAAACAACAACAACAACAACAACAACAAACAATACCCCCCAAAAGCCTCAAACAACAAAACAGCTTTCCTTTCAAAAAGTTCTTTTCACTAAATGCTCAGGCATTCCATCTTCTGAAAAATGAAATGCTCTCATATAATTTTCACTTTAAAAGCTTTTTTGTGAGCTACTGTTGTTCAATGAATTCTGATTTAGCCTTTAAGATATTTAAGTAAAAATTCTCTGACTTCCCCCAAGGTATGCCTATTACTGAAACTCTTTTCACACCTACAGTCTTTCTTGATCACTTGAAACGCAATTATCTTACAAATATATGTCTTGTTATTTCTTGGGAGAGATTAAGTCTGTTACTAATCAGTCCTTCTAAACGTACCATAGCACTGCAAAGTGTAAATTAAGGCAGAATGGATTATGGAGATTTCTAAATCAATCTTCAAGCAAACAACAAAACCAATCAATGGCACAGATTCACGTAGTTCCCTCTGAACTCTACATTAGAATGAATAAGAACTCAGATGCTGGAAAGGAGGCAGAGAAGGGGGAGTGGGGACATTATGCCGGGGAGGGAAGGAGGAGTAAGTTCAAATTCTCACAAAGATATTCAAGTAGGCTGCCATAACCTTTTTCTTTTGACCCTGACCTCAAATTCACTCACAGCCTCACCAAGCATACCTGCATTACCCCTTTCAATGACCTTCAACCAAGGAACACAACCTCTCTCCTCCCTGAGTCTCTGCCACCTCCTGGTTTTAGGAAACAGATCCAAGACTCATATTTTTGGGTATGGTTTTCCCCTCCTTCCCTCTTTGCTAAGGTTCTTTCTCAGCGGTCTGAAAGGGCACTTGATAGAGGAGGTTTTACAATTTGTGTTAAATAGAAATAAAACCACATTGTCTTTTATTCAGAAAAGGCCCAGGAAGGCTGAGGGACAGGATGAAACTGGAAAATTATCCTCTATCCATTCAAACTATTTAAAGTCACAAAGATGACTTACTACGATTTTTCTTTTAAAAAATATTAATCTGAATATTCATTCAAGTATTACATAATATTACATAATATCTATTACATAATAGCCTCCAGAGAAGTTGTCAACTCAGACTTGTGAACTATCTTACTTTAATGATAGAAGGAGAGAGTCTTCTATGAAAAGTTATTAGTTTAACACTGAGTCCATTTTTGAGCATTTACCAGGGACACAGGACTACAGGTGATAGAAATATAAACCAAAGAACAGAATCTTAGAGATTATATGAGTATCTAACCTGGCTTCCATGGTTTCTGCCATCAAGCAACTAATTATGTGGTTGGGAAGACAACACCGTGAACCTAATGAACTAATGACAATCTAAAACCATATACAGTTAGGTCATATGATAATATAAAAACTCAGATGCTGAAGGAAGGTGATATCACTGTAGGCTGGTGGTTGAAAGATTTCACAGAAGTGTTAAAGTCTGAGGTAAACTTTGAAGGACAGGTAGGGTACAGTTTTTGAGTTGGAGTAAACATTCTGATTAAAAATATGGGAGCGTAGGGGTGCCTGGGTGGCTCAGTCAGTTAAGTGTCCGACTCTTGATTTCAGCTCAGGTCATGATCTCGGGGTGGTAAGATCAAGCCCCACGTCAGGCTCTGTGCTCAGCAGGGAGGCTGCTTGAGATTCTCTCTCTCTCTCTCTCTCTCTCTCTCTCCTTCTCCCTCTGCCCCTCCCCCATCTCTCTCTCTCTCGCAAATAAATAAATATTTAAAAAAAACCATGGACGTGTAATCGGATATGTGTTACAGTGATGGTGAACAGAGAGATCCGTTTGGCTAGAAAGGAAGTTAAGAAAACTGGTTTTGGAGTCAAACTGGGTTTGAATCCGGCTCTGTCAATAACTGGCTGTGTGCTCTTAAGGAAGATATTAAATATCTGGTTCTAAACCTCATCTGTAAAATGGGGGTGATAATAATGCAATCGCAGAACTATTGTAAGAATTACATAAGGCATTATACATAAAGCATTTGGCTGTCAGTATATACTGAGATGGTAACAGGTTTGTCATGGGAGTAACGGAAGATACGGCTAGAAAGGGAGAATGAGATCAGCTTGTGGAAGGCCCCGAATGCCAGCTTAAAGAGTTTGGTCTCCAAAATGAACAGACATTTCTCCAAAGGCATCCAGATGGCCAACAGACACATGAAAAGATGCTCAACATCACATACCATCAGGGAAATGCAAATCAAAACTACAATGCCTCAAAGTTGTCAGACTGGCTAAAATCGACAATGCTAGAAACAACAGATGTTGGCGAGGATTTGGAGAAGAAGGTGCCCTGTGCACTGTGGGTGGGAATGCAAACTGGTGTAGCCACTGTGGAAGACAGTATGGAGGTTCCTCAAAAAGTTAAAAATAAAACCATACTATGATCCAGTAATCACACTACTATTTACCCAAAGAATACAAAAACAGTAATTCAAAGGGATACATGCACCCCTACGTTTACTGCAGCCAAGTTATGGAAGTGGTCCAAGTGTCCATTGACAGATGAATGGATAAAGAAGATGTGGTATATATACACAATGGAATTATTAATCAGCCATAAAAATAATGACATCTTGCCATTTACAATGATGTGGATGGAGCTAGAGAGTATAATGCTAAGTGAAATAAGTCAGTCAGAGAAAGACAAATACCATATGATTTCACTCATATGTGAAATTTAAGAAACAAAACAAGTGAGTAGGGTTGAAAAAGAAAGAGAGAGAGGGAAACAAACCAAGAAACAGACTCTTAACTACAGAGAACAAACTGATGGTTACCTGAGGGGAGGTGGGTGGGGGATGGGTGAAATAGGTGATGGGGATTAAGGGGGGGCACTTGTGATGAGCACAGGGTGATGTATGGAAGTGATGATTCACTATATTGTACTCCTGAAACTCATATTATGCTGTATGCTAGAATTGAAATAAAAACTTAAAAAATCGATACTTGAAGTTGACTTAATATGGGTAAATTGTACTTCAGTGCCATAAAAGCATTTACTTTTCCTATGTTGTGTGGTGTATGCATGTGTGTGTGTGTGTGTGGGCACATGCACACACACGTGTTTATAATCAGGAGAAACAGAATTCCGGATTACTAAGGTAAGTGTCTTGTGATCACAGATGAGTATGGCAGATATCCAAGTTATGCCCACTGGGGTCTAGAATAATTCACAATAAATTCACGCTTATAGATAAATGTGAAGTTTGAGGGAGAGTATATTACTTGTAAATGCTGGGGATTGTCTTCTACCTGGCCTACCATATCCTACAATGACAAGTGAACCTTTGGTTGCAAAGGAATTATAAGGTAAAGGAAGACCATCTGGCTAAAGGTGAAATGAAGTCATATTCAAGGACATTAAAGGCATACAGTAGTCCTGTTTATCCCTGGTTTCACTTTCTGTTGTTTAAGTTACCTGCTGTCAACTGTGGTCGGAAGGCAGATGATCCTCCTTCTGACGTATCCTCAGAAGGCTAATAGGAGCCTCACACTACATCACAATGCCTACATCATTCACCTCACTTCATCTCTCCACAGAGGCATTTTACCTCACCCCATATTACCACAGAAAGAAGGGTGAGTAAGGAGAGTAAGATATTCTGAGAGAGAGAGACCACATTCGCATAACTTTTATTTTACTGTATTGTAACTGTTCTTTTTTATGGTTAGTTATTGTTAACTTCTTATTGCACCTAATTTATAAATTAAACTTTATCATGGGTATGTACGCATAGGAAAAAACACAGTACATAGAAAGTTTGGTAGGATCCATGGTTTAGGCATCCACTGGGGGTCTTCGGACACATGCTCTTGCAGGTAAGGGGGTCTACCATAGTGAGAAGCCTGGAAGTAGAGACACAAGACAGGATATGGTTGCCAGAACCCAGGTATGAGGCAGGAGGGGGCTGTACAAGAAAGCTTAACAAAAAGTCATTATTTCCAGTCCCACCTCCTCTTTTTCTCTTGATGTCCATAACCATGGCAGTGATTAACACATCAGCTACCGGGTCTGTTTTTCTTTAACTAATAATTTAGTAATATGATATGCTCTAGGGAATAAAAATTAAAAACTGGGTTATAGCAATCCTTGTAATTTTTTTTATGTATCAGCTCACAGATTATAAACTACATCATTCACTGAAATATCAAATATTTATTTACGATAGTAATACATATTCATTCTAGCGAAATTAGAACATAGAGCTAAATACAAAGATAAAAACATATAATCTGACCACCCAGAGATTATGTTCATTTCCTCTCTAATCAGACATCATTCTTTATTCATAGAAAATTTTAAATACCTGAGGCCAAATTTTACTTTACATTTTGGATGTTTCTCTGCACTTAGCACCTACATATGTCGTAAGTTAGCTTTTTTTCTTTTTAAAGATTTTATTTATTTATTTGAGAGAGAGAGAGACAGCATGAGAGGGGAGAGGATCAGAGGGAGAAGCAGGCTCCCCGCCAAGCCGGGAGCCTGATGTGGGACTCGATCCCAGGACTCCGGGATCATGACCTGAGCTGAAGGCAGACGCTTAACCATCTGAACCACCCAGGCGCCCCTCCCCCCTTTTTTTGTTTTGGAGAGGGAGGAAGAAAGTGGGGAGAGAGAGAATCTTAAGCAGGCTCCACACTCAGCGCGGAGGACACGGGACTTGATCTCACAAACCTGAGATCATGACCTGAGCTGAAATCAAGAGTCAGTTGCTTAACCGACTGAGCCACCCAGGGGCCCCCATAAATTAGTTTTTAATGAAAAGATTCAAGAGGGCGGAAAGAGAAATGGAACTAACTTTACTGAAAGCCTATGATATGTCAGGTAGTTTCACCTATTTTATCTGTTTTGAATTTCAAAAAAAACTCCATGAGATTGATATTATTTTGAGATGAAGAGACTAAGGCTCAGAGAAGTAAATTATTTGCCCAAAGTGAGTGGTAGAGTCAAGATTCAAAGTGAGGTCTGCAAAACTCCAAAACTATGTGTCTTACATAGTCATCAGTAAAATCTTCATTTTTTTATTAAAAAAAAATTTTATTTTAAATTACTAAGTTTTGAGTGTGTCTAATTCATATAAAATCAGATGTGGTAAAACCCATCGAACCACACTAGAGAATCTGCTTGGCTTTCAATTTTAGGATATACAGTTATAGGTTTTTCTATACTTATTTTTTAAAAGATTTTATTTATTTATTTGAGCGAGCGAGAGAGAGCAAGCGCACTAATGAGCGGGGTGGGGGGAGGGTTAGAGGGAGAGGGAGAAGCAGGCTCCCCGCTGAGCAGGGAGCCTGACACGGGGCTCGATCCTAGGACCCTGAGGTCACCACCCGAGCTGAAGGCAGAAGCTTAACCAACTGAGCCACCCAGGTGCCCCTATACTTATTTTTATTAGAAGAAATGACCAGTTCTTATGAAATAAAAACTGCCATGGATAGTATAACATGATATTCCTTGAGTAATAATTTATACTAAATTCCTAACAGGTTTTTGTCTTTTGGTTGACTTCCACATGAAACTATTTTTAAAATACTGAATAAAGTAGTAGTCCTTTTTCCCACGAAGATTGGTTTGTATACGTGTCATATTTAAATATGGAAATGGCTCATATTTGGACTCATTCGTCAAGTTCGTACATCACTAAGGCTATCATCATACTTTATTAATAAGTTCTATTGTTACTTTCCAAGGCTTATGTGATTTAATCTACTCAATGGTGTTGATCCTATGCAGTGCTGCTATAAAGCGTTTTTAGCAGCTTTAATAGCATACCTGTGCTTTGAATGCTCATAAGCATAAAATGGTGCTCATCACAGAATTTTTTTTCCCCCAACCATCATCTTGGCCCAAGCATTAGCTGTGGAAATAGTAATCAAGTTGTGACTTGCAGGGTTTCAGGTTTTGCTTTGTTGCTTTCTCTATATACTGATTTCAAGGGGTTAAGATTTTTCTCACAGAAATGATATGTGTGTGTACCATTGTGTCAATATGTGTGTTTACTTAACCAATTAGTCCCACAGCAATTAAACAGGTGGCTCTTTTTCACAAAGAAGGTTCTTTCATTTGTAAAACAAAAGAACCAAGGTTGATTGGATGTGCTTGAATGGGGGCAATAGTAGTTGAGATAATTGTTTTCTTGTCTCCCTGTAATGAAAAAGACTGACTAATCATAACATCACAGCATCTCAGAGTTCAAGTGCCCATGGAAGTCATTTACTCCAGGAGTCTTTAAGTAAGAGGACCCATAGACCTAGGTATGAAGACTATGTGAAGACTTCTTTTCCCTCCCTTCCGTCCGTCCATCCTTCCTTCCTTCCTTCCTTCCTTCCTCCTTCCTTCCTTCCTTCCTTCCTTCCTTCCTTCCTTCCTTCCTTCCTTCCTTCCTTCCTTCCTTCCTTCCGTTCCTTCCCTCCCTCCCTCCCTCCCTCCATACTTTTTTTGGGAAGATTTTCAATGAGAAAAGGAGTAGTCTGCTTTAAGGAAAGTAATTTCTAGAACCTCAATAATTTCCATATGTAGACTCTCTTTACAACAGAAGGGCATACCTCTCACATATTCAGAATCTTACTATGACACACTGTCTTGAGCATAAAGCTTCTAATGTGGGGCACCTGGGTGGCTCGGTCGTTAAGCGTCTGCCTTCGGCTCAGGTCATGATCCCAGGGTCCTGGGATCAAGCCCTGCATCCGGCTCCCTGCTCCGCAGGAAGCCTGCCTCTCCCTCTCCCACTCCCCCTGTTTGTGTTCCCTCTCTCGCTGTGTCTCTGTCAAATAAATAAATAAAACCTTTTAAAAAAAATAAAGCTTCTAATGTGCCAAACAAAGGCAAAATTGAAAGTATTTTTGTCGGTGAAGCCTCCTTTATTTGAGACACCATAAAAAAACCCAAGTTAGGGCTTCAGTGTTTTTCCCTGTCTTGCATGTATTTCTATCAAGGCCAAAGTGTGGCATTAAGAACTGGAATATTGGGCGCCTGGGTGGCTCACTTGGTTAAGCAACTGCCTTCGGCTCAGATCATGATTCTGGAGTCCCGGGATCGAGTCCCGCATCAGGCTCCCTGCTCGGCGGGGGGTCTGCTTCTCCCTCTGACCCTTCCCCTCTCATGCTCTCTGTCTCCCATTCTCTCTCTCAGATAAATAAATAAAATCTTTAAAAAAAAAAAAAAGAACTGGAATATTTAAGACTGTTGTTAGGTTTTGAAGTCTGATACATCAAGAGGGAGAGAGAACAAGTTTATTTGGTGACCTCATTATCCATCCCAACCACTGGCAGAGAATGCTCTTCACTGGCAGAAAAGTTTCATGACTATGAAGACAACATCCGTGAGGTAAGAAATATTAAGGCAGTGATGCCTTATTCGATCCAACTGCCAAACTCATGACAAGGATCTGTGCTCTGTCTCTCTACTATCGCCTTAGAGTAGGAATTCAGAACTGTGATGATTGTGACAAAATGTATTATTACTTTATTTGAACTGAAGAAGTAAGTCAGACTTTTTCTGACAGAAAGTTTCACTTTAATGAGTCCTAGCTCTGCCAGTAAATTATATAGTATTTCTCATAAAGTAAATGAGCCAATTAGAGGTATTTAAAGCATATGCTACAACAAAAGCATTCAAAAGATGTTATAATAAAAAAGGTGAATTAAAATGAACAGAAGTTGGGGCGCCTGGATGGCTCAGTTGGTTAAGCATCTGCCTTCTGCTGGGGTCATGATCTCCTTGCTCAGCGGGGAACCTTCTTCTCCCTCTCCTTCTGCTGCTCCCCCTGCTTGTGCTCTCTCTCTCTCTGTCAAAAAAGTGAATAAAATCTTAAAAAAATAAAATAAAATGAACAGAACTCCCATTTTCCATGCCATTCTGTGTATACCAGATTAAACACAGCCACTAAATAAAAGAGTAACAGGCACAATTAGTAGTGTTTTGCTAAGCCTTGGGAATGCTTTTTATGGGTATACTTCACAGAAGCTGAGAAATGGGTGGATTTGGGAGACTGGGTAACAAATATTTTTGAAAGCAGGTATTTGTCACTTCTGTTCTTTCCATATGACTGACAAAGAAATGTGATGGAGCCGACAGCTTGTAGACCGCTAAACACACCTTTTAGAAATAGATCACAACGTGATTCTTGACATATGACTAATAAGGATTTCAAATAGTCGAACGGCATCACTCTAAAAAAACCCTTTCCTTCCCATCTGCTTATTTTGTAGCAAGACTTCTTATATTTATATTTATAAAAAAGAAGAAATCCAGGAATAAAATTGATAGTGAATCACCTTCCTTTGCTTCTGTAATAGATAACATCCACCCATGACTACATGAACTCTTTGGAAAAGTCCCCATTCATCTCATTCAGAGAGGTATCGGTTTGCTTTTTATATTTAATAGTTATAAAAACAGTTCACATAGTTATATAATAATTAGGTTGATTTTAGTCAAATGTGTATAACTAATAATTATAAGCACAAAATTCCATACAAAAGAAAACAGGTTTTTAAAATATTTATAAGTCTTACGGTTGCAGGAAATACGTTTTAATTTAAATGTGTATTCCTATTTTGTCTTCAGGCGCAAGAACTAAATAGTTTGAAGATCATGTATCTAGTCTAGCTTTTCCTCTGAAATAGGACTCTCACTTTAAAGTGCCCATCCACTTCTATTTGCTTCCAATTGTTATGCCATTTAGAATGAATTTATTTTGGGGGGCGTGGGTGGCTCAGTCGGTTAAGCATCTGCCCTCAGCTCAGGTCATGATCCCAGGGTCCTGGGATCGAGTCCCATGTCAGGTTCCCTGCTCAGCGGGGAGCCTGCTCCTCCTTCTCCCTCTCCCCTCCCCGCCAAACATGCTCTCTCTCTCTCAAATAGATAAAATCTTAAAAAAAAGAATGAATTTATTTTGAATTGAAGTCTTACAATGTGTCTTTTCTAAAAGGTAGATGCAGACCTGACCTCTCATTATAATCAAGTGATGTAGCGGGACATGGCTGACTTTACTTAAATCCACTGAGCCAGCAGCTTAGGTTAGTGTAACATTCTTGCTAAAGCCTCCAGTGTGAATGTCAGGGGACCGTAGTTGTGTGAAGGCACTTTGTCTTTCTAAATTCTGCACTACTGCTTTTCAAGTCCTGGCTCTTCTCTCATTTGGCCAAGTCAAGTGTGGTCATTCCTGTTAGCGTTTTCAAATGCTCTTTATTGGTTGGCACCACACCTGGAAGTCAGTGAGCCATTGACACAGTTTGATAAACTTGTAAATACTCGAGCAACCTTTTCCTCTGAAGCTCATCAGTCCTCCCAGATAAAAGCCTGGACACAGATGTCTTTCATCATGTCCTGAATGCCAGAACACTTTGGCTTCAGAGGAAATAAAAGGAGGGACAGTTCTGGTGCTCTCTATCCTCCCTCACTGAGATCACTCCATCCTTAAGCCCCCGGAGCCTGAACTTGGGAATGATCATAGGAAATGGGAAGGTTGTTTGTAGGCTTTACTAAGAGAAAGAGGAGGAAAAATGGAGGAAAAAATAGACAGGGCAGCAGAGCGCCCTGTAGTTATTCTAAACTCAAAGCGTGTAGGTTAGGAATCAAACTAATTAAAGCCTTCACAGTAAGAGTGAGGTCTACCATGTCTTCAAACACAACAGGGTATCATCTTGAAGATTTTTTTCCAACGTGTCCTGTTGCGTCTGAATGTGGGAACCACTAGCAGTCTTTTTACTTACTAACTGTGAATTTCCCTTTCATCAGTAAGTATGTGTCAAAACAGTCTCAACGTCTTAAAACACGGTTCTTCAGAGTGTGAACACATAAAGAGACCACATCCCCAAAGCTATTGTTACTCCTCTCCCTCTTAGGTGATTCCCCGTTTATAGGAAAACGCATCGAGAAAATTTTTTCAGTAAAATTGGCATTTTTCAGATACTGCATTAACCATGCGTTGAACTTTGAGATATTGTATAAATAATAATTTACCCAACCCTAGATGTTATAAGGACAAAATGGAACACTTAAATCAGACTGGTAACTAGGAGGTTTGGTATCTGTCTGAAAATTATTTTGTGACATCAGAAAAAACAGAGATGCAAAATACTCTTTTGCCATTCCGTATCAGGAAACTGCTGCCTGCATATGTGAGTAAACAAGCCCATAATTATTAAAATGGAAAGGCAGAAAAGACATCCAACTGTAGAAGTCTAACTCAGTTGTTGAGGAGGGTGAATGACGATATCATTTGAAGTCCCACAGAGGCACTAATAATTAAGATGTCAGGAAGCAAAGGTAGGCATTTACAATCAATAGCCCACCCTCCACTTCTATGACTTAACCTTGGATTCACACCCTGACTTTGAGATCTCTAAGAGAACATATCTTTTTTTTTTTTAGATTTTTATTTATTTATTTAACAGAGAGAGAGAGCGAGCGAGAGAGGGAACACAAGCAGGGGGAGTGGGAGAGGAAGAAGCAGGCTTCCCGCCGAGCAGGGAGCCCGATTACGGGGCTCGATGCCAGCATGCTGGCATCATGACCCAAGCAGAAGACAGACGCCCAACGACCGAGCCACCCAGGCACCCCAGAACATATCTTTTTATAAACAACCACATGCCACAACTTAACATTGTGGACACAGAGTGTGACATCACAAGCGGAGTGAATTAAAACATAACTACCTTGCGAACATAGTTTAATGAACAAAATAAATACAGCACCTAATTAAGGAACTATTGCACATGGTAACACAAGTGTATAAACAATATTGAATAAAACACAAGGCACCTGCAGCTCTGTTAGCCCATTTCTTCAAATCATAGTCAATCTTTAACTTCTATAAAATTTGATTCTCTGAAATTGTCCAGTATTTGAGGATATTCATACATGATGAACAATAATGTAAAGTTTAAAAGCACTGGAATTATTTTGTTTAAACAGGATGAATCATATATATATGTATATATACATACACACATATATATGTAGTTTTTAAATTCGTACTCAAACAAAAGGAGTTGAAAAATTTTTTGTTCATACCTAATTGACATAAAACATTATATTAGTTTCAGAAGTACAATAAAATGACCTGACATTTGTATACAATGTGAAGTAATCACCATAGTGAGTCTTGTTATTTTTTAACATTAACAATTATGTAATTAATATAATTACAACTTTTTTCTTGTGATGAGAACTTTTAAGATCTACTCTCTTAGTGAGGGAAACAAACCATAAGAGACTCTTAATGATAGAGGATAGAGAACAAACTGAGGGTTGATGGAGGGAGGTGGGTGGGGGATGGGCTAGATGGGGGATGGGCATTAAGGAGGGCACTGTGATGAGCACCAGGTGTTGTATGTAAATGATGAATCACTGAACTGTACTCCAGAAACCAATATTGCGCTGTATGTTCACTAACTAAAATAAAAAAAAAAAGATCTACTCTCTTAGCAACTTTCAAATATCCAATACAGTATTATTAACTATGATCACCATGCTGTACATTATACCCCATTACTTATTTATTTATTTTATAACTGGAAATTTGTACAAAAGGAGTGTGTTTTTTGTTTTTTTTTTTTTTTGATTGGAGAAGTAATTTGCCAGAGTTATACTAGCCAAAATTTATGGCTTTTTATTTGTCTTATATGATCCCAAACTATTCTATGCTAAATTTTGGCATTTGTCTTATTGTTCCTTTCAAATAAAGTAGTGTTGAAATATCCTGCCACAGTACCCTCTATTTTTCCCTATAGGTATGCATTTGCTAACTCATTATAATTGCCTGCTTGATTTCTATCTTGCCTAGCAATTCACATGCTCTGAGAACAACTGTGATTATCTTTTATTTTTTTTCACTGCTATATTAAAGCCTTGCTCTGTGCATGGCACATAATATATGCTCAATAAATAACTGTACAATACTATGCATTCAAAGGGATATTATGGATATGATTCCTTTCATAAAATCCAAATAACTAATAATAAGGATTTCCATCATTACTTTAGAGAATAATCTTGATGCTGATTTAAAGATGTATCTTCTTAAAAATTTAGCTACAAATTACAAGCGCATGATCTAAAACTCTGTTAAAAAGAGTGAACTCATAATTTTTGTCATGTATCAAATACCTGTCATGTTCCAATCACTGCCTGGCAGCCTACATGCATGATTTGATTTAAACCTCAGTACTACTGCGTGGAGAAACAGGAGGTTAGGGAAGGTCATTTATGTAAAGCCACCCAGTAAGTGACAGAGCTTTAATTCTTAACCAAATCTACCAAGATTTGCTCTGTGTATACTTTGCAAGGCACTGTGTTGGGCTCTTTATATACTTTATAGCATTTAGTCATACTATTTTCACCTATTCGCTTGACAAATACTAATTGAGCACCTTTTACATGTCTATCACTGTGCTGAGGGCTTGGGACAAAGCAGTGGAAAACAGATATGATCTGTGCTTCATACTCTAGCAAAGAAGACATACATTAAGTAGTAATAGTGATAGCCACTTACCATTTTTCAAGCATTTATTACATACTACACACCGTTTTAAGTATTTCCATTGAATCCTTAAAACTGTTCTAATGATGAGAAAACTTAAGGCCAAAGAAGCTATATATATATATACCTTGTCCCAAGTAACAAAGCCATTAATGATCAGAACTAGGATGTGAAGCCAGGT
Organism: Halichoerus grypus; assembly: GCF_964656455.1. Taxonomy (NCBI): domain Eukaryota; kingdom Metazoa; phylum Chordata; class Mammalia; order Carnivora; family Phocidae; genus Halichoerus; species Halichoerus grypus. The sequence continues at coordinate 194,592,720 of NC_135714.1, forward strand.
GGGTTGGCTTAAAAGCCTATACTCTATCTCCCTCCTATACTGTTTTTTTATTAGAGTATGGCGTGATGAACAGCCAGATTGTGGAGAGCCCTGTGAATCATTTAAAGGCATCTGATGGAGTCTAGGTCACTGGAGGGTGTCAGGCAGGGTACTGATATCTCAAATTTGTGTTTGAAGACTCTGTGAGCAAGACTAGAGACAAAACAGCCCAGACAGAAGGTGGGCTTCTATAATCCAGGTGAGAGATGATGGGTCCAAGAGATACTGTGGAGTTAGAACTGACAGGACTAGAGAATTTATTGAATCTGGAGGTGAGAGAGTAGGAGGAGCCAGACATGACTCCTGAACTTCTGGCCCAGGTAAGTAGGTGAATGACGATGCCATTTCCTGACCCAAAAAGCTCCAAAGGAGAGGCAAATTTGGAAAGAGAGATGATACGGCAACTGTGTTTTCCAAAAGATGGCCACCACGATATCTTCCATCGCACATGCTCTCATGAAATGAATCCCTGCCATTTCCCCACACAAGACAGCGTTTAATTCTCCTTCCCACGAATCTGGGCTGATCTTACTGACTTTCTTGACCAACAGGATGTAATGGAAGTGACATCCTCAAGCGTCCAATATTGTAGGAGGTGAGAAGGCTTGTAACTTCTGTGTGGGTCTCTTGGAATGCTCCCTCTTGGGATACTTCTCTTCAGAACCAGCTGCTATGCTCTGAGAATTCCAAGCCCCACAGAATGCTCTGGTCAGCAGCCGCAGTTGAGTTCCAGCCAACACACAGCACCAAGTGCCAGCCATGAGAGTGAGCCACCTTGGACTTCCAGCTCAGTGAAGCTTTCAAACAGCCCCAGCTGACATCTGAAAGCAACTGCATGAAAACACCCAAGCACTATCACCAGAGTTTCCCAGTCAATCTACAGAATCAGGAGAGGTGATATCAACCGTTCTCTTAAGCCACTGAATCTGGATGTGGCTTATTATGCAGTAACAGAGAACTAAAGTAGTCGATGGGTTCAGTTTTAGACCTGTGAAGTTTGAGGCGCTTGGAAGACACCCAGGTGGAGAAGTTCCAAAGGGCCTTGGATAGATTTTGCCTAGGGATGTCTGGAGCTCAAAGAGAGGGAAATATCTATGCCTCACATACTGATTTGGGAGTAGGTAGAATGTAACGTAGCACATAGCATACAGAATGTGACCGAAGCCTGGAGAGCAGTTAAGAGAACCTCGAGGAATCATATTCCAAAAAAGAGCAGAGTCCTGAGTAACGGCAATGCTGAGGGATCAGACAGAGAAAGATGAGTCAACTCAACAAACTGAGAAGTCATTGCCAAAGAGTCAGGAAGAGAGCCAAGGTGAACGGGGATCACAGAAGCTAAGAGAAAAGAGCATTTCAATTAGGAGGGATAGGTTAACAATTATAGGCTACCAAGAACTCAAATATGATAAAGATGGAAGAGTATTCACAGATGCTACCAACATAGCAACTGATAACCCAAGAAGACATCGGTTTCAATGCATTGTGGTAGAGAACAGCCATGAGAAAGGGGTATGTACAAAGCGAAGAAATGAATATGGTGAATACAGATGCTCTGCTCATGAAGGCTGGATGTGAAGGGAGAAGGGACAAATAGGGTAGAGCTATGGTAGAACGGGGAGTCAAGGGGTTTTTCGCTTTTTTTTAAAGACGTTGAGAGGCCTCCATAGGTTCACATGTTGACGGGAGGTGTCAACAGTGGGCAAATTTGGAAGATATAGAATGGGATCAAGAGTGCTCATGGCAAGATGAGCCTTGAATACAAGGCAAAGAGTGGAAGTACAGATCCAGACATGCAGAGGAATGAGGATTTGTTTTTAAGAAATTAAGAGAACTTCCTGGGGAGGTTTCTATTTGTGGTTGAATAGAAGGGTCCATCTGTTGAGAGCTGGGGTTCTGAGGACAGTAGGAAGATCTGGAACAATGTGGAAGAGAGTTTGCAAGGGAAATAAAGTAGGGCGGCCAGACTGTTGGAGTCAGTGAGCCAGGAGATGGGTATTATGATTCCCTCTTTACACGTGAGGAAATTGAGGCTCCAAGAGGTTAAGTAACTTGCTCAAGGTTAGAAAGTAAATAAATGAAGGAGCTAGGATCTGAATATAGGCCTGTGTCATTCTTTCCAGTACATTAGGCTAAATGAATTCCTTGGTCCCAGGGAATAATTCTAATTTCTGGAAAGAGACTGGTATTGGAAGCTGAAAAGCCTCATTCTCACCTCTATATTCACATTGTCCACTTCCATCAGTTTTGCCTGAGACCCCACACTTCTGACATCTCATCTTTAAAACTGGCAGTCAAAGATGGTCTTGTGGAATATAACAGAAATTCTTCTTTTATATACTAAATACCACACAGACGCTTCCATTCAAATGGGCTTACAAGCTAGCTTGGAGTTTCCTGACGCCTTAACAGCATGAGTGTTCCTTAGAACTGTATTTATAAAAAAAGAATAAAATAGGACTGCATAAACAAAAGTACTGTATTTAGAAGCCGTGACTCAATTGTCTCATTATGTTTAGCACAGTTAATTCTCCTAATGAGCTTTGTTCTGAATTCTAAGGCTCTCTTAACGGTGGTAATCTTGAATTTCTAAAGAGATGATGTGATAGGCTTCTCTGGATAAAGCTGAGGTCGTGGACGATGGTGTCTGGACAGTGCAGGATCACAGGCTTCTCTGGATAAAGCTGAGGTCATGGACGATGGTGTCTGGACAGTGCAGGATCATCACAGGGGTTTAAAAACTGTGATTTTCAGGTACCTCCTCTGTCTTGTAAATACAGTCCCCTCCTGCCCCCCTGAACCCCATGACTGTAAGTATTTAAGAGATACATACCAAGAATCTTTACTTGGAAAAACAGAAATAAGAATTCCTTATAATTTAGGGTTTTTTTTTGGGGGGGGTGCTATTCGAGAAATAATAAAGAAGACAAGTGACTACTAATTAGGTCCCACTTTGTGGACAAGGTCTGAGCCCAGAGATAGCCTTCCTTTCCATAAGGAGAAATGACTATGAATCCCCAGTCCAGCTGACAGCTGGAGGATCAGTTTTTCTCCAGAGCTCCTAACTCATCCTGGGGCATCTGGTGCCTGTTCCTTACGTGGGGGTCTTCTTTACAAGGCTAGGAAGAAGGTTCTTTCCTTCCGTGTACGTACAGTCCTACAGGCTCATGGGAGTCAACTGTCCGCAGTGCATTCTATGATCATGTGGGGGAACTCCAGTCTCTCCTAGAGGAGGGGACTTTCAGAGCAGCGTTACTGAAACTGTGGGCCAGCATCCTTTGTAAACTGTGAAATTTTGGGAGTGTCAACCAGCACTTGTATAAATGGGAAATGCAGCAGAGTGAGAAAACCAGGGTGCATGTCACAAAATGAGGAGAAGCACTATTTTGGGAAACGTATTTCAGATGGGTATGTGCATGGGTCTGTGGATTTTGACATAATGTGGATTTCTTACTGCAGTCATAGAGAAGAGTTTAAAACTCTATTAGCTCCATAGAATTTCTGAAGCCATATGTACATGATGTTCTTTTTTTTTTTTTTTTTTAAGATTTTATTTATTTGACAGAGAGAGAGAAAGAGAGTACAAGCAGGGGGAGCAGCAGAGGGAGAGGGAGAAGCAGGCTCTCCACCAAGCAGGGAGCCCGATGCGGGGCTCGATCCCAGGACCCCGGGATCATGACCTGAGCTGAAGTCAGATGCTTAACTGACTGAGCCACCCAGGTGCCCCCATGATGCTCTTTCAAATGATCCCAGTTTATTCCAGGGTTGTCCTGAAATCTTCTTGCAGGATCTGAACCACGAAAGCACCTTGACCAAGGTTACAAAGTAAACAGGTAAAGAAGCTAAGGATTTGAACATGGTTTATGTGAGCTGAGGAATGCTGCCGATTCAAGCAGAGAAGGTACTCCCTGGCAGAATACCAGGGACCAGCATGAGGCTGTGGGAGCATCTCTCAATCCATAGCTCTCTTGGTATTATGCTGCTTAAGTATTGTGAAACTAATTAGCTGCGCTCTATTTTCATCTTAACCATGATAAAAGGTTAGGATGTTGTAAAACTAAACATATCTACAATTAGCCTTTCTCTTTTTAGTCTAATTTCTTGAGTCTAAAAAAAAGTTTCCTCCACGTGTGGTTAGTACGTGCCATCAGGCTCTTTTCATAGAAACCATCCGCTTTAAGAGACAGGCTACATTTTAATCTACAGAAACCCAAAATAAACACTCTTAAGCAGTTCGTCTGTGTGTTATCAGTGTATACAAAATTAAACAATTGTTCACTTAATCGCAATTTAGCGGTTCATCTGTGTGTTATCAGTGTATAAAAAATTAAACAATTGTTTACTTAATTGCAATTTCCCCCACCTACAGTTTTCATTACTAATACGTTACCACGTATAGTTTCTTGGAACATGTGAAGCTTTTTATCAAAAGGCTCCATACAGGTGTGGGGCAAAGGGTGTTTATTATTACTATGAAAATCTAACATCTTATAAAATTCCTCAGGCTCCCTAAGAAGGAAGAGAAATGCCATAAAGTTATGTTGTTAAAATAAAACAGAAGATGAGAAAACAGAGAACAGAAAAATGATAAAGGCATTAGTCATGGTGAATGGGGACGTGTCAAATGGCAGCATATATATATATATATATATATATATATATATATAAATAAATATATATTATGTTATCTATAAATACACAGTAGCTTCTTTTTAGTCTTGCAAAGAAACTAGCCACATGAGGACGGACATAATTGATGCCAAAGCAGAATACAAATACACGAGATAAGAAGAAACAAAGGGGGAAGAAAAGCTTGGGAAATGCTTAAAGGCAGACAATATATTTATGTCACAAAAAAAGGTATCTTGATCCAGTTGCTTTGAAATATAAAGTATTATGACATTTTGCAAAAAGTCAGAGATTGCCAAGCGTCAAAATACACACAAACACACGTATCAAAATAACGGACAAGTACATATAATATAAATATACACATGTATATATACATTTTCCTGGGTGTTTATATGGAAAAACGAAAGAAAGCATTCTCGAACTTCTTAAATTCTGTTTTTAATTCAGAACCAAATGATCTGAAGGTCTGTTAGCCCAAAGTGCAAACTTTTGAAGGTTTACAGAAAGGACAAGCAGAGGAAAGGTCAATAAATTAAAATCCTTTAATGTGTCTTGTATTTGAAAGCTTTTATAACAAAATTAATATAGTATTCCAACTCCATATGCTAGTTGAATGAAAAAAGCTTAATACACCCAAGATATAATATACGAGATGATATACTGAAGTATAGCCTATTTACAGACTAAAAATAAGACAAAATACACACTTGCAGAGGGAAAGCCGGAAAAGCCTAGCCATCAAATCAGAAGGCAGAAAATCGTATTATTCCTATAATAAAAATGTGAACTTCCAATCTTTCAAGTAAGTGAATAAAAACCCCCTCATTAAAAGATGACATCCGTATTTCCAAAATCTTTTCCCTCTCCCAGATATAACTGGATGTGACATGGATAAAAATAAATTTATGGAAAAGAGATGTTAAAAGAAACACACAAGACACATAATTTTTTCGCTTACCATTGTCGCCAGAAGGTAATGATACAGTGTTTGTTGGCATAGTATCAGAATTCACTTTTCCATTCTCAAATGTGTCATTTTCAGTCTGCTGTAACTGCCAGTTGAGGCCAAAGAGATGCATTGCTGGGGGCAAAGAATACAAGTTGTTTAAAGGTCTGCTGTTTTTAGGCAGTAGAGCAAACGGTAAACATGTTTATAACAAGATTCATATGTAAAGTGAAAATTTCCATGTTCTGGAATACCAAAGATAATTGCACATAAAAATTAGAAAGGAAACCGTTCCTCAAACAAATGCAGCTTAGGTAGCGATGCTGTGCAATATTGGTACCAGGAGGCTCTCAGGAATGAATGATTATTTGCTCTGCTCTGTCTGAGTTCCACTCCTCTCTGTCATTTAGGTAAGTGGTCGAATGCTCTGTAGCAGCGTCCGCCAAACCTGCTGGAGCTCAGGCCACTTGCACAGGCGGAATACTTAGTTGCAACATCTGTAGATTCTCAAGAAACATGATGCTGTTCATTTGGATTAAGGTAAAAAGTAACAACTGGTCTCCCAGATAGATCTGCTGGCATATGAAATGATCAGAATGGATTTTTATGCACAAAATGTAGTAATATTTGAATAGTCTAGACTTAAGATGAGTTTATGACATTCAATTCATCAACGGCACAGATGAAGCAACACGCTATGTGTCAGGTAATTTCACGCAGAGTTTCTGATGTGGGTATGATACTCTTAGAAATTTATAAAAATTTTGTAAACGTGTTTACTAATTTTCTTTATTTGAAATATTTAGAAAATAGACAACTATAAGACTTTATACATTTATAAATGTAATATACTTAAAATTTTTTATATTATTTTTCTTAATTTATTTGAAGTACTTACAAGAATAACCCCTGTGATATTGACCACTAACCCTCAACTAAACTTTCATTTGTGTTCCACAGAATACAGTTTCAGAATTAATCCCTAAGGAGGCTAAATACCCCTAGGGAAACCCAGGGATGATCATATTACCGTATCACGGAAGATTTTTTTTGGACATTATTTGACATTTCACCATATATATATATGGAATTTACCAGAGAGGTGAACAAAGACATAGTGTTCAAGAAGTATTGTTAGAAATAGTGTGATGACTACCACTGTCAAAAGGCAAGTCCTTATTAAATATGTAATATATGTAGTAACACAATTAAATTGGCAGGGTAAAGAGCAGGGGCTTTAGATGGCGTTAGATTTTGGTTTAATCTTCAACTTAGGATTTAGCCTTGGACAAATGATGGAATATTATTAACATTCGTTTTACTTAAAAAATGAGGTTGGTTAAACCTACCTTACTTAATTGATGTGAACTTTCTAGACAGGATAGGTCTACGGGGGTATATCACGGACAGCTGATACATAGCAGGACCGTTCTTAGTACATAGGGACTTCATTTATTTATTGACTCTAGATTAAAGAACTATCTTTTTTAAAGATTTTATTTATTTATGAGAGAGAGAGAGAGAGGGAGGGAGGCAGAGGGAGAAGTAGGCTCCCCATGGAGCAGGGAGCCCGATGTGGGGCTCGATCCCAGGACCCTGGGATCACAACCTGAGCTGAAGGCAGACACTTAACCGACTGAACCACCCAGGTACCCCTAGATTACTGAACTCTTTGAAGTCACCTGACCAGACCACGCTGCCTCTCAATAAATAGTTCCTTCTGTCTGTAAGGCTCTTCATCCACTGTAAAATACCCATTCATTGCTCAGATGGTAGACACCAACTTTGTGGGGTAGCCTTCCCTGACTGGGTTAAGCATCTCTTCCAAGACCGCTTTCATTCACTTTTGTACCTCCGTTACCTTATCTGGTGCCCAATACCTAGTAGGTATTAATAAGTGTTTGTAGGTAAATGAAATGTATGTTCTGATGTTTGCAAATCTAAGAAAACACTGTTGTGGATAAAAATATAGTAATTTAAGGGAACAGTTAATAAACATAAATAAGTAAATGGCCAAGAATAGAGTGTTATATTATTAATAAATAATTAATGACTATATTAGCATAATGGTATATGAAAAGCAGTTGAGTGGAAGTCCACTAGTACTTTATATAATTAAAATTAAAAAAAAAAAAGATTCGATAGTTTGAGGGTATTCTACACGTTTCACATTCTTTTGTTAACAACTCCTGATATAAAATTATGCTATAATAAGAAACACAGCAAACACAGATACAAACATAGCTACATCTACTCTGTATATTTTTAAAAAATGTATATACTCCCCCTTCTTAAATTATAATCTGGCAGCAATTCCTTTCAAGCTCTGGTTTTTTTAAGGATTAAGATATAGGTTGTAGAATCCTTGAATTCACAAATTGTCAACTTGTAAGGAGGTATAACTTCATATGTCATTTTGCATTAAATTACATAGTGTTTGAGTGGCAAAATGTCAGGAGCTTTCTAAACATTTATCACTTCATGCATTTTTTCAAGGTTTTAGGTATTTCAGCAATTTTTGAATAAAATAATGGGAACTTGTTCTGCATACAGTAAAAGCTTTGACAGACATACTTCGGCATAGTTTTGATAAATATTCCAAAAGGGTCAAAGTTTCTACACAAAATAATTCATCATCATTGTGAGCTTTTATGTAACATAAAAAGTCTTCCTGAATGATAGATTTGCTTATATTATTGGTTTTAATAGACTTTGAAGAAGAGAGATAATCCACGGGATCCTGCACAGATGTCAAATATTAGAAAGTAATGTTATGTTTCTGTTTGGAAAGCTATTTTATTTTTTAATTTTTTTTTGCCAGATGGGCAATAGCTTTATTACATATTTTCTTCTTACAGTAAATCTCAGTAAAATGAAATTCCAGTCTACTTAAGACGCTGTATAATGAGAACCATACCAAATAATATTATATCTTGTTTAACACTGCATTGAAAACGGAGACCAACAAGTTGTTTGGTCTTGGGATATTATGTACTTTGAAAATCTTGGCGTTTGGTATTTAGCAATGCTCTTGACACTCGTTATGTGTAACTTGAGATTCTTCTACAAATACAGGGTGTTAGTAAAACTGACTCCAAAAATGAGAGAGGGGGAGACCAAGGGAGGCAGCAAACTCGTAAAAGTCAAAAATGCTAGAGTGATTTCTGAGCACTTGCACAATAATGCTGTATGGGAAGGTCTTGGCAGACAAATAAGGGAAAATCAGTGAAATAAAATACATATGTAAATACAGAAGGATGAGCCCAATTCTTCAATACCCGAATTGGAAAGAAGATTTGAACCCACGGGAGGGCCTGTGGCACCACTACTCATGACTGGTGAAAATCGATCCTTGGTGTATGCATGACCTAGGGGGGTGGGGGGAGAGGGTCCAGGAGTGGCTGGGAGCTCTGTGCCCTTCGGGGTCCCTCACCCCTCTGGGCACATAGCTTAGGTGAGGAGTATCGGCCGGCAGGAATGTTGTTCTTGTGCTGGTGTTAGGACATCACGATGCAGTATTTTTTTTTAAGAGAAAACATTCATTAAGCACTTATTATATATCAAATGTTGTGCTAGTGTTTCACCTGCTTTATCTCATTTAATCTTCATGAAGACTCCAATGAATACTTACTGTTATTACTTTTTTTCATTTTAAATCTGAGAAAATTGAGGCTTTTGGGGAGCTTAACTTTTCAAGCAGGCAAACAGTAGACCTTGCCCTTCAACCCAGAGCTTCTGATCACAAAGGGCTTAGCCCAATACACCTGTCTATTCTCCCAGGGGGCAGAGGAATGTGAAAATCTGTACCGAAGGAAGTGAAATGTACCTTCAGTGAGGGCCACAGGCTAGATAAGGTTTTTCTACTAGATCTAGAAAACGGAAGGCAGAGATAGTATTTGGTGGCCGAGGATGGGCAAAGATTCTTCTAAGTAACATTTGTGTAATCCAGGCACGGTTCTTCCATACAAGAACTTTCCCACTCTACTGAATTCTCTTTTGTAGAAGAAAATTTTATAGTAATTTGATAAGGATGAAAATTCACAACAGGCTATTTTGGTTAACTCTAAGAGTAGTTTTTTTTTTAAGATTTTATTTATTTATTTATTTGAGAGAGAGTGAGGGAGCGAGAGAGCGAGTGCAAGCTGGAGGAGGAACAGAAGGAGAGGGACAAGCAGACTCTGCACTGAGCATGGAGCTTGACGCAGAGATCTCAGGACCCTGAGATCATGACCTGAGCCAAAACCAAGAGCTGGATGCTCAACCTACTGAGCCACCCAGGCGCCCCTCTAAGACTCTTTAAAACAACAATTTAAAAATTACACGTGAACCCTATACGTGTGTATTTTAAAGTTATAGAAAGCATTCATGTAGATTTAATCTTAAAAAATTTGTTTCTGATATCATGTTTCATAGTTTCATACTGTTATTTCCATGTATCTCTGGGTGATTTTAATGAGGGGTGGGGGCTGGATTCATATCTGAAATGTTATCCAAGGAAGAGGGGAATTTGTGAATGACAGCAGTAACATTATATGTCGGCTCAAGTGTGTTCTCTACCTTTAAAAATACCTTGATGTCTATTAACTTGTTTTTTTTTTTTTAAAGATTTATTTATTTTAGAGAGAGAGCGTACGAGTGGAAGGGGGAGAGGGAGAGAGAATCTCAAGCACGCACTGCTCCTAGTGCAGAGGCTGACACGAGGCTCGGTCTCGGGACCTTGAGATCAGGACCTGAGCTGAAACCAAGAGTCGGATGCTTAACTGACTGAGCCACCCAGGTGCCCCGATGTCTATTATCTTCTAATAATGAATGAATGGTGTATGACAGCAGTCATCATTCCTGTTGTACGAGTGAAACACAGGCAGAGAGCAGGTTAGTGACTTACTCAACACCTTTTAAAAAAAGTTAGTGTATAAAGAGGACTCACAATACCAGATATCTTGACCCGATGTCAGGATTCCTTTTCCTATACTGAGCTGTTGTCCTTTTTAATCGCAACTGTTTTGAATCAAAATTTTAAGAAATTTAAAAAATCTTAACACGAATTGTTGATTTATTTCTTTTTCGACAGCAGCACATATAATCAGAGGTTGTCCATTTGTTGAAATGGGCTTCTAAATACAAGATGTTGACCCACTGAAAATGGCTGCATTTTGCAAAATCATTTGTAAGTTGCTTGTTTGGAATTAGAATGTATTTTCTTTACATAATCCAACAGAAATATGTATCTACATAACACCAAAAAGCATGAACAAGAATGCTCTCAGAAGCATTATTTGTAATAACCTCCAACTGGAAACCCAGATGTCCGCCAGCAGTAAAAAGGATAAACAAATTATAGTGTTTATCATATATCATACCATATCATCAGAGTCAACCAAGGAACTCTACAGACCAACGTAAATGAACGAAGCACTGTCAGGTGCAATGGCATGAATACATCTCACAAACATAGTGCTGAGCAAGAGAACCCAGTCACAAAAAAACATGAATATTGTATAAGGCAATGTGCATAAAGTTCAAAAGCAGGTAAAATTAACTGGTAGGAACAGAAGTCACCAGAGTAATTACCTCTAGGGAGGGGGACTAGGTAATGACCGGGAGAGGCCATAGGGGACTTCTGGAACGCTAGTAATATTTTTATTTTTCTATCTGGGAAGTGGTTCCACTGGTGTGTTCACTTACGATCTGTACACTTTTCTAAATTAAAATATTTATTTAAAAGTAGTCCATCTAACACATAGCATAACTAAAGGATGTATATTTTCACCTTCCCTACACCGTCCCTGCAGGTGCTCGTCTCTACAAGGTTCCCAGGTGTTCCTCTAGGGAAGATACCCAGTGTAGAATGGCAAGTGACTTCATCAGATAGGAGCTAGAGGGGAGAGCGAGGAAAGGCTTGCTCGGTGGCAATCTCGGGGGTTAGACGGAAAGCAATCGGATTAAACAAGTTCATGTATGGGGTTAATGACTGTCAGCTCATGGCCTTCCCAGACTGATTTGTAGTTTCAAAACACTATGACTGGTCTTGGTGAGGTTGTGGAGAAACTGCAAGCCTTGTGCACTGTTGATGAGATTGTAAAGTGGTTCACCTGCTATGGAAAACACTATAGTGGTTCCTCAAAATAAATAAATAAATAAATAAATAAATAAATAAATAAATAAATAAATACTGGAACTACTATATGACCCAGAATCCCACTTCTGGATATACACGCCAAAGAACTGAAAGCAGGGTCTCTGGAAGAGAAATTTGCACATCCATGTTCAAAGCAGCACTATTCATAACAGTCAAGAGGCAAAAGCAACCCAAATGTCCATCAACAGAAGAATGGATAAAGAATATATACACACAAAGGAATATTCCTCAGTCTTAAAAAGGAAGGGAGCCCTGTCACAGGCTGTAACATGGATGAACCCTGAGGACATGATGTTAAGTGAAATAAGCCAGCTGCCAAAAGACAAATATGGTTTTGATTCCACTTATATGGGGTATCTAAAGTAGTTCAAATTCATAGAGGCAGAAAGAATGGTGGTTACCAGGGGGTCAGGGTAAGGGGAAATGGGGAGTTGTTTAAAAAGTGTAGAATTTCAGTTTTGTAAGATGGAAAATTCTGGAGATCTGTTGCACAACCGTGTGAATATATCACAGGGCCCATGAACTGGCCAGATTTGCTTGTCCACCATTTAAATCATGGCCTTAATTTCCCTGCTTCCATGTCTTTGCTTCTGTCATTCCTGGCCTCTGGGATGCCGCCCCCAAGTTCTGTTGGATGACATCTCACCAATACCTCGAAGTCCAGTTGAAATGACATTTGTTCACGAGGCCTTTCTGGAATGAATAACTACCCTGTCCTACCATAGCATTTTGTAGTATTTTACCTAAAACATCCCACTCTTTGTCTGAATAAATTTTTTACTTTCTGCAGTTGTGAGGAGCGAGGAGTTGTAAGAGAAACAGAAATGGATCTTTGCGGTGAGGGGGTAAAACAGGCACCTCAAGGGGAAAAAGAGAGAGGACTCTGGGAAGAAAGAGAATAAATGATAGGATTTTAGCTATGAAAAAATAAGAGAGGATAGTTAAGGGAAAGGTTTAATATATAATTCAGCTTTTTCAATATTTTGCTGAAAGTTGATTTTAGAGGCCTGGATCTCTGTAGCTGCACTGGTTCCTGAGAAACAGGGGGTGACCAACAGGGCCCCTGAGACTGTTAACAGTCAGAAGAAGCCTTGGGGGCACCTCGTCTAATTCCTCCCTTTTTCTCGGGGCAAGAGAACATTGATTTCCAAGATGATTCCCAGTCAGAAAGCTTTTATTTATTTTAAAAAATATTTTATTTATTTATTTGCTAGAGTGAGAGAGAGAGAGAGCAGGAACAGGGGGAGTGGCAGGCAGAGGGAGAAGCAGGGTCCCCGCTGAGCAAGGAGCCCGATCTGGGACTCGATCCCAGGACCCTGGGATCATGACCTGAGCTGAAGGCAGCCGCTTCATCAACTGACCCACCCAGGCGTCCCAGAACCCTTTTAAATTAGTTGTTATATATCTAACATTTGTCATCTACAAACTTAATGAGCATACTTTTAATACTATCACCCACGTTGATGATAAAAATTACCATGATATCAACTCTAGAAATAACACACATGGATGTGAAGCCATCCGTCATTATCGCAAACTCTGTTACTAACAGCCAAATGGTCTACTTTTATAGACTATAGCTTTCTAGGCCGTCTCATGGTATTCTTGGATTCAACCAATCTGAAGATGTTTACAATGAAATATTTCTTATATAATTAAAAAAATTCATTCTAAAGCCTCCTAGTTTTTTTCTGTAGGCTTTTCCAGTTAATGTTGAGCAAAAAAGCCTCACTAATTGAGATAATTTTGAGACAATATGCTAGTGAAATTCTATGACGACATTTTCTTTCCGATTCGAAGACCATTCCAGTGAAAGAAATCACAGCATACATTCCTTTTACCTTTCCAGGCTGATGGAGATGAAAGGAATCCACGATATTCTAGGATTCCACTTCTTCCCCATAGGAAAAAAAAAGGGCATGCCATTGTTTTTAACCAATGTATGTTGGTTTGATACTTAAAAGCCAGCATGTGGTACACTTGAAACCAAAATGTGTAATTAAAGAAAATTATATACCACCAAGTAGCAAGTTCAGTGCCATTTTTAGTTCTGTGTTGAGGGAAAAGGTGCCAGATTTTGATCTTGTCTCTGGGGACCATGCTGCTGAAGTTGTTATCACAGCTACTATCATTTCTCCCGGCATGCCTGTGTTCTTAGATACTGCCAAATATGGATGGGAAGGCGGGCTGGCGACAGCTGGTGACAGGGTCCAGCAATCTGCCAGAACCTTGGAGTAAATTACAGGGGATGTTGTGAAGCGAACACAGAAGCAAGCACCCTTGCCATCAGAAACCCGAATGCAGCTTATGCCACCAGAACCCTGAAGAGTAACACTCTGACGTTTTGGCAACCTGGAACACAGTTCTTAGCATGCCTGCCATTATTGGCTAAATGCTGTTTAATATTACAAGATCAAGCAAACATTCTCACAAAGACCAAAAAAAAAAAAAAAAAAAAAAAAAATCTGAGATCATATGAGAACCAGAATGTGGTAAGAAAAAATGGACTTAAAAAATATCATCCTGAAAGTGTCTGCAATGCAGTTTTGTGTCCGCCTCCCAAACCCTGAAAGTTCATCATGGAGGCAAGCGAAGGTCTAAAGTTCTCCCCGTCTTGTAATTCACCTCACATCCACCATGGTACATTTTCCCCAAAATAATCTTCCTGAGAAAGATTCATTAGGAACATGTTATCAGAAGTTACAGGAAAAGAAAATCAGAATCTGACCTTTTATAGTTAAGAGCACAGTTTCCAACACAGATTGCCTGTGGAGTCTTGTGGAGCCTTTGTCGATAATAAAAGAGAACTGGGTCCCAGTCTCCATTCTGGCTCGAACTAGCTGTGGGACCTTGGCAAGTCACTGGGCTTCTCTGAGGCTTAGATCTCCCGTTTATATAAATATCCAAAGAGCTTGCACAAAATGATCTCTAAGGTCTCTTCCAGATTTAAATTCTTTGATGCGTCAATATGTTTTCAAATATAAATATTAGGTTACATCACTGAGTAGAGGCAAAGACATCTGGCATCAATAAGATATCAACATATTAGAATAGCAATGCTTTTGTTCCTTTTTTTAAAATTTGAAAATAAAATAAAATTGCATGGGATCAAACAACCACTTCATGCATACAATTCCTTCGGTATCTTGGGTTTCGAAAGCAAAATTTCATCATTTTATGTTTCAAGTTCAGAAATACATAAGTATACATGATGCGTATGTGCAGTGATTAGATTTTACAGAATAAAATAAGAAAAATACTCTTAAATATAGGACAATGATTTGCTTTGATACATGCTTAGAGAATACAGCCAGGTTTTCAATGTAAAATGAAAGCATCTCATGTAAAGATGCAGTTTGTAACTTGGACCCCTACTGGTCTAAACTGTCATTAGGAATACATAGTTTTCCATAAATTAGCTTTTGTTTTGGATTTCCTGCTGTGTTCATATACATGTTGACGGAGTGTGTGAGGCAATATTTTGGCATTCTAATCCATTGTTATTTGTTACTAGCTTTCAAGTCTAATATTATCCGAACAGTCTATATCTTACTGGCCCAAACATGGTCATTTTATTTATTTTATTTTTTCCAAATATGGTCATTTTAAAATCGATATTTTTTTGGAAAGCTTTCATATTAATATGTACTCAAGCTGTCATTAAGAAGAAGGGGATTATCCTAACTATAGGATATTTTGATATGCAAAGGCACTAATAACACTTGAGGTAGCAAGTTTCTCTGAGTATTGTAAGATAACATACTAAAATCATAGGTTTTATGTAAACTAATAGTTTTGGTGGGGAGAGGGGAAAGGAGACAAGGAGTGGCTGCTGATATTTTATATATCCACGCTGTGTATTTTTCCTTTCTGTTCTTTTTTTGGCAGGATGGCATTAGTGGGAAGGTAGAATCACTTTGGCTATCGAAATGTCTTGACGGGACAGTGATTCAGTTATGTGGATTTGCCAGAATATCTGACTCATATTCTTTTGCAAATTAAATGTACATTAAAAATTCCACTTCTAAATTGCATTGCACTTTTTCTTTCTTCACTATGTAGGTTCGTTATCACACGTTGAAGGATGCTGTTGAGGAGAGTTATTCTACCTGTCCGCTGACGGCCAATGCTGAAGCTGACAGGGCTTATGAAAATCAAGCTGCTGTGTCTGTCACCAAGGGAATTAAGTCAGGACTTTGAAAACAGGCTGTTTTCCTAATGTTTCATTAGTTTTCTCTCATGTCCCGGTTCTGTTCTCTGAATGAAAGAAGCATTCCCTCTCCAATCTTGTGGAAAGAACAAAGTGTTCACCATTATGATAGGCTGTCCAAAGGGGCCAGTCATTATCAATCAACTTTGAGGTAACAGTTGTCAACGTTAAGGAATATGGCAAGAGGACCTATTTCAAGAACATTCGAAATACACAATGAAATTATTTACATGATCTGTGGACGATTCCCCACATGCCAATATACTGACTTGGCTGTTATCACAAAATGTATGTAACATAAGATTCATTAGTGACAGTTATTAGCAGCTTTGCCATGGATCCACTCATTATTCAAAAGCCTGTTGTACTGACTCAGTTTTCATCTGGATTCCTTTCTTCCATAATAGCTTTAAGAGCTACCTCCTCCTTTTATGTGACAAATGTGTATGTATGTTAATAATCTACTTAAACATAAAACTTTCTTTGGCTTGTTTTGGCTTTTTTAAAAAAAGATTTATTTATTTGAGAGAGAGAGAGAGAGAGAGCGCAGGGGGGAGGGGCAGAGAGAGAATCTCAAGGAGACTCCATGCTGAGCGTGGAGCCCTACATGGGGCTTGATCCCACAACCCTGAGATCATGACCTGAGCCAAAATCAAGAGTCGGACACTCAACTGACTGAGCCACCCAAGTGCCCCGGCTTGTTTTGACTTTTTGAAAAAGTAGTAGAATAGATCTGAAAATTACAAGTCTTTGAAATTTTAAGACACTTTGATCTTCATTATTAAAAGATCCAACTATTAGGGACATGGAGATTTCTAGAGGAAAACTGGTATATTAAAATATGGCAAAATCCATGGTTTCCTCCACATATGAGTGAAACCATATGATAATTGTCTTTCTCTGCTTGACTTACTTCACTTAGCATAATCCCCTCCAGTTCCATCCATGTCGATGCAAATGGTGGGTATTCATCCTTTCTGATGGCTGAGTCATATTCCATTGTATATATGGACCACATCTTCTTTATCCACTCATCTGTTGAAGGGCATCTTGGCTGCTATTGTGGACATTTCTGCTATGAACACTGGGTGTTATATGCAACTAATGAATCCTTGAACACTACATCAAAAACTAATGATGTATTATTATATGTTGGCTAATTGAACATAAAAAAATAAATTAAAAAAATATGGCAAAATCCAGAAAAACAGCCCCTTCAAAATAGTTCACTTCTCTAAGCGGTTACATTTGAAAGGGAAAATGTGATCTGGGAATGTGTGCATGTGCACACGTGTGTGCATGGTTCTCAGGTGGCAACTTTAAACAAAATCAATGACTCTTCAGGAATCTAGGTACAACCAGCTCATGCAGTTTGTTGTTCACCATCCGTACATCAACAAAAATGGGGTCACCATCTCCCTTATCAAGTTCTGTTGCATGGACTCCCATGCTTCCCCACTTCTGGTATCTAGTACATGATGGTAACTTTGACAGATCTTATCAGTTTTCCTTGACCTGCTTGCGTCATCACGCAGGTGGAAACAGATCCTCCGAAGCCAGTTTTCCAGCTGCCCCCCCATTAATCTGGGCCATCGTGGAGAGCAGGTTTCCTTACTTATGAACTTAACTATTATTAATGGATATTCATGAAGCACCTGTGGACATCTATTTCAAAGCAAGATACAAAGGGAGTCGTCATCTCTGATCCCCAGGACACCTGCTCACACTGCCAACCTGCTTTTGTATTTGGTGGTCTCACGCTCCTCTCCTAGAAATAAGTGGCCCACTTTTCCACTTTAAACATGCATTGCTTCTCTCTCTCTATGTGATTCTTTTCTAAGATCATAAAGAATTTCTCTGAAGTAGTAAAAAGCATCTAAAAATATCTTGACTCTAAAAATAGAAAATAATGGTAAAATCTGTGACTATTTGAAATGATTGAAATAATACGGGTTAGGTTTTATGTACAAATGCTATGTAACTCACACGGGCTCACTAACTACATCATGCAGTTCGGTTCTTAAACTACAAATGTAGTTAATGAAAAGATTAAGGATCTAGAATGAATTAAAAGGCCCAATGAAAGAGACCGATAGCATTGTCGGTCTCCTCAGTAATGATTCCTGTACATGTTTAAAAAAAAAAGTGCTTATCATCTTTATGATTTAATTTGAACCATCTATGTCTTTTTATTTTATAACTAAATATATTTTTACATTTATATGTTTATTTTTTTTGTGAGATGACTAGCTTAAAAATTTAAATACATTTTAAAAGAAAATTTTATAGCACTACTTTAAAGGAAAACATCAACACTTCTTGATACAAACAGAAGGCAACAGTAAGAATAAATGGAGTAAACTATAAGCAACATTATTAAAATCTATATAGAAATGATAGCCAGCAGAAGTGTTCTTTATTTGTGAAAGAGATGGGTCATGACATGCAAACATCTACTGAGACCTTCATTGTGACATAATCAGATACCATGGGGTAAGAAGACAAAAGGGAGTACATTCCTCATTTTGTCCTTCAGTCTTATTTATTCTATTGTCCACATACCACCTTTAAATTCTGAAATCCTTATGAGAAACAGTGCCCTTGATATAGTGGGGAAAAGTCCCAGGCTCAAGATAAAAAGACCTGGATTATGGTCCCGGTTTAAATACATTCAGACTTTAACACAGGACAAGCCACTGATTCTCTGGGCCTAAGACTTTTCTTTCTAAAAAGTGTGGATAATAATATTTGATTTACTAGATTGTTATAAGGAATAATAATAGCAGCTAACACTAATTGAGCACTTCCATTTTATCAGGCACATTAATTATTTTATTAAAGATTTCCAAGAGCTGTATTATTACTAATCCTGTCTACACTGATGAGGAAACTCCAGTTTATGGAGGGTTAAGTACCTTGCTCAAGATTACACAGCTAGTAAGTAACAGAGGTGGGATACAAAACTCAAATCTTGGGGCACCTGGGTGGCTCAGTCATTAAGTGTCTGTCTTCAGCTCAGGTCATGATCCCAGAATCCTGGGATTGAGCCCCACATCGGGCTCCCTGCTCAGCAGGAAGCCTGCTTCTCCCTCTCCCACTCCCCCTACTTGTGTTCCCTCTCTTGCTGTGTCTCTCTCTGTCAAATAAATAAAAAAAAAAAAAAAAAAACAAAAAAACACTCAAATCTTACTGCTTTGAGGTTCTGCACTTATAAACAGTATTCTAAAAATATGTTGTAATGGGATATGCAAATTGGACATTATATTTTTCCATATAAGATTGTGAGATCATCGTGGTAAAGACTATGTCTTCCCTTTGTGAATTCAGTGTTTAGGAGGGAAATTCAGTAATTGCTAAACTTAATGGAATTAAATTGACTGTGATATTGGTCATAATTACAAGGAAATGCCTATGAAAAAACAAATTAGAATATGCAAAATGCAAAACTACCTGCATCATTTTTTTCTCAGAATGAAGCTCCCCCTCCCCTCCTTGGGGTACTTGGGAGGCTCAGTTGGTTAAGGGACGGACTTTTGGTTTTGGCTCAGGTCATGATCTCATGGGTCCTGGGACTGAGCCTGGCCTGGGGCTGCACGCTCAGCGGGGAGTCTGCTTGAAGGTTATTTTCTCTCTACCCCTTCCCCTATTGGTGCGCACGGGCATGCTCTCTCTCAGATAAATAAATAAATGAATAATCTTTTTTTTTTAAAGATTTTATTTATTTATTTGAGAGAGAGAGAGAATGAGCAGTGGGGAGGGGCAGAGGCAGAGGGAGAAGCAGACTCCTCATGGAGCAGGGAGCCCGATGTGGGGCTCAATCCCAGGACCCTGGAATGATGACCTGAGCCGACAGCAGATGCTTAAACGACTGAGCCACCCAGGTGCCCCAATAATAAATCTTTAAAAAAAAAAGAATGAAGGGCCCCATATTCTAGAATCAAATGCGGTGATCTTCAAGGTAGCCTTGGATGTCCTTCTACAGCCCTGGCAAATGTACGGTGAATATGTGGAAGGCTTTCTCTTCTCTAGGGGCACAAGAAGGCCTCTGAAAAGTGATGAAGCGGACAAAAAACTCACTAGTGAAGGCAGAATGGGAAAGATCAGTCTGTAGGTCAAGTATTAGGGAGAAATGACAATTCCAGGATGGGAGCCAGCCAATGTCATGGCAGCCCTGCTGATGAAGACCGCCACCAGGAACGGAGCGCTAGTTCTGTCTCTAGAAACCTGAATAAGTCCCCAGTGAGGACATTCAACAGGTGAAGGAAAGATTGGAAGTTCTTATCTTTAAAAACACTGAATATTATCTCAAAAACCATCTTGGTATTATACAGAAGTGGGTCTAGATAAAACTATTAATTGTTCTTTGATTCCGTTTGGTATGTGCTTAAAATGCACAATGGAAGGGTCTCAAAGTAATGCCTTTTAGGTGCAACTCACTAATGGAAATTGGACATGCTGAGCTCTTTGGTTATCAAATGCAGAGCAATGTGACTTTCTTTTCCCAGCAACGTCTGAAATACAAGAAGCATATATTTCTTAAATTTCATCAGAACAGATTAATAGAGTATTCAGGAATGTTTATTAACAACTCAGATACTGTTTCTTTTAACAGTTTTAAAACGATCTTCTGGGCATACTTGATAAACAAAACTCTTAAAGTATGTATGTTTGTTATCTACAATTAAGGGAAAGGGACAATCAGAAAGACCATAATAAATCAGAACAGACGATAAATTTCTGTGACAATTTTAAATCCAGTTGCCCCAACTTTCCAAAGTAACATTTCTTTCCCCTTCTAGGTATTAACTACAGATAGGTTCCTCGCTATACTAACTCAACAAAGAAAACAAATGAATATCATCACTTTTTTTCCCCCTCAGACACATCGAGATTTTCTTTATTATGTTACAATATATTGGTTTTAATACTCCTGAGAATTGATTTTTTTGGGGCCACATTTAGGTTTATGTGGTCAAACTTAAAATTTGTCCTAACGTCAGCATTTGTCCAAACACATAATCCTACTTAATTCAGGCTTTAGCAGGAAAACCTTTTTCTAATGCTCAAATTCAGTAAGTTCTGTTTTTTATGCAGTCTCTAGTCTCCTACATTTCTCCTTTTTATTTTTTTTTAAAGATTTTATTTATTTATTTATTTGAGAGAGAGTGAGAATGAGAGACAGAGAGCATGAGAGGGGGGAGGATCAGAGGGAGAAGCAGACTCCCCGCCGAGCAGGGAGCCCGATGCGGGACTCGATCCCGGGACTCCAGGATCATGACCTGAGCCGAAGGCAGTCGCTTAACCAACTGAGCCACCCAGGCGCCCCATTTCTCCTTTTTAAATAGGCCTCAGGATGACAATTAAATGCTCACTGTTTGCATGCCCTAAAATATAATCTCCAAGAGAGCAAGGGCTGTGTTATCTTGTTCACTGCTGTAACTCTCACAGTGTCTCAATAAATAAACATTGAATGAACGATGGATAGATGAATGGACGGTCACTTCCTTCTCTAGAGTGACATTACAAAGCACTAACAAAGGAGCAGTGGAACCTCAATTTTAAGGAAGAAAGACGAGGTGTGAGGCGTCAGTAGACATTCTAAGGGTATGTAGAAACAATAAAAGAGTGGATACATATTTGAGTTTTATTTTACCTGTTATACTAGGATGAGACCTTTGTTTGAATATAGATTCAATAGAACTTAAAGGTTTTATGATGAATTCCTTCCTAAAACTCCTAGCCATCTATCAAGTTTGTAAAAAATCATATATGTGCCAGTTACTTTTCCTTTCACTCCTCTGTATGTAGATATTTCTCTCCGAACACACCGCTCTCAGTACCACTAATGTAAAAGCAAATGGCATATGCAACACCAATTAAATATTTATGCAATGCAGCGCTGAAATGGTAAATATTGTATTATGCTTTCCACTTGTCATTAGGCAGGAGATGTTGCTACATTCCATAAAAATGATAGCCTAAAACAGAGAAAACAGCACCGTCTTTCACAGAGAAGATATTTATGTCTGGCAGAAACTGGAGTTTAAAGGCATCTCTCATTATTGGTGTTGTCCTTGGGTGTTTTTCAAGTCAGGGAGATCTTTATATTTGAATGGTAAAAACAGTCTGTGTAAATAGAGTATTTCTCATATATTATTTACTTTAGCTGACCCCGTATCAAGCTAAGAGTAAAATAAATTATTTTGGGGGAGGAGAGGAGGAGCTTATTTCCAACATTTGTATTAATTTCTTGAAATTGGTGGTGATTTCTCTTTTATGGATAGTAATAAACAATATGAAGATAAACTCAAAACTGAACATTTGTATGTTGTGCTAATAAAAGGCAACAAAAAATTATGTCCAAAAGTTGAGTGTGCAGTATACAACATTTTTCTCACTGTAGGTTCAATTCAGAAGTCACTGATGAATTATACAGGTTTGGCTATAAAGGAACTAAATTCTAAGTGGCCTCTCAACCTTTACTAGGTTTCTTTATGATATGCCAGACATAGAAAACTAATATTTTCTATAAATTAATATTTTCTATAATTAATTAAACTAATATTTTCTATAAATTTCTATAGTTTATACTGAAAGTCAGGATAGAGTGCAAATATGACAAGAGCTAAACTTTCTGTGGATGCTGGAGGGATATATATGTGTGTGTGTATAGATATATACATACAACACATATATACACACACATACACACATACACAAACACACATACACACACACATACACACATACACAAACACACATATATGAAAACACAATTTCACTCATACAAAGTGCTGTCCTCAATAAGGAAAAAAATAATACAACTATCTAGAATGGGTTCTTAGTAGATTTTTTTCTTTTTTGAATTTACAGACTCACTTCAGAGTGCTGTGGTAGTATGCTTTATCGTATTACTATTTTCCTCCTCTTCTAGAGGTAAACTGTTCCATTCTAATCCTGCATTCCACGCTGAATCAGGCTTAAATATGTCCTAATTTCATGTGGCCAAGGATAAAATAAAATATTGATATACTGATTTAAAATTTTTAGTTTATACGTTTCAATCCTCTAAAATATAGGCAACATATTTTTTCTCCAATGTGATGAAATCACATTAGTAGTATTAAAAAGCTAGCATTCCATCTCAGGCAAAATGCATTTTCTGAATGTAATGCAACCAGGAGTTAGGGGAAGAAGCCATAGTGAAAAATGGTATGTAATTCATTGCTTGGCTGTGTTCTATCACCTAATAAAACAGCACTTTTATTACGAAGACATGTCCAAAAAGAAAAAAGAATGTCCCAACACATTTTATTTTGCCATATATATTTAAATGGTTGATTTTTCATGAAGCATAAAAGGCTGGTGTGTTTTCCCTCTAACCCTGACTTGCATGTATATAGCTAGGACCATAATCAATTTCAAGGTACACAGAGAGGTAAAAATGTTCATAAAATGCAAATCGACACAGAAGTAGGACAGATAACTGCCATGGAATCATAACTGCAATGAACCTAAATTCGACAGGTTATGTTTTGCTAGATCTAGGGAATGCTTATGTTGTTAAACAGCCTTTTTAGCAGACATGTGACAACATCTATTTTAGGAATCGGTTGGTAGCAGCTGTTCAGAGGAAATAAATAACTAACATGTATTTTTTAACCGAAAAGGAATACTGAAAATGCAAGTAGTTCTTTGCTTAGCAGCAAATGTCAGGAGTCCAGAAGAAAAACAATGCTGAGTTATTTCTTGTTATTAGGAAATGGGCTGACAGACCAGTCCCTTAAAAGTTATTTGTGGGGGGTTGGGGGGGACAGACTATGGAGCATTTGGAGGGAAATGGGAAGTGACTGTTAATAGAACAGGGTACCCTTTTTGGAGGTGATGGCAATGTTCTAAAATTGAGTGTGGTGATGGTTGCAAACTGCAAATACTGAATCATATACTTTCAATGGGTAAGTTGTGTGATATGTGAATTATATCTCAATAAAGCTGTTATATTTAAAAAAAAAACAACTGTCGTCCCAGGGATTATTTGTTGGGATAAACTGGGCCAAAAATTGAGAAAATATGTTAGCAAAATATAATTTGTTAAGATTTTTGTTTTCTCTCATCTTCCTGAAATTTAAAGAACATGTGCAAATACTTCTGATGCTACTCTACGTGGGAAATTATTTGAATTTTCAGACTCTGCCTAAAAGTATACGGAAATGTTAATGAGGCTAAATGTCCTTCAGGGTGTCACTGGAAGTTTGACTTGATTTTGTTGCTGTTTTAAATGGTGTTAACATAATTATTCCAACATTTATTTTGACTTAATAATGTTTCAATAATGTTTATGATTTATGGTAAGATTTCTGGGCATTTTCTGCGTGTGCAACATCAAAATTTCAGGTTAGCTCCCACCCAGGAAAAAGAGCGTTCTGTGAGTAAAGAATAATCAAGGTTCTTACTCATTCTGTAACCGTGCACAGAAGCAAAAGTAACCAACAGATCATCCCTTTTTTATCCATTCTTTGGTGAACAACTGCTGGATATCTGCCCATCTTTATAATTTTCTAATTTTAGAACAGAAAAAAAGAAGAATGAGTAAATTCAGGCCCAGAAAAAGTGGCACAGGTATTTTTTTGATAGGTCTGTATCACTAAGTATTATCATTGAGCTTCACTTTTGTGTTCAGTAGAACTTTCGTTGTGTAAAGATACACCAACTTAAAGAGTAATGCATTAAAGGAGGATTTTAATTGGGAGTTCATTCATCTAAAGAAAATCATAATGTGACTCTGCCGAAAAGAAGTCTGCCATGGGTACATGCTTAGAACATTTGATTTTTAAAATTGGGGTGTGATCAATCATGGCCCATCTATTCTATTATGTATCAGCTGTACCTTCTCAATTCTGCTCACTCCTCTATCCCAACAGGGTCATGATCTCCTACCTAGGCCAGTCTTCTAACAGCTGGTCTACACTTATGCTGTCAAAATGGTAGCCATTAGCCACATGTGGCTGCTTGAGTTTCAACTAATCAACAATAAAATTTATACTCCAGTTCTTTAGTTCACTAGCCATATTTCAAGTGCTCAATAGTCAATGTGCCTCGTGGCTACTGAATTGGACAGGGCAGAAACAGAATGTTTCCATCATCAAACAGAACAGCTGACAGTGCTGGCCTATGGCCTTGCTACTAAAAGTGTGGTCTATGGACCACAGCAGCATCACCTGAGAGCCCGTTTGAAATACAGACCCTCCGGGGCACCTGGGTGGCTCAGTCGGTTAAGTGTCCGATTCTTGATTTCGGCTCAGGTCATGATCTCAGGGTTGTGAGATCGAGCCCTGTGTTGAGGCCCGGGCTGGAGCCTGCTTAGGATTCTTTCCCTCTCCTTCTGCTCCCCCGCTTTAAAAAAACACATACTCTTTTGTTCTGCTGAGTCATGATATGCATTTTAAAAAGATCCCCAGGTGATTCCTAGGCAGACTGAAGTTTACGAAGCGCAAGTCTGTCTTCAAATTACGTGTTCTGGAATACCACTAAAGTAATCTTATGTAAAGAAGAACAACAACAGAAATGATGATTTTTCATTGCTATGCTTTAATATCTTCAATTTCTTCCCTATTTTCAGTTCTTTACAAACCTCAGGGGAGGTGGTATAGTAGAGCGGGGTCCTCGACACTTTCCCGTCCAGCTTCCATCATTGACTGTGTGACTCCAGGCGAGGTGCCTCCCTAAGTGATAGATTCTTCTTGTTAAATGAATGATAGATGCTTCTTATTAAATTCATTGTGTCGTGAAAATTAAATAAGGCAATTCCCATGCAGCTTCAAACACCATGTCTGGCCCACTGTGAGCACTCCACGTGCACCGCTGTGGGTACTTCACGTTTCTTCCTTTCCCCGCTTCCGATGACCTCTCTTCAAGGTGATCTCCTGCTGACCATTTTGTTGTCCAACCTAGTGAACTGAACTCTTCTTCATCTTTCAGGCATCACCTGCCAGATCAAGTCTTTCCCCAACATCTCTAGTCAGAGATTGGTATTTTCCTTCCTTTCTCTTCTAGTTTTTGTTCATAAGGTTCAAGTTGCTATGAAATTATGTACTCTTAAAAGTGTGTTTGTGTACGTCGCTTGACCATGAGCTTCTGGAAAAAAGCTAATTTGAACCTCTAACATCTATCAGAGTGCCCAGAAAAATGTTGACCTAAAAATAATTGTGGAAAAACCATAAAAGTACCAGAAGAAAATTTATGTGAATTTTAAAAAATACTCTTTAGAGTGAATAAAGACTTTATAAGGTATAACATGACAATCAGAAATCATAGAGAGGGCCTTCTGGGTGGTTCAGTCAGGTAAGTGTCCTACTCTTGATTTTGGCTAAGGTCATGATCTCAGGGTCGTGAGACTGAGCCCCATGTTGGGCTCTGCGCTGAGGGTAGAACCTGCTTGAGATTCTCTTTCTCCCTCTGCCCCTCCCCTTCTCCCCGCTGGCTTGTGCGCTCACATGCTCTCTCTCTCTCAAAACAAGAAGAAATTATAGGGAAAAACTGATAAATTTAATCACCTAAAAAATTCTATATGGTATATGGCAAAACAATTATAAGCAAAATTAATAACAAATTGGAAAAGATATAGCACATATGACAAATGACTAATACCCTAAATAAACACTTGCAAATCAAAGGGAAAAAAAGGGAGAAAAGCCCCAGTAGAAAAACGGGGGAAACTAGGCCATTCACACACACACACACACACACACACACACACACAGAACTAGAAATGGTCAATATGTCTATGAAAAGATACTCAGTAATAAGTGAAAACAACAATAAATGTTTTAGCCTGAGACTGTCAAGGGCCAAAAATATTGATAATAAGTAGCATTTGTAGTTGTGCAAAAAGGGTAATTTGGCCATGGTTTTGCAAAATGTAAAACATACCCACTATTTTGGTACACCCTTTCAAAGAATTTATTCTGATAAAAAATATTCTGGGGGTGCCTGGGTGGATCAGTAAGTTGAGGTGTGACTCTTGATTTCAGCTAAGGTCATGGTCTCAGGATCCTGAGATCAGCCCCCTGTGGGGCTCTGTGCTCAGCGGGGAGTCTGCTTGGGATTCTCTCTCTCCCTCTGCCCCTTCCCCCACTTGCATACGCACTCACTCTCTCTCCAAAATAAATAAATAAATCTTTTAAAAATATTTGATCGGGGCTCCTGGGTGGCTCAGTCGTTGGGCGTCTGCCTTCGGCTCAGGTCATGATCCCAGGGTCCTGGGATTGAGTCCCGCATTGGGCTCCCTGCTCCTTGGAAAGCCTGCTTCTCTCTTTCCCACTCCCCCTGCTTGTGTTCCCTCTCTCACTGTCTCTCTCTCTCTCAAATAAATAAATAAAATCTTTAAAAAAAAATAAAAAATTTTGATCAACTCAACACACACACACACACACACACACATAAAAAAATAGTCACTGCATTTTTGGGAACTGGTTAAACATAGCCACTAAATAAGATCATACACATATGATATTTAATAAATGATAAGTGAGAAAGCCTGGTACCATACGCATGGACAAATATCTGGAAGGGTACACACCAAGAAGTTAACAAGTGGTTACCTATGCAAAAAGTTCACAGCGACCTATGGGAATGTATTTTCGCTTTCTTTTTCACTCTTTCCTTATTCTCTGGAATTTTGACACGAATAGGAAAAACAAACAACAAAGCCTGTTCTCCTCCCCCACTCTCTCCCTTTCAGAAGTTATTCACCTTTACTCTGCTGAGATAACTTTATCTTAGAGAAGAGAAATGCTAATATTACATTCTCCTAACTTCTCACGACCTTCCTGGAAGGTGACAAAGAACAGAAGTTATTCCTCAGGCTTTTTATTTTCTTTCTTTCTTAAGGCTTTGGCTTTATATTGACAGTCAATATGAGAAAAGGGACCTCTAAGGAAATGGGGAAAAAAAGTGTAAGGATGGCTGCCCTTTTGTTAAATGTTGTGAGGTCAACCTGATGAGGAAATCGGTCTCCCCATTGATTCTGGGGTTTATCAGACTGATCTAAGCTGGACAGGCAAGGGTCCCTTGTCTCTATCTCTGCTGTATGCCACATTCAATAGAAAAGGACAACCTTCCCTGACGAGAAGCGCCCTGTTCTTGTTTTCAAGGGTAGAGGCAGTCTCTTCGGCCTGAAAAAATGTATCGTGTTAACTGATGAACAAATCCTTTACCTGATTTTAACTACAACGAAAAAATCATTGCATTAGTGTGTTAGTCATTTAAGTACAGGAAGACCAGTAAAAATGGTAAGTATATTTGGACTTAATTAAAGCAACGGAAATCTGAGATAATTCTTTGATGATAAAAGTAATTTTTGCCAGAGAACAGTTGGATCGCACTGCCTTAAGTTCTAGCACAAGAACTAGATCATAACAAATGTTCGACAAATACCTGTTGAACTGAGTACATTAACTATATAATTTGTGTATTTCCATGTGGGGCGAGATAAAATCAGAGCGACAAGTTGATGACAGTGGAATAAACTATAATGTGCTAATTACGAAACAGGAAAACAGGCAGCTTGAAGAAAAGGAACATTCTGAGTTTTTACTTAGAAGTCTGATACTTAATTATATTCACTAAGGGGCCCTTGAAAGGAGGACAAGTCTCACAAATAACAGGGAGCTAATCTCATATTAAAATGTTATTTTTCCGGGGCGTCTGGGTGGTTCAGTCGTTAAGCGTCTGCCTTCGGCTCAGGTCATGATCCCAGGGTCCTGGGATTGAGCCCCACATCGGGCTCCCTGCTAGGCGGGAAGCCTGTTTCTCCCTCTCCCACTCCCCCCTGTTTGTGTTCCCTCTCTTGCTGTCTCTCTCTCTCTCTCTCTGTCAAATCAATAAATAAAATCTTTTTTAAAAAATGCTATTTTTTCTGCTAGTACCCACTGTAAATAAAACTACATGGTATCAGAACTGATATTACAAATATTGCACATCTGGTAGGGCGATCAGAAAGGACGCCTAACAACAGAGCAAAAACACAGACCCTGACTTCCAGCCCCACATAGTTCTTGATCTGTCTGGCATGTACCATGGTAAAAAAAATCCCCAACAAATATGTATGCTTATTTTATTACATCCCATTTATGCCTGGTGCATTTCAGAACCTTTTATAATTCTTTAGCAGCACACCGCTGACAGATACAGGTAATTTATACAACTAACTAGAAGAGATTCTCTTAATGGCTAGGTATTTTCTAGCTGAATACTAGAAATCTGTCTCTGAATACCGATTTTTTGTTGTGATATTCCTCATTTACCTTGAGTTATTATGAAAGAGCATAGTGCTGGTTCATGAGTGTGGGATCTTGGCCAAGCAACAACCCTGGTGGTACCTGGTTGGAGCATTTTTACGAGGAGGGAGTTAACTCGGATTGAAAAATGACAAGAAGGTTTCATCTCTGACGGACAGTGGCTCTATGAGATGGTGTATGAAGCACAGTGATGGGGATAATGAGGCTGTCTCCAGATTCAGTGGGAAGGAGTGCCCTGATTCATTAGTGATATCTGCCATGGCCAAAGAACTGGAAGTTACAGTATACAACACGCCCCAGAGTTGCCATCCCTGACTCAATTATCTCTAAAATTCCCTTATGCTTTACAATTCTGTATTTCTCTTAAATGTTGTGATTCAAAATGGTTATTTCACTTCCCCAAATACATCATTTATAAGGAGTATGGTAGCGAATGACAGAAACGGGTTCACGGCAAAAGCATCATCCTGTTCCATATATGGCTCCGTAATACTCGTATTCGGTTCTAGAATTTCATGGGCATCACAAATCGCGTTATAAACTTGAGGACGCATCACTGGCTATGGCTCTTGTTGGGTAAACCATATCGCTGGTGATGAATCTCGGTGGACCCCATTAGCATTTCGATGTGGAATGCCTTTTCCACACTCACAAACAGATCAGAATCTGATGTGGTCGTTTCTGGCATTTACAAAAGCCATTTCCAATAGTCCAGACGCTCATACATGTTATTAAACAGTTAAAGAAAAGCACTATTTACAACTTCTATTAGCAGCTCCCATCATGGGGGTTACTATGGACTGAAAACCATGATCAATACGACGTCAGAAAAGATGAAGAGTCCACATATATGTATGAGTATGTGAGCCATTCATTGTTTTATGGATGCACCGTTCTCTGGAGACTGCTGAGTGCAAGATGATGATGATGTTGAGTGCAAGCTGCTCTGAGTGCAAGACGACGGTGCTGAGTGATGAGTTTTACACTTAGATAGCTGAGTTCGCTGGAAGGTGTGTAACGTGGCACAAGTGGTGGAGAGCTCCCCATCGAATATACATCGAAGGGGACTCCTGCGTCGTGTCCCTTCCTGCAAGTGCACGAATGACTGTGCATATATGAGATGTCACAGACCTACCCATGTTTCAAGAGGGATACGCCAAACACAAGTTCACACTCTAGTCTGTGGCCAAGAATACACCTCATTTTTTGTGCAAATACAGCTTTTCTATTTATCCAAATTTGCCCGAAGATTACTGAAGACGCTCTGCGGATTGATACGGTATTAGCTAATCCCTCCTCCAGAAAATAAACCTGGTAATATACTTCTTGGCCACATAAATGGATAAAACCAACAAGACAACAATACAACATCCCGACATACAGACAAAGTAACTGTTAAACTGTGTTCTTACCTATGAAATACGATAGGAGTACTGCCAGGAGCACGGAGACCCCTACAGCGCAGAGGGCAGTACATTTCCAGCTACAATACTTTGAAGACTTCTTGAATTTAAAAGCACTTCTTGATAGGGTGTTTCTAGGCAGTGGCCGAGTAGGCGGCGAATAAACAGAGCCAGATGCCATTGTGTATCCTGGGGCTGCAGTGCTGAACAGTGGCGTTGTCCCTGTTCCTGTTTTGAATAGGAAATGCCTGCGGAACAGGAGAATATAATCAGAAGATACAAATATGCTAACGAGTGGGAGACAGACACACCTATACATTAGCTCTTCCCCGTCTTCTCTCTGTCTCCGTCTAGTTACCTCATGTAATTTAAAAAAATAGAAATTAAGGAAATATCTTAACCAACTCATAATGGTGACTCTGATGACAGAAATTGACTTGTAATGTATATACAAGTATTGAAGAACACCGATTATGACCATCCTTTCAAGTAGATATCTTGAGATGCTAGAAAGTTATTCTAATCATACCATTTCCTGCACAAAACCGTTCTGGAACTTCCTCGTATGAACTGCATTAAGAACATAGTCACATTCCACTTAAGACAAATCACATTACTTTGTAGCTACATGTGTATTTATCACTATGTGAGACTATGTACTCGTATAAACAGAAGTATGCCTGATCACGTTGATGTTCTGCAGACTGATTTATTTTCTGGAAGTCCACGGAAACATTCTAACCCCAGCCTGCTCTCCCACTAACAAGCACTATCAAGCTTGGCCACAGGCAGCTGGTCAGGTCTCGAGGGATGCAAACTAATTTTATTTTTAGCTTATGTCAAACATAACCGGGGAAGGGGGAGAAAGAGGAAGGAATCACAGAACACTTCTAAAACCAACCTAAATAAATGAAGAAGTCAGTGAAGCAGGTTTTAGATCAAATACAGAAACAGTCTCTTAACAACTGAGCTGGATGGCTGTGGAGGAAGCTGCCTCTAGAAGTTGTACATTCTCTTATTTTGAAAATGTGTAAGCAAAAATTAAATGCTCACATGACAAGAGTGCTGTATGAGAAATTCTTCAGGAAAGACAGCTATTTTAAAATTCCTATTAACAATAAAAGTCCCCCAATTAAAGAACAAAGCACCATGTTTTTCATGGTTTATATTTCATATTGTACCAGTAAGTTATTGTGTATTCACTTTGTGTCCTAACATGTATTATTATTTTCCCTAATAACATGTCCAGTGAAGTTAAGAGACTGTGTTCTCTCTTACATATTCAGGAGGTTGTGGGTATTCTGGCATATTCCACTATGGTACAATACAGTTTTTATGAAAGATGACGACGGATGGTACATGGCTGAATATTTTAAATTTTACTACTGATGTACTTATTTTAATGTGTTAGAAAATAAATTGAATATATCAAATAACTTAAGGGGTTCAAAGGACAGAACTTGGAAGCTAGACTATGAGGTTCAAATCCTGATTCACTGCTTAGCAGGTATACACCCTTGGGCAAGTTACTTCATCTCTTTGTGTTTTGGTTTCTTAATCTGTAAAATGGGGACAGTACTAACCTCTACCCTTCAGGGGTTGCTATGAGGCTCAAAGGAGTTAATATTTACTGTAAAGTGTTTGGAATATAGTAAGCACAACAGAAGTGTTGGATAAATAAAAGAGGAATCAAACTCATGATTTTATGTACATTACTGCTTATGTATATTATTGTGAGGGCTAATCAGGTACTTAAGTCCCAAAGAATCCATTTCAAGAAAGTTACTAAGTGATTAACTGTGTAGCTGGAGTAGAAATTGGGCAAAAGTCATGTAAGTTTGCCTAACACAGGCATAGTGGAAAGAATTCTGGAGTAGAAATCAGATCTGAGTTTAAGTTCCTGGTCGATCATTTCTTAGATACGTGATCCTACGAAGCCTCAGTTTTGTTGGTTTTCATCTGTAAAATAGAGGTAATGAGTTGCTTATCTCACAGGGTTGAAAACCAGTTAATGTATCTAAAAATGTTTTGTCAGGGATGCCTGGGTGGCTCATCGGTTAAGCATCTGCCTTTGGCTCAGGTCATGATCTCCGGATCCTGAGATCGAGCCCCCATCAGGATCCCTGCTCAGTGGGGAACCTGCTTCTCCCTCTGCCTGCCGCTCCCTCTGCTTGTGCTCTCTCTCTCTCTGTGTCAAATAAATAAATAAATAAATAAATAAATAAATAAATAAAATCTTAAAAGAATGCTGTGTCAACCACAAAAATAGAACAGATGCAAATGACCAATTGCTACTTCTATAACTTATACTAGTAACTGTACTGTGAATCCATTTTCCCCCAAGGCAAGGTTTAAAGTTTATAGTCTGAATTAAATGTTATATTGGAAACAGCATTTTTTGAATCTCCTACCATATCCCTATTCAGCACGGTTATTAAGAATGTGGGCTCTGGGTTCAAATCCAGACTTCACCTATAATGAGCTGGATGATGTTTAGTGAATGACTCAAATCTTCTGCGTCTTGGTTTTATCATCTGTAAAATGGGAATATGAGTAGTAACTACTGTGTAGACATTTTATGAGGATTAAATGGAAGTAACACACATGCCATGTATCTATTAATGTCTAGCACAAGGTAAGGGCTCAACAAGCAGTAGCTATTTGTCTTCCCCAAGTCACGTATTAGAACCTGTATTCCAAAAGACCAAAAAGGATCATTTGAGGACTTTAAATTCCAATTCAAAATGTTAACAGCCTCTAAAACCGATGTTTGCAAAATGAATTCCTAGGTTTACAAACTTGATATTGGCAGTTCTACACGCGGGCAGGGACTCCGGATGAGAAGACGGGTTGTACCAGACCAAGGAGGAACCTGATCATTCAGATGAGCTGCAAGCAACCTCTTTTTGTAAAGGACCAAACAGTAAACATTTTAGCTTTTTCTGGCCATGCCCGCTCATGACACCAGCCACAGATAATACATAAATGATTGTGTGTGGCTGTATTCAAAGAAAACTTGATTTATGGACACTGAAATTTTAATTTCATAGAATTTTCCCAAGTCATGAAATATTCTTTCTCATTTTTATTTTTTTGTCAGTCACTTAAAGATATAAAAACCATTCCTAGCTCACAATCACTACAAAAACAAGTAACAGGCTGGATTTGACCTGTGAGTGGTAGTTGGTCCTCTGATCTGAATTCTTACCTTTTTTTAGGATTATACATGAAGAGTGAGCAAGATGTTCAGCAGCCCAGAGGAACAGACTATTTCCTGGATGCCGCTGGAGAGGATTTAACAAGGCAGTCTGAAGGATGCATATGCACAGCTCTTGGAGAAGGTGACACTGACTTGGTCACTCTCCATCCCACCCACACCATCACGCTTTCTTTCTTCAAAGCGCTTCTTACAATCAGTTCTTGTTTATCGACTTGCGTGGGGGGTTAAAATTGTACAATACTCTTTAAAGTGTGTTATTCCTCCTGAAATTGCCCACCCCCTCAGCTGTCTTTGCTCTACTTCACTTCTCTCAAGTCCAGTGGCTGCTTCACCATGCTGCCCCCAGGAGAGAGGAGACAAAATGAGAAGCAGAAACAGCCTGGGTCTCTAGCTGGTTTCCTACAGCCCTGTCTACTGGGGAACAGCCATAATGTTTGGGAGAAATACGGGGTGAGATGAAAGGGGGTTTCCCTCCAGATGAGGAGGAAATCTGCGGGAGGCGAGCTAATAAAACAGAGGCTTCCACAGGGCCCAGGGAGAGACGCCTGCCCTCTGCTTCGTAGGCAGCATCTTGGGGAGCTGGCATGACTCCAGGGAGGTATGAGGCTCTCTCTACTACTCCTATGCCACGCATGAGGGTACAGAAATAGCAGAGAGCGCTACCTGATGAAACTATGGACAGAAACAAGACACATTTGAATAGCAACCAGTATGGTGGCCCATGGCCAAAGGCAGATTCCATTTCCTTGCCTTAGAACCTCTGGGGAAAAGAAGACATAGAGAGGATTTGGGATATAACCAAAATGTGTGAAAGATACAGAATTTAAGAGTTTAAAGGTTTGCCTTAGATCAGAAAAAATTTCTCATTTTATTATGTAGGAGGGAAATGCGGAGAGGTTCGATGAGGGCAGAAGATTCACCGTGTCTCAGAGACACAGGCCCTGCTCTTGGCTTCCCTGGTGTTGGAGAAGTAGGGACCACAGAGTGTGTCCGCAAACCTGACAGAAATAGAAACCTGTATCTTAAATCGCAGACAGAGGCCTGAGGGGGCATCAGGATCCCAAAGAGCAAACGGATGCATGGAGCATGTAGGTGTTTCAGTCAGAGAGAGCCTCCTTGAGATTTCTGGGCCTCAGCATCATTTGTAAGAAGCAGAATTACTTCTATGGCTTCAAGAGTAGGTTGGATATAGCAGAGTGCCCGCTGGGCCTGAAGAGGCCACGCAGGTAGGAATGAAGGCTGTCTCAGCAATAACGTGGCCATCAACAATGGAGGAAGAGACAGCATGAAAACTCAAGTGTTTTGGGGGCGCCTGGGTGGCCCAGTCAGTTAAGCGTCTGCCTTCGACTCAGGTCATGATCCCAGGGTCCTAGGATCCAGTCCCACATCGGGCTCCCTGCTCGTTGGGAAGCCTGCTTCTCCCTCTCCCTCTGCCTGCCACTTTCCCTGGTTGTGCTCTCTCTCTCAAATAAATAAAATCTTAAAAAAAAAAAAAAAAGAAAAAGAAAACTCAGTGCTTTGGTGGAGAAGACTCAAAGATGAGGAGCTTGTTGCTATGCCCATAGCATCGTGTGAAATAGCAGGGGAGAGATGGGGAGAGACCAAAGTCACCTGCGTAAAGTTTCTAGGCATGAGAGCTTTAAATAACATTTAGATAGAAATATACTTAAAAAACTGTTTATCTTTCATACTGAGGTGATGAATAAGAATGATATATCCACAGCACTAATCTATTGTTGGTCTTTTCCCATTAGGATGTGAGCTCCATGAAATCTTACTCACCTCTGTATTTTCACAAGTTAGAAAGTTCTGGGCACATAGTAGTTGCTCAATAAATAATGTAAAACAAATAAAATGGTGAGCACTGTGCTGATCGGGAAAGTGAGTCTCAGAGAAATCAAGAACGAACCTTGGCTAAAGACCTATAGCCAATAAATTAATCATAAAATTAAAGTTGAAAATTACAGGGACCCAAATAAAAACCATCCCTGGAAAATGTGTCATAGCTTTATTCAAAGCAGTTTGAGTCATTTCAAATAGGAAATGGGATTTGAGGCTGCACCTATGCAACCCTAAAGATTCTGATCATAGCCCCGACCCTGCAAACACGCATCTACCATGTGCAAAACTATGAGCCAACCTCGAATCAGGCATCTTGGTTTCAAATTCCAAAAGTTGAAAAGTTTCCAACATGAGGTCCTTCTGCTTTGGTAACCCTGGCAAAGAACTTTTTCACAAGCTAGGTGTGAATTGCTATGAAATTATTATTTTTTCTTAAACCAAAATGCAACTTTGAGATATTGTTGAAAACAAAGAGGTAATATTCAAAAATACACTTCATCAATATTAGTGGAACTGGAGAGTAACTCTATACTTTGGAAGAGTTTCTGACTTCATATATACATTTAATTTTGTTGCTGCAAGAGAAGAGAGAATTTAATTGTATTTTTTTTTGGTCACTGACTTTAAAACTCAGAAGTACATCTCCCTTTCCTCTGTCTAAATGACTATCCATATCAAAGTAATGCCCTGGAGACACTATCTATTATATCTTAAAATCACTGGTCTTTGGGGCGCCTGGGTGGCTCAGTCGGTTAAGCGTCTGACTGTTGATTTTGATTCAGAGGTCATGATCTCGGGGTTGTGAGATCGCGTCCTGTATCAGGCTCTGGGCTGGGTGTGGGGCCTGCTTAAGATTCTCTCTCTCCCTCTCTCCCTGTGCCCCTCCACCCCCCACTGGCACTCTCTCTCTCTCAAAAGATCAAATCATCAAATGAAATCAAATCACTTGTCTTCAATAATTTTACATGGCTTTCTAGTATGTAAGCACAGAAAGAAGTTGCAAAGATGGTTTAAATAATGTATTTTTGGGAAACTGTTTACAGACAAATGGTATCATCCGTGTAAGGGCGATTCCTTTAGATAAAATTAGGCCTCCAAGCAGGTATGTTAAAACACACAAGCAAAAACTTCTTGGACACTAAAGTAGACGAGCAGAAAAGGTCTTTGTCAACCTATTTTGTATAGAGTGGGACATGTGGTTTCAGATTTGGTAAAAATCTGATTTTTAGGTTCAGATAAGACGACTTCTTTCCAAGGTCAAAAATGGCTTTTCCATTGCAACACAGAAAATGTAAAACGCTGACGAGAGTATGTTGGGACTAATGTACATCTTTAAGCCCAGAACTTCTTTGTCCAACACAACGTTTAGTGTATGTACACTCCACCACGATCAAATAGAGAAACAGCCCAGTGGGCACTGAAATTCAGCCGTATGAAGAGTATCCCACGAGTTTTCTTACGAGAGAATTATTCTGTCACCGAATTCTCCATCAGGCACATCCTTCCCTGTGTCATTCTAGCCTCTCCTGATCCTGTGACTTTCTGCCAGGTCATCCAGCCTCGGGAATATGCTTCTCATGTATAAAAAAAATTCTGCAAAAATTACCATCAAAAACATACGGTTTTGACCTGGCATCCCCATGAGGCTTGCAGAAGAAAGGGAGGAATTTTCTTTACTTCTCAGCCCGTGTTTGGGAATGAGAAAAGTGAATCCTGTGAGAATATTCCCCATTGTATTGGGCAATAAAGCAGCTGCTTCTTTTTTAACACAGAGCACACGGGCGCAGGCTGATTCTGTACTGATGTTTCTAATGATGCCCTGCGTGACGCCTACCTCCACTCCCTCAGCTCTCCGAGCCACCGTTTCCACTCTGGTGATGAACTAGACAGGCACACTTGGAGAGAGACTATCAGAGACTGAGAGGAGGAAAATCAATTTCAAAGCCCCAAAGACGGTCGGTGCAGAAGGTCATTGAACACTAACCATTGCTTTGTGGCTTTGGAATCTTGA
The DNA here is from genome assembly GCF_964656455.1 of Halichoerus grypus. Taxonomy (NCBI): domain Eukaryota; kingdom Metazoa; phylum Chordata; class Mammalia; order Carnivora; family Phocidae; genus Halichoerus; species Halichoerus grypus. Next base: position 194,630,457 of record NC_135714.1, read on the forward strand.
GGGGGGATTCTATTTAACAACAACAACAAGCAGACAGGAGCCGGCGAGCTGCACGCACCGCATTATTCATATTCGCCGTGTAGCCGCTCCAACAGCAATGGAAACAATTAGTCTGCATTAAGCACAATTAATAACTTATCGTTTTTCTTCTGAAGCTGAAAGAGCTGTTTCTTTGTTGACCGGCCTTCGGGACCGACCTTTTCATTTCAGCTTCCGCCTTCTGTCCTAGCTTATATTTCCCACCGATCCTGTGATGGATCTTTTTACGGGTCATGTCACAAATTTAAAATTAGTAGGGACAAGGACTGAATCCCCTCATCTTTCCTGCTGCCCCCATTCAGGCCTTTGGGTTACTAGTAACTTTATCCTGTAGGTCTCACTGAGGGACTCAGGGGTAAATTTCAATTAGTCTTCTAGCCTGCCTGCCCTGTGCAGTCCCCTACCCCCCAGCCCAGTATCTACCCTGCCAGAGAACCCTGCAGTCTTTCCTTTATGGCTGCCTGCCTTCCTGCCTTCCTTCCCTTCCCTCTCTTCTTCCCTCCCTCTTTTCCTTCCCTCCTTCCTTCCCTCCTTCCCTCCCTCCTTCCTTCCTTCCCTTCTCCCTTCCCTTTTCCTTTCCCTTTTCCCTTCCCATCCCTTCCCTTCCTGTCTGTCTGTCTTTTTTGTGGGGTTGAGAAGTTCTTCGGAGTTCTTTACACTTCAACGTCCTCTTTTGAACCTATTTGGCAGAGGCAAAGGAGAGGCAAAAGTAACATTTTCATTTCACATTTTCTACTCTCAAATGAAACCTCATGTTTTAAATACTAGATCTGCACAGTATGCTGAACTACTTCTATACAGCCAGTCATAATGCCTACCTACTCTTATCTCAGGCCGCTTACAACTGCTTCTTGTCATTTGTTTTGCTTTTTTCCCTTCATCTCTTAGCAGGTATGCTTTGTTCCTTAGATAAGGAACTTCACTTTTGATTGGTTTTGCCTTTCAAAATAATAAACTACAAAACTTACTACCATAAAATTTTTAATGGCAAAGTAATCAGATTTTTAAAGTAAATTTAAGTGTCCTTTTGTATATTATATTATATTATATTATATTATAAATCAGCATATCAATGCTCATTTGAAAAGATCATGACATCAAGTACAAAATTAAGTAAGTTATAATAAAATTGTAAGCTTACAAGAGTCGCTAGGAAACAATCAGTTTCATACTAGTCTTTTGTTCAGGAGGTTAATATAATCATGTTATTCCTCTAATATCAAGAGCACAGTTTCATAAGTTGCAAATTACAGGGACCAAAATGAAAAGCATCCTTGGAAAACATACAGCGTTACTCAAAGTGGTTTGAGTCATTTCCTCAATGGGACATTAAAGAGAGAAAATAAGAGTCAAAAAGAAAGTGTGCAGCCACCGAATGAAATTTTAATTAGATCAACTTCAGAACTGGCTGTCTTCATACAAAAGAGGTTTCTTTTCTTCAATATTTTATACAGTGTTAAAAACCTTTTTAGAGATTAGCAAACAGAGCAAACGACTAAAAAGAGTGTCACAGTGTTTACTGCTGTCCCTATGGCAAGTTGAAACCTTTACTAGTGACATACAAACACCTGGAATATTATTTCTTTTGTATATAATCTATTAGGTCTTATGGGGAGAAAGACACTACGGCCCAGGAGGTGTGAATGCTTTCTTGCTCTCCTTATATTCTTGGTTGAACAAAGAGAGTAATCTACTTCAAACTTAATGTGAACTGCTTAAATAAAACGTCTTGATGTCCTGCTTTCTCCTTATGTTTCTGGGCAAATTAATAAAACTTTTACCTGGAATACAGATTGCTTATTTCAAATTGGGTGCTCTCAGTGTGCCAATGAGAAGAAAGATTGACTATATTTGGTCACATTTACAACCTTTTCAGAATCCAAAGCTCTTACTTCTGAGAAACAAACTGAGGGTTCTAGAGGGGAGGGGGGCTTGGGGGATGGGTTAGCCCGGTGATGGGTATTAAAGAGGGCATGTTCTGCATGGAGCACTGGGTGTTATGCACAAACAATGAATCATGGAACACTCCATCAAAAACTAATGATGTAATGTATGGTGATTAACATAAAATAATAAAACAAAACAAAACAAAACAAATGATGTGATTATATTTTTCCTCACAACAAACCATGGCATAGTTTTCCTTATAGTAATGATAAACAGAAATTTTGCTTTGTAATTATTAATACAAGGACTCTGGTGTAACCAATGGAAAGTGGCGATGTTCTTAAATTCCTCATTAAAAAAATAAAATGTGTTTAACTGCTTAAAAAAAAAAAAGCAGCTGAGGGAATTTTAAGGTATAGGTTCCTTTTCCTGCAGGCAAAACATAACTTTCTGGATTTAAGAGGCTTATTAAAAGTCTCACAAGATTTCCTCAACATCAAACGACTCTTCCAAAATGACATTTTCAGATCTAAAGCAAATGAATCCCACACTTATGGATTAAATTTACCTGGAAATATATGAAGGCTAAAATTAACTACCGAGTTCAAAATAGTTTTAGTCACTTGACGATGCCAAAACAATGGGCGGCTTGCCTAGAATTCATTTTAAGATAAAATACTTTGCAAGAACTGTCAAAATATATAAAATTTAATTATTGTGCGCTATCTTCCTTCCATATTGCTCATTACCACTTACTTAATGGCTTGTAGTCTATAATTGAGAATATATTGATTAAATTGTTGAAACAGCCTCCAGTATTTGTCAGTATATAGTTGAAAGACATGATATACCTGAACGATGATACTAACTTACTATCCAAACACTCTGAAAACTTACCAATAACCTGCGGTTCATTATCACAGTCTTCCGAATTTTCACTACCAGATCCTGAATTTTAAGTTCCAAAGCCAACTGGATAATCTGTTAAATGTATATTTAGTATTGTATTTATAACTAATTAAAAGACTGAAAAAGCGGTTTACTCAAGTGATGTGCTTTAGATAACACAGCGAAATAAAAAAAAATTAATGCAGCGAAATACAAAATTTGTGGCAGCTATTAAACAAGAAAACTAAAGAAAGCAAAAGCCTATATAGAAAATTACCTGTTCTTATTCAAGGCTGGGTTCCTGCTTGTTTTTCTTTACCTTTTAGCAACTGATTCTCAATAGGTATCCAAAGACGTCTAGTACAGTTACTTACTGTGTCTTGATACCTAGCTATTTGGAAAGAAATCTCCATCAGCTGAGGATGCTGGCCCTCGGGAGCTCTGTGAGATTCCTGAACGAAGAGACTGCAGAGGCTGCTGTGAATTTTCAGGGAGAAGCCCACCCACACTAGCAGCTGAGGAAGGCTGTACGAGGTGTTCTGCAATCTCCAATCTTTCACAAGAAAACATTTCAACCAGACTGGTTATGGAATCATAGGTTTTGGTAAGGCCTGGCGAACTTAGTGGCCACTGATATGAACAAGATCTACTTAGAGACCATGCCATACATTAAAGCCATGGTCCTCAAACTTTAGCTCACATCACAGTCCCTTGGAGGGCTTGTTAAACGAGAAGGTCTCGGGGGAACCCCGCAGCTTTATTGCCAGTCCAGAGACCACACTTTGAGAACCGCTACAGTAACGTATTGGCATATTGGTTTTTTAGCTTTAGTTTCATTCAAGACTCTCATCAAGATTCTATAACACATCAGAAAATCGTTCAAAAGATTCCTGTTTAGAAAGTTAACGGCTGGTAGCTCACCTCAAGCGGTCAACTTAGAACGAATGGAATTTTTACAATACGAGGGCTCAATCCATCTGACCCCAGGATCAAATGGCTTCAACATTTTTCATTGTTCTACATCATCTCACTCTTAATTTTTTACTTCCAACTTTCCCCTTTGTTGTACTTCCCTTTCAAATTCATCTGTTTGTTAAGAAATCAGGCCCTTCATGCCTTCTCATCCCGTTGCTACTTTTAAGTATCTAGCATGTTTATGGGACTTTATCTTTAAATGAGATACGAGTATCTGTTCTCTTTTGGTTCTTCTGTGTTTCCTACACTATCTATATTTCCGTGTGTCTCTAAGACATTCACCAAAACACTATCTTATTCCACAAGTCCCTTCTTTTGGGGGTTCTCTTTCAGTCTCTCTTCGAACTTAATAGTTGGGATTTGTGAGCCATGTAGAAGTCTAGCTGATAATTCACTGTGGGTATTTACAACTTCCCAAAAGGTTCCTACTGTCTTCATACAGAAAATGCTATTTCTCTACCCTTAACCTTTCTGGCTGGAATCGTTTTTATACATTCTTTTTTCCTCTATAATCTTGGCTTCAATTTACAACCTATATTAAAATTTATAGGGAAAAAAAGCTACTTCTCATCTTTCTCTTTATCTGTTAGCAGAGACTTCTGGAAAGCTCAGTTATAAATATTTTTAAGGCATGTGCGCGCACACACACACGCACACACATAAATATATCCTCTTAGCCCCTTTACACATCTGCTCTATTGAGGAGAAGGGAAAGAAAAATATTTCCTGCATAAATGCCTTCTCTTCTAGTTTTCTCCTTCTTTGAAGCTGTTGAGGACCAGGAGTGACAATCAAGGTGGTGTTCTTAGTACAGGCCACTGTGGAAGCACCCCCACACCCTGACCAAGGTTGTAACCCTGACAGCTTCAGATCTACCAGACAACAGGATGAAAAAAAATCCTCTTACTAAGGCTCAGAGGGAGCAGAATTCCAGCATATTTGAAAAAAAAAAAAAACAAACCACAAAACCCATACTGAACCGTCATTATTACAGTTAAAGACAGTTTCTTCTCTCAGTCTTTCGATACTATTTTCAAACATGCTTTCAAGGGTGGGGGCAGGAGAACCGAGAAGAGTACTCACCCAGATGAGGAAAGTAGAAAGTACTTAGAGGAATAGGTCTTAATTCACTTCGATAACCACTCTGGTAGCAACAGTACTCGACAAAAGCTATAACTAAAAATAAAAACTTGCAAGATGGGATCTCAAAACTGAAAAGGCTTGCGTCAAGGATTGACATAAAGGGAAACAGTTAAGAAATAATAAAATTTACCTAGATTGAGCCTGAATAATAGACTGAACTTCAATATTTTTTCTTTTTGCTTTTGATAATTTAATCTCTGATAATTTTGAAATAGGGTGAATCCATGCATAGGTGTATGTGTGCGTGTGTGTATGTGTGTGCAAATTTACTAAGAACCGGCCAGGGCTGGTTCAAAATGGATTAATTATTTTGCCTCTAATATGAAGTTACTATTACTATAAACTTAACTGAAAATGTTTTATAGTAAGTAATATACTATGCATCCCTGAATTGTAAAAAGAAAATGTTTTTTAAAGTCCTACTAATTAAAATGCTTCTTCTTTTATTACCTCTAAATTAATTACGGTATGCATTTTAAAGAAAAATATTTTAAATAAGAAAATTAAACACCCCCAAGTGAGTAATCAATATTAGAATATAAATTATATATTTTGATGTGAAAACAAAAGAACAAATATGTAATGATTCTAGCTGTGACACAGTGAGTTAGTGAGACTGATAAACTACTTCTTCATGCTGAGAGCATGTTGTGGTCTCCAATCTATTACACTTCTGAATTGATGTGCTATTATCTTCGGACAACTTTCACACCAGGAGGTGATCCCAGCAAGAAAAATGTCTTAAATGAAAAGCTTATAAACAATATACATTTCACTGCTGTTACCTGAATTAGTATGAGCTATTAGTGGTTGTACAAAAAAGTGCTTTGAGACAAAACCTGTTCTTAATATTTTACCAAAAAATTCTGCAATATGAATGTATGAATAATTATATATTTTACCAATTGTCACTGTATCATTTTGTAATTATATTGAATACACAAACATGTGCGTGGTAAGTACAGCATTGATCTCTGAAAACTGGGAAGACAAATTCTAGAGCATTAACGTGATTTGTGGGAAATGCATTTTAGTGAATTCATATTTATTTTTCAGTATTAAGTGAGAAACCTGTATAAAACTTAAGTATAACCACAGCTGTATAAAAATATATAGGGTTATAACAGGAAGCAAAATATTTTTATTATGACTATTTAAACACAGACACATCTCTAACCAAGCACAAAATCATGTTACAGAGTTTGGGAGGATTAGGAACTGAACAACAGGTTAAATATGCAGACTTTTTCTTTTCTTTTTTTTTTTTTTCCCTTTTACCATTACCAAGAAGGCTAAAATAGCTTAACAGTCTTTGTTTCAAATTTTGGTTATTATAATGGTGTGGCCATAGCATCCAATGCACAAAACTATACTAGGTATTTTCCTGCATATTTTAAGATTATCAATTACACCTACCGTTGGCAATTACATACTAAATATATTAAAATTAAAATAGGAACGAAAAAGAACGTCTTAAAATTCCTATGTGCTATTTGGACAAGATTTTAATTATTAATTCATTCAATTATTGATGGCCATCTATGCTTAAAACTGTTCAGAGTTTCTAGATAAGTTTGAGAAGGAAGTATGATCTAGATAAAAAGAAGAATTTCAAGTGTGGATATAAGTTCATAAAGAATTGGGCGCCTGGGTGGCTCAGTTGGTTAAGCGACTGCCTTCGGCTCAGGTCATGATCCTGGAGTCCCTGGATCGAGTCCCGCATCGGGCTCCCTGCTCTGCAGGGAGTCTGCTTCTCCCTCTGACCCTCCCCCCTCTCATGTGCTCTCTCTCATTCTCTCTCTCAAATAAATAAATAAAATCTTTAAAAAAAAAAAAAGAATAAAAGAATTTCAGGGTTGTAAGAGATGCTGAAGGTGGTATCTCAGTCAGTCACATATGTGCTAGTGAACCATAAGTATTTCACAAAACAAAACATAAAACAACCAGTCCAAAGAGAGGAAGGTGTTTTAAATAAACCTTAGTGAGCACCTATTTACTATGTGCAAGGAAGCTATTATCTAATCTTAACTTCACAAAATCCCCACTATGTGTGTGTGCATGTATGTAATAAAATTTACTTTTTTAAGATGAGGAAATGGAGCCTTAATTTCTCAAAGTTTATACAGAGGCAAAGCCAGGTCTTTTTGGCCCTAAAATTACTGTTCTTAACCAGTTACATAATACAGTAGTAGTTTCTATATGAGATATGTATCTTAACTCGTGTATAAAACACACTTCAGTTTGTGCTTATCTCCTGTCTATAAAGAATAAGCAAGATACTCAGCTTTAATAATATGTCTTACAGGGACGATGGCAGAGGCTGTTTTTGGTCCTTTTGTGGGAAAGGCACTGATGTCTATGAGCTCCCTGAGAGAAGGAAGAACTCAGCAAGTTGAGGAGTCAACAGCTCTCACCTTTTAACTTCCGCGGCTTGGACGTGATTAATTAAATACAAGACTCTTCCCAATACTTTTGGATGAGCTGTGTGGTGATTCTGAAAATCTTTTTTAACCACATCAAGGTGAGCCAGCTGGCTCATGGCAAAGTACCCAAAAGAGTTATAAACCTTACAAGCGAGTTACATATATAAAAAAGGAGAAGGGTCCAAATTTGATGACCTTTTCTGGGACTACAAGTGGCTGTCAGGAGCATGCTACCAAGAATCTGTTTTTGAGGAAATTATTAATCTGCCCCCTCAAGGTAAAATAGTATTCAAGAACAAGGAAGGAAGTACTGCTTCTTTAAAGAAACTCTTAGTTCAGACAGGATTTTTTAAAACTCACATTTGGAAATATTCCCATCTATATTATTTTGTTGCCAAGAAGAATGATTGCCATCTATAACAATTTTTAATTTTCTAAACTGCTTAAAAGTCTGCAAAACACGGTATGTTAGTGAGTTTGGTCCTTGTTTATTTAAAGATGTGCAAATGTAACAACTTCTAATTAGTTTGCTAGAACATCAGAGGCATTAGTCAAATTTCAGCAGATACTGTATGATCCCACTTGTGTGGAATCTAAAAAAGTCCAACTCATAGAACAAGAGAGCAGAATGGTGTTGCAAGGGGCTGGGGAGGTGGGGGAATTGGGGAGATGTCTGTCAAAGGGTACCAACTTTTAGTTATAAGGTGAGTAAGTGCTCGTGATCTAATGTACAGCCAGGTGATTATAGTTAATAACATTGTATTGGATGCTTGAAATTTGCTGAGAGTAGACCCTGAGTGCTCTCACCACACACACATACAAAAGGTTAACCAGGTGAGGAGATGGATATATTAATCATTTTACAATGTGTGTGTGTGTGTGTGTGTGTGTGTGTATATATATATATATAAAATATATATACTTTTATTTTTTTAAAAATTTTATTTATTTATTTTGAGAGAGAGGGAAAGAGAGAGAGAGAGGTCATGAGCAGAGGGGAAGGGCAGAGGGAGAAGCAGGCTCCCCACTGAGCAGGGAGCCCGATGCGGGACTCGATTCCAGGACCCTGAGATCATGACCTGAGCCGAAGGCAGATGCTTAATCGACTGAGCCACCCAGGCGCCCTATATATATATTTTTAATGATCAGGTTGCACACCTTAAAAAATCAAACTGTGCAATCTAAATGTATATAATTTTTATTTGTCAAAAGGAGGTTCATATAGTTGTTAGGGTCAAAAAATGTTTACGTATGATTAATATTTGTATGTAATTATCTTATAAATGTATATTTAATAAATAATTTATTAAACAAACAAAATTAAGTGACAGATTGAAAGAAAATAAAATTATTTAGAAATGCTATTTATTTCATTTCATCCTTTCAAATTTTAGTTTTATATACATATGATAACATGCATAAGATTAGTACATTGCTACATCTGTACAATTAATAATTGAATAAATTCATGTATTTTGGGGTTGAGTGCTTTTATTTTCTTTCATATGTAATTAACAAAATTGGAGTCACTACAAGAAGAAAAGGAATAAATTTAGAATGTGGGATCTAGCTGAGAGCTGCCACTGACCAGTCATGTGACCTCGAGCAGATTGCTAGATCTCAATGGGCTCTAAAAGAAGGTAAGATCAGGTAATCTCCAAAATTTACTCCAACTGTGAATTTGTTCTGGAATGTAGTCCATATATTTCTCAAAAGCAGTCACAACTTCTCCAGGTCCTCTACAACAACCTTGAGTGTTTCATACTGGTACATTGTAAGACGTTCATAAATACCCACTGAATGAGTGAATGCATTCAGGATTCATTTTATGAAATATCACTACCCCACCATGATCTCAGATAATTCCCATCCCTTAGGATCACTGTTATTTTTTTTCTTTTTTTTTTAAGATTTTATTTATTTTTTTGACAGAGAGGGACACAGCGAGAGAGGGAACACAAGCGGGGCGGGGGGAAGTGGGAGAGGGAGAAGCAGGCTACCCACTGAGCAGGGAGCCCCATGCGGGGCTCGGTCATGACCTGAGCTGAAGGCAGACGCTTAACGACTGAGCCACCCAGGCGCCCCCTGTTATTTTTTTTCTAAAGCAAACCTGTCTTTGAATATTTACTTCATAGTTGATCTCCTATAGGAAGTCACCCCAATTAAACAGGAAAAATACTGGTTATTCTCAATCAAAAAATACCTATCTCCAAAGTTGAAAAGGCTATCTAATCGTTCACAAAAATTAATCAACATGCCAATTCTTGTTAGTTGTCATTGCTTTTCCTTTGCTAAGCCTTTACTGCTTTCCAAGTTATTATTCATCTTTCTAAATACGGAATTATTTTTCTCTTAAATATATAGCAGAGGAAAAGAATAAAGAAAAGCAAAGAAACTAAAGTGCCAGATACTTTGCAATGACATTTCAACAAATCCTTATAAAATCTTTGAGAAATACTACCAACACATTTTGTGAAAAAAAAAAAAGAGAGATAAAAATACATGAGTAATCTGCCTAAGGTTACATAGTTAGTAGAATGTTAAGATTTTAACCCAGATTTGTCTGTCCCCAAACCAATGCTTTTTTCCACCCCTGCCATGAGCAGGAAGAAGCCCTATCATAGGTTATCTTATCCTATGCAACGGTTGCTATTATTATTTGGTCATACCTATCATTTGCCAGGTACTTTACTTACATTATTTCATTTAAGTCAAAACACTCTTTTTAGTAAGTGCAGGGTGTGATTGGAACAAGATGACTTCTGGTGGTAATATTTCAAGTGGTTCACAATATGAGGTGAGATGCTAAGAAATCATAAAGAGGGTCACAGTAGAATCAGAGGGGTTATCAAATAGAATTTATTAAGCTTAGCTGGTTAATTGCATGCCCAAGAATGTGATCTTGCAGGCTAAGGAGAAAGCATTCTGAGAAAATAACAGAAAACAGACTTCACCTCAGGTTTGAAGAAAGAAATACAAAAGGCAAAAGTATGTCAAGGGAAAAATGAAGAAACAGAGGAAGCGAGAAGCAATCGTCTTTGACAGGGTGTTCGTTAATTGGTGATGTAACCAGAGGATGAAATTTTAGAGCAAAACACAGTTTTAGAACTGGACAGAAATTAATTCTGGAAAAAGATAAAAATCACCTGTAGTAGTGACGTTAGGAAGAGGTAACACACACACACACACAGACGCATGCGCACGCACAAAAGAGGACTGAAACATTTTCAAACAATATTAGGGAAGGGTAAAAGGATTTAAAAAAAAAAAACCTCACAAAACGGTTGCTGAGGAAGAGGAAGAGAGGTGCCTCAAAATGAATAGGTCATACTCAGAAAAAGATAAGGATTGAATCACAGTCATTAGCTGTGACCGGAGTAATGGCATGGATGACCTTATACTTTGATCGTGTTCAGAGAAGTGACTAGAAATGTGTTAGAAGTAATAAAGAATTCATTTTCCTAGGTACTAGGGAAATTAAGGTTATCATGTATGAATATATATTTTTTTTTAAAGATTTTTTTTATTTGACAGAGAGCACAAACAGGGGCAGCAGTAGAGGGAGAGGGAGAAGCAGGCTCCCTGCTGAGCAAGGAGCCCGACGCGGGACTCGATCCCAGGACTCTGGGATCATGACCTGAGCCGAAGGCAGCTGCTTAACCAGCTGGGCCACCCAGGCGCCCCATATCATGTATGAATATTTTATACAGATTGCTGGTTATCCAAAACCAGACATTATCAGAGTATACAGTAACTGCAATTAGTTGGAATTATGCTTTAAAAAATCACTTAAGGCCCATAGCGAATAATTAATGCATGCTTTCTTGGTGTTTTAATTGCTATTATAAAGAAACCTCAATTAAACAAAATAACACGCCTACTCTATTGCACAGTATCTTCATCATGCTCAAAAGACACCTAAAGCTTTAAATACCTTAAGTAAAACTGAGGTCTCACTTCTGACTGATGTGGAGACAAAGCATCTATCAGGGCTTGGGCTGATTCATTCCAAACATTTACTACTTTAGTTAATTAAATGTTTCAAGAATATGAATAGTTGCCTTTCATTATAATTTAAAGATTTTTTTTTTCCTTCTCAGAAATGAAATGAGCAGACTTGGGGTTCCTACCTGCAAAAATTCACCTTACTTTTTGTTGAATGATAGAAATAGTGAAAGAAGCAAGAGATTTTATTCTGATAAATTTGTGGCTGCAGGCTCGACCTACCTACCCCATGAAGATAAATTAGACTGTAACTATTCCAGTTGAGACAAATACTCTTCTTGTCCGTTGGAGAGAAGAGAGCTACTTGATGATAAATGATATTTATATTTGTTCAACTGTTAACTAATTAGGTTATCTTATCCTATGCAATGGTTGCTATTATTATTTGGTCATATTTTATTATTTATTTATTTATTTATTTTTTAATGTTTTTTATTTATTTATTCATGAGAGTCAGAGAGAGAGAGAGAGAGGCAGAGGCAGAGGGAGAAGCAGGCTCCCCGCCTAGCAGGGAGCCCGATGCGGGACTCGATCCCAGGACCCTGGGATCATGACCTGAGCCGAAGGCAGACGTTTAACCATCTGAGTCACCCAGGTGCCCCTATTTGGTCGTATTTTAAAAACATTAATGGAACACCTATCATTTGCCAGGTACTTTACTTACATTATCTCATTTAAGTCAAAACACTCTTTTTAGTAAGTAGTAGTATGGCATTGGAAATTGACCTAAGATTGAAATAATTTGTAGACAATTATATAGATCATTCAAATGATGGATCTAGGATGAAAGCCCTGGTCTGACTGCAAAGCACAGGCTCTGTTTATGATGCTCAACTGTGTTTGTATCTGGGCTTATGGATACAGCCGGACAAGACTGTGACCGATTAGATTACGTCCCCTATCCTATCCGTAAACAGACGTATTCTTAACTTTCTTTTCTCTTGGGAGTCCTGCTTCATCTGAAAATGTCTGTGCAGGGGTGCCTGGGGCGGGTAGTCGGTTAAAAGCGTCAGACCCTTGGTTTCCGCTCAGGTCGCGATCTCGGGATTATGAGATCGAACCCTGAGTTGGGCTCTGTGCTCAGCTCAGTCGGCTTGAGTTTCTCTCTCCCTCGCCCTCTGCCCCTCCCGCTTGTGTGCACGCTCTCTCTCCCAAATAAATAAATACATCTTAAAAAAAAAAAGAAAAAGAAAATGTTTGTGCAAAGTGATGTCCTGAAGTGTGACTCCCCTGTCCCAGCACTCCCATCCTCCTGGGGGAGCTAAATCCTATCTTAGGGAGGATAGAAGACAGGACGGAGAAACCGAAGGAGAAGCAGCTGACCCCCATCGCCCACCCACAGGGTTTAGATCGGACTGTGAAATACCCGGAGTTCTTGGCTCTCACACAGCGAGGCTTCAGGATGGAGTTTGAGGAAACTGTTCCAGCGGTTTTCTGCTCACCTCTCAAGAAGACGAAGAGAAAATGCCTGTTGTTGTAAATGCCTGGGTCCCCCTCCTACCTTGTCCCCGAGGAACCTCTGTATGCTCCACTCAAAACTGGTGGAGCCTTCACACTCAATGCCAAGCTTTTGTGACAGATTAGTTTTTCCATAAAACCATTCTGAGAAAAAAAAAAGATATTTAAAAGTAAAACTACTAGGTTTTATTCAGGAATATATATCAATATTGACTCCTGGGAATGACCTTCATTTTAGAGCTACTATCAATCCACAGCCTACTTTTCTATTTTAATGTTTGGCATGATACCTCCTAAACAAGCAACCTGAGGCAGGAGCATTACAATTAGTTAATAATAATCTCATTTTAAAAATCATGCTTTTTGGATGCCTGGGTGGTTCAGTTGGTTAAGCGTCTGCCTTCAGCTCATGTCACGATCTCAGGGTCCTGGGATCGAGCCCCAGGGAGCATTGGGCTCCCTGCTCGGCGGGGAATCTGCTTCTCCCTCTCCCTCTGCCCCTCCCCCTGCCTGTGCTCGCTCTCTCTCAAATAAATAAATAAAATCTTTAAAAATATATGAATAAAAATCATGCTTTTGCTTTCTCTTATCTTAGTAATCACCTTTAATCTCATACTTTATTTTAGAATGAGGTCTCTCTTTCAGTATAGCTGCAGAGTTTTGGAAACAAAAATTATAACAATGCTAGAGAGCTAGAGACACACAGTTGTTCCTTCTTTGAGTAAATTCAGGACCAAATTTTACCTTTGTTTTACATTTTTGGTGAATACATGATTTACCTGTAAATCTAACATTTTACATTTAAAATTCTAAATTTGAACTTCTTGAACAAAATTTCATTCAATATGTTGGCTTCAATATATGTTCTCTCTTGTCTTCTTGGTATTGTGAGAAGAAAATAAAAACAAATATTTTATGTATTATTTTAAGAACTACATATTTAGAGAAAAACAGAAGCTTTTTCTGTGAAGAAGCTTTTCCCTGACAAAGGGTTAAATATTTGCTAAAAGTTGGCATAGAAAGTAGGAAAGTTCAAGTTGAGAGTCAACCAATGGCTATATTCCAACCAATGGCTGCTTTTCTACTTCCTCTCTCATTTGGTTTCTTTTTCTTATTTATCTTAGGCATAAGATAATATGGGCTTAATATGCAACTTTATTTGTGGAAATAAAACTTAGTTGGGTAACAATATGTCCCTCCAGGGCCCAGGATAGTCTCAGTTTACACCTATAAGAGTTCTAGTCCAATTGTTCTTATAAACCTTTCTTTTTTATTATTTATTTATTTTTATTATTTTAACCTTTTTTAAGGATTTTATTTATTTATTTGTCAGAAAGAGAGAGAGAGAGAGAGCACAAGCAGGGGGAGTGGCATGCAGAGGGAGAAGTGGGCTCCCCGCTGACCAAGTTGCTCAACGCAGGACTTGATCCCTGGACCCTGGGATCATGACCTGAGCCGAAGGCAGACACTTAACCAACTGAGCCACCCAGGTGGCCCTTCTTCCTATTAGTCTTACAAATGCACACATGTCCTTTTACAGGCCTTTTAAGAAATACTGTAAGTTATTGAAAGTGAAATATTTCAAGAGATCTCGAATCCAATTGATTTTTACTATTTATTGGCATATAATTTTAGATAGGTTTACAGGGTTTGTTGTTGTTGTTTGTTTGTTTTTAACGAACAGAGATGGTGAGACTCTCAAAGATTACTTAAGAATTTCTTAGCCTAGGCCCAGATCCAATTTTGAGGTTGGTGTTCAGTAACCTTTGCTTCATTTTTGCATCTCTTTTCCATATTCTGTGATACTCTCCTTCCCCCGCAAACTATCTTTAACAAAAGGATATGGCATCAGTCCGTAAACTTAAGTCAGTGGATTACCTTCCCAGGGATATTTTACTTAGAGCTATATCTGCAATTATGGAGCATCTAACTACTTAGTATCTTGCTAAAGGTAGTTGGTTACCAGCATGCAGGTACCATTTTTCACCTGGGAAAGCTTTCCCTGGTACGATAAGGCCATAACGTGTAGGTTGCTGTCTGGGTTTTTAATAGGAAAGGATGACTGATACCCAAAGCTTGTACGGGAGTCTTGCCTTTCCCTAGAACCATTTAGAGTGAAGATTAAAAGAGGGGAAAAAAAGGAGAATATCTTAATTTAGTAAGTAATACTTCTGCTTAGGTATTTTTTTTTTAAGACACAGCAATTGATCTCACATTAAAGCAGCCCAGGACATTTCAATATTTAAATAAAAAATGCAATAATAAAGAGGTAATTTAATATGCAATTTCATACATTAATAATTAGCAAAGCATTACTGAACTGCAAGGTAAAGAGCTAGGGGAACATAACTAATGAACTATCGATGCCAAAGCAGACTTCATAATAAAACAAGGCTTTAATATATCTTTTATTAAATGGCTACAAATGAACCATTTTGTTAACATCTAATAGGTAACTACTAAGCTACTTAATTCACATCTATAAGTGAAGAACCTGCAGGCAATTAACTTCACAATTGCTGAAGGTCAGGGCTCCCAATGAGAGTTGCTGTACTCCCACCTTTCAGGGCTGCCACTGTACTGGGTCGAGTCCCAGCTTTTCCTCAGCCGCTCTGTACTCCGGTAATAGTAGCTATTACCTTGCACTGAAGCAGCTACCGTATAAAATAAACAGAGGATGAGCTGCAGGCTACCAAATGCCCTAAAACTAAATCATACAAAGTATAAGAAATACTGAGTGCCAAGAAAAGGAATTGGGAAGGAAAAATTCTAAGCAAGGACTGGTAGTATATGTGGGTGCTGACTATTATTTATTGGAGATGATAAGATAATAAGGAAATGCTTGTAAACTGCAAATGCTTGTCCGGGTCTGGATGTGACTCTAGGAGATCTGAAACTCACTAGAGATTACAGACCAGAACGGCTCTATTTACCAAGTAGAAATGTACGGTACACAATAATATCGATTGTCTCCAGCAGCAACAAATGTTAAATTCATTAGGGAAAGGAAATAAACATTGGTATGGAAGCAAGAAACTGCTGGTGAAAAAATAAATGCTTTTAATAAATCAGACTAGAAACTGCACTGAAACAGGGCAAGGTGGAAAGTCTCTGATGCTTTCTCCACCAATTCGCATAGACGAAGTCTGCGATTTACCAAGAGTTTCGTGGATGATTACGTGCCAGTCTGCTAGCAGCCATGATCAATAACATATGCTGGGAGGAGAAAAGGGCTGGGGACAAAGAAAGCCTGCAGAATCTTACACACACAGAACGGAATGCCATGCTTCATAACTGATACCCTTTAAACGACAGTTTCAGAAAAGTGAGAATCTGTAAAATGAGTATACACGCAAATAGAAATAATTGCCAAAGACGAAACTGTGCCCTGGATTAAAAGACTAGTCAAGGGCAGACACATGTCTGGATGAAGTTGTTAATATAGCTGAAATGGAGCCTGAGAATCATACTCAATAGGGAACCTTAACTAAAAAAGGAAAAATCAATGATAAATAAGACTGGTTCTTCACCTCAAGAGTTCCAACCAAGTGAGACTATTAAGGAAACCACAGTAGTACTCTGTTAGGACAGTGTGAGATTTTCACACCGCTGCTGAGGTTGATACACTGAGTATGTGGTAAGCTGAAATACCATTTTCTTTTGACTGGCAATATTCTAAGAGGTGGACACCTGAAAACAAGAAGACAACACAACTAGACGACGGAAAGTTTCTACATTTTTTGGATTCATTATTCTTCACCTACAAGTTCGTGAGATAATAGCAACCGGTAGATTTTCCTTTCCATGTCAGTTCATAAAACTATACAATGTAATTCCATGGATGGTTCACTAATAGCATCGCTTTGAAATGGAATTTCAAATGGTATTGCTTTCAGATCACCCGGAGAGCGATTTCTTACACGGTCTGAATACAGAGAAATCAGCTACAAGTACACAAATGGGTAGAATGGGTTGTCCTCTAAACCACTACTCTCTCTCCTAATGTCCCACCAACCAAGATTCATTAGCACAATATGAGGAATAACAAGAACACACCTTATCTTCCCCCCAAATGATTCCAAATATCTCCACCAGAAAACATGGATTCAAGGAATATCAACCCTTCTACTGACCCAGTTTTTGAGGCTTCTGAACGATACAACATCCCTAAAATGAAACACGTTTCTGCTGACTGAACTCGACATATTTCACACATATTTGTCAAAACAATTATCCATATTCAATTTGATGACTACAATGCAATTATCCATATTCAATTTGATGACTCAACTGGAAAATTACTTTTTTCCTAATAAAATTCTTCCAAATGACAATAGTGAATTGGTGTTGATGAGTTGTTCAGTGTGTGCTAATTAATTACACTGGGTAAATTTAGTTCTGTGCTAATAACCTCAGGAAAAAAAAAGATCTGTAGACATGACTTTTGGTCTTAAGTGAAGAAATCTCCTGTTTGCCTACTTCTTCTGTATTTTCTCTTTCTAATCTCTCCCAGACGAGTGTTCAATAATACAAAATAAACAATAAAGGCCAACTAGTCTTGGCTGACACTACAGATAAAAAGACAAGAGTTCCTTGGAACCATGTTCTTACTTAGGTCAAGAGTAAAAGAAAAGAAAAAGATTTTTATTGTTGATAACTAACTGTGAGGACCTCCTGCTAGCTCATCCTCAGGGCAGAATTGGTTTAGATCATGCATTTAATGGCAAAAAAAAAATGACAATTTATTCGTTGTGAAACCTGTTTCTTCACCCAGAAACTCATTTAATGCTGACGTTAGCCAGGGGCTCTACGGGACAGGGCATTCTGTAAAATTTTTTGTGCCTGGAGATATTTACAAATGCAATGGATTAACTCGAAACAGCTCTTCCTGATCTACATTTTCGTCTGAGCACTTTGCTCCCTGTGGGCCAACCCGTGTTACAAGTCTTAAATTAAGAACCTCACTGAAACACACCTGGGAGAAAGGACACTAAGCTGGGGAAGCCTCTGGAACACAAGACTGAGAGAAGCCCACGGGTCATCATACAGAAATGGGGCAAAATGACTTTGTATCGTGACAGATTATGTGTCGCACGGTTTACGACAGAGGATGGGATTTCAGGAGTTAGAGATCTCAGTTCATCATAAGGAAGAATATTACCGTCTAATATTACTAAGAATGAGTGGGATGTCTTAGGAAATAATGCTGGAACTTTAGAGGGTAGGTCCCATCTCCTTTCTATGGCAAGAAACTAAAACATCCTTCACAAATGGTCATCTGACTTGTGCTTCACTATCCTACTTAGGAATCTACTATGATTTTATGATGTAATGAACACAACGTATCCTGGGAAAGGAGGGATGTCTAGAACCAAGTCTCTGCTAAACGCGTTCATTGAATCAAGCTACACAGGGGACGCAGAATCACATCCTACATCTCCATCTTTTTCTCGACATGCCTGATAATTTGTAAATGAGGAAGAGAAAGACAGTAGTAAGGAAGAGTTTCACTGAAGGCATTTATTCTCGTCTCTTGTAGCCTACACAATGTGTAAAACGGACGAGAACGTTCACGGGCCCAGCAACTAAAATATTACCCATAACCTGGAGCTGTTCTCAGAGAAGACCAAACACAGAGTATGTAAGTACACTAAATTTCTTAGCAAGAAAAGGGCGAGACTAGTGTATCTTTAAATGTTCGACGCTAAAACAACACGGTCTGTTGACTATGCTAGGATACCCATTCTCCAAGCAGATCCATCGCGCAGCCCTAGCAAGCAGATGATCTGAGAGTCTCCCACAGAGGAGTTACCTGCTTTCCAGTGGTACATTACTGCCAAGGACCCAGCTGTCCTGCAGCTGGACGGACTCGGGTGTGGTTTGCAGCTCGGCGGGCAAAGCAGCCGGCGGGGCCGGACTCTGGTTCCTCCTATTGGTCAGGGAGTTTCTGTTGAGAGAAGTGATGGACGGATGGTGTTGTGCGGGGTGCTGTTTATGGGGCGGTGGCAAAGGCTGCAGAGTGGGCTGGCCTTGGTTGTTTGCAGGTTGCTCTGAAAAAAGAAAAGGAAACTCATTACGTATACTGATATATGTATATGTACATACGTAGCTACACACACCACCAATTTCTTGGGGGATCCACTGCAGGTGAATTAGAATTAAAACCTGCATTTAAATCCATAACCTAATAAATCTGCATATTATTCTATTAAGCGGGTGTTCAGTGACATTCTCTAAGAGCAAGTTTACCCTTGATACACGAAGTACTAATTAATATACAACAGATGGTAAAATTGGTTTTGGTTTTAATTTGTTTCAGATTTTTTTTCAACTGGTTTTATTAACACCTACAGAAAACAGTATCTGACAGCTTCCCTCATGTGCCTTTAGACTTCAGCTTTTTTTTAACAAACCAACCCTGAAATTAAATGGGTAATTTCGGTTGAACACAAAGGTTTTCGAAATGCATATAATCCCTATAATTATTTAATGGAGTTTTCTTAAGCTTTATTTAACTGCAATAAATTATTACAAGCTAGTTGCTAAACAGCAGTAGACTACTCTAGTTTAGTGCATTTCAAATAAGGCAGATCTGCATTATGATCCACTAATAGACACTAAGTATTCTTTAGCAGAAGGTCACTCTGTGAAGCAGATGTTGTTTCATGGATATTTAACAGACTGAATCACATCTGATTACGACGTCAGAAGGCTCATATACTTAATGACCGTTACATCCATTAGAACACACACAGAACAGATTTTCCAATTTCACAGTATGCAGTATAACTACATTTTGGAGTAAGTCATAGGTGACCAGAGTGACTCATGCCATTGTGTCAGTGGTACAAATATTTTGTTCTAAACCACAATCGTAAGGGATCCAGCAACTTCAAAATAGAAACACAATGCTAGGTTATAACCATGGAAAAATTCCCTAAAACTTAATAAGTTGTAAGTTAAAATTTACAAATCAATGTAACATGAGACTGACTTTTCAATCTCATTACCTGCCTTTGGACATGCCAGAATTCACAAATACCACATTTTAACAAACAGATGACTCCCTAGTTTAACGCTAAACTTATTATGGTTCCACACATAGAAAATGTCCGTTTTTGACTAAACGCAGTTCAAAGTGCAATATAATTTTAAAGTGATGTATTAAATCATGCTATTAATATAAATGCATGTATTAAAAGAGAATAGGAAACACAGGGACTATCTTTCATCTGCAGTGTGAACTCCAGCAGTAATTGTTATACCAAATAGAGTCTAACACTGTAATTCTGATTGCATGAAATGAATACTTGATATGTAATAGCTTGAACATATATTATCTGTAAAGAGGTTTCTTTACAGGGTACAATAATTAAAATAACTCCTCCCATAGCACATAATACCAGTAATTACTGCATATTTCTAATGGTCTCTAACAATCCATATAATATCACTTAACTAATAATTTCTTACTCTTGAAATGAGGGACAGAGACAACACTTACTTTCTTGCACAGTCTCTGTTCTTGAGAATCCTTACACTAGAAACTATAGAAAGCTTGCGTGGTCCATTGCTTTAGTGCTCATGAAAAATTAAAAGAGTATCTACATCTCAGTTAAACTGAAAGTACCCTTGGAGGTAACGAGAGGGCTAATCTACCCATACAGTTTTAATGGTGTTAGAAAAAAAGAAATAGTTTAAGACTCAAAGAAGATTTATTATTCAGGTATCATATAATTAATTCATTTTTTCTTCCCCAGCATTAGTGTATATGATTAGAATCTCTATGGATGTCTTTAAGGAGCATTTCAAAGCTGTTTTTATAAATATATATAATATATACATAAATATATATATAATATAGACACAATATAGACATATACATAATATATAATATATAAACGTTATATATAATATATACATATATGCATAATATATAAATGTTATATATAAAATATATACATAATATATATATTTATATACATATTATATATATTATGTATATATTTATTTTACCATAAGTGGAGGGCCTTAACTAGGTTGGTGTCAATGCAATGGGAACAAAGAAAAGAGAGAAACATTTCAAAGTGAAAAGCATTAAGATTGTTTCTAAAAAGAAGTAGAGGGAAATGTCAAATGACTCCATGTTTTTAAGCCTGGCTCCATGAAAGGACGGAATTATACTATACATATGATATATAAATTATGTATTGGATATTATACTAACTAGAGGAGAGAGCAATGTATGGTAGCAGTTGATACCAAATTTAATTTCTAACTCTGTCACGCATTACCATCGTGAGCCTCCAGTTTTCCCATTTGTGATGTGGGAAATAACACTGTCCCATCTAGGTATTAGTTTAATCTAAGGATTCAGTGAAATGCACTCCTTCATTCGTTTATTCGCCCACTGAGTCACTCAGCCCACAAACATTTATCAAGCCCCTATGTTAAAAAGCTACGCTAAGTCAACAAGTGAAAAGTACTGTGCAATGGTTAGGCATCATGGATATTACGATTGTTCTTGAAGAGGGAACGATTTTAAGATCTATTGCCATTGTCATGTATTTAAATATGTTGAATTTAAGATTTTTCTTCTTGGGGCGCCTGGGTGGCTCAGTCAGTTAAGCGGCCGACTCTTAGCCCCACATCGAACTCTGTGCTCAGCGGGGAGTCTGCTTGAGGATTCTCACTCTCCCTCTGCCCCTCCCCTCACTTACGCGTGCACATGGTCTCTCTCTCTCTCAAATAAATAATACATC
The DNA here is from genome assembly GCF_964656455.1 of Halichoerus grypus. NCBI lineage: Eukaryota > Metazoa > Chordata > Mammalia > Carnivora > Phocidae > Halichoerus > Halichoerus grypus. Next base: position 194,652,037 of record NC_135714.1, read on the forward strand.
TTTTTTTTTTTAAATTTTATTTATTTTGACATAGAGAGAGAGTACAAGCAGGGGGAGTGGCAGGCAGAGGGAGAGGGAGAAGCAGGATCCCCGCTGAGCAGGGAGCCCGATGTGGGGCTCAATCCCAGGACCCCAGGATCATGACCTGAGCCGAAGGCAGACGCTTAACGACTGAGCCACCCAGGCGCCCCAATAACTGTATCTTTTTTAAAAAGATTCTTATTCTTAAACAGTGAGAAAAAACTTCCCTTTAAGGTTTCAAAAATGATTAGTACTATGGTGGCTTTCTCTAAGTTCACTCATTCATTTGGCAAGTACTTGTCGAGAACTTATGATGAACAAGACATCATGCAAAGATGCATGCCCTTTTCAACTGTCTATCCAGGTGATTTCAGCGCAACGTGTTGGATCTGCTGGGACCTCTTTTGATCTGACTACATAATCAGGAGGTCTCCCTATAAAATATATCCAGATAATAAAAGCTAGATTCAATCTAAAATAAATCCAGATAATAAAAGCTAGATTCAATCTAAAATTTTATGGAAGAGAACAAATGCAGATCCTGAGTGAGAGGAGGTGGGCGGCCAGAAATTTAAATTCTGCAGCAGTCCACAAACAGAGGCAAAATCCGAGGATTCACTTGGAGGTGCATGCTACCTCTAGGGACTTGGGCTTACAGGATGTAAGAAGTAGTGGAAGTACTACCAACTTATTCAAGACAGCATAAATTTAAAAAATATAAAAATATAACAAGATAAAAGAAAATTAAACACAGACAGAAAGGAAGAAAGAGAGAATACAAGAAAATAAAGTGGGAAAGATAAGATAAAGCCAGATCCAAAGTGAGTGGACAAAATGCCTGCTACACAGTTCTGTACATTTTTTAAGTAGGATACAAATCTGGCTCTAAATTATTTATCTCGTTGCCAACACAAAAAGGGAAACATGATCAGTTACATGATTTGGGATGTTTTTAAGATCACAACGTTTGCTTGAGAAAAGGGTTAACTGTTAGTGATATTGAAAATAGAGAGAAAATTCTAAGTCCTCATAGGAAAAAAAATTGAATATCCAGGGAAAATTTCAGGACCTGGGTTCAAAACGGACACAAGGAGGGGCGCCTGGGTGGCTCAGTCGGTTAACTGTCTGACTCTTGATTTTGCCTCCCGTCCTGATCTCAGGGTTGTGAGACGGAGCCCTGCAACCAGCTCTGTGCTGGGTGTGAAGCCTGCTTAAGATTCTCTCTCTCCGGGCGCCTGGGTGGCTCAGTTGGTTAAGCGACTGCCTTCGGCTCAGGTCATGATCCTGGAGTCCCGGGATCGAGTCCCGCATCGGGCTCCCTGCTCAGCGGGGAGTCTGCTTCTCCCTCTGATCCTCCCCCATCTCATGCTCTCTCTCTCTGTCTCATTCTCTCTCTCAAATAAATAAATAAAATCTTTAAAAAAAAAAAAAAAGATTCTCTCTCTCCTGCTCCCTCGGCCCCTCCCCTACCAAAAAAAAAAAAAAAAAAATGGACACAAGGAAACAGAATAGGGTCTAGATTTGGAGACAAGCACTTAGAATCTAACACTCGTGACCAGATCCACATAAGAAAAACCAAAATATAAAACTGTAGCCTTTGCCTTAAGCTGATTCATTGATAGAGGCTTTCGGTGGATACGAGAAAGTTTTGGATATAATGACTCTGAGTTATACAGGGGACAGTTAGACCTCACAGAGTTATCAGGTTTAATGTTCCTGAGACATAGCTCTGAACATGTCATTTTCCTTCTTAGAAACTCCAAATGGCTTCCTGGCACCTATAAAACATAAAATGCACTCTCTAAAGGCAAATGTCGTATTTCCTCAGTTAGCCCTCAAAATATTTTTGCAAATGTTTCCCCCATGAAGCCCCTTCATGTATCTTGTTCTAGTCAAGCTTGTTGTATCCACCGTATAACTCACACCTTTCCACACAAGCATATTTGCTTCTAACTGGAAAGACATTTTCCTCCATCTTTCTATATCCAAATCTTACATACTTCAAGCTCTAAGAAAGATGACATTCCTGTTTTCTTCAGGTAGAAATCAGTTATTTCTTCTCTGAGTCTTAGAGTAGTTTATCTGTGCCTTTTTCATGGCTCTTTTCATCTCCCCAATTACAATTAACTTTAGAGGTCTCATGTCTCCTGTTAGGCTCTGTGTGGGCAGGATTCACATCGGATTCACCTTGGAACCCCTAAGAAGCACATGGGGATAGATGTGTGGTCAGCAAATAAATATTCATTCACTCAATCCATATTTGGTTAATGAATACTTGTGAAGAATTCAATGAAGAGAATGCTGAGGTGGTAAAGAGCAGAGCCTGCCCAAGCACCTTTGATTGTAAGGTAATTTGCGACCTGTCTCACTTCCTTATTAGCTCAATTCTTAGATCCTGAAAGGCCAGGACTCTAACTTAAATTTCTTTGGACTTTTCAATATCTTCGCTCAGCTTTGTACTTCGAAGACTCCTAGAAATGTGCTGTCTGATTGGTAACAATTAGGCAATAAGGGCACCTTTGGGGCTCATCCCACAGAGGCAGGGCGCCATGTTATTTCCCCCAGACATCAGGTTTTAGGAATATTTCTTTGGAACCACAGCAGATGTTCCAATATTCAAAATCTACCTTTTAAGGTGTGAAAATAATGGAAAGATTACATAAATACGAATATATAAAATATAAACCTATAAGATATGAAACAATATATAAAATATATATATGTACCTATATATAGTATAGCTTAACCAAACACAGTTATGTCTTCCTTGTATTTTAAAGCTTATGATTAGAAATGTTCCAGATTAGGTATTTTAGAAAAGGTGTAGGTTATTTTCTCAAAATATTCTTCCCTGCTTTTTTTTAAAAATAAAATTCTTTGCATAATGCTTACTATAAATCATGTATTATACTCAACGAAAGTCTTTACTCACTATACTCCTTCTTTTTGCCTGACTTTTTTCTTTTTCTTCCTTTTTTAAATTTTACGTGCCTGACTTTTTTCAAGTTCTTATGCTCATATAACTTCATGACACCCTAGCAGCTGCTTGTTTTTATTTGGTAAACATAATTTAGAGCAGATAATTTTTATTTTTATTTTTAAAAAATTTTAAAAAGATTTTATTTATTTGAGACAGAGAGAGAAAGAGAGAGAGAGAGTATGAGTGATGGGGAGGGGCAGAGGGAGAGAGAGAAGCAGGCTCCCCACTGAGCAGGATGTGCACGTGCCTGTTCATGTGGGAGGGGCTGAAAGTAAGTGTCAGGTGAGAGGTGAGGGGGAGACTGAGCAGGTATCCCCACAGTCACCCAAACTGCCCCGTCCCACACACTTCCTTCATGAGTCTGTCCTTCTCCTTCCCTGGATCTCAGTTATGGGGCAGCAAAGGTCCCTAGAGAAGGAATACCCTACTTCACAAGGGGGATAGGAGCGAGGAGCTGACAGCTGTGTTGAATTAAAACAATTGTTTGCAATTTGAGTAAAGTCTGGTAATAAAAGACAAATGGGGGTGGGGAGAAGGGAGGGGGGAGAGAGAGAGAGAAAGAAATACAAAAGGACAAAAACATTTTTAATTTTACTGAATCCCAGAGAAGTGCTGTTAGATAAAATACCTTCTAGGCAGCCATTTGCCTAGGGCTGGTGTCCCCCTGGATATCACCATCAGCAAGTTGAATAAAGGAATAGATTCTGGTTCTGGTCCTCTAATAGTTTAATGTTATGATACATAGACCATGTTGAACTAGACAAACATTCAGAAGGAGCCAACCCATTTATTGGTGATTAGCAAAGATGGGGCTAAAGCCCTTGTTTCTATACCATAAAATGTGTTCATTCTCACTTCACTTCCTGGTTATATCTTTAATCTTCTCTTACCTGTTACAAATGAAACCTGAATTTTCTTCAAAGCTGACCTCTTCCTTTAACCACATCACCAAAAGAAAACAATCTTTTGTTGTACATTTTATTACCGTATCAGTTTTAACTGTAGTGACCAGAGCTTGGAGTAGATGTTCCAAATGTACAAGGACCAAATCATAGTTAGCTCTTGAGTTTTAAAATCCCAATCTAATTCTTGGATTTAGCTTAATCTTGTGTTCCATTATCAACTAACTCTGTGGCCTTATGGAAATTAATTCTGATGGTAAATTTAGGTAACAACATCTCTTTCATCTGGCTACATTCCAGGAGCTACTAGGAAGGGTATAATATAAATTCAAAAATTTTTAAGACACTGAAAATAGTAAATTATACATAATTTTTTCCTTTGCCCAGAAAATCTCATATATACTTTACAGATATTTAGCTGTCATTATTTCCCTATGAGGAAAAAAAGTTAAGTAGCAAGACTTTTCCTTATAAATGGGGAAAATTTGAGTTAAGGAGATACGTCTTTTTAGTCAGACCACACTTCAGTGGAGCTCATATTAGAGCACAAGTACTTAGATATTCAGGGTGACTCCTCCTCTCCTTTTCCCCCCACAATGCTGTACTAATAAGATAACCAACTAAAATGGTAAAGGGGAAACTGGAAAAGAAAGGCCTCACCTCACTCAGAAAATGACTTTCACATAAACTTGTTCTTCTGGTTTGTTATTTTATCTAGTGATTCTCACATAAGACAAGTCTTTGAAAGTCAACTGTTTACTGATGCACCTCTATAAGCCTTTGGTTAAAATATGGCACCATGTAAAAATTTCCACCACAAATGATCTGTCACTTAAACATTTCACACAGCTGCATGCAAATCAAATGAAAATTTTAAATGTGCTTTAAAAACCATAAAATACTATATAAATAAATAATATTGTTCTCATCACCCACCTTCATGACCAGACAACTGATTGCAAGATAATTTATATAAAGACATTTGAGTAGGAAAACCTGAGAGATAAATGAGAAGATACAAAAGAAAAACTTGTACTGACCAGAGGGTATAATTTCAGTGAGCACAGATGAACCGATTTACTGTACTTACTGAGTTAGTGAGAATTTGGTTTAGTTTCCTTAGGGTCATACCTTGAAATGAGGATTAGAAGAAAGATTTAAAGACTTTAAACCTTTGCATTCTTTTCCTTTGAAAGTCCACTGTACTTTCTATTTCAAACCATGTGGCCATCTGGATGACCCATCAACTCCCTTGCCCTAAAATGCTGGAAGCTCTGGGTAAAATATAATAAATACCTTTTGGATTGATTCATTTAGTATACGTGTTGAGTGTCTAACAGTTACCAGGCTCTGTTCCAGGCACTGTTCCAGGTAACAGCAAACAAAACAGCCAACAGTCTCAGCCTACCATTTCAACTTATACTTTAGGTTAATATGACTGAACTGGAAAGAAAGAATAGGCCAGAAACCAAGGGGAGAGAAAAATTGTTCAGATCAGGTGATCTGAGGAGATCGGCCTGTCTCTGTAAACTTTCTAATGTCCAACGAAGAAACAAGAGATAATACGTCAATTGTTACTGAGACCCCTACATATATGAGGCTTGGGCCCTCTGAAGCGCTATACCCTCAGTCTAAGAGTAGACTTAAAAATCTCATTGCAAATGGAACAATAAGGATTCTTGCTGTGGTTCTTAAGCCCTGCATGGGGAAGAAACCAACTCCTGAAAATTTTAACCACTGGCTTGGGCTTCCCTGGGGTTGTCATATGAGGTTGAAGCTTATACTCTCAACGTAGTTCTGGAACCCCAAGCCAATAAATTAATACTAAAAGTGCAATGCTCCTCCCTGGGGCACCTGGCAGAAACAAAAGCAAAACTTCTTTAGAAGAATATGCTCTCAACTGAAGTCACAAAGGATTTCCACAAATAAAACACAGCTTTCAGTAAATTTACAGTACCAGAAAAGATCTCCCCCAAAACTTGATAATATAGCCATCAGATAAAACTTAAGTATGTTTAGAATGATTAAAGACTTAAAAGAAATTAAAACCATATGAGTAAGATAGTATGAGAAAAAGGAAGTTAAAAAATGTGGAATGTGTATAAATAGGAAAAATGCAGCCACTGAAATCAGAAACTTACTGGATGGTTTAAACAGTATATTAGATACAACTGTAGGGAGTACCAGTGAATTGGAAAAGAGATCTGAGGAAATCACTCAGATGATGGCATCAGAAAGATGAAGAGTGCTTAAATATGAAAGAGTAGGTCTAAGACGAAAGAAGATAGGATAAAGGAGCTCAATATATATCCAGAGAGAGTTGCAGAAGGCAAGAACAGAGCTTTCTTTAAACAGCTTTTTCCAAACTTCCTAATACCATGTTTATGGCTGTCAAATTATACAGAACATGGACTTACTCATCTCTTTCTTGTTTCATATAAATTATCTCTGCTATTGTCTTTTTTGTTATTGGATGACAGCTTTTGGGGGGACATATTTTATAAAAGGTAACTTCTCTTAAATGGCTGTAACTTCTCTTTGAAGATATTCTGACCTCTGTGGTTGCTGTTCAAAAGCCTGCAGCTAATCTAAAATGTCAAGCACCCTAATTTATTTCAGTGGATGGAAACAAATGTAAATGGCTACCTTGCGCTTGTAAAACAGTTCATCTTTTACTATACTTAACCCCAGTAATGCCACAGATTTATCCTCTATGGAATTCTTAGTTTTGCATAATCATTTCTCACAGAAACATACATAAAACTTACTTATTATACATGCATAGAAAACTGGATAAAAATACCTTCAAAAATGTCTCAGTATATGTTTCAATATATTCTCCCACCCATTTTAAAATAGTTTACCTAAGAGAGTAAGCAAAAAGGGAAGAAGCTATCCTAATCTTGACAATAAAGAATTGTTGACATAAAATCAATAAATACTTCTCTCCTCTCTCATTGCCTAATGAGCATTTGATTTTAGTGCAATTAAATTTTATTGACTTTAGATGGAGTACATGATATGATATAAATAAAGCACATATTTGTGATATGGATAAGGACAGGCTAGAAGGCAATTAAAAGTTATTACAATATAACAAATGGCTTTAAAGAGTAAGAAAAGCAATTTGAATATTCCAAATAATGCAAATTTGCTATGCTTCTCAGATAATATATTCTTTGTCACAAAGAAGATGTCTTGTACAGAAGAAAGTACTATAAGAGGAAACAGAAGATAAAGGATTTAGTGCTGGTGTTTTTTTTTTTTTTTAAGATTTTATTTTTATTTATTTATTTGACAGAGAGATAGAGAGCACAAGCAGGGGGAGCGGCAGAGGGAGAGGGAGAAGGAGGCTCTCTGCTGAGCAGGGAGCCCGATGCAGGGCTCGATCCTAGGACCCTGGGATCATGATCTGAGCTGAAGGCAGACGCTTAATGGACTGAGCCACCCAGGCACTCCTAGTGCCCGTTTTAACTACACATAACCTCATATAAATCAACTAACTTCTGGGGCTCAGTTTTTCTCCTCTGTAAAAAAAGGGTGTTTGGGGGAAGGGTGGGCTCAGGCAATGAATTCTGAAGTTTTTTAGCTCCAAAATTCTTTTAGGTACTATATAATATTTTCCTGAAATATATTAAATTATGTTATGAATATTCAAATTTTAAGGTAATTAAAAGCCCCGTATTATTTCAAGTCATACATATAAAACATTTAAGGGACATACAGTAAAAAATTACTTTATTTCAACTGAAGTATTATGAGAACTTGACCATATTAATTCATGGCACAGATATCCTAGCATATGATCTTGTTATTAATATTAAAAATAATATGTTTATTTTTAAAATAAACCATTCTGTATTACACATGTTGTGACTAGTAACATCATAAGGTACGTATAGTCAAAATCATTTTGTATCAAACTTAAATTGACTTCAGATTTTTTTTTTTTAAGATTTTATTTATTTATTTGAGAGAGAGTGAAAGCAAGAGAGATCACAGAGGGAGAGGGAGAAGCAGACTCACCGCTGAGCAGAGAGCCTGATGAGGGGCTCGATCCCAGGACCCTGGGATCATGACCTGGCTGAAGGCAGTCGCTTAACCGACTGAGCCACCCAGGCGCCCCCGGCTTCAGATTTCAATATTAAAATTGCTTATGGAAACAACTGGAAAAAAAAAAATCCAGCATGAAACTTTCAAACTTAAAAGAAAACTAACCAGTCTCTTAAAAGTTATGATGACAGTTATAATGCATTTTAAAAATTACAGTTAATCAATTTTAGGAAAAAGAGATTTGGTTTACTTGAAACCTTTTTCTGATTTTTCTTTTTTGAATATTTCAGCAACTATAGGAAAATTAAGTGAGGAGAAAACACTCAAAGTATCCAACAACACTGCTGATCTTGTTTCCCCCAAAATACTACCTTTGCCATTGACTTTTCCCCTAGCATATTATTTGATCTCATATTTGTTATCTGCAATTTATTGAGTCCACATTATCTATAAATGTCTTACATTGAAACAGAATAAAATCTTTTAAGTTTCCTTCCAATCACATGATGGCCTCCAGACAGAGAAGTGTGTTACCGCAAACATTAAATATTATGTAGATGCAAAAAACTTCAACAGAACCCATGGTATCCTTCCCGTTCTTGGCATGTACAATGAGGCTGATCTGTTAAGTGGAACCCCTGCAATGATGCTCTTTGATTAAAAGGGAACAAGTCATCGTTTAAGCTGACACTTGATATTTGGTGAATGCCCTTCCCTGTCAATAATTTTGGGATAATTTTTTGTGTGTATGCAACACTAAAAGCCTCTTCCCAGTATATATTTTTCTGCTGCTATAATGACTTAGCACCATCAGAAAGGACAGTACAGTGAAAAGAACTGCAAAGTACTATAGAAATGCGAGGTACTATTGTTTAGGAGATTAATGATCTGGAGTTCCTGAGGCTTTGTTGTGCCTTTTAAAATAGTAGTAAGCATGACTTTTTGAAGCTGGAAGGCTAGGACTTTCTATAGGATGCTAATTGCCACTAGAAACCTTCCTCTCACAATAGAGGTTCAAAAGAAAGCAGGTGACTAAGATATTCTTTCACAGATCTTCTGATCTTTCCTTTCATGAGTCCACAAGCATTTTCAGGCCAGTTTATTAAAATTTTCCATTGAAGAGATAAGTGGATTTACAGTGGAGAAGAGTAAAAATGAGCTGGTATAGTAGTCCGCTTAGGTTGCCATAACAAAATACTACAGATTGGGGCACTTAAAACAAGAGAAATTTATTTTTCCATAGTTTTGGAGGCTGGGAGTTGAAGATCAAGGTCCAGCAGAGTCCATTTCTAGTGAGGGTTCTCTTCCTGGCTGCAGACAGCTGCCTTCCCCCTGTGTCCTCACTGGGCAAAGCGAGCTAGCTCTCTGGTCCTTCTTCTTCTTCTTTTTTTTTTTTTAATTTATTTTATTTTGTTAGTCACCACAGTACATCATTAGTTTCTGATGTAGTGTTCCATGATTCACTGTTTTCATAAAACACCCAGTGCTCCATGCAATACGTGCCCCCCTTAATACCCATCACCAGGCTAGCCCATCCCCCTATCCCCCCCCAAAACTGTCAGTTTGTTTCTCGGAGTCCAGAGTCTCTCATAGTTCGTCTCCCCCTCCAATTTCCCACCCTTCATTTTTCCCTTCCTTCTCCTAATGTCCTCCATGCTATTCCTTATGTTCCATCAGAAAGGATGAATACCCAACTTTTACATCAACATGGATGGGACTGGAGGAGATTATGCTAAGTGAAATAACTCAAGCAGAGAAAGTCAATTATCATATGGTTTCACTTATTTCTGGTCTTTCTTCTTATAAGAACACCAATCCTATTGAATCAAGGCCTCCCCCTTATTATCTCATCTAACCGTAAGTACTTCTTTAGACTTCTCATCGCCAAATACAGTCACATGGGCGGGGGTAACAGCTTCAACATATGGGTCTGGGGAGAAACAAAATCAGTCTGTAACCACTGGCTTCAAATTCCCTGTCTAAAATTTAGTAACTATGTAACTTGAGCAAATCAATTTCCTATTCTAAATTCTCTGATTCCTCATTTGTTCAGTGGGATTAATAATTACTCCTATACAGAGGATTAAAGGAGAAAATGTATACTAAAGTATTTTTATAAACTGTGAAGTGTTATTTTAATGTAAGGTTTTATTTTCCAGACTTCCCCATTTATTCATATAAAGCAATAAAAATATTTTTACCATATATATGTAAAAATATATATATTTACATATATATATATATATATTTTGACCAAAGAAGGTGTTTATATGTGAGTATGTCCCTAAGATAATTTCTTAATTTCTTTCTACAAGGTTTTAAAAACATTCCGTTTTCATTTCTAAACTTACAAAGGCAAATATAACCTAAATATTTTTAAAAAGATTTTATTTATTTATTTGACAGAGAGAGAGAGACAGTGAGAGAGGGAAGGCAAGCAGGGGGAGTGGGAGAGGAAGAAGCAGGCTTCCCACTGAACAGGGAGCCCAATGCAGGACTCGATCCCAGGACCCTAGGATCATGACCCAAGCAGAAGGCAGACACCTAATGACTGAGCCACTCAGGCGCCCCCCTAAATATTTTTAGAAGTATCTTCTAACATCATTTAGAGTGTTTGCTGAGGATGATAATGTATCACTAGCATAAAAGATGGAACGAATGTACATTAATGCCAAAAGAATTCCATGTGTGTGCATGGTGGCTAAAATGTGCTTCCATGCTGGGTAATGAACTCATACTATGCAAATGCAAAGTTTGTACTCTTTGCATTTAAAGCAACACAGAAGAAAATGATTCTCCCGCCGACACATGTGCAAATGTAGAAATGAATGAAACAACTTTGTGTTTTACGGCATTTACTTTGAAAATCTGATTAAGATAGATGTCTTTAGCTCCTAATTCTTCAATGTCACGTTGTCATAGTTCCCATCAGCAAGATATTTTAAAGGCTTTAGATTAATATTGCATGCCAGAACTGAAATTACATCCTTTGTCGTTTAGTTCCTAATGGTGCAAGTGATATCTATCAAGTAGTGTTTTATGAAGCATGCGTGATTTTTATTGCAGGCTGTTTTCACAAATCTTTTTCAGGTTTCAGAAAGACTGCTTAGAATTTACAATAAATAGGCCCTTCTGTTGAAAATCATGATGATTCTTAAAACTGAGGTGAAATCTGTATTATTAGGATTTACTTATCAATAAAAAATTCTTCTCCCGGAATCTGTTGTGTTCCCATTTGCACAGTCTTGAATATATTTGCTTTTACCCAAATATTTTACTAAATCACTTCTTCTAAATATATGCAAAATATGTGCCAAATACACATCGCTCACAAAACCCTTCATCTGTAAGCATGTGCATTTTCTGCCTAGTAAGGAAAATATGTAGTATGTGGATGTACATATACATTAACTATTGAATGCTGACTGGGTTTGTGCTGCAAAATTATGTATTTTATTTTTTATATATAATTACTAATTTATTTTTAACAGAAATTCGTGTCCTGACATTAATCTTAATTTCTGAAACTCAATCATATCATATATAATTCATTTTCATTTATTAAAGACCCAGAGTCATAACATAATCTTACTTATATATAAATTAGGAGGATACAAGTGAAAAAAAGAAATTCTTGTATTTGATAAATATATATACTGCTTTGAACATAAACCAACATATGTATACTCTTGGCTCTATCTTTAACATATTCTATTCTTTCAGCCTTGGTTACCATTATCTATAAAATTAGGGGGATAGATCAGGATTTCTAATATGTTTTCCACTTTAAAAAAAAAATTCCACAATTCTATAGCATTTTATATGCTGTATGTCCTAACAGAGGCTGGGGTGGCCTCCATTTTGGCTGTTACAAAACAAGATGAACCTACTGACCTTTTCATGGCTGAGGTTATAGACATTAAACATAAATCTGAAATGAATACAAGCTTAATCAGAGGTCTTGTTTTGGACCAAAGGGCATGGCATCCCAATGTGAAAAAAAGAGTAGAAGATTCATACGTCTTCGTATGTGCAATGCGTTCTAGGAATATGAAAAAAAAAAAGAAGCAAATTCTGGCTTTTTTTAAAATAAGAATTCAGAAGAGAGAGAAACTAGTAAAAACTGAAAGAAAATTCATTGAAGATAACAATTAAAAACATGATAGAACTGAAAAAGAAAGTCTGTGGTGATTCAGAGAAAAGATCTGTTGTTATTTAATCAAAAGGGAACCGACCCTTTTCCTTAGATGCTCTTGCAAAAAAAAAAAAAAAAGGTGTAACAGTCCTGTGCAGAGCTGAAAAGAGAAATATAGAAAGGCTGACTCTTGCTCGTGTTGGGGGGGAGCCCTAAATTCTTTTGATGACCTAAATCCTGATTGTTTGGAACATGCAGGTCTCGCCTCTGAGTATACATCGGGAGAAGAGAAGTTCACCTTTAGTGAGAAATCTAACAATCCTCGCTCTGTCACATTACTGGTCAAAGGACCAAATAAGCACATCCTCGCTCAAGTCAAGGATGCAGTAAGAGATGGCTTGAGGGCTGTTAAAAATGCTATGGCTGATGTCTGGGTGGTTCCAGGTCCCGGGGCAGTGGAGCTGGCAATGGGAGAAGCCCCGATTCTAAGTCCAGTAAAGAGCAACTTGGAGTCCAAGCATTTGTGAATGCGCTGCTCATTATTCCAATGGTTCTTGCTCAGAGCTCTGGTTTTGACTTTCCAGAAGCACGAATTAAAATTAAAGTGAAAGCAGAACATTCAGAATCAGGTCAACTTGCTGGAGGTGTGCCCTTAAACAGAGGTGAGCCAATGGCAGCAGCAGACGTTGGCAAATGGCATAACTACTGTGTGAAGAGACAGCTCCTTCACTCCTGCACTGTGATGGCTGCCAGCATTCTCCCGGTTGATGAGATCGTGCAAGCTGCCATGTCTTCTCTAGAAGGTTGAACCGAAGCTTCCCCTGTATCATCCGAATCATGAAGACTCTACACAGTGCTCTTAAGAATAGAGCTATGGAATTTTTGTCCAAGCTTCAAATGCTTTTTCAAAGGAATTTCCCATATAAAGGAGAAAACTCTGACATCTATTCGCATTCTTAAGTTCTGGAATTATAATTACAGCATTTTAAAAATTGCGCTGCAGTGTACATACATTAAGCAGGCCATTTTTACCAAGGAACAGGATGCTTGGCTTTAGCTTCCGTGATCTAAAAAATACATGTTAGATCGGCAAATGTGATCTAACTTGTTATTAAGTATTCCTTCAAAAACAAAACAAAACAATCTCCCCAAGATAAAACAACTGAACGAAGACATGATAAAGGACAACAGCAAGGGGTTTATTCTGGGATGTGTCTCCCCTGGTCTATATCTCCATCGTTGATGTAGGATGAAGCTGGCTACATCTCTCCTGAGTTAGCTGTGGTCTTCAGGGATCCCACAGACATGTGGGTTTTGCCAACTATATGTCTCTTACAAAGGAGAATAAAAATATTAACATGAAGATCGACAGTCCTACCCAGCGTTGCCCTGCCCATTCATCTTGTTTGGATAATTGCACATTTAAAATTAGAGTCTACTTATCTGGTTCTAGACATTAGGGAATAATGCACATGGAAAAGGTTTTTCCAATTCGAATTCCCCATGGCAGATCACTGCAATTCTCATTAATTCTATAAGGAAGAGCTTGCCTCTCCTTCAATGTTTACTTGAATTTCTTCTGCTGTATGTGGCTCACTGAAAGAATGGCAATAGTTCACTTTAAAAACATTCTCTCCATTAGCGAGAATCGATTTTCTAAAGCATTCCAACACATCCATATCCAGTCTATAACAATTCCTTTAACCCCTCATACTCAAAAACATTGTGTGCCTAAAAGATAATGCTCTTCACTATAAAAAAAATAAAGAAAAAGGAACTACATATTTTTCTCTATTTTCTTTTGCTAGCCATAACTAAATTGCTTTACCCAGTAATTTCAGAAAGAAGTTACTATAAATCTAAAAGGGAGTTTCTAAAAATCTAGGCTTAATATAACTCTATAGACCCGAAATGCAAAAGTGGAGGGGCACAATGGAAGGGAGAAATCTACAGAGGAAATTTTATACTCATTAAAGGTTATTAAATTCTTTAGGCTAGGTGCTCAACATACATTATTTTATTTAATCTCACAGCCACCATAAGCTGTCGGTATTTATTCCTATTTCATAAGCAAGAAAAGAAAGTTCTGAGAAATTAAGAGCTCTTGCAATGGTCAGAGAAAATGACTCCAAACCTTTCCATACTAATTTATACACGGATAATTATTTTTGTCAGTTTTGATGTAGACCTGTTGTCAAGAAGAAAACGAAGATGAAATATTAGCCTTAATACAGTACTGCAGACTAAGGAAACACTGGCCTTAAACAACACATTAGACCAGATATACTTCACAGATATATACAGAACGTTCCATCCCCAAACTGCAGAATGCACGTTGTTCTCAGTGCATATGGAACATTCTCCAGGAGAGATCACATGTTAGGCCACAAACCAAGGCTCAATAAATTCAAGATGACTGAAATCCTATCAACCTTCTTCTCTAACCACAAGGTATGACACTAGAAATCAATTATAAGAAGAAAACTGGAAAAATCACAAAAATGTAAAAATCAAACAACAATTTACTGAACAACCAATGGGTAAATGAAGAAATCAAATAAGAAATGAACAAATACCTAGAGACAAGTGAAAACAGATATACAACATGCCAAAATTTGGGGATGCAGCAAAAGTGGTTCTAAGAGGGAAGATCATAGTAATACAGGCTTACCTCAAAAAAAGAAGAAAAATCTCAATCTAACTTTACACATAAAAGAGCTAGGAAAAGAACAAACAAAGCCCTCAGTCAACAGAAAAAAGGACATAACAAAGACCAATGAAACTAAGACCTGGTTCTTCGAAAAGATAAACAAAATTGACAAATCTTTAGACCAACCAAGAAAAAAAGAGAGAGAGTTCTAATAAAGTCAGAAATGAAAGAGAATTTACAACTGACACCACAGAAATAGAAATGATCATTTGAGACTACTACAAATAATTAGACACCAACAAATTGGACAACCTAGAAGAAATGAATACATTTCTAAAAACAAACAATCTTCCAAGACTGAGTCTTGAAGAAATAGAAAATCTGAACAGACTGATTACTAGTAAAGAGATTTAATTAGGAATCAAAAATCTCCCAACAAACAAAAGGTCCAGTAAATTTTACCAAACATTCAAAGAAGATTTAATACCTATCCTTCTAAACTCTTCCAAAATATTGAAGAAGAGGGAACACTTCCAAATTCATTTTATGAGGCCAGAATCACCCTGATATCAAACCCAGATAAAGACCCCACAAAAAAAGAAAATTACAGGCCAATATCACTGACAAACACAGATAAAAATTCTCAACAAAATACTAGCAAACTTCATTCAATAATACATTAAAGGACTGTGTACCATGATCAAGTGGAATTGATTCTAGGAATGCAGGTTGGTTCAACATTATATCTGTAAATCAAGCAATATGATATAGCACATCAACAAAACAAATAAAAATCATATGATCACCTCAGTAGACACAGAAAAAGTACTGATGAAATTCAACATCCATGTATGATAAAAACTCAACCAACTGGGTATAGAGGGACTATACTTCAATATAATAAAGGCCACATATGACAAACCCAAAGTTATTCATACTACTCAACATCATACTTAATGGTAAAAACCAGAAAGTTCTCCCTCTAAGATCAGGAACAAGACAAGGATGCCCACTCTCATCTTTTTATTCAACATAGTATTGGAATTCCTAACCACAACAATTAGGCAAGAAAAAGAAAGAAAAGGGTATCCAAATTGGAAAGGAATTAGTAAAACTGTCATTATTTGCAAATGACATGATACTATACATGGAAAATCTTTAAGACTCCACCAAAAAAAATGTTAGAATAAGTAAATTCAGTAAAGTAGCAGGATTCAAAATCAACATACAGGAATCTGTAGCATTTACATAATGTATTACTAGGAAGAGAAATTAAAAAAAAAATTCTATTTACAACTGCACCAAAAAAGAATAAAATACCTAGGAATAAATTTAACAAAGGAGGTGAAAGACCTGTACACTGAAAACTATAAAACACTGATGAAAGAAACTGAAGACATAAATAAATGAAAAGATATTCTGTGCTCATGATTGGAAGAATTCGTATCATTAAAATGTCCATCATACCCAAAGCAATCTACAGATTCAAAGCAATTCCCATCAAAATTCTAATGGCATTTCTCACATAACTAGAACAAATAATTCTAAAATTTTTATGGAACCATAAAAGATCCTGAATAGCCAAAGCAATCTTGAGAGAGAAGAACAGAACTGGAGGCATTATGCTCCCTGATTTCAAACTATACCATGAGTCAAAACAGTATGGTATTGGTATAAAAACAGACAGATCAGTGGAACGGAACTGAATTAAACCCACACTTATATCGACAGTTAATTTATGACAGAGGAGCTAAGAACATACAATGGAGATAGGACAGCCTCTTCAATAATGGTGTTGAAAAAACTGGACAGCCACATGCAAAAGAATGAAAGTGGACCACTATCTTACACCATACACAAAAATTAATTCAAATGGATTAAAGACTTGAAAGACCAGAAATCACAGAATTCCTAAAGGAAAACATTCAACGTCGGTCTTAGCAGTATTTTGTGGATCTGACCCCAAAGGCAAGGGAAACAAAAGCAAAAATAAATAAATGGGATTATATCAAACTAAAAAGCCTCTCCACAGTGAAAGAGACCATCATCAAAATGAAAAGGCAGCCTACTGAATGGGAGATTTTTGCAAATCATGTATCTGACAAGGCATTAATTTCCAAAATATACACAAAATTCATACCACCCAACAACAACAAACAACCTGTTTAAAAAATGGGACAGAGAAAATAAACATTTTTCCAAAGAATACATACTCAAGTGTTAGCAAGGATGTAGAGAAAAAGGAATTCTCATACACTGTTGGTGGCAATGCAAATTGGCACAGACACTGTGGAAACAGTATGAAGGTTCCTCAGAAAATCAAGAATAGAACTACAATGTGATCCAGCAATTTAAGTTCTCGGTATTTATCTGAAGAATATGAAAATGCTGATTCAAAAAGATATATGCACCCCTATGTTCACTGCAGCATTATTTACAGTAGCCAAGAAACAGAAACAACCTAAACGTCCATCAATGGATGAATGAATAAGGAACATGTGGTGTGTGTGTATAATGGAATGGAATGGAATGGAATGGAATATTACTCAGCCATAAAAAAGAATGAACTCTTGCCATTTGCAACAACATGCATGGATGGACCTTGAAGGTATTTCGCTAAGTGAAGTAAGTCAGATGGAGAAAGAGAAATATAGTATGATTTCACTTATATGTGAAATCTAAAGAAACCAAAATGAACAAACAAGAAAAAAAACCTGTAGATACAGAGAACAGATCAGTGGTTACAGGTGGGAAAGAGGGAGGAGGATGAGTGAAATGGGTGAAGGAGACCAACTCTATGGTGGAGAAGGATAACTAGGCTTTTAGTGGTGACCACTTTGTAGGGCAGACAGATGTTGAATGGGAATGTTGAACCCCTGAAACTTACATATTGTTATATATCAATTTTACCGCCATTAAAAAAATAGTACTGTAGAAATTCGATTTTATTTTATTTCAACTTTTTAGAAATTCAATTTTAAATGAAGAAATGCTTGCTTTATTTTGATTCTGGGGTCAGAGTGCCGTCTAGTTAAGGCTGTGGAAGAGACCACAACCCAGCAGTGACAGAGAAAGCATTGCTTTATTACAGGGCAACTGCACAGCATTTTAAATGGGAAACACAGATAAAAAGATAATTTGGATAGTTATTTTCATTTCATAAAGAGTTCAACATTTTTTAGTATGTAGACAGCATTCTGTCTCATTTTTTAATTTTCTGAAGCCAGTTCATCTCTCTCACAGCAAGAAACAGAAATGTATTAGGTTGAAAAAAATTTTCTAAAAGTAATCATTAAAAAAAAAAAACCCCGCAAAATCTGAGATATAATTGTTTTTCTTCTTGTCCTTATAATACATCTTGGGGTTAGCAGGTTATTTTACAAACTCACGATAGTTGCTAATGTTAAGCATAAAATATTTTTCCTCACGTGCTTAAGGGATTACCAGAGTTATCAAATCAAATAGTACTACAAAGCACAATCCCATAGGCTCATCTTTGATTATCACCACAATTTACAGACAAATATTTGAGATGGCATTATTAAAAGTTAATGGCCTTCTGGTTTATCAAGAACTGTTAACTCTTTAACTTCTTACCTTCATTATACACTGCCATGGTTTATATTGTAGTGAGGACATCAAACTAGGGTCAATTTCATATATTACATTTAGAACAAAATAATTTCTGCTTCCCTTACAATTTCTTACTTCTTACCTATCATGTTAAAATACTGGGTAATTCTAATATTGTAACCTTACGCATATTATAAAAACAGAGCATGAGAACAGAATAAAAGTGCAATTTATATTATCACGTTTAATAGCCGGCTTTCTGCAAGTCAATGCAATTAGAGGGAGCACACCTTAAAACTATCATTTGGCTTAAAAAATATTCACCAAAATCAAGTGACAAAGGCAGATGCAATGACACACTTAGGCAAATGAGAAGGTATTCTAAACAAAGAATACTAATTAACTTTCAAACAACGGAGATCGTGAAATCCAAGTTACAGGGAAAACATTACGGTGCACACAAAAACGAAAAGTGACCTCAGAAACACTCTTTAGATTCAAAACTGTGCCACACTTAATTAGGAATCAAAGCTCAATCATCAGGTCGAAGCGGCAAACATTTCGCCCTGGCCCTGAGTTGTAAGGCAGGTAAGTTCCCCGAAGAGGCTGTGATGTCTGCCAGGCTTTCATTCATGCTTGTTGCTCACAAAGACTAGCATAATGAAAACGCTTTCTGATTTCAAGGCAAGTCAGAAATATGAAGATTTAGAACCGGGTAGAGCTAATGGAGCTGTCAAAAAGGGAAGTTACACTCACAATGAAATGGTCACGTAATGATCTAGTTTTCATCCTAATTGGGAAAAAAAAAGTTCTTTGTGAAGAACCCTGTAAATGTTGTTGGTTAAAGAGGCTCGCAACAAAAGAGGAAGGGAAAGAAAAAACAACAACAGTGCTTGCAAGGGTTATTTCTTCAAAGAATTACAGCTAAGGTCAGAGATAATGCAGTGCAGGAGGAGACAGTGAATTTAGTAGAGTACCTTCCTTTAAGTGCTTTATTCTCCCTTTCATTTAGAACACAGAAAAGAGTCAGAACAAGACAAAAGACAAGGAAAGAATCAAACTTCCAAAATAGCATTATGCTATATTATTAATAGTGTCATACTAAGAGAAATGACAGCTCTCAAAAGAGTACTTTTGTCTCTACTTACTTTAATTAAACTCCCTAGGCTTTAAAGTAAATTTGAAACTTTCTTTTAAACAGAAAAAAAAAAAAAAAAAAAACCATCATGACTGATTAAGATTTGATTTCTGTCCTCTAGTGGTCCTCAAGCATAGTTATAGCCTATTCAGAGCAAGAGAAACCCCAGCAGCAAAAACAAACCTCAGCCTGCAATTTTCTTAGAGGAACTAGGATTTCAGCCTCTGCTCTTCGCCTTCTTACAGGTAAATTAGTTCCTAGTGTGTCTCCTCCTTTCTAGCAGGCACCGATCTATTAAATTTGAAATGAGAATTACAACAAAGTTATACTAGTATGAGTGTTTCAATGAACTTTCTCTATACCAGACTACCGTAACAACTTTGCTCCAAAATAAAACCAATGTGATTTAAAAAAAAAAAAAAAAGAAAAATCAGTGTAAAGTGTGATCCCTGAAGATTAATGTAGATAGCACATCTATATGGGGGGGGGTGGGGAGGAAGAGAAATGTTCAAATCTGTGGATACAATTTCAAAAATCCACTGTAGCCAACGTAATGTCATCATTCGTAGCCAAACGCACCTTAAAGGAATCATATTTCTTGTCTTCTGCATGTACACTGCCAATCTGCACAAAACTAAAGTCATCCCGCTCCTTCCATACCCCAACACAAAGAGGCCCAACACTTGGCCTCTTTCTCAACCATTTCACTTTTCCACTGAAATCACCACTTTCTACTCGAAAGTTTGATGACATTTTTGGCTTATTACTCTCTTTGATCCTCTGTACTTAATCATCAACAAGTTTGTTGTTAGCTGATTATAAAAATGTACCTTGATTATGTACCCTCCACTGGATTCCCATTGCCTCACTGTATCTAGATCCTTATCATCCCTCCCTCTCTACCCTTCATTTATTAAATAAAAACCCTTGTCTGCTGACTAGGTATAAACCTTGTAAAAAATTGTATGCTGACATCTTTGTCTATTGATCTCTCCACGCAAGTCGATCCTGCATACAATGGACAACTTTGTTTTCATAAATGTATTCTTCTTGAATCAACAATGGTTCACTGCTGCCAAACCACAAATTTTATTTCCCCAATAATGTTCAAGTACTGTGGAGATACAGAAGGAGAAGACAGGTTGATTGGCCTAATGGAGCTTATGCTGTTTTTGGAGATGGGACTTACATACTTGAAGCAGCTACAACACAAATCTCAGGCAAGTGCAAAAAACTAATTAAAAAAAATTCAAACTATATGAGGAAAGCAAATAAGGAAACCTTTGCTTTGTGCTGGGTTAGTCTAGAAGGCTTCAAGTGTAGGCTAAACCTTAGATAAACCAAAAGGGGAAGCGAGGATTAGGCAAGTCAATGGGGCCATCATAAAGAAGACCAGGAGGTGAGCAAAGACACTGCTTTGGAAAGCAAGAGAAGAGAGAGTTCTGGATAGACCAACGTGCGATCAGTTGCTGACTTTAAAATCCAAGCAGGAGAATTTTTACTTGATATGGTAAGGCTACGCAGAGGTGCCTTGCAAGGGATTTATTATGAGAAAAGAAGAGGAAGGAAGATTAACCTGGGTACTTGTCAAGGGTCCAAGGATCTTGGGACAGCATCTGGCTGTGAAGTGATGACTATCTTTTTATTTTTATTTTATTTTATTTAATTTTTTTAATTTTTTTATTGTTAGGTTAATCCCCATACATTACATCATTAGTTTTAGATATAGTGTTCCATGATTCATTGTTTGTGCAAAACACCCAGTGCTCCATGCAGAACGTGCCCTCCTCAATACCCATCACCAGGCTAACCCATCCTCCCACCCCCTCCCCTCTAGAACCCTCAGTTTGTTTTTCAGAGTCCATCGTCTCTCATGGTTCTTCTCCCCCTCCGATTTCCCCCCCTTCATTCTTCCCCTCCCGCTACATTCTTCTTCTTCTTTTTTTCTTTCTTAACATATATTGCATTATTTGTTTCAGAGGTACAGATCTGAGATGATGACTATCTTTTTAAGTGTGGGAGCTGAATAGACTCGTTTGGTAATGGTTCATTTATTCATTCCACACGTATTTACTGGGCACCTGCCATAGCATGAGGGATATATTAGTTTAAAAAATTAGGTTTCAGCCTTGTCGATAATGGTTTTGAAATGTTTACATATTAGGATATCTTGTTAAGATGTCCTATAGGTTGCTGAATATTTGAGGAATTTAAGGGTAGCTGAAACTGGAAAAAAAGAAGTGCATTAGTTATGTGCATGATAATCATAACTATTGGTGTTTAAAACAGAATATATTCCCCCAACTTATATATTTTTTCTTCCAAATGGTTAGAAATTCCCTTTAGATAGTCACCCCTTCATTACAGAAATACTATAGAAGGAGGTCTTCCTTTAAACCCTTAATATCTTTAGAAATGCCTCCCGGGCTGATATTCCAACCAATTCCAATGAGTAAGACACAAATAAATCTCCTTTATTTATTGACTGATTGACTCATTCAATAATTCATACAAGACAGATACACTGAATACCTATAGTATTTCAGGTACCTGCCAGGTGCTAGTAATTCAGTGTTGAGTTAAACCGATTCTTTCCTGCCCTTTTGGAGCTCCCACTACTTCTGACTCCAAAGCTCTTTTTTCTATTATACCATACTGCCCTCCCACTCCTGGGTATAAACGTACAAAGAGATCAAGTATTATTTGGCAAATAATCTAAGAGATGAAATATGTTCAATTCTGAAAGAATCACACAAGGCTTTTCCGATTAAAATAATGCTTGAATTGTCCCGAGGAATGTGTATTTTCAGGCAGAGAAGGCTTCAGGACAGCTGGGAAAGAAGCAAAAGCAAGAAGATGGCATGGCGCACAATACAGCCATAGTTCAGAGTGGCTGAACCCTAACAGGTGTGGGCAGATGCTGGGATAAGGAAGGCAGGAGAAAGGCAAATGACTTAGGAAATGAAGTTGGAAACATAGGACGGAAAAAGACTTTGACTTGCCTTGCCTATCGGCTATAGAGTTCACACACGTGTTGTACTATGACAGGGAGCTGTTGAATGGTTTTAAGCAAATGAATGCCAAGGTCTGGGATGCATGTTATGAAGATCACTCTAGCAGCAGCATGGGGGATGCATGTGGGATGAACAAGTGAGTGTGTGTGTGTGTTTGTGTTGTGTCTGCATGAGTGGTGAGTGAGGAAGGTTAGTAGATATTTACAGTATTGCACGGAGTACATAAACAAAGGCCCTCAATGGGGATAAAGATGTAGGGCCACATTCAAGAGATAATGAAGAGGTAGAGTAAACTGATTACCTTAGCAAAGGATTAAATGAAGGGTAGGGTACAAGAGAGGGATGTGCATGGAATTTTCAAAACACTCTCAGAAATATCTTTCATCTTTTAAAATTACTTAAAATCACACAAGCTCATCATGTTAACCCTACTTGGCTCTCACTACTCTAATCGTTCTGGAAATCTATCCAGAACTGGTTTATATTTCTGCTCAATTGTGGGCATTAAAATTGTTTTCTCACCAGTGCCTCGTAGTGTTTATATCGTCTCTTCTTTGAAATTGCAAAGTCTTTATAACTCCCCATGGTGCGGAGGAAAACTTAATACACATGTCTCTGTAAAGCATATTCTTTTTTTTTTTATCCCACCTTCAAGGTGCTTTTCCACACAAGCCACTCACATTAAAAAAAGATGAAGAAGCAGAAGGAAAAAGAATCATATGGGAAGAAAGCAATTGGACTCAATGGAAACTGAAGCTGATTTCTGAAAACTACGCTCATGATGGGGCAGGCTGGAGTGAAAGAAAAAGTTAACAAAAATGTCTACAGAATAAATACTGATATCCTGTAGAGTGGATTTTTTGGAAATGGTCTGAAACATAAGCCTGAGTGCACTCTTACTTGAAGTTAGATTCTGCTTGTGCTAATGCTTTGTCGCACCCTGAAAATGAAAGTAATTGAACAGAGTCTAAACCTTTGCAGAGGATGTTCAACCCTTGGACATAATAGATAAAAAGAAAGGAAAGCACAGAAAGTGGCTATTTTTCAACTTCGACTCTTACTCCTTAACTGATTACTGCTCATGTTTACAGATGAAAATTTTAGGATAGAAATTCCATGTTATATCTTCCTTTAATACAGTGCTTTGCCTAAAAAGGATTTCTTACTTTTTTAAGTCAAACAACTTTAACTCATTTTGACTTCCCAAAATACAGAAACATGATACCCAAGAAGTGCTTTATAGAATATTTAAGATAAATATAAGTGTGTATGCATACTGTATGTATAAATATTTATGCAAATTAAGGAAATCATGAAGACAGAGAGACACTGCAAATTAAAGCATTACAATATAAGATTTACTTTTCTTACCATTTTTTTTGGAAGGGAGTAGCATATAGAATATTAAAAGCTCCTGTCTTTTTTTAAAACCAGAGGTCTGCAAACTACAAGTCTACTTTTTCTAAATAAAGTTTCAAAAGAACACCATCATACCCACTTGTTTATGTTTGACTGTTTTCACATTATAATGAATTTGAGCAGTTGCCACCTCAAGCCCCCTTAAAAAGGCTAACATATTCACCATCTGGCTCTTGAAAATTACTAACCAGTTTTTTTTTAACTGAATTTTGAGACAATTGTAGATTCATATGCAGTTTTAGGAAATAATACAGAGAGGGGCACCTGAGTGGCTCAGTCGTTAAGCGTCTGCCTTCGACTCAGGTCATGATCCCAGAGTCCTCATCAGGTTCCTTGCTCAGCGGGGAGCCTGCTTCTCCCTCTCCCTTTGCCCCTCCCCCTGCTTGTGCTCTCTCTCTATCTCTCTCAAATAAATAAATAAAATCTTAGAAAAAAAAAGGAAATAATACAGAGAGGTGTATGTACACTTGATTTCCCCCAATGGTAACATCTTGCAAAACTTATACCAGATATTGACATTGATACAATCCACCTTTCTTATTCAGATTTCCCCAGTTTTACTTGAAGTCCTGGATATATACATGTACATACACATATACACATACATATATATATGTATGTCTGTATGTGTATTGTATACAATTTTCCACATTTCTATTCTGACCAGTTTTAAACATAAACCTGTTAATTGCTTCCTCAATAATAAGAACTTTTTCTTATCCTTTGTTTATAAGGTAAAAATTACAGTTACTAAACCAGATATTGTAAAGTTCATGTTAGCTTGAAATTTAGCAGAAGTTGGTGAGATAACCTGTAAAGACAGCCAGATTTCAGGCCTATCTGTGAAGTTATTTTTTAAAAAGGAAACATATGCTCGACATCTATGAGCAGAATAAACTGTTTTACCATCTGCAATTGCATTGTAAAGATTTTCCCTTTTGAAATACGTTTTATTGAGAAGTTTACCTTCTCACTACCCAATCTTGTGGGGAGGATGGAGGGTTTGGGGGGCAGTAGCAGGGTAGGGGAAGAGAAAGAGAGGAACAAAATGTAACCAAATTTAGGTTATTTGTCAGTTAAATATTTGCTTGTCAGTTAAAATTAAAACGTTATCTACATGTATCATTTGAAATTATTATCAAGAAGGCAAAGATAATATATTTTACTCCGTGTTTCATTTGAGTTAAAATATACAATAGAAGGGCGCCCGGTGGCTCAGTCAGTTGGGTATCTGACTCTTGGTTTCAGCTCCAGTCACGGTCTTGGGGTTCTGGGATCAAGCCGCACCCACATCAGGCTTTGCGTTCAGCGTGGAGTCTGCTTGTCCCTGTCATTCCTCTCTATCTCTAGAATAAATAAATAAAATCTTAAAAAAAATACAATAGATAGCATCTATGAATGGCTCAATGAAATGTTTTTAACATTTTAAGCAATTCTTCCTATAGTAGTTCAGAAAAGTTATCTTGCTTAAAGATGCTTCCTTCGGGGCGCCTGGGTGGCTCAGTTGGTTGGGCGACTGCCTTCTGCTCAGGTCATGATCCCGGAGTCCTGGGATCGAGTCCCGCATCGGACTCCCTGCTCAGCGGGGAGTCTGCTTCTCCCTCTGACCCTCCCCCCTCTCATGCTCTCTCTCTCTCATTCTCTCTCTCTCAAGTAAATAAATAAAATCTTAAAAAAAAAAAAGATGCTTCCTTCATTCCTAAAGCAAGGAACTAATGAAGCAGAAGTTTCAAAAATACAATTTAGTAGAAATGGCAATAAATAAATGCATGAAGTAAGGCATGCCAAATGAAAACAATCCATAAGTTAAACCCTTCTTACGAGTATCCTTTCTGGAAAAAAGTGAAAGATAAATAATAAATAATAAAGCTGTGGTAAACTGCAGTTCTGATAAGTGTAGAAATCTACATGTTATGGGAATCAATTTGACATGACTGGTCATTTTAAAAGGTTAAAAAAAGGCATATGAAAGAACATAAATTTCCAGCCTTACATAACAAATCTAAATTGCCAAGGTTATGGGACTTTGGATAAACTAAGACAAAGGCAGAAGGCAGCATGTTCAAGAACTAAGTTTTTGTGAATTAAAATACTTTCCAGTGCTTGAAATGAAATGGGAAATACTTTTGAGGTACGGCTTTTTTTTTTTTTTTCCTTTTGGGCTAAAGGCCTTTAAGAATTCATTTTAGTTGTTGGTATTTTGTTGTAGTTAATTAATTTATTTTTATTTCTGAACAAGAAAATTTATGTTTTCAACTGTATAAACATAAGTAGTAATAAATCACGAGAAATGTGAGAAGAATTCCTGCTTAAGTACAATCATTTTGATGACGTGTGAAATATGAATCTCAATATTTTTCCTTAGTAATAAATAAAATATTATAACCTTTAGGAATATCTAGAAGTAAACTATAAATAAACTTTCTTTTAAATATGAAATCACACAAAAATCCAATTCTAATGTAAAGCTTCACTACTCCATTTTCCTATATCTGTTTCTCTATGACCCGTCTCAAATCATTGAGAAAGTCTTCAGAAATTTCAACGGATAGAGTGCTTCAAAGTCAAATATCTACGAAATTCATTCAATGTGGGAAACTAGGCTAAACCACAAATATACTGGATTTTCCATATTTCTTTTCACTTTTACTAAATCCCTGTTTCTTTTTATAAATAGTTGGCTTATGATGGTGTCTACAGAACTTCATCATTGTATTATTGTGGTGCTTTCCCAAAAATGGAATTCAGAGACTTGATTCCCATGTCAAAAACTTAATTATTTATTCACAGTAATATATCTGAAAACTGACAAATTTTGACAAAAACATTTTATAGAAATTTCTTCAAAATTAATATTTTAAACAGATTTGATAAATTTATGGTGTCAGTATCAGAAACACGTTTAGTTCATGAGTACATGCCACAGTACTGGCTATATTCCAAAAAATCTTATTATTTAGATGGGTCCTTCTACTCAAATCTCAATGACACTGATACGCAAAAACTAAGCAATGTCTTTGTAATCCAGTCAACTTGGGTTTGAATCCCTGAGTCTCATTTTTCTAGCGTAGAAAATGTGGCTTAACAGCTACCATTCTGGAGGTTCAAGGAGAATGAAACTCAATGAAATAATATCTGTCACAATTTGCAATTGATAGTAGATGATCAATAAATAATAGCTTTTTAATTAGTCTGACCTAAGCAGAATCAGCAAAGCACTAGAACAGAGGTGAACTATATGAAGCCCTCACTACTTACTCTCCCATTCTCTCATGTCCACCCTAGGTCTGTGACCTTAACAGGTATTGTTAATATATATGGCACTCTTGGCCCCCAACAGGGCCTTAAAAGTGTCTCAAAACCCTGAATCAGGAAGTTACCAACAATGAATGTGAATTTGAGCCTCTTTATCAAACCTAGGGACAACTATTTCTAGTGTCTTTTAAATCCACTAAAAGAGGGCGCCTGGGTGGCTCAGTTGGTTAAGCGACTGCCTTCGGCTCAGGTCATGATCCTGGAGTCCCGGGATTGAGTCCCACATCGGGATCCCTGCTTGGCAGGGAGTCTGCTTCTCCCTCTGACCCTCCTCCCTCTCATGCTCTCTGTCTCTCATTCTCTCTCTCTCTCAAATAAATAAATAAAATCTTTAAAAAAAAAAAAATAAATCCACTAAAAGAAGTCTCCTTAACTTGAATATCTTCTGGTTTTTCTACCTAGTTCTTGAGATACCAGTTTGGCTAAATTTAGGAAGAGTCACAGGTCACTGAGAATAGGTATACCCATCTGCAAATAAGTAGGCGTCTCAATGCTGACTATGTCATAAGGTCAACTCTATTGTTGGAATTATTCAAAGGTACTGAGTTTCTGAAGGTACTATAATGAAATGTAGACCTGGGCCCAAGAATACCAGATGGTGCTGGGATACGTGACTCAGTGCACTAAAGTATTATATTGTTATCTTGGGCATTTAAATACATGCTCCTCCAGATTGACAGCTACTTACGTGTGCATGAAAAGACCGATCTGATAGGTAAGCAACTGTCTTTACAACAATGTTCTCACTTTAAGTCTAATCTTTAGTTTGTGGCTGTTCATAAAATACGCTGTTGTGTGCAAATCTACCACTCACTCCAGAGTCAGTCCAAAGTCTTTGTTTTAAAACAGTTCACATCATTCCTGATTGCTATGTGCCAAAGGTCTTTGGTTTTTGTTTTCTAACAGTTTATACTTACGTCACAATGCTTGAAAATTTGCAGTCTTGTGTATTAATTATATACGACGGGGGAATACGCATTTTTAAAATGCTCACACCAATGGTTTCTTATCGAGTTACTTTATAGTGGAAATTTATATTGTCTAAAACCTAGGCCATATTACCAAAATGTCTCACCACGAAATACTAACCAAAATAATTAGAGTTCTTAGTTAACTGGTATTTTTCCTATTTTTCAATTTTTGAAAGACGAGAAAACACAATACAAAGCCTGCCTAGGGCCTGTCCTTGTGATAGTACACATTCATCCTCATACGGCATATGCCTTTACTCCTCTAAGACAGTAATAAACAGCTACTATTTATTGTTTACTATAGGCATTGTCCTTTACACGTATTTGTTTGGAGCTGACTGTACAAAATGGTACAGATTTTGTAATCTTGCACTTAGTTAACTATCATCCCCACCCCACCCCCCTGAAAGGAATCTTGCCATTTCTGATTACCGTATTCTGGGTTTTGTCTGTCAATTCTTACAGGAAATTATAATTACGGTACACACAGCATTCTTGAAATGTGACTTAGGATAAACACCCCTATCACTACTTAGAGAAGCCAGACTATCATTTGCTTCCCAAATTTTGAAATAATTTAGAACCGCCACTGGTGTGGGTTTGAATCCTGGGTCTACCATTTCCAGCTGACTATCTTTGGCTAACTTAACCTTTCTGGGTCTTAATTTCTTCCATGTTTGCAGACGTTAAAATGGTTTAATATATGACAAGCGCCTGGAACTCAATATGTGGTATTATTCTCCTTCTTCCTAAACTTTCAAATCTGATTCTCTTTTTCCCTCGTGTTTTCTCTAATGTCAAATATGGCATCCCATCCCAACCAATATTATCCAAGTCAGAAATCTTAGAGCAATCTCTGATTTGTCCCACTCCATAACCCGGGGACTGCCAAATGCAATCACTAACCAAGTCAGTCAACACTGTCCTAAGAAATATCTCTTGAATTTCACTGCTCCTCTTTTTCCCTACCGCCATGGTCCTTGGCCAGACATTCATCATCATTTGCTTTGATTATGGAAATAGTTTAACTTCTCTCCGTGCCTCAAGGCCAGCACTGTCCAAAAGAAATATAATGTGAGCAATATATATAATTTTGGATTTCTATTAAAGAAAGCAAAAAGAAGTGGAGTTAATTTTTAATAATACCTTCCATTTAACCCAATGTATCCTATCTGCACCTTCTCTACTGGGGAAAATTCAATTCACTCTTGGAGGCAGATTCAAACCCCACCTCACTGAGAGGATTTCTAGAAAGACATGGACACCCGAGACTCTAACTGTCCCCCCGTCTTCCTAAGTAGCAGTTACCTAATTTATTCACTCCTAATCACAAAATTATACTGACTGGTTCCACAGTCATACTGTCTGCTTCAGCACTGCCCTCCCTTCTGCTTATTAATACTTGTGTTTTCTCTTCTCGACTTCCTGTCACATTCCTTAAAGGAGCCAAGCTAAGCGTTTTTTTTTAATTTCCCCATCTAATCACTTGTGCATCAAGCACAGGAAATGACTTTGGTATCTTACTTTTTTCTAAGATTTGAGCCATCGCATTATTCTACCGTTCTCCTTCCTATTCACAGCTCAGAATCTCATGATATGGGTTCATTACATTTTTATTATATGTGTTTTTATGGAGGTAGAATTAACGTACACTAAGTTGCACAGACCCGAAGAGTTCAGTTCAACAAGTCTGGCAACTGTGCACATCCATCTATAGCCACCACCTAAAACAAGACGTTAAATGTTTCCTTCACCCAGAAAGTTCCCTTGTGGCCCCTTTCAGGTCATTTCCATCCTCCCCACCCCACTCCAGACAGCCACTCTCTGAGATCTGTCATCCTCTATTTTGTGTGTGTTCTCGGGTTTTATATACATTCATGTAATTGGAATGAAACAACATGTACTTTTTCATGTCTGGCTTCTTTTGCTTAACATGTTTTTGTTTTGTTTTGTTTTGTTTTTTGGTTTTTTTCCTTAGAGAAAGAGCGCACGTGCGTGCGGCGGGAGGGGCAGAGGGAAAGGGAGAGGAATCCCAAGCAGACTCCGCACGGAGCACAGAGCCCGATGCGGGGCTCGATCTCACAACCCTGAGATCATGACCTGCACCGAAATCAAGAGCCAGACACCCAACCAACTGAGCTACCCAGGCGCCCCACTGCGCAACATGTTTTTAAGATGCATTCATCCAGGGGCGCCTGGGTGGCTCAGTCGTTAAGCGTCTGCCTTCGGCTCAGGTCATGATCCCGGGGTCCTGGGATCGAGCTCCGCATCGGGCTCCCTGCTCCACGGGAAGCCTGCTTCTCCCTCTCCCTCTGCCCCTGCTTGTGTTCTCTCTCTCGCTGTGTCTCTCTGTCAAATAAATAAATAAAATCTTTAAAAAAAAAAAATCTCTTAAAAAAAGATGCATTCATCCATTGTGTTGTGAACGCAGTGGTCTTTTTTATTGTTTAATGGTATTCCGTTGTATGATACACCACAACCTAGTCTCCTTTTGATGGACGCTGGACGTGTTTCCAGTTTTAGGTTATTACGAACGAGGCTGCTATAAACATTTTTGTACGAGTCTTTTTAAACATATGTTTTCATGTCTTTTTTGGTAAATACCTACGAGGGCAATACTGGGTCAGGGGGTGGATGTTTAGCTTACAAACAGCCGTCAAATGGTTCTCGAAGGTGTCTGCATCATACAAAATCCTCAACAGTGGTGTATGCCGGCTCCAGCCATGTCACAGGCTACCTGATAGTTGGTGTTACCAGCCTCTTTGGTGTTAGTGGGGGAACCTTACTCAGACTTCCTCCATCTTCCTACGTCACTCCCCAGCAGCTGCAAAGGACAGGCAGGCCTGCTCTTCCTCGCTCTGCTTTTATTCTTAAGCTAACCTTCTCCCGCCTCCTCTCAGACACCTCGTCATTAATTATTGCCTCTCTTCTGCAGCTTCTGGCCCTCCTCTTCCCTGGATCCTTACCGTCCAACTCCCTGTGTTGAGCTTACAATATGGAGAGGGGTAAGGGCTGAATCAAGGGGGTTTATTATGGGATGCTGCTGCAGTAATTCAGGTAAGAAGCCATGGTGGCTTACGGGAGTGTGGAAGTGGTGAAAAGTGGTTCTTTTCTAAACGTAAATTCTAAACGTATTTTGAAGGTAGAATGGACAGAACTTGCTGGTGATGTAGATGCACAGCAACTCCCGTAAGTGCATGTATAGTTTTTGTCTTTCCAAAGCTCTACTGCTAACTTCTAAAACTCAGTAGGACTGTAGTGAATTCGTAGCTTTCTGTTAAAGCCAACTCTCCAACCTCACTGGTTCTTTTGATTTAATTCATTCTCTCAGTAAATATTGTTTAAGTATTGACTATGTATGGGCCAGGCACTGTTCTAGGCACGTGGATTACTTCTGTGAACAAAACAGAGTAAATCTCTTTTTGAGGATTATGTTCTTTTGAGGGAAGACAAGTAATAAATATAATTACAAAGCAAATTGCATGGTAACATGGTAGTCAACAGGTGCTTTAGAGAAATAAAAGTAGGACAGGGAAACTCCAGAGTGTGGCGTGGGGGGAGGGGCTGTCCTTTTAAACAGGGGCAGCAGGGTAAGCCTCACTGAGCCAAGACTGAATGAAGGAGATGAGAGAGTTAAACAGGAGGAAATCTGGTTGAAGAGGGTTCCAGGCAAGGACTAATGGCACAAAGGTATGCCTGGTGTATTCCAGGAACAGGAGAAAGGTCCACATGCCTAGAGCAGTATCAGGATGGGGAAAGAGGAGTAAGAGGAGGTTCGGAGATGGTCCCAGATGACATGGGACCTGGTCAGTCATTGTAAAGGCGAGCTTTTACTCTGAGTGAAATGGGGAGCCAGGAGAGAGTTTTGAGATTAGTACACATAACCTAACATATTTTAAAAGAATCTTCTCTGGTCACTGTGTTGACAACAGATGGTGAGGGGGGGTGTCAAGGGTGAAAGCAGAAAGACCACAGAGGAAAATTCTGCATAAATCCAGACGCGTGATGTCACTGACTAAGGTTAACGTGTTAGCAGTAGAGATGATAGGAAATTGCTGGATTCTGAGTATATTTTGCCAATAGCGCCAAACTACTCAAAATTTTAATATACAAGTCATTCCATCACAAAAAAAGTAAATCTTGAAGAGCAACCTCCATTTTGAGTTTCACTCCCTAAATTTGGATTTCAAGAGCATAGACTAGATTGTGTCTCTGATATTTACCTCTTTATTGAGAAGTTATTATTATTTTATTTCCCTTTCCATGTACTCTTTGTAGTGGGAAGTAATACACTGCTTCATTTCTTTCACACATCTTTAGGGGAGAAAAACCTTTCAGCACAGTAAGAAGCCTTTGGTCTTTTTAAGTCTTAAAATATGTCACTGTATCTACCAATAAATTTAATCTATAGAAAAGAACTGTGCCCAGGTAAGCAGTTTATTGTACATCTGCTATAGAGGGGTTCTGAAAAATTTTTGACATCCACTATTTGAGAAAATAACTTTAGATCCCAAGTTTGTTCATGGTGCAGACATGACAGCGTATTCCAAACAGAATACAGCTTTTAACTCTGTATCAACAGTCAGTCCATAGGCTACCCACAAAGGGAGCGCACCCGTTTTGCCAAATGCAAGAGCTTATGGGGCCAGCTCCGTAGTTTGCCAATTTGACATAGTACATTACGCTCTGGGAGAAAGAACCAATAAACATAACACCAGCACGGCAACTCAGTATTGCCGTCTATTTGGAAGTAGTCAAGATTTGATTTTCATATTTAGTCATTCACATGCTGTCCTGTGGGAGGGCCAAAGTTCTATGCGTTGTTTTCGCTTTTTGTCCATTCCCCGAGCCATGTGTTATGCCAGGGTAAGATTTTACTCTATGGTTACAAAAAGTCATGAAGCCAAAGGCAATGAGATGCCTTCAACATAATGAAAGCCTTTGATTAGGAGGCACAGCTCATGGTAAATATGTCTCTGGCACCACTACCAAGTCATGTTACAAACAGAAAAAATCTGTTCACTTGTCTGAATTTGTTTTTCACGGACTCCAAATATCATATGGACATTAAAACATCTTTGACTCAGCAATATAAGTGACAAAAGCAAACACATACTAAGGCCAAGAAAAGCAGCCCTGGGGTATCCTAGCACCCATCCAAGTAACACATAATTGGTAGCAGAGGTTATTCACAGAGGCATGATGAACTCAGAGAAAGACACCCTGTCTGACCTTTTACAGAACATTTCAGAAGCAAAACAATCAAATGAGGAATGCTTTCAATAACAATGGTGCACCAAGTAAATGAGTTCCTTTGATCGGAGTGGTGGAACGAGGTAACTGAATCCTCTACAAGCTATTGAAATATGCAATAATTAAGGGGCCCTTCAAGTTTACTTCAACAGCTGGTCTTAAGTTGAAAAAGAAGATAGAGTTTCAATCCTCCATGCTAATGATTATTTAACAGATGTGAAAATCCCACTGTTCTCTCTCTCCCTTCCTCTTTAAAGAATGCCAAGAAGAATTTTCATTAAAGCAGAATACTCTAGATGTCTAATCCATTTATGTATGGCAAGGAGGAAATGTGTTTTCTGAATATTTTACTTAACAGTGTAATCTGGATGCATAAAGGGGCACTATAAAAAATAGACACTGTGATTTAAGACAGAAGGTTTGAAAACGTACTGATAAATGATAATCGGTATGAGGGGATGCTGATTTCGAAGGTGATAATTTAAAATCATTTCTTGAGATATCTGGCTTTGTATTTTTCTTTAAAAAATTCTATTGTTGACTAACCAACATATAGCTGCAACACTCCAACATTCTCGCAGAGAGGACTTGAAACAGCTGCTTCTGGATAATTGTAAAAAATTCAACTTCAGAAAATCCTTGACTATTTGTGATAAGTGGTTGTGGGTATGGTTAAAAGTCACATATAATCTCGTTTGTAGCTTCAGTCTTCACAGCCAAGACACCTATCACAAGACAAGAATTAGCTGATCTGTTACTTTCTCAGCTTTTCTGGTTTTATTATCTAGGTTAAAAAAAAAAGTCTAGACGGGAGGATAAATAAGCAAAAGTAAGTGGTAATCAAGACTATGATTTCACCAGGAATACCTCTTATAATTTAGTCCTATTCCTTTAGGATGTGCACTTTATAAATTGTGCAACACAGTGTCTTTACTAATGATATAACTGCACATTTTAATAAAAACCGTATCGCTTCATTCCAGCGATGACCTAATTACATATGAACACCAACCAAAATGGGAACTTCTCATACACTATGGGTAAAAACTCAAACCGAGTGGGACATGTCTCCAATACAGGGGATAAATAAGATTGCACATATTCTCTTAAGATATTTATACTCTCGTGCTGGAATGTCCTGTTCAAAAACAACAGCTATAAAAGCAAAAGAGGGAATAAATGTATAGATTTAAAAATTATCCTGGCATAGAAATACTGGACATTTCTGTGAAGCCAAAAGAAGAAACAGATGTTCTATCGTTGCAAGAAGTTACTACAGATCACCTACCAGATGGAGGAGATGTGTTGATGCTTTCCTTTACAGACTATAAAACTAGAACCAAAGGAATATTGTAACGATTGGGCATTTTAAGCTCAGTCGGTTAAGTGTTTGCCTTCGGCTCAGGCCATGATCCCCAGGTCCTGGGATCGAACCCCGCGTCGGGCTCCTTGCTCAGTGGGGCGTCTGCTGCTCCCCCTGCTTGGGTTCTCTGTCTCTCTCTGACAAATAAATAAATAAAATCTTAAAAAAAAAAAAAAAAGAACTGTGGTAGTCTCAGGCATACAGGAACAAATAAAACAAGAAAGGAACTAGGAATACCTAAGCTGGTGAATTGAGACAGGAAGACATTCTTATTTTTGTGGAGAGATCGTCATTTAAAAGGAAGACTGAACTCATGCTGTGTGGAAGTTAATGGGAGACATTCGGTACAGCAAGAAGAAGGAATCTTCCAACCCTTGAAGCTTGCTAAAAATAGGACACGCTGCCTCATAAAGTAGCTAATCTCTATCCCATGGCTGAAGCAAAAGTTGGAAAATCATACGCCAGGGATCGTCCAGAAGAGATTCCTGAGCTATCAAAGGAGGTGCCTGTGAGGCTCTTTCAATTCGAAGGCCCTCATGATTATATGATCTGAGCCATGTTTTAGTAAAATCAATTGGTGTGAAGAATGTGTTGGAGCAGGAATGGACACAGCAGGAGGGAAGGATAAGGCAGGAGTTGAAACATGAAACCACGAGGACCAGAATGAAGGAGATGCCTCTGGGAACGAAAGGATGGACACAGCGATTTCAATGGAAAAAAACAATCAAAAAAGTAACTTTGGAAATGCGTTTTAATCAATAAGGCTGTAGAGAAACACGATGCATTAAGACATTTTTAACAGCTTCTTTCCTAGCACATGCCTTACACACTGGAGATGCTCATTCTATGTTTGCCTCTCATTTTTTACTTGTCCAAGATTAAAGATACTTATAATTTGTGTGAATGACTTCGTTTCTTCACCTGTTAAAATGGGGATAATAGTAACTGCCCTACCTAGGTCATGGTATTGTGGTAAGGATCAATTGATGTGCAACTTATGGATGTGGTTAACTTTTTATTTAAAAGGGATGCTTGGGACGCCTGGGTGGCTCAGTCGGTTAGGCATCTGTCTTGGGCTCAGGTCATGATCCCGGGGGGTCCTGGGATTGAGTCCCGTGTTGGGCTTCCTGCTCGGTAGGGAGTCTGCTTCTCCCCTCTCCCTCTGCTGCTCCCCCTGCTTGTGCTCTCTCTCTGTGACAAATAAATAAAATTTAAAAAAATAAAAGGGATGCTTACGAATTTTAAATATTATAGAACTATATAAAGCAGGAAGTGAAAGTCCTCCCTTCCCCGCTCTAATCCTAAATTCTGAAGATAACCAGTTGTACCAGAGTAATATTTTGAAATATTAATCAAAGTTCCCTACCATCACCACCACTGCCTTTGTCCCTTGTATCTTTCTCGATATTCTGTGAATACACGGTACCTTAGAAAAAAAGTTGTTAAAGCAGAAGTAGAGTACATATAAATAAATTCTTGATCTCTTGAGTTTCAAAAACTTAGATTTATGCAAGAAACAAAAAGATTCTGGAAGAATTCTTATGTATGCAGAGCCAGTTTTTCCAGCACTCAACCCCCTAAACTTACCCCATAGTACTTGACTAAGATTGCATGATAGGAGGAGAAGAAAATCTGGGAGATGTTGATGCACTGAGGAGGACCCTACTCAATGTCAACCCCTAGCATGCTGGATAGAGCAGAAACAAAAGATGGACCCAAGAGTAACAAGATTTTTCCCTTTCCCCAGCCTGGTGAATGCGTATGAGACTGAAGATGGTTGTATTGGGTATTAAAGCAGATGAAACTGAGGCAGCCTCCAAGAGACAACCCATGCCTGCCCCCAGTCCCCACCATGCCCAGTGTGTCACTTGGGAAAGCCATACATTTTCACTGGGTCACAGAAACCACTGAGAGAGGGTCAGAATTTTTATTTTTTTAATATAGTTTAAGTTTTATTAATTTATTTAGAGAGGGAGAGAGAGAGAGTGAGAGCAGGGGAGGGGCAGAAGGAAAAAGAGAGAGAGAATCCTCAAGCAGAGTCTGCTGAGCACAGAGCCCGAGGCGAGGCTCAATCCCACAACCCTGAGATCATGACCTGAGCTGAAATCAAGAGTTGGACAACTGACTGAGCCAGCCAGGCGCCCCGCAAGTCATAATTTTTAAAGGTGTTGTGGTCACTATGGACTGTTGAGGCAGCAGTGATTATAATCTGAGCAAAGATACTGATAGACTTCAGTCGATGAAGTGTGAAAGAAGACCAAATATTTAGAACTGCATTGGTCTCCTCAGGCTGCTGTAACATAATACCACAGACTGGGGGGCTTAAACAACAGACATCTACTTCTCCCAGGTCTGGAGGCTGGGAAGTCCAAGATCAAAGTGCTGGCCACTTGGGTTCTTGGTGAGTGCTCTCTTCTCGGCCCCCTGTTTTGCAGACAGCTGCCTTCTTGCTGTGTCCTCAAATGACAGAGAGGGCTTTGATGTCTCTTCTTAGAAGGGCAGTAATCTCATCATGAGACCTCCATCCTCATGGCCCCAACTAAACCTAAATATCTTCCAAAAGTCTCATCTCCAAATACCATCGCATTGGGATTAGGGCTTCAACGTATGAATTTCGGGGACACAATTCAATCCATAGCACTCAGCATAATGTGATATTAATATAATCCTATTCCTAAAATGGGATCAGGAAACTGGTAAGAAACCTTGATTTGACTATGTCCGTCTGAAGAGTTTCTATCACCTGGTGGAATGGAGGCTCAAAATAAAAACTTATTATTATTTTTTTAAAGATTTTATTTATATATTTGACAGAGAGAGAGACACAGCAAGAGAGGGAACACAAGCAGGGGGAGTGGGAGAGGGAGAAGCAGGCTTCCTGCTGAGCAGGGAGCCCGATGTGGGGCTCGATCCCAGGACCCCGGGATCATGACCTGAGCCGAAGGCAGACACTTAACGACTGAGCCACCCAGGCACCCCTAAAAACTTATTTAAAAGAATAAAGACAGTTACGTTTCTTATGTAGACTTAGTTTGTCTGAATGCACTGTACCCATATGTTTTTTGAAAATGCAATCATTCTTCATACTGAGCTTTGCAAACTGCTTTTTTATCCATTGTATGACAGGTTATAGGTGTCTTTTCAAGTTGTGTGTATATACACACACACACTTGTTTATAGACATACAGATGTATACAATAATCTTGTATATGTATAGTTTTAAAAGTTCTTTAATAACTGAACACTATTATTACACAGCATGAATTCTGTTTTGGTGGGCATTTATAAGACTTCTAAAGTCTCTCTAGAACGTCTAATCACTTCTATAACTATTTCTCTAGGATACAAACAGACAAATAAGATCCTGAGTTAATAGCGCATCCACATAAACAATTTTGATAGGTACTGACAAAAAACTTTCTCAATAATTTCATTTTCTCATCATAAAATATCACATGCTCAATATGAATACTGGGAAAAACAGAACTATAGAAAAATAAAGAAAATTAGAAAAAGAAGAGAACAAAAATCATCCGTAATCCATACACCCAGGGGCAGTCTTATTTCTTTCCTGTCTTCTTTTTCTTATACAGATATAGTCACAACTGAAATCATACTATATAGTTCTGTTTTGCTATTTTCCACGTATCCTCATGTTGTAAGCATTTTCCTATGTCAATGAATATTTGGAAGAATTTTTCAACTGTCATGAACTATGGAGCTATGAGCCAGTTTTTTAAACACCTTTACTTAGGGATCATTAATGTACTGTAAAATTTGTAATTTTGAAATTTGAACTAAAAATCAGCAATTTTTAAGAAACTGCCAGAATTTTATACCCATCAGCCAATCCATTTTGAGAACATTTCCATCAATGTTGTTTTGAGCCCATCTCCCGATGTTCCATTCGTTCAATTATTAACTAAGAGTTGTAAAATCCTCTCTGGCTCTTAAATGTGCCTACCACGCTTTCTTTATATAGGACCAGATCCTTGCACATACATGGAGAGACAGACGCCCCCTATCCTATGCGACTTAAAAAAAAAAATCGGATTTTATACCAAATGGAGAGACTCTTTCTAAAGCATTGTCTTCTCTGACAAGTTGTGTCTTTGCCCATTTATTGTACCTCTGGAATGCTGTTCTTTTATATGGTTGTTGTTTAATTTTTTTTTTTCTCCGTCCCTTTCTCACTCAAGCAGGATATGTTCATTCAGGATGCCCTACTGCCTTGTCTCCCTTGTGGTACCATCAGAACTGCTGCTATATACGTATGTGGCGCTAGCCCTTGGGAATTGGAAAAGCAGCAGGAAACAGATGTGATACTTGTCAGTTTTATTCGTGCTGCTCCCAGGAAGGAAGTCCTTTGTTCAAGAACAGAGCAGGCATGACCACCCACTGATGGCATTAACCAGTAGGAAAGAAGGAGTGAAACCGCCTTTGCTTCCCCTGAAAACCTCTCTTCCCTAGCAAAGTGACTGCATTAGCTTCACTCTGTTGCTTCTGAGGACATTACTAGGAAATCACTGTTGGCAGAAGCAGCAAAGGAAGTGAACTCTAGGGAATAACCCAAGTTTTGAAATATTAAATGGCTGAAACACCTTCAAAGTTGAATTCACTCTCAAATGAATGATTAGTGAAGAAATCTGAAAAATATCGTGGAATACGCGTATATGGTTATACCAACTGTTTTTTTACACGTTTTCAGTCTTTTGGCTTCCCTTTTTGGGTTGTAACACATAGAAGTGTACGTGACTACCCAGGATAGTGTGTGTTTGCATTAAAATACTCTCGGAATTCTCATTCTAACAGCTGACACAGTGCGGACTGTGGTGTCCTAGGATTAAGGGGACCATGTGCATGTGCGTATTCTACTGTGGGGATAGTTACTCTTGACATACTGTAGGAGGAATCTCAATTCCCCATTTCTCAAATTAAATGTCAATAAAAGCATGTGCTTTAAAGCAATTCCGAATGCAATAAAGCTTAAAGTGACCAGTGGAGTGAAAAATACTTTACGGAAAGAATATAGCAAAGCTTGGGCATTAAAAAGATCAATAGAAAATCTTAAAGTTTATCGTAGGGTACTTGCATAAGGTATGCATTCCTTTTTCTCCATTTGGGCTACCATATTAGCATTTGCTGGCTTTGCGTTCAGAAGGTAATCCTAGCAAGGCAGGTAAATATGCTCAGAAGGACAAAAGTTTGAATTCTAAATAGAACAAAGGCTCTTTTGATTAGTGGTTAGTATTTTATTGTAATTAAACAAAAGTAGTGTGATCTGGGTAAGGCCCAAAGCACAAGGAACTCATTTCTATGGCAACAAGAAAATAACTCCTTTCAGAGGTTTTAGGGAACTCTTTGCATTCTACCCCCTTTGACTCATTTAAATAATTCAATCCTGTGTACTGCATTATTCTTGGGAATAATTAATATATACATATAAATTGCTTTTAAGATACAAGTTAATGTAAGCACCATGAAAACGTTCTGCTGGGTCGACACAAGAAGGGTTGATTTTCAGAAAACAAGACTAAAATATGAAGCAGGAAAAAAAAAGAGAAAGAGAATAGAAAATGAAGAGAGTAATGTTAAAGGATAATCTAACTTGATTGGAGACTCAGTGGTCACAGCTAACACCCTGGAGAATTATGATGCCAAGTGAATTGCATTAAATTCAAAGCCTCATTGATTATGCCTTAAATAACCATAAGGGTGGATCAACCTGAATGTTTGGATTATTCTTATACATTATAATTTTGGATATGATACTTTTCACTAGCGAAACTATCAATTTTACCCTCTTTAGAATTAGAATGTCTCCAATAAGAAAACATTAGGCTTTAAAGCTTCTCTGGAAGAAGCATAAAAACTGATTTATATCTAAGGATAAATCAGGACAAGGGGTCTGAGAGCTGATGCTACGGAAATACAGAATTACTGTTTATATTAGGAGAAATATTTTAATGTGTGCTATTTCGTAGCATGTTATAATAAGATTAAAACGATTATCTTTTTCGTTTGGTTGCACTGATGAGATTAATATCAACTCTCGGTACTGAGGAATGAAGGGCCTCAGAGGCTTTTTATACGTTTATAATCCCAATCTATTTCCTCTTGCTCAATTGATATACAGTATCCTTTAAGAAACAGCATCTTTCAGCTTTGCCATTTTTATCACCTTCATCTAGAGTGCCTGCTGGCAAATCAGCAGCATGTCAGAAATGGGTGAGGAACATGAAGATCTACAAGTGTGAATTTCATGGAGCCTGATGCTCCTGCCATGCCATATATTTTCGGCCACTAAAACACTGTAGTACTTAGCTTCAACACCCCATGTCGTGCATCTCATCCCAGTAGCAATTACAGCTAGAGTCCAGCTGTAAAAACCTGATGGAGATGCTGTGCAAATTCAAGGAACCAAAAGCACAATTCACTAGGAGGGCTTCACTGGTTTTCTGCAGCATTTACGCTATGGGCAGGTACCGAGAGGGCAGGGTTATTCCCGTTCTTTCTTCTTCAGCACTCCAAGGAGGGCAAACCACTGAAAAGTAACCCAGAAACTCAAGATGACTCAGATGCCATTGAAACCCTTCCTTGATACATTCACGGGAAATCAGATTGTAGCCACAGACGAAAACACAGCAAGGTAAAGAGGCAAAACCTATCAAGCTCATCTGTAAGTTCTCTCTCTTTCTAATGACTCTGGAAAAAAAAAAATGGAACCAATCCAATCAAACCAGAGTTAAACTAGGACTGCAACTCCGCAAGCGGCAGGTAACTATTGGAAATTTTGATAGTTATATATATTTACCCAGAAAAAGAAGTAGCCATGCGTACGAAAGGTGTAGACATCTAGGTAAAAGTGTTTTTGATGCACATGAAGCCTTTTATACCCAAGCAGACCTGAGGGACAGGATCAATGCAGAACTGATTCTGATTCTCAGCCGGTTGGTGACAATTCTGACAATTCGGAAGGCTGGGGGGGGGGGAGGAGGGAGAGCAGAGGTGGGTGTGGGTGGGGAGAAGAGTTTGTATACATCTGTCTGCCCTGGGGTGTGATTCGAATCTTCAGGGTGGGAAAAGGGAGACTGTGAGGTTAGAACTCCAACTCCCATAATTTTGTGCCTTCTGGATTCTCTTTGAGTATCAGTGGATGGAGACAACAGGCAGATTAAACAGAGCAGGGGGACAAATCCATCCACAAGGGAAACTATAAATGCATGGATTAATAAGGCCTTGTTTAGGGTTCTTTGTGAATGATGGCTCATTTGTTTAGTTAAAATGAGACACTTGTCCTTTATTAAAAGAAAGGAGTACTTGAAAATATTGATTAGGGACTGAACCCTAGCTTATTCAACAAAATGCGAAAAAAGACACAATTGCAGAAATTCAGATACTTATTATTAATTTACTTAATAAAGACAATGACTTTAACGAAGTTCAGACTGCTTGGTTCACCCAAACAGGTGATTCGAGTTTGCATATGAACAGTAAACAGGATCCCAGTTAATAAATGTACTAATCATTTTGTACGGTTTTGATAATATCTTTTTGAAATTTGCAATTTGATCTGACTAGTATAAACAGAACTAATTTATAAACAGATAATCATTAGAGACAATGTTGAGTAGAAATGAGAAAAGTCCTTTCATTTTACAATTACATGACATTTTATAATTTTAAAGTCCCCCTGGGCCCCCACTCCCACAAAAACAGATACAGAAACTAGGAACCCTATAGAAAGGAGATAATGTCTGGTAACAGTATTTGGCAACTCAGTCTTTTTTTTTTTTTTTTATGTTATGTTAATCTCAGGAAACAAACTGAGGGTTGCTGGAGTGGTGGCGGGTGGGAGGAATGGGGTGGCTGGTTGGCAACTCATTCTTAGCACACATTAGATGCATAATAAAATTTGGCTGCAGGAATGAATCATTCATTCTTGATTAAATTAATACTGATTCTAGGCTCACCTAAGGTACACTCTTGCCTTTCCTTGCCTATGTTCTAGGGCCTTTCTGATGAAGTAAGGGGCCATAATGTGGATGCAATTTTACCCAGTTCAGCATTAAGTCAGGATATTTAAGTGTTTCTGTAGGTCTATCAGGTAGGCCTTTCTCTGCTTATTCTTTATATAATAACATGGGGCTGGTGTGGTCAACACTATCCTGTTGAAACAGATCATCCTCATTTCGATGACTGCTTTGCAATGTAATGTGCATGCTTAGGAATCCCCACATTAATTCAACAA
Source organism: Halichoerus grypus (assembly GCF_964656455.1). NCBI lineage: Eukaryota > Metazoa > Chordata > Mammalia > Carnivora > Phocidae > Halichoerus > Halichoerus grypus. The sequence continues at coordinate 194,695,075 of NC_135714.1, forward strand.
AGGGTTGGCTATAGGGGAGTGGGAAGGGGAAGGAGACATTTGTACATGGAGAACCTTCAACTTCAATACTTGAGCAAGGAAAAACTTTTAGAGCCAGATCATCCTTCTCTACATATAAAACTTAGTGACTCTTTAGAAGAGAAAAACTTTATTAAATAGGACAATTCATGCTTATGAATTCTAACGAGCAAATGATTTCATTAATTACTTTGTTGCATTCAATTTGGAATAGCTTGCAGAGTTAAGTTTGTAATGCAATAAAGTATGCCTGAATGGTCTGTTTACTCCACTGCAAATTACAAGGAAAACTCTTTCCTTAAAGGACTTGTCTCTTTGAAATGCACAAAGTGGCAAAAAGCCAAGGGAAGCTGGTGCTTAAGCAACCAAGACTGAGCAGTGCCTGTATGCATTTCAATCTCAGCCATAGGAGGGAAATGTTATTGGAGCTTTTGTGCAGGGAAATTGCTGCTTTCATGCCCACCGCATGGGACAATAGGAATCCTTGGTCTACTAGGAAGGAGGGCGGTTGCGGTGACTTTCTGCCAGATTTCTACATTCCTCAGAAGAGGGTGCAGAAAAGGGGTAAAAGAAGCTGCTCTGCAGGGACTGGGGACCATGAGGTTGACCTCTGTGATGCATCTGGACAGGGAAAGAGACTATGCGGAAAAAAAAAATATATATATATATATATATTCCTACTATTTTTTTTTTTTTTTTGCATTAAGTGTTTGTAAAAAAAAAAAAAATTTCATTCAGGAGAGTCCTGGATAAGTGAATTAAATTTTTAAATTTAATTTTCAGAAAATTATATAAAACGATTAATGTTTTACAAGTAAAAATCAAAATCAATGAATATATTGAATTCGGAAGGGTAATCTAAAATTCATATAGTGCTGGGCGCCTGGGTGGCTCAGTTGGTTAAGCGACTGCCTTCAGCTCAGGTCATGATCCTGGAGTCCCAGGATCGAGTCCCACATCGGGCTCCCTGCTCAGCGGGGGGTCTGCTTCTCCCTCTGACCCTCTCCCCGCTCGTGCTCTCTCTCATTCTCTCTCAAATAAATAAATAAAATCTTTAAAAAAAAAATAAATAAAATTCATATAGTGCTGTTGTTACTATCTGCATTTGTTTTTCTGAGCTACTGAATTTTCCTTGACATTCTATTTACTTGTATGGCTGTTTAGTTTATACTAGCATTTTATTTATTAGAACATTCATTCAATGCTTACTTACTGAGCACCTACTATGAATCAGGCACAAAATTTTTATTTCTAATGTTGCAGTTTTAAATGTACTGTAAACCCCAAATCTATGTTGAAGCCCCAAGCCATACAGACAACTGTTCTTTTTTAAAAGGAATGAAAATAATTTTTTAAAAGCAACCACTATGACAACCAGGCAACTGAATTTTTTTTTCCAGAATCATACTAACATAACGTCTACAACATAAGCATGGTATTTTAAATAAGCTTTAAATAGCAGTACAGCTAATGGGGGGGCGGGGGGGCAAGTCAAACAATATTTCTTGATTTAAAAAAAAACGAAGATAGTTTGTCAGTGGGCTACAACACATAGTTAAACTTACACCTGGTATCAAGAGAGAATTGTACTAAACAATACAGAATGATTTGGAATCACCTGCCTCATTTAGTGATAGACTAACTCTATTAGAATGGTTTGTTATGTTAATTATGGTCTTACTTCGCATTTACCATATATTTTCAGTAGGTACTCACACGGCCAATAATGTGAGCTACGTCACCACATTTGCTGCTTTTTTTGGAAGACCCGGGATATGATGGCATTATACGCTTGAGGCATAAAAAACAAAGAGAACCACAACTGTGCCTCCCTATTCTCTCTTTCCCTTAACCTTTTAAGCCGTTCGCTGCTTTGGCTTTAGGAAGAGTGAAGAAAAAAGAGACCCGTAAATCATGACAAAGGAAAAAGGAAAGCTTAAAAGGAAAAAGGAGAGCAGCAGAAATGGAATTCAAGCTGCAAAAAGACTTATCAGGCAACCGCTCCTGGTCTCCCAAGTGCTCTTGATATGATGAAGTGGGCTTTGTTTCCGAATTCTTTTGATTATTTTGTTCTCCGTGGCTTTTAGATACATCTGCATTTTAACTGCCACTTCATAATCCTATGACCTTGAGCAAGTTATTTAACCTTTCCATGCCACAGATTCTTCATCTGTAGAACAGGGTTAATGATACCAGCTCCTCAGGGCTATGAAAATTAAATTAAATATCACACACACACACACACACACACACAGTCGGGTGTACTGGATTGCTCATAGTAGGCACCAATAAATACTGGTTTCCTTTCCTTCTTTTCCTGGTGCATTCACATTACTGATGCACATGGAAAGTCACCAAAGCTAAACAAAACATACACACACACATAAAATAACAAGCCTTACATTTCTCATCTCAGTAATGTTTTTAAGGTAACTCTTGTTTGAAGAAGCAAAGAAACATTAAAATTAATCATCACCACGGGTGTTTAAAAGTTAGATTAAGAATTAAGCTGGCCTCCTGAATTACCCTTCTAATTGTGGAGGTTTCTGAATTTTATTTTTCTAATACTCATGATTTTTTGTTAATGGCACATTTCAGAGTAGCTCGGATGAAACGTGAATGGATTTAGCGTCGATTGTGTAGAGCTATCTGGAACCGAGTTTTTGCATCCTAACCTAGTTGATATTTGGAGATAATGGCGTCCTTTAGTTGAAGATGTGCTTTTTAAAAATTTGAGTTTGACAAAATTTGACAAAAATTTGACATCACTTCCACTATGGAATCAATTATGCCCTTTCTAGATTCTTTTGGATTTCACATTCTCTTATTACATGTTAATGGGACTGTATCTTTGGATGTCATCATGTCTCCAGCACGTTATATATACTTTTGGCAAGTTAGCCCATCTGGGAGATAGTCTCCTTGTGGAAGGAATCATTTGCTATTCCAAACCTCTTGATCTGTGACTAGGATGAAATCATTGTTAGAGATAGATATGCAGTTAATGACAGAGGTGTAGAGGACATTTTTCTCTGAGAGAGGAGAAGTCCACATTCATAACTGGGGGACAGAACTGGTCTTTGTCTCTGTCATTAAGGAAAAAAAAGTAGAAATCTGTAATTCCTGGGAAAAAAAATGAATTACAAGGATAATGCAGTTCAACTAACTGTTCAACCACACTAAAAAAACTGATTTTTGCAAGTCAATGGTTAGATGTGATGAGGACAGTAATTACCTCTTGGCGAAAGTTAGAATGTGTAATAAAACTGAGCAAATATGTATTTTTCATATATTAGAAGAAAAGTACAAACAGCTTTGACACTGCAACTAAAGAGTAAAAGCACAAAAGGAAAGATCAATCCTATCAAAGATCAAGAAGAGATTTTCAAAAATCAGCTAGTCATCAGAAAACCCTTGTTATGTTTAAAACATTTGTCTACTCTCCCAAAGCACAAGAAAGGAAAAATGAATAGCTTTTTACCCTAAGGGATCCTCACCTCCCCCAGGCTAATTTTTTGGTCCGGCACCACATAGGTACGGATATTAGTGCCTACAATTGGCCATAAGTAATATGATACAGAAGGTTTTTAGGACAAAAAAAAGCCGAGACACCGTCTTAAGCATATTACTGCATATTAGATGCCAGGGGCTGGATGGTAAGGGAGTAGACACACAATTGTTCGTTTGGCAAAGAGGAAAGATTGAGTTAAGGAGTCTCGTCCTTTGTGGAAATTTGGCACCTGTGAAAGAGCTTAAAATCCGAGGCTTTGAAATAAGTTAAATCACGAAGCAGATGGACATTAACTCTCCGTTTTCTTTGAAGGGTGAGATCCTAACCCAAGTTATCAAGCTGTTGTCATTTGAAAAAATGCTTTTAGAAAAGCCAACAGCAAGAACGCCTCTCGATCCTAAATGAGAGGCATTACCTCATTGGGCACACATCTTCCCAAGCAATATGCAATCTGAGCAAGAAGTGAGAAACTGTTTAAAAAGAAACTGTAATCATTAAAAGGATCAAAATCATGCCCTTACGTTTACCCAGAGTAAATGAGTTTCAATTTTCTAAATGATTTCTTAAGATGATAGAAGTGAATTAAGATTTACTTCTTATAACAAGGCTGCCCTTGCTGTGACCATTTGTTTTTTTATTGATTCACTGTCACGTACGTCCTGGAACTGAGTGTTTGCTTTCTCCCTGGTCAGGCTCTAAGATTTTCTGAATGACTGTGGAGAACTCTGAATGTTCTTCTGTGGTTGATCCCAAAATTCAGTCAAGATTCAACTTAGGGAAACAGCAGGTATCTTATGTAATTGTAAAGTATCTTTTAAAAATGTCCATTCAATTAGTAGGGCCCATATTAAAATAATGCACTTGGTCTTAAACCTTCCAAGTCTAACCTAAATATCTCATTTTACAGTTGAATCCACTTTTTCTTTTTCCCATCCTTGGCCAACGCTACACCAGATGGTTATCATCTATTACACTTCAAAAACGATTAATACATCTCCCTTTAGCTTTCTCTCCTCTCTACTAAATAATTCAATTCTTGAGGTTTTTTTTTTTTTTTTTTTCACATGAGTCTCATTTTCTATTCCTCTAATTAGCTTCGTGGCCCTCAGAACACTCGTCAAGTTTCAGAATGGTGCGGCAAAACTGAATTCTGATAAAGGTCCAACCGATGCAAAATAAAATAGTTCAAATATTGAATCGCCAGGCTAAGAGATCCTTGAGAGTAGAAACCAAGTCTTGCATGCCTTTGCAGTATCTGGAACATAGCAGGTGTTCAATAAATGATGAATTAATGGCTGTGCAATCATTGGAGCTCAAAATGTCACTCACTACTGGAAAGCAAATCAAGAGTTATTTCTTTGTTGTTATTTTTAAGTGATGGTGGGAAAAAGGAAAAATGCTAACACTGGAAAAACCGTTGCCAAGGCCCAAGCTGATGAACGGTCTTGTCACTCTCAAATGTCATGTCTCATCTAGCTTTAAATACAGTAAAAGAGGAAACCTTGGAATGCTTCTGCATGATTATCAAATTTTACTAGTCTGCATAATGGATGGGGGGGTCGCATTAAGTCAGGTAAAATCGTAACGATGTTTTCAGTGAGTCTTATTCAATTACATGTACATTATTAATTTTATTATGTTATGAATATGACTATTCCTCTCTTTTTGTATACTTTATAATACATTTAATGCACGTCAGCAGTACTATTTCCAGTCGTCAGATTGAAAAGTTATTTCTTCACGCAAATTCACTTTAGTTGAGCATGTACTTGTGCAGTTTATTCAGCTATCCCCAAACCCCTGCCCTTACATTTTTATAAAAATGATGAGTAGCACGAACAGAATATTGTCAGTGTCAGAAAAGTCAGCCTGAGCGCTCTGTTTAGAAGAAGGGGGATGTGTTATTGTTTTTTTGTCTTATTGAGCGGGGAGAGACGTGCAAATATATATAAAGATTTAACAGAAACTACTTAAACCAGTTCCCCACCTGGCTTACTCCTTAAAGCACCGCTCAGCCCTTGCAGAAGTTGAAACGAATATTTTTCCTTCCAGTCCCGACACCTCAGGACATGTTTTCATCCAACAAACATTTACTCAGTAACTAACTACTGTATATTAAGTACTACATTAGGGATTGGGGTTCAAAAAACAGAAACCTTTTATTTTTGCCTCAAACAGTTCACAGCAAGCAAGGGCAGATTTATAGTAATAGAAGATCCTCCATATATCCTGAGTGTTAGAGGTATTAATAACCTGTCTCTAGTGATGAAAACCCACAAAATCTGAAATAAACCTTTTAAGCAAGTGTCACTGGCCAGCAATTAGAGCCAGACGATTTCACAGAGCAGAATCAAGAACAAGCCTACCAGATGTTGAAATTATTAACATCTGTAAGAGACGTTACCACCTGAGAGAAAAGACACAGATTAATTAGAACAGGAAAGAGAATAAGGAAGTAGGAGTTATTTCAGGGACTGTGACCCCAGTGTTTATTTTTGGAAAGATAGAGAGGCTACAGTTCAGCAGTATATGATATTATTCTGTGGATAAGCCCTCAACAGACAGATCTGTAAGGACAAATACTTTTCATTTACTTTGTGAATCAGAGTATATTCAGATTACTAAATTTTGTATTTAAATTTATAAATCCATTTACATACGTGCATACGACCACATGAATTCTTCTAGGAATTGCTGTTTCTCAATGTGACTCCCACATTAACAATTAATGCTGGCTTTCTTAAACTTAAAATTTTAAAATAATTTTATGGTTATCTTTGATAATTTTTAAAAGTTACTCCTTATTAAAATAGGTGTTGGATGTGAGTGGAATTTTTATAAGACCTTTCACTATTTTCATATACAAGGAGGATTCTGATACATACATCTCCAGAGAGGGAGTCCACCTTGATTTCCCACTACGTGAGAAAAGAACAAACTGTTAATTCCTAAATGAAACCAAAATTTCTTACTTTCTTTGCCTACATAGCTTCCTCTCTGATCAGACTAAATTAAAAGGAGGAAAAAAAAAACCAGATCTATAATGAGATTGCAAAGCTGCTTCTTCCAGACCCCTCATTCTGTCTGTCCTTAATGCCCTAAGGTTTTTAGCCATACTTGACAGATTATAAGTATCCTGCGCTTCTTTATACTATCTGAAAGACCAATTCTTCTAAACAAGAATGCCTGATATGTCAAAAGGAAAATACCTCTGAAAGGATCTCAAAGGTGCAGAAAATTAAGCAAGGAAAAGACTTCAAAAGCAGGCTCTTTGGCTCCAAGTGCTGAGCTCTGGAAGCTGGCCCAAACAATGCGGGGCCCGCTTGCTTCTGTGGGTCTCAGATGCAGACAAGCCTACCACTTGCCTTCTGATCCTCTACAAGAGCTTACCCAACACACAGTCCTGATCTGAAAAACACGAGAGGCTAAGCACTTAAAGAGTTCTGAAATCCCCCAAGATGAGCTGGAAAACTCAAACAACACACTCCTCCTTATCCAGGGGGATTGTTATGCCATTACAGACTTCATCTTAGAAGGGTAACTACTCCACCCATCTCTGATTGGAGAGGAACTAGAAGAAAATGCTTTATTTTTAAAACGCGAGTCTCTAGATCATGAATCTGCCTTTGAACAGAATTAATTCTTTGGAGTGAACTTCTTTGGTCTATAATTACTATGCTGACATTTTACTTGATTGTAACATCCACACGCACACCCTTCCCATCTCCCTTCCTCCCTCCCTCCCTTCTTCTCTCTCTTTCTCTGTGTCAGTCTGTCTCTCTCTCACACACGAACCAGAATAACACACTGCTTCGAAAGAATTAAAATTTCCTGCAGTGTCACTGGACACGTAAGAATTATACCTAGGACAGACTTTTTAACTTCTATTTTACCTTACCTCCTCTCCTGCTCATTTAGGTAAGTTATTGCTGGTTTGCAAAGGAGGAGGAAAAAAAAAAAAAAACCCACATCATCTGTTTTTCACTTTGTAAAAGCAAATGACAGGTCCTTTAGAAAATATCATAAAGCAACCACGAGAATAAGAGTCGAGTTGCCATTGTGGGGTGGTACCGGGGTGCGCTGAGAAGCAGAGACAGACAGCATAAGAACAAAATAACTTAAGAGTTGAAAGAATTTCAGGCAGGGCTGATGCCTCTTTTTAAAAGCAAGGTTGGCAATTGCTAGTGAAGGCTGTGTTAAGAAGGATTCCAAGGCTGCCTAGGAAAGTCTGCCACGATCCGTTACTGCTATCTGCTACGAGCCCTCGAGGTGGCCGTACTAACCAAAGAATGTCAGTAGGCTCACCCGCCCCGGAGGATGTCCCCAGCAGAGACACAGGGACCTGAAGGTCAGGGAACTTCTTGTTTTTCACTCTAAAGTGTTAGCAACCTGTGCTGGAGTTGTTAGAGTCTGTGTTCTCAACACGGACAGTCTTCAAGTTCCTAAAACTCGTGTGTCTACTATGATTATCGCACGTCTGAAGGCATCTCCTATTTTCCTAAAATGAGAGCAAAATCCAGATTTGGACTGGAGGAATTCTCAACGGTGAGTCACGGTGGGTCTCTTTTTCTATTCCAATCTGATATGGGAAGGGCGTTTTTTGTTGAGGGAGATGGCAAAAAATTTAGTAAAACACGAAAACGGCTTATGTGGCTATACCATAAAGAACTTATTTCTTCTCAACCCCTTAATATCTACACTGACAAAATATTGCCAGGATATTTATATAAAGAACGTCAAGTAACACGTTTAAAATAAGATTTTGGGGGGGGGGCGCCTGGGTGGCTCAGTCGTTAAGCTTTGTCTGCTTTCAGCTCGGGTCATGATCCCGGGGTCCTGGGATTGAGCCCCACATCGGGCTCCCTGCTCCTCGGGAAGCCTGCTTCTCCTTCTCCCACACCCCCTGCTTGTGTTCCCTCTCTCGCTGTGTGTCTCTCTCTGTCAAATAAATAAATAAAATCTTAAAATAAAATAAGATTTCAGTTTCTTACATGATGTGAAAAACAGAGAATTTAGTCAAACTAGGAACAAGCTGTCATCTTCTCTCAATGGAATGGAACTCCAATGGAAAGTGTACCAATCCACATGACACAGGGGCTGGTCATGTACTCAGCACTGGCATCAAAATGTCCTGAATGAAACCAGCACTTAGCAACCACCTCTGGTTGTCATGGAGATTGGATAATGGAGGAAGGGAATGTGTAGGTTCGATAACTGATGGACCAGATAAAGATGACATAGAAGGAACTACGGGAAAAGAACTAAAAACTAAAATATGCGTTAGGATATTATAGATGAAAAGTGCACAGGATCACCATTTTATTTTGACAGAATGTTACTCATTAGGATATAATAATGAATTTGCATTCGTGATAACATAAAAACAATTTATCAAATAGTTAAAAAGCACAAGGAGAGAAAGAAACTAAATATAGTTTAGAAATATATTTATAAAACATTACAGTCTATTTTCTCTTAACAGCAAACCCAAGAAAACCCAAAATTAAGAGCTCACAGCATATTCCAGACCAAGAAGAGAGAAGTATTTCAAAACAAACACATACATCTGAACCATTCCTCTGCTTTACCATAATTCTAACCTATTAAACAAATAGGCAGATGTAATAGCTACAGGTCAAGATCCCTGCTTGTTTATAAGAATTTACCACATGAGGTAGATCAAGAAATGGGAGAGGAGATATTCGTTTTGTAAAAATATGTATATTCAAGATTTAGAAAACTAACACATAGGATTAGTTCAGTAGCAATCATGCAGATCAGATATTACAAATATAAACATGTTGCAAACCTACAGCTAAAGACTTTAGGTCCTATGTATTCAGATATTTATTAAGATATGTTTTAACTCCTATGTATTCAGATTCTAATATGCATATCTTTTGAGGTGATCTCCACCAACTAGAGGAAGGGGCATGTGTAGAACCTGTCCAAAAACAGATACCTCTTGGACGCTCCTTAGATTATCCATATGTAACGCATCCATTTTCTGGATGATTTGTGGACAGACTAAATCTCTGGTGGGCTTCCCTATTCTTCGCACATCTCCAGACTATCTATGTCAGTTCCCAGACAGTGTGGGTTTTCAGAGAATAAAAATGTATTTTAATTAACTGAAGCAAAACACAAATAAGAAGGTAAATGTTCAATTTGTCCAATGATTCAACAAATATCTGTAGAACACCCACCCTGGTCCTGCCATGGTACCAGGTCGTAGGTGTAGAGTAGTGAACAAAACAGGCCTGTCCCCTGCTATCAAGAGCTTTCAATTTTTCTAGAAAGACAAACGAGTAAGAAAAAAGGAAACAAATTCATCGCTATGAAAAGAGACAAACAGGACAAAGAAATGGAGTAAAAGTGGAGGACCCCATTTAAAACAGTGAGGCAAGGTTTTTCATCATTGTGGAGCTGACATTAAGCTGAGAACTAAATACAGAGAAAGAGAAGCCATATTGAGCCAGAGAGGCAGAGTCTTCCAGGGAGAGGAAACCGAATATGCAGTTGAACTATGCGTCTGTTGGCAAGTTTTAAAACCAAAAGGAGGTCAGAGGGCAGGGGCAAAAGGAGAACAAGACAAGAATGGGAAGAAGGCAAAGGCCAGGTTATACAGAGTCTTGTTGGCTGTGGGAGGTTTTGAGCAGTACAGAACTAAGATGAGGCTTTTCAATTAAAAGATAGTCTGCCTGCTAGAAGCCCAGCCCAGCAAGCAACTGCAGTGGTCCAGGCAAGAGATGATGGTGAGTGACGCAGACCTGAGTGGTTGAGGTGGAGCTGAAGACCAGTTGGTAGATTTGAGATATATGATAGAGGGGATAACAACAGTTATTGATATATTATCTATTAAAAAATGTATCTATTAATGAATAGTTACAAATCAAAAAGAGGTGTTTCCATGCAAACCATAAGCACATCAAATAAACCATTTGGGTTTTTTTTTGTTGTTGTTGTCTTAACATTTTTTCCCTCAATTTTATTTTATTTTTTTTAAAGATTTTGTTTATTTGAGAGAGAGAGCACGAGCCAGGGTGAGGGGCAGAGGGAGAAGGAGAAGCAGACTCCCCACTGAGCAGGGAACCCTACATGGGGCTCGATCCCAGGACCTTGAGATCATGACCTGAGCTGAAGGCAGATGCTTAACTGACTGAGCCAACCAGGCAACCCTCCTCAATTTTATTTTAATCATTTCATGGAATTACAGTTCCATAATTACAAAACTGGATGGGATCTATTTTATGAGGAGCAGCAACTTTCCATGCAGAAGTAGAATAAAAGTAAATCCCTGGGGAGGACTTAGTCAAAAGAGATCAGCATGCAAGTTTTGAGACTCTACTGCTACATTCTGATGTACTGAAGCAGAGCTCCTGATCTACCCCAACTATCATTCAGGTAAGAAAACAGAGGGCCAGGAAGAGGTTAGAGATGTGCCGACAACCACCTGGGTAAGAACTAATCATATATTAAGTGAAAGCAACCTCATCTACTCCCACAGCTTCAATTATCATCCATATAATGACCACTCTAAAATTTATATCTATAGCCTTAACATTTCCCTTGAGCTACATCTAACTGCTTATTTGTTATCTCCAGTGAGATGCTGCAAAATGCCTCAAACACAGTATGTTCAAAACAAAACTCATGACAAACCAAACCTTCTTGTCTTCTAGTCTACTGCCTATCAGAAAATGGTGCCATCATCCATCCTTTCATGCAAATCAGAATGTCAGTGTCATCTTGGAAACCTCCTTTTCCCTTGCTCTTGCATTCAATATAGATTGATATTGTCTCATAAATATCTTCCACCTACTTAAATTCATCTTCACCACCTCCTCCTTGCAGTCACCAATTTGTTCTACGTTGTAGTCAAAGTAATAATTCAAAATACTAATCTGGTCACACATATCCTTCTAAGCCCCAGCACCTGTTGTTTTTTGGCTAAAGAGCCAAATCCTCAGACACAGCTTACCACTGCACTATGCTCCCTTTTGCTGTGTTCCAGCCACATTATTATCTCTCAATTTTCAAACATGTCCGATCCCCTCCTGCTCCCTCTGCATGTGCCCTACGCCTTACCTTTAATCCCCTTGCTTTCCCCCCTCCTGTGCCCCATTTATGTTCTACTCACCCTTCAAATCTCAGGGTGGGTAACAGTTTCTTGAGTAAGTCTTATCTCAGTGGTGACTTTACATCTATTTCTGTGATCATTTCACTGAGAGGCCTTGTAAGATTATAAGCTCCTCAAGGTATGGGACCCTTCTCTGGATTTGCTTACTTTTGTATTCTCAGCATTTAGCAAAATGTCTCATGCCTCTAGGAACTCCATAAATACTTGTTCATGAAACTGTTTTATCAAATTCTTCCTGGGCAGACTTTTGGCCAAACAGCTATCTTTCTGCCCATTACAGTCTATTGCTCCCATTGCCAAGTAAAGGACAGGCACCTACCTGTCTGACATGTGAATTAAAAAAAACACTATCCAAAAGTTTATCCTGGACCAATTAATTTCTATATTTTAACATTCAAATGTCAGGCATTACCAGCATTTTTACTCCTGTTCAAAAAGAAGAGTCAAAAGTGAAAGTGCTTAATAGAAGCCTCACTCAATGAAAAATAGTTCAGCCTCTGGGAATATTACAAACAATGCACTCCTTAAAATAGTGGTCAGCAAGTGGCAAGGTAAGAACCAATTCTTCCACCGTGAAACAAGTGTAGTCAGTTTGCCTTTGTGTACAGAGAACACAGTTTGGGGCACTGGGAAACTGAAGAAGACACTAGAGCATACAACAGAACAGAGACACAAATGGACCTATGGACACCCAATACAAAATCAACATTAAGTAACTAGTCAAGACTATGTAATTAAGCACAAGTGGAAGATTTAGAATTCCTAGAGGCAATGAGATTATGCAGGAACAGCAAAGAAGAAAAGTTTTGAACAAAGGCAAAAAAATGGTCTCATGTGGAGAAGAAAGAAAGGCATTCTGCATGGGAGTCAGAAGGGTTTGCAATGCAGAGGCCAAGAAAGAGCAGAGAGCAAACTGCCTGAGTGGGGAATGGTAAATAAATCACTGACTTGACGGAAACTGAGAATTTGGTACTGCAGGGAATGGACCATGAAAGCAGAAAGATTAAGTACCTGGTGTGAACAACTGGTAAAAAGCTTCAATGTATATAATTAGAAAATGGAACTAGACAAGAGAGAGCTTACACAGAAGAGAAAGGACCCAGGGATACTGAGATAGTGAGAATTTATATTCTGCAATTACAGATCTTGGTTCACGGCAAACCATGTGAGACAGTCCTTCTGAAAACTGACTTAAGACACCAGCCCTGGCATGCTTTGATGTAAGCATGAGCTTCACAGGATACTGAGAAAATGGGAGAAGGATGAGATGGGGAAGGTCTAGAAATAAAATATTTTTTTTAGATTAAAAAAAAATTTTTTTAAAGTAATCTCTATGCCCAGCATGGGGCTTGAACTCACAACCCCAAGATCAAGAGTCACATGTTCTACCAATTGAGCCAGCCAGGCACCCCAAAATGAGATATTCTTTTTTTAAAAGATTTTATTTATTTATCAGAGACAGAGAGAGAGAGAGAGAGAGAGAGCATGAGCAGGGGGAGGAGCAGAGGGAGAAGCTGACTCCCTGCTGAGTAGGGAGCCTGATGCGGGGCTCGATCCCAGAATCCTGGGATCATGATCTGAGCCGAAGGCAGATGCTTAACTGACTAAGCCACCCAGGCACCCCCCAAAACGAGATACTCTTAAAGAGATGGCAGAATCAGAACTTGCACGCCACTTCAACCATACTGTACTTCCTTAGGAGTCTTATTCTTCCTAACTGAAACACACAGTTAACTCTATTTATGCCTTTCATTCTTCTGGACACTCCTCCACAACATCCAGTATATTGATATCTTGCCAACCATCAGGCTCTTAGTGAATAATCATTGAATGCATAAAAATATAAACAAGCAGGGGGGAAAAAGAGGTTCCTTGACATACAGTGAAAGGGTAGTTACGATATCCCAGCTAACAAACGAATTAAATAGCTAGTAAGTCAGGTGAGTTCAATCTCGGCTTTCGGAGACCAGGAGAGGCAGTGTTCGGGCGTATGGGATGAGCAGCAGTGACTTCACGGCAACTTTGACCGTGAGCTGGCGCACGGGCGGGCTCCATGCGAAGGAATGCAGCCGAAAATAACACGGAATGTTTATGTGCGCATGGGGTTCTTCCAAGTTGTCGGAGCAGGAAAACACGGGAGCCCCGCGTAAAGAGGAATGGCAGTCACTTCTGCTTATTTTTCCAGCAAGTTGGTGGGGGTTTTTACTTGGCAGGAGGAAAGAAAAAAAAAAAAGTGTATGCTTTCCCTAGCAGCCAGGATTTGGTCCTCTGACCCACTTGCGAGCTGTCATCAGCCACTAAGAAACCTCATAGACTTTCTAACTGGAATCTTACGGAAGTAAAAAGCATGGCATGCACATTGGCAGCTCTTGGGCTCAGATGCCCGGAGGAGGCATTCGTCATGACATCCCCATTCAGTGGTTCCGCAGCCCCACTGTTAGAACATGGCCACCCCGATAGAAGAAAGACTCGGGAAGCTATTTGGATGTTAATTTTGTAAGAATGGCTTATAAACCTCAACCCATTTTCTCCCTGGACAGCGCACCAGTGGACTCTGGGTGCCCCAACATAACCACCAGCTACGAACTTGATCTCGCCAGAAGAAAAGCTTGCTCTAAACAGGAAAAAAAGGTAGTAGTGATAACAAAAATAGAAACAACAGCAGTTAACCCATCTGAATCTAATGTAAATAAAAACACACCACATTTGCTTGTAGCATTTATCTATGGATTGGACAGTGCTCTTCACTGTTACGAGGTCAACATGCTATTTTAGGAAAAGGGATAATTATAGCCAGTCCTTGTATAGTGGTCATTGTTCCAAGTGACTTACTTACATTAACATATTTTAACTCATTTAATTGTTACATTAAATGTGACAGGTAGAGGTAGGTACTATTATTATTAACATAATAATACATAATGCCAATTATGGCTCATAACATAATTATGGATCAAATGCCATTAAAATAAAAATGTGAAAAAAACTATACAGATTTATAAGCATAAATCTTTGACCTACATATCTGAAGAAATATTTGCCAAAACAAAATAAAATGGCAACAAAGAACACTCACTTGAGAGACTGTTGAAATCAGGTAAGATTCTCTCCTCTGCTCCTATCCTGGCCTAAACAGTATTCTGTCTTTGCTATAAAATGTATGCAAAGAATACAATAATTGTAAGGTCTTTTTTAAAAACAGACATACCAATAGGAATTTCAGGACAAATATCAAAATTCACCCAAATACGTACATGGGGGATAGCTGGAAATAATAAGTACCTAGTCCCACTGAGAATTTGTTTTCCAGAGGAAAAGTCGAAGCTTTTCTATTTGAAACCCTCTAGAGGATTTTCTAAGGCAGGGCTAATAATCTAAGGGAAATTTATAACTCGGTTGCTGTTTTCCTACAATCCTCCATATTATCCTTTCCAGATACATCTATTCTGAAGCTCATGGGCCAGTTTGGAGGAGAAGGGTGCAACTTAAAATGCCAGAGGAATCCTGGCTCTGTGAATATGTCAAAGAAGTTGGCTATAAAAAATCATCCACCAAGTTTCAACTTGCCTGGACAAGCGAATGACATGGATATCCCAGGGGCTAGAGAGTATATGAGGAAAAAAGATCCATTTTGTTCTCCGTCTCTAAGAATATATCATTGTGAAAGCAGTTACTGTCCCACTTCCATTTTTAGTTAATTCAATTACAACTGGAAAACATACACCGTACCCTCTTCCCAAACCAGCATCTCTAAGTCCTCCCCCAATAGCACTCTCCGTTGCATTTGGAACAAAACCTGACTTTTGTACAACGTTCTATAGTTAGCATGATCATAGGATTTCTCATCCAAACTAGAAAACTTCTAGGAATGAAAGAGGACGTTATTAGTCATTACGCCAAGGCTACGAGTGCGAGCAGGCACTGTTTGGGGGAAAGCCGGCGTGCGTGCCTGGCCCCAAGACGCTGGCACGCCAGTGTCCTTCCCCTACACCCCACGTTGACTCTGAGCTTTCGCCTCCCTGCTTCCTACGTAAATAGAACTCGTCGTCAATACTGCCCTTGCGCAAGGAAAAAAGATTTGAATCGAATACCTGTTCAGGCATTTACTGCATAATCCTGGGCAAGTTATTCGATCTCTCTGCGGATTTGTGTTCTGGAATGTTGTAGAATTGAATTCTATCTCCATCACTTGTTTTCTCTGCTTTCTTGGGGGAATTTATTTAATATTTCTAAAAAATAGGTTCCTCGGCCACAAAATGAGGGAAATAATGCTACCTCCTGGGTTTTGGGAAAGAATGTACACAATACTGAACTGCAGTGACCAACTGTTAAGCACATGCAGTACTATGTACGTCATGTTTATTATCTCTGACTAGGTTTTAAAACTCAGCAAATTTAAAACAAGTCAGGAAATGACAGATGTTGGCGGGGATGCGGAGAAAGGGGAACCCTCCTACACTGTTGGTGGGAATGCAAGCTGGTGCAGCCACTCCGGAAAACAGTGTGGAGGTTCCTCAAAAAGTTGAAAATAGAGCTACCATATGATCCAGCAATTGCACTACTGGGTATTTACCCCAAAGATACAAAAGTAGGGATCCGAAAGGGTATGTGCACCCCGATGTTTATAGCAGCAATGTCCACAATAGCCAAACTGTGGAAAGAGCCAAGATGTCCATCGACAGATGAATGGATAAAGAAGATGTGGTATATATATACAATGGAATATTATGCAGCCATCAAAAGGAATGAGATCTTGCCATTTGCAACGACGTGGATGGAACTGGAGGGTATTATGCTGAGCGAAATAAGTCAAACAGAGAAAGACATGTATCATATGACCTCACTGATATGAGGAATTCTTAATCTCAGGAAACAAACTGAGGGTTGCTGGAGTGGGGGGTGGGGTGGGAGGGATGGGGTGACTGGGTGATGGACACTGGGGAGGGTATGTGCTCTGGTAAGTGCTGTGAATTGTGCAAGACTGTTGAATCTCAGATCTGTACCTCTGAAACAAATAATGCAATATATGTTAAGAAAGAAAAAAGAAGAAGAAGAATGTAGCAGGAGGGGAAGAATGAAGGGGGGGAAATCGGAGGGGGAGAAGAACCATGAGAGACGATGGACTCTGAAAAACAAACTGAGGGTTCTAGAAGGGAGGGGGGTGGGAGGATGGGTTAGCCTGGTGATGGGTATTGAGGAGGGCACGTTCTGCATGGAGCACTGGGTGTTACGCACAAACAATGAATCATGGAACACTATATCTAAAACTAATGATGTAATGTATGGGGATTAACATAACAATAAAAAATTAAAAAAAAAAACTCAGCAAATTTAAACCACGGACTATCACTAATCGGACAGCTCCCTATTTTTCTAGCTTTGCTTTCTGCTTTGCACATTACTTCGGCAACAACAAACAACAAACAAGCTTTATACAATCACCAGCCCCCTGCCCTTCATTGCTCAACTTTGTGCCTCGATATTGTCCTCTGTGGTAGAAATGCCCGTTGACCTTAGATGCCTCCTGTTCATGTTGTAAGATTCAACTCACCTTCCTTTCCTGCAGATAATTTTCCTTGACTCCTTCCAAGCTGAGTTGGGTTTCCCTCTCTGACCTTTCTAAATAGCTGGGCATATTCTTGTTAAGACACTTTTATATGCCCAATGGAGTTATAACATGGTGTCATAATTAATCATCTTCCCAACCAAACTTCAAGTTCTTTGATGCCATTTACTCATCTTTATGTTCTTAGATTACAGGGCACACAGTTGGCTCAATAACTTATCTATTGAATAAATGACTGAGTGAGCCAGTCATATATTACTTTTGTATCATTCCAAGCACTCAACATAATGTTACACATACAGGGATGACTCAATAAATACTTAGTGGCTCATACATTATCAGACTATAACATACCAATGAAAAGACATCCTTTTATGTGAAAAAACTAGGACTTCCGGAGTCAAGTATTCTTTCCAGGTGAGGGTAATGATTTTCCCAGGCTACCTGAAAAAATATTTGAGTTACAGAGGTAAATTTTAGGAACTGACTGCAGGTCCCCACTCAGGAGAAAGTAAGGAACGCTCCTGAATAATTAAGAGCTGTATTAGAATTTGTGGTAAAAACACATCCGCAGGAGAACTGATAACGTATACATTATAAAAAGGCAAGATTCCTGCCCACACAAAAGTTTACCTGCTACAGTTCCATGAGACATAATTCTTTCCAGTGCTCAAATACTTAGAAAGACATATTAATATGACTCCGTAGTACTCAAGATCATAATCAGGGAATCACTTGTGCCCTCAGGAAATAATGCCCTTCTTGTGCACTGTGAAGGATGTATTATCCCCATCAGATTTATTCTCTATATTGTATAGCGAGCACCAATACTTTAAATCCCCTTAGAAGGCTTGCGAGTGAACTCACCATACTTTGCAGTGCGCTTATAAGATCTTTGAAAAATAAAAAACAGCATCCAATATTTCATTTTTAAGGAAAATGACAATCATAGAAAGGAAAACATTTAATCTAATGAGACTGATCTGATAGTAAGAAGATAGTAAACTGCTCAGTCTGTTGGTACATTATTAACTCTTTCTGGTCACTTGGGTGACATTTTGAGTACTGTACTAAAAGAGGTAATTTACTAAATAGTACCCTAATGGCCAGAAAGAGTTAATGTGGTAATCAAAAATGAGCAATTTACTTCTCATCAACTAATCAAGCTCAGTAAAATTTTTATTAAAATGCCTCTGATACTGTTCAACTGAAATTTTAATTGAAAAACTGGAAGCCATTTAGCTGAAAATATGGTAGGATGGATATTACAACCGATTAATCCAAGGAAAGTAATGGCACAGCTAACTGAAGAAAGACAATAATAAAACAACAACTATTACTGCAATTATTAGCACCAATACCAATGCCACCACTATTATTGAATGTCTTTTACGTGCCAGTCACTATCCCGGGCACTGTGTATAATTCACTGAATCTTCAAAATGGTGGGTTTTATTAGCAGACATGGAGGTATAAAGAGGTAACAAGTAGCTGAGCCTTAACTAGAAGGCAGGTTTGTCCCATATCCCAATCTATGGTTACTATATTTATGCCAGACTGCCTTCCAATACACAAAGACAACAATTTTAGCTTACTAGCTCTCCGAAAGACCTGGAATAGGCTGGAAACAGTTTATTACTCAAACGTCCATTCCAGAGAAATTCTGATTAGTCTTAGTACCAATAACGCTTCTATTTTTCCTGGGTGTTGTCCCATATACAAAAAAAGAACTAACACAGCAGGCCTGGGATGGCTACCCTTAGAAAGGGCTGCTCGGGTGGTTGGCCCTTGGCTGGCACCTGGCAAGTGAGATTTTGGATGAGTTCCCAGCATTCCCAGACTGAAGAGTGGCTCACTGTGCTGAAACTATTTTATAGGAACAGTGTGGTTTATACTGACTACCTGCTTTCCTTCTGTGAGTCTGGAATTTTGGTATAGGCCAGGCCGAGAGTGCCTACATGACTAGCCCCCAGCAGGTCCTGGACACAAAGCCTCCCGTGAGCTTCCCTGGCAGACGACATTTCATACGTGTGGTCATAACTCATCGCTGCAGAAATGTGTCCTGCTTGCCCCCGTGAAGAGAGAACTCCTGGGAGCTTTATGCCTGATTTCCTCTGGACTTCACCCCAAGTGCCTTTTCCCTTTGCTGCTTTTGCTTTGGATCCTTCCACTGTAAGACATCTCAGCCTTGGGGATGTTTAGATACGGAGTCTTGTCAGTCCTCCTGGCAAATCATCTCATCTAAAGGTGGTCTAGGGGTCTCCTGACACAGTCTGCTTTTGCTTTATGGTCCCTGAACCTAAATAATAACACTGCCTTTATAGAAGGCAGAAAGCCAAGATCTGTAGCACACCTAGAGAGTGCAAGGGTTCAGGTCCTTAGTATCTACAAATTTCAGCATTTTAACTTCGTTCCATGGCCCATTTTCTATCTCTATTACTGTTTTTTATTTGCTTTTGGACCCAATATTTTGGTAGCTGGGCATAAGTTTTGTTATTTATAATAATAAAATAATATCTAACATTACTTATTGGATGTTTCAGAAGATTTTACACAGGTGAATACTTCCGCTTGACATACATTTCTCCCCTGGTTCCCTGATAGCACAGCCTCCCTGTTTCCTTCTTGCCCCATCTCCGTTGTCCCTGGCCAGGTTGCCTCTATCCCCAAATAGGCCTTGGTTCTAAGATCACTTTTTTCTCTCCTACCTCTACTCTCTCCATAAGTGTTCTCATCTAGTCCAACTGCTTCAGAAAATTCTCCTTTGAGCTCCGGATTACAATTCACCTGTCCATTTGCCATCTCCCCAGGATCTCTAATACACATCTGAAATTGGTTAAGTACAAATCAGTCACAACTCTGTGATTTCCTCATCCCACCCCCATACTACCTTGTGGTCCGCCATTCTTTTCCATCTCAGAAAATGGCACCAACTGCCACTGAATATGTGAGCAAAGAATCTGGGACACATTCCTGACTCTTTCCTTTTCCTCAACCTCCACTCCACAGGGAATCCATAAGCAAGTTCTGCCAATTCTACCCAAACAGATCCACTTCTCTACATCTACACTCTATACCAGTGGTTCTCGTTGGGGGGGGCACTTCTGCCCCTCAGGGGACATATGACAATGTCTGGAGATATTTTGGGTTGTCATGACTACGAGGATAGGTAGAGGTCAGAGATGCTGCTAAACATCTTGCAATGCACAGGACAGCCCCCCATAATAAGTACTAGTGTGGCCCTAAATGTCAGGAGTGCTAAGGCTGACGATCCGTGCTAGAGACCAAGCAGTATAGACCACTGCCACACTCACTTGCTTCGCTCTTAACCGATGCTTCTGTGTCTATTTTACATATCCTTCTGAACTGCCATCGATCCTGTCTGGAACAGGACAGAGTATAAGTAAAGTTGAGGACTATCAACAGAGAAGGGGCAAGTTGAACCAAAATCTGCAGTGATTCTAAAGCTATACACTGGAGAGGAGGACTATTGAAAAAGAAGTGTGACATGCATAACATTTAGAGATGGCTTCAGTGACCAAAAGAAAATACGAGACTGCCATCCTAGTTCCTCTGAGTAATATTTTTTGCCACATGGACCAAAAAAAAAAAAAAAAAAAAAAGTTAGAAAAAAAAGCCACTAATCTGATATGAGTAAGTTTGTGAACAGGCTGCAACACCAGCCACACCTATAACTAAAGCAGAGGAAATGTCTCACTGACCAATCTGAAATTCCCACTTATCTCAAGAAGTGATTTTCCTTTCCTGGTTGATTTTATTTTATTTTATTTATTTATTTTTTTTATTTATTTATTTGACAGAGAGAGACAACAGCGAGAGAGGGAACACAAGCAGAGGGAGTGGGAGAGGGAGAAGCAGGCTTCCCGAGGAGCAGGGAGCCCGATGCGGGGCTCGATCCCAGGACCCTGGGATCATGACCTGAGCCGAAGGCAGACGCTTAACGACTGAGCCACCCAGGCGCCCCTCCTGGTTGATTTTAGGATATCTTGCCTACATCCGTATCAAACTAAACACATAAAACCAACTAATCACGTAAAATCCTACGGATACAGAGGATAGAGCAAAGGCTTAAAACGATGTTTGTCTCTCACTCCAGTCTAATTTAGACCAGGCACCTGTGCAGATGTCTACTCTTGTACTTTTCACACTGTAGGACAATTGTTGACTTACTCTGTTCCCAGTTATGCAAGAAGCCATGAGCGTGAGGTCAGTGGCAAACTTGGATTTTATAGTCAGGAAACTCTGGCCCATAAATTGGTGCTGTACAAGTATTTATTCAGTATTTGAACATATATACGAATATACAAACAAACACACGAATGTACAGAGGGATATGAAACAGGGCACTGCTCATAGCTAATGGCAGGGGAAAGGTCTGTATGCCTTTGGTACTCTCTAGGCTCCTGAAGCAAATGGAATGGATTGGGGAAAATGTATATGACTCTAGCACAAAGGGAAGAAGAATGAAATGGGACCCAAAAACTCATCCTGGTCCGGAGACCTAGATAAACATGAAAAGTTAGCGGAACATAACAGAGAGAAGAGGCCTGTCTTTCCAAAATGTATGTCTCTTATTACGCCCTCACAAATTCCCAAGTAATAAGAAAGTTAGTGCTTAATAACACACCTGTTGGGTGATTTTTATATACTCAGAAGCACATGAGACTTACCCATAAAACACAAAATAAGCCATAAAGAAAATCCTTTGAGGACAGAGTGATATTTAAATTTTGGTTCATTTTGGGATTCCTCTCTAGAACACCAATTTTCTAGTGCTCTTCTCCATGCCTCCCAATCCTTTCAAGTTCAATTGCTGCACCGACCTCAATATGTCACGTGCTCCCCCCTTCCATATGAAAACAGGAGGAACTGGAATCTATCCTGAAATCACTTCGGAACAATGGGAATAGAAATTGGCAAGCTCAGGAGCCAAGGTGAGTTTCAGGTGCAAGCACAGCAATCACAAAAATTTGTCACTGGAGCTAAACACTGATGCAGTTAGGCAGTGCACAATGATGTACTAAGTACTTAGGATACAGAGCAGATATGAGTGCCAGGCAGCTATGATCAAAGTAAAATCCTGGAGGTCATCTGACTTCACAATCTGAATCATTCCTATTGTGACAAGATTGGGTTTAGCATTAACACATCATTTCCCATAATAAACTATTGTTGTAATAAAAGAAACATGTTGGCATGAATCAATGGGACCCCCACTTGTCCTTACCTTCTGGGTTAAGGTCCTTGCTCATAAATAAGTAGTTCTTTCTTTTTTTCACCCAATACATAAATAGATCAAAGAAAATGTTTGGGTTTTTTTCTTCAGAATTTTGTGATTTTGTTAAATGCCTTACAATACTTCTATAATTTCCTTTTTTGAAACCATCCTAGAAGCAGGCACTGGAGAAACCCTTGTGGGCTACAGAGAATATGACACCAGATGGGGACTAAGAGTTCTCAAATCTTAGTAAGTTTTTTTTTTATTATGTTATGTTAATCACCATACATTATATCATTAGTTTTTGATGTAGTGTTCCATGATTCATTGTTTGTGCATAACACCCAGTGCTCC
Source organism: Halichoerus grypus (assembly GCF_964656455.1). Classification (NCBI taxonomy): domain Eukaryota; kingdom Metazoa; phylum Chordata; class Mammalia; order Carnivora; family Phocidae; genus Halichoerus; species Halichoerus grypus. The sequence goes on from NC_135714.1 coordinate 194,717,903, forward strand.
ATGCAGAATGTGCCCTCTTTAATACCCATCACCAGGCTAACCCATCCTCCCACCCTCCTCCCCTCTAGAACCCTCAGTTTGTTTCTCAGAGTCCATAGTCTCTCATGGTTCATCTCCCCCTCTGATTTCCCCCCTTCATTTCTCCCTTCCTACTATCTTCTTTTTTTTTTTTTTAACATATAATGTATTATTTGTTTCAGAGGTACAGGTCTGTGATTCAACAGTCTTACACAATTCACAGCGCTCACCATAGCACACACCCTCCCCAATGTCTATCACCCAGCCACCCCAACCCTCCCACCCCCCACCACTCCAGCAACCCTCAGTTTGTTTTGAAGATTCATTGTCAACGTAAAAATACAGAAAACTAGGGTTGGAAGAAATCTTGAAATATCCTTGGCCTAAATCCTTATATCTAAGGTGAAGATATCAAAGCTTAGAGACTTTCAACAACCTACCCCAAATCACACAACTACTCCATTTCCTCTGTGACGTCATGGATTGCAACCTCAATCAACCATTTAATCACATCCTGTACGGGGTAAAATGCTACGTTACATGTACACAGCTCTTTTTTCTTTTCTTTTTTTTTTTAATACCAACAGGTAATAGCTCCCCTTAGCACACATAATTAAATGCCATCTTTTGCACTGGTAACAAAATCACAGGCCTTCTCCTCATTTAAAGCCTAATGACCCTCCTGAATCACTTCTGATCATCAGTAATTAGGCATAACACATGGTGACAAGCATGTCACAATTTACTCTTCCACCAGCAAGTGTCTTTTGACATCAATTAAAAGAAAAACAAACCACGTCGCCATTTCAGAAAGTTAAAACAAAACACAAGTATTTTTTCAAAATTAAAGGAAATAATGCAGGAATGGCAAAGATAGGACAAGAAGTGGTTTCCTAAGCTTGTATTCCACTGTTAACTGCTCTTGACTCCTTTAATTGAAATACCTGCTTTCAAATCTAACACTATAGACAATATATTATATCTCTAAAGAAAAACAATATAATTATCCAAATTTCATTTGTCAGAATGTATTATACACACCAGCAAATTTCACATATTATTAGGAGCTCAGGAAAAATCAATGAACTCAAGGAGGAGGAAAAAGGGCTAATTAGTCTCAAGAAGATAAAAGATAGACAAGTTACCACTTCAACCATTTTATACATAGTAGTGATTATAAAGTCAGGACCATCCCCAGACAGATCACAGTCTGAAGATGAATCAGATGCAGTCCAACAAGTCAGCACAAGAATGGCAACTATCTGTATGTTCTATGAACAAAGATGTGTTGCCATGCTGCAAGTTAGAGAGTAAAATGGTTGAGAGCAATGCTCAGCTACCGAGGCTTCCGGTAAATGACCACAGACCGTTCAATCACTCATTCAAAGTGCTCACTGAGCAAGGCTGGGGATGGTGAGGCGAACAAGACAGTCAAAGCTCTACCTTCATGGAGGTTACGTTCCAGTGAGGTGCAGACACTAAACAGAATGATATTCTTCCTTCCCAATCTTTCCTTTATTGATGTCACTCCTTGTAACTAGAATGCATTAACAACCATGTTGGGTATGCGTTCCCATTTGAGGAAGGAGAGAGAGTTGTATGTTTGACTCAGGCAAAAGGTCAGTGAAAAGAGAAGGGGGTTGCCAAACAACGGGACTGAGGTTACAGAGCTACTCAGGAGGATCAGAAACCACAATGGCAGGGGCGCCTGGGTGGCTCAGTCGGTTAAGTGTCTGCCTTCTGCTCAGGTCATGATCCTGGGGTTCTGGGATCGAGTCCTGCATCGGCTCCCTGCTCCATGGGGAGCCTGCTTCTCCCTCTGCCTGCCGTTCCCACTGCTTGTGCTCTCTCTGTCAAATAAATAAATGAAGTCTTAAGGAAAACAAACAAACAAACAAAGAAACCACAATGGCTAGTGCTAGCGATGGTCCGAGACAGCCTCTGCCAAGTTGAGAGATGCACCAGAAAGAGGCAGGTACGATAGGAATAGGTGTGTCAGGCGCTGAAAATGGTGAAAAATAAGCCACATCAATCATGAGTCATTCTATGTTTTTCCTGATTACGTCCTCTTACTTGGTTTCAACATTTTCCATATTCTTTATCAAAATGTCCTCATTTATTTGAAAGTCCTGCTGGCTTCACCACCCAAGCAGGGTTGTTGACAAAGACTGGAGTAATTTTGGACCTATGAACTTCCGTGGGATGGTGGGGACACAGTGAATTACAAGCATGGAGGCCCAGGAGATTGGCACGATGTGTAGAGCTCTTCCAGGTAGAGCAAGTCCTCGACGTAACTGATATAGGGCAGATGTTTGTGGGATGGGTGGACATAAATACAGTTCTACACTACTTTGTAGTAGTATTCCAGTTTTATCCAAACAGATATGCTTTGCTGCATAAGAAATTGATTTTTTTAAAAAGTAGAAAATACAAAGGAGAGAAAGCATCGTGTAACGGAAAGTGGCTGCTCCTTGAAGTTAGCCAGGCAACAAATTCTGGGTTTTGGCAGCTTAAATTATTATATTACCCTGGGCAAATAATCTAACTCACCCCTCTATGCCTCCATATTCTAATCTGCAAAATTGGAGATAATAATGTGTATCCAACAGCATGGCTGTAATGGTTAACTCTATGTCTGGAACCAGTTGCTACTATAGTTTCTGTTTTTTACAATGTTAAAATTCCATCTTTAATATACTATGGGAGTCTGCTTTGTAAAGTAACCCCAAGGTCAGTCCTTTTGCAAATTTTTGGACCACTGCGTTTGCTCTTCACTCAAGTCAGAGGCAGAGTCAACGCGTGGAAAGTAGTTAAGGGTCCAGTAGTAATGGATCTAGTACCTCCTTATGTGACTATGTAAATTACTGAGCTTCTCCTGAGTCTTGGGTTTTGGTTTGTTTGTTTGCTTGCAATCTGACTCCCTCCTGTTTTAGAAAGCTATAGTGCTAAGTCTGGACTTACATATACTGGGCTCGTTCTAAAGAGTCATCAGTACAGAGGTGAGTCATTATTCTGAATTAACTGACAGTCATTATTCTGGTTCTCAAAGAAAGATTTTGGACGTCACCATCTGAAATGGTAACTTATGCAAATATTTGGCAAAATACTACATGGCGTAATTTGACTTCTGCTTCTCTGTTATGGGCATGTTCTTCCCCTTGTCTAAATAAACCTAAGTAACTGCTGCCTCTTAACCAACTGAACTGTAAACATAAAAGGATGATGACTTCATCCAAATCACAGGAGGGTGATGGATAACAAAAGTAGTAGGAAGAAAGGATCTGACAGGGACTGCAGGAACACTTTGATTTCTAGGTGTTCTAGTTACTTTTATTTCTATGGCAAATTCTTCCCTCTAAACTGGTTACTGTCCCTTGCAGGTTATGATATGAATGAGGAAAGTAATACTCTCTAGAATATTTATGTGATACCATAAAAGAAAGTAAGAAAGTAAAATGCCTTATTTCTATTCTTTCCAAATATCCAGTCTGGCTCTCACTCTGAGAATTATTTTTATGGGAGAAAGTAGTGAGTGTTGGCTCCACGCAAGTGTGCTGTCAATGATGCAAAGAAGTTTCAAACAAAACCAAAGCCAATCACAGGAGACGTGGAAAGATACACTGTTATGAACACAAACATTTTCACAATGTCCAAAATCTCCTCTTGGGGCAAAAAAAAGTTTGCCAAAATTTTAATACTTCAATCAAGAACAGAAGACTGTATTATGTTAAGTAGTTAAGGTATAGCACGATGGCAATTAATTTCTTAGTACTCATTAATTTACCATGCATCCATCATATTGTGCATAAAGGAACTTTACCTGTTCCAAAGGGTTATAATTGGTTAAAATAAGGGAGGACAAAGCAGCAATAATTACTTCGCTGACAGGGTGAACACAAAGGAAAAATAGTGAGACTCGATCCGAATTACAACCTCAAGATGGGAGCATTCCTTGTAGGTGTGTGTAGGTCTGGATTAAGACTGGAAATCTCCATGAAGTCTTACTCAAAATGCATCTAAAAACAGGATAACAGACTTGACAAATAAATAATGCAGAATTATTTAAAGTTTATTTCCCCCCTTATGTATAAAATATTCCTAGCCACTAGTTCTTGATAGCTAATCGGAGTTAGAACTTCACACGAGTCTCTTTTCTAAGTGATTTTTCTAGAGAGGAAGTGAAGACTATCTTCCCTTTGATCTAAGTCGCTTTTGTGCAAAAAGTTCTTTTGTGAACATAGAATTCAATCCTGACTCTAATCAATCAGAAAAAAAAAAGATTAAATCTTCTTAGATCATAACTTTTGTGATTAAGAATTATTATCACCCAGTTCAGAAAACAAACTTAAAAAAAAAAAAAAATCCTACAGGGGGAGCAACATTCAGAATACTCCTAATAGGGATTAAAAGGAATAGGGAGTTATTAAAAAAATAAGTGATGGCATTTAAATATTTTTATGTTATTCATTCAATTAAATAGAAGTGACTATTATGCTTTTAATTACAAGCTTAGTTTATGTTACCGACCCCCCATTTGCTACCCAACCTGTAGGACTTGGCACTGGCATTTCTCTCTCTGCTGGAGACTGTAGCCTTCTGCAGCCAACCTGTGGCGACAGTTCTCTCTTAATTAAAACTCTACATGCAAATACAGCGGTATTAAAACGTGCTGGTGCAAAAGCACATACAAAGCATGATAATTTATAATCCCTATACAATCCTTTTCATCTAATGTTTTCATACCGGCTACGACTACTAGAGTCCGTAGGAAACTTTCCCTGAGGAAAAATGTGCATAGCCAATTCTTTATACATATATATTAAGGGATAAGACAGTATAGATCTTCCTATCGGCACGTCGCTTCGCTGAAGAATGGTGAGTTGTGTTTCCCTGCAAGAGATAACGCTTTGAAATATGTGAAATGTTCCACGGAGCGCATGAGACTTCCCTTTATAACTGATGGTGGTGACCCATTTAACCTTGAATTGTGAAATATATTTTCTAAGTTTTAGATACTTCAAAAGTGCTAATGAACTGTCATTACCTTTCTGATGCAAATCTGAAATAAAAAATGAAAGCCACCTTTAACAGGCTTCTGTACCATTATTATTTATGTACAGAAGGAGTACATCACTTTGACATATATTTGAACTTGGAGATATTCTATTATTCCCTAGAAAGCTAAGAGCAAAAAAATTCTATAAAGCTGCAATAGCAAGGGAATTCACCTGGTTATCAATTACCATTAGAAAAAATAATTAGAACTATGGCCCAGGAGAAAAGGAAAGAGCTGATGTATGAATTTCATGGTACTATAATTATTTTTCTTTTAAGCCATTTTGTTATAAAAATAATAAATCACATACTCTCTAGTAGACACAAGCCTATGCTAACTTGTCCAAACCTGACTCATAAAGAAGGAAATTCACTTCTAGGGGGAAAAGTTTGTGTTTATTTTGAAATGCTAACATCTGTTGTGCAATAAAAAGCAGCAACAAACTGTCATGTCAACTCATGCATGCGGCAGGAATAATTTAGTGCGTAACTTTCTTGTGTTTGCTTTTTGAAAAAGCTAGTATGTGAAACAAGCTACTCTTAGCTAAATTCAGAAATGAATACTCCAAGTGAGTAATACAGATTCTGAAATCAAAGCCATATGAAATGTTCTAAGGGTAAAACACCCTAACCACACATCTAAGGTAAATGCCTCTACACCAAAAGAACTGTATCTCCTTTGATGGAAATGAACTTACTAGTGCACAGACCAGATCTGCTACTGATGACAGACTGTTTTCTTAATTTTGTGTCTGTTGCTAGCATATAGAAACACAACTGATTTTTGCATATTGATCTTACGTCTTATGACCTTGCTCAATTCTTATTAGTTCTAGAAAAAGTTTTAAAGATTCCTTAAGATCTACACACAAGATCAACAAAGGTTGGTTCTTTCCCTCCTATCTACATGCCTATGATTTCTTTTTCTTGCAAACTTCATGTGACAAGAATTATCTTTAAAGTGGTTATCTACTCCATTCTTTTTGTTTTTTTTTATTTATTTTTTATTATGTTAATCATCTACTCCATTCTATACATACCTGGTAATAACTGCAAGTATTAACAGCCAAAACCAACTATAACCACCATCCTCTGCCCACCTCTTCAATATATTCTAGAAAAAAATTTATAATCAATCCTATAAACATTGGCAACTACTTAGAAATCCCAAAATTTATTTTTTTCCAAATAAAACTATTCACAAAAATGTAAATCTTCAGGCCCTGTCGAGTTTTTTTTTCTTCTTCTATGTTTAATGCTTTCTGTAATATACTTATACAAGTCGTCTTTTAATTTTTCTGGTAAAGATTTTTCAGGAGAGGCACTCACTGTAGTATCGTAGAAAGAACACAGGCTTTGGAGGCAAAAGGATTTGGAGTCAGAAAGACATGGGGTTGCATGTTAGCTTCTTCATGTTAACAAATGTAACATCTCAGGCAAACATTTTAAGCTCATCTGGGGTTTCTTTCTCTGGTCCTGCAAATGTTGCTTGACATATTGGAATAAACTGTAGAGGGACAGAAAAATTGACATCTTCACGCTAACAAAAGGGAAATACATAAAAATATTAACGATGGTTCTTTCTGGGTAGTGGGATGGGAGTTTTGTTTTCTTTCTTGTTTTTCTAATTCTCCTCAATCTTAGAGAAATATACGGGAGCCACACATATAATTTTAATTTTAGTAACCACAGTAAGTAAAAAGAAATAGGAAAAATTGATCATAATATATAATTTATTTCAGTATGTCCAAAATAAAACTTTAGCATGGTATCAGTATATAAAAATAATTGATATATTTACATTCTTTTTTATTTGGCATGAAAGCTTCAAAATCCAGTGTTTGTTTCACACTTAGAGTTCATCTCAGTGCAGCCTAGCCACATTTCAGAATGCTAGAGCACCGGACGTGGCCAGTGGATACTACACTAGTCCATGCAACAGATGGACGAGGGAGGAAGCCCGGCAAGTTCCAACTTTTGCTCAGTCTTACTTTTCCTCACAAAACATACACTGAGAATGAGAAAAAACTTCCAGCATAATGCCCAGTACACAGTAGGTGCTAAACAAACTGCAGTTGTTATCAGTTGTTTTTCTGAATAGTTTTGGGATTCTCATGTACTCTTTGATTTCATTGTGTTACTCTATTTGTTTTCTACTGCCGAGTAACAATTTGTCATGAAAGCTTGGCCTTCTAAAACAACAAATGTATTACCTCCCAGGCATAGGTTAATTGGGTCTTCTATACTCAGGATCTCACCAGGTTGAAATCAAGGTGTCAGCCAAGCTGTTGTTCTCATTGAGCTCAAGGTCCCCTTCTAAGCTCCTCAAGGTTGTTGGCTGAATTCAGTTTCTTGCAGCTACAGGATGGAGGCCCTGGGCCCCTGGATGTTGCCTCTCTCCATAGCAAGTTCACAACACTGCTGTTTGCTTTAACCCTGAGGCTTCCTGGAGAAGATCTGCTGCATCTACCTTTTTAAGGGCTCTCCTAGTTAGGACAGGCCCACCCAGGATAATTTCCCATTAGATTAATGATTAGTCAACTCATTAGGGACCGCAATTACATCTGCAAAATCCCTTTGCCATATAATGTAAGATAATCATAGGAATGATGTTTCACCATATTTCAGATCCCACTCACACTCGGGAGAAGCTGATATAGAATAGGCACAGCGAGGGGCGGGAATCCTGAGTATCACAGAATTCTGCCTAACACTGTCATCTTCTAGTATAGTGGCCAGTGTTTCCTGACCATTTGAGTGTTTCCAGTGTACCTGATTCAAATAGTATTTCCAAAGATTATTATTACCTTGAGGTCCCAGTAACACAGTTAACACACTTTCTCCCCCCACTTGACTTTTTGATCTAGATCTATGCATCTGGATTGGAGGCTTTGAAGGCTTACGAATCCAAAAGAACAAGAAAAAGGATAAAAGATCAAGGATCTGGGTGTCTTTATCAAGTAATGACATCGTAAACCCAGTAGAGATGGGCCACTGGTTTGGACACCTGGGGATTACCTGTATTTATTTCCATGCAGATTTATTTTTAATTTATTTGAGAGAGAGAGCATGCACATAAGCGGGAGGGAGGGGCAGAGGGAGAGGAGAAGCAGGCTCCCCACTGAACAGAGAGCCCCATGTGGGGCTGGATCCCAGGACCCCAGGATCATCACCTGAGCTGAAGGCAGACGCTTAACCAAATGAGCCACCCAGGAGTCCCTTATTTCCATGTAGATAAACATGTAGTTTTCTCTCATGAGGTATCTATTCCTACATTTGTCCTATGTGCATTCACAGGATTTCAAATTTTCAGGGTATTATGGATATTTGCAGCATATACTTTGCAATGATTAAAGACAAATGTTAGGTCTAAGTGTACAAACTGGCTAAACATCAATCTCTTCTCCTAGACCTGTGTTATGTTTACTAACAATCTATTATGTTATGATGAACCTTGTTTGTTTTTTTACTTTATTTATTTATTGTTAGATTTTATTTATTTATTTGAGAGAGAGAGAGAGATAGCAAGAGAGAGCATGAACAGGGAGGAGAGGGAGGAGCAGACTTCCCACGAACAGGGAGCCCGACACGGGGCTCGATCCCAGAACCCTGGGATGATGACCTGAGTCGAAGGCAGACGCTTAACCAACTAAGCCACCCAGGCGCCCCTATTACTATTTTTTTATGAACCTTGTTTTTTAAAAACAGAGTACCAGAGAGACTATAGAAAAGAGGAAGAAGACTCTGTTGGAGTCCAACACTACTGTGAAGCTCTGAGATTTCCAAAAATGATGACGCTCTGGAACCTTTTTCCTTATTTTTAAACTAGGGTTTTGGCAGTTCCCACCAAGTCTGCCCAACTCATATTTCTAAAATCCTTCTTGGTTGGGTTTGGACATTTCTTTGCTTCTGCCTGCATGTTAAAGTGATGAAAAGAAGATCTTTAAAAATGTAGAGTTTATACTCCCTTCTCTTTTTTCTTTTAAAAACCTAAGAATCATTTACCTGCCTCATATTTCAAAATCCAGTAGGAATTACCTATCTTGGAATCTTCTTTTTCTGATATAAAATACACTCAATTCTTACTTCAATGAGGGTGAACCAGAGGAAACTCAGAGAAAACATGCGCTAGTCACTTCTTGGGTTTTCCCCTGTGATCTACGTTAATGCTACATAATGTTTTTCATCTGCTTACATATCACAGACTTTCTGAAGTTATGCTCAAAAGAGTCCTGCAAAACTTTTCTATCACTAATACATAATAGGGGAAGTAGAGTCGTCTCTAAAAAAGTTCACAGTAACTCTGAAAAAGAACCCTAGTAAAAAAAAGTCCACTTGGCTACTTCAGGATTTAGGCAGAGGATGAGCCAGCCTACCCCAGAATTTGCTGTTTAAGCCACTCTGACAGGATCAGTGTTTGGGCAGATCTAACCCCAATAATCACATTACTACTACCTTACAGTAATCTTTTTTTTAAATTTATTAAAGTACTGCCACACTCATTATCTCATTGAATAATAATCACAGTCCTGTGATAGAGGAAGTATGGTTATTTCTATCCAATTTAATGAGATTGACTTGCTGGAGGCAATATAGAATTGGCCGTTCTAGACTCAGAACCCCGGGGCTATTTCCCGCAGCTCACATTACTTCATGGTTCCACTCTCCCACAACAAATCAGGTGGAGATTTTTAGCCAACTCTATGCTCATGATCACAGCCAACCAACAGTGTATTTAAATTCGTGGTGAAATGAGCAGGTTCATGTTAGACTTTTACATCAACATGCTTTCCGCCGAGTCAACAACCAACGTTTTGCTCTGGCATGACCGAGGGGTACACGTTTAAAATGGACATTCGTGCAGGGTGCAAGTGTGGTTACTACAGAATTACTGCTTCTTTTTTTTTAAGATTTTATTTATTTGTCAGAGAGAGCGAGAAAGAGCACAAGCAGGGGGAAGGGCAGAGGGAGAAGCAGTCTCCCCGCTGATCAAGGACCATGACACGGGACTCTGATCCCAGAACCCTGGGTTCATGACCTGAGCCCAAGGCAGACGCTTAACGACTGAGCCACCCAGGAGTCCCCAAAATTTCTTCTTTAAGCTGCATGTGGAATAGAAAAATTTTTTGTTTAAAACGTTAAGAAGTTTATAGAGCAGGTTCTACTTAAAGCTTTTTATTCAGTATTAGACTTCTGCCGTAAGACAGGAAAGAAGATCACAAACTCACAGAATTGTAAATAACTTCCAGTAGTAATTTATCATTTCTTCTAGATGACTGATTCTAAATCATCCAAAGTATGTATTAATAATACACATTTCAGAAAGCCTACTCAATCTCCATTAAACCTCATTCCTATGCTTAACAAAGCTTATATTCATTAAGTCTCTCCAAACCAATTTACATCAAAGGAATTATATATATGTTAATTATTAATAAAATATATAATCATGTGCACATACTTGTATACATATATACTCAAATATATATTAAATATATATTATTACTATATTAATTAATATTAATTAAAGATATTCTTTGATCTTTCTTAATCTGAACCATAGCTATTATATGATTCTTGTTATTAGTTTCAGGTTGTCCATTTTTAAGCTAAATAACTGAAATGGATGCAATCTTATTCTAATTGTTCCATATTATCTTTCTGCCTGTCAGCTACTTTCATCGATTTCCTCTTAAACCCTGTAAATTCTTTTTTCAAAAACTTCAGCAAACATTTACTCAGTCTTAAATATGAATCCCTGGCAAACAAATTAGCCAGTTTCAAGGATTTCCCTTTAACCCTCTTTCTGCCCCCTTAGTTACTGTCATTCATATATATGTTTATTACATATATGTTTACATCCTTTTCCCTTCAAGACCAAGCTCTCTGAAAAAGAAGTCTAACTTCTTTACCCCCCATTGCAACTTACTCTCCCTGGTGTGCTGTACTAAAACTGTTTTCTCATTTACCACCACTGACATCTTACATTGCAAATCTAATCTTGGTATTCTTCAGATTATTTGTGTCTTCAGCATTTGTTACTGCTGATTATTGCCTCCTTGAAATGTGCTTTCTTGGTTTCTCAGCCTTACTTTACTGACTCTACTATTAAGATTTACTATTCTATCCCACTTTTTTTAGCTGTCTCCTCTTTATCAGCTTTAAAATTTTTTAATGTTTTGCTTTTTTTTTTGAGAGAGAGAGAGAGAGAGAGAGTGCAAGTGGGGTAATGGGCAGAAGGAGAGGGAGAGAATCTCAAGAAGACTCCACGCGGAGCATGGAGCCCGACACAGGGCTCCATTTCACAAGCCTTGATTCCAGAACCCTAAGATCATTACCTGAACTGAAATCAAGAGTCGGATGCTTGACTGACTGAGCCACCCAGGTGCCCCAAATGTTTTCTATTCTATATAGCTATAATCTGGGAAATTTTTTAGCTCCCCACATTGGCCCTTAGAAAATGCCCCATAGCTTCAGCTAACATCAGTAAATTTATGACTTCCAAATCTCTTCAAGTCTAAGTTTCTTTTATGCTCCAGACAAGGATTTTCCAAAGAATGGGCTGTGATGTTTTAGTTATTCGTGAATTCAGTTTAGTGGCTTACAACACATATTTCAAAATGAAACAAAATGGATGTCACAGACAGAAACTAGTCAGAGTGCATCACACAAAGAAAGGGGCATTGTTTTGTGAAATAGGAAATCACATCTTCGTATAGTATCAGATATAAAATGTATTTGTTACTGCGTGTCATGGTCATAAAAGATTCAGGACACATCTTTATAAATGCCTACTAGATACGTTTACATGGATGTATTTCAAGCACCTAAATTCCATAAGTTCCAAACCAAAATCATAATCTTTCCCCCTCAAAACTTGTTGTTTCTCACTTTGCACAGTTAATATCATCAAGCTAGAAGTCTGTAATCACCTGCTCCTTCTATTTTTTTATTCCTCACATCCTATCACCATCAAAACCTAGAATTCTGATTCCTAAACATCTCTCAACCTTCCTCTCTATCCCCATTTTCGCTGCTTTCACTTAGGCCCACAACATCTTATTTTAAAATACAGAGGACTCCCAGAAAATTTGAGGTACAGTAAGGCCAACAGATCAGGAGACTATTATAATTGAAAAGATAGTTGTAGTGCACAGTTCCCAAGCAGAAGGGGCATGCCACACCACGTGGGGCCCCGGGGGGAGTCGGGGGGGAGTACCAGAATCAGTCAGGAGGCGGGGGCGGGAGGGAACCTGGGACCGAGAGCCTTTACTATGGTTTCTGCAGGAAGGAATGGGCAAAGTGGGTAAACAAGGCTTATGATTGTCTAACTGGAATAATTTCAGCAGAGTCTGGGGGCAGAGAGGCTGTCTCTAGATGTCTAGTATCTGGCGGGGGGTGATTAGGGCAGGTGAATAATGGCCCAGAGTGTGAGAGCCCAACGGAAAAACATCCTCCTGGGCCAGCTGCTTCCTATCTCTAGGAATTAGCTAACCCTGGGAGGAGCAGTCCCTCTAGGACAGCAAGGCCCCAGAAGTCAAAGCATCAGGACACAGAAAATAAAAGACATGGTTAATTCGCATTTGCCACCATCACCTGAATTATTGCTCTAACGGTCTAACCTATCTCCTTATTACCAAACTCTCTTACCACAAATTACCTTTCTAAAAGCCAGATCCAATCACAGATCTATAGAAAACTCTTAAGTAATGCACCCCCCAGGACCTACAAAATGAAATCCAAAGGTTTTTTTTTTTAATTTGAGATCCTTAAAGAGCTAGCCCCTAAATTCTTTCCTAGCTTCTCTCATCTCATCCTGCAAATTGATTGGAAGGAAAAAAAAAATCCATAATTCTATCACCAACATATCAAATTATTTTCAATTTCCTATGTGTGTTCCCTTCTAATTCTTTACCAAGTGTAATTTAATTTTTTCCGTGCTTTCAATAAAAATATAGCTCCAATGTTGTGTTTGTTAGTTATCTAATGTAAACTTTCATGATGCTAATATGGTTTGTGTTATTTACCTTTTTCACTTATATTAGTTCAGGCGCACAATGTAACGATTTGATATTTGTGTATGTTGTGAAATGATCACCACAGAAAGCCCACTTAAGGACCATCGCCACACGTGGGTACAAAATTTTTTTTTTTCAGGATGAGAACTTTCAAGATCCACTCTCCTAGCTACTCTCAAATATGCAATACGGTACTATTAACGATAATCACCGTGAATTATTTACCTTTCAATAGCAGGAAAGCTTTGCAGTAGGTTTACCATACTTGACCGGATTCCTCCATCACATCAGGTTGAAAGTGAAAAGGCAAAGGCTTCTGTGACCCTATCCTATCTCACTTTTTATTGTGCTTGGATTATTCACAAATCATGCTGAGTGTTAATACTGGGCCAACCAGAATAGATACATTTATGGCTTTTGACTCAAAATGTCAAAATGCTTTCTAAAAGCATGTTCTAGTCCATTAGAAATTTATTCTGTATGTATTAACCTGTCTGGTGTGCTAAAACAATGCTAGGACAGATAAATAAACTGGACACTATTTCTATCCCAAAGGAGTGGACCCACCACTGTGTTTCTAAGTACTACTAGTCTAGCAATATTACAGCAACCCAAAAGAGGCTGGATTATTTCATTTTAGATTAGGAAAGTGAGGCTCGTAGAGATGAAAGCAGTTGCCTGATTAAACAGAGGCAGTTAGTTCATGGACCAGGCTTCCGGTATCTTGACAACACTCCCAATATTCTTATACTTTCAGAGTTTTTCTTCTTTTCATAAAAGTAATATTTGCTCTTTCATATATGCAAGATAATAATCAAATCTTTTAGAAGTATCAAAAACAATGCCATCCTGATTTCATCAAATATTTAACTATCTTAATGCTCCTAATGGTGATATGTGATCATTTCCATAGTAAGGTAACATGAGCTGTTATAATGGATAAGCTGAAATATTAGCGGTGTAACATAATAGAAGTTTTTCTTTTCCTTCTTTTTTTTTTTTTTTTAAAGATTTTATTTATTTGACAGAGAGAGAGAAAGAGTGAGCACATAAGCAGGGGGAGTGGGAGAGAGAGAAGCAGGCTCCCTGCTCGGGACTCCATCCCAGGACCCCAGGATCATGACCTGAGACGAAGGCAGACGCTTAACTGATGGAGCCACCCAGGTGCCCTTCTTTTTCTAATAGTAGCCCAGTGCTGGTGTTCTGCAGGGTGGTCTCCATGTGATCCCTCAGAGACCTGAGCTCCTTCTGTCTTGTGACTCTGTCATCTGCTATGATCCTTGAAGCCCTGTGCTTGTAGCAAGCAGATGGAAAAAGAGACCACAGAGAGGTGCGCTGTGGGCCTGGTTCATCACTTCTGCTCACATTCCGCTGCAGAGAAGTGGGCGCGTGTCCTTGTGCAGATGCACGGGGGTGGGGGGGCTGGGATATGTAGTCGAGCCCAACAAGGTAGGAGAGGAGGTTCTGGGGAGTGCACACCAGCCCTGCCATAGCTTCCTTTACTTTATCACAGGGGATGGATGGGAGCTAATGGTTGATGTGACGCACCTTTGGTGTTGATGGCTGATCTCTCTGGGTTCCTCCAATCATGCTTTGTCATAATATGGAATTTAGTTTCGTGTTTTGTTTTGTTTTGTTTCTTAGATAGGAAGGGTTTTTTTTGTTTTGTTTTTTAAGATTTTATTTATTTATTTGACAGAGAGAGAGAGAGAGAGAGAGCAGGAACACAAGCAGGCTTCCTGCCGAGCAGGGAGCCCGACACGGGGCTCAATCCCAGGACCCTGGGATCATGACCTGAGCTGAAGGCACCCACTTAATGACTGAGCCACTCAGGCGCCCCTAGTTTCATTTTCTAACAGTTTAGTTTCTTCTTCGAATAATACTTAACTCTTAGATGATTGGGAGGTTTAACATTATCATGCATGTAAAGCACTATAAAAAGACCTGGCCCTTTGCAACTAATCAATAAATATTAATGTTTTTCTATCCTAATCCTTCAGAGGTCAATATCATTATTTCTATGCTCATCATTTCCTTTTATCTTTTCAGGCTGGAGTTAAAAAAAAAAAAACTGAACAATTTGAAAATACGTTACTGCTTTTTATCCACATAGAGGTGCTACGTTCTCAAAATCTCAGTGAGAATAAAAACCAAAAAATGACAAAAGAACAAAGAGAACAGAAGGAGTGGGAACAGAGACACCGAGGTAAATAAATAAAGAACTCTTACTCTATACTGGAATGCTCTTCAGAAAGCTCCCCAGAAGAAAGCTGACATAAAATGTATTCTCTATTCATCTTTTTAGGTGAAGCAGAAAGTCCAAACAATTTTAACAGCTTGAGTATCCTCAACATAATGCTAAGAAATGACCGATTTAATTATTGTTACTGCTGCCACGATTTTATGAAATGTTAGCTCTGCAAAGCGGAGTAAGTATATACACTTACATCTAATTACATTTCAGCATATTTAGGACAGTGCTATGCACGGTGGGTTGGTTTAAGAGGCTCGAAACACATTTATTTATATTAATTTATGGATAGTTTCTGTCTTTCCATAAAGCATGATTTATTTGGTCTATGACTTCATTTTATCTGAATCACAAGCTAAGTTGGCCTATTGCTGTCATGAACGTGCACAGAAGACACAAGCCTCCTGGGTCAGGGGCAAAGAATTTTATTGCTTACGGCACGGCCAGCGACAGGCGTATCAGTGTGTTTTAGCTCCTTGGCCCCCAAGTCCAAGGGCCCAAACAGATGCTGTGCACACAGTGGGTTTGTTTCACAGCTGAATACTGAGTGTGGGGCATCCATTGTTTCCTAGTAACCGGTAAGCAAGCCCGCTCGTGGCTAACACCTCAGCCCTCAAGGTTTTTTTTTTTTTTTTTTTAAGATTTTATTTATTTGTTGGTGAGAGAGAGGGGGCACAAGCAGGCTGAGCTGCAGGCAGAGGGAACAGCAGGCTCCCCGCTGAGCAAGGAGCCCGATGCGGGACTCGATCCCAGGACCCCGGGATCATGACCTGAGCTGAAGGCAGATGCTTAACCGACTGAGCCACCCGGGCGTCCCATCCCTTAAGGTTTCTCGCTATAAACACAACCCTGAGAAATGGTCTGGATAACAAGCAGACAGGGTCTTGCAGTTTTGGCTTAGCAGCAAGAACGTGCAGGGCTGCCAGGGACCTTGGAAGATTACCTCTCCTTACAAGAATCTGAGGTGGCTTACAAGAAGACAAAATATATAAGAAGATTAAAAAATTGGACTTGTTGCTAAAGAAAAGAATCACAACGAATATAATACTGTAGGGAAAGTTACATAGAACTGTAAATACATAGAAATGGTTATCAAAGATTCTCTGCAATTACTGAAGACAAGCCAGTAAGTCAGCCCTGTGCTTCCGAGTGGGAAGAACAAATAGAGAAATGTCATTGATTTTAAGACTCACATTATCCATAAGTATAATTAAATGCTAAATTGATGCTACAAACGATATGTGCAAGAAGATTTAAGAGCATAAAGTTGTCAATAAGAACTGGAATCATCAGAAAATTCATCAGTCCTGGAGGCTGATCCTTAAGGATAATGAGGATTTCAAAACCGAGGGTTACAGACACACATGGAACTGGAGGGTATTATGCTAAGCAAAGTAAGCCAGTCAGAGAAACACAAATACATGCTTTCACTCATAAATGGAATTTAAGAAACAAAACTGATGAAAATAAGGGAAGGGAAGGAATAATAAAATAAGATAAAAACAGAGAGGGAGACACACCATAAGAGACTCTTAAGTAACAAACTGAGGGTTGCTGGAGGGGAGGGGAGTGGGGGATGAGGTCACTGGCTGATGCGCACTAAGGAGGGCACGTGATGGAATGAGCACCGGGTATTGCATGCAACTGATGAATCTCTAAATTCTACTGCTGAAACTAATAATACATTCTATGTTAATTAAATTGAATTTAAATTAAAAAAAAAAAGAAAAACTGAGGGTTGTAGTGAAAGGTCTTTTAAGCAAGTGGGATCATACAGGGAAAGGAACCAGGTGAAGCACAGCTTTGTCTTCAGAGTCAAGAACATAAGTCTGGGGAGCTAGAGTGGAGCTGGATCTACAGAGGCCTGGACCCAGGGAGACATTTAGTACTGACGGAGAAGGAAAAAGCAACTTTTGTAATTCTCTAAGCAACACAGTGATTGACAAAGCAGTATTTAAGCCAGGTTAATATGGCTGCTTTATTAGGGGAAAAAAACTCAAAATAAACCAACTGGAAGGACTACACTATGGTGGTGGCAATGAACTAGAGATGAAAAGATAGAAAGATAATTTGAAGAAAATTTTATAGGGTTTGGTAAAAGCGCAACTAAGATCTTAAGTGGCACAATGTATTTTTGTGTCAAGTGTTTATGGTCTTCCGGCTTAGGGCCAGAAATGATCCTATGATATGATATGAAATGAAATATGATATGAAATATACACTATATATCTGTATCTCCTCAAGGTGAGTTTTTCATTTTTTCTCCCCTCATGGGGAGAAAATTCTCTCCTTGATTACATACATGGTCTTTGTTCATGAGAAATATTCACTGTCTTCTGACAAGTTATTGAGATGAATTCTAATGTGAAAATAAAATTCTATGTAGTATTTTCCTCAAACACATTAGAAAATGGAATCATTATTTATAAGGTAGTTTGTGCATTATTACTGAAGCATCACATAAATGTGCAAGAAGGACAAAGAAATATCAACACTTAGTACATTATTATTATGTTATGTTATATAAGGTGTCCTATATTTTTATAGTGCTTATTATGGTATTCTTGTTAAGAAAGACAGAACTGCTTAAAATAGACCCCGGACCTCCCACAAGAATCTATAACTAGAAATTACAAGCAAACAAAAAAAAGGGGGCACCACTGAAATGGAGATAAACGCATCTGAGGAGAAAGCGACTTTTCCTTGATCTGAGTGTGTGGCTCATTGCCAGCAAAGGTAATTTCCATTAAATTCAGGGAGAGATACATTTGTGCAGGACTGCAGGATGGGCGCCTACATGCTTCACTACAACACAAAAGATCCCCGCCAGATTATCACAGTCGTTTTCATCCATGTGCAGCAGAGTGAATATGTTAAATAACTGATAATTCTGTCTAATTGAGTCACATCACAATTTACATGTGCATCAGAAGGCGACATTAGGGAATTAACAATAAATAATTATTGACTCTTGCTTCATAATGCCACATTTTTACAAGCAAAAGAAAATTTACTAGGCGTTGATGTCTCATTATAGCTGGCATGTAATTTATTTCTCGGTTGGAGCTGAGTTTATCAACTGTTTCTGTCCATGCAGAGAAAATGTTCCCACCTAAGAAACCAATACAAGAACACAGGTAGGAAGCTGGAAAGCTTAATTGAAAGTCTAAGTTAGGTTGTCACTTTGATTCAAAGAAAAGAAGAAAGGACGGGGTTTCATCATTTCTTATTCACCTGCACGAAGTCTGACTAATTGTATACGGATCAGCACACAAGTCTATCAAGATACAGTGTATCCGAATACACTGTTCTACAATCTGTTAGAGGAAAAGGATCCCATTGCATCATTTGTTACTCGCCTGTGTGGTGTATGAAAGCGAACTATACTGATCTGCTATAAAGAAAGCTAAGTATTTCATGAAGTTGAAATAATAATCACAGTGGCAATATTTTACAAAGTGGACTTTCAGTCGTTGTTGACAGCAGGTCAGGGTTCAGGTAGCTACACCTAATTTGTGAATATCATATTATTGGTGCTTACTTGCCAAATGGGATTTATAGCATCGCAATCACAATGAGCAAACTCTTATGGAAAAAGTTACTCGAATGAAAGCAATATACTATGAAAATCTCAAATGAAAGAAACCATTCCTTGTGAGTATCTGAAACCAAGGTCCGTGGGGCCTACCCTACAAATTATTTATAACTGAGAAAATGCAAGCTAGCCCTTCAAAGACCATCAACAACCCCAACAATACTAATGATGGCTAACATGTATTATACCTTTACTGTGAGCCAGGCGTTGTCAATATTACATATGATGGTTCATCCTCATAATGACTCAGGGAAGGAAGCGTATTAGCCCCCATTTTGGACAGAGGAAACTGAGGCCTCATGAGGTTCAATAAACTGCCTCAGATCAATCAGCTATTTCATGACAGAACCAGGGTTTCAACACAGGGAATCTACGCCAAAACCCACAGTATTAACCACTCAGTTGTCAGAAACCATCCACTCCAGGGCACATGGAAGCAGAAGTCTCTGTGACCAAACTGTAATTTAGGATAAAAATTCTATTTACAACTTAGGTATATGAAATAATCAGTGCACAATATATAAGAAGGTAACATAAAGATAGGACTATTAAGGCAGTATGCTTCCATGATGTTTCTCATGTTTCTATTTGCCATAATCTGCCAAAGGAGAGGACAATAACTATACAGAAGACATTTAAATAAATGAGTTTGGAAGAACTACATTTCAAAAGTGAGAAATTCCCAGATCCTTGATTAAATGTTTTGCAAAGTGTCTCTTTCCCTAAACTGAAATTTATAAACTTCTGCTTTCAAAACCTCTCTCATAAAAAGGGTACAGCATTGGTGATTTACTGTGTTCTCCTTTCTATGGAAAAACATTCTCCTTCAGCATCAGGCTTCAAAAGCTCCCTGGACAAGAATGAATGAAGAAAATCCAACCTTTATACATTGATTTATAGAAAAAGCTGGTGCAATTATCTGTGAAAGACTGACCCCTGAAAAATCAAACTGGGGAGTTGATTCTGTTCTTAAATATGTAAGTCCACAGTAACTGATTTTTTTTTTTCTAAAGATTTTATTTATTTATTTGACAGAGAGAGACATAGCGAGAGAGAGGGAACACAAGCAGGGGGAGTAGGAGAGGGAGAAGCAGGCTTCCCCGCGGTGCAGGGAGCCCGATTTGGGGCTCGATCCCAGGACCTGGGATCACGACCTGAGCCGAAGGCAGACACTTAATGACTGAGCCACCCAGGCGCCCAACACAGTAACTGATTTTTAAAGACACTTGGCAATGAGTTTCTGGAACAGAGAAAAAGGCACAAGAGCAAGAGTACTTGGACAAGAAAGAAAAAAGAACACAGCAGAGCTGATCAATTCTCAGATCTTGAGACCTAATGTTATATAACGTTATATATCAATTTTTAGACATAATGACAGAAGAGAAAAAAAGGACACAAGAAAAATGTTAGCATAATTCTACAGTCTTTACATTTTGAATAAGTCAGTCCTCCTTATTTCATCATTTGAGTGTGTTTGTTTTTTTTTTTTTTGGTGGTAACCTAAAAACTTAATACGAATGGAGAATAGCTTTTCAATTTCAGATGTTGATTCCAGCGTGTCTCTCAGGACTGTGACCTACTTTAGAGCTCTACTTTTTGCAATATGCAACGTGACTTCAAAAGAGGTTTTATGGATCATGAATATGACAGATAAGATGTTCCATAGTATTTGCCTATGAAGATTAAACACTGATAAACTTAACCAGCCCATTTTCACTACTATTGGGGCAATAAAGGCCAGCCATCCCTAAGACAGTCAGAATCACTGAAATAACTGACAAAGTACTTTCAAGCACAGGTAAGGAAATTCAAAAAGATGACATGGACTTCTTCCATGGAAGGTTCAGTATCAGGTCCAAACTCACCTCCTTAAACTCTGATCATTCTTTTAACTTTAGTCTTTTGTGTATAAATCTTAGTTCATTTAATAAAACCTACTTTATAAATACACTTGGAGTACACGTACTTATGTTAATCCCAACCAGAGTGTAAAATATTGGCAATATTTGAGAGCAGGCATTCAGCTTATGATCACTTTCCATTTTCGCAGAGCACGTAAGATAGAGATGTATAAATCCTAACGCGCACGTGCACGCACACACACACACATACACTCCACACAAATGTTATTACATAATTAAGAAGGCAGAAAGGAACAGCCAACAGCCTGTTTTTTAAGCATCCACCTGTACCAGGCCCGTGCTTAAATCTTCTGGCTCTTCTCATACACTGTTTCCATTATTATTATTTAGCTCTGTCATTTAGATGTTAATAGACCCATTTTACAGATGGGGATATTTAGCTGAAGGTGAAGACAAGATTAAGCTTCAGGTTTCCCAATTCCCAAACATGCACTCTTTCAACCATACTATATTATCTCTAAATATGGAAAACATTTCAAATATCACAGGTATCTAAAAACAGGAACAACAAATGGCCCTGATGGGTACCAGACCACTTGGTTTCAGGATCTTACGCATCCACCTCAGGCTAAAGTGAAGCTAATGCTAACTGACTATAAGCAACATGCTGATAATACTCAATCAGGATTCTTCCGGGGCTCTGTCTTCCTGAGGTCTTAGTAATTTCTGCTCCTTTCTAGACCAGAGCTATTGTATCTCTCTTCATTAGTAATTATCTTCGGCCCTTTCCATTTATAACATTCTGGGATCTTACTATGTGAAGCATCATCTTTTGAGTTTATTTCATAATCAACATCTACCTTTCCTGAGAGAAATTTAATGCTTTGGTTTAATGAGAAGAAACATGAAATCTGTCTCCTTCTACCTTGTAATGTAAGGCATGTTTCAGTACGCACATGACAAGGCCAAAGGAATGATTTATGTAGAGTCAGTGATAATGTCATGAGGAAACGAGAGTAAGTTTGGAGTGTAAAAATAAAAGCAGAAGAGGTAATAAGAGGCACAGAAATAAAGTAAGTAGATTTAAAAATCATATTATAATTTAGACATTTAAATAAGGATTTTCCCTTCAAAATAAGCACTTTGGAATGCTATCAGGCAGTTCTGAGAACTCTATCACACAATTTTAGGTGTGATATAGATTTTCATCTTTGCAAAATGGATTTTATTTTTGGGAATAAACACATTATTCAAAGTACAAAAATGCTAGAGAACGTACATGTTCATATGGAGTTAACACTGTCTATTAGAAATAAGAGGCTGATACACGATAACATTACTTTTTAAATGTGGCTCGTGAGCTGTCTCAAAGTATTTCTACAGGAGGAGTTTCAAAATGTTTTGACTGATATTGATGATATTGATATAAGTTTATGGGTCCCTTGACAGTCAACAAACAGGTATTATGGTGTTATAAAGAAACAAGTTTCATCAGTCTCACATATGAATAAAAGGAATAAGATCACCATCACAGTATCGCTATGCTGAATTGGAAAAGAATATGTAACAGCATGATATCCAAATATCGGCTGGACAGGGGCCCGGGCTGGGGAAATCACAAGCAGCGAAGGCAGAAAACAATGCGCGAACAATGCACTGAAATGCTGTCGAAAGCAATGATGACTATCTGATGGGAAATGATGATATCAGACAGACAGGCTGGTGTAGAGCTACAAGTAGGGTTGCTTTTTGCATTTATAAGGTTAGAAGCATGCCAAAAATAGCAAATGGGTCCTTGGAATACGGATTACAAATGTCATATGTGCTCAGTATAAAAATGCTCTTGATCGCACACAGGCCCCTTCATTCACCCCCACACAAGAACTGATTCACTTTCAAGCAAGAGGACTATTACGTTACTTTTTGAAATGAAGGACAAGCAAGAATCACCTATTCACAGGGAGCGGCATCACAACCAAAACTTATCTTGTAACAGTTATTATGTTAAGCAGTTTACTTACTCTAGTATTTAGAGACAACCGGAGTCTGTTACCTTTACCTTAACAAAACATCCCAATCAAATCTGTAACTGGACATCAGTTTGTATGAAGGCTAGAATGTTGAATCAAGAGTCTCTTCTTTATTTAAGAAATATTTAAGAAGTCAGATTTCTAGCCAAGGGTGGCTAACTTGATTAAAAAAAAAAAAAAGTATTTATCTCCTGTCCCTTTGCAGGTCCTTTAAAATAAGAGTGAAGGTATAAATCACAAAGTCAAAGAGATAGGAGGCAGATACACCAGTGGATGAGTTATGTCAACAAACTGTTGAGATTTGGTAAAAGATTTTCGAAGGATCCAGGAGCTCCAAAGAAGGGATCTCTAGATATTTATAATATTTTTGAGTTCTTTCTTTGTGTTGGGCACTGTTTTGTGCACTGAGCAAACAGTGAGGAACAAAACAGAAAATTTCTACCCTCATAGAACTTAGATTCTAGTTGGGGAAGACAGTCAACTGAAAAAAAAAATATGTAAATTACGTAATATGTTGGATGGTATGAAGTGCCTTGGAGAAAAGGAAGTCAGGGAAGGATAAGAGGAAGTGGGAGAATAATAAAATTTTAGATAAGGTAGAGTCAGAGAAGGCATCACAAAGATGATGCTATTTGAACAAAGACTTGTAGGAAATGAGGGGATGAGTCATGCTGTTATCTGGGATGTAGAAGATTAAATTATCTGTTCACAATTATATCTTTCCTCCTGGCCTCATCACATTTCCCTGATACACTGATCTGGGGTCTGGCTGTGTCAGCTGCTTTGACCTATGGAATATGAACTTATGTGAGGCTTGTCACATCTAAGCAGAAGCTTTAAATGCACCTGCCAATTTTGGCTCTGTCCCCCCTTGAGTGTTTGCCCTCTACCATAAACCATATACCCCAGACAGATTATCCAGATCTTAAAATGAGATGTGTGGAGCTGAGCCCAGCCAATCCCAGGAGAGCCACTGCCAATCTATAACCTTCAAGTAATACAAGTTCTTGATATCTGAGGACTGTTTGTTGGGGTAGTATAAATGTACTAAGTGCATTCTAGGCAGAGGAACTAGGAAATGCAAAGGTCCTGAGGTAGGAGTATGCCTAATTTATATAAGAAACAGCAAAAGCAGACAAGTCACCCCAAGTGGGAGCAGCTCCCCCTTCCTTGGGCCTGGAAATTTATTTTAACACTGTTCAAAATCATTTCTTCCTCTAGGTAAGCTCCGAAAGTCAGATTTTTGTCTATTTTGTTCACTGTTGTATACCTAGTACCTAGTAACAATGTCTGGCTTATAGCAGACTAGACATTTTATAAATAAATGAATGAAAAATTAAACAGCAAAGAGCTAATGAAATTGAAGAGGAATAAGTGAGGGGCAGAGTCTGCCGCTGAATCCACTGAGGCAATGAGAAGAAAGTTGATTCAGTCCTTACCACCCTAGAGAAGCTAAAGACTGGGAAAACCCAGGTAAGACAAATGGAGAAGACATTTGGGACAGAACACTGGAAAACAAGCTACAAGTCTAAATATATAACCAGTCGATTCGCACCCCATCCCATGGAGAGATTCCCAACAGTCAACTGTATACACTCTCCCCAACTCCCACCCTAATCAGGAAACTAAAGGCATAGTCCCTGGAGAAGGAGAATGGGGAAGACTTTGGGGCATCAGACATGAAGGAAGGCAGAGGTGAGATGGGGTGTCGAAGCTAAACGGATGGCAGCTCTAAAGACCGGTGGGACTCAGAAGCCCCTTTCTCAACCTCTGCACAGAAACATAAGTAGCTGGTCTGCATACCCTTAAGGCAAGAGAGCAGAAGATTCTTTTAAAGAGAAATGAACCTGTTTTAGATAAAATATGTTCATTTGGACATATGCAAATATCCAAATATGGACATTTGGAAAAAAGGAAAAAAAAAAAGGTGACTTTCATCCAATCATAAAACAGTGAAGTGTACCAGTTAAAACCTCCAACCCATGTCTCTTAGGCAGTTTGGGCTGCTATATCAAAAATACCACAGACTGAGTGGCTTAAACAACAGAAATTTATGCCTTAGGAGGTTAGAAGTCCAAGATCCAAGTGTCTGATGAGAGCCTTCTTCCTGGTTGGCAGATGACTGTGTTCTCAAATGTTTTCTCACATGGAAGAGAACAGACACAGAGGTCCCACGACTCCCCCCTCTTTTGACAAGGGCACTAATCCCATCATGAGGGCCCACGGCTCACGACTTTATCAAAACCTGATTTCCTCCCAGAAGTTGGACCTCCACACACCATCAGATTGGGGGTTAGGATTTCAACAGTGAATCTGGAGAGGACAGAAACATTCAGTGCATGACACCCAGCCCACAGAGCTTCCACTGAGTCTTTAGCACCTCACAATTTAACACATATGAATAATCAAAGATCATCTGAAAAAAAAATCTTAATATGAACAAAATAGGCCAAAATAAATGGATAATGCAGGGGACAGAAAACATTAAAATGAACAACCAAACATTTTAACATTCAAGAATTAAGACACTACATCCAAAGACAGAACCAGTATGCTATGATAAATAAGCAAAAAAAAAAAAAAAAAATATGTGAAAGAGTTCTTGGAAATTAAAAGCATGAGGTCAAAATAAAAGAAAAGTCAATAGAAGGATTAGAAGCAAAAGTTGAGAAATCTCTGAGAATGTAGAACAAAAAACCTGACAGGGAGAAAATGTGAAAGAAGAGAGAAGACTGGTAAATCAACAAAAGGGGTTCAACATCCACTCAAAAGGAGAGCTTGAAAGAGAAAACTGAAATGGAAGGTGGGGAGTTCTTAAAGGAAGATCCTAAGGAAATTCATCGTAACAGAGTCTCCAAATTTAAAGGACCCATGGAGTAACAAGCACAGTGAATGAAACACATGAACACACACACATACACGCACCCCCCCACAAGGCACATCATCACAAAATGTCATTAAGCCCAGGGACAAAGTTATCATTCTAGAAGCTTCTAGGGGGTACGGGGTGGGGTGGAAATGGAATCTAATCAAAGAAGAATGAGAATGGCACAGGAGGTCTCAACACTAATAGTTGGATAGTAGAAGACAATGGAGCAAGGCCTTCCTCATTCAGAGAGCAAATAATTTTCACCTGGAAATTCTACACGAGCCATCACACAAATGTGAAGGCAGAGAAAAGGAAATGTTCAGATATATAAGAACTCAAGGAATTTACTTCCCTGTACTGAATCTTAGGACTTTGAGAATACACTTGAGGAAAAAGAGGAAAAAACAAAGAGCTGTATGGGAGAATACATATCATCAGCATACAATTTGTGGTTCTAAATGAACAATATGTACTGAATGACTAAATTTAAATAGTCATTTAACTACATTGGGAAGAATGGAGGAAAAAAATAAGTGGACAAACTGCAAAGATATGTATCCTCATGTCATAAGATGTGAACAGATAATACCTAAAACTGATAAATTAAGAAATAATGGTATATGATCTAGTTACATGGATTTAAGCACCAAATAAACAGCTAGAAGTGTTAAGAGTATCTGCTTCTGGATATGGAAATGGGGTGAGGTGAGCGATTACCATTCTTTATGATAGATCTTTCAGCACTATTGAATTTTTAACTATGTACCTAAATTATTTATATTAAAAATAATTTATGAACGAATAAATATTCTAAAATATAATCCAACTTACTTTTGTAAAAGCCCCTGGATATTTATAAAGTCTGGGTAAGTCACCCTATTACTACACCTAAGGTGTCATATAATAAGATAAATTGCAAAGGTTAATGGTATGTGATACAGTGTTCAACAGAAATCCTCTGCTTTCAGATACAACTTTATTTTTTTACTCTCAATATCTCTTTCAAACTGGATTTTTCTATCTAATTTTTCCACTTTTTATTCCCTATTTATTGATTGATTTAATCTTGACGGTCAGTCTGGCTGTGGTAAGCATGTTACTAAACACAACAGGTACTACTACACTAAGTAACTCTGTATTCTTTGGCTCTTACTCCTAAGACAAATATTTGCTCGGCAGAACTTTCTGAGGTGATAAGAATTGATTAAATCTCCAATTACCAGTGTTGCACGGCTTTCTCTTCACTGCTTACATATATGAAAAGTACATGCTCATCATTCTAAAAGAGTTGCAGTCATCAAAGAAATCAAAAGATAAAATAAAAAAAGTAAAACCTCCCAACTCTCTTCATCCAGAAATATATATGGTTATAACTTTGGGTGTTCTCTTTCAGACTCTTCCCATTCAAATATGCACTGCATATATATTAAATAGGAACATACTGCATGTGTTCTCCTATAACCCATTTTTCTACCTAGTCTATCATAAATTCCATCAATAATTATTAGAGATCATATAGCTCTAAATCAGTACTTTCAAAGATTATGGGATGTTCAACTTTGTACTTTAAGCAATCCCCTATTGCTGGCCATTGAAGGTTTTTTTTTTGACATTACAAATAATACTGATAAATGTTTTTGTATACACACATATACACGAAAACTTTTCCAAATTGTTTACTTAGAATTTCAAATATAAATTTCTAAACCCAATGATAAATACTTAAAAAAAATTTAAAACATATGCTGCTAAGCTGTGCTCCTTAAACTATTCACCAGGAAATACTCCCACCAGAAGTGTATGACAGTAACATTAATAAGCTTTGAAAATCTTTGCCAATGTGAGAAATGAAATAAGATACTACACTGCTGTTTTAGTCCAAAGTCATTGATCATTAATAATGCTGAACACTTTTTCATGGGTCTTAGCTATCCATGTCACCTTTTATAAATTTTCCATCTTTCTCTTTGTCTCTTTTTCATTGATTTGTAAGAACTCTTTGTATATTAAGAATATCAAGCCTCTGTCATATTTGTAAATAATTAACTCATTTATTTGCATCTTCCTAAAGCTTCTTTTTCACATTTAGTCTCTGGATGGAGAGTTTGTGATGAAAATTTAATGCTTTCTTGTCAGTACACAAAGCTATTTTGCAAAGTTTGGAGTTAAACACCATTGACTTGTGCCTTTGATGATTAGTAAGTGAAACATATGATCGACTATGGCTGCTGTATTAACTCAGGTCTGCTGATGTGTCTGTACTAAGGCAGTAGGAAGATAAACAGCAATCAATCACAATCACTCCTCTGCCATTTGATGTCCATTTTTTTCCTAGTCGACAAACCTACCTGGCACAAGATTTTCAGCACAAACCATAATTTGGGAACCAGAAAGGAAAAAAAAAGGGGGAAAAAAGTGGACTGTAAATCTAGCTTCAGGAATAAAAATTAAAAACAATGGCTGGGACTGGCACAACAAGAATTATTCAAGGTTGTACTAACTTACTCCTTAGTCTCTGGGTAAAAAAAACAAACAAGGATGCAGTTGGGGGTAAGGAGAAATGGATTATAGGGAAGGAGGGGGTAATAAAATGCATGCCAAGTGTACAGTACAAATAAGGTAAAAATAAGTTATCATCATGGAAGAATCACCTTTAACTTTCAATACAATTGGCAATACACGTTTGTTAAAGATGGTCTTTGGAACATGACACCTTCTCAATATTTATAATAATTAAAAAATTCATTGATAAACTCCAGGTATTCACTTTATTATGTGTCTCAGTGACTTGAGTATTTATTTCCTGGATTCCATGTCTCTCGTAGAGGCTTCAGACATAAACCAGAACTATTTCTGACACTTAGGAACAATATTTTGATGGTTATGTAAACCAGAAGTCATATAAGTGCCTTATTTAAAAATTATTTTTCACTCTTTTGGATTCTGGCTCTGTTGCTATTTAAAGAGGTACATGTTGGAAGAAGCTTTTCTAAGATTCCCCTTAAAAATACATTGATACTTTATGATGACATTTGTTACCCAAGGTTTATGAATCCAGCCTTCTTACCGTCTGTCAAAAGTTTAAAGAGGGAAATAATATATCTTGGGAGAAGGGTGGTAGAGATTTTTGTAGTTGGGAATCTGGCCTATGGCTGGGTTTACAGAATTGCCAGTTAGTCAGTAAACTCTAACCTGCAGGAATTGTGTGTCCTGTCACCAGCTGCCTATTTTTTTCAGTTCTGTGGCAGTGAGAGTTCTAGAACTTCTTAATAGTGGAGGCTTAAGGAGTTGTCCTGAAGATGCATTTGCTCTGCAAGCACACTTCTTTCTTACACTTATTTATTTGTAATGACTCTGGGGCAAGTAATGACGATGACAGGAGAAGAATGGGCAATGAGAGGTGATGAGAGGAACATACAAATAGGAAATGGGAGAAGAAATAGGAGAGGGAAAGGCTTTCCTTCCTTAATATTTCATCTTTGTGTTTATACTGACGCCACATCCATGGGCCACAGAGTACGGGCAGGCAGGTTTCACAGAAAGACACAGACTTCGGTTCACATACTAGACAGTTACATTAGTGCTCTGATCCTGGGAAAATAATTTGTCTTCACTTCTGTGAGACTCAGTTGTGCCATTTGAGAAGTGGGACCAACACCTCAGAGAGTAACTTTGAAAATTAAATGTCATGGTATTTTTTTTTTTTTTTCAACTGAGGCTCTAATTTATGTTCTTCCCTAAAGTTAAGATGGAATTTTTACCTCCAACTTTATTTTTATTTTATTTTTTTAAAGGTTTTATTTATTTATTTGACAGAGAGAGAGAGAGCACACAAGCACGGGGAGGGGTAGAGGGAGAAACAGGCTCCTGGCCAAGCAAGGAGCCGGATGCAGGACTCAATCGCAGGACCCTGGGTTCATGACTGAGCCACCCAGGTACCCCATTTTACCTCCAACTTTAAATGACATTCTTCAGATCATCCTACTTTAAATAGCCTCAGCCTCCCCATATACTTCCTCATGACCAGACAAATGGTTTCATTACCGAGTCCAGTGGTTTCATGCTCCTATCACTGTTTATGCACACCGAGGGACCACCCACTGTGCCAAGTAAAAACTCAATACTTCCATTTTCAAGCTAGAGAACAAGCTACAAGAACTATCCTACGAAGCACCTACACATTTCGGTAAATGCTTAATATTACTTAAGACAAGACTCCTGAGCTCTTTGAGGAAACTTCCCTACGGCCAAGTTTATGCAGATGTTGCTATATAAACCATCTTGTGCATTGTACTGAAATGTAGAATTTTAATAAATTTCTGAGAAACGAATTGTTTTACAGTTTGAGGGTGCAAAGGAAGCCACTGAAAAAGCTAACGGGAGGAAAGTTTTAGCAAGATATCGCTGGTTTTGGTACCATCACAGTGAAACATAATTAGAGTGATCAGAAGGGATTGTGACACCATTAACTGGGCATGCAGAGCAGTAAAAGTAGTCCACAATCTATAAAAATTTCTCAAGAAGGGAGGATAAATGATTAGGAGCAGTTTTGCTAATAGCCCTTAATTTCTGAGCTAAATTTAATGTGTGTCAATTATCATCATCAACATCAAAAACACTTACATCCTGGAGCTTTAGTAGATATTACAGAAGGAGATTACATGAGTCAGCACCTTCCTTCCAAGAAGCCTATGGCTCACATACACTTTGTTCTCATAAACTCTGGACTGAGAACCTCAACTCTTATGACTCTGAGCTTTCATGTACTGATGGAGATAAAACCACGAAGATGAAACAAAACAAAACTCACACAAGTCCCTACTTCATGTAACAGGGAAAGCATCATATACACTGATGATTAAATCAGATTCAAATCATTGCTTCTTCACTCTTCAAGATCCTGAGTGTTCATTACGTGACTACTGATATATAGTATCTTCACAAAGATTCCTTCTTTGGAACAGTTGTACGTTTAGGGCTCTTTGAAATTCCCACCGTATCTACACACATCTATGTTTAAATGCCTACCTCTGATTGCTTTTTATGAAGAATAAAACTTGACTGACTGATAATGGCTGATGTCACTGCTAACTGTGTCTAATTGTATCAGATGCATAAAATTGCTGCCTGTATTTTTCATGCCTATGGTCAGTCCTCTAATATTAGAAATGCAATTCCAGAGTTCAGTGCCTGTTTGAATTGATCAGGAAAATTGCCACTTGTACGAACATTCAATTTCATACCTTTAACCACTAAACCGCTCTGTGAGACTATTTTTAAGAAACTAGTTTTAAAACGGTATTAAAAGACACACCTACACCCAAAGAATTTTCATTTTGTTATTCAGCATCCCAGCAAAAGTAAGTTTCTACAAGGTGGTATGGTTGAAAATATTTCAAAATAGCTATAAATACACCACTCTTGGTATACTGTATTTTTTTTAATTTTTTAAAAAGATTTTATTTATTTATTTGACAGAAAGAGAGACAGCTTGAGAGGGAACACAAGCAGGGGGAGTGAGAGGGACAAGCAGGCTTCCCGCAGAGCAGGGAGTCCGATGCGGGGCTCGATCCCAGAACCCTGGGATCATGACCTGAGCCGAAGGCAGACACTTAACGACTGAGCCACCCAGGCGCCCGGTATACTTTAATATAACATGTAATTGCTTTTTGAAAACCCAGAGTTCAAAACCACTTGTTAATTCTTTAACGGTACTAAGTGTACATTTTCTCTTGATTCTGTTGTATTCTACAATATACCTCAATAGAAAATCCAGAAACCATTCAGGATGGGTTTTGATCCAAAATTAGCCATTACCCATTAATGATTTTAGCTACTTGTTTGCACAATAAAACCCTCTTCTAGTTACTTTATCCCAGGAACTGCCTCAGATCGTAACACACCTAGCCTCGATTTGTCCTATCTTCCAAGTTTTATACTAAATCATAAAGCACACTCAGGGCCTGCTTTGTGAAAATAAGTAGTCATGCTTACATTTTTAAGTTTCAACTGTAATAGACAGACTTTTAATGAAGCTACAATTGAGGAAGAAAACAAAGTAAATAAAAGCAAGTAGCTACGCATGCACTAAAATTTACAAGGACTATAACAAGCAGAAATCAATCAAATCTCTCTCCAAAAACAATCTCTGTTTCCTTACAAAGCACAAAATCACTTGAGCTAAACAAACAACAAATACTAAAAGACACATCAACTAATTAAAGGCCGATTTTCCACAACAGGAAAAAACAGTTCTTGTTTGTAGGTGTCTAAAAGCATTTTTTTCCCCTCTGAGAAAAATACACTCTTTCTGTGGCTTGAATAAATTCCTCTATATCATTTGTGTAAAAGGGGGTAAGGGGAAGGCAGGCAAATAGCATTCGTAGTCTCTAAATAAATTAGCTCTGTTTAAAAGGGCAAGACTAATTCACTACTTTTATGGTGGCTTCCATTAAGCTGGAAGAGTAATATTAAACCACTTCGGACTACTGGCAGAATATGAATAAAGCAAGAACGCTGTGACCGGCCCTTTTAAAAAAAGGGGTCTGGACATACATACAAACTTTAATTCCATCATGCAATAAGAAAATGCTGAATAAATTAACTTTTTCAAAGGGCCATTATACCTTAGTTCCTCATTACAGATCTCATTACAGACTGTCTTTATAATGCTCACCTGACAATATCATGTAAAATGCTTAGCTTCTAAGGTCAGTCTAAATACGAGAACAATTCTCCTATTTATAGCGAAGGATGAACTTTTCTCATTTAGATGTTTAAGCAGCTAACCCCTGAGTTTAATGTAATTAGGGAAGGGATATTCAATTTACAGTATCCACAAGTAATGATAATTAAATTGATCCAAAAAAGCTGTTGGTAAGCATAAGATACCTTTGTAATTACATCCCGTTTTCAAAATGACTTTAGTGCTGTGAACTTGAAGCATTTCAGCAAATGAAGGCCAATACACATAAACTGAAAACTACAGTAGCTTAAAAGCTAGGCTGTTTGACATAATGAGCAGCACGACCAGAGGGAAATCTCGAAAACATTCTGTAACTCACCACGACAGCCTACGCTTTCTCCTTTCCTCTCACAAACATCCATTAAAAATGTGCAAGACAGTCTTCATTTTTCACCAAATTCTTCATTAACAGGTGTTTTTTTTTTTTTTTTTACACTTTTAAAGGAAACTAAAGAGCCTGTCCTCCTTGTTTCTCTATTATTAAAGTGGCTGGTTATAAGCTTCAGTTTTGTGTTTATTTGAGAGAACAGACGAGAGCTACGAATATGAAACCATTTTCCCCATGAGTCCTGAGGATTAGCTAGGTCAGCATTCCACCAGGAGCAAGGTGAAAAATAAACAAATAATCATGTTCACAGTAGCTGCAGCGATCAGTCTCCGGAAAATTATTCAGGCATTATGAGAAAGACGATATTAAATGCTGCCACTTGCAGCTTCACGGCTCTCTGAATATTCACATCAGAAAAGGGATGAGCACTTAAGCGGTATCATCAGAGAGCTTGCCCATCTGAGCATCTTCCATTAAGTTTTTGTCTTAAAGGAGGAAGGCGGGAACCTTTGCCTGACAGGCAAAAGGCTTGTCATAATTCATTAATATCACAGCTCTGCTCAGGTTGCCTTCAACGAGTCAGGCAAGAAGCCTATGAAAAAGTGCTGAGCATACAACTTCTCCAAAGATGCTGTTTGTAAAAACGTGGTACCACTCGGTTCTACTGCACTGGACGCTGAGGACCTTCCACAGTACTTCCTGGGAGAACGGTGATCTAATACACATCATCGCACCTCTGTATAAACCGAGAATTTCTGTATCAAGTTCCAAAAGGATGGGTAAGAGACATATTCAAGATGCCGCCAAAACAGGGAATTACCAAGTTCCTGGTACTATTCAAGTATGCCTTCCGGTAAAGCACAAGGTATAATGGATTTGTGTTTCAGGAAAAAATGACTGGTCTTAAAAAAAATGACGGAAATCAGAAAGAACAGAATTCTCTATGTTGCCATTTCTTCTGACAAAATTATTTCAAGGGAGTGTAAAGAAATATCAATTCTACATCATTTCAATTAAATGAAATATCAATTCTACATCATTTCAATTAAATGAACTTATCATAAAATGAATTCTGTAACAAAAACCATGTTGCGTTATCCATCTTGTGTTTTTGGAACAGAGTATCACATACTGATGTTTTTTCATTGTCCTCCCCCCCATTTCCTTGCTTAACACTCCAAAGAACCAGGAATCTGGTTAAGTATTTACTCTTTGTTTTTTTTTACGGGACAAAAAGTAGGGAATTGTTAAAATGGAAGAGCACTAGACCCATCTGCAAATCAGCAGATAGTAGTGTATTGAGTTAAAAAATGGCAGCAGTAAAAGAGTATTATAAAGACCGTGTTCCAGTTTAATTAATTTTATTTTATTAATTTAAAAATGAATAAAAAGTTATCTCTTCACTATTGAGCAAACAATACACTAGAAATGTGTAAGTTCCAAATTTTTAGACATCACTATCACTTTTATAATCCTAATACACATGATCCTGGTTAGGGAACCAATTACAGAATTTCTTTCTCGTAATTGTTACTCTTCTAACTTAATTTTAAACTTTAACATTAAATATGATAATATCTCGTATTTAAAGTGCACAAAATCAACACTTAGCATTAATGTATATAATGATCATAAAATGAAGGTACAACCTAACTGACTGAACAGAAATCAATAATGGTATTTAATGACTTCACGAGGAAAATAAATGACCCTCGCACCCTTAATGGATTAATGTCAGTTATGAGCAACACAACATTGAGTAATGCTGACATAGGCTCACTCAAAGTGGTATCACTTTTCATATGAGTGCCTTAAAGCCTTATCAAAGGAAATTGTGTTTTAATGCTATTTCAGATGCCATTTTTGAGAGGATTTTTACAATCCCATTTCATAAAGCATAAAGCATGCTCTGAATTGTTACAAGGAGCTTTTGTCATTGGCACGTGTACCAGGTCACCCTTTGAAAGCTTTCCAACAAAATGAAATCTTAAATATATAAAAAGGATCACAACTTATAATTTTACTCAAACAACTAGGATGTTGTAGTTTGTCTTCTTGGGGTACATACTACCTTAATGTTACCCCAGAATGTTCTTTCACCCCGCCAACCCCCAGATAAGGAAAGAAATCTATGCATTGTGTCTGATTTCACAACGTAAGACAAGGTGCTGCACTTATAAACGGCTTCACGATCAAAGCGTACGCAAAAGAAGGTCTCGCCAACAACCTGATACTCAGCTCTTAATTTGTAAAGTCATTAAATTTTCTAGGAAGTTGATATGAGGATGAGTGTTTCTTTTCTTCTAACAACTCATGTTCTTAGAAGAAGGAAGGATGTAGATCTCCTTTCCTTATGCCATAAAATTATTGGAAAATACAAACTACTCCTTTTCACTTCTTTAGGAGATGCTCATATAAGCAGAGTATCGTTTGCAGGTAGTTTGGCGTCTGTCTGTAAAAAAAAAAAAAATGCTGACCACCGTGAGATAAAGCTTTAATAAATAGGCAGGATTTGGGATTTTTAATTTCTATTGAGTATTTGAAACCATTGCTGATAGGAATAACGATGACACTCTGATGCTGTAACTCAGATTAATTATTACTATTTTCCCCGGCATGATTTAAAATTCGCTTCTGACTAATTCAGCAGTCGTCGTGAAAACTTCCAGTAACCTCTCTGAAGATTTGGCACCATTAAGAAATTCAGAATAGGAACAAATGTGCAACGACGTACAGAAGCTACTACAGTTATTTCTAAAAATAGCAGGGGTTTCAGGCTTTCAGTGGCTTAGGATTCTCATGAAACGAAACTGAAGAATTCTTAAGATAGAACCAGGAAGCTGTAGCTAAAGATTCCTGACTGACACGAATATTACTTCCTTTATCCCAAAGGATATAATAACTTCTCGAGTAAATGTAGCTTTATAATTAGTTATAATTGACTTCGTCTTTTAATTTTTAAGGCAATCTATAAATTATGGATTGTTGTGTCAACCGGAAGACAGTTTTTGACAC
This sequence comes from Halichoerus grypus, assembly GCF_964656455.1. Lineage (NCBI taxonomy): Eukaryota > Metazoa > Chordata > Mammalia > Carnivora > Phocidae > Halichoerus > Halichoerus grypus. The sequence continues at coordinate 194,753,689 of NC_135714.1, forward strand.
CACACCGTATATCTCATTATTGTAATCAAAACCAAGTTCCTTATCAGGATAACTTCACAGTCTGCTAGATTTTCAAATTATTTCAGGAAATGTTAGCTTTATATTACCGAACCACACTGCACTATTTTAACATATGCTGTCATGATTCTAATGTGGCTTCATCTACTACAAGAATTTGTGAGTACCATTAGGAATGGCAGGCGAATTATTAGAAATATAAGCTTCGAAGGATATATCCTACCCGCACCGTCCCTTGTTTTGAGAACCGCACCATCTGGCGTACCACTTTCTGCTCTATCCTCTGCCCTCGGTCCATCTTCTTCCTTCAGCTCATCACACCTGCTGAGTAAATGCAGTTCACTGACATTCCTCTGAAATTAATGGAATGCCCGCATCTACCTGTTCTTCTCAGCCACTCAGCAGGTGCACTTTACCTGGAATATTGGGAATCAGTAAAGCAACTGAAAGGGAAGGATTTATTTCTCTCTTTCCAATTACTGTTCTGCATCCCAGTCCCCTCCTTCTTGCATTACACACCAATGTCCACGGCAGCAACTGCTGACAGCGTAATGCAATCCTATCACAACCTTTCCCATGTCAAAAGTGGATTCTGTAGGTGTCCCACATTAAAATCTACGGTAAACAATTTGAAGCTGCCAAAAAGCACTACCCTGAGACTTCTTATCATCAACTGAGTATATATAATTCACCTCCAAAAGAAAAGAACGGGGGAAAAAAATAACACAATTTTTACTAACATGTTTCACAAATTTAACATTAACAAAATACGCTGATGAAAATATAAATAGGGATACATACCATAAACAAAGTATCATGTTGCAGGAGTTAATTAAAAAAAATCAGGATCTGAAACATTATCAAAATGGTAGAGGAAAATATCAGACCATCAAAATGCCTATAGCTAGTAAGTTTGATTATCAGTTGTAACAGCTTTTTCATATATATGGAAAAAATATATGTGGGATATATATTTATATACATAAATTTCACTGAATTTTTAAAAATATTTTATTTATTTATTTGAGAGAGAGAGAGAGCCTGCATGCACGAGCCAGGGGCAGGGGAGAGGGAGGAGAGAATCCCAAGCAGACTCTGAACTGAGTGTGGACGCTGACTTGGGGCTCAATCTCACAACTCTTGAAATCATGACCTGAGCCAAAATCAAGAGTCGGCTACTCAGCTGACTGAGCCACCCCTGAAATGTTTAATGTAATGAAATTAAGCAGATAGAGTTATTTCAAAATATTGGGGACACACATGTAGTGAAATTCATTCCTCATCTGACCAACATCTTTTGTGTCCCAAACTGAACCAAGATAAGCAAATATCTCCCAAAGTTTACATAAAAATACTAGTCCTTTAATCATTTTTGTAGGTAGTTTTTTGCCTTAAAGTTTATTTTGCTAATGAGAAAACATACTGACCCTATTGCATTCAAAGACTAACCTCATTATAGATATTTCTTTGCAAAACAGTACATAAAAACCAAGAGCAGGCTTACTGGCCTCACAACGGAGGTCAGCAAAATTTAAAGTTCTGTTGAATTGCTAGAGTGTTTTAAAGTCGTAGATGCAAACTACCACACACACCTGCATGTGTTCTAGGCTTTATCATTTCTCTTGAAATTGTTCCTGCATCCGTTATGTGCACTCTACTGGCAAGTTAAGAGGACAAATGAGAAAAACACGTAGGCATGAGCTGAAACTTCAGTGGGCAGAAAAGGTTCAGGAAACTGTAGGTTTGTAGCTCAGCATCAATTTGATTGCTGGTTCTCCAAGGCCAAGAGCTCCCAAGTTTAAGCTCACTGGGATGGCTAAGATTCCACTAGAGTTGCCGAGGAATCCCTTCATTTTGTACTAAATATGCCTAGGGACACAATCTCAGAAACCCCGTCATTCACAAAATCCTTACAAATGTATTTCTTTTGGTATTATTAAATAATGGAGAAGTTTAACCTCACACAATACTCCAAGCACAACCCATCCTGTCTTCCTTTCCACCAAATCAAAAATTATAACCAGTTTTTTCCCCATAATCTGATGTTTTTAAGTACCCAGTACGATATGACAATATGACCTACTATTTGGTGAGCTCTTGACTTGCAAGGCCCAGTGGAGAAGAGCACCAGGGATGCTGCTATCCCTCACTCTCTCTCACCAATGCAAAAAAAAAGAAAAGGACAGCATTGTAAAGATGATATACAAAGTACCTTATATGATTAAAGGTGCAGGAATTAATTACAGAGTAACTTATGTAACTCCTATCAACATCAGGTGGTCATCATGGTTATTTAATCATGACAAAAATAAAGCTATATTATATCTTTGGTAAACACTCTTATAGGTTAATGAGTAATAAATGTAATGAATAAATGAATAAATGTAATTATTCAAGCTGGAAAAGTATTTTATTTAATATAATAGTTACAAAGATAGAGTCCCCCAGATATTTACAATTTCTAATACTCTGTTGTCAGTCTGGTGGTGAAAAATTTCTAGTGGAACATAGTGAGAATTACAGGATTGTACCTGCGCTAGATGGTGGCTTCTTGCTGCTCACCATCAGCTTAGTTTGTTGCAGAAGAATGGAGGTGGGGGGAATGGTTTATACCGATTTCTAAGTAGGGGAGAGGGCCATGGTGCATGGCCTGCAAATTACAGTGTGAGAACCAACGGCAAATCCATACAACGCCAGAATGTTATACTCTGACGTGAGTGCTTGGGTTAACCAATACACACCCCTCTTTTAGGTAATGTCAACAAAACACTGCTATTGTAGAGAAAAATTATTGTGTTCAATATTTTGCATTTTGCACTGGGAAAACATATATCTGGAATCTGCCCAGCAATCACTGCAGATTTGCTGTTTGAAAAGCAGACCAACAAACATAAGGACATACAAAGCTGGGGAAAGGGCAATAAAGATGCTCTATAATGAGCTCATCTAATAATGCTGTCCGCAGTCTTCCTCTGTAAACTAACCCGTTAAAATGATGAATGAATTTTTATTTTTTATTTTCATTCCCGTTGGTTAACATACAGTGGTATATTAGTTTCAGGTGAACAATATAGTGATTCAACGATACCATACATCAGCCGGTGCTCATTGTGACTTGCGCACTCCTTAATCCCCATCACCTATGTCACCCATCCTCCCCCCGCCTCAGGTAACCATCAGATTTTCTTTATGGTTAAGAGTCTGTTTCCCCGCGCTCAGCACGGAGTCTGCTTGTCCCTCTCCCTCTGCTCCTCCCCCTGATCTCTCTCTCTTTCCTCTCAAATAAATAAATAAAATCTTTTAAAAAAGAGTCTGTTTCTTAGTTTGCCTCTCTCTCATTTTTTCCCTTTATTTGCTTTGTTTCTTAAATTCTACATTTGAGTGAAATCATATGGTATTTTTCTTTCTCTGACTGACTTATTTCGCTTAGCATAATACCCTCTAGCTCCATCCACGTCACTGCAAATGACAAGATTTCATTCTTTTTTCTGGCTGAATAGTACTGCATTGTGTATACATACCACACCTTCTTTATCCATTTATCAATAGATGGACGCTTGGGCTGCTTCCCTACCTTGGCTATTGTAAATAATGTTGCTGTAAACATAAGGGCGCATGTATCCCTTTGAATCAGTGTTCTTGTAAAAATGATGAATGACTTTAACTGTCTTGTACTTTAAAAATATTGGGGTTTTTTGGGGGGGTGGTGCCTGGGTGGCTCAGTCAGTTAAGCGCCTGACTCTTGATCTCGGGGTCATGAGATCAAGGCCCACATCAGACTCCACACTTGGAGGGGACTCTGCTTGGGATTCTCTCTCTCCCTCTGCCCCTTCCCTCGCTCTTGTTCTCTCTCTCAAATAATATTTTAAAAAATATATTGGGGTTTTTTTACCATACACCGTGTTTAAAAATAACAGAGACCATAGAGAGCACCTAGTTTAACCTCATTTCACAGATGAGAAAGACAAAACTAAATAAACTTGGTCCAAGGCTGCACAGCTAGGTCAGTGGCAAAGTTAATAAGCTGAAACCTCCACAGGATTATTTTACACACAGATTCCAAATTAATGTTTGTGAGACACTGCTACAATTAATTTCTTCACTGGCATCCCACTGCTTACAGCAAAGTTCACATTTAATCCTGAGTTCAAGGTCTTCCATGATCTGGTCCCGAACTTACTTTCCATTAAATTCTAAGGAAATCGAACTACTCACTAGATCCCTGAACATTTCTTCTAGGGGCTCCATCTCATTCCTGGAGTACTCTTCTCTTTTTTCCTAGATATCTAAATCATTCACTCCTTGAAACATGTCTCCACTAAAGTCTTTTCTGACCTTCTTAGCTAAGCCTTACACTCTCTCAGACTGAATTTGGTCTTTACCTCACACAATTCATCATTTCCTACTTTGTATTATATGACCTACATGTTTTGAGCTTCCCTATTACACTGTAACTTCTATTAAGGTAACATCTATTCCATCTGTACCCATCGGCCAAGAGTGATCTATCTTTTAAAAAGATATACCTGACCACATCAACCCCTGCTTAAACTCAACCCCCAACCCCTCACCGCACCCCCACCCCCCCGGCGTGATTTATCCCCTTCCTACCTTGCCCACCTCACTCCATACCGTTCTCTGCCTGGCTCACTCACTGGAGCCACACCGGCGTCCATTCTGATCCTTAACAGTACCAAGTTCTTCCTCATCCCAGGCCTTTACATACGGGCTAAGCTTCTGCTCTGAACACCCTCCCCCAGATCTTGGCTTGGCTGGCCCACCCTCATCTCTCAGGTCCAACATCAGAACCTCAGGGAGGCATTTCCTGACCACTCCATCCACCGATGGACTCTCCAGTGGCTCCCTTCTGCGTCACTGATTCAATTCCTTCACTGCCTACCCCCCTCTGTTAAGTGGCGTATTCCTCCTCACATAATTACTTTATTATCTGATTGCGGACCTGGAATGTACGTTTCCATTCCGGCAGGAACTTACCCTGTCTTGTTCAATGATAAATTACCAATGACTAGCACCGAGCAAGCACTCAAGAGACTGTGTGTTGAATAAATGAAGTAATGAAATTTTCTCACTATCTCTCACCACTCTTGGCATTCTGTTTCATATACATTGCCACTGAAAATAAATATTTGCGTAACGAAGGAAGAAAAAAAAAGAGAAAGGAAGAGACCAATCATTCTAGTTTCCTACCTTCTTTTCCAGTGCATTTTCTATTATGTGTAGTTTCTTTACTATAAAATATTTAATGACCAAAAACATTTATCAAATTGTATTTTTAAAGAAAGATACAAAATTAATTTTTTTAAAAAAACCTCTGAAATCAGAAACAAGGAAGGAAGGGAAAAAAAAATAAGGACAGAATGGGGCAATGTTTTGCTCAGGGAGCACATATTGCTATCTTTACTGCAAACATTTTGGATAATTTGTAAGTGGTAAGCAAAGGTTTTGTGAAATTATGTTAGTCTGTTACATGTGACAAGAAAACCATCAATCATTCCAACAGCGTGGTGTTCTTACTCACACTTAACTCAATAAAGGTTGGTTTTTCTTTCTATTAAAGTTTAAATATTTTATACATGCCCACTGTGTGACTTGGCATGTTCTCCCCGACCCTGCAAATTCACACAAACCCTGAATGTGTAATTTACTACTAAAATAACCAAAGGTTATTTCACAGTTCACACTTACAGAAAGACACAATACTGGTTTAGATCTTTCTACTCTATACCACTTTAACTCATAGTAATATCTCTCTGGTAAATATAATTATGAACATGCAGCTTTGGAGATCGTGTAAACACAAAAAAATTAGAGAATGAATTAAATTATTTTGCAAGGATACATTTTCCCTTGGTTTATTAGAGCACACTATACAATGTAGTACCTTTCATAAAGTTTTGCTCTTTCAAAATAAAATTGTGGCTCCGAGAGTCAATTTAGTGTTCACCTATCAATTTTAGAGTCTACCGTCACCTTAAACATAAAACTCTGTCCACTGTACAAAACAAAAACTATCCAGAATTCCAAACATATCATGTTCATATTATATCCATGAAAGCGTGTATGCTTTCAAGAGTATGTAATCACTTTCCAAAAAGTAATCTGAAATTCACTTAAAATAAAGAAAATACAAAATGATCTTTCAACCATTGAAGAACATTTATGTAATTAGAGTCATTTAAAAGTGAAGATGAAGTAAATCCCGTTTTTTTTTTTAGCAGTTGTGAAGTACTGTTAGGGCTAATTCTTCAATTCCTCATTTCTTGCTACCTCTCCTGACCCCTTGTCCACCATCCCTCCCTGCCCCCCGAGGGGGCAAAGACTTCCAGAACTTCCACATAATCAATAATTTCTGGTTTCCCCATGCATTACACTATATAATACCTGCCTTTATGCAATCTCCATGCAGAGTAAAAAAAGATAGAGATACACACATAAAATGATAACAAGAGTAGCCCGCACTTACAATGGAAAGGCACTTTACATTTTATCAGGGGGCTTTTAGTACAGAGATACTCTGGCATCAGATGAGAGGAACACACAATTATATTTCGACACTGATTTGCAGCAGCTATACAAACCTCTCCATCATATCCCATACCCCAGTGATTCTTCAAATCCTAGAAACCATGTGCGGGACTCCGGAAGCTAAAGGAAATATCCACTACGGATTTCCTTTAGCATTGCTGACGTCTGGAACAAAGTTAGGACACAGGGTGAGGTGCAGCACTGGACAAACTGCAGAGAGGAGGAGAGTAAGAAGACAGAGGCCATGTGCCTGATCATGGAATACAGTTCTTTGTTTGGCTTTGGTTTTGCCTGGAACTGGAGCTCTTCCTAGGTGCGCTAACACCATCTGGAAGACCTCAAGGAAGGAGATTTGCCATGAAACCATTTAAGAAATTTCAATAGTTCTGAGGACAGGGCAGTATATATAATACACACACACACACACACACACACACACATCGAGGGCCGTCTGCACACACACACACACACACGAGGGCCGTCTGCACACACACACACACACACACACACACACACACACACACATCGAAGGCCGTCTGCACAAAGGGTAGCCCTTAAAAATGAGACAAGCCTGGAAATCAACCGGACCGCCCTGATGCACTTGGCTGATAAGGGAAGACACAGTAAAGCTGAATTTCTTGGGACTCTCCTGAAATAAAAGTACAGCATACGGGAGGGAGTTCTTCCACTCTCATATTTTTCCAGTGGCTTCTGTAATCCTGGACCCTACATAACATTTTTATTACCACACTTTTTGTTGGTTTACTTTGATCTGCCTAATTCTTTTTAAGAGTAGCTGCTCACTGCATGAGAATTGCATTAACTACTTTAGGTCGCATGTCGTTATCAGTGGTAGCTGTGAACCAAAACCTCCACGCTCCCCTTTCCTAGAATCGAGGTGTCTCGGGGATGTAGTAATATAGTTACTTGCTCTCCTGTAATTTGGGAGCTTATTTATCACAGCAGCTAGTATTTCCCATAGGGTGGTCCCACAAAAATAAGCTAATTCTTTTTTTAAAAATTAATTCTTAAGAATGACATGCAGCAAGGCAAAATATTTTCTTTCCTAAATTTGTTTTTTAAGGTTTATTAAATGGCTTTCCAGCAGCCTCCAGATAAAGTCCAAGCATCTCAGATCGGCTTACAAGGGCCTTTCTCTCTAGCTCCATCCCTGACACTCTTCCTTCACACGGCGCTCCATCAACTCTGATCCGTGCACGTTCTCCCACCCTTCGTCCAGACACCAGCTTTGCACACGCTGTGTCCTCTGGGAGACTCACAGCACACACACGTCTCCACCGGCCTAACTTCTCTTCCCGGCTTGGGTCTCAGCAGCTGGGTGATTTCCTGCCGCAGATCTGCCTGGGGTCCTCCAAGGCAGGTAGGTGCCCACCTCCTGGGTTCCCACTGAGTCCTGCACTCAACACTGCCGTAACTGGGGCCACCCTAACATTTCCTGTTTACTTGACCATATTTACGAACAGATGTGAAGACCTGGAGAACTGGGATTCTGTCTTCCTCGGCCCCATATCCCAGTGGCTCACACAGTACCTAATACCAGCAGTTCCTCAATAAATACTTAATATACTAAAACACTGTTTGTCACATTTGCTTCCAAAAAACCAAAAAGATGAGTCACATCAAATCACATCTCACTTTTTGGCCTCTTGCTCACTCTTCACCTCTGGAGTCAATGATCAAATATTGAAAATTTTAGGGAGATTCTAGTGAAACATTTATTTATAGTTAAATTGATTACTATTTGCCTGGTCAGGACTGAAACTGGGTGTGACTGCCTATGTTGTTGGGCAGAGTTGCTGGGTTTATACTTGATACTTTTCGTTTGTTTGGGGGGGGGGCATAAAGAAAAAATAATTTGTGAAATCATCTGAAATGTTCATTTCCATAAAGTTGCCATTAGAGAGTGTCTTTATCACTCTCATTTAAAAAATTAACCAGTTAATACTGTTTAAGATACAAATGAAACCCTAAGAAATTCCTCTTACAAGTCCAATATCAGCAGTTTGGGTAAAACACTTGTAATTAAGGAAATTTGTTACATATAGTTATTATGTTCCTCCTAAAAATATAAATGTGGTCAATGTGGTGAAAGCCATTTGCATAGCCATTACCAAAAAATACTGATTTACACATTATATCAAAACCTTTTGTGAGTCTGAAAAAAACATAATTATAACTTTATTTATAGCACATATAAAATAAGTTCTTCAAAGTATTTCAATTATTAATATAAAAAACTACGAAAAACAGGTATTTGAATTATTAATATAAAATACTATGAAAAAACAGTACTTAAAAGTATTATTTACCTTTCTTGGTTAAAATGAAACCTAAAACTTCTAATTTATGGCTTAAAAGAGAGTATTTGTGGTAGTTAGGTAACTCTTAATTTATCACTATATATTTAATAATAATAATTGCATTATCAACTATACTGAATAAAAAGTTAATTTTCACTTATAAGTTTTAAAATAAATAATGCAAAGATCATACAAACTGCAGTAGATTTTGAGATTAACAGTAAAGCAGACAATCATCTGTAACTCAAATAAGGAGCAATTTGCAAAAATTTTAATACATTTTAAAATGGCTACATACCCAGAAATAATACATGACAGATTTTATCATTATTATTTCCATTAAAAATACGATACTTCCTAAATCTCATGACCTACAAAATTTTAACAAACATTCTCATCTGTAGGCACACAATCAGATAAAATGAATCCTATTCAAAGGGCAGTTTATATCAGCTAACAACTTTCTTTCATTCTCTCTCTATGCATGAAAAATCACCATGTAGAAAAAATAAGGTAAAATATTTATCACTATTTTATCAATTGTGAAAGGGAGGACAAGTAAACCAAGGCTTTAAGCCTCTGTAGAAAGGGTTCACTCCATTAATATGAGAAGTAGCAGGGTAATGATTAAGAGCACAAACCCTTAAACCATACTGCCTGGGCTCAAGTTCTAGCTGCACACCTCTGTGACCCTAAACCAGTTACTTAATCTCTTTGTGCCTCCGTTTCCTGTACAGTAGATGATTGAAAATAGTACCTATTTTATAGGGTCGATGTAAAGATTAAATATATTAATCTACATAGGGTGCTTAGAATAGTACCTGGCACATAATATTTCACACTATCATTTCTTTTCTACTGTATGTCAGGTATTGTGCAGCTAGAAATAAATTGCCAGCAAGACAAACATGACCCCTGAGCTCATGAAGTTCTTAACAGGTGTACTAATGAACACTCTGACAACCTTTTCATATTGCTATGTGTTTCTACGTATATCTCGCTGTTGAGGTATATGGGAGGTTACCGAGTACAGCACATGACGGAATGCTCCTTTTGTTATCGGAAGTTCCATCTCTGATTTCCACAAACAATGGTCAGATCACCTCCATGACAGCTGGGGTCTAAATGGCCCTCGTATCAAAGAAACTGAGTTGCTGATCACTTAGGCTTATTAAACTATGTATTCAGCTACAAACTAACATCAAGCAGTGGGTTCCCAACTGCCCTTCAATATGGCATAAAGTGTTGGTATTACATAAGGCTCTGGAAATTTTTAACTGTTGTACACATACACACACTCTACAGTCCAAATGTACTATTTATTCCTATCGCCTACTATTTATTCCTATCATCTACTAAATATGCAAAAACATATTTCTAATACTGCATGGAGACAACCACGATGCTTTTATTCCACTTAAAAATGTCATCACCAGATAAAGCAAGAAACCAACTTTGTGTTTTGGGAAAACATATATAACACATATTAATAAGTCCTGCTTTAAAAGCCTGAATATGAAATCATGGTGATGTACTCATTTATAAAGAAAAAAATTACCTGAAGAACAAACAAGTACCTTTTTTTTCCTGTATATGTTCCTAAAATAATACAAGAATTTGGATGGTAGTCTTAGTTTCAATGAAAACTTGGAAGCATATGACAGGTACAAAACCAATACAAATTTAAAAATATTGAATTTAGAGATGAATCTAAAATCCTAATGTGATTCATATATTGAAGATCTGCACAAGTATCTGCTTCCTTGGATCCTTTTTATTTTAATAAAATGACCTCTTTTAAGAACATTGTAATATGTTACAAAGAAGGCATCCTATGGGAGAAGACCATAAAAATAGATCATATTCCTGTGGAATACCTACTTGTGGTTTCTGAAAGGAGCCGACATGAAGTATACATACACTTCTCAAATAATGTGAATCTCTCAGAGGTAATGCTACCCTCCCACATAAAAGATAATGGCCTATATGTAGATATTTTTACAGGTTAGCAATGAAAATCATGCTAAAATTACAAAAAGTTAAGAAAGAAAGACTATCATCTTAATCTACAATGTAGTGAAGGTTCTTTTCTGCAATGCCAAAATTTAATCATATTAATATTTCAACAATAATATTTGCAGGATAAGACTTAGTATTTTTTTAAATCGCAGTTAGTGGTGGTCTCTTCACACTATAGTCTCTCCATGTTATTGGGAAAAAACAAAATCAGTCTGTATTACTATGTTCGTAAGAATACATAATAAATCTACAATGCGGATTTAGGCATATTAATGACTGAGTTTACTTCGTCATTATTTTGAAAGAAGTCATAAAACCAAAAGCATTATTGTAACAAAAAATGTGTATATAAAATAAAACAATAATTATCCTCCCAAACCTAGTTTTCAGTGAGTGCTTTTAGTTCAGGATATCCACAAGAAAACTAATTTATACTATTTTTGATAAGATATAAATATATTTCTGCTAGTTAAAGTGTAATATTTGATAAAATTCAGTTTATAATTTATGGCTTTTGTTTTTAGGTTAACAGAGCAACAATAAAATATGAACTTAATTTACACTGCATTTTAAAAGTATTTCGTTAAGATACAGGATCTGCATTTACTAAAATGTTGTGAATTGTGTGAGACAAATTTGCTTCTTTGCTGTGTTGTGTCTCCTTCTCATCAAAATAACCATGGAAGGGAGAGAATAAACAACAAAAGCAAGTATCACTTCTTAAATTCTGATATAAAGTTAAAAAATCACTGAACTATTTTTAAAATAAATTATACTTTAAAATAAACTATCATTTAAAAAATATCCAACATAAGTACAAAGTTGAAGATTTACCCAGTATAATGAATCTTTAGCACAAAAATTTGCTTAAAGACCACAGAAAACAAATCTGAGGAATATTTACTATATAAGAATTTAGGAAAAGTCAAGGTAAAGGAGAAGAGATACTTCAGTGTCTTTTTTATTGTTAAAAAGTAAAAGATGAAGGAAAACTAAATTTTAGGTTTATATCAGGATTTTTTTGTCTCCTTGTTTATTGTTACATTTAAAACTTAATTTAGAAAATCTTAGCCTCTCTCTGAAAATATTTTTTCAGTCTCTATTTTAAACTACATTTAAATTTGGGTTTAGAAAATCTTAGTCTCTCTTTGAATTATTTTTCAGAGTTTGTTTATAAATACTCAATTATTCACTTTGACAAAACAAAATTTCTCAACTCAAAGCCCCAGGAAATAGAGAATTCTTAAAGGTGATTATATTAAAACAAACAAAACTGATCTTCAAAAAGGCTATAGAAAGAAAAGAAAATTATGTTTCCTTCAAAACCAATAAAATGACAGTATATACCTCAAAGTCACTCCTTGAATACCCAATTCTCCCCTCTCTGAAATAATTACCTGAAAAGATGTCAGCTGACATCTAACATATTAAAACCATACTTGAGTCATTGCACAAGAATTCATTTTGCATCTGGAAATCCGCCACACAAATCCAGAGTTTTAAAAAAAGAAGCCTAAGAAAATTTCACTAAGTATTTAAGAGTTTGGTTTTTCAAAAATATAAAAGAAAAAGAAAAATGACACAACTAATTGTTCGTTATAGTTTACTCATGTATTTTCAAAGATACAAATTTCCGAATACAATTAGAACCAAAGTTTTAACTTTTCATCTTCACTAACACAGCTTTTTAAATTAAATATATATATATGTGTGGGTGTGTGTATATCTATATGGACATATATATTAAAACAACTTTGTTACTTAAGGCCTTCAAATAAACTCAAAAACTGTATTTCAAAAATGCTTTTTTCCCACTTTAGCAGAAGTGAAATGGTGATTTTGAAAAATACCATTAGGACGCTGGCCTGCTTGTATTTCCAGGAAATTTTGGCAAACAATTAACTACGCCAACAGCCTCTTCTAGCTTCTGCTGCAAACAGCTTTCTCTGAGAGACTGAAATCTATGATGTGCTCTCACATTAGTATAATACTCTGCATTCCGCCTAACATTTTGTTAAATTATTACTGGTTTTTGTTTTATTTCTAGTATCAATTTCACAAAGAAGCTTAGCATGATGAAAATAAGTTAATCTTCTACACAGCTTAGAGGGAATAAAAATGTGATGGTTTGAAAACCAGCTTGAAAATTCTGCAGTAATATAGAGAATATTTCTCAAAACGGAGTAACTGGTATCCATCCCATTCCCAATAACATGGAGAAACAATACGATTTTTGAAAATATATGGAAATACTTCCTGGTGCTATCAATCATATCCAAAAAAGAATGTGGTGTAGATTCTATTTAAAAAATAAAAAAATCACTATACCTTGCTTTTATCTTCTCTCTTTATATTTATTTTCTAAATGTGCAGGCAAAAGTCAGGGGAAAAGCTTTTTTATAATTCTGTCCATTTATTTATCCTCAAAGAATTAATACAACACCACCATAAGACAGTTTCTTATGTACTGGAAATCCTAAATCAATATATTGGTATTTCCATCAGAAGAAAATGATACCCCATTTAGAGATCAAAAATGTTTACTTCAATTTTGGAGTTAGGTAGAATTCTCCATAGAATGGAAAATGACAAAAAGCAATTTATCAGTAGACACATAAAGTAAACCTATTTCTTTCAAGCATGGACTCCTGTGTTTATAAAAAATGAGAGTACAGTAAAAATAATATTTTCAACACTACAAATGAGGATTATTACCTCAATTTCTAAAGAAATGCCTCCCTCAATGCTTTCTTCAAACATTCAAATCCCAGCTTAATAAAAACAAATGGCATTCCTCATTTCTTCAAAATTGCACATTTGATATCATAAGCTTTGCTTTTTTTAACAAGACACTAACACTTTCAAATTTAGTAATTAAGTATTCATAAGCCTGAGTTTAGGCGGTAGTGTTCTGGGGATGATGGGCTGACTATGATAAATATATTTATAACTTTCAAACTAATGAATTTAAATTCATAAAAATAAAACAAATAAGAAGGTAAGTTAAAATAATACAAAATCCCTAAAAGTGGTCTTTGCTATTTCATCACAAGACTAAATAAATAATAAATACGTGTAGTATCATTTGAGAATTTTAATATTTCTATCACTTAGTAATTCTACCACTTCTGAATTAGAAAAGCAGTAACAGTCAAAATTATAGAGAGTTTTTGGGCGCCTGAGTGGCTCAGTCGGTTAAACGTCTGCCTTTGGCTCAGGTCATGATCCCAGGGTCCTGGGATCAAGCCCCTCGTCGGGCTCCCTGCTCCGTGGGAAGCCTGCTTCTCCCTCTCCCTCTGCCCCTCCCCACCCCGCTTGTGATCTCTCTGTGTCAAATAAATAAATAAAATCTTTAAAAAAATCATAGAGAGTTTTACATTTTCAAGCTAAAAATGTACATTTTCGTGTCTAACAAATTAAAATGGACACTTAGTGTATGAAGTTATTGAAAAATATGGGTAAGTGCTGAACCTTTTACTTTCTAACTCCAATTTCCAGTAAAATTGGAAAATATTTTATAAGACAAATATTCCTTCAAGTAAAATATGCTAGTAAATAAAATGTGGCAAATTAGAATCTAACCAATAAAATTAAGTCAACAACCATCAACCACGAAGGTTTTCTATTCCTACAATAAGCCCAAACATTAATAAAACAAAGAATATTTTAAGTCATAAATTTCTAGAAATTCTACATGATTAAATAACATTTGGTCCAGAATCATAACAAATTTAATACCACTAACAAAAAAGGGAAGATTTTAAATTACAATCTATGAAGGTATGTAGATAAACTTTACTCAGGTTTGTGCATTTCCTTTCCAGTTAGACATCTAGATAAAATTTTCAGGGTTGAGAGTCTTGAACAATGGTAGAAAAAAAATTTTTTTATTTCTACAGTGATGTTTATTAACATCAATTTTTTTACTGCCCTCTAGTGGCAGAGAGTCAGTCACTGTATGAAGATCAAAGCCTATAATTAGGAAGACACATGGGGGCTATAAAAAGATCTTGAAAAACAGAACAGTAAAATTTTACACCATATGTCACACTTCTTTTCTGGAGATTAATTATTAAACAAAAGAAAACTGTATATATGAAAGTCAAATTCTATTTCCTAAAAAAATTGTAAGAATTACATGAGCAGCATGAATAAAGTCACAACACTGTGCATCAACCATTAAGCACAGTCAGCTGGTCAAAAAAGGAAAAAAATCAATTTTTTCTATATAACATTAGCGAATACTTGACCAATTCTTTAATTCTACTGGACTGGCTATTTTTAGACCTTAGAAGTGACCTTACAAAAGTTACTTTTAATGTTCTCTAAAATGTTAAATTCTAAACAAATTGAAGTGTGAAGAAAATTCCACGGAACCAAGTAAACTAAATTAATATTCAGATCTGTGCATGAAAGACATTTTACAAAGTAGATTTTAGGCAACAGTTATACCATGTATAAAATTTACAATTGGTAGGCTATAAAAGCATATATAATTTTAAACTAAGTTAACTTTTGTTTTCTACCAAATTAGCCCTCTCCAAGTATCTGCATCATTTTTATTATTTTGCTTTATTTTTCAATATTCATTTTCCATAATCAGAAATAGTGGTATTTTTAGGACACAAAACGCTTACTTATGATTATTAAAATAGCTACTGAAAATAAAGTATTAGATGAACTGTGATCTTCTGTATCGCAGATATAAAATCTGCAAATAGCTTTCCTGTATTAAAAAAAGTGTCATCTTGGAAATGTATGTAGTTTATTCACATGACTTGTCTTAGAGGAAAACTGTAGAATGCAAGAGAGAAGTAACCCAAAAGAAAGAAAAAAACTTCTAACCCTTGACGGAAAAGCTGCAGGAGGATGGATACCAGAGGCAGGAAGGACAGGCCCTGTGCATATCCCTTCTTCTCAGTTTCTCACCTTCAGGAGCCCTAGGATCATGGGAAATAAACTGTGTGCTTGATGATTTTTGTTTATTTGTTTGTTTTTACACAATGTAAACAGTGCCTGCAAACCCCGGCCACCAGGCCCTTCTTTCTAGGGATTTCAATAAAAGTTTAAGGCTGGTTGTGTCAAAACGTGGAAGAAAAGTGTCTTCACACTTTCTTCTGAGCCCAAACGTGAAAACCATCAGGAGGTCCACGAGGCGCTTTCTACATGGGAGGTGGCACAATCTTGAACAGCTATCTAGTCATTTCAAAGGTTCAAGTGTAAAGTGCTTAAAGATTTTCATCAAATGGAAAATTCTGAATGAAAAAGAACATTTTAAAAGCACTACCTGGAGCAATTCTAGCAATAAATACAGCAGACAAGGACACGAATAAAAAAAATTTTTAAAGAATATTAACCATGGCACAATCCTTGAAATTAATATTTCAAGTAAAAAATATCTCACAGAAAGATCTGTCTCGTTCCCATTGCACTATAGACAGCAGCTGTCCTCTGGTGTGGAGAACCTTCTGAACCGTTCGACACAGACGCATTCCAATTGAGTTCCAATATATGTTCAGAAACGGAGCAAGACTGCTTTCAAAAACCAGATTATTTTTTGGATGCAAGTTTTCTAAGAAGTTTGCCAGAATTAAGAAATCAGGATAATATATCTCTATAGCAATAATCTAATTACAATTAGTCTTTGAGAAGAAAGAGCAGAAAGAAATCAGTCGCCAATCGAATCCAGAGAGCAAAGAGGGACTAATGACAGGAAATGAGCAATGAGTAGCTGAAAGACCAGAGACGCATCAAGGACAATTTTGCTCTCTTTACACAAATTTTGGCAAAATAATTTCAACCCTACGTTCACTTTCTAAGATTCAGCATGTATCAAATTTAAAAAGGCTTTAAGAGTAATGAAGAAAAACGAGTGCTCAGACTATCATGTAAATGGGTTCACTGAGCTAACATTCGGTGTTATCTCATAATCAGAAACATAAAAAAGTATATAAACATAGTAAGTGTTACTAATATCTTTGCCACCAAATCTTACGCTAATTAAACACATAAACTGCTAAATGTGATAGGTGAAGAAATGTGGCTTTAGAAATGGCGTCCATCTGAAACAGCTTGAACTTTCAGGAGACATTTGTAACTTTTCTGAAGATTTGAGCAGGTGTCCGGGCCACTGTCAGTAATGACCTACTGGGAGCCAACTGGAAACTTGTCCGCCAGCTTCTCCTATCAGCAGTATGCTCTTGTAACACTTAAAACTTCTGATCTTCCAGGGGCGCCTGGGTGGCTCAGTTGGTTAAGCGACTGCCTTCGGCTCAGGTCATGATCCTGGAGTCCCGGGATCGAGTCCCGCATCGGGCTCCCTGCTCAGCAGGGAGTCTGCTTCTCCCTCTGACCCTCCCCCCTCTCATGCTCGCTCTACCTCATTCTCTCAAATAAATAAATAAAATCTTTAAAAAAAAAAAAATCTGATCTTCCAGACTACACACTCCGTCCTGAGAAGTGTGGTTCAGCTTCCCTGTCAGATCCAACAGTTCACTTCTGCAGTTGATAACGGGGTTACTTAAGGAAGGGAGTACATTCGGAGGATTAAATCAGCACAATAAAAACTTAAGAAATTAAATACATGCGTGCATTGCACGTAGTTTCAAAAACTTAAAAAAAAATACAATGGGCAGCTGAAATTTGATGCTTAATTTTAATACCACCCTTTGCTTTAAAAATTAACATTTTCTAATTCTTAAAAAAATTTTTTCACGTTAAAAACAAAACATTCTTCCAGCATCAAGGAAATCCACAAGCCAGTCTTAAAAACTTTATTTCTTCACCAGTTCTTTTCTCCTCACCAAGCAAACAGTTCAACTTAAAACCATGCACACGAACCACTGCCACGTCATCTGTTTTTACCAACAGGTGACTGAAAAAAGAAACCTGTTTTCTAAATTTGAAAATAGGGGGAAAAAATAAAGGTTTGGTAAAGACTAAAGTGGCTTTACATAAATGTATTCATTTTAAACACCCGCTAAAAATCTCTGTGGTGTTCAGCTATTAGATGAGGCTTCACTTAATCAAGTGTACGTCACTTTGGAATGAGTCAAGTAATACCACCAAGGACAGAGTTGGGAATGGTAAATGCCATTTTTAGAAAGCAAAGAGGTTCCACCTAGGGCTTCCTCACAAAATCCAGTCTAAGTAATTTACACGAAATAGTACCATCCCATGTATTCCACTGAAGCTGGAATATATTCAAACGGACAGGAACATGGAGCACAAATTATGAATAGGACAGTACCTACAAAAATTGAATTCTCTTTTGGAATCCAATTATCATAGTCACATGAGGGATACTGAATTATTATTTATCTAATAAAGATGGACATGGACATATCCGAGTGCTTGTTCAGTAGAGACGATATTAAAGCCATCTGTGACTACAGAAAGGTAAAATGTCTGATGAATTAGTCAGTGAAGATAAAATCCCTGAGTGTGGGCTTGCTACTACTTGTCATTTACATAAGTTAAATTTATGAAGAGAAAAAAGAAGTATGCATATGTATGTATGAAGAGATGTTAGGGTTTCTAATGATACAAGCCACTGAAGTACCCATCTTGTAAGAACTGCAAAATACTTTCTGCGTTTCCTCTGATGCTATGGCATTTCAGTCGAATGTTAAATATATAAAAACATATCCTCTATCATAAATGTGATTTGTTCTCTGAAGCTTCTGTCTAGTAATTTTATAGAATATTTAAACTTTCATAAAACTAGAGCAAAAAAAGGGACCAGTTTTAAATACATAATATACGTAAGTTGTAGACATACCCATTCTCCATCCCTTTGTCCAGGGCTCTGAATTTACTTACATTGAAAAATCACTGATATATTTTTAAAAGAATAGAATTTTCCAATAACTAACTTTCTTTTTTTTTATTTTTTTATTGTTATGTTAATCCCCATACATTACATCATTAGTTTTAGATATAGTGTTCCATGATTCATTGTTTGTGCATAACACCCAGTGCTCCATGCAGAACGTGCCCTCCTCAATACCCATCACCAGGCTAACCCATCCTCCCACCCCCTCCCCTCTAGAACCCTCAGT
Source organism: Halichoerus grypus (assembly GCF_964656455.1). Taxonomy (NCBI): domain Eukaryota; kingdom Metazoa; phylum Chordata; class Mammalia; order Carnivora; family Phocidae; genus Halichoerus; species Halichoerus grypus. The sequence goes on from NC_135714.1 coordinate 194,772,653, forward strand.
TTGTTTTTCAGAGTCCATCGTCTCTCATGGTTCTTCTCCCCCTCCGATTTCCCCCCCTTCATTCTTCCCCTCCTGCTACATTCTTCTTCTTCTTTTTTTCTTTCTTAACATATATTGCATTATTTGTTTCAGAGGTACAGATCTGAGATTCAACAGTCTTGCACAATTCACAGCGCTTACCAGAACACATACCCTCCCCAGTGTCCATCACCCAGTCACCCCATCCCTCCCACCCCACCCCCCACTCCAGCAACCCTCAGTTTGTCCAATAACTAACTTTCAAATAAGATGGTAACTGAAGGGATGCCTGGGTGGCTCAGTCAGTTAAGCATCTGCCTTCGGCTCAGGTCATGATCCCAGGGGCCTGGGACTGAGTCCCACATCAGGCTCTCTGCTTCTCCCTCTCCTAGAAACAACTGAAATGGCTAATGGGTATAAAGCCAGGAGACGACAATCTAGCACTGAAGGAGCCCATCACATGACAAAACCTGTCGTGGTACCTCAGCTAGTTCCATGGTAGCTGCGACCACTTGGAAGATTCTTCCAATGAATTTGCACTGCCCATCCTGAGAAACCTCTGCAGAGTCAGAGGACTCATATAGGGGAAATCCTGATGAAACGTGGCTCACGTCACCACCAGTGAAGAGCTGAGGTGTATAGATGGGGTAGGTCTAGGAAAAATGGAACAACATGACTTGCAACCCATTTTACTCATGAGGGCCAACAGTACAAAGAAGCAGCTGCAGTGGGAAGGTTAAATGTAAAGCTGGAGGCACACATAAACCAGGGAAGTTCAATTAAAAAGAAAGCAGGGGATACAGTATTAATATCAGATAAGGTAATAATCTGATATAAAAAAAGCATTAATTTGGATTAAAAGGATCTATTAAGGCTGCAACCTACAATGAAGATAATAGTAGGCACAAACTATAGCAAATAAAGCAGAAAGTAAGAAACTCATTAAAAAATGAACAGAAACAAAACTGTAGTGGAAGACTTTAAAAATTTAACAGGTTTTTTAAATATATGAAAAAGCTAACAGACTTCAAAAGAATATTCTGGATTTCAATCAGTGATTCTCAACCAGGGACAGTCCCACCTGCCTGAGAATGGTTGGGAAGATGGTGTGGGGAGGGGTAGCCACAAATCTGTTTGGTGTCTATGGACAAGAGCTAAGAACCCTAGGTTATCTTACAACACAAGGGACAGTTCCTCAAATAGAAGACTTGCCTCATCCACAATGCTGAACAGCACCCCAGTGGAATTATGCTCAGTCATCTAAATAATTAATAAATTTGAATTTGCTTTAGTAGATACAGAGCAAATGTTGATACTTACAAATAAAGAATACACCTTTTAAGAAGTACGATCATTCATGGGGTGCCTGGGTGGCTCAGTCAGTTAAACATCCAACTCTTGATTTTGGCTCAGGTCATGACTTCAGGATCGTGAGACCAACCCCTCCGTCAGGCTCCATGCTGGGTGTGGGACCTGCTTAAGATTCTCTCTCCCTCTCCCCTTACCCCTCCCCCTGCCCTCTCTCCTTTTCAAAAAAAAAAAAATACAATCATTCATAAAAACATACCATATATTATATAAAAGGTCTTCAAGTTGTGATATCTGTAATTCTGGGAATAAGAAAAGCCATTCTAAGAGTTGTGCATGCCTGAATAGCTTCAAAGGAGTCAATTTCAGGCCCTGATATTGATTTGCCTGAAGATGCAGGTGCAGAAGAAATTTTACTTTCTTATCTACACTCAAAAAAAGAAAGACAACTATCCAAAACCGTACCATGGGGCAATACCCCAATATATACTATAGAGCAGCAAACTGAAGAGCAATGAACAATTAAAGTGTACCCCAATAAAACAAAGCACTACACACACTTAATACCCCATTTCAATAGGAGATACATTTCCAAAAGAATTTTATTTTTATGGTCAATCATTTTTTTTAATCAAATATGCATATTTGGTTTTGGATCAAGTGTGTACTGATTATATTAAAAACTGAAAGCAGAAATTTTGTTTCTAGTTCTTAGAATCTTGTGCCATAGAAAACAACTTTAATTCAAATTTTTATTTACATATGGCTGCAAATAAAGGACTTTCAAGAATAAATAATATTATTTAGTAAATAAAAGTAAATTGCATTAAAATAAAATATTCTTGGGAAAGTGGAATGAAAATGTGTCTCAAAGAAAACATAAAATAGTTTAAGTAACCAACTGTCAGTTTCTTAATTTATTTGTAAATAAATGATGGTGAGCATGAAATTGTTAGAGGACATTTATCGTTTATTATTAGTAATGCACATTTAAAACTGTGATGTAAACAGTTTTATTCAAAATATCAATATTTGTCACACATGGAAATTAATCCTTTGCAACTGTTCTTACTTGTGATGAAAACATTAGATTTTAGCTAAAAAATGTGTGAGGGGGTATTTAGTTTTTCAAAATTCTTTTAGTGAGAATGTAAGCCAAAAGTTTGAAGACCACTGTAAAAAATGCAAAGAAAATCTCAACTGATCTTTTAAAAGCTAACATTCTCCAAGTCACGTTATCTGATTTCAATGGCCTACAAAAAAACCTAGAAAAATAAAATCTGCAGTCACAAAATGTATGTAGAATATTGATTTAAAAAAGAACACCTACACATGGAATGGGGACAAAGCTGTACTCGCCAACATATTAACAGCCACAATTATGTCCAAGGAAAACAAGCAAAGGGGAATCAATTAGATTGAGCAGAGGTTACTAATTAGAAAAGAGAGAAAAGAAAACAATTATAAATTATGGGAGGTAAGATTTGAAAAAAAAAAATGTAACAGAGACCTACTGCTAGTCTAATCAGGAAAAAACCCCATGAAAACATAAATATAAAAACTTCAGGATAAGAAAAAGGCAGTTACAATTATATTTAGGCAGAATAATATAAAAAACTCAAGGTTCTAGAAAGAATGGAGGTCTTAGCCTCTATAATTTATGCACAAGGCAAAAAATCCCTCGAAATTTCTACAATTAAAGAATTCACTCAAGAAAACCAGCCCCCACCCCAACCTGGGTATCTTTAGTAATTAAAATAAACTACTCTTAACTTCTAGGTAAAGTTTAATTGGAAATAATGATAGGAGGAGTCCAGATAGCTGTGTTCCACTAAAATGAAATTTGACTATCTTAATCATGTCTGGTTGTAAATAATGATTTAATGAAGTTTAAAAATAAAAGTGGACTTCTGAATATAATTTTTAAGAAACTGGGGGAATAAGGGGCATCTGGATGGCTCAGTCAGTTAAGCGTCTGCCTTCAGCTCAGGTCAAGATCCTGGGGTCCTGGGATCGAGCCCCCACATCGGCCTCCCTGCTCAGCGGGGAGCCTGCTTCTCCCTCTTCCTCTGCCCCTCCCCCCTCACTCATGCTCTCTTGCTCATCCACTCTCAAATAAATAAACAAAATCTTTAAGAAAATAAAGAAAATAGGATGCACTGTGATATAAGAAATATTGCTTAAATGATCTATTCATCTATGATTATCTCAATATCATTTTTATTTCTTAAGTACTTATTTTTATAAGTAACCTACTTTATTTATAATAATAGACATACAAAAGTAACAATATATTTATTTTTATATCTATGAGAAAGCTCATCCAATAGAGACAACATACAGTGGCATATTTGCTCTCCTAACAGCAGAAGGCCACTTTAAAATGTTTTTACATAGTCTGAATGTTCTTGCATTACTCCCATTACAGACAAGTTTTTATTATACTAAGGATAATTAAGCATGTTTTAGATTATCTTTATTTTCCTCCCACTGGCTGTCCAGCTTTTGGTCATTTCACTGCTCATTAAAATTTCCACAAGAAAATGGTCAGTGAAACAAACCCAAATAAAATTCAAGGCAAATATAATCCTATTCTTATTGACAGATATGGCAAATTCTGTTACTGGAGGATTTCTACACCAGAAGAACAAGACCAATCTTCATTTACGTTACTTAAAATATTGCTCCAAATCTCACTTATTTAAAAGCTGTAATTCTTTTATTCAAACGGAAAAGTTTCAGGGCTTTGCAACCAAATGTGCAACTTACCTGGAGTAGGTTATGGGGAGTTTTGCTTTGAGGGTAGTTCTCTAAGGACCTGCAAAGCTTCAAAAGATCTCAGACCTGACCCACTCTCGTGGTGAAGAGTTTTGTGAGCCCCTGCATAATGGATATACACCAGAGCAAATCTCTAATGGCAAACTCTCACCTGGTGTTTGCAGAAGCTCCAAAGCATGGTAGTGTTAACCAATGTATTTTATTCTCACTTCTGGCAAAGATTAACCAAAGACCCTTTCAATTTCCTAGACGCTTTCTCCTCTTTGCAGTCATTAAGGTTTGCTGTTCCCTTTCCTTTCCCCACATTGAAATTATCTATATACATCTTCTTTTGTAGTATACTACAGGAAGTGGTAAGGTTGAAGTCCAAATATTTAACCAAAGGAGCCATGTTCCTGGCATTCAGGACTGAGAATGAATATTATAGAATTGTGTTTTTTTTTTCTTTCTTCTTCTTTTCTTTTTTTTAGAATTGTTCTTCTTACCTTATACTCTGGCTTAAACAAGATTTTGCGGGTTATCCTGTGAAACTTTAGGTATTGTGAGGAAATAGTTTCCGAGTTGCAAGCACAGTTTTAAAATAGAGATTTAAATAAATTAGGGGTTGCCTTCATCTGTTTAAGTAGTGTTTAATTATCAAATTTATAGCACAGCATTTATATATTATTCTTACTGGTGAATAAATAAGTCACTTAGGACAATATAGCCAGATAAATGACTTTAGGGGCCCAGCATGAAACTAGTTCCAATAGTATATAAAAAACTTCCATACTTTTTAATGATGACCTTACCCGAGGGATAAGTTAGTATTCACAGCCACTTGAGGTTCTTTCCAACTCTACAATTCTATTACTCATTTCTAAAAATGGCCCAGTCCCAGCTGGATATTTTGTAATTAAAAAATTCAAATTTATAGGAACTCTTCCAAATGTCCAGGGATATCTGACACAACAGAAGAAAAAAAAAACCATGATTAAAATCACTCCTTTATATTTAATATATAGCAGGATTTTACATATATATTACACAGATAGAAAGATAGCTATTTTATTTTCTCTAAGGCCGGTGCCATTATTTTAACAAAACACTGGTCCAAGGGAGAGAATACTAGGTAAGAATACAGAACTGGCTTCTGGTTCGCTTTCCACCAATACCTACAGATGTCCACAGTCAAATTTCTTAAACTCTCTGGGTCTTGATTTTCTCATGATCTTGGTAAGTCTTTCACTATCTAGAGTTACATAATTCTTTTGAACTGTAACACATGAAATATGAATTAGGTGAATAGAAAACGTGGCAATCAAGGCTTTAATTTTATTTTACCACTGTAAAATTATGAAATTGGGGCATATGGTAGCAGAGCTTAATACTAAACAAAACAGATAAAAATCTCAGCTTGTTTCTTTATTCTAGTTTTAAGAATTCATTTATGCAGAAACTCAGATGCTTATCCATATTCAAGAATAAAAATTATAGAAACAATGCTTCCATTGGAGATTTGTACAAATAAACACAAACTTTAAAAAAAAAATCACTTGCTGACTCTTCTGGTTAAAAGAAATCCCCAAATCATCATCATTGATTTACAGATCTTTGCTTTAAATCACTTATTTTAAATATCCACATTGAGATTAGTTTTTCCCCCAAACTAATTGGCCAGTAGCTTAAAACATAGATAAATTAGTGACTATTATTACTGGAAACAAAAAAGAGATAATGTTAATATGCTAATTATAACACACACACACACACACACACACACACACACACGAGATTTTGTTTATTTTCAATTTACTTAAAGACTCCTGGGAAATAATTAAAGAACTTGTGGCTACAAAGCCTAATAGAGGACTGAAGGGTAACTTAATAAAATTAATACATCAAATTGGGTTATTTATTCCTAAACAAACCAACATAACTGAAAAAGGAGATGTAAGAAAAAAAATAAAAAAGGAATGAGTTGTTATCATTATCAGGAAAATTTCCATGTAGGCATAGGGAAAGAGCACAGTTCTGGTTTATGATAATGTACACTTGAAAAGAGGGGTGTTACACGTCAGTTTAAATTAAAGTACAATAAAAGAATTTCAGAGCTGAAAGAATCTCTGAGATCTTCTATTCCAAACCAATCGTTTTTAAAGGTCTTTTGAGTCATTATTTGGGATTTTGTTATCCAACCCAAGTTAGGCAGTGGGCAGCAGGGCACAGACTAGAACCCACATCTCTGACATCCAGTGAGGTAAACCTTGTCCTTACACTCCATGGCCCATGTGAGGAGAGATCTGACCACTGTCAAATATACTGGGGATCTTAATACTATAAGGAAAACAAGTTAACAAAGTAACTTGGTTCTGAACAAAGTGTGAGAAACTAGGTTTTTAATAAAATAAATGACGGTGATATATTTTTATGCCTTTTATTTGTTGCCTCTGAGCTCTGAAACATTTTAAACTGGCAAACGTTTTTTTATTTTGTAATACTGTTAATAGTATTAGAAATTTAAGTTTTGTATGTCAGATCATCACTCCTTCCTCTTTTTCCCATGCGACCTGAGGAACTCATGAGGTGAGACCTGGCTGTCCCTGACTTCCTTTGACAGGAGTGTACCTCAAGTTCATTTCAAGGAAGATGGTGTCAATTCCCACAACGGAGGACGTAAACTGAGTGACAGAGTGAGGAAGGAGTACCCAACCCAAATCTTCCCAGGCCAGTCATTTTTGGAATATCCTCCATAGAAAAATATTCTGCAATAAGATTCAGATACACTTTCATATGGCAAAATATACTTGTTAGAAAACCTGTCAAATATTTGTTTAAAATTTATATTATTTTATAAAATTAATTGCAGTTGTAAATGGCATGTAGACAAGAAAGACAGGGAAAGGTGTGTAATTTAAAACCTATCGCTCTCCCCCAACCAGCTTCTGGGCTGACATTAAGTTGTGGGTGGGCAAGTCACACCTGGGGAAAACATGCATGTACTTCAGAAATGTGGAAATGTAGTAAAAATATCCCACCAGTTGAAGAGAAAGCTGAGTGATGACCCAACAACATAAGTAGATATGCTTTCATGTCTAAATGAGAAATCTCAGAGGTGAACCCCATTGATAAACACCGCAAAACATCTGATTGGTAGAGAAGTTCCTGATTCAGAACCCCTTCTTATTCTCCACTCTTCACCTCCCCAAAGAGGCAGAGACCACTCTAACACTCTAAGATTGGATATTTACAGGGAGTGTGTTCACAGAGAGGGGGTAAAGCCATATTCCATAGTGTTCTACTTTATACAGATACTCGGCAGGGCTGACCTGCCAGAATTACAAGCCAGGTATAGTGTGAGCCCCGAGGCTCTTCCCTTGTCTCAGCCTTCTAGCCCACTACCCTGAAAGGGTCTTTCCCATCTAATTAACCAACAGCCGCTCCTAGGAAAGGATCTCATCCATCACTCCTTGGGAATATAACACTTTAGACTTCAGTGTATCATTTATTGTCTTGAAAGATGATGATAAACCTCTTGAAATTCCTGACCTAGATATCTATTCATTCTCACAGAGAACTATTTCAAGCATTTATTAAAATATGGTTGATATTTTAAAACAATTTCCTGGTACGTATGGGTATTTCAATTTTGTAACTTAAATGGAAAGCCAAGGGTAATTTTTTTGAATAAATTACAAATAAGCTTTGTTGATAATCATAAAGTTCATTTATTATACCACTTATTTTTTTCATTAAAAAATAGTTCATAAGTTTAAAACACAAAGGGAAATTGGGAGGCACAAGACCATACTCACATAATGTTTATTATAACTAATAACCAGCATACACTATAAAGCTAAATTTACAACTAGAAAGTTTATAATTATATTTTCTGAGTGCCAGATCTGTAGTGAGACAGTCTAATAGTTTTTTGTTTCTTCTTAGATTTTCAAATTCTCAAAACAAACAAGAAGCATAAAAACTAAATTTTCAGTTCCCCTATGACTGAACAGCAAACAATATTCTATGGTTCTCTTACTAGTTACCCATAATGTGAGACTCAGGAGAAAAGAAGCATACGCCAGTTTTGGCAAATAAAATATCTTTTTTTTTTTTAAAGATTTTATTTATTTTGAGAGGGGATGACAGGCAGAGGGAGAGAGAATCTCAAGCAGACTCTATGCTGGGCACGAGCCCTATGCAGGACTCAATTTCACCACCCTGAGATCATGAGCTGAGTCGAAATCAAGAGCTGGATGCTTAACCAACTGGGCTACCCAGGTGCCCTGGCAGATAAAATATCTTTTTTTTAAAAGAGTAACAGTATGAGGGTATGAATGCTCAATTCTAACTTATCTAAACCCCCTAAGAAATGAGGAAGCAAAAAACTGAGGCCAGCAAAGAAAGTCATTTTTTACTTCTTCTATGCTACTTTCTATCCCTCTGCAGTACGTTGAATAGGGTCTCTCCAAAATGCCTGTCCACCCAGAACCTCAGAATGCAACCATATTTGGAAATTAGGCCTCTGCGGACATAGTTAGTTAAGATGAAGTCTTACTGCATTAGGGTGGGCCCTAAATCCACCAAGGACTGGTGTCCTTGTAAGATGAATAAATAACAAAGTGAGGAGAGGACATAAGGGGACAGAGGGAAGACGGCCCTGTGAAGACAGAAGCAGAAATGGGAGTGATTCAGCCACTGGCCAAACAATGCCTGGGCCACCAGAAGCAGGAAAAGGCAAGGAAGGCTCTCCCCTCCAGCCTCAAGGTCAAGCATGGCGGGCTGTGCTTGACCTGTGACTTTGGACTTCTAGCCTCCAGGATTGTGAGAGGATACATTTCTGTTGTTGTAAGCTACCCTGTTTATAATAATTTGTTAAAGTAGCCCTAGGGAACCATACATCCTCAAATGCCTAAGAAACCAGCCAATGAAGCAGTACATCTTTCTTGGGCCAGTACAGGGCCTTGTTTTTTGTTTTCATCTACTCTTTGGTGATTTACCCTAAAATGGGAACTTAGTCATCAGCCTAACAGTCTAGTACTATCACTCAAATGGTATTACATTTTGGCTTCAACTTCCAGTAATGATTTAGCTTGGTCTATGTTTAATAAAGTTTGATATAGAAATGAGATCTGGATCCACCTCTGTTTCTATAAGAAATAGAACAGAACATTCTCAATAAAAATTTAAAAACAAAAACCATTTTATTTTTACAAGAAACTGGTCAATATGTATTAATGTGTTATAAGCACTATGGGGTTATAAAAGAACTATTGTTTTGTTTACTTTCCTACTATGCGGTATACTTATTAGTGAATTTCTTCTATCTTATATTAATTAAGCACTGATGCCAAACACATAGTAAGTACTCAATAAGTATTTCTTAAATTAGAGTGAATACTCTAAGAGTACACTACTATTATAAATACCTGGGGACAGTGATTTCCAATTCCCTAATGCTTTAATAAGACATTTATCTGCCCCCAAAACATTTTAGTGTTTTATTTTACTAGTTTGTATAAAACCACCACAAACATTTGTTTTACTATGAGCAACCTCTTTCCTTAAGAAAGACTTAACTATTAGAAGATAACTTTAATGGGTTATGGAGATATTTTACTCAACTCTCCTAAGAGTTTTTAATCAATATCCCCCTCCCCATTCCCCACCCAAAAAAATGTCAAAAGCACTACAAAGAAATTCCATCTCTAAAATATACCAAGGAAAGTTCAGAGACTAAAAACCAAGTAAATTCAGGGAGTAAGTATTAAAAGAATGCACATGCTTAGGCAGATAACTGGGGGAGGTGTATATTCAAAAAGCTTCGAATCAACAAACAAAAAATACAAATATATTAATCTTACCTATATACAAAATGACATTAAATGATTATAAAAGTAGTAAGATTATTAAATAAAAACAGAATTATGGTTCTCTCACAGAATCCATCTAAAACATATTATTTCTTTGAAATAATCTCTCTATAGCATGAAAAGCCTAAAGGCTTTTATTCTGTCATTTTATAACTTTTAAAACTCTAATTCAATATCATGTAGAACTACTCGTTACTGCCGTATTCAGCGTAAGCCTGGTTCATATTTTAGTACTTTTAACTCATTTTGAGACTAAATTTATTGTAAAATTTCCTTTAAAAAGTTTTAAATCTGGCAAGTGTAGTAATATCAGGACTCCTTTGAATCACAGATGAATATTTTATATTTTATGAAACTCATTATTTCATGAGTACAGTATTTCTACCTTTTATCCTTTCAACTGTGAGGAAAACATCTCTAAATCTAAAGGTTAATGATTTGCTGACAATTACAAATGTTTATAAAAGAGTGGCAATTTCTTGGTCTATTTAAGAACATTTATTCCTTAATATTTTATTAATCACAGTAAGAGCCTCTGTTACATTTAATGAATAGCACTTTTTTCAGGAAAAGACTTACACCAATAAGAGATACTTGGGCTAACGTACTCCACCAATTGCAATTCAACTAAAGTACAGCAATACGCTGGCAACAGATGCAATGACTAATATTGTGAGCAGAATTCAGACAATAGTGTGTTACCTCGCAGTTTCTGCAAAGGCTTCATCCAATAATGTTCTTTATGTGACATCTCATTTCAAGGTGGTTTCACAGAATCAGACAGAATAACACCATGAATTTCTTTCCTTTTGCTTTTAAATGACAAAATGACAAACCCGTTTTTTTGTTTTTTTTTTTAATTCACAAGACAATGGTTTTCATATAGAGCTAGGAACCCTTAAAAATTTCATCACTGTTTTTTCCAACTACTACAAAAATACCAAGTAAATGTAAGTGGTCCTTTTCCAGCCAGACAAAAGTAATTTTAACTGCGTGTTTGTAACTTCTCAAGAACGTGGACTAAAAGACAGACGTGAAGGTTAGGCAGTCACTCAACAAGCTTCTCTGCTCAGACAAAGGTGTTCTGAGTATATGTGTTCTGGGAAAGGAGGGGCTGCTGCAAAGTAAAACAGCAAACTGACAAAACCCCAAACAGAAGACATAGTCTCTAACCGTGAGTTTCCATCCAAAGAAAGCAATGGAATAAATACCTTAACCAATTATATCAGGACGTGAAGGCAACCGACTGAGAGCCCAGGGGAGGCTGTAGTGAGTACGTAAGACATGAGGTAGTTTGCTATCCTTTGTTGGAAAAAATGATTGAGAAGTTAAGGCTGACAAGGAAGAAAGGAGAAGCTACGTGGGAGAAAATGACCCATACGCCTGACAGCTTAGCATGTTATACTCAGAAGTCACCAAACTTGGCATCAGCGGCGATTTTTAGTCCTGGATCTCACTATCAATAAAGTCACTTAATCTTTTTGCATCTTGATGTCCTCATTCATTCAATTCAACAAGGATTCACTCAGCACCAAGTGCTACCAAGCGCCAGGCAGAGTTCTGGGCTCTGAGGATATCAAATTTAACAGAAGTTCTGTCTTTGTGCAGCTTACACTGATAACCCATAAAACGGAAGAAATTTAAGAGAAAGCCATGAATTGAAAATGCTGCTAGGAAAAATCCATTGCTGGTTTCTCTCAGCCACCTTCCTTTTGTCATTCAGTGACATGAGAGATCTTCCCCCAAACACATTCTATCACTGTGCTCTATACCAAATCCCCTGTGGACTCCGGATGGACACCTGAATCCTTTCATCTGAGATTCAAGGTCTTCCATGTCCTGACTTCCACCGACTTTTTTAGCCTCATCTTCCAAAATTCTCTTCCATGAACTTCATGCTCCAAGTAGATTGATATTTTTTCAAATATACTTCTCACATTCCAACTTCTGCAACTTTGCTCATGGGCTTCCCTCTGCCTAGAATGCCTCCTCTCTGTCACCTGTCCATAATCCTACCCCTTCTTCCATCTGGGCTCGGTATTTTCTTGATATGGTGCTATGAGTTTGGCGCTACTTTCTGAGTAGGAGAGAGAGAAGATCCCTGAGAAAGATAATTTGTCTTTTTGGATTGAAGAGGAAAGTTAAAGGCAGCGAAACTAATGAGGAGATATTATAAAACATGACTGTGATTGCATTATAATAGGTAAATCCAAAAAACTTCTGGTTTGTAGAATCACTACTTTATGACTAATGATTGAATATCTATAAATAAATGGAAAGAAACTAGTCTAAATGGACTCAAAATTACATGATTATGAATAGGATGATAAAGAGCATACCAGGTGGCATGTAGTAGGCGTTCAATAAATGTTGACGAAATTCACTTTTTAAAATTCACGAACTGATTTTCCTTACTAAACCAGTAACTTCCTAAAATACGTGATGGTTAAATATTATATATTGATTTCTGATTTTACAGACAGAGGATAAAAACTGCAATATAGTAATCACGACCAAGTACAGTGACTTACGCTCAGTGATTACTGGGTTAAAAAATCTCTTTTTACAGAGAAATCGGGTTCAACGCTAACAATTTCACTAACAATTTCCCTGCATTTAAGGATGAGTTGTGTGTAATAAATAGCACACACAGAAGCAGGTCATAAAAGGTTGTTAGCTTCAGATCTCTTGCTTTATTTGAAAGAAATCAAATGTTACAGAGATAGCGAAACACCACTGTCCCTGCTCCTGTCTTTCTCCCCTTCCCTTCGTCTGTCCTTCCACAGACTGCCGCTCCGTGTGACTGCCCTTTACCCCTCCCAGGCCCACAGCTTCAGTATTTTCCAGTGGGCTTCACTCGCCACCTCAAATGTGTTAGCCTATTGTAAAAGCAGGCTGATTTAGGTGGCTGACATCTATTTTGGCAATGTGAATCAGGCGCTCAGATACTGACATTTGATCAAATTATGACTGACTAAATCATTTTTAAAAAAATGTAACTGAGGAATTCTCCTAAACAGGGCAGATATATATATATATATATATATATATATATAATTATATATACATGTATATATAATTATATATACATATATATAATTATGTATACATAATTTTATTCTTGGTGAATTTAAGAAATAGAGAAATAATTTAATGTAATATACCAAATTTACCTTTATTCCATCTTAAGGTCCTCTGTCCTACGGTCACGATGGTGACCTATTCTCGTATCAGAGCTTGGAACTACTTATCTCTGCTTCAGAGTATTTCTGTTTCCACACTGCAGAGATTAATAAAATCTTCAAGTGGTCTCCTTCCAATGAGATATCTCATTAGAGTTTGAAGTATACCCTAGGAACTCAGAGGTGGATATCTTGGTATTGCTAGTTGACATATTTCTGGAAATGGGGGGTCAGAAAAGAATTTTACAAAATATATACAAGGAGATGTTCTTTTAAATGAAAAGATACTATCAGCTGTCTTTCTCCATGAATATACTTTAAAAATCTTTAATATTGAATTCTACCCATGTTCTTCCTCAGTGGAGGTGGGAAGATACTACACGTTTACAATTCTAATGCCTCCCTCTTGAGAAACTGAGGCATTATTGAAATAAACACTATTAATAAGCATTTTCAGGTGTTTATACTGATATCTGAGCATGAAAGTAAATAACTTTTTTTCAATTTATGAAAGACCTGGCACCTGAATCCCCTATTCCTAACTGGAAGCATAAAAGGAAAGATTGAGCTTAGCTTTCTGTATGAAATGTAATATGCATGAAATTTAAATATACTTTAAAGAAATCAAACATATTATCAGACACTCACAGACCTTAGTAGTTTAAAAAGGTCTCAGAACCATTTAAAATAAACAACTGTACATTAAAATCAACTATAAAGCTTTAGTTTCTAAATTCTGAAATTTTAATTGTTCTGCCCATTAAGGACACCATTGTGGGCTCAGTCTTGAATCTCGACATGTAAAAAGGAGCTCTAATGTAATGCCACTCAACTCTTAAAAATACCAGAATTCACCCAGATGACTATTATTGCCTTCAAAGGGCCATCTCAGGGGTTATCCCCTTTTCTTCTCTTTTGAAAAGGACTCACGGAACATATTTAACTGTCATAAATACGCTCTCTCTGAATATAGATCTAATTTTATGAAATAGCCAAATGTTGGTCAGTTGAGGCCTGGGAAGGAAGTAAACAATCAAACTAGCCAAACTGGTATTTGATCAAAATGAGACATGCCTGTATGACAAGAGCTATTCTTATCTGTGTCTTGCAAATAAACTCAATTTCAAAAGAGGTTTTTCAAAGAAGTTTGGTTAAGGTACTACGACGGGAATATGGGAAGAGTAACAATCTATTTATTTTATTTTATTTTATTTATTTTTTTAAAGATTTTATTTATTTGGCAGAGAGAGAGCGAGAGCAGGAACACAAGCAGGGGGAGTGGGAGAGGGAGAAGCAGGTCTCCTGCGGAGCAGGGATCCTGATGCGGGGCTCGATCCCAGGACCCTGGGATCATGACCTGAGCCGAAGGCAGACGCTTAACGACTGAGCCACCCAGGCGCCCCTAACAATCTATTTATAATGAGGACAACCACCTTCACTTTCAGGACCTCTATTACAACTAAAGGCCAAATTAGCAAGCATACATGGCCCACAGTACATTAGCCACTTCCCTGGAAGCTGGTGAGTAGGGTATCCTTCCCCCAGAGTTCCTCTGCAGGGGATGCTTTCTCTTCTTATTCCTTAGGCAAAGCTGAATTAACAAAAAAAGCCAGTGCAGAGCCCCAAATTCCCTAACCAATGACACCTTCACAAAAAATGCAAATATAACATGCACAGAAGCAGCAGATGTGGCATGTACATAAAAACAAGCTAACCCGGTAGCCCAATATGTAAAAGCTTACTATATATTTTATTGTGCATGTTTTATTACCATTTCAATTTTTTTCCCAATAATTTTAAATCCACTGAAGAAATTTTAAAGAACCTCTACTAGAATCCATAATTTGAAGCCATTGATCTGGTTTATCTCCTTTCACAAGTACAATTCCAACTCAAGCAACTTTCCCAAGGTCACACAACCAGATAATAGTTTAAATGCTAATTTGTTTGACTCCTAAGCAGAAGTTCTTAGCAGACCAAAACTATGAAAAAAACAAGACCACCAATAGATTAGCCTTGGGCACAAAGGAGTAAACACAAATATAATTTATCATTTTGCCAGGTTCAATAAATACCATTTTGATGTGTTAATAGCCTTTAACAGTTAAGGCATTAGCCATCAATTAAATAAACAAACCATTAAATAGGGAACAGAAGTGTCAATAAAGGCATAATCTACTAATTTTCTAATCAATGATGCTAATCATTGCTGGATATTAATCAGGGAGTGGACATTAGCCATAGTATAGATAATCATTTATAATTATGGTTCACTAAAAAAAAAAATTCTAAATGATATTAAAAACAGAGTACAATACTAACCACATATTCACTCAGTAAGTACTTGTTGATAAATTAAATGCTTTGCCTTGAACAAATGGAAATATTTGTAACATTCATTGATTACAACATTTACACAAGGTTAGAAACGGGCATGTTTCTCTTCTACAACAGTAAAGAGAACTTACACATGAAGCAAAGTTAGGACTAAAGTCAAAACAAAACCCAATCTGACTTAAACTGGAGGCAGAATTCAGTCATGAAGGATAGAACTTTGAAATTAGGACCAACCTGTCCTTGTACTTAAGTAAATGAATAACCTTACACAAATTACTTAATCTCTTTAAGCCTCAATTTTCTCATCTATAAAATAGGGAGTAAGAATATTTACTTCATAAACTGCCTACTACATCTTGGGTCTTTTAAAATGCCATAATAATAGTTTCTAATGTAAAAAGCAGACTGGAAGTCAGGGGCTCTGGGGCCCCGTTACTTCGTAAGGGAGGGATGTCCTGTCCTTCTGTCATTCCCAAGGGAGGCAGGAGCTCACCTCAGGTGTGTGCTTTACCTCTAACCAGCAACTTACTTAGCTGTTTTATGCCTCAGTTTCCCCATCTTTAAAATGGAGATTATAAGAGCACTGGCCTCCATGAGTTGTTCTTGAGATAAAATATCTGTACAAAGCGTTTAGCACAGAGACTACCATTTAGTAAACACTTAATAAACGTTGGCTATTATTAGGCCTTGCTTCTCCAGTTTATAAAATGTGTAGTCTGGATTAGGGGATCTTGAGCTTCACTTCGGTTCTGAAAATGTCTAATCCTACTCACTTTCACAGAAGTTAGTAAAACTGGTTTTTAAAATTTGGTGGGTTTTTTTACTCCTAAGGTCAAAGAAGAGGGGGCAAGAGAGCAGAAAGATGGGGTTTCCTTTCCAACACTCCCCATCTATTAACCCTCTGGTGACAAAAACCCTGAAGGTATACTAGTTCTTCCTTCAATTGATCACGTTAAAGAATACATCTTCCCTACATTAGTCACTTAGAAGAGTCTCATTAGATAGGACGTTTGCCAGTTTAAAAAAAAAAATTAGAATCACAGGTATCTTTATTGGTACGCTTAAGTTTCAAATGTATCTCTACATGCAATGTCAGCTTTTTTTTTTTCTTATTCAAATTTAGTGTTATGACTCAATGAGCCCCTGGATCCTTTTAAAAGTCCTTAATTGTGGAAATTAACATTTTGCTTCGCCTGAACACCTAACACCTATTGGAACCCTGCTACCCCAAATTCTCGCCTGACCATAAATGCAAAGAAATGAAGGTATTAAGCCAAAAAGGCTTTTCTAAGAGGCCAAAACTAAGAAAGCTAATAAAAGTAGCTCTGAGAATAGTCTTTGCTCACAAGCTTCCTATTCCTATTTTACGCAAAAATTACAGTAACAACAAAATAACCTTGGCTGTTTAATGACAGGATAATAAGTGAAAGTAGGAGCATGGCAAGAAAGAAAAATGGAAAACCTGTCTTAAAAATTACACCTAGAGCTGCACATGGAATTAACAATTCTTACAAGAAGGAATGTGATATCTGGAACAGGTCTGGAATCACACAATACCACTTTCAGATCACTGTTTACCATTTAAGACCTGTGTAACCTTGAATTAACTTAACCTCTCTTAAGTAACAATTTTCCCATCAGTAAAAGGGAGAAACCCCTTCTAAAAGGGAGGTTGCGAGAGTAAGATGAAGTAAGGGCCCCAAGATGATACACAATGGTAATAATAATATTAAGTATCATTATCTGGTGTCTTGGATTGGGAATAGTTAGCCCTCACCAGCTCCTGGGTAAATTATTGTATTGGGACATGGAACAATAGAACTGGTGTTTGTGATGATGATCTGTACCGAGAAGTTAAACTATAATTAATCTAGTTTGTTCTCTACGTATTCAGCAAACCCTTGTGGAATGACTACTGTTTCCTCAGCATTGCGGTTAGTGCTGGTATGTAAAGATGAACAAGACAGAGCTGTGACCTGAAAGAACTTGTCCCCCTAGTGGGGGAGAGAGAACCTTAAAGAAATGATGAGAGTACAATGTGTTAAGTGCGGTACAGAAACATGCACCAGGTGCTACCGAAGTTTTAGACGCCAGCTCTGCTGAACGCAGTCGGTGAAGGCTTCAGACACAAGATGCCAACAGAAGTTGGCTCTTGAAAGAGCTGTGACAGGGCAAGAAAGGGCCTAAGTAGCATGGACTAAGGGAAAATGTCGAAGCATGGGTGGAGAGGTATGAACCCGCAGGAGAAATGGAGGGATAGGTGGGGTCATGAAAAGTCTGGTGAAACATACTAAAGAATTTGGACTTGATCCGAAAAACATAATGAAGACGTGATGCAGGGCTGTACCAGGGTCAGAGCTGTGAGTCAGAATCACAACTACGATGACAGTTTGGAAGCTGGAGGAAAGAAGAGACAGAGAAGGGAGACCAGGTTTAGGGCTAACAAAAGAATCTAAGGACCAGATGAAAAGAGCCTGAACTTCGCCTGGACAGTGGGAAGAGTAGGGGGAGACTGGGGGGAGTTTGTAATTCCTTTCAAATGCATTTCAATTCAGTATGTTTGTTTTTAAACTAAGAAATCCTTAAAGTACTAAATCCCTGGCGAACCACAAAGTCTGTCTCCTGTCATAACTCTTTTTGGCGATTTTGAGTTCCTTTTAGATTTTACTGTTACATAATTCATAGCAAGATGATAAGGCGATATCTCCGATAAGGTCTGAAATAGTATTCTAGGTATTTTGATAATGGGCCATTTTTTTTCTTTCTTATGATAAGATCTGTACTTCGTTCTGATTAAATATAAGAAAAGAGAAGTCAGTAAAAAGTAAAGCATAAGCTAACCTCCAATCAGTAAGGTCTGACAGCTTTGCCTAGGAAAACAAAAATCTTGTATGCAGCACTTAACTGCTCTAACTAGGGTTTCCAAAAAGGTTAGATCTTGTACTGTTTAATAAAACTCTTCCTATTATTGAACAATACTTGTTCAAATATTGAAGCAGGAATTTCATTTTAATGGAGTTGATAGAAAATGCCTCACGAGGGATGTATTGACCATAAAGTTAAGAAATATAAATTATAAATCTTTTGGTTTTAACTTTTTAAGCAAAGTGATGACTGCAGACAGCAGCAACAGAACTATTAAAAGTTGAATAACCTTCAAGTAAACATACTTAGGCACTTGTTAAAACAAACATTATTCCAAATGCTAAAATTGAGGCTCGCAAGTCTACCCTCTTAATAGCTTAAAAACAGTTTCAAAAGCAGCAGGATAGCAGCTTCTTTGCAAAGAGACTAATCATCATGATTAAAAGATCCTTAAAAGCAAATACAGAATGGTCAGTCCGCCTGATCGCCTTAATTTTTAATGAAGGAATATCTTCAGATATATCAATGTATGAAACAAACGTGGGAAGGAAAATCTCCTGTCATGAAAAAAAAAATAGTTTTACTGTTCACCTTCACTCTGATGATCCACAATTGCAGGCAATAATATTTGAAAACAGAAAAAAAAAAAAGGAAATATGATAAAGCGGTATCAAACAATCTGTCAGTGATAAAACAAGCAGGGTGGCTGTCATAAAGTAGCCAAATGGCTTTTTCCACCTCCATCAAGGTCACTTTACTGATGATGGGCTCAATAAGATGATAATGCATTTAACCACTTTCCTTGCATCTGACTTCGACCTCACAAATCCAAATGGCCTTGTTTAACTACCCTGGCCTTTCAGCATTTCCCTGAACAAAGATAATTAAGGAGATGTACTGCCCCCTACGATCACAGGAACTGAAAGACAAACAAACTTTTAAGAGCACAGCCAGGTGTCTATTCCACTAATGCACAACTTTTAAGCAGGAGGTAAAATGAAATAATGGTTAAATAATTATAAAAGGTTGACAATGTTAAATTTGTTATATACGGTATTGTTTTCTTTAAAAGAAAAAGCATAAAAAGAGTTCCAGGCTACATTTTACAGGTCTCTAGACAGCAGGTCCTCTCTCTCTCTCTCTGCCGGAAATAGTTGGAAGACTATGGAGAAAATGTACCATGCAGAAACTAACATGAAAAAAATTGATGAAAACTCCCAAATGTCATTTTAATTTAAAAAATTTTAGGCTCATATATATGTATATATATAAATAAATAAGCCTGAAGTGTTTTTCCATATTAGTTCTATATTAGTCATTTTGGTATGCTCTCTAATCCATTCTGCCTTGGAAATATACAAAGCAAGATGTTTATGGGAACCAGCATTTAATGTTAAGAGAGGGAAATAACTCTTAAGAGAGAAACTCTTTTTCTTTTAAATACTGTAGTACGTGGTTTCCCAAATCTTACTATTATTTAGATGTGATGTACACTCAAATATCTGTGTGTACTTTTTAATTTTTATTCTTCCCTTGTGAAATGAATTTATCGTCAGTAATATGTATGCCATAAACTATTTCTGGGATACCAAAGAGGTAGTTATTCTCACCCTACAGTAGTAAAAATTAAAAGTAGATATTTCAAAACTTAAATACATAGGATTTGTAACGGAACAGGTAGGTCTGTAACTAAAAATCAACATACACATTTTAAGACAACTGGTTTCTTAAATATTAAAATATGTACCATGTCAAAACTGCTAAAAACATATATAATCAAATAACTGGTACACATCAAATTATTATTCCCTATGGGAAAATTTTTTTTTGACATGTCAGAAAACAACTCATTATCAATACCTAAACTCACACAGGTTAAAAGGCCTTAGATATAATTGAGTATTACAATAACTTTTTATTTAAGATAAACTATTACCAGAGTCATATTATTTTCATTTATTCTATATTATTTATTACTAGAGAAATCTGCAATGCCAATCTGATAAATGTAAATATAATGTCTAATGTAAAATACCTTATTTAAAGAAAGAATTAAGTGTTATTTTGGCTTTAACATATTCCCTATTTGAGGATATAGCATTACTTCAATATGATTATAGCCAAAACAGCACTTAGGATTGATAACTTAACATCCATATTTGTATGCTTGAGACTCTTTCAAATCAATGTGATACAGCAAAATTGTGCTAGGTAATACTCATCTAAAACTGTGGGAACCTGAATGCCCTGGCTCTTCTCTCCTCTTCCTCTAACCTCCCCATCCTTCCCTTCCTTTCTCTCTGCCCGGAAGTTCCAACACCTTTATTTGTGACTGCTCTTGGATTAGTTAAAAATCAGGTCACTGCAAGATCTAACTCTTTAAACACTCTCACAGTTGTGATTTAGGTTTTTAGCCAAAACTATGCAGAAGTTCTGATCTAACTCAGAAGGGTACAGCTTATGTTGATAGTCAACAAACAAACAAACTATGACCTGTATCACTTACTTTTTCACTTGGACATATCACTCGATCTCCTTCATGGTACCAAATTCACAACGTCCAAACATCCTTAAGGAAGAATATCCTATTTCTCAAGAGTTTGGCACGAAAGCACTCACATCCAGGATAAGATGCAGTAACTTCAGCCATACTTTAAACTACCCATCTATGTGGGTACTGCACGTATACATATATATATTTGCACAGAGAATAAGAAATCCATAGTAAAGCAATAATAGTGTAAAATTTAAACTTTTTCAATATGAGGAAAACTTAATAAAAATTACTCATTTAGATAAGGATTTAAAACAAATATAATGTCCTATATTTAGCTTTTACATCTGGATCGTTAGAAAGGTGGTTAAAAATCTTTATTCAAAATTGTCTAAAGTCCAAAAAACAAAATAAATTATAAACATAAAGAGACTGATGTTCCAACGCCCAATCTCTTAATTGCTGATCAGAGCTGAAAATAGATCTTTTTTTCCCCACTAATTGAATGAGTCTTGTTAAATCTTTTGAAATGCACTTTAGAAAATGCAAGAATACAGCTTAGAACAGGTTCTTTAATTTGGGTCATTTTCTGTTACTTGCAGTAGTGACGGGTGCTTAGCAACGCTGTTCTGGTGGCCCTTTTAAGGAAATGAATACCTGGAATACAGCATTTTAATCTATTTTATGGCATTAATTATCAAGATCGCTGTATTTTAGACAGTGCCTCCTTTGCCACTTTCCTACGTTATTAAAGAAAGGAGTCCCGTGATTAATTGAATGTATTATTTCAGATGACAGAAGATCCTGTGCACCCCCTTTTCCAAGTAAGAAAAAAAAATAAGGACATAAAAACTAGTAGTAAATAGAAGTCACAGAGAGGGTTAGTTTAAATGTTTAGACAAGGATCTTCCACTGAAAATCAGGAGTCCATATTAAGTCACTCTTATTTTTCTAAGTCTTCAGGAGGAATTAAATTCTATGATGCCACACATTAGGCCGTTGATATCTGGGAAACGTGATGCGACACAGCCAACATGTAATCAGATTTTATTTGGTACTTAAAGATTTGCAGAAGGTTTTAAATATTGATTTTATGAAAACTTGTACATGAGAAATGTTAACAAGAATATCATTTAAATTACAACCAAGTTATCCACTTTATGTTTATTTTAACATGCCCAAATGATCAACTACCAGGAAGACAAGGAAGCAAGGTAAAATAAAAAGCTACCAAGTAGTTTTTAAGAAATCGAACTGCCATGTTACACTCTGTAAATACGTCCATTCACCTCTTATTGATAATCAGCACAACAGGTTCAAGAAGCTAGTAATTAAAAACATTTGGAACACTCCCTTCTTTCTCTGATCTCAGTTATCATTGTTAGAAGTACAACTCTCCTAACTTTTTCCTCCTGATGACACAATTCATTTTAGATTTCATGTCCTGGACAAGGAAGGTGACACTCTCTCCTATCACCATTCCTGTCTATGTTCACAGCTAATAAGACATCAAGTGACTCCCTCTTTGTCTAGAAGGTACCCTAATTTCAGTCTTTAATGGCCAATTTTTTAAAGTTTTTAACACTCAGCCTCCAAAGATGAGAAAGAAACCAGGTTAACAACCTGAAATCACATTTTTAAAGTTTCAGTGTATCAGTTACTATATAATCAGCATCTCTTTAAATTAAACGTATTTCATATTTGATCTCAAATTTATCACCAAATCGTGCAAATCACAGTCTAAAATGAGTAACACCAAAATTTCACAAGTTTTTTAACCTCTTAAGACAGATGGACATTGTTTGGGGCTTGGGGGTTTTGAAGAATACAGTTGCATTTTAATGCCGGGGAATCCGTTGGGGGAAAAAAAAAATGTGTGGCACAGACAGTGTATCTGCACTAAAATATTCTCCTCCGGAGAGGGAGGCTTACTAAGTTAGCTGTCTTTCTAAAATGCCTTCTCTGGATATTTTCTGTCCTTTCTTAAGGACTACTTTAACAATTAGCACACAGAGGTCTCTGGATGAAGCTCTGAAACATTTAAAACCAGAGAACAAAAGGTTTATTTTAAAAATGAAAACCTTGGCTTGTACAACTCCAGACGTGAATCTGCTTTCAATTACTGAAAGTATTTCCACTTCAGTGGAAAGGGATCAAATCTTCAACTACACCATCTTAAGGCACTGAATTTGATTATATTAGGCTTTCAGAAGACAGAATGACTTTGTGACAGAGGCACACATATAGTGTAGATATCATTTCTGAGATACTCCGGAGAGATAGAGACGCCAGCACGGAAAGGGAGGAAATGGGACTTCTCCTTCTCAGAGCTGCCACAGATCTTTGTTTTATTTTATGGACATACACACATAAGTGGTAAAACATTATTTTTACTTTCACAGACAGTGCGCACGTTCTTCCCAATCATCCCCCCCCCCCCACTCCTTTTCCAGGAGTAACCTGCATGGAGGCACCACGGCAAAGTTGGATTTCTTCTACAGACTCTGCTGTTTAAAACCCTCTCCTGGCAAAAATCACACACTAAGTATTTCGCAAGAGAAAAACCGCTCTTTTAATTAGCACGATTATTTTGTACCTCTTTCCCCATTAAGCAATCAGTATGATGGATTTTAGTTAATGGAACCAAAGGGCTAATTAATTTAAGCTCAACGCCGATTTTAAAACATATCCAAGACAAAAATGATCAAAAATCTCTACTGCTAACATCTGCTCCGAACGAATCCAACAAGATCCACCGCAGAAGTCACAGAATGCAGGGAAAAGACAGCTTTACCTCACGGATTAGGACTGAATACTACCCATTAAAAAAAAAAAAAATCCACCTAATTAAAAATACCGGGAACAAAAGACTCCATTCTCCCCGCGGCTACCTGCACCACTCCGAGTGACGAAGAGTCATCGAGAAAGTTCAGCCTTTACCTCCTCTAAACCCTTAAATTTGGTCCCTCAGGGGTTAAAAAGCCACCTCGTTTCTGATGCTAATGTGGCCTCTGCAGCGATTCTAACCCGCGCCGAGCCTCCTCCCATTCCGACACCACCAGGGAGAAAAGCGGGGCCGCCGCCGTCGCCGTCCCCGAGTGCGGGCGGGCGAGCGAGCGAGCGGGCGAAGGAGCGAGCGACCCCGCCGCGCGAGGAGCCGCGCCGGGAACCGCGCCGGGAACCGCGCGGGGAGTCGCGCTCCGCCCGGCCGCCCAGGCCCCGGCCGCCGCCCCCGCCGCCCCGGCCGCCGCCGCCGCCGCCGCCGCCGCCGCCGCTCACCCACCTTGCCGCGGCGCGCCCTCGCTGTGGCCGTGCGGAGCCGAGCCCGGCGCTGCCAAGTTGCCTCGGTCTGGAGCGTATCATGTTACAGCGCCGGGCTCGGGGCTCCGGCTGCGAGCGGCAGCCAGACATGATAGGCTGAGGCTCCTCTGTTTACACCCGGCCGCGGAGGGGGCGGCGGCGGCGCTTAACCCCTTCGCGCCGGGCCGGCCGCCGCCGCCGCCCCGCCAGTCCTGCGCCCCGCCGCCGCCGCCGTGGCTCGAGGAGGCGGCCCGGGACGGCCGCCGCCTTCTGACCCCTCCTTCCACACAGACACACACACACACACACACACACACAGACACACACACACACAGACACACGCGCGCCGGGGCATTTTAACAGCCGTGCCCCAAACGAAGAGTGCGAAAACTGCACCAAAAACTGGTTACAGGCATGCTTTAAAGCCCCTGATAGGTATTACACACACACACACACACACACACACGCACGCACACACGCCCACAGGCAGGCCATAAAACATCGCTGTTCTCTAATGTGGGTTTGCGGGTTGCTGTAGATTTTTCCAAATCGGTTTTCTCTAGAAGCACTACTTTGCCGTGCTCACAAAAGAACCTCTTTCCCAGCACGTGAATGAATCCCGACCCCCGATCCGCCACCATTCAGGCGTCACCCAGCGGAGCTGTTTACTTAGTCCAGAGGAGACTGGTGGCCACACTCCCCCGGCCTCAGCGAAACTAAGTGCTCTCGCTCGCAGGACGCGCTGCTCGGGAGAGGTGGGTGTCTCGGCGGCGGGAGGGGTCGGGGACCCGGCCTGCAGTCGAGCGCCCGCGGGCCGCGCGCTACTCGCGCGGGTGCCGCTGGCGGACGCGGCGGGGACCCGCTCGGCCCCGCCGGCCCCCCGGGGCTCGCCCACTGCAGTAGGCCGGGGGCCGCGCCGCGCGCCCCTCCTCCGGCTGCGGTTGGGGACCCCCGCGAACGCCCCGGAGGGAGCCAGGCGCGCGCTCCGCGGAGGGAAGACGGTCCCTGGGGCTGGGGGCGGGGGTGTGCTCCAGTGGTCGGGGCGAACTCTCACTGATGTGCCAGGGCTGGACGAGCCTGACCTGGAATAGCTAATGCGCTGTTCTAACTAGCTGTACTTTGAAACGAAAGATACTTCAGTATTGCAGCACTTAACGTTTCTTTAAAAATTGTCCTTTCCCCCTCCCCCCTGCAGATCCACTTTTCTCATGATATTTGTATTGCCTCCAGTCCAACGTCCCTCCTCCTAATTTCTCTTTTTTTCTAGAACATTCCATCCCTCTCAGCTTCTTCCTCCATTAAACTGAGACTTGAATGACTGTGTGTTCGTGAGTTTTGGGATTCAGCGTGCTTTCTTCCCAATTCCTCCTAACCCGTCGAAGTATTTTTTATAAATAAAGAAACAAAGACAACAAGCAGCACTTTACATTACAATATTCATATCAATCAGCACACCTTTATATTATTAGTTGTCATTCCACATTTGAACGAACTGTCTTCTAAATATGGACTTAAACCAAAAAATTAATACCTCAAGAAAGGATTAGTGTTCTCCATTTATCAACAAGATCCAGTAATGAATGTATTCTTACCTCAATCCGTGATTCAAAAACAGTAAGTTCTTTTTCCACTTTAGCATTCTCCTTTTACCTTGACTTTTGTCACTTTTTACATCGAATGCTACATACAGTAATGTGAATAGAGCTCATCTGCCTCTTGGTGGATACTTTTCCTTCTCTGTTTTCATTACCATCTAACACATGCATCATCATACATGGAAATGTCTGACGTTACTCAACGTTTAAGTAAAGTCTCTATCCTGTAGTGTTCTCTCCTTTCAGTAATAATGGCTCCGCTAAAATCCTGACTCACAAGCATTCTGTTACAACATGATTATGACAACCATCACGTCTGTTCTTCCCTGAATGGTCAATATGTTCACCCTTTAATTAGGACATTAGTAAGATATCCTGGAAATTATTTAAACATTTCTTTGACACAGTCTAAACATCAAAGTTATTTCAGGGTTTTGAAACTCTCTTTAGTAAAATTGGGTCAAAAAAATAGAACAATAGATATTTTGTGGGGCACCAAAAGACTTCTAAGGTCTTAAGCAAATACCTTCCTAAGTCATAATATTTTGAACGTGATCATTTCACAGATCACTGTGATGTGTGTGACTCTTCCGGTGGGGGGGGTTGCCTGAAATAATTGCAAATAAACACTATATAACTATTTGAGCTGGAATATGAAGAGGGGTGTTGTTCAATTGGACTCTTAGAAGAATGAAATAGGTAAAACATTGCACAGTTGGAATTTTTCAGGACTTGCAGGTCTTGTCCATGTGTCAGAAATGTACCCCTGGATTTTTAATGACACGCATTAGCAGATGTGGATTTGAATTGGAACATTAGAGGACAGAAAGATGAACACTCTAATGGGAAGAATGAAAGGTTTTAAAAACTTAAATCACTGTTTGGGTCAAGATGAATCTCAAGAAGACGGATATTTGGCATACTCATTTCCCCAGATAACTGCTATGTAAATTGGCCACTGATTGATAGCATTTATTAAAATTCCAATTTAAAATGCTAATTAAGCAATTTATACATATCAGATACAGGTTAGGTAAATTTTTATACTGGACTATATTGGAATATTCTACATATATACCTAGTTCTACCTTTTCTGAATACAAAACTAATTATTTCCAAATTGCACAAAGACGGTATCCCTTGAGAATAATCAAGGGCTTTCTTTGAACATGGTAGAGCAGCAGTGGCAACCCAAGGGGAAGAAGACGGAGAGATGTGGTTTTAAACGGTTTCTCTCACTGAAAAGTGAAGGATGGCTTCCACATCTATCTTCCCAAGAAAAGACGCAAAGTTTTGTGCCCACCCCCATCCATACAGTAAATCACTGCTATCTTGTAAATAAAGGAGTCTACTAAAGAGTTCTATAGAGACATATAATAAGGCACACATTAAACTTGTATTTTCATCTGCTACGGTTTGCCATCTTGATGATATCAGGAATAATGAGCATTATGGATACTGCCTTTTATAACTTAAGCATTTCTTGTCTAAGATCTGCAGAATTCCCCACAGTTCCATGAGCAGACACTATTAAATATGTTGAATTATGTGGCTATTTTATGTTGTGAATAAATAACCACATGGAATCATACTTGAGCTATTAAATGAATTTTACTTATAACTGAATTCAGTTCTTTAGGCATAAAAGCCTAATGACTGCACACCACAAGGAAGATTTTTTAAAAATGCATGAACCAAACCAAATCAAAGCAAATTGTATTAAAAAAAAAAAGTCCATGAATGAGCTGTTACTTCAAACTGGCACCAACTTAGCTTTAGTATTAAGAATTCTTCTGACCTCTCTCTACTTAAGCCAAAAATCTTGGGCAAAAAAATCAGTTTAACCAAAACTAGGATCATTACCTTTCCTGCTAATGATTAAGTACCGAATCCATACTGTCAGAGATGCTAGTACAAAATCAAAATCAAACACTTTTTGCTATACTAAATATATGACTATGATAACAACTAACATTGAGCACTTCATACAACTGTCACTCTCTTGAGCATTTAACACATTTTTATTTCTCTAAGCAAGCCCCTATGAAAAAGTAATATTGTTATCCCATTTTACGGATGAGGAAACTGGAACTTAGGCTAATAATGGTCCAATAGTTAGAGAATACCAGAGCTTAAATTCAGCCCTGGGTGTCCTGAGCCTGATGCTTAAGCTGTTTGACTAAATACTTAGTATTTAGTAGTTAAAACTGGTATTAAGCATGTAGTTCACTTTTGAAATCAAATGTGTCAGGATAAGCCACACCAAGGATATGAAAACATGATATTCAATTCTAAATTATTTGTGGATTTGGGAGGACGAAAAAGAGACACAGCACATGGTATTCCCTGTGTCTTGAAGTCAACTCTAAGAGTTAAGGTAAACAATAGTGCTCATACCAGTATTCTCTGCAAGTTGGAATCTTATAGAGGAATAAAATAGAGTTAATGAACATTCCTGATTGAGGGATTGGCATAGGTCAGTATGTATCTGTCACTCTAGAATTTAGTTTGGACTTTGTTAAAGATTACACATTTATTTGTAAACATTTTTTTCTTTTTTAAATAAACAAATATGTCAAAGACACTGTTTATGTCACCAAAATTACAGTGCACTGACATCAATTGGTACATAATAATTGTACAATTACTTTGTTACATGCTGTGAATAAAATTTTAGATTTCATCTTCTGTTTTCCAAAGTGTTATTTTGTCAGTAGCAAGAAAGTCTCTAACAGCTATGTGGATGCTGTTATAAGCTGACATAAAGCTGTATTTAAAATCATATTTCTGGGTCCTTTTTCCAATAAAGTTCAATTATCATTTACACTGGAACCAAAATAAAGGCTGGCGAAAAAGGCTCATAATAAAGTCCAATTCATAATTTTCACAGATGTTTACAGTAAATCTAAAAGGATAGTATAATAGCTAGGTGATTCTTTGATTTGACCTACAGAAAAAGCCACCCACAATATAGCTTTTTATTTCACAACTATCTGCAATGACCCACATCCAAAATCGTTTCTAAAAGGTAAGTTTTCTGCTTTATTTGTAAAGATGTTATCTCACCAAAAACACAAATGCCTTCTGAAATCTGATACTATGTGAAGACCTAAGACTCTTTCTTTAGATCTCCAATCATGTTTGTTGTGAGTCAAAAGAACTGGTTCTTATTTTTGTCCTAATTCAGGTGACCTTGGGCAGGAGCATGCTGGGTCCTCCACAGCCTGGGCAGGCAGGAAGGAGGAGGAAGCAAGATCTGGGAGTGTGTGATGAGGTCTGGACTCCTTGCAGGGGGCAATCAAGCAATGCACTGTATCCAAAAGGCTTAGTGAGCTTCAGCCCTGTGCTGGCAAGTATCCAAGCGGGAGGGAAGGGGGTAAGGAAGGGAGATCATTCCTCTCTAGTGGTGAGAGCAAGACAGGGGGCAAGAGGGCAGAGCTTCAAGAGAAATCCAGATGGTCAGCATGAGTTAGCTGGGGGTAAATATGCCAGGAACTGGGCATACAGCAAGAGCCGAGGACCCAAGTCAAACCACCAAGTGTCCAAGGGCAATGTTAGAAGGGAGTCTGTAGTAGAGTAGTGCGTAGAACCCTAGTTCCACGTATAAATTGCCATGATTGGGGAAGCACAGGAGAGGGCAAGTTGGAGTGCTACTCATCCATGGCTGGTTGGAGACCAGGGCTGCAAGCAGCAAGACTAATTCTCAGGCCCACCCAGGGATGGCAGTATTTGTCCATGCTTGGCAACTTACTGGGTTCAACTTATTTTTATGTTTTGAAAATGAGAATACATTCCGGGTGGAGGGTCCTTTGAATGTATTCTTTGACAGTCCATGTGTAAGAGATGTAAAGGTGATAAATAAAAATGATTGAATTCTTTTAATTGCAGTCATTTTGTCAATCTGAACTCTCTTTCCAACCATCATTCCATTTACCCAACCCCAAAGCGTATTTTAGTGTTAGTTCTCAAAAACACATTCTCAGTTAAATGTTAAAAAGCTAGGCAATATATCTTTGAAGTTAAATATATTACTATAAATACTTTGTCTTCTTTGTTCAGATACCAAGAATTAGGTACTCATTGATGTTTTTAGGTGTGTAGTTGTCTATAGAAGTAAGAAGCTATCCACAGGTCAAATCCTTTATGCAGTCGACAGAGCACAGAATCCCACAAACTTCTGTAGTCACTCTTGAAAATTTATAACATAAACCCGTATGTATTAAGATCATTTTTGCAAATAGTTTATTTAACAAGTCTTTATTGACAGATGAATCTAGATAATGTATTATTTTCAGGTGTCTCATGACATAGTCCCATGCAACACTTCTTTAATGATTTTTTTTCCTATTTTGTGAACATAAATCATGTCTAAGCACATATTTTTATATGTCACTTTGGATGTAGGTATATGCTTGATCCCTCTGCTTTTCACCTGGCCAATTTCTGCTTATTCATGACTTGGCTTGGAAGACAGTTCTTCCATTTAGTCTTTTCCTGATCCACTAAGAATAGTTTAAGGGCCCCCTTTTTGAGTTCCCATTGAACTCTAAATATCCTTTTCATACTATATTCTGCCGCTTGTCGACTTGTCTGTAACTCCCTCCAGACCATAAACACATGAGGGCAGGAACCAATTCTTTGCTGATTCCCCAGCACTTAGCATAGTGTGTTGCACTAGACACACTAAATAAATACTGATTTAGGAACAGGTAGATGGATGGATCATGAGAAACAAATAGTCCAGACTGAAGAAACTGCTTGCTAATCAAAACAAGTCTATCATTTGTATTTATCACACTATTCTGTAATTATTTGGTTCTCTGTCTCTGTCTCTGTCTCTCTCATACACACACACACACACACACACACACACACACTTAACCTAACCCAATCTAACCGAACCCACATTTTGAGGGCAGAGACTATGACCTAATATTGAAATCCAAAATCGTTTCTAAAAGGTAAGTTTTCTGCTTTATTTGTAAAGATGTTATCTCACCAAAAACACAAATGCCTTCTGAAATCTGATACTATGTGAAGACCTAAGACTCTTTCTTTAGATCTCCAATCTAGCACCATTGATAGTTTGAGATCACTATTTTTTAAAACTATAAATGTATACTTTTTCATTATAAGATCATGGAATTATAAAACTGGACATAAACTTAACATTTGATCTAACTTGGTCATACCCTTCTGGTTCCCAGACACAGATGAACCTATTTTTGGGTTTTTTTTTTTTTAACCCCTACCCTGCCACGTCCACTTTAAGTGATACATTACAATATTTCACATTGTTTACAACGAGCAATTCTATTTTGAAAGTCTCTAAATCTCTAAAGCCACGAGATATGCCCAAATGCTCTTGCTCTGTCTTCAATCGAAACAAGGAGCAGCTGGTCACCATTTTGTCAACAGTGTCCTTCATATTCTTGAAGATGATTATTCTTAAATCTCCCCTTAAGATCCATATTGTCAGGCTAAATAATCTCGATTATTTTTATTTGACTTTATTTTACCAGTTCCTCATGGGTCTAATTTTCATCTCTTTCAGCATCTTAATGGCTATTCTCTGAACCTCCTTCACAGGATGTCGTGGGAGTGGGGAGTTGCTGAGAACCACGTTGACTGGGTTATCAGGCTCTAGATTTACAGCTCTAGGCCAAGGAACCAGAAAGAAGGGAAAGAGAGTGAAGCAAGCATTTCATTGGATATTGCTCTTTAAACATGCCAGCGAGGGGTTCAGAAGTAGGGAGAAGAGAATTTGTTCTGGGACGCGCCTTTACTAACCCGTTCCGTCACCCTGATATTTCTGAGAATAGATGAGATGAGAGGCACCAAGTGAACGGAATCACGGGGGTTGCCTCCATCCAGGGGGCACCAAGGGAGACAGAAGGCGAGGTCTAGGAAGTCGGCGACAATCAAGAGTGTAGCACAACAAAGAAACCCCAGAAGAGAGGTTTCAGGACTCCAGGCAGAGAACAAGGAAGGCGATGGTTACCAAAGCTCCATGTCACAGATTAATACTTACGCCTGAATTTGGCAGGAAGCAGAAATTTGTGGCCTAAAGGAGAAGACTGTTTAGTAGAGTAATGGGGTGAATGTCAGATTTAAAAGCAAGATGGTGGGGAAACGGAGACAGCTCATCTGCAAATGAGTGTGTTTCTTCAAAATTTTTAGATTTGAACTTGACTTACATTTATTGAATGCCTATTATGTGCCTGGAACACCTTAGGTGTTTTCACATGAGATGCCTTCTTTAACCCTCCCGGGGCAAGACGAGTTTAAACCTAGTGTAGAAAACTGTATTTCCATTACTTAAAATACTCCGGAGGGTAAAATATACTGGTTCTTTTAGGCAAATTTCTACCCGAGGTCTCTCTCCGTCTATAAAAACAAACGTGCTTCACGCGTCTTATTAGGGGCAGCTTCGGCAGCATAAGGGGAATCATACAAAGACACCCATGGGGGAGAACTGAGTTTTCTAAAAAGGGGGAGGGGAGTACGAAGTAAAAAACAGGTTGAGTCAGAGGCTGTCAGGTAAGGAGAACTCCAATTGTAGTGTTCCTCGTCTCGGGGGCTGGCAGCTTCTGAGTGATAGCAAGCTTGGGGAGCTGTCTCTTTCTTTGGAAAACGGGCAAAAAAGACCTCTTTCCAGAGGTCTGGAGTAATTGAAAGG
This sequence comes from Halichoerus grypus, assembly GCF_964656455.1. Taxonomy (NCBI): domain Eukaryota; kingdom Metazoa; phylum Chordata; class Mammalia; order Carnivora; family Phocidae; genus Halichoerus; species Halichoerus grypus. The sequence goes on from NC_135714.1 coordinate 194,805,061, forward strand.
CAAAATAAGGACATCTCCTTAACAGATGCTGAGCAAGATGAATACATAAGACAAAAGATCCCGACCCCCGAGGCAAGTGTCCAGGTGAAGATATCGGCACTAGACTCTACAGGTGTTCGAATGCCTCCCCTCCTCGGTGGCAATTGGCTTTTGACATAGAAACTACTGTGAAAATACAGAGAGCTCTATGTTATTTTTGGCTGAAGGCCTTTGCAAGACTTTCAACAAAAGGTTTGTACAATGTGATCATTCAAATGAATTTTAAAGATTAAGGCAGAACAAGTTAGAGTATTTTAGAATTAATTTCATAATATTACTCATTAGATCAATATATCACTGTGTCACTTTAACCAGAGTTCCAGCTTTAGGGCAGATGATACAAGCAGCCAGGCTCTTGTAGTTAGGTACAGTCCATGTTGAGTGTATCTTTTTTGTTTGTATTCTAGCATGGATGTGGGGTGAAATTTACCATTCAAGGAATTTGTGTCAGGGTTTCAGAAAGATGGTTAGAATGAGGAATTTTCTGTCTGGCAAAGAGCAGTTAGATTAGATTGTGATTAACAGCAATTTATGATTAGTGAGAGAGGTCCTAAATTATACCTGGGCATTTATTCCATAAAAAGCTTTTTCTATTGCGTGGTGATTATTTCTAGCAAATTTAATAAAAACATGTAGTGTCATAATCAGTGTCAAGAAAATCCACGGCTGTAATTCAGATAAGCAGGTATCTTCAGATTTCTTGAATAGGCACCACTGAAGCTGATAATCAAATGGGTTCGCTGCAGACTAAAAGAACCTAAAAGGCACAAAGAGGCTTCAATAGTTGGTACACTGGAACCAGGGAAGAAACATCACAGCCCGCCCTTCAAGGATTCTCTACAAATTCTCTAGGAATCAGGAAATCTGTTGTCCAGATAGGACTCTTCTGACAGGCTGTGTGACCTTGCTAAGCCTTCACTGATCTGGGCCTCAATTTTTCTCTCTAAAAAAGGAAATCTCTCAGTCTTTTGAATCCTTTAAATGATCAAGCAGTTTCTTCAAGTTTCTTTGATGTCTTAGGATCCTAGTTTTTAGTTACTGGATATTTGGATTCCTGCATTTTCTTAACGTTTCTTCTATTTCTACTCTGCCTTTCCACTCTCCCGATTGTTTTGTGGCCTGTCCATCCAATATCAATTTACAGATCAAACTTTTGTTTGTTTCTTTGGAAGAATAAGTTCAGGGGCCCACTTGGTCATTTCCAAATGTTGACTTCTTAAGGCAGATGTGATTTAGAAAGCAGGTATTTTCATCTTTATTTGACTCCATATATTAACATTCCATGAGTTGTGATACTGGCCACATTCCAATGAGTTTAAGAGGTGAAAGGTTCTTTCTTTCCTAAGAACAACATTGGTGATTTTTTTCAGAAGCCAAGAGAGGTGACAAGGTGTATGTGAGTTACATTATTGTTGGTGGCCATCGTGTGTGTTTATTCTTTTTAGCTAAGATTTCCGTATCTTGCAAGATCCCATTCTTCTAATGCCTCCGTGTCCTATCGACAACTTCAAGTAAATTGTTCTACAAGTAAGAGGCTCTTGGTAAGTGTAGTCAGTATCACTACCAGTTTCCGGTCTTGAAGAGATCACACAACATCACCAAATGTTAGGACCCAAGAGAAACTTAGAGCTTATTGCTCAAACCTCTTACCTTCTCACAGGGCAGCGAGTGTATATGACCCTAAAAAACAGACATCCCTCCTATTTATCACTGATCCTAAATATTGTTGGCATGACCCCCACCCACCCCATACTTCCTTAAGTGAAGAAACAGAAGCATTATCATTTGCCTGAAGGCATCTGTTCAAGCCAAAGAACCACTGTCGATAGGAAATTAAGAATCTCCTCGACCTTCACAGTCAAACATGAAACTGCCCCGCCCCCTCTGGTTAATGTGAAATTTAATTAATGTCATTGTCACTGGCAGGGAAAAAAAAAAAAGATCTTTTCCTGAGCCTAGAATTAGAACGTTTATAATTTTCCACTTCTTTTTTCACTTCTAAAGGATCAAGAAGACTTTCCAAAGAGTAAAATACAAATCAATATTCAATTTTCCTCCAATTATGAAGAAATAAACCAACTTCAGGTCTTTCTTATATGTGTACTGCCTGTGAATTTGCTGCTCTCGTGAGAGACTAAGGATCACCTTCCCCTGCAGAGACAGCAACTACAAATGCCTAAAAAGGGAATATTTGAAAATTCTTAAATTCAGTCTTCTGCCTTTTTCCCTATCCTATTTCAAATCAATTTCCTATTTTCTCGCATTCCTCCAGGCTGGCAGCTATTCCTTCCGGGCCTTTACCTGGCCGAGGAAGACAGGCAGGCAAGCAGTTGCCTGTTCAGCGGATGCCAGGCTTGTTCCTAGGCTGGAGACAGAATGTCTAATCTCCATATTACCAGCAGCTTCCAACTGCCCCGTCTTAAAAAGCGTCTTCACACTTGGGTCCACAGGTTGGGGTCCCCCGACTTTCTTTTCAGTGGGAATTAAAAATGTTTTTTTTTCCCTTGGAATAAAGACTCTTATGAAAAAGGAAAACAATCACAATATTCAACTGGCAAGTTAAGTCACTAAAGGAAAAAAAAAATGCACCTGCAGTGTAAATACTGAAGAATGGAAGACGTCATGAAATAAACACTGTATTTGTAGAGTGCCTGAAGCAATACAATTGAAGTAAAGTAGCTTTCTCTGGCGCCTGGTTGGCTCAGTGGGTTAGGCGTCTGCCTTGGCTCAGGTCATGATCCCAGGGTCTTAGGCTCGAGCCCCGCAGGGGGCTCCCTGCTCATCAGGGAGCCTGCTTCTCCCTCTCCATCTGCCTGCTGATCCCCCTGCTTGTACTCTCTCTCTCTCTCTCAAATAAATAAATAATCTTTAAAAAATAAAATAGCTTTCTCTGGCAGGTCTGGCAGGGAGAATGGACTCTCCTGAACAAAACCGAAACTTCCATAAAACCGTGGAACTGGTGAAGACCACCAGCAGAGACCGTGAAAAGATTTCCCTGCCCACCTCCACCCTCGAGGAGCCGGCTCCCTAAGTGGAAATGGCACCGAGCCTTCTTGATGTGTTTGACTTGGTCACCAGACTCCTCTCGGTATATATCCGGAATTATATTTTTGTGGACTTCAAAGATGACCCGCTCAGAAGAACGACTCGCACCCGGGCAATTCCCCTGGAAATGCCGCACATCTCTGTCTCCCGTGTCTGATGGATCTCTGCCAAAGGGGGTGCCCAGACCTTCAGTCCCGCGGCTGTGGCTGCTTCTACAATTTCCCGGGGGTGGGGTGGCGTGGGGGGGGGACGCTGGGGGGGGGTCCCACCGGGGGGGGGTCCCACCCCGCGAAGGTGACTGCCTGGCACTCTTGGTAAGGGCTACGCGGTTCTCTCCTTTGAGTTTCTTTCCACGTGGATTTCTAAGCCGCCCCCCGCCTTTCCCTTTTGTAGTATAGAGCAAAAGGAAAAAAATCATCTGGTCCAATCTCTGCAATATAGTTTTATAACGTCAAGGAAAACAGGACAGAAAAGCAACTTACAAATAAAATACACTGATCTATTACTCTTCTCGTTTAATTCAATAAAGCATAATCATACAGTTCTCACTGCAGTACAAGCTACTTATTTCCTGAAACCAGACTCCTCTTCTGATTTTCCCGTTCCCTCCGAAACTTCTCGACTCTTAGGGGTCGTGTCCTTTGCCTGCTCTCCCCGTGCTCGCCGTGTTCAGGCGGAAGTTGCGACAATGCTCGTATTTTCACAGGTGCCTCCTCTTCTCTCGCACCCTTGTTTTGTTTTTCTTTCCTCTGAAACCCTCTTTATTCCAAGTCTCATTTCATTACCTCTGTCCTAGGATGTGTCCATAGCTCTGACATGGCCTCTGCATTCCCACTCCAATCCGTATTCCAGGCGAGTCTTCCAACGACTTTCTTGCAAATGCTCCTCCCACGCTCAAATCCTCATTGGCTATCTCCTGACTCCAGAATAAATCCAATCCTCAGTCTACTATCTAAGAGACTGTTCCAGGCTCAACTCGCCCTTGGCGATCTGATTTTTCTCAAATATAACCCTACCCTTTCTGCCACTTGTGAGTCACGTTGCGCCCTCTGCTTAGACACCCTCCCCTCTACCTCCCTTCATCCCTCTTCTCTCCGGACCCCCCCCCCCCCCCCCCCCCGCCCAAGAAGCCTTTTCTTCGTCTCTGACTTGCACAATCGTTGCCGTCTCACAAATTATGTTATTCCATGATTTCAATTCCCAGCCAGGCTCATATCCAATCACTTAATGTCTTCAACAGGATGTCCTACCGGCATCTTGAATGGAACATGTTCAAAGCTAAAATAATCATCTTCCAGAAACTTCTATTGCTTCTGTATTCCCTGTGTCAGTGAGCGAAACCTGTGTGTCCCCCCCCACCCCCCCAATGCCCAAGAATGAAACCCGGATGCCACTGTCCTCTCTTCTATCAGCCCTGCCCCCCACACCACATCGCTCCAGCAGCCTTCCACCATCTTCACTAGTTTCCTCACTATAGTCATTGCCTTCATTAATGAAATCCTCATTTTACACCTGGATACAATATCCTACCTGCCTCCATTCTTGGCTTCTTCCAACACATTCTTTACACAACATTCCGAAAAGATGTCTCAAAATGAGAAATATAATCATATCGATTTCCTGATCGAAAAATTTTAAATGACTCCCCACTACCATTAAGGTAATTTCCAAACTCCTTAGTTGGGCTTGTAAGATCCTTTGGGACCTAGCCTCTCCTTGCAGTTTTTACTATAGTTAACAGTTTCTGGCACTTCGCAAAGGCTATTGCTTCTCTTTGGATTAGATCCTTCCTTGGCTCACTCCTCTTTGTCCTTCATGTCTCAGCTCAGATGCCTCCTCTTTCTATCCTGAAAGTCTCCTGTCCCCTCATGGCTAGATGCCACTGGACTATTGCAAATTCACTATACTGAGAAAACATAACAACCACAGCCCTTACTACACTGTACCTATTGTTTCAACATACTTCCTGTTGTTAAATATGATTGGCTTAATATTGGTTAAACGAAAGAACGGATATATAAGGTGTTTAACTTGACTACTGCCCAACATAAAGACTTTACATGTTAGAGGAAATTATAATAAAAATATATCACATTGTGCACACATCCAGGTGGATATCCAATAAAATAGTAAACAAAAAACATATTTTGAATTCCAACCTACCTCAAATGTCCTTTTACTCAATTTTTGCACACAGAAATTTTATCTGTCCTTTGGCATTTAATGTCATTTTCTTCTCAAAGCCTTCCTTGACCAATAAGTTGACATTAATCTCTTCCTGTCTGTATTCCCCTGGCTCTTCGTTTCTGATTGTATTACTGCATAATTCCCAGTACTTGCTGTGGCTGTCTCAGAGACCATTCTAATGCAACATATCCAAAGTCAAACATGTTACATGTCACACTCATGCCCAAAGCCATTCCTCCCTCTTGCCCTTCGTATTTCAATTCATATATTTTCCCCCTAGTTGACCAAGGTAAAGTTTCAACTGCCTTTTCTTCAACTCCAACAGAGAATCCATCACCATATCCTGTTGCTCCTACTCCCTACATAGGTCTTGAATCTCACCCCTCATTTTTTGTCCATGCAACTGCTGTCCGCATTTAGATCCTCATCATCTTGTGTCTGGATTTTTACAATAGCATCCTAAATATTCTCTCCCTCTTCTTCCCTTCAGCCTTATTGGTGCCCTCTTTCCACTCCTGCCAGAGTTACTTTTTAATAACACAAACCCTGCTTGTGTCTCTACTTTGTTTCCTACAAAGCCAAATTTAACCTCCTTAGCAGGACGCCTTAGGCCTATATAACAGGTCCTGGGCCTTTCTTTTTAATCTTCATTTGTTGCTTTTCTTCAACCCACCCCAGAATCTTCCTTCATAAAATTGCTACCTACTGCTCCTCAAATATTCTTTGCCTCTTTGCAGGGTAAGGGGCCTATGCACATTCTTGTATATGTGAGCTAGCAAATTCAAAGGAATCAAATGTTTCTTCTACCTGCCACCTTTTGTTACTCACCACACCAAAACCACAGCTGTATCATCTACCTCTACGATAGCACTGCATGGAGGCCTGATGAAAACTAGAAACCATGGGCCCAGGAGTCAGACAGCCCTGAGTTCAAATTCTGCCTCTGCCTTACTTTCAGACTTACTAGATGTCTGATCTTGGGGAAATTAACTGACATTTCTGAGTCTCAGCAATGTATGTAAAATAAAAATAATGTAATTCCTATGTCATTGGCTTGCTATGAAATTAAATGAGGTAATTTCTGACACATACCTATCATAGAGCTGAAATACAGTAGAACATCAAAGGCAGGGTTCACATTTCATTCATTGTTCAAGCCCCCACCGTACTTAGGATGTCTACACAACTGAATAAAGTTGCTTCATCTGAACTGAATTTGTGGCAAATTTTAAATTACCATGGCTAATACAACTGTAGCTGTTAGATGATCACTTGGTTCTACAGTAATAAAGATTTAGAAATTTTCCAAATGTCAAAACTAATAATTTGAATTGGATTTAAATTGTTAAAGCAGAATAGTTTTACTCCATGGCACTACTGGAAATATTAATTCAATCAATCACTTTAGGCGATAAATTACTTAAAAATTAATATTGCATCTAAAGAGTTTAAAATATAGGTATGATATGAGTAAAATCAAGTATTTAAGTATTTCTATTTCTATCATACTCATCTAGAGCAATATCGAAGAAGCTGCTCATACAATTTATATATATGCATGCAAATAGATTTCATAGTCAAAGGTAGTACAATTAAGCACAGCACTGATTTAAAAGTTATAAAAATTAAATAATTTTGATGGACACAAATAAAAATAAAGTTAGTTCTTAATATCCAAGAATGCCAAATAATGCTTAACAGTCCTATGATATTATGGAATTGGAAAAAGATTTTGAGACAGAGGTGCATCATTATTTCTGACACAAATTAGCTATGTGTGAATTGGCAAATATTCTTTGACTCTGGAAGAGGCGAAGATTATTTTCCTGTTTTTAGAATAGCGACAGTCATAAAATCCCCAAATATATTTCCCCAAAGAAAATAATGGAGTTGCTTAGAGTCTTTGGAAAGAAGTAGCCTCAGGATCTGTTGGGTCAAAAGACAGAATACATTTCCTAGTGCTGGGAAATATTGGACCTTGCTCTCCGTATGTCACGCATATCTCCACACAGATTAAACTGTATTCATCTGTTGGGCTTCCTGGACCAGGGAAGCACTTCTGCTAGCATAATCTTCGTAATAAGAATTAGTGACCATCAGAGAGATAGGAAAAATAACAATACAAATCATTCCCTCATTATCTTGTTTGATATTATTTACTTCCTCTTGGAGAAACTGAAACATCAGGTGAGGAAAATTGAGCAAAATAAAATATTGTTAAAATTCATCATATATTTTTAGAAATATCTCTTATTATTCTAATGCATGCATTTATGATAAAATACATGGGCTGCCAAAGTCACACAAAGCCTTCCAAAAGCCCCCTTTTTTTGGATTCCCTGCTGGGTTTCATGGCATCACTCCTGCGATTCCCGTTCCAATTGATTGACTGAATCAGTAGCTGACCCAAAGAAAGCCAACTATCGGCAAGGCCAGCGTCCATAAAATGGTCTGCCATGATAGATCTGCCCAACATGGCTATGCTGTCTACGGGATGGATGGAGTCTATTCTCCATCGAGTAGATCCTATACTTGGGAAGCTGGATCTGGAGATAAAACGGGAGAACATCAATCAGCAGCGGAGGCAGAAGCAGAAGGAAAGAACATGTGACCGAACCAGGTAATTATAAATAGGTGACTATGGATATCTCTTAACACTCACTCCACTTCCCTAAAACCCAACTGAACAGCTGCTGATGTGTCATGATTGACATTCATTTCTTCCAGGCATATTGAAATGGGTCTCTGTTTTTCTCTTTCTTTGCCAAGTCTTTATAATAATTCTTTATCGCCTTGGTAACCCAAGTACCTCTAAATCCTTACTTGCCAAAACCCCCTCATGTAGTCTCCATCAATATTCTGAATCCAAGTTGGTTTCCTCCATATCTTGGGTTCGTTAATACTTACTCACAAGAAATGTCTCTTTAAAAATGTGCTGTATTTATAGCAAATACATTTTTTTTTTATTGCCAAAATGTTTTGAATAATCATCTGTCAATCACATTTCCCTTTTGTGGGAACAGAAAGGTCAGCAAGTTGGCAAAAAAAAAAAAAAAAAAAAAAGTGACAGCTCTGGCTAGGGTTTTGGTAGGTGGGATAAAAAGTCACTTCTCATGTACACAGCTGCGTGTAATGAATGCAACATGTTTGAGGCCTATTCTTGGATCAGTTCCCCTACATTTTAAACTCAACTTTTCTTGGCAAGATTTCTGGGGCCATACTGTGTATGTGTCTGAATTCCTTCAGCCAAAACCTCTTAATATGAAAATTCAGCAGTATTGCATTTTGTGTAGATGTCATGACTCAAAATCCAGTCTGTTTTATGTACCATATGAATCAGGACTGACCTCTGAATTACTACAGACTTATTTTTAGCACAAAGTGATATTTATCTATGTCATTTTCTATGGCCGTAGATAAAAATGGGCACATATATTATCCTGTAGACTTAACAGTTTATAAGGAATATTTACAGGGGGAAAGCATTTTTAAGTGAATTAACAGAAAATACATAAAACCAAAACCACAGCCTTTTACCTTAATGAGTAGCAATCCTGTTGCAGAAAAGAGAGACAAGAAGTTCCATCCTGGGGAATCCAGCTTCCTCTCTCTCCCAAAGGAGAAGTTCCTCTCAAAATATGACTATCCCTCCATAAAACAAACAAAAAGCTCCTTCTTGCTTGTTTAAAGTTTCTCTGTGTTCTGGAACCAAAGCTATATTTTAAAAAATAAATTTTCAGAAAGACTGTAAATGTTATCTCAATCATTAATGTATTTGGAAGTCTAAGTGTTAAAAGTAATGACACAGACTTTGTTTAATTGGTATAAGGAAAAAGATGAATATTTTCCCAAGCGCAAAAAAACCCTACAATGTTTTAAGTTAAAATTTATGAAGCTGAAAAGTCTTATTGAGCGGATCTCTAGAACTCACCCAGCATATAAAGAATTTGAATATCAAATCTAAACATTAACACAAAAAGATTTTGAAAATAAGCTAGAAATCATGAACAGATGCCTCAGCATGGAAGAAAACTAGAAATACAAATATGCAAAACCGAAAGGCAAATATTTTGGAAACATGTTTGGAAATTCAATATTTTTCAAAAGATAATGAACATAGAGGTATTATATTTTCTGTCTGAAAGATTGGCCATTATTCTATAAATTCAATAAATACTCATTATTTTGAATTATACTTATCAAAGTATTAACTTTAGGTTCAGAATCATGTAAAGTTTAAAAATACTTGTCAGGTCAGATAATGGGATGATCACATGCTTTTATACAATGTTAGTTAAGGAGAATGAGAGAATGATCTGGGCCCTAAAGAAATCAAGGCACTGAAATAAGGGCTAACTATTCTGAAATGCAATTAGTTTACTGAGAAATACATTAATGACTAAATTAATCCCTATTTGGTTTTAACTTGTGGTACAAATTATTCTAAGTTGATAACACAATCAAGATGATTAAAAAAATCATTCACTCCTTTATTATTCACATTTCTGCAAAGTGTCCTCAGTCGCTGTCTTTGGTAGTTTTGCCAGTTTTCAGGTTGTTGTTTTGATTTTATAATTTTTCTAGAGTAGGGCATCTGTTCTTCATTCAAAACTACATAGAATACTATGAAGGGGAGCACAGCATGCCACCCCAAAATGTGCCACTTTGGCATGTGGATTATTTTGATCAGAAGTCAATTAAGACCCAGCAGACTCAGGACAAACTTTTCCTTCTCCCTTACCCACCTTAAAGAATTTAGATAGGGGCCCTGACCTAGGAAAAGAGTTATTACCAGAGATAACTTTATCTAAAAGACCTATCCGTATGGCAGGGCAAACATTTGATTACCAAACATCTGCTTTCTAATCTTTCTGTGAATCCCTTTTGAAGCCCCAGGCCTCTCTCCCATCCTTAGCTCAGGATGACATAGAAGTCTCAACCCTCTGACTTGTCCTTCAGTCTCATATCTTTGGGGTTCTTTTAGGTACAAAATTAAATTTGTTTTTCTCCCATTGATTTGTCTTATGTCAATTTAATTATTAGACAAGCCAAAGAAGCAAGAAGGGTAGGAGGAGACTTTTTCAACCCAGACAACTACATTCTCAGCGGGTCTCCAAGATGTGAATGGAGGAGCTACCCATACAACTAGTTACTTTCTCAAGTAAATCCATTATTTGTTACTGTAGAATATAGTAAAATATTCATGAGAACGGGACTTACGGTCCCTTTGTAAATACTGGCACTGCTTCAAGTCAAAAGAGACATTTACTCCCAAACTAAATTACATATGGACCATTTTGGAAAGGAATGTATAATAAACCATTGCAGAAATTCTATTATGTTCAATTTCCACTTTGTTTTCGATTCAACTCTTGGTCACAAATTCAGCTGAGTTCATTCAGCAAAAGGCGGCACTCTATTTGATAGGATGGAAGCACAGGGTTTCAGAGATTAACCAGGGATCCAGCAGGTTAGGACTAGCCAACCTTGTGGGCACTCTGAAACATCTGGGTTTCATCAGACTCCAGAAAATGCAGTACATACCACAATGAAAAAATTTCCTCCAACCTCTCTCCCTTTTTAATGGAATGTTTTACCAAGCTTTGTTTTATGTGTTTGACAGAAAATAAATTACTAAGATATAGGAGATTATCTGAAGATTTGTGATCCTTACAGGAAAGGTTAATATGAGTCAGACAGGATCAACATTTAGGATATGTAAAAAATATGAATGCTTCCAGTAGTGGTCTTAAGCAAGCAGAATAATTTGGGTTGTTCAACTCCTTTTTTTTCTTTTTTTTTTTAAAGAAATAAAAACAACAAACATCTTCCTTGATTCCTCTAGAGACTATAATTGAGTTCAACATAATGCCCCAAATTATACAAAACGTTGTTTATTTTCTGAAGCCAGTATTTAAACAGCACAACAGTGAGTATGGAGTGAAAAATAAAAGAGTTAATGAAAAATAAAAAGTCATGTGGTTATCTCCTTGGATGACTTTCTTCATTAAAAAAAGTCAACTAATGTAAGAAATGGATATTCTCAAAAAATCTGAAGATAAGACTTAAATATGCAAGCACTACATTTTGATGAGACATCCCAGAAATCTTTCATATCTATATCATGCCATATCATCAAAGAGAATAGTCAGTTTTTACATAATATTTCTATATTCATTTGGGGCATACCTAGTGAGGTTCAATATAATTTTAAGAGATAATGTCAGCAAAAATTTAATTAGCTTATAAAAATGGCACTTTTCTCTACATTACTAACTCTCTCCCCCTTTAAATTCTTCTTAACCTCAATTGTTTAAAAAAACAACAAATCTAGGGATTGTGGGGAGGGGGAGGGTGATGCTCTATCTTGCCCCTAGCAAACATACTCATTTTTCTGTGGAATTAACTTAAAAAAGAGGTCAATTTAGTTTATCTTAGGCTGACTGCTTCATTTTTGTCCAAGGGTTATTTCTTTTAAGGGTGGTGACATGGCAAGATTTGTGCAAAATCCTCAGATAAAACATGTGCTTTGAACATTCTTATGTTAAATTTTTTTGGCCATGTACATTTTTTAAAAATCAGGCCTAAACCAGAGATGAGAGCATTTAAACAGTCAAAATTTAAAAAGGCAGAATAAACTAAAAAAAAAAAAAAAAAACCAAACCCAAAATCAACAGGGAAAATAATTTCCTTCAATATTTGCTTTCTAAGGGGTAAATACTAGAAAGAAAGTGACTTTAACTGAAAGCCTTAAATCTGAGAAAGATGAAAATGCAAATTGCCATTAAAAATTTATTAAGATAGTTTCACACAGAAATTTCTAAGAAACATTGTTTATGTTTTTGCTTTTGCACTTTTTCAAAAAAGAGCTCCTAGCTGAATTGTCACATGTGCTTTTAAAAATTTTAGTTAGCTCTTTCTCTTTGATTGTAGGCAATCATCATATTGCAACCAAAGAAAATACAGGAAACATTGCTCTGGTCAACCCTGTGAAACAGAATGGAGTGACTACCTGTAGCTTGTTCACCTGTAGGGTTTCTCTCCCTCCCAAGTGCTTTATTTATTTATTTATATTATTTTTTTAATATATATATTTTTTAAGATTTTATTTATTTGTCAGAGACAGAGAGAGAGCACAAGCAGGAGAAGCAGCAGAGGGAGAAGCAGGTTCCCACTGAGCAGGGAGCCCGATGCGGGACTCAATCTCAGGACCCTGGGATCATGACCTACGCTGAAGGCAGACGCTTAACAACTGAGCCACCCAGGCATCCCTCCAAGTGTTTTATTTAAACATTCATATACTCATATGAGTGAAACCACTTTTTCAAAAATGTATTTGTGGGGCAATGATAACCCTACCTTAATTATTTCTTTGAGTAATAGAACATGGTAAGATAAAGGGATGGAACTTTATTTTTTTTTTTAAAGATTTTACTTATTTATTTGAGAGAGAGAGCAAGACCGAGAGAGAGAGAGGAAGAGAGAGAGAACACGAGCTGGGGGAGAGGCAGAGGTAGAGAGAGAGAAGCAGACTCCCCGCTAAGCAGGGACCCTGATGCGGGGCTTGATCCCAGGACCCTGGGATCATGATCTGAGCCTAAGGCAGATGCTTAACCGACTGAACCACCCAGGTGCCCCAGGATGGAACTTTAAATTTCTTTTTTTCCATAATTAGAATCTGGTAAAATAAGGACTAAAGTCAATGTAAGGTACACATTTAATACTCACTGAACTTAAGTAAAACTAAAATGCATCCAAATATATTTCCTCGTGCCTCATAAGTAGCCCATTAGAATATATTAAAACTATTCTAAATCTTAAACTACAGCTTATTAGCAACTGCCAAAAACATTCTCTCAAAATTAAACATATTATTGTTATGGTTGATAATAAACAGGTGTTTCTTGTTTCTTGTTTTAAAAATAAATTGGCCATCTTGGAGTCTGGGGTATTAACATATGAAGCTCTGCGTATATTTGAGAAAACAAGAGCATTTTGTAGTAGTATTGTTCTCTCGCGTATTGCTGATCTCGAACTTTCGATTTACAATTTCACTGGGCTTTGTTGACTCCATTTTTAAAGCACAATTTCTCAGAACACTACATCCTTAATGCAGCACATTTCCAAACAGCCTGACAGAATATGCACATACTGACCACAGCTGTGAAAACTTTATACTATGGATTTCATATATCCAGAGCTATTTGGGACTAAACTTTAACTTCGGCAAATACGAGGTGATCTGGAAGAAAGAGTTTTCAGGATGCGAAGGTCTCACGAATATTTTCTTTTCTGTCCCCCTCTCTTCCCAAAGTCTGACAGAGAGAATATTTTATACAACCTGAGCAGAACTCTGAAAGTAAAGTGATAGTAGAGAACATTCCTAAAAACTCACAGACACATAGGAGAACAGAGGGAACAGGAAATGCGGAGCCAGCAGACAAGAGATGGGGACAGATTCTGGAAGGTGGAAAACAAACGAACAGTTGAAAGAAACCTGGCAAGGCCGGGTGAGGAAGTTAAAGCAAGCAAGGGTCAGCAGAAAGGAAAACCAACCAGGGCAAGCGGATTCCTGCTCTAGAACGTCCGAGAAGCTTGGCAAAGAGACTCCCCGTGCTCCCAAAGTTTGGTGCATGGAAAAGTAATTGTTAAAGTATCTTCCTGATCACACCTTAGAGGCTATCTACCACTTGTTTTGTAAATATCATAAGAGAGAGTACCGAAACTGAGTCAAATAACTAAGTTATTTGTTACTCAAACTAATATTTCAAGGTTAAGAGCAAGGACCGTGGAGTGAGACTGTCATCTGCTAGCCCTGTGGTCTTCACATCTTAAACATTCTGTGCATCAGTTGCATCATCTATAAAATGGGGGTGACAATAATAATACCCACTTCCTAGAGTCACTAGAAGTATTGAGTGAGCTGCTACATATGTACCATTCTTAGAATGGCACATGGCAATTATTAGTGGTTATTTTTTCATAAAGCTGTGAGAGTAACTCTATAAGCAGTAAAATTAAAAAAAATTTTTTTTTTTTTTTTTGTCCACATACATTTAGCACATTCTTTCCAAGAAGTTTGATCCCAATATGCGGTGAAATTGAATGGCAAGTCGACTCTAATTTCAAGTTCTTTCTCCAGAAGGGACGATTTCCAGGTCTCCCCTAAATCCGGAGAGAATTCTTAAATTGGTTTCTTGGGACCTTTCCTGCTCAGTGATGCCCTAATTTACACTTCATAATTTGCAGCCTGCACGTGAGGCATTCTTGAACAGTCTGAACTGAAACGAAATTCTTATCATAATTAATTTTTAAGGCAGCAGGGAGTTGGTTATGAGGTTACCTGAAGCCAACAACAGAAGCCGCAATGGCAGGGTGACAATAGGTCAAAACAACTCAGTTCTGCCTTGCGTGTCACCACTGAAGAACCGTGTTTGGTTTCAAAAGATGCAACTTCATTCCAGGAGGCCATTTTCAAAGCACTACAGACCATTGCTTGCTTGGCATCAGTCACTTCTAACATTACAATCGACACTCTTCTAAAGGCAATCTTTGTTTCTTAAAGTCTAGCCATCCATTGATAAATAAGCACCTTTATGGCATTACAAAATTTTGGCAATATAAAAATTGGCATGGCTTCAGAAGTGTTTTATGACAGAGGAACGCATTTGCATTACAAATCGTTTTTACACAGACAAAAAAGGAAGACTGAGCTTGGAGATGAGGGATGTTTTACCACAAGCATTTAAGAAGATAGCTTAAAACAGCTTCTTCCTAACCACAGTGGGATTCATTTCCCAGGGCAATTGCCTACAACAGAGAGACAGAGTTGCAAAACTGGCATTTAAATCTGACCTTCAGCTGGTGGTAATCCAGGAGGATGAGCTCCAGCCCGAACCCAGGAATTCCAGGAGGGCCACTATGGCCCGGGAGGTCACGGTTGGGAAGATTTGGGCTAGCCGGTTTGGAGCGAGTTAAGCTGCAAATCAAGAATTCAATGTTCCCTGCTGATTAGAAAGAGCTTTGATTGTTTCTTCTGCCTTTTTTTGAATAGCTCATTTCATTGTATTTTCTTTTGTTTTAAAAGAATCCTAATAAGCATAAAAATAGACCTGATCCACATGAATGTGAGAGCAGAAATCTGAGTTTTCTTTGATTCTTTCTTTGTCACATTTTGGCCTTCTTGCTTGCCCTCAGTGCACTGAAGAGGATGATAGTTATGGCCAGAGGCTAAACATTTACTAACAGAAGTTCTTCTGGAACCGTTCAGAGAACATACAGCAATGAATCGGAACCAAGACCGGATAGCTCTCATTTAGTTCATGTTTCAAAGCCATCCATAAAGCACGTAAGAAGGGGGGACACTGTGATCTAGAAGGGTGATTCTCTTGTGCCAGGGCTCATGTGTTTTCCTGACGTGACCACAAGCTGAAGTAAGTGACAATGTATAATCCTTCATCTCTCTAGGCTGTCACTTGCTTTGGGAATAGTACGTTCTCCAACTACTTTTTCTCAGGGTGGTTGGCCTCAAGGAGACCGTGAAATAATGAAGGATGATGATAATGAAGGTGAAGATGAAGATGGGTGAGGATACATTGGCTCACAGAAATTTGGAATTGACCTAGTCTCACAGTGAAACTTTCCTTCGGGAGTCTCACGTCTCTGCATGCATTTCAGAATTACCTTCGGAAAGCTGTTCTACAAGCTGTTCAGTGATGAGACCTTTTCAATCTCTGGAAGAACTAGATTCACTTCGATGGTGCTATACTTTTTTACTTTTTGGTCTTGCACTTATGTCAATCCCTGGCCGTGAGGACAACATACAGGCTAAGCAACTGGCTTCCAGAATGGACTGATGGAGGATATAAGAAAACTCCTCACCTGTTCACACTGATGCGTCTTCTCAGTGGGTCTAATAAAAAACAATCTCAAACTGTCTGTTTATCATTGGTTTGCTAGTATGGTTCTAACCCAGCACGTCTTTATAACAGTCACTACCTGGGACATACCCACGGTTTGGTATATATGCATTTATCAATCCTCACATGAATGTTAGTGCGACGCAATCCTATCTTCGATATGCTGCCCCCAAAGCAGCCACGGGGAAACTAAATTTTCCTTTAATTGCTCTGAGCCTAATCTCCTGCAACTGATTTATCTCAGTAAGGCTTACCATGGAATAATTGTACATATGCTCCACTTTTCAATTTTATAATGGCTCTAGCAACTTCCAGGCAAAACTCATCATTTCACAGAAAAGTCCCGGAGGTCATGCCTCCCAAATTAGGGGCCATATGTGGCAATAATAAATCTTCACCCGTATAGTATATGTGTGTGTTTGAGAGAGAGAGAGAGAGAGAGAGAGAGAGATCTGTATGAATGGATTATTCTGCATGGGTGTCTGGGTTCCAGTAGATAGTATACAAGTCCCAGTGCCTGAACCAAGTCAAATGCAGTCCATTTCCTAGACAAAAAAAGTTAATGTAATGCAAAATTTCAGCCATCTTAGAACTGGAGAACAAAACACCAAATTTGTGAGATTTAGAAATCCATCCAAAATAGAAGACTGCATAGCAAACTGGGCAACAATATAGGAAACAGATAGACTTGCCCAAATCCCATTTCTACCGTTTACTAGATGGATACAACTGGACACATTTCTTAACCTTTCCATCTGTCAATTTTCTTATCTGAAAAATGTGGATAATAATAGTAATTACTTCAGAGGCTTTATGTAGAAGTTAAATAAGATCATGGACAACATACGTTTAGCATAGAGGCAGCACAAGGGGCTCAGGAAGTACAATTTGCTGATGGTTACTATGAATAATAACAATCTTAAATACATAAACACATTCATACAGAGAAGGTCCTCGTAATTCAGAATTTTCAGCACTGAAGACAGATTTTCTAAAACCGTTTTTAAGAAATCATCTTCTGTATATAATCTCCTTGTAACTTCCATGCCTACCCCTTGAGGACAGATGTGGTACAGATGTGAGGACTGAGGGGTGGGGCACTGACATTATCACTCTTAGGACTTGCCTCGGATTACCATCCTTTGAATTCTTACGTCCTCAGTTCCTGTCTCCCCCTGGGTCCCCCACACTCAAACTAGGTTATAGTTTAGTTACAGTTATAGTCATTCAGGTTTGATTACTTCTGTGTTTGTGAACCCCTAACAAATTCTAGAAGCCTGCTTTCCAGATAAGCACAGAACATGATGAATTCTAGGCTTCAACAGATAACGCTTGCTGGAGAACCAGCTCTATGGCATTGTTTTCTATCTCCTTGACACATTATCCCTGCTTGTTACTTGAAAAGAAAAGTGACAGGGCTCCTAAAAGGAATGCCCAGCTTTCTGGACCAGCTGCACCATCAATAGCAATCCCAGCATCCTACACATTTGGATTGAAATGTTTTCCAACTTTTTTGATCTGCTTTTGTTCACCACTATTTTCGAAAACATCTGTTCCCAAGGCAGATCTTAGAGCATATTTTTGTTTTTATGCTAGCACCTGCATGAATAAATGTTTTGGAAATAATAGTATCGTAATTCATTTTTATTACAATGTAGGGCCAAATTATGGTTTTTTCCCCCAAAATTAGGAATATTAAAAAACCATGTACATACACATCTTCAGGCATAAATTCAACTTTTTAAATGTAAATCTTCATTCTGGAGAGACATACAGATATCAAACATGGAGTTAAAACATGAAAAATGTGCTCGGTCATCTACATTTCTAAAGAGCTATGTTAAAAACATAAACAAAACATCAAAATGATTGACTCTATCTGGCTTTTCCTTTGGGTCTGCCCTGGAGCATGGATTTTAATTCTTTACTAAACTTGTGTGAAAATATATAACTATCATTTAGAAAAAAAAAATGTCTTTTTCTTCCTGATATCTATTTTTATCTTTGCTTCTTCATCCTCAAGGATGCCAATGTGACAATTTTTTTCCCCTCAAAGTAGTTTTTAGGCCTTTATGAGACAATAAGTCCCTTTTTGGCACTGATTATTTTTAGCTACAGGATACTATATTTTATAAATGTGTTTTCTATCATTGGCCTACACACTGATATTAGCAACCTATAAAAAAACGAATGCAAGCAAAATACCAACAAAAATATGCAATGTAAAAATATACCACTCACAATAGTAGAAGGATGGGGTAAGGTTTCGCACTGGTGATAACAGTTTTTATGTTTATCAGGACATTAATGTTACAAATTATGGATCGATGAGAAAACTGAAGATTTATTCGCTATTATTGTTTTCCATTCTGCATATTATATTGGAGCTTCACTACCTCAGAATTAAGTATTTTGTCATTCAGATTAACAATACGCCGAGTGACAAAATTTTGATCAAAACATAATATTGATGTAGACAGGACTGCAGACAAGGTATTACTGTAAGATTAAAAAATTGGATTGCAGGCTTAGGTATTTCTTGATTAATACAATCATTTCCATGTTATTAGTATGGAAGGACACTTATTACAACAGGTTTTGCATAACTCTATAGACAAATCCATTATTTTACAGCAAATTCTATCTAGAAACAATTTTGTTACAGTTACTTGGGGAAATCAGTTGTGACCTTAGAAACAGAACTGACTTGGTCACATGCATATCTTCAGTAATCTGATTTAAATCAAGAGTTATTAACCTCAACTGAACTCAGGAGTAAAATCTCATAAATACCTTGAAAAATTGTAGTGAATCAGAAGAAATGTTAAACTGAAATAAAAACAATCATTGAGACAGCCAGATCATGAAAAATTGCTTGATTCGAAGAACTTTTAAAGGTTAGAGCTCTATTAGAGGTTTTTTAAAAAAAGAAAGAAGTATGGAAGGAAAAATACAAGGAAGAAAAGAGATTAATATGCTCGCTGCCTCCTTTTTGTTTTATTACGCTCCTTTTTTTTTTTTTTTCTGAGAGGTTACCGTTTTTGCAGCTGGTCAGAAATATCACATTCCTTGATGTCTCAAAAGGTTTTCTGTGACTAAGCTTGACCATGCTTTAACTTGAATAAGAGATCATGCAGCTGTTGAAAATAAAAACACATTGTGGCTATGAAAATGGAGACCCAATAAGAGAGAGGCAACATCTCTGGGGGTGGGAGTGGAGACTGCCCATTTCCTAAAATACTCGGTTTTCACAAATATTACAGCAACTAACTGTAGGGATTCTGAAACGTAGGCTTCAGGTGCATTTTAGTTGAGACGATTTCTTGGTACATTCACAAGTACAGTTAAAAGTTTTATTTTTAATTAATTTAACATATGGTACGTTGGGGAGGTGGGGGATTGAATTTATTATAAGGTGTCTCAGGATGATGTGCATGCCACACAACTCCTTTTAAATGACTACAAGTAGCTAGTATAGTTGTACTACATAACGTGGGGAGAAAAAAGTCTATCAGATATGATTAAAAAACTTGTATCTAAATTATATGTCAATTTTTACCTTGAGATAATTTTTTTAAGATTTTATTTTGAAGTAATCTCTACACCCAAGGGGAGGACTCGAACCTACAACCCCAAAATCAAGAGTCACATGCTTCACCCTCTGAGTCAGCCAGGCGTCCCATATTGAAATAATTTTTAAAAATTTCAATAAGCAATACTTTATTTTATCTTGATGTATTTTAAGTCTTTTGATATACTGGCAACTTGCTATACTTAAAATACTTATACATGATTGTTTATTCACTGTCATATATGAAAATAGGTAAATGATTCCTCTATGCTAATGAACCTTACTTTACATTAGTTTAAAATTTTTACGAGCAATTTTTTTTGTTTCCATCTTTGTCTGTTTTTCTTTTCACGCCAAGTGAATACATGAATATATGAAAGTTGATTTCTAGTAAAAAATGTTCAAACCTGGCTGCCAGTCAAAGTGTTCATGTATAACATAATAGATGTATATTAGTCCTTTGCAATTTCAGAGCAAAATAATTTCTGAGTACTAATTTTGGTCATAACATTATATGTTTCTTAAAGACACGAAAGTCAAACTGACTTCCTTCCTACTGCCAAAAAATCTATAGCACATTTCCGACATTTGAAATGCTACAATCTCTTTTGGAATCAAAGACAACAGTGCCAGAATGATGAGACAACCAAGCATTCAAATGTGCCATGAGGCTTGAAAATCGCTGTGGTCAGAAAGCACCGTTAAAAGAAACAAGGAAAAGCTGATCTTTCTTCTCCCTCCTGTTAAAGATCCATCTGAAATCCATAGGCTTGTGGAAAAGAAAAAAAAAAATAGACGTAAGGGGCATAAAAATATTTTAAAATGTTATGCTGATTAATAGAATGTCACCAATTAGAGTTCAAGGCAGGAAATTTACCCACTGGTTTCAACAATGATGAAGGTTGAAAACTAGCAAAGTTGCACAAATGAAATCACTGAAAACTGTCTTAATCTTTCAGTCCCAGTAATAAAAGATTTTTAAAAAATTAAATGTAAAGCTGAGATTTATTTTATATAGTTTTTTTCTCTATGTGAGTTTGGTTCCTACATTTATCAGGTATGTGCATGTATGTGTGTGTGTGTGTGTGTTGTGAACAATCATTTCATATACTATGTACACATATACTAAGCTTTTAAATAGCTTCACAATAGATCTCTGAGAAATTTTAGAATTTATCTCACACAGTTCTTCAGGTTAGTTTAGTATTATACATGTTCTAAATGAACTGCATTTCTATGCAAGTGCAGAATCAGAATTCCTATTTTAAAGAATCACTTCAAACCATTGCTTCAACCCCCAACTGCTATGGTAGTTTTTGGAAATGTAGTTGCATGCTTTTAAAAAATAAAGCTCATTTTTCTTTTCTCCTGCACACACATTATAAAATAACTAGATTATTAAGAACTAATTTTTCTGTAAACCATAGTATTTATTTCATGCTAGTTATAAAAATGGTAGATTTCACTGAACTCTCCTAAAAGAAATTAAGCTCAGTATCTACCTCCAAATAGATCCCGAGTACTTTGCAAAGTAACATATACAATCAGGGATACATTTTGATAGAAATACAGGTAGGGAAGAGGATGCACTGTTAGCAAAATAAATCCTGATTTGTGGGGTGCCTGGGTGGCTCAGTCGTTAAGAGTCTGCCTTCGGCTCAGGTCATGATCCCAGAGTCCTGGATTGAGCCCCACATCAAGCTCCCTGCTCGGCGGGAAGCCTACTTCTCCCTCTCCAACTCCCCCTGCTTGTTTTCCTGCTCTCACCCTCTCTCTGTCAAATAAATAAATAAAATCCTTTAAATAAATAAATAAATCCTGATTTATTCTGGTGTGATATCCAAAAAGTCCAATCACCACAATTAGGCACAAAATTTGACTAGGAATTTCTTAGCAATTACAGCAAAAATTAAAATAGTTACATGGTTTCCACTTTACGAAAGAAGAAATCAAATTTATTTGCAAAGATAAATTTTTCTAGGAACTAAACTCAGGAAGGAATATATTGAGTTCTGTGTGTATAAAATAATGAGAAAAATCTTCAACTATGATCTTATAGCTTCCATGATTATCTCATTACACTATATACCAATCTTAGTGTGTGTTTGTGCTAATGGAGTAAATTACATTCTCACTGACATTATTACCTACTTGATTCAAGAGATTTATTATAAGCAGGGGTGCATGGGTGGCTCAGTCGGTTGGCGACTGACTCTTGATTTCAATTCAGGTCATGATCTCAGGATCGTGAGATCAAGCCCAGCATCAAGCCCTGGGCCGGGTTCCATGCTCAGCATGGAGTCTGCTTGAGATTCTTTCTCTCGCCCTCTGCCCCTCCCCCCACTCATGCTCTCTAAATAAATAAATAAATAAATAAATAAATATCTATCTTAAAAACAAAAGAGTGATGTTTATAGGACTGAGTCCCCAACTTGGTTGAAATCTCCTTTAGGACAGGAATGTTCTGGATCTACACCCTGTGCAATGTTTATTAAATGAGAGATTATTTATCCCTTTCTATTGGAGCTTGAATTAAATACCTTGAATGGCAGTTTAGCTGGGAATAGAAATCACTTATTTTTTTTCTCTGTACCTCAAAAGCATTTTGGAAAAATCTTTTGTTTTTTATTAATACTCATGAGAAGACTTCTGTTTCAGAATTATTCCTTTGGAGATAATCTTTTTTCTCAAGTTACATTAATATTTTTCTCTCTATCTTTAACATTCCATATTTTCTTACCAAAGGTGTCTTTTGTTTTTTCCTGCTCTGCACAGTGTGTGTTCAGTCAGTCCTGCACATTCATGTCATTCTTTAGTCCTGGAAAATCCTTAGCCACTATCCCTTTGAATGCTCCTTTTCTTCTATTTCATTTATTCTTTTTCTGATATTCCTTTAACTTGTATTTTGTAGCCTATCATTTTATCTTCCATGTTTATTATTTGCCCTCTCATATTTTTTAATCTTTTAATTTCTCTATGCTCTATTCTGGTTGAGTTTCTTCATACTATCTTCCAGTTCCCTAATTTTTTCTAATTATGTTGAAACTAGAATTTATCTTATCTATTTTTTTAATTAAAATTTTTTTTATTTTTTGTTTTAAGTAAGTTCCATGCCCAGTGTGGAGCTTGACATGACCCTGAGATCAAGAGTTGTATGCTCTACTGACTGAGCCAGGCAGGCACCCTGGAATTTATGTTATCTATTAATGTTTTTAATTTTAAGGACCACATCTTTCAGAATTTTTAGTGGGACTTTTTCATATATTCTGCTCTTGTTTCATTTCTATTTTGTTTTCATAGTTTCTTATTCTTCATGGATATTATTCCTTCTCTTACCACTTTGAAAAAACATATTTAGTTCAAATTATTTTCATTTCATATGCAGTGAACTCATCCCCCAAACATTAATTTCACTGCTTTCTTGGCATTAATTTTGCTTCTATATTTTGGAATTTTGATTTACATACTCATTTGGAAGAGTATTTTATATATACTCTGACTCTGTCTCTCTTTTTGCATTCATCTCTTTCTGTTTCATGGTATTTTGGTTGCTTTAGCCATTTGTACCCCTGGTCCAGAACCAGATCAGTAACTTGGAGCCTTTGATGTGTCATGCAACTGGAGATATTACACATACAGTCTCCAAGTCAGGGAGTATCTTGGCTCAGGGCTTGACTAGCAGGCTGCATCTGCTCCATCCAGCTACCCCCAGATACTCTGCTTTCTAGGGAGCAATTTATAGAACTTGTTTTCCAGCTTCCTTCCACTACTTTTCAGCTCCAGCTCAGTCCCTGGTTTCAAGCACAGAGGCTGGCTTGGGTCCAGGCCTTTGATGGGGCACTTTTAGCCCCACTCGTTCTGTAGGAGACAGATTCCCGCCTGCTTCTGACTGCTTCCTCCCCAAACTCCAGTGGACTCTCACTTCAGTTTCACTGACTGGTGCATTTCTGTTATTTTTCTCAGCCATAGAGATATTTATTTTGCTTTTGGTGACAGATACAGCTTTAAATTTTTTTCCCCTTTTTATATTTTATCAGTTTTGATGTTCAGAATCCAGGAGGCAATAAGGAATATATGAGTGGGTGGAGGGGGGTGTAGTGCCATCTTCACAGGAAATCATTGTCTTCCAAACTACAATGTCAACGTATTAATATAATGCACACTGAGGACAGTGTCTCCTGTTGGAGTCTGAATTTTGGAAAAGGAACACCACCATACCACTCGCCTCTTTCATTAGCTAAATCAAGGACCCCAGAGCACTTGCCTTGGAATAACCTGAAACATCCACTTAAAAATTCACCTTCTTGGACCCCTCTCCAGATTTACCATATGGAAATTTTTAACTGCACTTTAGCCGTTTCCTCTGCAAACTGAAGTTCTGAGTATTAGTGCACACCCATTGTAAAATCCTGTTTCTAAGAATCCTCCAGGTGCAGTCTCCTTTGATCCCAAGACGGACAGTGAAGGTGTGTAACACAACAATCCACTACCTTCTGGACTATACAGGAAAGTAAACACTTAGTCAAAAACCCTCCACAAAGATCTTAAAAGCAAGAAAAAGGTATGCTAAAATGGTTATCTTGTTAGTTACTATCAAGAAATCACTTGCTGTGTAATCACCATGATGCCTACCTAGCGACTGAAAAGGCATCGTGAGGTTCAAGAATGAAGAAAGCTATGAGAGACAGGCTTTACAGAACGGCTCTTGACCACTGGAGCAGGGCTTAGGGATAAGTCCATGTATCAAACCGCTATAGCGGATGGCGACTCACAGCAGGCTAATGCCCCGTTTTACCTCCCTCTGTTACACCTGCTTTTGAGCACACCGAGGCAATGATAAGGGAAGAAATGTGAATCAAATAAAAATGATGACAAGTGCCAGTCCCAAGCACATTAATGTACAAGTAGAATGCATTTCAAAGAAGAAAGGAGGAAATATTCCAAATATCCTTGAGTTCAAATAGAGCGAATGAGAAATGTTTTCTTCTCTCCCACCAGTCATGCAATATGGTGTACCAAAATTAAAGGGTGAAGCTTATACCTACATATTTCCATAACTTGGGAAAACTTCTCTTGTTCATCTTCATTTTCATGTGCTTTTCATTTGTGGTGCTTACTTTTAAAGACAAATTCTCCTTTTGTCCTCTCTCTGCTGTGAACCCCTCCCTCCTTACTGCATCTTAATTTTCATGTGGTGCCGACACAGAGCTTCCAAGTAGGCACTGAGTCCCATTAATTAGAGCAATGTGTTGTAACTGGAAAGTCACAAAATTATTTTACATGAGAAAAAAAATGCCTTTAAAAACATCTGTGGGGCAACATGCCAGCTGAGAGCTAATCATTAGCAAGGCCCAGCAAAGAGAAACAGTGTGTTTTTCTAAAGACACAGGGAAAGCCGACTCCTGTCTCTCAAGGTTCTGGTGCCTTCCTTCACAGCTGTCATGGGTGTGGACACAAGTGCAGTCAAGACCGCGTACCCAGCTAGTTAAAAGTCTTTCCGAGTATGCCGCACCATTTTCAGAACAAGAAAATGCAACTGTTGCCTGATTAATTGTTACACGCTTGACCGCATTGTCCTTATTGTCATCTTCATTACTGACATCTTGGTAGCACCCATAACTTTTGATGTTCTGTATGAGATACCGTAGGGATTTTAAATCGAAGGACACGATCCTTGTGAGCTTAAAATGATAAAACACAATATGGCAATCAGAGAGACGTTTTTGAGGACATGGCAATAACCAGAGAAAATATCCCCATTTTTTGCCTCTTGCAATATTCTCGTTACGGTATTGTTCTCATGGTGGACTTCGATATATAAAATGGTGAAGCCCCCTCTCTTGTCAGTATCTAGGTGACAAATTACCCAGGGGGGCTGAGGCAGAGTCCTCCTCATCCAGTTCTGAAGAGGGAGATGTGACCAACAAGATCCTACACCAATGCACACATGGAAAGGGATGTGGGTATTTGTACTCCGGAATATCTAGCCCAAGTGCTGGATTTGCTCCCAACAGGGAAAAAGACTGCAGCCAAAGCTCCTGGGGCTATTTCAGTTAAAATGAGACCAGGAGGCCTCTGTTTTGGCTGCTGGGATGAACGAAAATATGCTCCCTGTAACTCAAACTGGAAGAGTTTCTCCTAGAAATTGTGTCTTAACAGACATACTGCGTTTTTCATTTCTCTAGGATACTGTGCGCATCCTGAGAGATGACCTCACAGAGATGCCAGGCGCCCCGATCAGATAAGAGCCAGCCTGTGGCTGGGAGACAAGACCAAAAATGTCCTGATGGGGCGACAGAGCCTGTGTGGCAGAGCCCTTCCCTGCACAGAGAAGATCACCAGCAAAGCCCATCCAGTGTTAAAAGTGGACGTTGCTAGGGCGCCTGGGTGGCTCAGTTGGTTGGGCGACTGCCTTCGGCTCAGGTCATGGTCCCGGAGTCCTGGGATCGAGTCCCACATCGGGCTCCCGGCTCAGCAGGGAGCCTGCTTCTCCCTTTGACCCTCTCCCCTCTCATGCTGTTTCTCTCTCTCTCTCTCAAATAAATAAATAAATAAAATCTTAAAAAAAAAAAAAGTGGACGTTGCTAGGAGACACATCTATTCGTCCGGACTCCTTACTTTTTCTGCCTCTCAGTTTGGTGTGTTTACCTCACATGTCAGACTGCCACAGCATCGATGAACCAAGTTTTAGCTATCTGAACCCCTGCCAGCCGGCCGTGTGCATCTGATTCCTTGAATGGCTTCAGTTATCGGGAACCGACCTCTTTGCGGCTTCGTTGACTTAATCCAACGAAGACTGAGGTTTCACTTCTGTAAACAATGCCCATGCTGCTAACTTTATAGGAAGGATGCTGCTAAGAGGCATGTAGGTCACCTCATGTGATAGGGTTTTTTTTTTTTTTTTAGTATTTCACTGTGAGTAACACTGGCCAGGAGACGTGGGTTCCTCGGGAAGAACGCCTCTTCCATGAATGGATGAATTCTATTTCATCCACACTGAGCCCACTGAATTTTCATAAGAAAAGAGGGGAATAGAAAAGATTACTCTTTATTTTAAACTTCTCAACTGGGGAGGTTCAGAGTGGTACTCAATGCTAACCAAAGCTGGCAGCCTTATCTTCAATCCCTGCCACCCCATCTCCACCACGTTCTCATGTCAAGAATCCCTTTGTTTTCTCCTCTTCAAGAAGTACACAGAGGATAGGTATTTGCAATTGGTCCTGACGTTTTCTCTAGGAGAACACAATCTTTCCAGTCAATGCTCTCTCATACCTTTACCCTAAACTCACAGGAATATGGCCTATATTTGTCTGTATTTTATTTATGGTGTGTGGTCACAGAAGGGAGTGTCTACTAAGGAATTTGGATGAAGGGGCTCTGGGAGGAATGGTTGATAAGTTGGTATCATTTTGGGGAGAAAAAGTTTAAATAGAACTAAGTTAATATTTATCTCTATTCTTACAATGATTGACTAGCAACAGGACCTGAAAAGGACAGCTCCCTGGTCAATATCATATCTCCTACTACACACTGGGGTGTTAGGTTATAGTCCTGTTTGCCTTTTTCCCATGGTGAGTTGATGATTATACTTCTAGATGGCTCTTACTAAGTCAGTGAGTCAGGATTAAAGATGAGTTCATCTCTGAAGAAAGAAATGACAGGTACATTTGAACTCGGTAGTTCAGGTTTATAAAAATGGGCAGGAGTTTGCTATAAACATTTGAGAAAATCTCAAGGTTATTCATATCAATTACTTGTATATTAATTCTGAAAGGGAATTTTTTGATGCATTGGTATTACCATTCTAGTACTTGATAATACTGTTTGACAAAACAGAAGATCTGGGAATGAAGAATAAGTTTTTTAATATAGCAGAAAGCAGCAGAGGTATTATGGAAAACCAGATCATTTGCTAACAATCTATTACGATGTCTTTTAAAATGATGCAATATATTTTGAACAAATGTCAATTTCATTATTGAAACTTTTAAAATTCAGAGTCATTCTTTATAGCTTAAAATGTTCCACCCTAAGTGTTCCTTCTTATTGAAGGTCAGGATGTAACAAAATTCATTCATTCATTCACCCAACAAATGTTTAAGGTCCCAGGTCCCAACACCAAAGTCATTTAGGTTACAATGTTATAAAAAGTAACAAACAACGTGACATTTTCTTTCCTGTGGGAATGACATTATTTAAAAGATCTGAACTACTTACTACTAGCTTTTTCTTCATAGAGGTTTCAAGGGTCACACTTCCCTATAATATGTTATTTTGACATATTTTGATAAATTTAGTTGTTAGAAAATGAAGCAGCTGACCCTGAGAATCTCTATTCATCTTTAAATGGATACATCTGGGTTGTATTAAAATTCAACCGAAAAGGGTAAGATCCAACCTACAAATAAGAAATTAGGTTTCTAAATTGATAACCAAAAGTTTATTTATTCCTTTTCATATTATTGCATTTATTTTATGTGAAACTGGCTTTTTTTTTTTTTTTTAAAGATTTTATTTATTTATTTGACAGAGAGAGAGACAGCGAGAGAGGGAACACAAGCAGGGGGAGTGGGAGAGGGAGAAGCAGGCTTCCCGCAGAGCAGGGAGCCTGATGCGGGGCTCGATCCCAGGACTCTGGGATCATGACCTGAGCCGAAGGCAGACGCTTAACGACTGAGCCACCCAGGCGCCCCTTGAAACTGGCTTTTATGTTAGAATTCTATCCACCAGAACTGGATTGAGATATTCACGGAATGAGTATAAAACAATAAAACTGATTTCCAGAGGCCACACATCAAAAATCAATCCTCTCATTTTATAGCCACGCCATGGATAGAAAGTTACTCAAATCACCTCCTTATAATTCTAATCATTACAAATGGAATGAAAGCAAACAGCACTCCAGATATAAAGGTTGTCACTCTTTTGTTTCCCGCTGTACATCTAAGTTTGTTTCACTGCTTTCCTTTGTCCTAACAATCTGAAGATAGCAAATCTGCTTGTCACGAACAGGGCAAGAATTAAAAACATCTGAAATGTAATTAATGGAACATCATTCCAGTCTATTTTTGTCAGTGGAAATAGAGACAAAAATTAAAATGTGCTTCTGCAATATTATCTTTCAGCATTAAAACACTGTCTTTGACATTTCTATCTCCATAGGCTCTTGAGGAAGTTACAGGGAATCTGATGTCCAGACAATAATAACAAGTAACCTTCAAAGCATCTTGTTTTAAAAGTAAGAATGGTGCTTATTAATTATCTGAAAAATCTGACAAGTTTAGAAACTGAGAAAAGAGAATCATGCCCCAGGTATTCAGCCTCCAGGATACGTCAAGTTCCTTGAGGATGGAGATGACGTTTCCCATCCCCCTGGCACCTCCGTGTCTAGCATAGTGCCAGGCACTCAGCACGCATCCCCTCTATTCCCGCTGCATGAGTAATGCCCAGCACAGTCTCATCAGTACACAGAGGGACAGGGGATGAGACCACGAAGACAGTCAGTCCCCGAGTTGACCACTCCCTCTTCACACAACCTCAACTCTGAGCACAACAGGAGACATTCAGGAGAGCTGAGTGAAGTGTGGGACAGAGATCAGGAAGGCCAGGTTCCAGAGAGGAGGCTGGGAGCAGATTCTACCTTCTGAAAGACCAGGTACAAGATGGAGCCTATTGGTGGGGAGTTGCGAGTAATTATGCCTAATCCTTTTTTCAGATCTGGAGGCTGGATTTGATTCCTCATGCAAAAAGCCGGTCAGAAGGGAGTGAAAGGGGTGCCATATTAAAATAAACTTCACCAGGGGCAACTTTCAGCTGCCTTCCTGTTGCTCTCTATTCCATTTATGAGGAGAACTGCCTTCCACGGGCAGGGGTCAGCACCATGACTGGTGATGATGAAGAGCATTCAAGGAGAGGCCAATGATTATGTGCCGCCACCTTGGCCTTGTCCTCAGCTGACAGCACCGTGGCTACATTTCTCAGGCTCCTTTGATGGGGAGCTGTATATTCTAATCAATGGCAAGCTTACGTTGTTGGGATTTCCGAAGTGTCATCCTGTTTGAATACAGTGTAATAGGATGCATTAATTAATAAATGTGCTTTATTTACACGCTGCGGCTTGGGGCCTCTTGAACAAAGAATTCAGATGCAGCAAGCACGTGCCTTACATTAGCAAAGCCTTGACATTTTTAATCAGCCTGGCTGCCCGGCCTACACACACAACGTGTCAACACGGGAAAGTGGAAATACTAGTCTTTGTAGCTTCCAGTTCTCGGCACTCTGATTAGGCATTCGCTGTCAACTCCATTGGTACTTGATCCATTAAAAGAGTCGCATCGTGATATTCCCTTCAAATTCTGGCAAGATTTATTGATGGCTTAGATGTCGGAGTTAGTTTTGCTTCTATTAAAAACTCAAACTTGTTTTTTGAAGTGATGAATTACTTCACTTTGCAGATGTAGTTTTCATATTCCACAATAGTATTTCTGACCTTGGGAAAGATTTAGATGGAATACTCTCCTCTTAAGCATTCCTAGATTTTTCACGTTTAGGCTATGCACTAAAAAACTGTTACGAACTTTGTATCTAATAGTCCTCGTGACATCTTACTGCCCTGAATAATATAAGGGTTGTGGTTATTCCTATTTTACCAGACGAGAGGGGAAGCAAAGTTTCAGAAAACTTTTTTTTTTTAAATCAGACTGTGTTCATGGTTATTGAGAAAATGGACTAGAAAATTCTTAGCACAAGCGCAAGTTTTTATTCCTAATTAAGAAAATAAACTCTATGTAAAAAGAACCTACTCTTAAACTGTATCATGTTTTGCAAAGGTATCCTATTGTCCTGCGGGGTAAGAACGTGCCTATCTTAGCAAAGATCCACCACCACTTCTAGGAAAACAGATGAAAGCTAATCTTTTCTGAAGAATAGATATACTTCAACTTAATTTAGTCCAATGTTGCAACTCCATTTCACTCTCCCATTCATCAGATAGGATGTCCTAACTGCCTGAAAGTCTTCAAGACAAAACATCCTATGGGGTGTATCCTATTCTAGCATTTGTACTTAGAGTTAAGATACAGCGTCTAGTGCCTGTGGTAAGTTACAAGGAATGACAGTCAGAGGTCTTCCAAAACAGATGCACAATCTTTTATTTATTACAGACCTTTTTATTGTTACAGCTGTACCATCATTATATTTCGAAATAATTCCTTATGCTCTGTTTGAACTATGAAAGTATAGTCATTGTGCCTTTGTAAAAATGTCTTACTGGAGAAATCTTATTCTTGACCGATCAACCTTAGGACTTAAAAGTAGATTTCACTTGACTGAACTGCCATTTTTGCCAAATTGTGTCTGAATGATAGGAATGGTGGATAGCCTGACTTCAGAAATGCTCGCGATTACCCTCGTGTCAGAACTTGGGAACAAAATCTAGATGGCGACCAAAGCAGGACTCTAAAAATCTAAACATAATTTTGAATTAATTGAATTGTGACCAATGACATTTAAGACACAAACCAGCTTTGGGACATAAATATATTTCCATCCTGGTTATACGTTTCCTTTTATTCTCAAATCAAATTTGTCAGAGAAATGACCAAAAAAAAAGTCTATGGGTTTTTTTGTTTTTGTTTTTAAAGATTTTATTTATTTATGTGTCAGAGAGAGAGAAAGAGGGGGAGAGAGCACAAGCAGGGGGAGTGGCAGGCAGAGGGAGAAGCAGGCTTCCTGCGGAGCAGGGAGCCTGATGTGGGACTCGATCCCAGGACCCCAGGATTATGACCTGAGCCGAAGGCAGACGCTTAACCGCCTAAGCCACCGAGGCGTCCGGAAAAAGTTATGTGTTAAATAAATTTCCTTTCTCGGGGCTTCATTATCTTTTAAATTATACTCAAATATCATATAGCTTACAAAAAATTGAGTTGTCTCACGAAACACTCCTTTGGTTCACCAGAATTTATGAACATAATTTCATAACTCTTTGTGCACGTGGTCATCGTAGGATAAGAAAATTCTAGGCAGGCGCAGAAAACAGGAAGTTTTACCCACATCAAAATTCCGACAAAAACCAAACCAACTCCCTCGACCTTTCAAAAAGGAGGTGAAGTATATTAAATTTTCTTTTAAGCTCACTGGAATATTTTCATTATGTCCACATTGATTTATTTTGGGCCATGGATGTGCACATGTTTATTTTTATGGCTGGTTATGTCTACGTTGGCCCAGAAAACAGACTACTGTACTAGTGTCAATGTGAAAGCAAAGTGCTTTGAAAAGCTGCACCGACTTTGTTTTTACTGTAATAGTAGCCAGTTGGTGTATAAAGCTTTGAGGCATGTGGAACGACCGGACCACAAACCTGGATGATGAGGAAGTACACATTTTTGCAAAGACGGTATTTTGCCCATTAAGTTAGAAACAATTAAAACAAATGTCTTTCCTCCTAGAGTTTTAAATGAAGCAGTTGAGAATAGCACAGCAAAGTCCCCATGCATTTTGATATCCCACACAGAGTGAGTGAAATGAGCATCTATTGAGTTCGGAGGTGGAGACTTGCCCGTCACCAGAACTGTGGGCAGCTCTTGAATCACCCTTCGCACCGTGTAGGAAATGCTGACAGGTATCTGTGCTCCCTGCTGTCACCTGATTCTCACGTCTCTTCCACCTATGACTTCTGACCACTGTCTTTGTTAATCAATATCTGTAAACTCTGCTTAGCGCGGAGAAGAAGACTTAGAGTGAAGTGGGCTTGTAAAATAGAGTGATCTCCAAGTGGAAATGGTAACAGTGGGCCACCCTATCCCTTTCCCATCCACTTCCTTTCCCATTCCTTATTAACTTTCCATCTGTATGTGGAACTATAATTGATAACAGAATAAAGAAAACAATAAATGTGAATCTTAAATGAATGACTTTAAAAACTTGAACCCCTAAATATCAGAGAAACCAACTCTGCTAAGCTTAGTCATTAAAGGAAATCCAGGTCTGTGGCCATTTATAACAGATTCATGGAAGAGAAATTCACATTATAAGAGAATCTGTGACACAGTGTCTTACTTAATATTCGTAGTCATCTGCAGCCCAGAAAAAAAAAAAAAACAACTAAAAACCATTTTGATAAAGCAGATTTTGAATGGGCTCAGCGGAAAATTATTGAAGGTTTGCACCATGTAATTATTATAAAATACCACACGTCTGGTACAAAGTTTGGCCTTATATCAAAAGTCATTTAGGACAAAACGAGCAAGGAGACTTCTGGCCTCATGAAAGTCTGAGCTTTTAGTTTCTAGAATGGTTTCAACTCCAAGTTCTCTCTTTACTAAATAGAATTTGTTTCATGAAGAAACAGTAGGTTTCTCCAAACCACCAAACAAATAATTAGGACATTAAGACTGGACAACTGCAAGCTATTATTTCAAAGAAAATACAGCGATGTAAAATTGTAGGAGGCAATGTGGTTCCATGGGAAAAATACTGAAAGAATGTAGAACACTTACAAATGACCTTTCATTCATGAAAAGCTAAGGTCTCAAAGGAACTCTGGAATAACTTGCATATGAGTTTATCACTAATCTATCATCAGGAAAAAACTCCAAACTGAGAGAGAGCCCTGCTAATGTATTCTGAGTCCACTGGAGCAGAAGCAGGAATGTTCTGGCTGTAATATTTCTCTCCATCGCTACAGCCATCTGCCCGTCATGGGTCACATCCACTACGTACCATCAGCACAGGGTTGCTCCGCATTTATATTTATCAAAAGTCAAATCTTAAAACTGCCAAGTCCTTACTTTCTTTCCAACCTGAAAGTGCAATGTGAGTCCTAAATTAACCTGATAAATAAAAATAACAGGCTATTACTCCATAACCCTTTCTCCGTAAACATCTCTCTGGGGAAGCCATGATTTTATAGTGGAAAAAGAAAAACTTTCGGTAACGAAGTAACACTAGTAAGAATGAATCGGAAAACTCCTGGCACTCCCTTAATTAGAAAAACAGAGCTTAAAAAATATGTTTGTTTTGTAAATCATTTTTTTGAGATTCATTTCAAAGACACGATTTTGCTATTTATTATACTTTGTTAGACTGCTAAATTGTTACAAGTTTATCCATCTTCTGAATTTTATTTTTTTCATCCACAAAGATGTTATATCTTAAAAATAACTTTAAAGTTATATGTAATATGCTAGCTTTACAATATCAACAGCACTTGGAAATAAATGAAATGTGCCTTATTTAGCCAACACACAGTGTTTTATCGATATACAAACAGAAAAATGTCATGTAATGAAATGATTAAGAAAAACACAAGCTTTGTGTCTTAAAGGTTATCCATTTTAGGTTACAGTAATTGATCCCAGTCACTTCAAATGTTTAAAACATTCCAAACCCTCAGCCAAATGTTGAAGAAACAACTCTGCCAGAATTTCAGCAGAGAAAATTTTAGAAGGCTGTTCAAATCCAAAGAAAAGGAAAAATATATATTATTGCTGAAAGTTGTACGTGTGTTCTGCTTTCCAATGAAAACCATAGCCAAATAGGCTTTCATTAAATTGGAACAAGATGACAAATACTAAAGCTGAAAATGCATACAGTAAATTGAAACATTAAACATTACATAAGGTCTCTAATGTGTAACAAAAAAAAATTTCGAGACAGAAAATAAAAGAAAATATTTTCAATATCTTAACTGCTGTCTCCTCTTTCCCCCAAGACACACAAGTAAAATAGGTAATGGCCTTTGAAACATAACTTCAGTTTTAACACAGCAAAGAAGGAATGCTGGTTAATCATAAATTTCACTACCAAGATGCTACGGATGTAGGCGTATTTACTGTGGTTGCAAACACAGCCTATCTGGAGAGCCTTTTACCTTAGTCAGGTGGAGTGACAGACTGTCAGAGACTCACTCGCCATAAACTTCACCTTCACAACAATAACACGTTGTACATAAAACCTCGGACTGGCAGGCAAGCAATGATCTTATTGCATCGCAGTTTGGGGTACGTTTTCCATCTTCTATGAAGGTTAGAACAAAAACTGAACAAGTAGTGCATTGTACAGCTCAAATGGGCCATGGCGTAATACAGAGATTGCAGGGCAAACTTGTTTTGTCTTAGTCTGTGGGAGCGAGCGGATTTGCAGAATGTTCCTCTGATCAGGTACTTGAAATATCACCCATCGCTAAGGCCAAGAAAACTTACAGCTAATTTTCACACGTAAAAAAATATATCCTCGTGAACAAATTGTACTAGTTACAAAGCACGCTGTTGACTGTCACCGCATGAGGCTAATTCAGAGGGAACCAGTGTGGCCGACATGTGTTCAGTACCTCCACTCTGAGGCAACACTTGACGTGTTTAGAATTCAGTTAGGAGGCTCTACAAGGAAATAAGAGTCTTGGCTATTTTGAAAACAAAACAAAACAAAAAATGACCAGCTTAAGTATTCCAAAACAGTGTCTGCATTCATTCTGACCCCAGATATTTTACCAACAATATTTGCTCATATAATTCTTAATTTAACTACGGTGTGAATTTGGCATTTGAGGTCCACTAACTCTTTGGGTGCCACTCGGCCCCTAAATTATATGCAATGATTTATGAGCTTACTAGTCAATGCATCCGAGAACTGAAATGGTCCTCCAAAAGTGCACAGGGTAGCTCGGTAGCCTGCCAGGTCCTGTATTTATCCATCAGAAGACCAAGTCTGGGACTGGGCCGCATGTAAACATAAGCAGGCAATCAATAAATACTTGCTGGATTATGCTGAGTGAATTGAACTGAATTGAACTGGATTGAACTGAATGGAATTGGATTGAAGAGCTGGCAACTAACCCATATTAACTCTCAAACGACAGGCCAAGTCTTTGGACTTTTTTCTACAGAGGACCCAAGGTGTTGTCCCCTTTAAAGAGGCGCTTACCACACGCTTTCTGGTGATAAGATAATGCCTTCTCTTTTACCCCAAAGAAAGGCACCGAGCTCTGGCCACAGATGTATTTGGTTATCCTGGCTCTTAGCCAGATGGAAACTGAAAACGTAACATTTTGCCTTTCCTCCGGCTTTCCAGCGGCTTTGATAACCACATTTCAAGCATGTAGACAGATTGTATTCAGCTCCTCTTTGCATGTGGCTCGTTCCCAGGAACCCAGCACAGTGAGTAAGTTAGAAAGATCAGCACGAGACACTTTCGCTTTTCTTGGACCCTCACCTCTCAGAGTCGATCAGGTTGAAGTCGGCAAGCACCACCTGGGCAGTTAGTCAGTCAACAACCTCTAAATGGTCCGCTCCGTGCGGTCCGTTCAATAGCACCACCGAGAGCGGGGACTATCCAGAGGAGAGCGTGATAATTGTCCAGTATCCCCAGTGGCCCCAGGAGAGGGGTGGGTGTCTGGTATGTGTGTCCCTGTCTCTGTCCCTGCATCTCTTTCTCCTCGGAGCAATAGGCATGCATGTGACCCTATAGCCTAATGCCTGTCCCGGATCTGGAATCAATCTCACCCTTAGTAAAAAGGAGCTCAATGTGCTCTAGTTTAATATGGAAAGGATTCAGTGACACATGCCCTCCATGCTAGGGCTGACCTTGCGTTTCACTTTCTACTAAATGGGCTTCTGCTTCTCTTGTGAGACAAAGGGTCCCTGTAAGTAGAGTCACTTTATTTGAATTTCTCTTTTCACAGGCTGGCCAGGGCACCAGTGTCTCCAGGACTGAAAGTCCTTCTCTTAATATGGAATGCCAGATGTCCCTGAAACAGAGAACAAAAGCCTGCTCACATGGATTGCCTTATGTAAAAAAAAAAAAAAAAACCTAAAGGAATCACAGCTGGGCCTGGCATAGGGATCCATTTCATAATTATGAACCCGCAGAAAAAGGACAGCACTAATTTGGAGCAGTGGTTCTCAAAGTGTGGTCCCCAGAGCAGCGGTGACAGCAGATTCTCAGCTTCCCTACCCCAGACCCTTTAAGTCGGAGACTTGGGGGATGGGTCTGGGTTTTAACACCCCCTCCAGGTGATTCACATGCTCACTGAAGTTTGAGAACATCAATGTAGGGTTATGATTTTGTGAGGAACTCCAACTCCACTGCTTGCTTCAGTAAATTCTGAGCAAGTGCCATTCTAACCTTCCGCGACCTTGGACAACTCATCTATAAAGTGGGATAAAATGTCCATCATAGGGTCGGTACAAATGCTTCATATGATGCACACAGTCAGAACTCAACTACATTCTCTACTCCTAGACTCTCCATTCATTGCCTTGTCCTGATCACTCCCCATTATCTTGTGTTTGATTTTTTTTTTTTTTAATGTCAAAACTTCTTGTTAACTGTCTTCATATTCTGCTCACATTGTCTGTCTTGGATCGAGTCAGGGTCTCGTTGGGTCTTGTTTCTGGCCTATATCCTTCTAGGTTTTCCCCTGCCTTACACAGCTCACCTTTCCATTCTTAATTCATAACACATAATGATGTATGAGTTGTGTCTGAGTGTACATGTGACTTGAAGTTTCCGGAATTCTATAATCTCAGGGTTTTTCATTTGTGTACTGACTCAAGAATTTGTTTCTTTTATAAAATCCAACCTAAACTAGATTGGATTCAGAAGAAGTCATAGGCATATCCAAAAATCTCTTCTATTAAAAAAAAAAATCCAAGGAAAAGATTTTACAGGGAAGCCATAATTAATCTGAAATAATTTATAACATGTCAATTAAAAATGCACAATTATAATGACAGTTATTTTTGCTTGTTTACCTTGTGTTAGTCCCATTTTAGAGATAACAAAACCAAGGCACAGGGTGGTTTTAATAACTAGAGGAATGTCTCAGAGCCCTAAGTGGCAGAGACAGAATTCAGAGTCAGGGCTGACTCCGAAGACTGTTCTTCTACTGCCCTGAGAAATATTTTCAGACTTCATCGTAATAAGGAAACCTTACTTAGACCCTCATGCTCCACAAAGATGTAGATAAATTGGAAGGAGGCCAGAGATAAATCCAGGTGATGAAAGGAACAGTATGGATGACTTATGAGAAAATGACAAAAATCCAAATGTGCTTAGGCTGAGGGAAAAAAAAAGAAATATGACCTAACTGTTTATAGAGCAAAATGGAATTATTATAATGATTTAAAATAGCATATCTAGGGAGAATGAATGGACTGGTTCTAAGAAAAGAACATTTTAGTGAAAATTTTCCCCTTCCCTAACCACCCCCAAACAATTTTACCTTGAAGAACTTCTGGATTTTTGCAACTTCAGAAAGAAGAGAAAAACTATCATCTGGGGTATTTTAGACAATCCAGATAAATGTGGAAGAAAAAAGTTCTGCCCAGGCAGAGAGACACTGAATGACCTCTTAGTTCCTGTCAAAGTTTAATTTTTATGTTTTATAAAAAAACATTTTTATTTTTAAAAAGTATATGCATTCCTCCCTCAAGCCCCTTGGGTCTCTTGGTTAAATACCATATTTTTAACCCTTAATGTCTTCATTTCCCTTTTAATGGGCTTAGAATGTAGGCAATCCCCAAAATGTATAAGGAGAACAGTAATTAAACTAAATATTTTAAGTCTAGTATCTTAGGCTAAAAGGAGGTTTGATATTCTTGGTCTAATCAGATTTACTAGAGAGTATATTAATTTAGTATTTTCGTTCGCCATATTTAGCCACGAGGGCAAAATTTCACCCATGGCAATTTTTATTTTTTCATCCTCTATTATTTAATACTCTTCCGAAGCATTTTGAAGCTTTTTAAAATATACTTTTATTTTTGTGGTAACAAACCTTGGACATGGTAATGTGTTGGAAGTCTCCAGCCAAATCTGCTAATGGGTTAATTTTCTCAAAGAACCAGGTAGTTACAGAAGGCTCAATGTTATTCCTAAAATGCTTAGTATATCCATTTGTTTCAGAAGTGTCGTATCAGGGACAAATCAATGTGTTAAGAATTGTCTGGTAATATTGTTGAGGGATTAATCTCACAGACTAGATCATCAGCACGATTATCTTTGGCATTCTGTGTGCACAGTTCCATTTTAAGCATGAAAAGCCTTCTAATGCCAAACTATGAGAGCCTATATACTGAATGATCTGCCACCATTCAATATTTAATCCTGCAATTGAAGTCACTAAAGGGATATAGCAAAGTAACAAGATGAATGAATCGTGACCTCAAACTTGGAAAAAGACAACCCAAACAATTTATCTTTCTGGCCTGTACAGCATTTTTTATCCAATATTCCTATCACTTCTCCTCAGTCTGGGAATTGTAGATTGATCAATGCCACATTAGCAAATACGTGAAATGAGAGCTGGGAATTTAGGCAATCCATTGTTCATGCTTTAAGAATATTCTGGTTCAATTTAGTTTATCCGAGGTCTAAAATCAAGAACTCATAATTAAAAATCAATCCGATTCTCTAGACTAGATTTTCAAGCCACTGGAGAAAGGATGGCATAAGATAATCCAGTGTCTATGAAAACTAAACTATATAAACAACGAAAACAAACAAAAACCCTTAGAACTTCATGCTCCAGAGCTTACATAGAATTCTTTGAAATTGTACAGCTCTCAAATGCAATAAAACCACACTTCAGTTATTAAGAGGATAAATTCCACCCCAAGTCATTGGTTAATTGCTTATTACCATATCACTTCAGCGTGTGATCTTACGTTTCTTATAAGCTAAGTGGGGTCAACCAATGCGTATGTGGTCAATGCTAATTCATATAAGGTTTTTGCTTCTGTATGCATATATGTTTCAATTGTGCAAGGTTGGTTTTATTTTTGTAGTTAAGTGTGGTGGGGCGGGGTGCGGTAAATAAACATGGTTCTTCCCTCTTGCTAATCAAGTCCCCATAATAAAAAACATCCTCAGATTTCTTCTCTAGAGAAATAAATATAAACATAAACTAGGCAGCTCAAGAGAAACCCGGGGATTGTTCCGTAAGTTACGGGCCACTCACAGCTCTTGTTGATAACTTAGAGGCACCGGTGACCTTCCTAATAATTACACTGTGGGTTTGGAAATAGCCCAAGGGTGGTGTTTGTTTTATTCTATTACTAAATTTTGTTTTGAATCACCAGGTGCTACCTACAAACTATTCTTCCCTGGGATTACAACTATAAAATTGTAATTATTCTCTGCCCTGGTGTGTGGTTTCTGGTCAGTGAATAAGAGCTCTAAATGACTCATGTGTCATAATATCAAGCTGGCCACATTTCAAGTGGTATCTATTATATCCAATAGTTTTGAGATACGGAAGGAAACTGTTAATGCATATTAGAGGTATCATTATTATTATGAACATGCCAACAATCCTCTGTGATAAAGTGTCATTGACTTCCTGCCAACTCTCATGGATTGGTGACATTTTGTTAACTAGTCTACTAAAAAAATCTATAACAGGATATTAGATGGTATTTAAAAATAATATCAAAGCAAGGGATCAGGGTAAAGGAATCTTGTATCTTAAAACATGGT
Source organism: Halichoerus grypus (assembly GCF_964656455.1). Classification (NCBI taxonomy): domain Eukaryota; kingdom Metazoa; phylum Chordata; class Mammalia; order Carnivora; family Phocidae; genus Halichoerus; species Halichoerus grypus. The sequence goes on from NC_135714.1 coordinate 194,845,300, forward strand.
AATTGCAAAGTCCGTTAGCTATGTTTGTCGAAGTCCACCCTGTGTAATTTAATTATTGTGCTTATTATGAAGTTCTAAGATAAAAAAATTATTTTCTTGGCAGCAGATATATGTTAAATAAATTAGACTTTGCGATGATCATTTCTATATTTTGATTACATAATATTTGCATACATTTCCAACCACCTCATTTTTTTTTTTTTAACTCCCTAGATTTCTGTACGTTACTCTTCTCCCACCTCTTATTTTACTTTTAGGTATGTCTAAAGATGCATAGATTTACGGCTTGTGAATAGAGGCAGGACCATTCAGAGCATTTTGCTTTTTGTTTTAAAAACAGCATTAGTGCATCAAATTTTTATTGAAGCAATACAGGTCTCAGATGACAGGTAATACTGAACCAAACACTCTCTTTGCTGATGACTTGTCAAAAAGTCCAAGAAAATAAGTAGGAAGAGGACTCAGATGTAAAGATTTAAGCAAACTAATGTATCACTTAAAAAGACGTTTTCTGTTAGTTACTTTTAACGATGAGCCACACACATATGGTGATGGTGAGGGACCTCATTAGGAGGCAACCCTCTGATGGTGTCCTAAAGGATAAACCCCACTAAGACAAACTACCACTGATCATCCTTTACTCCTTCTTTCCCCATCGGGTCTTCAACTTCAGCCCACATGGACAGTCACAGATCTTACAGATTCTCAAAAAATACATTTCTATCCTTATTTAGTTCCTCGCCCTTCGATGCTATACCCCAAATAGCTCTTCTCATTCACTATTAAACTTCTTTTAAAAATAGCCAGGAGAGCTTTTTCTAGTTTTCTTATTGCATCCTCACGTATCCCCTGCATTCCAGACCCACTTCCTCAAGAAATTAATTTCTCTCTTAATTGGGTAACACGCACTCTCTTTAGTCTGTCGCTAGTTCTCTACTGTTCCCCTCCTGTTTCCTTTTCTCTTCCGCCCCTCCCTCCGGATGCAGTATTCCTCTAGGTTTGGTGTCTTGGGAGACCTTCTGTCTCCTTCCTTCTGCTCTCACGGCCCCCTGCGGAACAATAGCTCATGCTACACAGTTTCACTGTCATCCCTAGTCTGCATTTCCAGCTCCCCATTTCTCTCCTGAGCACGAGCTCTGCTTTTCCAAAATGCTGGTCATGGACCAGTGGCCGGATACACCACGTAGCCAAACATATATTTCAAGTCACATGTAATTAGACCCATTAACATTCCATTGGGGTGTGAGCTTACCATTTATTTCATCTTGCAAAAATGATCTCAAGTTGGGAGGTGAAGTGAAAGATGGTGAGTGAATCAACATTTACTGTTTCTCAGTTAAAAACTATTCAACAGATTTCAGTTTTTCCGTCTCTCTGGCGATACTAGACGTGCTAATGCCTCTCGTTAATTACCTCAACTCTGTATGGCAGAGCAGGTGGTTGTAAGGACATAAAGCAGCCTTGAGGAAGAATTACCCTTAACTATTTAAATCCCATGGCCCTTATACTGAAAATGTGATTTAAAAAAAAAAAACAAACAACTTCATATAAGAGAACACGGTAGATAAAACAGCCATTCAATTTGGTATATCAGTGACTTGAGAATACTTGTAGTTGAAATACAAGTAAAGTTAGCTAACAGCAGGGAGAGCTCTGGTCAGATCCTATTCTCTCGAGCATCCCTTTTAATATTAAGGAACAAAACATTTGAGTAATTTGTTCAGCATCTGCCTGAAATTGCTTTAAATTAAATATTATGCCATATGTCCCCATTGTACTTCAAAAGTCAGTTTTTTGGTCCATTTTGTAGAGGAAGAGGCCAAGCGTAAAGAGGATAAGTTCAGAAACATAAAGGAGATTTCTACTTAGGTAATAAACATTTATTAAGGACCCACTATATGCAGGGCACTGCCCAGTATTTCTTCAACGTAGCCAGTTGTCTATTCTTTTATCCCTGCCATTTATAAACAGAGTAAACAGTGTTTACAATGCACTGGACTTGACCTTTGAGTAAAAGATGCTACAAGTTGAATAATCATTAAATGCCATTACATTTATTGAATCTGCTCAGTTACTGAAAATGAATGTTGCCTTTTAATTGTGCATTAGTCTGGACAGGGAGGCAACGCGGCAGTACCATCAGTCCTACCAGCTCTGTAGTTACGTTATTCACATAGACCTCTGTCTTATTGGACTGTGTCTATACAGGGCCTAAAAATGGACACTCAATAGCATTTGATGAAAAAAAAATATACATAAGTGGAGTGAATCCTACTGGAATGTTTAGGACATCTGGGTTTGACTTTAACCATGGAGATTTATTACATATGCAACTCCGCACAAGTTAATTGACTTCTCCAGGTCTCGGCTTCCTAATCTGTAAGAGGAGCCTTCTCCTTAGTCCTTCGCATGGTCATAAGCATCATGTGATGGCCAATAATATACATGAAAATATTCTGTATGCTGAAGAGCAGTTTACAAACACACGTATTGTTATTTTCCTTATTAGTCTAACACAAAAGTCTCTAAAAGCGATTGATTTTTCACACCAAAATAAGTTTCGCAAAGTTGTGAAAACACCATTATGTAATTACATGTGATTAGGAAAGGGACAAGAAGCATGGAAAAGGAGGATTAGGGCATAGAATTAGCAGCAGCTCTTAAAACTGATGAAGTGAATAAACATCTACCCTCTGTAGGATATCGTGTTGGGCCATACAGGAATTAATGGGATAATACGGCCGTGGACATTGCGGCATTCTGATCCCATACTGGGCAAAAGTAACAGTAGCTATTAACCTATAAAATAGGGTATGGAAGTGCCATAAACAAGTCAAAGAAGGCCAAAGTGACATCCATTTTTGAAGAGGATCAATAAAAGCCGTGTGGCAAAAAGTCACTTTTGAAGTAGTCTAAAAACATGCACAAGATTTTGAAGGGGTGGAGGCGTGGGGACCGCAGTGGGCATCCCGCTGAAGGACGGGGGGGTGGGGGGGTGGGCAAGGCACGAGGTGGGAAAGTGTGCACGGTGTGATGTCACCGGAGCACGCAGGCGACTCAGAAACATCTAAAAGCATGCTGCAACCACATTTTACTGTCATTACATCGCTGTCTTGTGGATCATATTGTTAGCAACCCCAAAAGCGATCCTGCAGTCCCACTTCACAAGGCTGATCATTTTCTGCAACTTTACAACCAGGTAAACCAACACGAGCTCTCAGAGGGGTCCTTGGCAACAGCAACGCCAACAACGAAAAGGCCATAGCTCTCTTCAAGAATGTGCTTCTGCTAAGTTCTTCATACTTATAATGCTCTGTGACTCAACAGCATCACACAGATAAAGCCCGGAGGAAATGCAGCAGTTAATAAATTATTAAGCCACTTTCCTTTAAAACATCGGGACTGGGCAGTACAAAGACTTGCCATGGCCTGTCAAATGCAAACAGATCTGTAAATCTCAAAAAGAAGAATTATCTGAGCTAAGGAAGAGCTGGCCCTGCAGATCCCAGAGCCCACCTGGGATCCCCTTACTGCAGCCTGTCACTCTTAAAGAGTTTAATGCTAATACAGTCAATGAAACATAAAACCAGACCGAGGCAGGTGGGCTCTGGGCACCCTCAAAGGATTTACCTTAGGCTTCGTAAAATGACTTTTAAAGAGTCATCTCCTGAAATGTAGCTTGGAAACTACAACATTGAGCTTGCACAGAAATTACTTAATTGAGATTGGTGACTTGCTTCTTATAACAGGACACACGGCTAAACACATTTCTACTTTGTCATATTCCTTGTTGGAATGGATAGTTCCATTTCCGATTTCTTTGCTTGTGCCACAGACACGGAGCTAAAGTCACTAATTCTTAAAATTATTGCACGTAATTTATTTTTTTCTGACAGGTAAAATGGCCTCAAAATTACTTTAGATCCCTTTTGCAGCCTAATTTCTGTGGCCTGGGCATTGCTCCTTAAACTCTTTATTTCATTGACCAAACGCGAATTGGCTCCCTTGGCAGAAATGGTTACAACAGGGGTCTGGCTCTGACAGGTTGTTTGTGCAGCTTCTGAGCAGAGTTGGTGGGGCAGGTGGGAAGGCCAGCTGGTTGAGGGGATCAGATTAGTCGAAACACAAAACTAGTACTTTCATCTACGCCTCCCTCTCTCCCCGACGCGGGCAACTGTACTTACAGTCAAGATGAAAAGTTGGAAAACATCCCAGTTTCATTTATAGGGGGACAGAGATTTGACATGTTAATGATGTGGGATGTATTGAGAACAGCATCTTCCTTCCTTCTTCATTTATGACTTCAGACATTTCCATGGGGACGTTACAATATAATTTATGTTTGAAATTTCAGTTATGGAAGGGAGCAGATTTAATAACACTGACTAAGGACTGCAGTGCCAAGGAAGGTCTTAAAGCAACCTCTACCTAGAGCATCCTTTTCACCCGTCTTTGTGCTGGCTATCAGTCTGCAGGTCAACTGCTTTTGGTCATAGATTCCTAACCCTTTCAAAATGGCTCTCGGGTTTGTGATACAGATAAATATTTCCGAGAAGTTGGGGTGGCTAGAGAGTTTCACATTCAATTTCGTTTATGATCTAAACTTTAGATTTAAAAGCATGATAATACAACCAATAATAGCAAATTTCCAGATGTTCTATGAAGTTGATCTTCTACCAAATGTCCCGGGGGAAAAAATTACATTTAAAACAATACGCGTGTTGTTAAGTTAGTAGGATGGGTATAGATTCTGTAGGTGCTTGAAAGTCAGGCAGAGCATTTCATAGTCACGGTGTAAGAGAACTAGGGATGGTTAAAAGTTGCATGGTGTCTACTGCAAAGTACCTAGACCTGTTTATGCCTCAAGTCTCTACCTATCAAATGCAGTTAATATTCAAACATACTCCCTAAGATTGCTCGGAGGATTAAATGGGACAACGTATCAAGGTTTATGTATGGAACTGCTCCATACATAATTATTACATTACTACTGCTATTATTATCATCACCAGAGGATTGTTTTTCAGGAAAATAACATAATAGAAACAGGTTTCAGGAAGCTTGATTTGGCCAAGGCAGAGGATTGAGAGGGAATGTCCTTAAGTTAAGGAGACCAGGTAGGAAGTGGTTTCTGGATCCCAGAGAAGTGGTGATGGAGCTCTGAGCCAGGGTGGGAGCAACCAGAATGGAGAGGAAGGGGCAGTCATGGAGAAAAGAAAAGTAATCCAAGGTATTAGCTCCTCATAATTTTGAAAGCCCATTCACCATTCAGACAAACAGATGCGTGTTCATAGATTTGCTTAACCACATGGAGAAGAAATATCCCAAAGCAAGATGGAATTATTTTTTTAAAGATTGTATTCATTTTGAGAGAGAGAGCGAGCGAGCGAGCAGTGTGAATGCAAGCGGGGGTGGGGCAGAGGGAGAGAGAGAATCCTGAAACACACTCTCCCCTGAGCACAGAGCCCTACAGGGGGCTTGATTCCAGGATCCTGAGATCAGGACCTGAGCCGAAATCAAGACCAACTGAGCCACCCAGGCACCCCAAGATGGAATTATTGTGTTTTTTTTTAATTCCCAATTATTATCCCCTAGAACTTAAGAGGCCTATTTCATATATCATTTTCAACAAATATAAGGTAAAAAATTCTATCCCTTCTGTGTTAACAGTACCCAGACTTTCTTGTGAGATTCTTTTATGAGAACCTACTGGAATAAATTGGCTTTTCACAATTATTAGGGTCCAAATCATACCTGTGCTAGGTTTACTAAACTTTTAAAAGCCAAAGGCACAAAGATACTTTTGTGAATTCTGATTGGTTGCACGAATGATTTTCTCCAAACAGTAACTCATTGTTGTGTTCATCTTCAGGAAGATACTTGGGTATCAGTTTAGTTACTTTACAAGAAAGCCATAGAAAAAATTACAATATGAATGACAATTTATTCTTTCAAGAGACAAAAAACTATCTCCTGAAATAATTTAAAAATATACACCCCTCATCTACTAAGAGGTCAAAGAAACTCTCAATTTGTATCTGTTACTTGTTGGAATGATATATCTTAGAGGTGGAGAACAGGATAAACAAATTCATAAAAATTTCACATATTTTACATTTCACTGCCCATTCACTGTGCTTTTACCTATTTTAAAAATCATTTCTAACAAAAGCCCCTACCAAATGCTACTACCAAGTACTATAAGGGACTTTTCTTGAAAAGAGTAATAATAGTAGTGTCTTATTTTTATAAGATGTACAACAGAACTTCCATTCACCAGATTTACCTTGTAAGATTCCCGGCTCGTACAATTCCACATTCTCCACTCAATGTTCTCTTGGTTTAATGTTTGGATGAATTCTGAATTTCACTTTGAAAAGCAAAAGGGTTTTTCTATCCTGGATGCTTGATGATGCATTGGTGCTTACAAAGATCAGGGCCAGCTAATTTAATATACATAAAAATGAGTCTAAAGCTAAAGAACAGTTTGCTACCCTTCTTAGGAAGCTCTTCTCTTTGGGGTTGTTGATCTCTGTTTTAAACTTCCTTGCTCTGAGGCCGGGATGCTAACTTTTCCAATAGAAAATCCGTAAAACTGTTTTTTAGGAGAGGAGCTTATTCACTTTTGAGACTCAATGCTAGTCTTAAGCACTTGTACCAAATAAAGTGGGGGGGGGGGCGCTGAAAAGAAACGTGGAATGTAGGCAAGAGGGAATAAAGGGGAAGGAGAAAAAAGAAGAGTCATGAAAAGAGTCTGACAAAAGGAAGAGTAATTAGAGGAGGGAGCAGGCAGGAAGTCCAGGAGACAAGGAAGTCTCAAGTTGCAAAAAGAGGCTAAGTTTTATTTTGGAGAATGGTGAATATCCACTCCTCATCTACTATGTTGCCGGCACTCCAGCAAAGAAAACACAAATATTTCAATATCGGTGGTGTTTTTAAAAGCCAATGGAAAGGAGCTTAACCAGCACATTTATTCTACTGATTTTCTAGCTTGTTCAAGGGCTACTTTAGTACAAATTGTTTTCAGGGCAATAAATATAACAAATGTCTTTCTTTGTTTATGCTCTTTGTTTGTAAACACACATAACAATAAAATTCTTCAGCAACACCTACCTGCATTTCCTTTGCAAACTTCTCTCAACGTAATGGTCCTAAATGAAGAACAGTTTATACTTTCAAGAAGAAAAAAAAAATGAAGGGCACAAGATGTTTTTAAAGAAAACTTTGACTGCCAATTTTTGAGCATAAATTTTTCTGAGTATTAACTCCCTTCCCTTACAGTTTTGGCTCTGAATAAAATCACATGTGAGTAGTGTATATTTCTTCATTTGATAAGATCTGCTTCACAGGGTGAGTGTGAAAGATGTGTAAGCATCATTATTGAGCCATTTCTCAAGGCTTTCTCAACCCCCTCCTGCCGCCTCCCCCCCCCCCCCCCCCCCCCCCGCCCCATCCATCTCCAGTGAAACCTGATGGCCAGACTTCTCAGGCCTGTGAGGATGGTAGAGGGTGTGTGCAAAATGTCTCAGACAGAAGGCGGGGGTGGGGGTGGGGGGGTGGTAAGGAAGTGAGCTTAAGAGCATGCAAACACAGTCCTGCCACTAGCAGGGCCCTAATTAGCTGAATTCTAGATACATGTTCTCAGGACAAAACTGTTACTTCCTTGTCCTCCTGACCATGACTTCCCTTGACCACACTTCCCTCAGGTTCCCCTGAGCCCCCCACCCCCCCCTTTCCCATCCTTGCTGGGCTCACCCTCCATATCTGATTAAATTCCTTATCCCCTGCCTTTGATCTATGAGTCCTTGGCCTGCCTTCAGCAAGAATCCTGTTAAGTCAGTTTGGCAAGAATCCTCCTACTCTTGGTGCCTCCTCTTAGTAATTTTCCATCCACCCCACGCCCCCTCCCCTGACTAACCTGCTCCTTGGCTCTAAATCCCTATGTGTTCTTGTACTCAGAGTTGAACCCAAACACAACACTGCAATAACTTGACACCCATGGCGGTCGTCCTGAATAAAGTCTTCCTTACCCTTTTAACAAGTGTCAGAATAATTTTTTCCTTAACATCAACTGTACGTGGTCCCAGACAAGGAGCCGGATGCCAGATAAAGAACTGGAAAGGTGAGAACCACTGCAAGAGTGACAAGCACGGTCCCAAAAGTCAGGGGTCAAGATGTCACCTGGGTGTGGCATCGGGGAACTTGGACTTGGACTTGGAGAGGGTGAGCTTACGCGTCAGTGTCAGATGTGTGATCGAGGCAAAGGGTGCGTGAGAAAAGGTTTTTAAAGATCGTTTGGATTTGCAGCTCAGGGTTTCAACCGCTGCCTGCCTTCTGATGCCCAGAGTTGATGTGGCTAAAGGATCAGGCCAGCATCCGGATCCCAGGAGGCCGAAATCTGAGAGGCAGCCTCAGTCCAGAAGACCTGAATCCTCCGAAGGAGGGTGCGGCAGGAGTTAACGCTCTGATCATGAGCTTGGAAAATGAATATACTACAAGACGAATGAATACTTCCTGCCTATGTCTTGCTCCCCAACATGACTGAGAAAGACACTGAAGTTGGCTGGGAATGACATTGCTCAGCGGAGCTATTCTGAATGTGAAATACGCAACAAGATGACTGCGTATAATTTGAAAATATCCAGAAAACATGAAGTAATGAAAAAATATCAGATAATCCAAGTCAGTTCAATTAATCAGCCATCTAGTTTAATGTGACTAAAACCAAGATAAATTGCTAACGCAGTTTCTTTGACAATTAGTTCCTTTTTTCCCCTTGTAAATGAGGATTAAAATGGTCTAAGCCACTAAGAACCAATTCAGATTTCATTCTCTATCTACCTGCATCTAAATATGATCTTATCTTTGCAATAAAATTCTTTGGCTCTCTTAAAGGTCTATAGTCAGTCAAATCCATATATTTAACAAACTATCATACAATTCCTTCTTCAGTGAATTCTGTCACAGCACTATCCTATGAAGTTTCTTTGCTATCATTGTTCCAGAAGCAAAATGTGTATTCTAATTCTAGGCTTGCAATGTCAAAAATACTTACTCGACACCTTTAATTCCTGGCAAAAAATGAACAAAATCTGAATAAAAACACTTCCTCCCTTTGGATAAATATTACTTAGCTATTTATTAAGAAAACAATAACCACAGAACCTGGCGTGGAATTTTCTATCTCTATTCAACTCTCAGTCCCAAAAACAAAAAAAAGTCAACTATTCTTATTCTTCCCCCAAATCATTATTTTTCCTTCAATGGTTACCAATCATTTTTCATCCCAGTACCTAAGCCATGCTAGTGCCCTGAATCTTTTGTCCACATCCCCATGGCTCCTCATTCTTACATGTTGACAGAGATATAACTGGAGTGGCCAGGTAGCTAGGGATACACGCCGGGGATCAATTTATCTTTGGCAAGAGAATTGACTAATAGGGTTTTTTCTGTCTCTAATTTCTGTGATTTCCCTCCTGTCAGGGAGATTCCCAGACCGATTCTTTCCTTAGCTGTCAAAAGCACCTGCTCTCACTCCTCAGGTCAGTACGGGTCGGGCTCTCCTACAGCTGTCCCATCTTATCCCTGGTCAGAGCACATGCCTTCCTCCAGGCAGCCACATCCACAGAAAGGCTCCAGCACAAGGAGACTTCTGGTCAACCTCGGCCCTTAGCTGAGCATAGTGGGATAACAGCAGCTGCCCAACCCACAAGCGTGGCCGCCCCCTCATCAATTTCCCCCATGTTCTGGGGGCCAAATGAGAAGAGGTTTGGTACGAGGTCAGAAAGGCAGAGAGGGCATGCGGTAGAGACTTTCAAGAAGATTTTACTAAATTATTCTGGGATGTCAGCCAAACCCCGGGTTAACCTCAGTTGCGTCACTGGTAAACGAATCACCCTCCTGCTGAAATGGGAAAGCGAGATGTGGCCTCAGTTAAATTTTGGGAAATTGGTGAGTTTTGTGAGCTGCATAAACTCCCACAGTTGGGAGACAAAATTTAGTATTTTTTTGAATACCTTTCCTTCTGTTAAGTTTATTTATCATATGCAGTTCAAGGTGTTTGTCTTGCTATGATTCAAAGCTAATCAATGTCATCAGCAGCGTATGTGTCTGCTCTACACAAGCATAATTTATACATAACAGAACACACATGCAATTATTATATGTCATTTATTAGTTCAATCCAAATCCACACATATTTATTGCACGCTTACTCAATGCTAGGTACAGTACTACAGCCCCTGAGGATGTAACAGGAAGCAAAGGGGACACGGCACCTGTCCTCATGTTGTTTCTGGTCTAATGTAACCCTTCATACCGTTCCTCCCTCCTCTTCACTTTGCCTTCACTCCAGTTGTACCTTAAGTAGCTCTTGGGGGTATTATTTATTTTTTTAAAAGATTTTATTTTAGAGAGACAGTGAGAGAGCACAAGCAGGGGGAGCAGCAGAAGGAGAGAGAGAAGCAGGCTCCCCGCTGAGCAGGGAGCCCGATGCAGGGCTCGATCCCAGGATTCTGGGATCATGACCTGAGCCAAAGGCAGGATGCTTAACCGTCTGAGCCACCCAGGTGCCCCTTTTGGGGGTATTATTGTTCTAGTTCTTTTTTTGAGGTAGCAAACATGCATCCAGTACTGACCATATGCCAACCACCCTGGTAACACTTTTTATACGGATCTTCTAATTTACGTTGCTCAACAAACTTGTGAAGTAGGTACTATTATTAGCCCCACTTAGAGATGAGGAAATGCAGGCACCCATGGATGAAGACAACTCTCTAAGGCCACAGAACTAGTTAGCGGAACGTGGGGCCAGGCAGTCTGGCTCCAGAGCTAGACTCTACCCAGTGTACCCTCTGGGTACACAACCCTCTTATAAAGTTCTCCTTCATACACCTTACACTCTCGGAGGACATATACACGAAGCACAGCTCTGACTGTGTCATTCTCCTCCTTGATATCTTCATTGACTCTTTACTAGTTAACCAAATTATATACAAAGATCTCACACTAGCATAAAAAGCCCTGTTCAGTCTTCAACAAACCTCAGCAGTTTTTGGCCCATCCCCCATGGGTTGAGATACTCAGGGGATTTAACTATTCACTCTTCCCCCCAAACAGCCAACTTTCCCCTTCCCCACTTCTTGCCCTGTTTTTACGTTCTTCTCTTTTCCTGAATTGTTCTGCTAGCCTCCAGACATGTGGCACCTTCACCCTTGGATTTTTTTAAATGAAAGTCCAAATGGATGCTCTATCCTCCTGCTTAGAATCACCAAGTGCTTTGTAGGTGCCTGGTAATGCATGTACCTTCTGCCATGCACTCAGTTATTTGCCGAATCCCAGGGGAAGCAGTGTGTCAGCTTGTGGGGCTGGGCTCTGAAGTCAGATTGGCCTGAGAGCCATTCTAGCTCTTGGAATTTTTAGCGCCGAAATCTTAGGTAAGTTATAGCAGATCTCTCCCCGCTCAAAACACTTTTGTGTCTTCCTATTGCTGTTTGGGTGAAGACTGACTTCTGGGAACCAACATAACTTTTAAAAAATTCAAATTCTTTTAAAAGCCAACCTACAAAACCCAACTCTATTCTCCAACCTTATTTCAAAAGTCATCCAGTCTTCTTCTTTTTTTTTTAGATTTTTTTTATTTATTTATTTATTTGACAGAGAGAGAGATAGCGGAGCAGGAACACAAGCAGGCGGAGTGGGAGAGGGAGAAGCAGGCTTCCCGCCGAACAGGGAGCCCGATGTGGGGCTCGATCCCAGGACCCTGGGATCATGACCTGAGCCGAAGGCAGACGCTTAATGACTGAGCCACCCAGGCGCCCTCATCCAGTCTTCTTGACCATTTAGTTACCCTTCTGTGGCCTGCTTTCCGATTCTCAAATGCTCCAGAGCAAGCTCCTGCATAACTCAGGCCGGCACCAGGCCCTCCTTCTCCCTAACCTGTCCCGCTGGGTCATCGGATTTGTTTGTTCTGATCCCTCAAGTCCCAGCTTTAAATTTGTCAATTTTTCAGAAAAGACTTCCTGGACCATCTGATCCAAGGACGTCCCTCCTCCTCCCCCGCTGGATACTCGCTCTCACTGAAGCCAGTTTCTTTCCTCATGTGTGATATAATTTCATATTTGTAGTTTACTGTGTCAGGTCAATTTCTCCCCCTGGACGTGGAAGGCTCCCATAAGGACAGGGGACATCCCTGTTTGCTTCATCATGTCATTTCCTGTGCCCTGCACTATGGCCCATGTAGATGCTCAAGGCAGACAAAGAGTTACAGTTCTCTTCACCTCCGTTTTCTCATTGCTTTTAAGAAGCTGAGCACAGAGTCTGCACAGAGTCGGTTCCCGATAATTGGTAGCTACCCCCACTTCCATTCCAAACCACAGTCCCCCCCGGGGAACTGCTTTCTCTCTGCATCCTCGATAAAACTCAGCACAGTGCCAGTGAAGAGAGTACACACGTAGGAGTATACAATGATATGCTAGCATCACCATGTTCTCTTGCTTTCACATACAGTGAGAATTTTCCTTGGGAAATTTTCTTTCTATTTAAAAATTTAAAATCATATAAGTGTATCTGATCACACACTTACATGATTTGTTATATTTATACGATTTGTTTTATATACATATTGTATCACAGACAAGCAAACAATGAAAATGTCTGGATCAAAAAATAAACGGTGCTTATATCCAAATTCAAAATTTAATTGTTGAACAACATTTAATTGTTGAACAAAGAGAGTTTGAGAATTTTTGCAAAGTAGGTCAAGAGTAGGATTCCTGAACAGGAACATACTTGTTTTAATCTTCCTGTATGGATCATTAGCAAGCTGTCTGGGAGACAGAGGGAGTGCTAAACAAAAAATGCATTATAGGTGGGGTGACCATTTAATTTAATGACCAAACTGAAACATTTTTAAGAGGGAGAGGGGGCAGTATTGATTATATTGGGATAATACACATAAACCTGGACTGTCCCAGGGCTGTTATCTTGTGTTCTGGATTTGTTAAAAACTCATTTCTAAACACACACCACCAACAAAAACAAAGGTTTTTGTTTTCCCCATCAATCCACCTGTGTCTAGCATTTTTAACTGTTATTGTCTTCATTTATTTTTAATGATACAATATTAAGATATCATTCAGCATAAAATAATATCAGCATAACATCTGACTCACCCCAGGTGAGGTTCACAGAAAAAAAAGTAATAGTAACGACCAAAAACCCACCTGACCACAGTGGAGTAGAGGGTGCCAAGCCTACCCTTGTAATGTTGGAGCACCGACTCTCATTCAGACAGCTCCCTGCTCTCCCCTGTCATCAGTACAGTGCCGTGGGACTCCCAACATCATTGTCTTTCTCGTCTACCAAACAAATCTTAGCTTATGTCTGAATTTGTATTTTCAAAACATGTCGGCTCATTACATTTATTGCATTTTAAATGATATTTAAAATTGAGGTAAATAATTTAAAAAGAAAACATCAAGGGCTTGAAATGAGTATCTTTAAATATAATGCAATCAGGTAGATATTTCTGCAGTGTTTGGTGACATTAATGTGGTGATAGTGAGTAACTGCTGACAATTAGTCAGAAGACGGAACAGAGGTCTTGTAAGAAAATTACTCCCAGGTGACAAAATATTGAAAATTCAATTATACTCTGTTTATTATAGGCTTATATTAGCAACTACACTCCTAATAAAGACCTTGATAATAAACAAATTAATGGGAACACAGGGGAGTACTTTTAGAAATATTTTTTTCTCCATATAGTGTTCTATAATATATTGATTTCTAAAGTGCTCCAAATGACACTGTAAAGCTTGCTAAAGGAAATTCTTAACATAAATTATATAAGAACATTTGACATATTAAAGTACTCAAGATTATGAAAATAACTTTAATATAATATATAATGACAATGTACAATAAATTTAATGTTTAAAATTTCAAGTTCTGCAAGTGTATAAATCATTTAGAAAAGAAAACTCAGTGAATGCAAATAAGAAGGAATCACAATAAGGGATGCACAAATGGTCTGAATTCTAATTAAAACAGTATGTCATGGAAGTCAAGGCATTCATTCTCCTTTTTACAAGTGTGATTTTAAAAACATCTGCAGCATAAAACTCTTCATAAAATATTTTTACAAGTCAGAGTATAGAGATATGCATTTTCCTACCAAGATTACAACGTTTGTCTGCAGAGAGCTAAGTTTTTCCATTTAGTCTTCCCAACATTTTCTGACATTATGCCTAGTTTAATGGACACTTCATTCATTCATTCGTTTGTTCATTCATTCAGTTGTTGCAAAAATTTAAGCAGGCACCTATCTTGGGTATAGTTCTATTGCTACACGATCCCTGATAGAGATTTAGAAGCTGAGTTCCTCTTCTCTAGACGAACCCAGTGTAGGAAAGTTAAGATACACAGAGAATCTCAAAATAATGTAGTGAATGCTAAATGTCATGGAAGAACTAGAGTGAACAGACACAATGTGATTCAGAGGCAGGCCAGCTCAGTTAGCCTTTGGGTTATAGGAACCACGAACAGAAAGAAGTACTCTAAACAGAGCCTTGAAAGATGGGCAGGAATTTGATCAGGAAAAAGGAGCTCCGAGGGTTTTGTAGATTGTCAAGCATGGCATGATCAAGGCAAAGAGGCAAGAAAGCACATGGTGTCATAAAAGAAAAGTCCATTATAATGTTTTCACAAGGAACCTCAAGGAAAGAGGAAGATAAGATTATTTGCTGTTTAAATAACAGAAAAGATAAGCTCAGAGAATTTAAGTCTTCCTAAGAAGGTTGATTTAACTTCTATACTGTTTTCTCTGGTGAATAGACCTTTTTTTTTTTTTTTTGAGCCAGGAATCAAGAGAATTGCAGGAAAGAAATAAAGATTTTTAGATGCAAGGAAAGGACAAAAGAAAAGCAGAATTGTGAATGAGAGCTTTGAAATAAATACATTGTTTGAGTTTGATAAAAGGACATGAAAAGGGAAAGATTTCAAGTAGAGAAGATGAAGTAATAAGCTTGAAATTTCGGAAGTGATTTTTAAATGATAAGAGGGAATAAAAAAGAGAAAACTGAGTTCCACTTTGGGAAATCATTTTGATTACCATGATGAAAAATATATAATGCATGGCCTGTGAGTTCATAAAGTTTAAAAGATTTTTATAGAAGCTTATATTTGCAAAATTCTTTTAAAAATTTCCATTGTGAGAGACTATGTTTAGTTCACAGCTCATATTTGTAGCTTTAGTTAGCAACATAATTTTAAGAGGGAAGAGAATAGGAGGGATATCAAAGAAGTATCAGGAGGCCAAAGAAAAAGCAGAATTCAAAATTCAGAGTCAGTCTGTGAAACAAACAAAAAAAGATTTGGAAACACCATTAGCAAAACAAAAACAAAACAAAACATTCTGCTAAAGGGCTAACCTTTAGGAGAAAAAAAGGAACATCTGAACCATGTATTGACTGAAATAATGAGAAATTAATGCGGAACTATTAAGAGACAAACATGACTGAGGAGGTCTGAAATATACAAACACTCTAGTTCTTGGTAGAGTCATTTCTAAAATACTCTGCAATACACCCTGGTAGGGCTTGTGTTTTCAGCTTGTGGCCCCTGGACAGTCAGGAGCAATGCCTTGGCTGCATTTGTTGAATAAATATGTAAAAAACAGAGTAATAAAAATGTGGACAGTGATATTTTCACAAAGTAGAGGAATCTGAGGTAAACATCAAAAATGTTGTGTGACTGGAAAGAGAGAATCCAAGAGAGAGCATAGAAGACATCCTCTCGGTGGGGAAGTCAGGATGCCAAGAGCTCCCAAACACGATTCCAGTGAACTGGCCAGAAGCAACATCCTTCAAGTCTTACTGCAGAGGCTTCCAAGAAAAGGCTGATAAGCGTGTTCAGGAAGATGGCGATCAAATCAAAGCTGGAGTGGGTTGGCCTGTTGGGCCCATAATTGAACAGGGGCTTTTCTGTCTTAATTTTGAAGAGGCAAAGAAAAATAACACCTCCCCTCCAGAAAGTACTAAAGCTACCGGAGGCGAGGGATACCCTCCTTTATAGGGAGTGGTGGTCCAAGAGGTGATGGGTATATAATATTGCTAGGACCCTCAAACTGGAAAGTAATGTGCTGATTTAATAATCAAGGAAGCAAGTAATTAAGAGATTTGGTCCACATTAGTGTTGCCTCCAAATGCCTTATTTTTTTTTCATTGAGCATGGGATAGAGCATCACTATTTATTATATACAATTTGAGACCCTTGTATTTTTAGTTACCCTAATCACATGAGCTATGTTTAAATGCATCACAAATGCTTACAGTCTTTTGCATGTCTCTTGTGTGTTTTACTGCTAAAAAAAAAAAAAAGCGCCCCTATCTGTTTTATTGATCAAATATCTGTTTGCAAACAAAATACCCTTGGAAGAACATACTTTCCAGGTGAACTACGGAAGGAATAGAAATAATTAAAATTCATTTAAAGCATAATAAAACAATTTGAAGTTATTAACGATGAAAACTGCTCTGTCGAGTATTCCTAAAAATTTTGTAAAGATGTCAGTGTATATAGAAATATAGTTAATATAGAAAATATGCTTAATATAGAAAATATGCAAAGTGTAGTTAAAAGACTCCCAGTTTATGTTTTTCATAACATAATGAATCTGTTGACAGTATGTATATTGCTGTTATTTATAATCCTGTAGTGACAAGAAAATGTCACCAATTACTGGCTACAATGACAGAACACAATTTATTCCTAATGATTTATACCCGTTAGGAAAAAACAAGTAGGCTACTAAAAGACAGCTACCATTCTAGTCCTCAGTAGAGGTTTCCAACGGGAAGGATATTTGCAAAAGATAACAAGTTATTTTTGTTAATGAGTGTTTGCATAATTTACCTATATAACACCTTAAGCTACAAACTAAAATAAGGTACTCTTATTGTTGTTTAAAACAGATATAACTAAAAAATCCTGTTTGTGGAGCAGGCTTTCACCAACACACATATTGTATTCGCTTTTAAACCTAGACCTCTTGAAAACTACATTGACTTTTCGAGTGTTGACTTTTCAAATTCAAAGATTTGAAAAGGTACTAAGTCAGTCCTTCAAACAGGTATTTACTGCTCATCCTGGCTTACTAGGAACTGCGGGTTGAAAGTAACATGCATTTGAAACGCCAGTTACAAAGAAATTTAGAGATGACAGGAGAGAGGAAAAAGTGGGACATTTTAAGCAGGAGAGTAAACTGCACATTACAATACAATGTTATTAGATTAGTAAGATTCGCCAATCTGAGAAGAGAGTTATAAAAAAGTTCTGATCCAATAATCTACAGTAGGAAATTAGATCC
Source organism: Halichoerus grypus (assembly GCF_964656455.1). Taxonomy (NCBI): domain Eukaryota; kingdom Metazoa; phylum Chordata; class Mammalia; order Carnivora; family Phocidae; genus Halichoerus; species Halichoerus grypus. The sequence continues at coordinate 194,862,668 of NC_135714.1, forward strand.
GGAAAACAAGAGCTTTATGCAAAATTCTAAAGAAATCCAGAGTTGAGGGGGCGGAGCAAGATGGCGGAGGAGTAGGAGACCTGGATTTCGTCTCCTCTCAGGAATTCAGCTGGATAGGGATCAAACCATTCTGAACACCTACAAACTCAACAGGAGATCGAAGAAAAGAATAGCAACAACTCTCTGAACAGAAAAGCGACCACTTTCTGGAAGGTAGGACGTGCGGAGAAGTGAATCCGAGGCGATATTCGGGAGGATAGACGGCGGGGGAGGGGCCTCCGTCGGCCGCTTCTGGCAAGTGATAGAGCAGCAGAGCACAAAATCGGAACTTTTAGAAGTCTGCTCTGCCGAGGGATGTCACTCTGGTGGCGAAGTGGGGGGTGGAACCCTCGCGGGACAGTGTGGTCTCAGGACCCTCGGGGTCACAGAAAGACCAGGGGTGCCTGAGTGCGGCAGAGCTCCCAGGTATCGGAGCAGGGAAGCCGGCTGCAGAGACGGAGCCCAGGCGCGGGCTCTCAGCTCGGGGTTGTCATAAACCGTGATCCGCGGCACAGTCGGGCCACTGCTCCTCCAGGAGGGACCCAACAAGCGGCAGATCCGGGGAGACTCACCTTCTTCCCCCGGGAGGAGAGGTGCGGGAGCGCACCGCGGGGATCTGCTGGGTTCGGAGACTCCACCCGGGGTCGGGTGCCAGATAGAAAGGCGCGGTCACAGGCCGAGTGAGCGCGGAGTATGGCCGGAGACCGGGGAGACGGGAGTGACTGACTGCTTTTCTCTGGGGGCTCGCTGAGGAGCGGGACCCCGAGTTCTCGGCTCCGCCGGGGCGGAGACTGGGAGGCCGCCATTTTCACTCTCCGCCTCCAAAGCTGTACGGAAAGCTTGCAGGGAACAAAAGCTCCGGAGAGCAAACCCGAGCAGATCACTTAGCCCGGACCGGCAAGGGCGGGGCAATTCCGCCTCCGGCAAAGACATTTGGGAACCACGGCAACAGGCCCCTCCCCCAGAAGATCAGCGAGAACAGCCAGCCAAGACCAAGTTTACCGATCAGTGAGAACGGCAGAACTCCAGCGCTAGGGGAATACTGCACATAGAATTCATGGCTTTTTTACCATGATTCTTTAGTCTTTCAAAGTTAATTATTATTTTTTTTTTTTAACTTTTTTTCTTTTTTCCTTTTTTCTTTTTTTTGAATTTTTCTTTTTCCCTTTTTCAACCAACATCTTATCAATCCCTTTTTAAAAAAAAAAAAACATTTTTATTTTTCATTTTTAAAGTCATATTCTATCCCTTCATAGTAGTTACCCGTATTTTTGGCATATATATATAAGTTGTTCTCTCTTTAAAATCTTGAGATAGTTTCTTCTAACAGATCAAAATATAATCTAAATCTCTAGTGTATGGTTTTTTTCTACTCCCCTGCCTGATCACATTCTCTCCCTTTTTTCTTTTTTTTTTTTTTTTAATCCTCTTCTTTCTTTTTTCAAACAATTTATCAAATCCTTTTTTAAAAAAATTTTTTTATAATTTCCATCTTTACAGTCATATTCCATCCCTTCATCATATCAACCCTTATTTTTGTACATATACAAGTTTTTCTTTCTTTAAAATTTTGGGAGGGACTTTCTTTTAACAGACCAAAATACACCCAAAATCTAGTGTGTGGCACTGATCTATAATCCAGCCTGATCATATTTGATCACATTCTGTTTTTGTTTTGTTTTGTTTTGTTCTGCTTTTGTTTGTTTTTATCTTTATCTTTTTCTTTTTTCTTTTTTTCTTTCCTTTTCTTTTTTCTCTCTTTCCCTTTCTTTTCCCACTGCTTCAGGTCTTTTCTGATTTGTTTAGAGTATATTTTCTGGGGACGTTGTTACCCTGCTAGCATTTTGTTCTCTCATTAATCTATTCTCCTCTGCACAAAATGACAAGACGGAAAAAATCACCTCAACAAAAAGAACAAGAGGTAGTACCGACTGCCAGGGACCTACTCAATACGGACATTAGTACGATGTCAGATCTAGAGTTCAGAATCATCACTTTAAAGATACTACCTGGGCTTGAAAAAAACATGGAAGTTATTAGAGAAACCCTTTCTGGAGAAGTAAAAGAACTAAAATCGAACCAAGTAGAAATCAAAAAGGCTATCAATGAGGTGCAATCAAATATGGGGGCGCTAACTGCTAGGATAAATGAGGCAGAAGAGAGAATTAGTGATAGAGAAGACCAAATGATGGAAAATAAAGAAGCTGAGAAAAAGAGAGATAAACAACTACTGGATCACGAGGGCAGAATTCGAGAGATAAACGATACCATAAGACGAAACAACATTAGAATAATTGGGATCCCAGAAGAAGAAGAAAGAGAGAGAGGGGCAGAAGGTATAATGGAGCAAATTATAGCAGAGAACTTCCCTAATTTGGGGAAGGAAACAGGCATCAAAATCCAGGAAGCACAGAGAACCCCTCTCAAAATCAATAAAAATAGGTCAACACCCCGACATCTAATAGTAAAACTTACGAGTCTCAGAGACAAAGAGAAAATCCTGAAAGCAGCTCGGGAGAAGAGATATGTAACCTACAATGGTAGAAACATTAGATTGGCAACAGACCTATCCACAGAGACCTGGCAGGCCAGAAAGGACTGGTAGGATATATTCAGAGCACTAAATGAGAAAAATATGCAGCCAAGAATACTATATCCAGCTAGGCTGTCATTGAAAATTGAAGGAGAGATAAAAAGCTTCCAGGACAAACAAAAACTAAAGGAATTTGCAAACACGAAACCAGCCCTACAACAAATATTGAAAGGGGTCCTCTAAGCAAAGAGAGAGCCTAAAAGCAACATAGACCAGAAAGGAACACAAACAATATACAGTAACAGTCACTTTACAGGCAGTACAATGGCACTGAATTCCTATCTTTCAATAGTTACCCTGAATGTAAATGGGCTAAATGCCCCAATCAAAAGACACAGGCTATCAGATTGGATTAAAAAACAAGACCCATCGATATGCTGTCTGCAAGAGACTCATTTTAGACCCAAAGACACCCCCAGATTGAAAGTGAGGGGGTGGAAAACCATTTACCATGCTAATGGACACCAAAAGAAAGCTGGGGTGGCAATCCTTATATCAGACAAATTAGATTTTAAACCAAAGACTGTAATAAGAGATGAGGAAGGACACTATATCCTACTTAAAGGGTCTATCCAACAAGAAGATCTAACAATTGTAAATATCTATGCCCCTAACATGGGAGCAGCCAATTATATAAGGCAATTAATAACAAAAGCAAAGAAACACATCGACAACAATACAATAATAGTGGGGGACTTTAACACCCCCCTCACTGAAATGGACAGATCGTCTAAGCAAAAGATCAACAAGGAAATAAAGACTTTAAATGACACACTGGACCAAATGGACTTCGCAGACATATTCAGAACATTCCATCCCAAAGCAACGGAATACACATTCTTCTCTAGTGCCCATGGAACATTCTCCAGAATAGATCACATCCTAGGTCATAAATCAGGTCTCAACCGGTACCAGAAGATTGGGATCATTCCCTGCCTATTTTCAGACCACAATGCTTTGAAACTAGAACTCAATCACAAGAGGAAAGTCAGAAAGAACTCAAATACATGGAGGCTAAAGAGCATCCTACTGAAGAATGAATGGGTCAACCAGGAAATTAAAGAAGAATTAAAAAAATTCATGGAAACCAATGAAAATGAAAACACAACTATTCAAAATCTTTGGGATACAGCAAAGGCAGTCCTAAGAGGAAAGTATATAGCAATACAAGCCTTTCTCAAGAAACAAGAAAGGTCTCAAGTACACAACCTAACCCTACACCTAAAGGAGCTGGAGAAAGAACAGCAAATAAAGCCTAAACCCAGCAGGAGAAGAGAAATAATAAAGATCAGAGCAGAAATCAATGAAATAGAAACCAAAAGAACAGTAGAACAGATCAACGAAACTAGGAGCTGGTTCTTTGAAAGAATTAACAAGATTGATAAGCCCCTGGCCAGACTTATCAAAAAGAAAAGAGAAATGACCCAAATCAACAAAATCATGAATGAAAGAGGAGAGATCACAACCAACACCAAAGAAATACAAACAATTATAAGAACATATTATGAGCAACTCTATGCCAGCAAATTAGATAACCTGGAAGTAATGGATGCATTCCTAGAGATGTATCAACTACCAAAACTGAACCAGGAAGAAATAGAACACCTGAACAGACCTATAACCACTAAGGAAATAGAAGCAGTCATCAAAAATCTCCCAAAACACAAAAGCCCAGGGCCAGATGGCTTCCCAGGGGAATTCTACCAAACATTTCAAGAAGAATTAATACCTATCCTTCTGAAACTGTTCCAAAAAATAGAAATGGAAGGAAAACTTCCAAACTCATTTTATGAGGCCAGCATTACCTTGATCCCAAAACCAGACAAAGACCCCATCAAAAAGGAGAATTACAGACCAATATCCCTGATGAACATGGATGCAAAAATTCTCACCAAAATACTAGC